>NC_064836.1:14754832-16004832 GCF_024166365.1 Elephas maximus indicus
CCCTTACTGTGTGGCCTCTGGATAATGCCACCTGGGAGAAGTGGGCAAAGCTGCCCCGCCCAGCCTCCGGAAGCAACGCCTCACCCAGGATGGAAGGAGCGGGCCTCTTTTATACATCTATTTATTTTGTACGTGTGTGTTTGTGTGGAGAGGGCTGTTTGTCGTTTCATTTTTTTTAAGGCTCTGGAGTGTTGTGTATGGTTTCTCTTCACATCCCAGCCTTCCCATGGCCCCTTCCAAGAAGAGAGGGGATTTCTCGGAAAAGGAGAGAGGAAGCTCCCAGAGCGGGGAAGGGCAGTGCCTGCCAGCTGTTGTGAACCTTCCCGAGAAATAAATATCCTCTAAATTTTCAAGCCATCCAGTCTCGTGTTGATTGGTTACATTGTCTCCATGGAAACCACCATGTCTCTCCCCACACCTAAGTGTCCTGGGGAATATGCTGGGCCTCACCCACTGGCCTGAGGCCTCCTTCCTCCAGGATCGGATGGTGAGCAAGGCATAGCCTCTTCTACCCTTCCCACCTTTCTTTGTGCAGCCAAAGCTCTGGCCTAAGTGATAGGGGAAAGAGGGGTCAGACCCACCACATCCAGCCCTCCTGCGGTGCTCTATAGGAGGAAGGAATGTGGCAGAGAGATTTCCATAGCTTACAGTGGGAGGCCTGGATGACAGCAGTCATGCCTGTGTATGGCCACAAGAGGGCTGCAGAATCCCTACTCTAAACCCTCTCCCCGGCTTCATCCCAAAGAAGGGCATTTATTGGAGTTAACTTGGCCTTATCAATAGGGTCGCTATGAGTTGAAATCGACTCAGCGGCAATGGGTTTGGGTTTTTCTGGTTATCGGTGCAGTCCAGACAGAACCCAGATGGCCTGCTCACCAGGAGCGGGAGCAGAGCCTTGGACACACACAAGCCAGACTCTCAGGGTCTGCTCTCTGTGGCTATAGCTCCCACCCCGGCAGTTCCCTATGGACACCCACAAAAGGCACCGGATTCCCAGCAGGAACCCTGTGAGAGCTTGGGAGAGGCCAGCTGTCTCCTCCTGGCAGGAGAGGGAAATACTGGCCTCCAGCATAATGGGAGCAGGAGGGGTTGTGGGAAAAGCACCCACCCCAGAGTCTGGAGACCCGGGTCCCAGCCCATGACAGTGCACTTGTGACCAACTCGCATCCCTTCTCTGGGCCTCAGTTTCCACATCTGTAGTATGGGACAGATGCTGGAGCTCCTAATTTCAAAGGGCTCTGACTTTCTGAGGTTCTGTGGACCTGAGAAATCAAAAGTTGCAACTGTATCCATGATCTCTGGCTTGAGGGGATTCCAGGAGACAGGGAGAACAGGGGCCCTACGGGCAAAAGAGGGCGCTGTGAGGAGCAAGGTATTGGCAGTTCTGTCTTTGCCTTCTTATAGTGCAGGAGTTTCATCAGGGCACCCCCGCAGCACCCTCCCACAGTGCCATTCCTGTGTCGGCACCCTCTGCTCTGCTGGCGGCCCAGCACACTCAGCGCCCTTGGGGGCCTGGGCGGCAGGAGCCACATTCCTGGGCCCCAGGTGGGGGGTGGCTGCTCTGGGCTGCAGACATTTTCCACATTCCTCCCCAAGGTCAGGTGCCTTCTCCACACTGGCATTAAATGTCGCTGCCAGCCACAGTCCACAGTGAAAAGGAGGAGGGGAAGGGAGGGTGGAGGTCATTCTCCCCAGCTGATCCCAAGGCCACAAAGCAAACAGAGGAGAGAGAAGGACCATCTTCTGCAAAAAGTGCAGACGCAATATGTCCCATGCTTGTCTCATTGCTGTGACAACAGTGCCATCTGCAGAGCTGTGTGCTCTGGGAACTGGGTTTGTTCCTCTGCTGGTCACTGACACTTCCTTGTTTGTCTCTACTCCCTCCTAAAAAGGGGTGAGTTATCCCCGTGCTGGAGTGGCCTGCTTCTCCCCCCAGGTTCATAGGTGACAGTCAACCAGGGTGGCTGCCTCTGCTGTGGGCCATCCTTCCTCGGACAGCAGGACCAAGGAGCAGGCTCCTCTGGGGCACCCGCCTCCCAAACACCAGCTGCACACCTGGGGCAGCCAGAGGCTCAGCCAGGCAGGCCCATTCCCCAGCCTTTGCCTGCCCAGTGTGGGGGCAGCTGAGAATGCTCTCTGCTGGAGTGGGCGGAGTTGGTGCTTCACTGCTCCAGCAGCACCTGGCAGGCAGGGGCTGGCCTGCAGCAGGCAGGTGGCTTGTGCCCATGCGGAGCTGACACTCCCTGCCAGCCTCATGGAAACAGTGGTGCTGCAGCAGGTGCAGCCCTAAGAGGTGACTTAACCCCCTCCACCTCATGTGGTTCAGTGGTAGAAGTCTCACCTTCCGTGTGGGAGGCCCAGGTTCAATTCCTGGCCAACGCACCTCATGCAGAGCCGCCACCCATCTGTCAGTGGGGGCGTGTGTGTTGCTATGATAGTGAACAGGTATCAGGGGAGCTTCCAGACTAAGATGGACTACGAAGAAAGGCCTGGTGATCTACGTCTGAAAATCAGCCAGTGAAAACCCTGTGGATCACAACGGTCCAAGCCACAACTCATCACGCGGTTGGTGCAAGGCCAGGCAGCACTGTGTTCTGTTGTGCATGGGCTCGCCAGGAGTCAGGGATGACTTGTCAGCAGCTAACATCAACAGCCACTCCAGGTTACTCCACGGTGATTCTGGGGTGCGTGGGCTCGCCAGGAGTCAGGGGTGACTTGTCAGCAGCTAACATCAACAGCCACTCCAGGTTACTCCACGGTGACTCTGGGGTGGGGAGAGAAGAAGGAGTTTCTTTGCAGCTTCAATTTCCCCTTCAATGTCAGACCCTTCGGTGAAGTCAAATCCTAATATCAAAAGTACTGGCTTTGGAGACGTGGGCTCAGATCCCAGCACAGCTGCTCACCTTAGACAAGGTGCCAGTACTCTCAGACCAGTCTCCTCACCTGCCAATAGAAATACAAATGGCATCTGGCTTGCAGACTTGGGGCAAAAGAGACCTGACAGACTGCGTGGCAGGACCTTAGCCCAGTGCCTAGTACATAATGAGGATTAACCCAAGGCAGTTCTTACGCCTCAGACCTGAGCCCACAGGGATGTTCAAATGCAGACAAAACTGCTCAAAGATGACTGAGCAAACCCTAGGAGAACAAATAAGGCTGAGGCCAACTGAGTAAGTCTTGCCTCCAGCCCCGGAAGTGTTAAAGGAGAAGCTATTAGCCCAGTAGAGGCCCTCACAGCTCCTCTTCCCATGAGCTGAGAGCCTGCTTTATTCCCAGAAGCCTCTTCCCTAAGTCTTATAAGCAAAGCTAGTCTAGTGGCATGCTGTCAAGCCCTGGCTTGAGAGAGCACTGGACAGAGGCCTGCCGGGACCAGGCCAGCTGCTGTCACCCTGGCCTTACCAGTGTGTTAGGATGTCGGTTATCTTCTAGAGCATGGCCCTGTGTGTGGGGTCTAGGAAAGAACTGGAATTAGCATCAAAAAGCCCAGGTTTGAGTTGAGACTCAGCCACTCGTGGGCTGTGAAGCATAGGTCTCAGTTTCCCCATCTGAGACATGAGTATAAAGATACCTGTGCTACCCAACCAGCAGGGCCATTGTGGGACCCAGAGATGTCAGGTGCAGATGTCTGCCCCCACATCACCTGAAGGTCTTCCTGATGGGAACACCTGTCAGGATACTACTTCCCATCTCTGGCCCCCAGGGAGGGCTTTGACCTGCCTGGGACAGGGCTTGGGAAGTGGCCAGCAGTGACTTCTCAGGCAAAAGACTTGTAGCCAACCTCCAGATGGAGATGGGAGGGAGAAGCTCAGGCAACACCAGGCTGCGGGGGATGGTGTGTGGGGAGGGGATGTTGGGGCTTGCCCCAGCACATCCTGACCTGACGGCAGGGCCTGAGTCAGCCAGCCAGAGAGTCGTCCAGGGTGGGGGCAGCAGTACCTCCTCCCACACACGGGGGTCTCCCAGGAGGGCTCTCCCTCCTCAGACAGCCCATCCCCGAGCTGGTGACACCCCAAGGTTGACTGTCCAGATGAGGTCTCCTAGGCCCAGCAGTGTGGGACGGGACACCTCAGTCATGCCTCAGCCTCCGGGCAGCCATTCACCCCAGTCGCCTCTGCTTCCAAAGCACCCAGAGAAGGAGATCCCACAAGCTAGCCGACGCCTGGCTCTTCTGCCTGGCCAACCTCCTAGCCTAAAGGCTCTTTTGTTGCCTTACTTTGGTTGCTCTTGCTGCTGTTTCGGTTCACTGGGATGGGGTCACCATGAGTTGGACCCCTTAGCAATGGGTTTTTGTTTTTTTTTTTTTGGTTGGGGATAAGCCTAAAGTAAAAACTTGAGAAAGATAAGGGTCTTTCTGGTCTGGGGGCTGCTCTGCTCTCTGGTCTCCTTCTGGAAGGCTGAGTCCTTTCAGTAGCACCTTCCTTCCTGAGTCCCTGCTCTAGCAAGAACCCACCCGCCTTTCCCCGGAGCTGTCTCTGGGCTGTGGCTGGAGGTGACCTCCTTGTTACTTTCCTCATCGAGGCCAGTTCCACATGCCCAGAGTTGGGGCGCGGTGGGGTGGGGAGGATTCCCCATGAACTGGGGCATTAAATGAACTCATGCAACTGGCAAGTCACCACACAGACCTGCTCTCTCTGCCTAGGCCCCTCCTCGCCTTCTCAGCCAGGTGGACCAGGCCCAGCCAAGGGTAGGAAGACCTGAGAGGCAGAGGGTCTGCTGAGGATGGAGGAGGAGGCCAAGAAGGGGAGCCTGGTCCCAATCCTTTTCTCCTTGTCCTCCACTGCAGGTCTTAGAGATCCCATCGTTGTTTGGCAGCCTGGAGTCCAGGTGTGTGGCCCCCAAACTGCCAGCCTTAGGTTCAATTAAATTCAAGAAACATGGTTTTGAGTACCCACTTTGTGCCTGGTGCTGGGACAGGTGCTGGGAACACAGAGAAGGGCAAGTCATGGTCCCTGCCCTCAGCAAGCTTGTAGAGGAGTAGGGACAACACACACACACACACACACACACACACACGCCTCTGATACAGAGGCCAAAACCAAAATCAAACCAGTTGATGTAGAGTTGACTCTGACTCATGGTAACCCCATGTGTGTCAGAGTAGAACTATGCTCCATAGGCTGCTCGGTGGCTGATTTTTTGGAAGGAGATCACCAGTCCTTTCTTCCGAGGTGTCTCTGGGTGGATTTGAACCTCCAACCTTTAGGTTAGCAGCTGAATGTGTTAACCATTTGCACCACCCAGGGACTCTGATGTAGAGGTGGGCAGGGATAAATGCAGACTAGGGGCTGAGGAAGGTGGTCCATGGGGGGAGGTCTTCATTCTGATGCTGAGCTCTGGGCAGGCTTCTGGGAGCTTTGGAGGTTGGGTAAGAGCTGGTGGTTCTGGCCACGTCCTGGGGCTGGAGGCGGGATAGAGGACCGTTCCATGGCACGAGAAGGTATGTGGTTGTTTCAAAACCAGAACTGCCCAGCCCACATTTCAGAGGGCAGGATACATGGGGAAGGGGCTCCTGAGTCCATTCCAGTGAGGAGCAGGAATTAGGAGACTTTTCAGAGAGCTAAGGAAAACCCCACCCAGAACCTCTCACGCTCAAGGGCATCTAAGATGTTGCTTGAAATTGAAAGGGAGGTGAAAGGAGCTTTGGGAGAGACAGGAAAGGAAAGGCATCCCTCTGAGGCAGAGCTGGGACAACCTGGGATCCTAGGGACTCGACTCGGGCGGGGGGCTCAGTGTGAAACTAAGCAGGGCATGTGACCCCTCTGGGCCCGCGTCCCCAACTCCAGACAAATGGAAAAATTCAGATAGAAAGACTGATGCGGCTAACATCCAAGAAGGTGTCCCTGAATGAAGCTAACCCAAGGGAGGCTGTCGACATTATTGAGATGGAGGCTTGAGCAAGATCTGGGGAGTCAGGGGTGGAGGGCAACCAGGCATCTGGAACCCATGTTCTCACTACCAGAGGGACTCCACTGCTGCATGCCCAGACCAGACCCTCTTGACATGAGTGAGAGGAGCAAGATTCGGGCTCCAGTGGCCTCTCCTGGTCTCCCTCTCACCCTTCCCCTGAAGGCGGGGCTGAAGGTGAAAGAGATACCAGGGCTCCCTTCTCTGCTGGCAGTTGTAAGATTAAAAAGGAGGTGGCTTCCACACAAGGCCACTGGTCTACTCTGGCATGATTGGAGGGCGTGGGAAGACTCCACCCTACCCAAGGACGTGGCAAGAGGAATCCTTCCTTCTGTCCGGATCTCACAGCCTACAATGCTTTTTGTGTGCACTGACTCATTTTATCCTCACAACAACCCTAAAGGGTGGCTAGAGAGGAGCCATTAGACTCCATTTTACAGGTGAGCAAGCTGAGTCTCAGAAAGCTTAGGGGAACTTATGGACACGCAGCGGGAGAACGGCAGACTTAGGGCAAACCTAGGTTTGCTGACAATGCCATGACTCATAACTGAAGCTGACAGCCCACAGTTAGGTGAGACATTACTTCATTAAGTACAAATGCAGGTGCCCCTAAAAAAAAGAGCTGCTGTCTAGTCAATTCCGACTCATGCGACTCCACGTGTGTCAGAGTAGAGGTGTGCACAGTAGGACTTTCAATGGCTGATTTTTCAGAACTGGATTGCCAGGCCTTTCTTCTGAGGCACCTCTAGGTAGACTCAAACCACCAACCTTTTAGTTAATAGCTGAGCATGTTAACTGTTTGCACCACTCAGAGACTCCAGCAGGTGGCCCTACCAGTTGCTGTCGAATTGATTCCGACTCCTAGTGACCCTATCAGAAAGAGTAGAACTACCTCACAGGGATTCCAAGGCTGTAATCTTTACAGAAGCAGATCGTCACATCTTTCTCCCATGGATCACCTGGTGGTTTGAACCACCTGCCTCTCTGTTAGCAACCAAGCGCTTAACAATTGCGCCGCCAGGGCTCCTTGCAGGTGCCCCTAGGAGGGGGCAAAACCTTCAGGCTCTCATATCTTAACACAAATAAGTTTATCACATTGAACCTTCTCCCTGCTCTGCTGGAGAGAGAGTTTAAAAAAAAAAAAAACCAATGCTGTGGAGTCGATCCCGACTCACAGCAACCCTATATAGGACAGAGTAGAACTGCCTCATAAGGTTTCCAATTAGTGCCTGGTGACTTCAAACTGCCAACCTTTTGGTTAGCAGCCATAGCTCCTAGCCATTACACCGCCAGGGTTTCCAAAGAGAGAGTAGAGGCATGGAAAGTTGACGAAAAAACACTTTAGAAAAGTCAGAAAAGGAAGACAAAGCTTCTACAAATTCCATGACTTTCTATTTTTATTCCTGGCTGGGTCCTTTAGCCACAGAGCTTAACTACAACCCCATAAGGGAAAAACGAAAAAACCAAACCATTGCTGTCAAGTCGATTCTGACTCATGGCGACCCTATAGGACGGAGTAGAACTGCTCCATAGGGTTTCCAAGGAGCAGCTGGTGGATTCAAACTGCTGACCTTTTGGTTAGCAGCCGAGCTTTTAACCACTGTGCCACCACAGCTCCCTAGAGGGGCAAGGAATTCATCAAACGCATCCAAACACCTGCTTCATTAAGAGATGGGGAATACAGAGGTGAAATAGACATACTCTTTCTAGTCCTAAAGACAGCGATGAAAGCAGACAAATGACAAGGCAGCTTGGTGACTGCTGAAATGGAGCCAGACTCGAGGGCAGAGCACAGAGCCGGGGCTGAAGGAAGCTGCACTGGCAACATTCTCTCCACACTAGGTGACGACACATTCTTTGTCGCATATTTTCCACTCATCCCAGTGTCCCATGAGCCTTCCAGCCAGAAAGTCTTTTTTGTTACCTCACTGAATTCCCTCTCATCCAGCAGTGTCCCGTACAACACGGCAGTGTCCACTGGCCCCACCTTGTGACATCAACAACCAGGTAAAGGGCTGCAGGGCCCTTATGGAATCTCTGGCCAGAAAGGGAAGGTGACTTGTTGATTTGTGACTTAGGAGACTCCATGTGTTACAGAGTAGACTTGCTCTATAGGGTTGCCTTGGCTGTAATCTTTATGGAAGCAGATCCCAAGGTCTTTTCTTCCGTGAAACTGCTGGATGGGTTCAAACTACCAACTTTTTGGTTACCAGCCAAAAACAAAGTGTTTGTGCCACACAGGGACCTTGGAACTTGACTTGTTCAAGGTCACAAAGCAAGGTAGTGCCAAGCCCTGGCTTCTGGGGCCTCACCTACAGGAGACACCCCCTTCACAACACACATCCTTGGAGGGCTTGGACCAAGGAGCCCCTGTGCTCTGTATGTGGTTGGAGAAGGATGGTAAGGTGGTATGTGGGGAGGGAGAGGGCGCCTGGATTCACCCTGAATGGAAAAACTCTGAAGCCAGGGAGGAAGAGAGGGTAGGGGAGAAAGCACCCGAGAGGAGGGACTCAGGGTGACAAGGCAGGAAACTTACTCCTGAGACCCAGCGTCATCACTCACAGTCTGTCTTATTGGACTCTCATAAGGCAGACCGTTAAGACAATTGCCATTGAGTCAATTCCGACTCATAGCAACCCTACTGGACAGAGTAGAACTGCCCCATAGTTTCCAAGGAGCACCTGGTGGATTTGAACTGCCAAACTTCTGGTTAGCTGCCGTAGCACTTAACCACTTAACCAATATGCCACCAGGTTTCCCTCGCAAGGCAGGGCTATTTAAATGTTTAATTGAGTAAAATAGAAAACGTACTCCCTTGGTTGCACCACCCACATTTCAGGTGCTCAGTGGCCATGTGTGGCTAGTGTCTACCATTTAACAGCACGGGGAGAGAGCATTTCCACTGTCACAGAACGAGCGATTGGACAGCACCGTTCTCCACACTTTACATATGTAATTTCATTTTACACACATTTTTCTGAGTATCATTAATATATGTTTATTGTAGAAAGGAGCCTTGGTGGTACAGTGGTTAAGAGCTTGGCTGCTAACCAAAAGGTCAGGAGTTGGAATCCACCAGCTGCTCCACGGAAACCCTATGGGGCAGTTCTACCCTGTCCTATAGGATCACTATGAGTCGGAATCAACTCAACGGCAATGGGTTTGGTTTTGGTTTTGGTTATTGCAGAAAACAACAAGGAGACTCACCTTACAGGTAGCCCCACTATTAGCCTTTAATACATGTCCTTCCAGGCAGTTTTCTTTTTAAAAAATAGTCAGACAATGCACAGTCATTGTAAAAAATGCAAATATATATGCAAACAATATAGGCACATGGAGGGTAAAAATGTTATCCCTCAATGTCCCCCCTCCCCAGAGGAAAGCACTGTCAGCAGCTTGATTTATGTTTGTCCTCGAGTTCGAGTTTCTCTCTTTCCCATCAGCCCATGGAAACCCTGGTGGCGTAGTGGTTAAGTGCTATGGATGTTAACCACAAGGTTGGCAGTTCGAATCTGCCAGGTGCTCCTTGGAAACTCTACGGGGCAGTTCTACTCTGTCCTATAGGGTCGCTATGAGTTGGAATCGACTCGACGGCAGTGGGATTGGAATTTCGGTTTCATCAGCCCATGGGCACGGGGGCCACTTCAACCATATATCCTCGGTTCACTGACTCCTGCCTCACCCACTATTCAAGTGAGCTTCCCCCCCTCCCGCCTCTACTGACCCAAAGCCCTACAGACAGCTCAAAGTCCCCCTGGGTGGGTCGTCTGGACTCAAGAGCTGTCCTCTCACTTCTCCTTTGCCCCCTGGTTGACAACCTCTGCTTGAGAAGCCCCTGCCCTGGAGTTCCTAATCCAGGGGCAAGGGCGATGTGCCCTCTCTTTTTTCTATTGTGGTGCCCTGTAGGGTTTCCTAGGCTGTAATTTTTACAGGAACAGATCACCGGGTCTTTTCTCCCGTGGAACATCTGGTAGGGTTGAACCACCGACCTTTTGGTTAGCAGCCAAGTGCTTAACCACTATGCTACCAGGGCTCTTTAAAATATATATATATCTCAAAACATTTGCCATTTCAGTCTTTTTTACGTGTACAATTCAGTGGCATAAATGACAGCACCGTCAGCATTGTCTGTTTCCAAATGTTGTCACCACCCCTAATAGACACTCAGTGCCCCTTAAGCAATGACTCCTCCTTTCTCTGTCCCTCCGCCCTGGTAACGACTCATCAGCTTTGGTCTCCATGCATTTGCTTATTCTAGACATTTCACATAAGGGGGTCATACAACACTGGTTCTTTTGTCACTGACTTATTTGACTCAGCATAATGCTCGCAAGGTCCATCTGTGCCTTGTAGCATCGCTCAGGACTTCATTTCTCCTTGTGGCTGAGAAATGACATGCCACACTTTGCTCGTCCATTCGTCTGCTGATGAAGCAATGTGTCCTTACCTCACGCACCTTCCTGGCTTCTCGCAACCATCCTGTGAGGCAGCAGCTGACTGGGAGAGGGGTCAAGAGCATGGGCTGTAGGATCAGATAGTCACGGGTTACATTCTGGCTCCACAGCTTACTCTTCTGGAATCCCATGCAATGTATTTAACCTCTTCGGGTCTCAGGTTTCTCACCTGAAGAATGGAGATAATAATCCCTTCTCGGTCTTTCAGCTAAGATCAAATGGAGATAATAATGGAAAAGAATGGAGACAATGTTACCTATCGCAAAGTACTGCCACCAGAATTAAGTGAGGTAATATACACACAGCATTTCGCATTGGGAGATGGCTATCGCTGTCATTTGACAGATGAGAAAACCGAAGCTCAGCAAGATCTAGGCACCTCTCAAGGTCACGCTGGCACAAGGTGGAGGAACCAGGGTTCTAATCCATGTGTGTCTGGCTCCAAAGCCCATGCTGCTGCCCACACAGGGCAATAGCATTGTTAGCCTCACCCCCAAGCTCCAGGATGCCTTCGTTCAGGCCCAAGGAGAAACAAAGAAGCAAGGAAGGCAGCAACAGGAGAGCTGTAAACTGAGAGGACATGGCCCCACATCTCAGATTGTTCCCATGTCAGGAGCTTGCCAGGGCCTGGGAGGGCAGCAATCTCATACCAGGGGTCCTCCTACCCCCTCCTGCCCCCTGCAGATTAGTCACCGCTGCCACGTGTGTCTGACTTTTTGGGATCTCAGTTTCCTATATGTGTAATAGCCCTGGCAGTCAGCCATTCTGGGATCCCCATCCCAGGGGAGGTCAGGGGCTCAGACTCAGGCTTGATCAGGGACAGCAGGCAGGCCCTGGCGCTCAGACCAGACCAGGCCCTGGTGAGGGGCCAGGATGCACCTGCAAATGCCGACCTGGAGTTACCCCAGTCCTGCCCTGGTTCCCCTGGGGCCCTGCAGTAGGGTGGGGTGCTTGGCAGGCCTGCTAGGTGAGAGCAGGTTTGGAAGGAGGCTCAGGAAGGGTGTGTCAGGGAGGGTGCACCCCTTCAGGCTCACAGTGTGATCACTGGAGAGGGGGCACGCCTGCCGACTTCTTCAGCCAGACAGGGTGGGGCAACATCTGCAGGCTGGGCCTCCAGTTCCTCTGTTGTGACCCCTAGAACCCCTCAGCCAGGTGTGAAGAGAGGTGGACACCCTCCCCCTCAATCTCCATCCAATGCCAGCTAGCTAGTGCTGGGCCGGTTCTGCCTTACTGGGTGGTGGGCGAGGGCAAGGGAGCCAAAGCCAACTGCCCCCAGAGCTGTGAGGACAGGGGTGGGGAACCTGCCCTCACAGGTCCAGCTGACCAGGAGCCTTGTATCCCCCATGGACCCTCCCCCAGAGGAAGCAAGAGCAGACAATGGTCACAGGTGACTCACCAATGAGCCATCTTCCCATCCCCACCCCCCTGGGCCAACTTGCCCTCCACGGGAGCTGGAGACCAGGCTTCCTCAGCCACCAGCTTCCTGCACCACCACATCAGGGCCCTGCAAGAGCTGCAGGGTGGAGGTGGTGAATGTTGGTAAAGGGCTCTGGCCGGAAAGGAGCCAGTCAGAGAAGGCTCCTTGGTTAGAGGCCGCAGGAGTCAGAAGTGGCCTATTCTCCCTGCCTTGCCCCTTCCCTCAAGGCATCACCCACTCTTCCTGAGCCCTAGGTGAGTGACCATCACCATTTTTTCATCCTGTAATGGATCCTGCCTGTAATGTATTCCCACTTGCATAACCAAGTAAGTGGATCCATGGGGAGGCCTATTCCATGCCATTGTGGGATAGGGTTCACTGTGAGCAAGTCTTTCCTTTTGCTGAGCTAATATCTGCCTCCCTGTAGAATCTTTTTTTGTAGAATCTGCGAGGCAGCACTTCAAGATTTTCATGTCCACTCCCAATACCCATCTACCCTGTATTCTCTGCTCCAAGCCACATACCCTCAGCTCTTTCCACCATTCCTCCTAAGACATGGTTCCAAGACTATCTGACATCTTGGCTTGTGTCCTCTGGAAACATTTCCATTTGTCCACATTCCTCTCACAACCTGGCATCTAGAATGAAGGTTAGGGCTTCCATTAATGTCAGGCCAGCACAGAGTGTGAGACTAAAGCTTCACCTCCTTCCCATGGGATAATGCAAGTGGGTCCCATGTAGCCCCAGATCCCATGAGCTCTTCTCAGCCCTGTTACTTTCTGCCTGCACTGAACACAGATTCAAAGAAAGCCTCCTCTGTTTTGGGACCTACGTGGCTGTTTAGCCATGTCCCTTCCCTACCCCAATTTTAAATGGGTATGCCAGGTCACCAAAGCCTGCAGGACCGCTTGACTGCTGCCTCAAGGGTCCAGAGGCCCCTCTGTCTGGTGGATAACCCCCCATGGAGGGATCTCCAAGGGCTGGTTCAAGCAGTAGCTCTAAACAAGTTTGTAGTTGTGGGTTGAAAGTCTGATAAAAACTATGCACACCCTTCCCAGAAAATGCACCTACTTAAAAATTCTGCACATAATACCACGAAATCAAAGGGCCCCCTGCTGACATCTGCGAACCCCAGGTTAGGAATCCTGCCTGGAAATTGATACCTGAAAAATAAACTCTGAGATCAGCTGCCTTGTTCAACCCGCAGGGCCCAAGGCAAAGTCAAAGTCACACTCTCTTACCCCTGTGCTGTGCTCGACGGTTCATGAAGCATGTTTCACATACATCATCTCGGACAATCCCTGTAATGCCCTGGGATGTGGATCCTTACTGAACAAAGGAGGGGGTCAAGGCCCACAGAGCCTCAAGACTTGCCCAAGGTCACACAGCCAGGCTGGGCAGAGCCATACCAGACCCCCCTGCTTGCATGGGGCCTCAGAGAAGCCCCACGCAGTCAGTCTGCCTCTAGGGAGGACACAATGGGGAAACGGCTGCACTTGACCGTTGGGAAGACTTGTCCAGACCGTACCCAGCAGACCAGCTGCTGCTCCACGAGGCACACCCAGCCTGGCCTCTGTGGTGAGTGTGGGTTTGCAGCTTTCCTCCTGGCAAAGGCTGAGGAGAGGCCAGTTGCCAGGCTGTGGCTTGTGGCCTGGAGCCTGAAGCCCAGTAACCCAGGGGACAGAGAAGGAGCCCTGCCCCCTACCTGCCCCAACAGTACAGATGCCTCACTTGGCAGGAGAACAAGATATGGTCAGGGAGGGATTGGTAGCCATGGCACAGAGCCAGGCTCCATATATGAAATTTGCATACAGGTACGAAAGAGGCTTGGCAATTTGAGATCAGCTGTTTTATTGTGTTTGTTTTTATCGTGGTAAAATATATATAACAGAGCATTTGCCATTTTAACCATTTTTAAGTGTGCAATTCAGTGGCAGTAATTCCATTCACCAAGTCGTGTAACCATCACCGCTATCCATTTTCAAATGCTTTTCATTCCCCTAAACAGAAAGCACGCCCCCAAGGCTCTGGTAACTATTAATAAACTTTTGTCTCTGCATTTGCCTATTCTAAGTATTTCATACAAGTAGGGTCATGCAACATTTGTCCATTTTTTATGGTGGTAAGCATATATCTAACAGAACATGGGTGATTTCAGCATTTTTTACATGTACAAGTCAGTGACGTTAATTATTTTTATCATGTTGTGCAATATTTGTCCTTTTGTCTGACTTATTTCACTCAGCATAACGTCTTAAAGGTTCACCCATGTGCCATGTATCAGAATTTCGTTTCTCTTTATGGCTGAGGAGTGTTCCAGTGTATGGATATACCACATTGTGCTTATCCTTTCATCTGTTGATTCCACTTGTTAGCCACTGCGAATAATGCTGCCGTGAGCATTGGTGTACAAGCGTCTGTTTGCATCCCTGCTTTCAGCTGTCTTGGGTATATGTGCTGGAGTGAAATGGCAGGATCATGTGGTAATTCTCTGTTTAACTTTTTGAGGAAACGACAGTCTGTTTTCTTCGTGTTGGTTTTATGCATCTGTCTCCTCCATTGGACTTCCAGGGCCTGGAAGGCAGGAACCATGTTTTATTCAATTTAGGATCCCCAGGACCTGGCACAAGGCCAAGCATACAGTAGATGCTCAACAAATGTTGAAGAAGAAAAAACTCCCTGCTAGCTTTATTTTTGCAGCACCACTGTCTATTTTAACGCGAAGAGCTTCTTAGAGTGTCTCATGTTGACCAGAGGAGGTGACCTGTCATCAGTCCCTCCTCCCGCTGTTCTCTCAGCTCCTGTAAGGATGGGTTCTTCTCTGGGCTCACCCCTGAGACCACTTCTCTGTTTCTCCGTTTATTTCTCACCCCAAACATGCTTCTTAGGTTTTCCTGGATTCTGGCCTGAAGCCTTGACCACCCCGGCTGTTCCTCTGCACAGCCCCGCCTAGCCTTCCCACCACCCCACCCAACCTAGGTCACAGCTATTTTTGGCAGAACATGGGTGAGAGGGAGCCTCATGACATCACTACCTCATGTTTTTGACATCTTGCAGAGACCACAGTCCCCTTGCCCGCACCCACTTTACCCACCCAGTGTCACTTCCTCTTTTCAACAGCAACAACCCTGACACTGTGTTTCATTCTCCATAGCTTTCGCTGGCTTTGCATATCCTCCGGTTGCCCGGGTTTTTAGAGGCCTGGGCCCAGCCTGGGGAGGATTACCACCACCTCAGCTGTAACCTCTAGCCCTAAGCGTTTCGAAACCTGCCCTCAAGGTCCTCAGACACATTCACTTTTCTTAAAGCAGTCCAGGATAGGGAATTCTCCATCCTCCGTCCCTGGGTCAGAAACCCAGCATCTGACCCAAGTTCTGTCTTGGACGAAGTACAACCAGATTGCTCCTTAGAAGCAAAGAAGGTGAGACTTCGTCTCACATACTTTGAACATGATATCAGGAAGGAACAGTCCCTGGAGAAGAACATCATACTTGGTAAAGTCAAGGATCAGCGAAAAAGAGGATGAATTGACACATTGGTTGCAACAATGGGTTCAAGCATAACAATGATTGTGAGGATGGCACAGCACCTGGCGGTGTTTTGTTCTGTTGTACATAGGGTCACTATGAGTTGGAACTGACTTGACAGCACCTGACAACAACAACAGATCTTTCCTGCCATTAAGGTTGCCAGATTTAGCAAATGAAAACGCAGGACACCCAGTTAAATTTGAATTTCAAATAAACAATGAATAATTATTAGTGTAACTATGTAACTATGTCCCATGTAATACTATGGGATGTGGTTACATAATAACTATGCAACTATGTAACTATAGCTCATGTAATATTATACTAAAAATGATTCATTGTGTATCTGAAATTCAGACTGAACTGGACCTGACTCCCCTGCCTACTGTACTCCTTCTCAGTGGAGCAGCAGCTGTCATACTTTTGGGTCTCAGTGCCCTTTTACACTCTTAAGCATTATCGAGGACATCCAAGGGGCTTTGTTTAGCGGAGGAGTTACAGCTATTGATGGTTACCATATTAGACATTAAAAACAGAAATTTGAAGCATATTAGTCTATTTTTTAATAACAATAATACACAAATTACATGTTTATAGAAATAAAATATTTTTGTGAAAAATAACTATCTTCAAAAAAAAATTAGCGACAAGAGTGGCATTGTTTTACATTTTTGCACATGTCTTTAATGTTTGGCTTACTGAAAGCTGGATTCTCACATCTGCTTCTGCGTTCAGTCTGTTGTGATATCACATACCAGGAAGCCTCCAGAAAACTCCACTGTAAGCTCATGAGCAAATGAGAGTGAAAAGGGCACGTAATGTCTTCGTATGGTTATTAAAATAGTTTTGGCCTTGCATACACTCTGGAAGGATCCTGGGGACTTCTTGGGAGTCCCGAGATCACATTTGAAGAACCCCACACTAGAACAATGCCAGAGATTTCAGTGGCAATCAGTACTAGCTCCTCTAATTAATTAATTTAATTTGGGGTGGGGATGGTGTGATACCACACACATAACCCAAAACCAAACCCAGTGCAGTCAATTCTGACTCATAGAGACCCCATAGGACAGAGTAGAACTGCCCCATAGGGTTTCCAAGGAGCGCCTGGCAGATTCAAACTGCTGACCCTTTGGTTAGCAGCTGTAGCACTTAACCACTATGCCACCAGGGTTTCCACCATGCACATAGCATAACATAACTTCAAGCTGATTCTTACTTCTGAGAGAGGAAGTGGGGAAGGGAGAAGGCCAAGGATGAGCCTGGATCTTACCTTGTGCCTTAGAAAGCAAAGTGGCAGGGGATGGGGATTAGGCCTGGAAAGGCTCTGACCCTAAGCACCAGGGTAAGTGACATTAATCTTTGGAGACACAGGTTATAAGACCAAGCTGACTCAGCTAAGAAAAAGAGAGAATGGCAGCTCTGCCTACATCTCATTAAAAGTCATCTAATCAGGGCAGTGGGAACCCTGGTGGCATAGCGGTTAAGTGCTATGGCGCTAACCCAAAGGTTGCAGTTTGAATCTACCCAGCACTCCTTGGAAACTTTATGGGGCAGTTCTACTCAGTCCTATAGGGTTACTGTGAGTTGAGATGGACTTGAAGGCAACAGGTTTGGTTTTGTTTTTTTAATCAGGGTAGTGTTGTTTCAGTGGTAAAACTCTTGCTTTCCATGTGGGAGACCAGGGTTCGATTCCTGGCCGGTGCACCTCATGCTTAGCCACTACCCGTCTGTCGGTGGAGGCTTGCATGTTGCTATGATGTTGAATAGGTTTCAGTGGGGCTTCCATACAAGACAAAGAAGGCCTGGTGGTCTATTTCTGAAAAATCAGCTAGTGAAAGCTGTACGGATCCGATCCTGGTGCATGGGGTCGCCGTGAGACAGGGGCAGACTCCAGCCTCCGTCCCACCCCCAACTATGCTTGTGGAGGGATCCCCACCCCTATTTGGCTTAGGTCTCTTGTCATCCTGACCCTCGTGGTCATCTTCTGCAGGGGCTGCGTGAGAGCCAGTCTAACATCGCGTGTGAGAAAGGACAGTGTGGCCTCACGTGAGACCCTGCCTCAGGGCCTAGTTCTTCCAAAATTTCCAGAGCCCCACAATTAGGGGTATTGTCGATGAATTGTGTTCCCCCAAAATCTGTGTTATAAATCCTACCCCTCTACCTGTGAATGTAATCCCATTTGGGAATAATGCTTTGTTATGTCAGTGAGGCCATATCAGTGTAGACTGTGTTTTAAGCTAATCACTTTTGGGATGTAAAAGAGCAGAATTAGGCACAGAAGGAAAAAAGGACAAATGAGGGGAGGATAGAGGCTACATGGAGGTCTCCAAGCAACACCAGGAAGAATATTAGAGGAGCCGAGACAAGGATTTTCCCCCAGAGCCGGCAGAAAGAGACATCCTCTAGAGCTGGCACGTTGAATTCAGACTCCCAGCCTCCTAAACCGTGAGAAGGAGCCCTGGTGGCCCAGTGGTTAAGAGCTACGGTGAGCTACAGCTGCTAACCAAAAGGTCGGTAGTTCAAATCCACCAGGCACTGCTTGGAAGCCCTACAGAGCAATTCTACTCTGTCCTATAGGGTCACTATGAGTCAGAATCGACTCAAAGATAGTGGGTAAGGGGTAAGGTAAACCATGAGAAAATAAATTTCTATTCATTAAAGCCACCCACTTGTGGTATTTCTGTTATAGCAGCACCAGGTAACTAAGGTAGCCCATTGCCATGGAGTTGATTCTGACTCGTAGTGACCCTGTAGAACAGAGTAGAACTGCCCCATAGGGTTTCCAAGGAGCGACTGGTAGATTTGAACTGACAACCTTTTGGTTAGGAGCTGAGCTCTTAACCACAGTGCCACCAGGGCTCCTAACTAAGATCTAAAAAACAAAAAAACAAACATGTTGCCGTCAAGTCGATTCTGACTCATAGTGACCCTTTAAGGCAGAGTAGATCTGTTCCATAGGGTTTCCAAGGAGCGCCTGGTGGATTCAAACTGCCAACCTTTAGGTTAGCAGCCCAACACTTTAGCACTATGCTACCAGGGTTTCCCTAACTAAGATAAAAAAAAAATACTAAGATAAAAAAAAAAAGGGGGGGGGCTTATTTTTTACTGAGCAATCCAGTAGCCAAGGAGGTGGGACTGCAAGCAACATGGTCTATCCACATCCCACACAAGTGATCCCATCACAGCCAAGTCCAGCAGGACAAGTGTCTTATTGCGTGCTTGCTGCACCGGACCCACACTTTTGGCACACTCCCCTCTGTGCTGTTAATGATCACCCTGCGGGTGTTAGCATAGCTTCAACTTGACTATATACAAATGCCCTGAGGGAAAACACCACGGTTTTTATTGCCTCTGTATTTTGCACAGTACCTAGATCAATGGTGAGGTCTCAGTAAAAAGCTAATGGGTTTATTGGGGGATGGGTTTTCATAGATTAGGCCATCAGATTCCCCTTCTTAAGGGGCTGGGGCCAGGAAAGCAGGTGGAGGCCCCTTATTAGACATTTATTGAATGACTGCTCTCACGCCTCCCGTTTTCTTCTGTGATTTACAGTTCACAAAGCACATTCATGTGTTGTCTCATGTAATTCCTGCAGCAACACGACTGGCATGACTGGACTGTGAGAGGGACTGTCTAAGTCATTGCAATGTTCTCTGCCAACCCAGGGAGGTTGCTTCTGTGGTGCCAAATGAGGGTGGAGGGCTCTCCCAAGCCAAATCTGGAGAAGGGTATCCTAAATGCAACTACCAGGTGTGCCTGGAGAGGAGAGGCTGGTACCAGCTGTGAAGACCATTTGTGGCTCTCCTGGGCCAGCTCCCACACTCTCCGAGTAACCTTCCCACTGAACTTGGCCTTCTCCTTCTGCAACATTGCCTACAAGCAGCGAACACGCTCATCAGCAAACCCAAGGGTCTGCTTGGTTTGACAGCAGTTGCATTCTATATTTTTTGTTATGTATTAATGAATTTGCATTTTTGCTTTTATCTCTTCGTCTCCTGGAGATTTTGTCTGCCCCTGAGACTCCTAGCCCTGTTGATAAATGAGGTTTCTGAGCAGCAAAGTGAGGACCAGACCCTGAACTGTGAAAAGGAGCCCTGGTTGGCTTAATGGCTTGGCTACTAACTGAAAGGCTGGCCATTTGAACTCACCCAGCAGCTCCTCGGGAGAAAAGACCTGGCGATCTGTTCCGGTAAAGATAACCTGTTGCCGTTGAGTTGACTCCAAATCACAGCGACCCTATAGGACAGAGTAGAACTTCCCCATATGTTTTCCAAGGAGCATCTGGTGCAGTAAAGATTATGGCCTAGAAAACCCTGTGGAGCAGTTCCACTCTGTCACACAACTCGGCGGCACCTCACGACAGCTGCAGGTGAGCCTGGCCTCTGTGTGAGGGCCTGTCGGCTGGCCAGCTAGCTCTCTCAAGGCACCACCGGGCCTCTCCCCTGGCTTTTTCCACTCACAGGGAACTGGCCCTGAGCTGGGAGCAGAGCCAACCAGGGGTTCCCTAGCAGAGAGGAGATCTCTGTCAGGGGCTGGCCTGCTGTGAGTACGGAGCTGCTAGAAACCACGGTCCCACCTGATGGGCACAAACAGCAGTGATGGGGGTAAAGAAGGCTGAGGCTCCACAGAACAACCAGAAGGGTGATTCAGATCCAGCTGGGGGAGATTCAAGAGGTTATTGCCCTAGTCATCCAGCTTCCAGGTGGGGCATGAGGGCAGTCCAGAGCCCAGGTCAGGGTGGCCATGAGTCCTGGTCTGATCATAGGGAGAAAGGGGTGAGGAGGAGGGAGGGAGTGCTGGCTGGACCCAGAACTCCAAAGGCGTAATTGAACAATTCAGCTTTGAAATTGGCAATCAGGATTTTGGCCTCTTCAGCTGGGAAAATCCTGGCAGGCATTATATGTTTATCAAGGAAGCTGAGTTCTGACGCCTACCTCCTAAAAAGCTCTATTTTTAGAATTCCATCCAGTCAAAGCCAGCCCCAGACTCCTTCCTGTTCTCTGGGGAATTCCTTTGGTACGTGGGTAGATATGGGGTGGGTGGGATGGGAGGTAAGGATTGGCCCTTCCCCAGAGGCTAAGCCTGAAATCAGAGGTTTTGCCCATTTATGGGCTTGAAGCCCCCTCCCCCACTGCTAGGATGACTCATTCTCCCAGTTTGACCTAAATGTCCGAGGAGAGGGCAGAGGGTAAAACTGAGAAGGTGGGATTAGCTCTGGGAGGGGCTTGGGGGCTGGTGGGAAAAGGGCAGAGATAACTGAGTAGGACGGGAATTCCGTATGAAGAGATAGAGAGGGAAGGGTTATAGAGCCAGAAGGAGGCAGAGCGAGGAAAGGTCTGAGGCCCAGAAAGAAGCTGCATGTGCAGAGGCAGGGTCCCTCCAGGCTCCTTCTTGCTGGGTGCCATGGAGTCATTTAGACTCACTGCAACCCCAGGTGAATGATTAGAACTGCCCCATAGAGTTTTCTAGGCTGTAATCTTTTTTTTTTTTTTTCAATCTTTACAGGAACAGATTTCCACGTCCTTCTTCCATGGAGCAGCTAGATGGGTTCGAACCACCAATCTTTCAATTAGCAGCCGAGAACTTAACTGTTGTGCCACCAGTGCACAGCTCCTTAGAGGTGGGTTAAGGGACCTCACCTTGAGTAAATTATCAAATTTAGTGTGACCAAAGCCACTGACAATGCTTATTGAAATGCAGATTCCCAGGCCCTCAGTGGGCTGTGCTCAAGTTTCCCCTATAATCAGAAGCAGGAAGTTCTGAAACGCAGCTATAAGTCCTGGGGATCCCCAAGCCTGACTTCAGCACCGGCTGGTTCTCCCAACCTGGGGACTTTGTTGTATAAGGCACTCCTATGCCCTCCATGCAGAGCCTTAGTTCTAATGTTCTAAAATCAGCAAGAGCCTTTGAAGATACGCAACCACGAGGTTTCAGAGCTGGAGGGTCTTGAGAAATCTCTTAGTATAACCATCTCATTTTACAGATAAGGAAACTGAGTCTCAGGAAGATTAAACGATATGAAGGACCATTTCCCCCACCACCCTCCAACTTTTTCCTCCCATCCTTAGGAGGAAGTCCCTGGATCTTCATGGACAGGAGAAAGCCAGCTCCAGCAAAGCAAAACACCCCGCCTCAGTTTAGTAGCACTTGCCTCTTCCCATAACCGTACCAGCCAAGCTTTCCCAAGCAACTTAGCAACTTTGGAAACACTGCTGTCCTATTCAATAAAATCCTGGGGTCTTTATAGCTGGAAGGGACTTCAGAGGTCATCTTGTCTGATTTTCCATCCAATGAAGAACTTTCTTCTAGCAACGACTCCCAAATCTCTATCTCCAACACCAATCTTTCTCAAATGGCAAACTCCTTCTACCATCTTCCTCTCAAGATATCCACTTGGAGGTCTAAGTGCTCTTGAGATCCCCCCTCCCCCGCCCCCCCAACTCTTCCACCTGCAAGCCAGCCCCATTTTAGCTGATGGGCACTCCATTCTTCAAGTTCCTCTGGTCAAAATTTGTGGAGTTATCCTTGATTGCTTTCTTTCGCATCCACATCTAATCTGTTGGCAGAGCCTGCTGGCCCCACTTTCAAAATATGTCTAGAGTCTGATCTGTTCTCATGTCTTTGCTGTTAAGATTTCATCCCCAGTCACCATTTCCAGGATGGCTGCATTGGCTTCCCGCTAAGTTTTTTTGCTTTCAACATTCACCCTCCACAGTCTACTCTCTAAAAGCACCTAGAGGAATTTCTAAAAATCATAAATCAGATCATGTCACTCCTTTGGTCAAAACCTTCCAGTGACTTTCCATTGCACTCTGAATAAAAGGCCTTATATTGGTTCACGAGATTCTACTGGATCTGCTTCTCACTTCTCACTGGCTGTTCATGGAACTTACCTGGCCTGTCTTAAGGCCTTTGCATTGCCTGTGCCCTCTGCCTGGGATGCTGTTCCCTGAGGTATCTACACAGCAAACTCACTCCCCTCCTTCAGGTCTCTGCACAAATGCCAGCTTCTCGGTGATGAATTCAGTGGAGAAATTGTTAATCAGCTGTTCAGATAATGTTCAAGGGGAGTTTGAATGAGGGAAAGAGGAACTGCAACTTGTGAGACAATACTAGGGGTTACCATTTATTTATTAAGATCAGGCACTTGTTGCCTTAGTCATCTTGTGCTGCTATAACAGAAATACCACAAGTGGATGGCTTCAACAAAGAGAAGTTTTACCTCTCACAGTCTAGGAGGCTAGAAGTCCAAATTCAGGACGTCAGCTCCGGGGGAAGGCTTTCTCTCTCTGTAGGCTCTCGGGGAAGGTCCTTGTCATCAGCCTTCTCCTGGAATAAGAGCTTCTCAGGCACAGGACCCCAGGTCCAAAGGACTCATTCTGCTCCTGGTGCTGCTTTTTTGGTGGTATGAGGTTCCCCTGTCTCTCTACTCGATTCTCTCTTATATCTCAAAACAGATTGATTTAAGACACAACCTAATCTTGTAGATTGAGTCCTGCCTCATTAACATAGCCACCTCATTAACATTATAGAGGTAGGGTTTACAAACACAAAGGAAAAATCACATCAGATGACAAAATGGTGGACAATCACTCAATACTGGGAATCATGGCCTAGCCAAGTTGATGTACATTTTTGAGGGACCCAATTCAATCCATCATGCTTGTATTATCTCATTTTTAGTGCTCACAATAGCATTGTTAGTTTGGTACCATTTTTCTTTGGGGGGGAATTGAAGTTGTTTTTAACTTTTTTTATACTTTTCCAAATATTTTTTTTTTTTGAACATTTTGTCATGGTTTCAGTGAAAGTTTACGAATAGTTTCCCATTCCACAATTTACACACATTTTGTTTTATGACATAGTTGCAATTCCCTCAATGTGACAACACTCTACTCACTTACTCTCTGAATTCCCTGCTCCCATTTGTCCTTCTTTCCTGCCCCTTCCTGCTTTCTGAAATTTGTTTTTGGGCAAATGCTGCCCTTTTGGTCTCATATGGTTCATTGTTCTGAGAAGCACATTCCTCACGGGTGTTATTGTTGATTTTATAAGCCTGTCTTTTGTTTGGCTGAAAGATGCTCTCTAGGAGTGGGGTCTGCTCCAGGTTTGACAGATGTCTAAGGGCCATAGTCTCAGGGGTTCTACCAGACTCTATCAGACCAGTAAGTCTGGTCTTTTTTATGAATCTGAATTTTGTTCTACGTTTTTCTCCCACTCTGTCCAGGACCTTCTATTGTGATCCCTATCAGAGTGGTTGGTAGTGGTAGTCAGTCACCACCTAATTCTTCTAGTCTCAGACTAGCAGAGGCTTTGATTCGTGTGGTCCATTAGTCCTATGAACGAATTGTTTCCTTGAGTCTTTGATTTTCCTCACTCTTCTTTGCTCCCTACGGGAAGAGGACAATAGTTGTGTCTTAGATGGCCACTTGAAAGCTTTTAAGACCCTAGACATGAGTAAGGTACTCACCACAGTAGGATGACTTCGTTATGCCAATTCACCTAGTTGTCCCCTGAGACTATGATCCTAAACCCTCAAGAGCAGTGACCCAGTCCCGCAAGGTGTTTGGTTATGGCTAGGAAGTTTTCATAACTTTGCCCCCTGTGAGCTCTGCTATATACCTGGATATATTTGAAGCACATACAAGTACTCATGTAGAAATATCCTTTGCCAAACCTGTATATGCTTGTGGGTATACTCCCATATGCCATCCCACACCTGTTCACGTTACATATCTACCTATGTATCCACTTGTAAATTATTGTTTGTTATTACTCTTATTGCAGGATTACCTATGTAATAGAATTTACCATCATTTTCTTTTACTCTTGCTTTCCTCCCAGTGCCTTCCTTTGCCTTGGTCGTGTTGTGCAGACAACCCCTTATTGTGTATTGCCTTCCCTTCACCCAAGTTAATACATGTGAATTATCTAGTTAGTGATTTTTCCTTTCTCCACCCCCCATCCCTAGTAACTATCAAAAGTGTTTCTTTCTGTGTGTAAACCTTTTCTTGACTTTTTATAATATTGGTCTCATACAATATTTGTCCTTTTGTGATTGACTTATTTCACTTAGCATAATGTCCTCCAGGTTCATCCACATTGTGAGATGTTTGGATTCATCGTTATTCTTTAACGTTGCGTAGAATTCCATTGTGTGTATGTACCATTGTTTGTTTATCTATTCATCTGTTGATGAGCACTTAGGTTGTTTCCATCTTTTTGCTGTTATGAATAATGCTTCGATGAACACAAATGTGCATATGTCTATTCATGTCACGGCTCTTATTTCTCTGGGATATATACCTAGCAGTGGGATTGCTGTATCTAACTTTTTTTTTTAATTAATTTTTATTAAGCTTCAAGTGAACATTTACCATTCCAATCAGTCTGTCACATGTAGGTTTACATACATCATACTCCCTTCTCCCACTTGCTCTCCCCCTATTGAGTCAGCCCTTTCAGTCTCTTGTTTCGTGCCAATTTTGCCATCTTCCCTCTCTCTCTATCTTCCCATCCCCCCTCCAGTCAAGAGTTGCCAACACACTCTCCAGTGTCCACCTAATTTAATTGGCTCACTCTTCATCAGCATCTCTCTCCCCCCCGCTGACCAGTCCTTTTCATGCCTGATGAGTTGTCTTCGGGGATGGTTCCTGTCCTGTGCCATCAGAAGTTCTGGGGAGCATTGTCTCTGGGATTCCTCTAGTCGCATTAGGTATGGTCTTTTTATGAGAATTTGGGGTCTGTATCCCATTGGCCTCCTGCTCCCTCTGGAGTTGTCTGTTGTGCTCCCTAGCAGGGCAGACATCGATTGTGGCCGGGCACCAACTAGTTCTTCTGGTCTCAGGATAATGTAGGTCTCTGGTTCATGTGGCCCTTTCTGTCTCTTGGGTTCTTAGTTGTCGTGTGGCCTTGGTGTTCTTCCTTTGCCTTTGCTCCAGGTGGGTTGCGACCAATTGATGTATCTTAGATGGCCGCTTGTTGGCATTTAGGACCCCAGGTGCCACAATTCAAAGTAGGATGCAGAATGTTTTCATAATAGAATTATTTTGCCCGTTGACTTAGAAGTCTCCTCAAACCATGTTCCCCAGACCCCAGCCCCTGCTCCACTGACCTTTGAAGCTTTCATTTTATCCCGGAAACCTCTTTGCTTTTAGTCCAGTCCAATTAGGCTGACCTTCCTTGTATTGTGTGTTGTCTTTCCCTTTACCCAAAGCAGTTCTTATCTACTGATTGATCAATAAAAAACCCTCTCCCTCCCTCCCTCCCCTCTTTGTAACCACAAAAGTATGTGTTCTTCTCCGTTTTTTCTATTTCTCAAGATCTTATAATAGTGGTCTTATACAATATTTGTCCTTTTGCCTCTGACTCATTTCGCTCAGCATAATGCCTTCCAGATTCCTCCATGTTATGAAATGTTTCACAGATTCGTCACTGTTCTTTATCGATGCGTAGTATTCCATTGTGTGAATATACCACAATTTATTTACCCATTCATCCGTTGACGGACATCTTGGTTGCTTCCAGCTTTTTGCTATTGTAAACAGAGCTGCAATAAACATGGGCGTGCATATGTCTGTTTGTGTGAAGGCTCTTGTATCTCTAGGGTATATTCCGAGGAGTGGGATTTCTGGGTTGTATAGTAGTTCTAACTGTTTAAGATAACGCCAGATGGATTTCCAAAGTGGTTGTACCATTTTACAATCCCACCAGCAGTGTATGAGAGTTCCAATCTCTCCGCAGCCTCTCCAACATTTATTATTTTGTGTTTTTTGGATTAATGCCAGTCTAGTTGGTGTGAGATGGAATCTCATCGTAGTTTTAATTTGCATTTCTCTAATGGCTAATGATCGGGAGCATTTTCTCATGTATCTGTTGGCTGCCTGAATATCTTCTTTAGTGAAATGTGTGTTCATATCCTTCGCCCACTTCTTGATTGGGTTGCTTGTCTTTTTGTGGTTGAGTTTTGACAGAATCATGTAGATTTTAGAGATCAGGCGCTGGTCTGAGATGTCATAGCTGAAAATTCTTTCCCAGTCTGTAGGTGGTCTTTTTACTCTTTTGGTGAAGTCTTTAGATGAGCATAGGTGTTTGATTTTTAGGAGCTCCCAGTTATCTGGTTTCTCTTCATCATTTTTGGTAATGTTTTGTATTCTGTTTATGCCCTGTATTAGGGCTCCTAGGGTTGTCCCTATTTTTTCTTCCATGATCTTTATCGTTTTAGTCTTTATGTTTAGGTCTTTGATCCACTTGGAGTTAGTTTTTGTGCATGGTGTGAGGTATGGGTCCTGTTTCATTCTTTTGCAAATGGATATCCAGTTATGCCAGCACCATTTGTTAAAAAGACTATCATTTCCCCAGTTGACTGACACTGGTCCTTTGTCAAATATCAGCTGCTCATACATGGATGGATTTATATCTGGGTTCTCAATTCTGTTCCACTGGTCTATGTGCCTGTTGTTGTACCATTACCAGGCTGTTTTGACTACTGTAGCTGTATAATAGGTTCTGAAATCAGGTATAGTGAGGCCTCCCACTTTCTTCTTCTTTTTCAGTAATGCTTTGCTTATCCGGGGGTTCTTTCCCTTCCATATGAAATTAGTGATTTGTTTCTCTATCCCCTTAAAATATGACATTGGTATTTGGATTGGAAGTGCGTTATATGTATAGATGGCTTTTGGTAGAATAGACATTTTTACTATGTTAAGTCTTCCTATCCATGAGCAGGGTATGTTCTTCCACTTAAGTATGTCCTTTTGAATTTCTTGTAGCAGAGTTTTATAGTTTTCTTTGTATAGGTCTTTTACATCCTTGGTAAGATTTATTCCTAAGTGTTTTATCTTCTTGGGGGCTACTGTGAATGGTATTGATTTGGTGATTTCCTCTTCGGTGTTCTTTTTGTTGACGTAGAGGAATCCAAGTGATTTTTGTATGTTTATTTTATAACCTGAGACTCTTCCAAACTCTTCTATTAGTTTCAGTAGTTTTCTGGAGGATTCCTTAGGGTTTTCCATGTATACGATCATGTCATCTGCAAATAGTGATAGCTTTACTTCCTCCTTGCCAATCTGGATACCCTTTATTTCTTTGTCTAGCCTAATTGCCCTGGCTAGGACTTCAAGTACAATGTTGAATAAGAGTGGTGATAAAGGGCATCCTTGTCTGGTTCCCGTTCTCAGGCGAAATGCTTTCAGGTTCTCTGCATTTAGAGTGATATTGGCTGTTGGCTTTGCATAGATGCCCTTTATTATGTTGAGGAATTTTCCTTCAATTCCTATTTCAGTAAGAGTTTTTATCATAAATGGGTGTTGAACTTTGTCAAATGCCTTTTCTGCATCTATTGATCAGATCATGTGGTTTTTATCTTTTGTTTTATTTATGTGATGGATTACATTAATGGTTTTTCTGATATTAAACCAGCCTTGCATACCTGGTATAAATCCCACTTGTGTATCTAACTTTGTAAGGAAGTGCCGTCCCATTTTCCATAGTGGTTGTAGTTTGGTACTATTTTTATCATTCTCTTTTGGTAAAAGAAAAATTGAGAAATTGATCCTTTTATTCAAAATTTCTTTCCCTGTCCCCTCCATCCTTGGTATCCCATCCCCACATTCCTAATACTTATAAACTTTAATATACTATACCCAAGACCACACCCCGCCATGGAATTGATTTCAACTCATAATGACCTTATAGACAGAGTAGAACTGCCCCACTGGGTTTCCAAGGAGTGGTTGGTGGATTCAAATTGCTGACCTTTTGGTTAGCAGCTGAGCTCTTAACCGCTGCACCACCAGGGCTCCTTAATATACTATATAATTTACTTATTGTATTTGTTGACTTGTCTATCTTCCTCCACTAGAATAGAAGCCCCTTGAGGGCAGAGAATTTTGTCAGTTTTGGTCCTGAGTGTATCCCAAGAGCCTAGAACAGTGCACACTGTGGGCACTCGGTAAATGAATACTTATTGAATGAACGAATGAATGAACACATTATGTAGATGATTGCCTTATCCAGCTGGATCCTGCCTCTCAGTAGCCCCCACCCGTTGGTTTTGGTCCTGCTCTCTGAGGCATGAGCCAACTGCTCTATTCTTTCTTCCACAAGACCACCTCTGTCATCTATTAGGTTGTCCTCCAACTGGTCATCTCTTCTGCTTAGAAATGCCCAGGACCTTCAGTTGACCCTTTGTCCTGGGTTTGTCCTGGTCCTCAAGACATGCTTGGCTGTCAGTCACTCCTCGGATGTAGCGGAATCTCCAGGCAGGGTGTGGGCTTCATGCCCTGCAGAAAGGACTGCTGCTTTCCACCCACCTGGACTATTTCACTTTATCCCTCCAGGAGGAGGGTCCGCGGAGCCCTGCTGGACCGGGCAGAGGGAGAAGGGAAGGGGTCATCTAGAAGATAGGGTGGCTAACTGCCATCAAGGTTTCTTTCCCTCCACGTAGAGGGGCCTCTGTACTACTCCAGGGAGGGGGTTTCCACTCAGGGACAGGCTGGACTTTCCTCAGGAAAGAGCTGAGGAGGGGGAGAGGATTCTGGCCAGGACTTTCCTGTGAGAGAAGGTTTCAGAAGGCTGCTTCCTGTCTCCTAATGTTGCTCGCGGTGATGGGCCAGGTTCTTTACATTCCTGGAGCACTGACGTGGCACAAACATTCCTACAGTTCCAGCCTTCTCCCCTGGGGCCCAACGTCATTTCTCTGAGCCTGCTTCCTGGAATGTTCTTGGTGTGGAGTATACCGAGAGGTGAGGAGCAGGGCCATGCACCATGGAACCCAGAGCTCCTTATCTAGCTCTCTTGGGGCTGAGTTATTAGATATTCCCTTCCTACCTAATTCTGCTGTCCCAGAAGGAAGTGTAAGCTGGTGGCTTCCCCACAGCCACCACCATCCAGACTTAGAAGAGGGTAAGCAACTGACCACATGAAGGGCAATGGGCTCAGACCCAACACCTGTGTGTTGCTCCTCCTGTCCTGAAAGTCCATCCCCCACCCCACCCACCCCCCCGCCCCACTGCCCAGACAGCTCTGATGGGGAAGAGGCTGCAGGGGGCTGTGACCTCTCCCTCCTTCCAGTATGACCTTGCCTCCCCCTCTATCCCCTCCCAGACTCCTCCCTGCTTCCACTACCTTCTACTTTCCTTTTGGGGTTTGTGGTAGAGACCAGAGGGGGGCATTTCAGGCAGAAGGAATCACTATATTCCTGGTGCCTGAAAAACAGCCTGCTATGTAATAAATGTTCAATAAATATTTGTAGTTCCATTCATTTATCCTTCATCCAACTTCTCCATATACACCCTTTTCCCTTGGGCTAAGCTTTGGCATCTAATAACTTGTTTTTGACTTCTGGCTTTTCCCCTTCTAGCTAGGCAAGTTACTTAATGTTTTTGAGTCTCATTTTTTTCTTCCGTAAAATGAGAAGAAACAGTACTGAACCAACAACGCTACCATGAGCATTAAACGAGATAATACAAGTGGCTGATAGATAAAAACAAAAAAACCAAACCTGTTGCCATCGAGTTGATTCCAACGGCAGCCTTATACCTCCCAGGTTCGCAATTCCTCTTTCTCTCATCCAAATGCCCCTTGAACATTATCTGAACCAGCAATTAGCAATTTCTCTGTTGAATTTTACTGATATATATGTATGCTATCTTGCCTTGGAGCCCTGGTGGTGCAACGGTTAAGAGCTGGGCTGCTAATCAAAAGCTCAGCAGTTTGAATCCACCTTGGAAACCCTATGGGGTCGGTATGAATCAGAACCAGCTAGAAGGCACATAACAACAAGGATCTTGCCTTGCAGTCTGCAACCTCCTTGAGGCCAACACCTTATTTGTTGCAGAGGAATACAGCAATTCCCTGTCTAGATCTTTGCACACGTTAGGGCTCTATGAATAAATGAACACAGATTATCTCCACAGCTAACCTCTATGCTTCCTGAGGGTAAAGACCCTCCCCTACACTTTCCCCCAGCCTTGGCAGTGCAGTTAGTGCTTGGCTACTACCTGAAAGGTTGGCGGTTCGAACCCACCTAGCAGGTCTGTGGAAGAGAGGCCTGATGATCTGCTCCGGTGAATTACAGCATAGAAAACCCTATGGAGCAGTTCTACTCTAACACATGGGGTCGCTATGAGTCGGAATCGACTTGATGGCAATGCCATTGGTTTTGTGTTGGTTATGGTTAGTAGGACCTCAGAGACGTCAGGCCCAAATACCCCAGTTGTAGCCTGAGCAATTGTTTCTTAGCTCTGGCATCTTGATACCAGACTGGCCTAACCGTCCCCACCCCTCCCCCGACTCAGTGACTTTGCCAACTCCTCAGGTGCAGGAAGGGAAGGTCCGGTTGCTCCAAGGCTTCTGGAGGGCAGGTGTGCTGTGGAGCGGGAGCTGGAGCTGGCCAGAGCTGGGGAGGTTTGGGGGCCTGCGGACAACAGAGCGGGTAGGGGTGGAAGAAGGAGCCTGCCTGAAGCCTGAGCCGGCTGGCTGCCTGCTCGCACTTTGTCCTGTCCACGCTTTCATCCCCAGCCCCGGAGCCCGGGAATTTCTCAATGGAGCAGGCTGACGGAATGCTCTGCAGGGGGCCGAGGGGGCCGGACCACGTGGGGCATTCCAAGCATTCTTACTTTCTCAGGAAGTCAGGCGGTGGGGGAGCTGCCCAGCCCCGGAGGAAAGGGGATTTCTTTGAAGGAGACTAAAGCTGTGGGGGTGTCTTCAAGCAGCAGGGGGTGGGGATGGAGGCAGGGCTGGATGGGGGAGGAGGTGGGAGAAGAGGGTGAGCCGGGTGGGCGGTGGGGCTGTATAATTTGCCAAACCCAGATCTGCTCCAGTAGATTACAGCACAGAAGAGCAAAAGTAGAGCAAATTGGGATCCCTGGCCCAGGCCTTTCCACCTGTCTGCCTAACAGGTCCAAGCCAGAACTGCTGAGGGAGGTGTAATGGAGAGCTCAGGGGTTTTTTTTGTTTTGATTAAGCTGTTTTTCTATTTCCACTCCCTACAGTCCAGGGAAGTGTATGGCAAGAACCAAAACCAAACCAAATCCGTTGCTGTCCAGTCGATTCCAACTCACAGTAACCCTATAGGACAGAGTAGAACTGCCCCATGAGGTTTTCAAGGAGCGGCTGGTGGATTCGAACTGCTGACCTTTATGGTTAGCAGCCGTAGCTCCTAACCACTAGCCAGGGCCCCTTCCGCAAGCAGAACAACTGAGGCTGTTTCCAGTCACCACTCTGTCTTTAATGGCGTGGTTCTTCCTGGCCACAGGGTCATCCCACAGACAGAATCAGGGCGTGGAGTAAGGGGAGTCAGAGACCCTCGCCCTGCCACATCACCAGTGGGGTATCACTGCACAAATGTCTCTGCACACAAAGCTTACATGTCATAGTGGATTTCCCCAGAATACAACATTCACATCACTGAAAATGGCCAGATACCTTTTTTTAAAAACAGAGCTGAGAACATAAAAATAAATAAGGACATTCTAGGGTCCGCAAAGTCCAGAGGAACAGACGTGTCCATTGTCAGTATCAGGAGCAGCTTGGTGGCGGGAGGTGGGAGTCTTTGAGGTCCAAGGTGGGGCCCAGAGGAGTCTGGGCCCCTTGAGATGAAGTCCATGCAGCAGCCTGAACCTTTTCAAGTCTTTAGCAGCGACCCCAGGGGGCCTGGGCCGGGTCAGGAGGATGAGACATTGGGGAGAACCTTTGAGGAAACAGAGGTTGTGTTCGCTTGCTCCTAGGAGAAATAGGGTTCACTCCTGAAGGCCATTCCCAGAATGCTGGGGAGCCCAGGCATGCTAGGGGGTACTACAGTCCAGCTCCAGCAGCTGGCAGAGATGGGAGTGCATGCTAGGACTTTCTAACCCACTCTGACTTGGCTTTTCTGACTGACTGGGATGAGGAGGAAAGCAGCTGCCCTCTGTGGGAGACGCCATGTTAGTCACTGCCATAGGGGAGACAGGCACTGATGGAGCACTCCTTCCCTATCTCTGCAGCCCCAACCTACAAGAAACAAGCCACCTGGACTCCACCAGGGACCTTCCCATTTCCCTCTGCTTCTTTACTCTTCTTCTATTCTTCTTGTTATGACAGGGCTGAAGACAGCAAACCCTCAAGGCACTGCACCTACCCACTTCCCGCATCCAGCCCTCCCCAGGGCTCCACTGCAAACCCTGTCAGCTTTTTGGGCTGGGGCCTTGGGCCCGTGAAAAGGAACTTTCCCCTTGGGGTGCAGCCAGTTACACCTTAGAGCCTGCCCAGGTAGGGCCACTCCCTCACCCTCAGCTGAGCTTGGAGCAGACCCCTCGTGCCTGTCGGTAGGCCTCTGTCACCTCCTGGCAGTCTGTCAGGGAAAAGCAGCTGTCCCCCAGGGAGTCCTGCCGCCAGTGCCTCAGGCGGCTTCCAGGACCCTCTGAGGGGGACACCTCAAGCCCCATGAGGTTGTCCACAGACACACAGCCCCGCAGCGGGGGCTCTGGGAGCCGTTCGGGCAAGTCTAGCTGTTCAAAGGACTCAGAGGACAGGATGCTGTCCTCACTCACAGCCCCTGAGGGGCGGCTGGGCCTGGCCAGAGGGTGCGGCAAGGCCAGTTCATCCAAAGAGCCGAAGGCGGCAGGGGCTGCGAGCTCGGAGGCTGTGCGGGAGAACTTGCCATTGTGTTTGAGGATGCCCTTGCGAAGGAGGAGCCCTGAGGCCTCGGGGGGCTTCTGCTCCACGGGGTCACCACTCACAAACACGTCCCCTGCGTCCACCAGCTCCCCAGACTCACTGGGCTCAGGGGAGGAGTAGTAGCCGGACTCCCGCTGCCGAGACTTCTTCAGGATGCCCTTCCTGGGTGGCAAGAGGGCGGCCTGCCTGGGGCTGCCAGGGGCAGGGGCGAGCTCCCAGGGCTCCTCCTTTGCCCCCTCCTCGGAGCTCGAGGACTTCTTCTTGAGAATGCCCTTTGGCAGCTTGAGGACGCCCTTGCAAGGGCGAGCGGCAGTGTCATCAGCTGGGTCCTTCTGGAGAGACTGGGCCATGTCATTCTCCTTGCGAGACTTCTTGAGCGAATGCTGGCGCTCCAGGGCTGTGGCGGTGCCCCCACCTCCAGGCGCATGCTGCTTGAAGAAGCTGCACACCTTGGCCCCATTCTCCAGGAGGGGCCGGGAAGAACGGCGGAGCCAGTCAGCCATGGAGGCCCGGGCAGAGTCACTGCTGGGGTGCCCGCTCTCGTGCAGGGTCTCCTGTTCCCCCACACGGGTGGCGTAGCCCCAGTTGACCCACCAGTGACTGGCCACATCCTCCAGGGTGGCTCGGCGGGTGGGGTTCACCATTAACAGCCACCGGATGAGGCCACAGGCATCTGGAAGACAGACGGCAGGGAGGGGCCTCAGTCTGGCAGCCTCAAGGATGGGCACCCCAGAGCTCCTATCCCACTGGCTCACCCCCATATGAGCTTAAGTCACTGCTCACTCCTGCACAGACATGTCCACTCCCACCTTGGTCTCTTACAGATTAAATTGTGTCCCCTAAAAATGTGTGCTATAAATCCAAACACCTATACCTGTGGAGGAGCCCTGTGGCACAGGCATTTGGCTGCTAACCAAAAGGTCAGCAGTTTGAATCAACTAGATGGCAATGGGTTTGGTTTTTGGTTTATATCTTTGGATGTAATCTCATTTGGAAACAGGGCTGTCTTTGTTATGTTAATGACATAGCAGTGCAGGGTGTGCCCTAAACCTAAGCACTTTTGAGATTAAAAAGAACATATTAGGCACAAAAGCAAGAAAGCACAAATATGGAAAGATTGATGCCACATGGAGATCACCAAGGAAGAGAAACTCAGAGACAAGGATTCCTCCTAACCCCAGCAGACAGAGACAGCCTACTGCTAGAGCCATGCCCTGAATTAGGACTTCTAGCCTTCCAAACTGTAAGGAAATAAAACCAGTCACTTGTGGTATTTCTGTTACAGCAGCACTAGATAACTAAGATAGTCTCCGTAAACGCCACGTCCCAGACTGGCTCTCCAATCCCCAGTTTTCCTGGATTGACTCCCCCAGTTTCCTCTTCTAACCCTGGTGGCGTAGTGGTTAAGTGCTACGGCTGCTAACCAAAGGGTTGGCAGTTCAAATCCACCAGGCGCTCCTTGGAAACTCCATGGGGCAGTTCTACTCTGTCCTATAGGGTCGCTATGAGTTGGAATTGACTTGTTTGTGTGTCAGTATCTATTCTCTCTCCCTCCCCTGAAATTTAACCCCCTGAGGGTGGGATTGTGCTCAAGGGAAAATCTGGGCTCTAACAGTCTTCTTTCTGTTTTCTACACAGTACATGAAAGGACAAAACGATTTTTGAGTACAAGGACAAAAGCAATAGGAAGTAAGACAGCAGCAGCAAAGGGGATCTATGCTGGCCCTTAGGAAGCAATTCCCAAACGTACTCAAGCATGCCCATAAGGGAAGGAAGAGATACTCCCTCCTTTCTCTGAGGTCGAAGACCCTGGAGACAGAGGATGATGGTTGGAGGTAGGTGGAGGGTGTCCTGGTCTACAGAGCATGCCAGTGGGCTGTGGTCCTCTTTGCTTTAGTGACTGTGAACGCCTGTTGAATTCCTGCATGAGGAATCAGCATCTCCACTCTGTCGAGAGGGACACCCAGGGCCTGGATGAGGACACCCACACCTCCCACTCACCGGAGGGTGTAGGCGGCTCCCGGTAGGCTCCGTTGCTGATCTGCTTTACCAGAGTCTTATGGTCGTTCCCATCAAAGGGCATGGCGCCGTGCACCAGGATGTAGAGGAGGACACCCAGGGACCAGCTGTCCACCTGAGAGAGACAGAGGATCAGCAAGGAGATCCACGAGCCAGAGGCTAGAGGGTTGCCAGCCTCACCACAGCACCACAAGAAAAGAGCCACGCTGGAGAACTCAGAGGCCAGTGTGCCTGCAGACAACCTCCTTGTAGCACCCAGGGGCAAAGGGGGCGAGGCTGTAGCAGAAGGGATTGGGGTTCATGGGAGAGATGCTGTCACTGCCTTTCCTTGGAGGGTGAGGGACAGCCACAAGCACAGAGCAGCAGCCAGGACATCCCTTCTGGGCCAGGATTGGGTATTTGGGGCTGATACCACCTCTAGGTCATTCCAGGGAGGCAGATTTGGTGTCAGGAAAGGTAATGGGAACTAGGAAGGTGAGGGAGGCAAAGAACTAGATGGAAGTTAGGAAATCAAAGTTCTAGTTCCAGTCTGCCATTCCTGGCTAGCGACCTGGCCAGTGTTTTGCCACCTACCTCACAGGATCTCAGGGCCTAGGTAATGACTAAGGAGGCTAGTGGATACGTACCTCTGGGCCTGTGTAGGGCTTCCCATTGACAATCTCCGGCGAAGCGTAGAGGGGGCTCCCACAGAACGTCTGCAGGAACTTGTCTTGATGGTATTGGTTGGAGAGGCCAAAGTCAGCAATCTGCAAGATCAGGTGAAACAGGGCATAGGTCACCCCAAGGCCTGGGTTGTTCGGCTGCTCTCGGCCCACCCTTCTCCAGACCCTGGGAAAACCCAGGCACCCAGCAGATAGGAAGGGTGCCCATACCCTGTGTGCCCTAACCTGTGTGCTGCCTACATAGTTCAGGCCCTGGAAGTGCCCTGTGGAGGCTGGGTCAACGAGGAACTCCTAGGCAGAGGGATGTGGGGAATCCAGGCTCCTCACTGTTCCCCAGACCCTGTGGCTCACACTGAACCTCACTCTAGGCATGCTCCCCTGCCCGTGCACAGCCTCCTGCCCAACAGGCCCGGCACCTTTGGGAAGCCCCCATTGCTGCGAGCTGTTCTTCTTCTACAAGCCTGCACTGTTTCCAGTCACTCACTGCAGCCCTGCTTGTCAGCTCTGCCTTTGAGCCAGATTGAACGCTTCCTGTGCTGACCTTCTGCCCTGCCATTCCTGCAGCTCCTAGCACAGGTATGACCCATAGAGAGGGCTCAATGGACCCTTACTGACTGAAAGAAGGGTCTACTAGATGGAGGCAGACAGCCAACTCCTCATGCCAAGGCCATGGCCCTCAAAAGCAAGCAAGCCCCATTACTGATTAGCCGTGCAAGGCTTGAGCTGCCTTCCTAGCAAAAAGCTCACCTCTCTGCCCATACCTGGGCAGGCCTTGGTGACAGAAGTCAGCCTGGCATAGCTGAGAAGCAACTGTGAGCAGGGCTGTGGCTACAGCCCAGAAGAAGAAACCATTTTATAGACCTCTCTAAGTCACCTGATACCAAGGACCTAAGAGACCCTGACCCTATCCTCTCAATCCCCAGAGAGACCCTTTCCCCACCTATCTTCAGATAGAGGCTGAGGCCAATGTCCTTTTGCTCCTGGCCTCTTCACACTCATCAGAGGGCTATGTGTGCCCAGGGTGGGGCAGTCTTGTTTATGCAACTCTGGCTCCTTCTTTTATTGTTTTATTGGCCCCTTATCGAGCAGTTATAACGAGGCAGCCCATCATGAGCAACCCATAACAGGCAGCTGACTGGTACAGATGGGAAAGTTTATGCTAGTACTGGTTATCTGGGCTTATTGGCTCTGGCTTCCCTGGTCAGCATCAAAGAAAACCCCACCTATTCTGGGAATTGGCTGGGTGATGGGAATGATCTCAGTGCCAGGGCACCTAAGGGCACGGTCAGGGGCCACTGGAGAAGAGACTCTATCCTGGGTTCAGGAAGATTCCGAGGAGAATCAGGGGTTAGAGTCACAGCCCTTCTCAGAGGCCTGCAGTGGCAGCTTCCCTGCTTGAGTCCCTGGCCAGCCCTTGCCATCCTCTCCTTCCAACCCTGAGATCTGAGATCATTCCATCAGCATAAACGTCTTCTGGTCTAAATTTAACTACTCAGGGATGGGAATCCAGCAGCTGCGGAAAGCAGGAAGCTGGCATCAGTGAGCCAGGTCTGTGGGGACAGGTGCCAAAGGGCTAGCCAATTGCAGCAGATCAAAGTGTGCACACGTGCAGGTGTGAGCACACACAGGTAGGAAGAGCTCAGGCCAAAGCTGACCCTAGATCACTGGCTGGGGAACCAGAAGACCTTGGCTCAGCCACTCGCCAGCTCTTGTGCAAGTCGTCCCTCATCTTGGGGTCTCAGTTTTCCATCCATAAAATGAGGGGTTGGAATGGATAATGGTTGAGGTCCCTACCAGTACTGATACATAAGTTTGAGCTTTGCTCAGCTCCTTCTAGAACCCCCTAAAGGTTTAGAGACTCTTGGCTAGGGACAGTGTAGAAAGGCTGAGGTGTGGTTCAGATGCTACTACAAGAAGTAGAACCCACCTTGATATTTCCACTGGCATCTAACAGGATGTTCTCCAGCTTGAGATCTCGGTGGACAACTCCATTCTGAAAGAGGGAGGGAGGAGAGTCAGGGGGAGGTCATGGGGTGGGGGGAGAGGGTAAGGGGCCTAGTCTGGAAACTGAGGTACACACAAAGGGAGCCAAATAAGTTGGAGCCCAGGCAGGCTAGGAACACCCATCTCTATTGGTGCATAGCCCAAGAAATCACACACCTGTCTGTTCCTGGAACAAGAAAATAAAAGTAAAAAAACCAACAACGTGTCCTTTTCTGAAGGTCCAGGATCTAGTCTTGCCTATGCTCCTGCCTCCCTGTGTGATCCTGGACAAGTCACCAAATCTCCCTGGTCCAAACCAGCCCCAGCACTCCTGGGCCCACCCCCAGGAGCAGGGCTGGGCAGGTGGGTGCTTACTTGGTGGCAGTAGGACACGGCAGAGACGATCTGCCGAAAAAAGTGGCGGGCGTCGGGTTCACTGAGGCGCTGTCGCTCACTGATGTAGTCGTACAGGTCGCCCTGGCTGGCGTACTCCATGACAATCACGATCTTGCTGCTGTTCTCAAACACTGCGTGGAACCAGGGCAACGTCAGGCACTGCTCCCAACTGGGTCACATGCTCCACCCTGACCCCAGGCATACAGAACCTCCCTACAGGGGTGTCTGCTGATGCAGCAGGCAGGCGGGTGGTCAGCAACAGCAGGAGAAGGACCTTTAAGGCTCTCAGCACCTTCCAGGTGCAATGAGGTAAGGCCAAGGGAACTGCCTCTCCTTCTCTCTCCTTGGAATTCCAGACTTTTGAGGATTCTTAAAGCTACCCTGGAAACTCCTAGGAAAGCAGTGACATCACTGGATGAGAATGAAAGGTCAGGATCTTTGGTTCAGAATCCAGTACCTTCTTGCCTTGCAACCTTGGGCAAATCCCTTCTAGATACAGCAGTGAGAATGCAGACATGGAGTTTGAATCCTGACCCCATCACTCACTAGTGGGTGACCTGGGGCTAGTTTTTCAGCCACTGTGCCTTAGTTCCCTCGTTTGAAAAGTGGGATAATAATGGCAACCTCCCAGGACTGGGGTAAGAAATAGATAAAAACTCAGGGATAGCTCTGGGGAAGGCTGAGTCAGCTGGCATAGAGTTTGGTGCATAAAAAAACAATAAATGGTACCTACTGTGATATTTTGGAAACCCTAGCAGCATAGTGGTTAAGAGCTACAGCTGCTAACCGAAAGGCTGGCAGTTCAAATGCACCAGGTGCTCCTTGGAAACCCTATGGGGCAGTTCTACTCTGTCCTACAGGGTCACTTTGAGTCAGAATTGACTCGATGGCAATGGGTTTTTGGGTTTTTACTGCGATATTTTAAGAGCACTGGTGACATAATGGTTAAGTGCTCAGCTGCTAACCAAAAGGTTGGCAATTCAAACTCACCAGCGGCTCCATGGGTGAAAGGACCTGGCAATCTGCTCACATAGATTGCCACTGAGTCAATTTCATAGGGTTTCCAAGACCTTCTCCACAGGAGGAAGATGTGGCAGTATGCTTTCGTAAAGATTTCAGCTTTGGAAACCCTATGGGGCAATTCTACTCTGTCCTATAGGGTCACTATGAGTTGGAATCAACTAAATGGCAGTAGATTGGTTTTTCGTTTTAATTAATTGACTGCTTGGGTTCCTGGCCTTGAGCCCGCCCTAGCTGGCTGGTCTCCAGGTATAGGAGGGGCCTTCTTGCTGCCTCAGACCTTGCACTGGCTCCAACTCCCTAAAAAGGTGGGGAGGGGCTGATTTGCCAAACTTGCCCTTAGCGGGGAGTGTGTCAGCACATATATGTCTATGACACTGTAACTGTGTCAGACAGGTCCTAGGAGTTTGGGCTGCTTAGCCAGGCCCAGAGCTACAGCTGCCTAACCTCTGAGGACTGCAGGAGACCTCTCCCGAGAGGAGTCCCAGATCCCACCCAGGCACTTGGATACATGGCCAGGACTGTGCTTTTCTCCAGGGATCCTGGGTGAGTGGCCCTGGTCTGTGGTGGCCTAGCCTCCCAGGTGGTACCTGGCTGACTCCCTGTGGTTCTCGATATCCCTACAGGGGTCCATGTAGCCTCTGTGCCATGAAATCAGGGATCAAGAGCAGCCAGGGTACATTCTGGAGAGTAGCTGGGTGAGGGATCAGCTCCTGGGACAGGGGCCACCCCTTAATTCACACCCTCTGAAGCCTACAGTAGGTTTGGGGGGTGCCCTGCCAGACACACAGTAACTATTTGAGAAGCCACATCCTGAGATTCAAAGTCAGTTCCCAGACCTAGCTGAAGACATGGGTATGGGGAGAATTCACACACGCGTGCACTGCCCAATCACCACGCTCAGCCTGGTTTAACCAATACTCTGCCTCTGCCCACTCCTCCCTGGGGGAAATCCACACAGATACAATTAGCGTTCTCAGCCACCTGCCTGGTCACTGCGTGGGACAGGCTCAGGCCACAGGGCCATGTCAGCGCTTCTGCCCCTAGTCTTCCTATGAGAAGAACCTGAGAGGTGAGACCTCCCTATTTCTTCCCACCAGGAATATTCAGAGAGAGGGCAAGCTGCAGGCTCGCTTCTCATTGTCCTGTAGCTACTAGTCCTTGTTTCCCATCTAGCTGACATTATGCAAAGGCTCCAAGCAGGCAGGTGTAAGTGGGAGGGTGGTCCCCCTCTCTCCCTCTTCCCCCCCTCTGGCTCGCTTTGTTGTCTGGTTCACAGGGAAGACGGCAGCTGGAATAGCAAAGCCAACACTGATGTCAGAGTAAGAGAAGGCTCACAGAGGTGAGGGGAGGTCGGAGCCAGCCCTGGGCAGAAATGACTAGGAATACAGGTCAGACTTGAGGGGGCATGGTTCTTGGGATGCACGAAGAATGGCACCCACACACCTGAGACAGGTACATGTCTATGTATGTTTAAGCCTCCCCCAGGATTGCTAAGTATCTAACTGGGTTGAGGAGGTGTGTTCAAGCAGGGAAAACCTAACAATAACAACAAAAATGAAATTCGTGAGTACCTGGTAACATTATCTAATTTGATCTTTGCAGCCACCCTGTGATGTAGGCAGGATATCCCATTTTACGAATGAGGAACTAAGGCCCAGAGATGAAATCAAGTGAGCCCATTTCTTCTTTACTTCTTTGGGTCATCCGTTCTGACTGGCCCCCCACCCCCCACAGACACAAAGACTCCCACCTCCCAGCTCCGAATGCCTGCCTCTGTACCTTCATGGATGGCAATGATGTGGGGGTGGTTGAGTGACGACATGATCTCAATCTCCCGTCGTATGTGCATCAGGTCTTGCTCATCTTTGATTCTGTCTTTCCGGATTGACTTGATGGCCACCTGGGAACAGAGATGCCGGCAGAGTAAGGAGAAAGGCCTGGCAGGTAAAGGCAACTCTGAGGATACTCTGGGGCCTTGGGCTCTGGTGGTCTGTCTACAGGTGCTACAAAGCCCACACGGTGCACCTGGAGAAGCCACTCTAGCCTTCACCGGGGTAGGTGGCAGAGAGGCTGGAGAGCACCTTCTCTAGAGAAGGTTCTGACCTGGGTCTGGTGCAGCTGATGCAACAGGAAGGCAGATGGACCAAGGGCCTCCTTATGCAGAGTCCACAGATGAATGGTGGTAACTACCTGCATCCATAAGGCTGATGCTGTGTGAGTGACAAAGCGAGCTTTTACTAGACCTGGTATTTCTAGTATACCATGAGGAAGAGGATTGGACCTTTTGACTACCATTGGATTCCTGATGCTGAGCATGGTGCGTGGCTCACAGTAGGCACTGAATAACCATTGGTTGAATTAGTAAATCAATGGCCCTCACAGTAGCCCTGGGAGATAGGCACAGAAAGTATCAACACTCCCATTTACAGGTGAGGAAACTGGGATACAACCCATTGCGGTCGAGTCAATTTCGACTTCTATGGTACAGAGTGGAACTGCCCTGTAGGGTTTCCAAAGCTACAGTCTTTACAGAAGCAGATTGTCACATCTTTCCTGCGGAGTGGCTAGTGGGTTTGAACCACTGACCTTTCAGTTAGCAGTCAAGCACTTAACCACTGCGCGACCAAGGCTCCTTTTTAAACTGGGACCCAGAGAGGTTAAATGACCTGCTCAAAGTCATACTGTTACTAACAGGCAGAACTGGAAGTTAAACTTTTTGCCATCTGATTCCAGGTCTGGAACATTTTCTACCACAATACCTTAACTTGCCATAAATAACCAGTCTCTTCAGTCTAGGTAAGGAATGTTTCCTCCCCGACAACAAATAAACAACTAAACAGTTAAACAGGATCCTATGGGTCTTATAATCTTCATCTGTAAAGGTGAAAAGCACCATATAAGGATTAAACCTCCCAGCTGGTACACGTGTGGGTTCAGGAAGGGTGGGGTGAGACAAGAGGAAATGGAGAAGGAACTGCCAAAATGCAGTTCAAGCAACTCTCTTAGAGATGGAGGTGTCACAGTCTCTTTCTCTGCTCCATCCCACTCAGGGGGCAGCTACCTAAGAGTGGACCAGCAATGTGGGGGCGGGGAGGGGGAGGGGGAGGGGGAGGCATGGAAAGGGGACAGTAACAGCAAGCAGGGCCAGAAGCCCATCTGGGAAGTCAGGAGACCGGGGCTCTTGTTGGACCCCACCACTGTCTGTGTGAGCAGATCCCACCCCTTCTCGGAGCCTCAGTTTTCTTTTCTGTGAAAAGATGTCTGAGGCGGCTTCCTATGAGCCATACAAATGTCATGGCGCCTCAGAAGCTGCAACGCTGGTATCAGGTGCTGGGGTGGGGAATTTGGGGGAGGGGGCTTGTCACAGGTCCAGTCAGTTCCTAGCAAGTCCTGTCCAAGGACAGGGATGGTAAACTTAAGACTTCCTCTTCATGGGAGACAGCAAGTTATGAGAAATCAGAAAACACAGATGAGGTAAAGAACTTCTCATTCTATTTCCCAGGAGGGTTTGCCTCCCCTCAAGATTCAAAGGGAAACAGAAAAAAGAAACCACTGCTGGAGGGGAGGGGCCGCTAATCCACTCTTTCACAGGGCTCTGGAGGGAGACAATGGCTTCCAGCTCAAGGGGACAGTGGGCCCTGGCGGCCTGTGTTCGCCCATCAGACAAGAATGCGGAACAGCCATAAGCCCATAAGGAGCTGCTCACAATGCCCGTGGCCCAGTCACCCCGGCAACGGGCCAGGGATGGCGTGCCCTCTGCCCGCCCCTTGCCTGGAATGGAGCTGCATCTGTGAAAGGGGGAGGCCCAGCTCGAGGGCCCTCCGTGAGCAGGGCAGGGAGGACAATTGTAGGCGACAATGGCAGGCCAGAGGGACAGTCACCATGGTGCCTTCTCCCAGGATGTAGGAGAGGCCCCGCTGTGGCTGCAGGGGACTGGGCTGCGCTCCTCCTTTCTCTTCACGCCCCGCCCCTTCTGCTTTAGACCATCAGTCTCCCCTGGTGAGCTGAGCAGAAAACCCCCTGGGCTTGGGGCTGGGTAGGGGGCAGGGGTTGAGTCCTCATGCACCACGAGGCATCTCCATCTTCTGAGTTCAGCCTGGAGGGTCACCCCCACAGAACTTTCTCTCTGCAGCTGGCTCCCACCACACTCATACACCCCCTCTTCCTGAAGGGAGATTTTAAGGACTAGCTCTTTTCTTCCTCGAATTCTTTTTTCTTAAAATCAGACAGCAATGGATGAAAGTGCTATGAGTGCTTCAGAGACAAAGGGCCATAAAAATTGTATTAAAAGAGTAAAATCATATGTAAGCACAAATCACGTTATCTAGACAATTATAACAGATAAAAAATACTGAGAGCTTAGGATGCATTCATATGCAAACACTAGGCACATCTTGGATATACAGCTGTGTACACACAAACATGCACCACAGTTAGAAAAGTTAGAACAAGCCTGGGGGCAGGGCTCTAATGAAGACGAGGCCTAAAATAAACGAAATTATTAGAAAATTAAAGGAGTCTGCGGGGTGGCCTCGGGGAGCTCTGGTGGCACAGTGGTTAACTGTTTGCCTGCTAACCAAAGCGTCAGCATTGTAAACCCACCAGCTGCTCCACGGAAACCCTGTGGGGCAGTTCTACTCTGTCCTATAGGGTCGCTGTGAGTTGAAATCAACTTGATGGCAAGGGGTTTGGTTTTTTTTTTTTTTTGGTCAGGGTGGCTAGGAGTCCCCGCGTGCATAGAGGGTGCACAAGTCAAAGGCCAAGGTCGGTTTCTTTCAACCCTGGGAGCCTATGGTTCTAAATCGGAAGTGTTCATCCTCAGTGAACAGTTTCATCCTCCTGCAAACTTGTACTCTGGCCTCAGGGAGCCAACTCAGGGACCCCCATGTAGCCACATTAGGTCCCAGGATGCCACAGCATGGCTAACATTTCTCTGGGTGGAAACAAGTTATGTCATCAGGCCTCTACTAGTCCCCAGGCAGGTGACAGACAAGAAGAACAGTGTGTCACTCCCCTGCTGCGGCTGGGCCACTGCTTCCCAGCCCATCCCAGCCCCACAGGCATCTGCTGGCCAGCCTGTAAACTAGGTATCAGCTCAGGCCTGCACCAGCTCAGGCCAACACAGAGCTCAGCATACAGAAAGCATTCAACAGTTGTTTGCTGGTGAACATAAATCACAAATAAATATTTATTAGTTAAATCACTGGGCTGATCCCTGCTGGTGGGCCCAGTACCCTTCCTCCCAGGCATGGGTGGAGAGTCAACCTTAGTTACAATGACCGATTTTCAGGGACCTTTGTTCTTACCTGCAAGATAGTTGGGCAACCATCGTCTAGAATAAAAATAAACTGACCTGAGCCAAGGAAGAAGGTAGAAATTGCTGGATGGATTGCCCAGAGGTAGGAAGGCTACAAGTCTCGACACAGTCCTGGTTCATCTGGGCATAATTATTAACAGTACCCTTTACTGTCCAAAGTCTCCAGGTTTACACATTATGTTCTACGGCCACCCTGCTCAGGGGGAGAAGGAAATCCCCGCAACAGTGATGAATACCCACTCAGTGGAGTAGGTGTCAAGCGCCCGCCTTTCTAATCCTTATTTGACCTGATGAAGCAAATAAGCTGTGAGCTATGCCATTTAGGACAAGTCACTTAAATTACCTGGCTAGCTAGTTTTAATTTCCTCACCTGAAAAATTAAGGATCATTGATTCTCTAAACATATGCTGAACACCTACTATGTGCCTGCCACTGTGCTGGGTGTTGGGGATTTAGACAAAAATCGGACAGTCCCTGCGCCAGGGCCCTCAATTCTGTAAGAGAACTGGAAGTTAAATCGACTCTGGTCTAGTGTGACGAGGGTGACAGGGATGGTTTCCTGCTCTTTGAGGGGCTCCAGGAGCACTGGAGAGAGCTTTCTTTGGCTGGGAGGGCAGGGAAAACCACCCTTAGGAGAAGGGCAACAAAGACATTCCAGGCAGAGAGAAAGGTCTAAGCAAAGGCCAGTAAGAAAGGAACCATTCCCGATTGTATGTACTTCTAAGCATCCTTCCAAACTCCAGCTTTCGACGCTGAGCTTCTTCAGACATGCGCCAGCTGTTACGATGCCAGGAGGGTACTTCACCAAGGACTGTGATAACGAGCTTGTTCAGAGGCCCTACATGATGGCCACGCTCACCTGCCTGAGCAAAATTCGTACCAATACCATCCCAGTGATTTTCTCGCCCTGTGGCTCTGCACATCGGAAGGACAGCAGGGAAATTTCCTATCCCGTTTTGCAAATGGCAAATGCCAGAGTCCAGGAAGGTGCGTGGACTCTTACAAGATCCTGCAACACATCAGAGGCAAAGTCAGGATCCAAGATGCACGGGTGCTGCTGGAGAAGCTGCCATCTCAGAAGACAAAGGTTCCTTGGAGATGCCCTGCCGTGTCTTCAGCTCCCTTCCTCCCACCCCTGGAGAAGGGAATGTCCCACACCTTGCGTTGGCCCAGGCTGGGCAGCGCCACCAGCTACCCCCTCCCATTACAGATATACAAACACACCCGCTTCTTTGCAACACTCCAGGAGAGGTGGATGCCGGGGCTCAGTTGGTAAACACTGCCTCCCTCCCAGGAACTCAGATGAGGAATGATCTGGGTTCCAGACAGGATGGTAGAAAGGCCTTAGAAAAAGAAGATCCAGGGATGCTGGTCCCAGGTACCAGGGTGAGGGTGCAAGCTGGACATCTCTGGTCATTGATATTGCCTGGAGTTGGAGCCAACATCCTGGACTCCTCTCTGGCTTTTCACAGGGCAGTTGCCGTCTGGAAGGCAGGGCAAGGAGCTGGGGATGACCCACTTAGACAACGGGGCAAAAGTTGGCCTGGCTGGGCTGGGCAGAGTGGGGATGAGCCTGGGGGGTAGATTAGCTATGCCTACAAACGTGCCGAGAGCCAGGCAGGGAGCAGAAGTGGGCTCTAAGAGGAGCCTGAGCTGCCTCCCCGAAGCCAATACCATGCCCGCCCCTTCCTTGCCACACGCCCCCCCAGCCCACTCTGCCAGGTTTCAAGGCAAGGAGCTTCCCTGCCCAGCCCTCTTGCGTGGTTTGGCTAGAGCCCAAAGACAAGAGTTGCCAGCAGCTAGAACCTCAATCTCTGCTGCTGAGCAGGCAGGTGCAGGAGGCGCCGAGAGGGCAGCATGGTGAGCAAGAGGCCTTGGGCCACTGACCATGCCCTTCTCTGGATCTAGGGCTGAAGGGGAGATAAGGACTTTGAACGAAGCAAAAATCAAAGTGGTTTGGCTTAAGGAAGCTGAGCACAATTCATTCTCTTGCTCAGGCAGGACAGACCCAGAATGGGGAATCTCCTCAGAAGAGGGAGGGGAGGATCTGATCGAAGCCAGCCTTGCTGGGATAATAATATTGTGTGTGCCAGATACTGTGCGAAGCACTTCACGTATATCATCTTATATAATCCTACAAGATTCCCATAAAGTAGGAATTATTATTACGCCCATTTTACAGATGAGGAACCTGAGATACAGGGAGGTTATACAATAACACAGTCAGGATTGGAACCCTTGCAATCTGACCCTGAGCTAAGCAGCCTTCCAGAAGGGTAAAAACCAGGAAAAGAGTGCAGTTCACCTACCCCAGGTCCCTCCACATGCTCAGTGTGTGGGGGTGGGCTTTGGTTCCCAGTGATTCCTCCATCTTAAGCATTGCCTTGAGCACTGGGAAAGGCAGCTTGAGTGCTGGAATGACAAACCACACTGAGGAAGCAAGCCCCTGCTCATGTCAAGACCAACTCCCAGCCCAAGCCTCTTAGCATTCGGTCATCCAGGGCCTGGGGTTGGCCAAGGCAGAGGCCTATGTTGTAGGCAGGTTGCAGGCATGCCACTAACCAGAGTAAGTCACACCTCCTCTCTGGGTCTCAGTTTCCCTTTGTGTCAATGAGAGGGCTGAATCATCTCAGTCGTTTTCAAACATTTTGAAATCCATGCAGCAATCCAATATATAAGAAAGAAAGCACCCCTACCCCAGAGCTGCTGCTCACGTGGCCTCCCTCATGGTACCCATTTGGAAGGTAAGAATTCCACGCATATCATCCCAAAGGCTTGGGGGACTCCACCATTCCAGGGGCCCCAGTATGTTTTTTCTCTTTGGGGGAAAGGGGAGGTCAGAGAAGCAGGCGAGAGCCACAGAAGGAAATGTTATTTGGATGCCAGGAATGTACTCAGGCAACCAGAAGATCCAGAGCAAATATTTGTTTTTCCTTTGATGCCCTTCTGGAGCAGCATTAGTCCCTCCCACCTGCTTGCCCCTCCCTCTGAACAATCCCATCTGGCCCCTGATGATCCCATCTAGGCAGGTTGGGAATGGGATGTGAGTTAGGAAAGTAGACAGAAAATTGGGATGGGAGTCGCTCAGCAGGCTTTCCTCTGAATCTAACCTCCACCAACAGTCTCAGCCCATTTTGGGAGAGGTCCTGGACTGCTCTTGTGAGCCTAACTCCACACTCCTGAAGTGTCCTGAGACACCAGGTCTCTCTCTTCAGGGAGGGTCCAGAGGCAGGATGGGGGTGGAGAACAGGATTGCTCTCCAGCAGAGAAACCACTGGCACAGCAGGGCGGCTGCTGTCCAACAAGGAGGGAGACCCTGAGCAAGTTCCCACCAGGTGGTGGACTGATGGGTCAGGGAGGTTCAGAGCAGGGCCTGCTAGACTGACCTTGGCTCCCTGCACGCTAGAGACAAGAGCCCAGGGAGCACCCTCTGAATTCTAATTCTCTCTTTTCTGATGTAATAAAAGCTGGAATCCCTGCCTAGAGCCACCGAGGTTTGAAAACTGAAAGCTGGTTTATCTCACTCTGGGATCAAATGAGACCTCTCTCTCTCTTTTTCTCTACCCACATACACACACACAGGCATGTGCAACAACTCCAATCCCAGTTTCTGGGCCACCCCAGTCTGCACGACTCAGTCTTCCCCCCAACAAGAGGAAGGAGGGACAAGGCATAAGCAGCTACTTTACCGCTAAGCCCTAACCCAGCCTGGGCCCAGCAGTCTCATGCCTGGAGCCTCATCGGTCCTTGCACTTTACAGAAAGAGAAATGCCAGGAAGTACACGATTGCCCAATAGCTGTAACCTGGCAGCGGGCAGCTGGGGACTGTGCCAGGCCTTAGCAGGAAAAACATACTCGATCCTATTGATAGGGCCACAACCCACTCCCTTTCTCCAACACCCACTCTCCTTCACCAATGAAATGACTTCTTGAATTTCAAACCAGCTACCGGCTGCAAAAGCAAACACAATCTGGGGAGGCGACCGCTGCCATAACCAATAAGGCAAACCATGGCCACACACACGCCTCACAACCAGAACTGGACTGGGTTTGGTGAACTATAACCCCTAGACCCCCTGGTTAAAATGTTAAATGTTAAAATTCAGATTATATCTGCCCTGTGCTAGACCTTCAGAATAAAATCCTCTGGATGTGGGACCAGAAAGCATACATTTTAAACAAGCATCGCTAGGTGATTCCCATGCACTTAAGTTTGAGAGCCCCTGCTAACCAACCTTTCAGGGCTGGCCCTTCCAGATTCAGATTTAAGTCTCACTTCTCCGGTTCTCTGGGTCACAAACACTTTAGTTCACCTTTTTATCTCGTTCAATTCTCAAAGCAGCTTGTGAGGGAGACTGTTTTCCCCATGTTTGTAGAAAGGGAAAGAAACTGAGAAGTACAGTGAGGAAGTGAAATGCTAAAGGTCACGTTATAACGTATATAATATATATACTATCTCTCTCACGCACACGAACACCTCCCACACCAAAATAATAGGACAAGTTTCCAAAAAGGCCCCAAACCCAGGGTATCATGGGACACAGCAGACCTTGCACCAGAGGCTGGTTTCACATTTAACAGAATAAAAACCCATCATCATGAAACTTCCCTCGATCTTCGAGCTGGAAAGGACCTAAGTGTCAGCTCCACTGCAGACCCACCCCGTGCAGATCTCCACAGCAAGCTCTTAGAACTGAGTTGGATTCCTCACTCATTTATTCAACCACACACGTATTTATTAAACCCTTACTGAAGTCAGGCGCCGTCTACTTCCTCTTTCTGTACTGGATAGTCTGTTCCAAGCAACATTCAGTTTAAGTCACCTCTTCCCCAGGAAGCCTTCTCCGTCCCAAACCAGGACACCAGCCCTCTTCTACGCCCGCACCAGCCGTCGGCCTCGCCGGTTCGGCTGTCATCGACGCTGCCTGGTGGTGGTGGGTTTCTCGGGTCCAAGGCTGCTGGCCTCCTAGGTCCACCCCTGTGCAGCGGCCCGCGGCCCGCGGCCCGCGGCCCGCGGCCCGCGGCCCCCGGCCCCCGGCCCCCGGCCCCGGCCCCGGCCCCGGCCCCGGCCCCCGGCCCCCGGCCCCGGCCCCGGCCCCGGCCCCCGGCCCCGGCCCCCGGCCCCGGCCCCCGGCCCCGGCCCCCGGCCCCCGGCCCCCGGCCCCCGGCCCCCCGGCCCCGGCCCCGGCCCCGGCCCCCGGCCCCGGCCCCCGGCCCCCGGCCCCCCGGCCCCCGGCCCCCCGGCCCCGGCCCCGGCCCCCGGCCCCGGCCCCCGGCCCCGGCCCCCGGCCCCCGGCCCCGGCCCCCGGCCCCCGGCCCCCGGCCCCCCCGCCCCCGGCCCCGGCCCCCGCCCCCGGCCCCGGCCCCCGGCCCCCGGCCCCCGGCCCCCGGCCCCCGGCCCCCGGCCCCGGCCGGCGTGGTCAAGGCTGAACGCCGGCAACTGCCCGAGCGCCGCCCGAGCCCCCAGCCTCCCTTCTCCGCTCCCGGCCCGCGGCGGAGTCCCGAACCCGCGGCGCGCCGCGCGAGGGAGGGGCACTCACCGAGCGCCCCGAGCTCTCCCGCGCCTTCTTCACCTTCCCGTAGGTGCCCCTGCCCAGGGTCTCCAGGAACTCGTAGCGGTGCCGCAGGTTGTGCTTGTGGTGGTGCCGCTTCACCGCCTGCTTCCTCATCAGCGGCTTGGGCGACTTGACGAGCCCGTGGGCCAGGGGCCGGGCGAGCTCTGCGGCCGAGGGAGCCGGCCCGGGGCGCCGGGGGAAAGCCACGGACTCCATGGCGAGCAGGAGGCCAGCGAGGGCGGCGGGGGAGGCGGCCGAGCGGGGACGGCTACAGGCCGGGACGCGGAGCCCGAGGCCGGGCCAGTAGCTCGCCGTCGCTCCGGACGGGGCTGAAAGGCGCCGCGCTCCAACCGCTTATAAAGGCTCCGGCGGCCCTGGCCACGCCCCCCGGCGCCCATTGGCCTGCTCGCCGGCGGAGCGCGACCCGGGCCTCCCGCACTGGCCCGCGCCGGCCTCGGCCCCGCCCCCCCCGGCGCGCCGGGGAGAGGTGTCAACAGAGCCCCGCCCACACGGGTCCTAGGGGTTCTTGGAGCGACGAGAAAGGGGAGAACGGGACGCGAGAGGAGGCTGCTGGGCGCGCTGGTACAGCTCAGGGCCGAAGCCTTACTCTGAGGGCCCTTAGAACTGCTCTGAGGAGCCCTGGTGATGCAGCGGTTAAAGCGCTGGGCTGCTAACCGAAGGGTCGGCGGTTCCAAGGCACCAGCCTCTTGGCTGGAGAAAGATGTGGCAGTCTGTTTCCTTAAAGATTTACAGCCTTGGAAACCCTATGGGGCAGTTCTACTCTGTCCTGTAGAGTCGCTTTGAGTCGGAATCCACTCAAAGGCGATGGATCTGATTTGATTTAGAACTGCTCTTGCCTCTGGGGGGCGCTCAGTCCTGGTTCTAGTCACCTATTGCCGTTCCATTGTGTTCTCGGTAGGCAACAGGCAATCTGATGGCAGTAGAGGCCACCAAAGTGTTTCTCCATCCCGAGTCATTTGCTTTCCCAAGCCAAAAATCTTTAAAGTCGCTCGACCGTTCTCTAAGTCCATAAAGGAGAAAGGGAATCTATTTTTCCTTTAAAGAAGAAAGTGCACAAAGGAGAAAGGGGAGAGTGATGGGGTGGGGGTGGGGGTGGGGACAAACTCCAGTCAAGTGGGAGAGCCGTCGATTCTGGGTTCTGGGTTGACCTGTCTTCAGTGAGATGAATTATAACTGGGTCCCAGAATACCATCGGGGAAGTTCTTGCCTCTTCATCAAAGGTTTTCGTCTCCGCGATTCTGGAGCCGGAAGGACTGGTGTTAGGTCATCCAGTCTGGCTTGTTTTTTGGTTTTTTTTAAATTGTGCTTTCAGTGAAAGTTTACAACTCAAGTCAGTCTCTCATACAAAAACTTACAAACACCTTGCTATATCCTCCTAACTGCTCTCCCCCAATGAGACAGCACACTCCTTCCCTCCACTCTCTTTTTTCCTGTCCATTCGACCAGCTTCTGACCCCCTCTGCCCTCTCATTTCCCCTCCAGACAGGAGGTGCCAACATAGTCTTGTGCATCTACTTGATCCAAGAAGCTCATTCTTAACCAGTATCATTTTCTATCCCATTGACCTTTTTTTTTTTTATTATTTTAAACCAACTTTTTGGTGAAAGTTTACACAGCAAGTTAGGTTCCCATTTGACAATTACCACACAAATTGTTCATTGACATTAGTTACATTTATCACAGTTTGTCCACATTCCCCTTAATTGTGTCTATACCCATTCGTATGTGCTCAAACACTTATTTTTACTTTGGTAAAAACACCCACGTTCAGTGCTGCTTTTCCTATCACCAGAAGTAACTAGTCCTGTGGGGTAAAGTGTACTTTCCCTATCCCTGTCCTCTCCCTGGTAACCACCAATGAATACTGGCCTCTCTAAATTTATCTGTTCTGTCTTCTTATAAAAGAGGAATCACATAATATTTGGCCTTGTGTGGTTGACTTCTTTCACTCAGCATTATGCCCTCCAGATCCATCCATGTTATAATGTGTTTCATGGACGCATCATTGTTCTTTACAGTTGTGTAGTATTCCATCGTATATATGTACCACAATTTGCTTATCCATTCTTCTGCTGATAGGCACTTAGGTTGTTCCCATTTTTTTTTTGCTATTGTGATGAAGCAACGAACATAGGGGTGCATATGTCTGTTCATGTCACTACTTTTACGTCTCTAGGGTATATCCCTAGGAGCGGGATTGCTGGATCATAAGGTAGCCCTATTTCTAGTTTTTTGAGGTGGTGGTGCACCATTTTCCATAGTGATTGTACCATTTTACAGTCTCACCAGCAATTGATAAGGGTTCCAATCTCCATACGTCCTCACCAACATTTGCTGTTATGTTTTTTTACATCAGTTTGGCTTGGTTTCTGAGGCCTGGGTCCAGAATCCCCATTCCGAGAGCTCATCTAGGAGTAAAATGAGAGCGTCCACAGGCTTCTGTCTTCCCTTTAAATGTGGGGCAAGATGGGTGAAAGGAATATCTCCCCTTCAGTCCTCCTAACAACCTAATCCTCTGAGGTGGGTACAGCTCTGCCCAAGGTCCCACAACTGGCAAGAAAGTGGTAGAGCTGGAATTCAGAGCCTGGTCTGTGGGGAGAAGTGGAGGGCAGCTAGCCTTGATCCCTTTCCCTGAGGGATACCCTTCCTGCAAGTGACTCAGAGCACTGACTGGGTCCCAGCTGTGCTGGGGGAAGCCCTTATCCAACCCCACCCCCCAAGAGGGTGGTGTCTCCAGCTGTCTATCAGGGCAAGTTGAAGGTCAAGAAGGACTAAATGCTCAGTGGCTGAATTTTGCATTCAGTGTCAGCCCACATTCCTACTTCTACTGTCCTTTCTAGCGTGAGTCAGGAATGGAGAATGGTTTTGTGGCCATAGAGGACCCACCTTATGCAGGAACGGCCACCCCATCGCCCTCTCAAATCCAGAGGGCCACAGGAGGTGGTAGCCCGTCTAACTCTTCCCTCTACCAGCCTTCTCTCTTTCTCTGGGTTAACTGTGAAAGTAAAATGAGGCCCAAGAGATAGCTTCCCTGACCTGCTGTTTACTTTTCCACTCAAGATCCGTGTATATTTCTGACCCAGCTAACTGGGGCCATCCAGAGGGACTGGGACTCTCAGGACGAACTATGGGTGACATATGAGCAAGAACAGGACTGAGTGTTGGGAAACCTTGAGTTCTAATCCTGACTCTGAAACTAACCCATTCTGTGGCCTTCTGACAATCACTTCATTCATTTTACAAATACTGGTGCCCACCAGTTCTGGGCCTGGGGCTATAATGGTGACAAGGTGGACAGGGTGTCTGCCCTCAGAGAACACTCAGCCTCTCGAGAAACAAACAAGCACAGTCTATATAGAGGGAGAGGTGTCCATGCTGGAGCAAGAGCAGGAGTGCCCTTGGAGTGTGTGAGAGTATAACGGAAAGAGGTTGGTCAGGGACATCTTCCTGGGCAGGGTCTTTTGAGCTGAGACCTGAAGGATAAATGGCAATTAGCCAGATAAAGTCAACATGTCTTTATAAGTAAGATGAAAGAATTATGCAGATGAACCTAAGATTCCCTTTCAGGTTTAATCTTGACCCCAGCTGTTCTCAACACCTTGCGCACTTTGTTATTGTTGTTAATTGCTGTTGAATTTGATTCTGACTCATGGTGAGCCCACGTGTGCAAAGTAGAACTGCTTCATAGGGTTTTCAAGGCTGTGACCTTTTGGAAGCAGATCACCAGGTCTATCTTCTGCTCTGAGTGTATTCGAACCACCAAACTTTGGGTGACTAGTCTAGTGCTAAACTCTTTGTGGACTACCAGGCACATAAAAGGTGCTCAGTAGATGCTTATGTAGGAAGGGAATGGATAAGCATGGAATCCAAAGGCTAAAATGAAAGCACCTGCAGAAGACCGGTTTTCCTCCATCATCAGCTAAACTGGGGGTGGCAGTGGGGGTGGATCTCCTGAGACCTCTAGGGTACTCCCCGCCCGCACGCTAGCTTCCTTTGACTAGAATCTGAATCCCCATTTAGAGACAAGGGATCTCCTCTTTCTCAGCCATGGTGTAGTTTAGCAGCCCAGGAGGGGCTGTGGTCAGGGCTTCCGTGCCACCTCGGCTGGCTGCTGTCTGTCCATGGCAGGCAGGGAAGGGAGGGAGACAGACAGATACAGCTGGAACTGCATGTGACTCGGAAATGATTTTAACTGCAGAAACTCAACCCTCAAATTCCTCAAAGGGGAGACCCTGTCAGTCTCTGATCCCTGATCCAGAGTACCTTTGGGGAATCTGCTTAAGTCAGGGGCTAGGCTGCCGGCAACCTCAGGGAATTCCTGGTCACGGGTGGAGAGCCTGGGCTGAGCTGTTCAGTACTACCTGGCCGCCGCAGTCTAGACCAGGGAGGGGGAAGGCTACGTGCCCCTCACCAGCCACCCGCTGCCTGAAGGGCCCTCAGGGAAAACTGCTCATCGGCCACCATGTGCTGCTCTGGGGAAACTGGGAACACATGTCTGTCCCTGTCCTCATAGTCCGTGTGTGTGAGGTGGGGAATCCAGGCTAGTGAAAGGGCAGCAGAGTAAGGACTGTGGTGAGACGTGAAACGCAGTTGGGAACACAGGTGGCAGGCATCCAGGTCACGCTTTGGGGTGAGAGTGGGGGCAAGGCAGGTCTCTAGAAAGAGAGCCATCTAAGATGAGTCTTGAGGGATGACTAAGAATTAGCCAGGCCTGAGTTTTTTTTTTTTTTTTTTAAGAGTGGGCGTGGGGGTTGTTCTTGTCGCCTTGGCTAAATTCAGCCAGACGCCCCTGAGGTGGGTGTGACCTGCAGGCCCAGCATGGGACCTGTTCTCAGAGGGCGCTGTCTGGAACTCTGTTAGACTTTAGATGGCTTCAAAGCCCAAACATAAGTCTCCCAGACACTCACCCACTCAGCCTCCCATTGGTAGACCCTGACTCATGACAGGCTCTTGTCAGTAGACAGCCTTAGGATACAGGGTCAAACCCAGGAACCCAGAAGCCCCTGCTTAGCTAATAGAGTGAGCATTTTGGCTGTGTGTACCTTTTTTTTTTTTTCTCCTGGCTACCCTAATTCCACAATTATCTGCATTTTGGGAGTTAGTGACTGAAAGCATGGGAATTGAGTGGGGAAAGCAACAGCTAAACCCTGTAAGTTTGGGACTTAGGGGGTCGCCCCTCGCAGGCCAGACCCCAAACTGCTCCCAGGGTGCTCTGAGCACCTGATGGGGGAGGCACTTCTCCCTCCTCAGCTGGGGCAGCTCCTGGCTAAGCCAGTGGACTGTGGCCTTGAACAGTGCCAGAATAGAAATAAAATGCGAGCTACATACGGAATTTTAAGTTTTTAAAAACACATTAGAAAAAAGTAAAAAGAAACACGGGAAATTAATTTTAACACTATATTCTATTTAACCCAATATATGCAATTTTTTTTGCATATATATTATCATTTCAGTAGGTAATTAACATAAAACACTACTAAAGAGGTATTTTACATTCTTTTTATATGTTAAGTCTTCAAAACCCCATGAGTTCTTCACACCTACAGCACACGTCCATCTGGACCAGCCACACTCCAGAAGCCCAATAGCCACAGATGGAACGTGCAGGTCTGAAAGCACCAAGTAATGTGATACACTGATCCCTACCGCTGACTCTAGCAGAACTTAGTGTGGGCTGGGAGTGGTCTTGTGAGAAGTTACATTGTTCATTCATTCTTTATGAAGTGCTGTGTGTATTGAGAGGTTGAAGAAGACACTAGCAAAAGCTCCTGCCCTCAGGACGTCACAGTGTAGTAAGGGAAGCAAGATAAATACACATCTGATCATGAAATTCAAGGCAGAAAGTGATTAAGACCTTCAAGAGAGCTATAAAGTGCCCTGTAGGGCTGAAAGGAAGGATCTTATCGTTTCAGGCAATCCAGGGAGGGCCTTTCAGATGGCCAAGCGGGTCTTGAAGGGGTGGGTGGGATTTGAATAACTTGTGAGAAAGCCTTGCGGGCTGGGGGTGTTGGGATGCTGTGAGTGTGAAGGGGCGATGCAGAGAAGGCCCGGCTGAGTCAGCAAGTGCGAGCCCTGCATCCGGTGAACTATAGGAGGTCTCTTGTAGGCTAGAACATCTCCTACCGTGGACTTGTCTTAGCAGAGATGCCTGGGCCCCATTTCCCTGCAGGCTAGAGGGCTCAGCTGACCACCTACATCCCGCTGTACACCTCAACCATTATGCTGTAGTTCCCCAGAGCTTTGAGGGTGAGTCACAGCCCTCAGCCACCCTCTGGGGTGGTGGACAATAAGGAAGGCCGTGAAGTGCTGACCTTCCCCTCTCAGAAGCTGGGGACTGCTTGTTTAAAGGGGGCCCTCCAAGAACAGGAAGTGTGGGTCCAAAGAGAGGTATAAACCCTGAAAGTTTTTGGCAAAGTGGCCTACCTGGCTCAATGCTGCCCTCTTCTGACCAAAGTAAGCCTAGCAAGTTTTGTGGGATGCTCAAAGCTGTGACCACAGGGAGGGTCTGCTTAAGCAATTTATTCTTTCATTGAGCCATTCATTAATTATTCATTCACTCAATAAACATTTACTCAGCCATTGCAATCATAGGTATAAGATATCTAACATTTATTGAGCCAGGCACTGATTCTAAGCACCTTGCATAAAGTGCCATGACCAAGACCAGTTGGGAAGTAGCAGAACTGGGAGGTAACCTGTTCACGTGACACCACGGCCTGTGCTCCTCATGACTGCACAGCCTTGGGGCTTTAGGGTGGGCTCCGGAAATACAATATCTAACCAGTGAGCTACTTACAATCTAAATTCAAGTAAGTCTTACCAGTTTGGGGGAACTTCATGCTGCAAACACTGAAAATAGACCCCAAGCGCTCACTTGCAAAGAGAAATTGTGAATGTTATTCACAAGCCCTGGTGACCCTGATGACGCAATGGTTAAAGCACTCCATGGAAGTGCTAATGGAAGAGTCGGGGGTTCCAATTCACCAGCCGCTCCGCAGGAGAAAGATGTGGCAGTCTGCTTCCATAAAGATGTGCAGCCCCAGAAACTGTATGGAGCAGTTCTACCCCATCCTATAGGGATGCCTGGAAGGGGGTGACTGAAGGAGAAGCTAGCTTTTCTCCCCAAGCCAGGATGCCTGTGCTGTCCCCTGCCTGGAGGAACAGGGAGATGCACGCAGATAGAGTCAGGCAATCTGGGTTCTGGCATAGACCACCAACCCGTGCTGTGGGCCAAGGACTTCCTCTCCTGGGGCAGTTTCCTCATCTATAAAAAGAGATTTGGAAAAATCAACTCTAAGACCTATGTCAACTCTTGAAACTTCTCTGCACCATCTCAGCGGGGACAATTAAAAACTTCCCTCGCCCCTTCTTCGGCCCACCAGTGACTGACTCCCTCACAACAGGACTCTCAGGGGTCCCATGCCCACCTCACCCTCAGGCTGGCAGCATGTTTTTTGACCCTACAGTCTGGCAACTTGGGCTCCAGGCTCTGCTCTGCCACTAATCGACCGTATCTCTCGTCTCTCAGCAACTCTGTGGTAAGTATTATCTTCGTTTATGCAGCTAACACACTTACTATGTGGCAGCCACTGTTTACCTGAATTAGTAAGTTCAATCATCACAGCAACTCTGTGCAGTCGGTACTGTTACATGATTTTCCCTCTCGCACAGATGAGGAAACTGAGACACAGAAGAGTGAAGTTGTTGCCCCTCCAGGGTCTCAGTGCAGGCAAGCGGTGAGGCCAGGGTTGGACCCCAGGGAACCTGGCTCCAGAAGCAGTACTCAGCCCTGACACACTGGCTTAGAGGGAATTCTGCATTTGTCCAGAGTCTCAAGTTCACTGAGCTTCTCTAGCCATACTGTACTCATTTTGAACTGTGTCTCCTAACTACCTCGTGAGGTTGGTGTGGGGTGGAATGAGATGTGACGTTGCCAGATTGATGCTTTCGTATCAGCCTGGTTGGGGTTTTGCTGGGCTCGGGCCTTCCCACGTCCTCTCCCCTGAATCCTGGCAGAAACCCAAATGTGTGTGGGGTCTACGACAACAAGGGGCTTACCAGATTCCCTGAGCTGCAGCTGTTCTGACCCTGGACAGAGGACAGTTGAGATAAGCTAAGTGGTCATTGAAACTGCCCAAGGCACGGGAAGGAGGGAAGGGCCCTTAACTGCTCTCCATGCGGGGATTTTTACACCAGAATAAGGGCGAGTGTTGGATGGGGCAGAGGGGTGTGGAACGTGTGTAGATTTAAAGCCCAAGGCTTCAAGTCTGTGTTTTGAAGACTGTGCCCTTACCCATTGTGAATTATAAAGCCCAGAGATCGTCCTCTTTTTCTGCCCCTCACTCCACTGTCCTTCTGATCTCCAAGCTTGCACTACTCCTGCTGCTGTGGTGTTGAGAAGTAGGGTGGGGAGGATCTATGCTTACCATTAGGGTAAAAGGCTTCATGGGATCCTTCCACTGGCCCCCCAGGGTCTCCAAGTACTTTCCACTGCCTAATCCTGCAGTGGAAGCCTTGGTGGTGCAGTGGTTAAGAGCTTAGCTGCTAACCAAAAGGCTGACAGTTCAAATCCACCAATCATTCCTTGGAAACCCTATGGAACCTGTCCTATAGGGTTACTATGAGTAGGAATCCACTCAATGGCAAAGGGCTTGGATGGATTTTGGTAACTCTGCTGTGTGTCATTTGGCTGTAAATCATCTGAGACCTTTGGTGGATTGAGATAGGGTATAATTAAATAAAAATAACTACCCCCATCTTTGGAAACCCTGGTGGCATAGTGGTTAAGTGCTATGGCTGGTAACCAAAAAGTCAGCAGTTCAAATCCACCAAGCGCTCCTTGGAAACTACAGGGCAGTTCTACTCTGCCCTATAGGGTCACTATGAGTTGGGATCAACTCGATGGCAGTGGGTTTTTTTGGGTACCCCCATCTTTATACGGTTCAACAATTTCACATCCACTTTTTTTTTTAAGGTTAGCAGAACTTGTCTTAGATAATACCTTCTCCTATATTTCAACAAAAACTGCAAACAGGGAAAAGGGAAATGATGAGAATTTAAGGACATAAAATTAGTTCTTAAAATGTAAACATGCTCTATAGAAAAACTTCATTAAGCATATATATTTTAAAGAAAGGTACATTGTGAACACATTGGATCAGGGGCCAGAAAACCTCTGTTCTGGTTCAAGCTCTGCAAGCAACGTTTTTTAACAAAAAAACCAAACCCATCGCCATCGATTCTAACTCATAGCGACCCTATAGGACGGAGTAGAACTGCTCCATAGGGCTTCCAAGGCTATAATCGTTCTGGAAAGAAGCCCTGGTTAGACAGTGGTTAAAGCACTCAGCTGCTAACCAAAACGTCTTCAGTTTGAGCCCATCAGCCTCTCTGAGGGAGCAAGATGTGGCAGTAGGGCCTGATTCAGGCATTCGAGGGCCCTAAACACAGATAATCTGTGGCGCCGCCTCCTCTGTTTACGCACACTTTCAGATGGGATATGTGAGCTCTGTGCAGACATGTGTATGTACCTGTGTGTGTGTGTGTGTGGCTTAGGTACCCTTAAGGTAACTTCTTTTCAAATGTGTCTGTAATATTATCAACTGGATGCGAAAGTGACATACGCCATTTTAACAAAATGAGATGGTCTGGATTATAATATTTTTAGTGGATGTGGGGTGCTAAGATTTTTCCTCTATACCACATTTGCTACCAAAAGAATATCCCACATATTCTGCAACAAAGAAAATGAGTCAGCGAACTTAGTTGTTTCAACAATCAACGTAAAATTCTGTTGATCTCACAACATAAAATTAACTTTCCCCAATTTTGCATTCAACAGCTTGTACTTCGAATTTGATGCTTGTTCTCTTGTAAATGCTATAATTATAAATGAACAAATGGAAAATGTCATGAAAGAAAATTTAATGACCAGAAAACAAATTACAACAAATTGCTATATTTTATTTTTAGATAGATCTTTCATCTCTAACACATTATAATTAAAAACATCTCTTCCTATTCTTTGCTCTTACAAATTCCTCAGTGATTTCATCACAATTAAGCTGCTGAATAACATCTACTTCCATACATACTAAGGATAGCGAATGAAGCCTTTCCCGAACCACTGTTGTACGCTGAGGGTTTCTCAGTCTCTTTATGGACGTATACGAGCTTTCTGTTGTGCAGTTTGTGATCATTCAAGTTAGGAATACACATAAAGCAATGACAACATTGAAAAACACGCATCGTATTTTATCTTCTATTATGGAATCATACATGCCGACATGAGTAAAATGTGTCTCTCCTGAACCTGTAAACTTAGTCCTCATGTAAGAATGAAATTGTCCCACTTCTCCGTAAAGACTGGTATTTAAGTCCTTGGGGTGAGCCTGCACTAATTTCTCAGATGCCTTCAGCATTCTTCATCAGGTATAGCCCCATCTTTTAAGAAGGAAAATCAATTTGAAAGAACTTCAAACCCTTTCACCCTTCTTTTTATGCAGGATTCACGTGTGTCATGATGGTGTACTATGTGGTTACACAAAACTGATCCCTGGAGCTCAATACTTCTGGGGAACTTCCATCATTTACTTGTTTCTTTAATGCTTTTTCAACAGTGAACTGCTTGATAATCAGTATTTGGCAGTACTGGTTTCGTCGTGTTTTCAAAATCTCTTAAATTATGTAAATACCCTGTTAACGACCGGTAGAGATCTGTGCGTGTCTTTACATTTATTTCTGAATTGTGGAGAGATGGACTCGTCTGATGAAAATGCTGCAGTATATTACTCCACACAGTCAACATAAATCAGCTCTAGTGCCTGCATTTTGTTGGCGATGTTTTCAGCTTCTCTTTTGATGTCTCCTTTTGTGTCTGGCCTTCAGCAATATTTTCTAAGGCACCTAGAACCTGAGTGTACGATTCCAGGATTGCACTCATTTCTACAGCATGCGTTTCCCAACGTGTATTACAAAGACATTTTAATACTCGAGTGTTGCCTAAATATGTTTTAAGAACTTCTCATCGGTGAATAGAGGTGGAAAAAATGTGTAGGGTGCAGAGCAGTAGAAGAAAGATCAATTGCTTCTGGACAAGATTAAGGGAATGCACAGCACATGGCATGAAAATGGCGTATTCATTACATCCTAAAATGTTCTGTTGCTGCCTTTATAACGCCCTGACATATGGGCTGCATCGTCATAGGACTGGCCTCTGCACTTGGAAAAATCAGTTTTGAAAACTGCATGTAAAAGTACGTGATTTGCAATTTCTTCACCGGTATGACTTTTTAAGCTAGTGAATGTGGTAAATTGTTAGATAGATTTTCCACCTGTTGGAGATACGTATCTTAAAACAATACTCAGCTAATCTGTATGACAAAGACCAGGAGTGGAATCTACAGACAAACTGAAATATTGAGCCCTACTTATTTCACTGAAAATAGTTGCTTGAACCTTCTTACTTCTTCATATGTGTTACCTGTGTTACCATATTTTGAGATGGGACCTGCTAAAAATGGATCAAACTGAACAACAAGATCAAGTAAACACCAAAAATTTCCATTTTGTGGGGACCTGACAAATAATTTCTTCCTCAAAAAGATAGTCCACACTTAGCCACTGTTACAATGACAGCAATAACACGTCACAAAACGGCTTTCCAATATTGACGTTCTTCACGAATTTGTGTTTCCAGTCTGTGAGTTAAGCCAAAACCATGTCTCTGGTTTAAATATGGCAACATACGATCTCTGTGAATTGAACTGTTTTCATGTTTGTCAATCATATTCAAGTTGCACCAATCACTAAATCCACCTGTAGCAAATCGAGAGTTAGATGATTTAGGACTGACCAGTTTGCAAACAAAACGATACACAGAGCTGACTGATGGAGAGTACAGTAGCCACTCCCTCTTATAATTTCCACCATTAGCTTTACACCCTAGAAATATATTCTGGCTGCAGAACCTTGCTTGTTTACCATCCAGAAATTTTCAACACGAATTTTCAAACAGTCCACTGTTATGCTGACAATCACTTGGACCTCTTTCGAAACAATAATTTACATCATTAGAAGAAAAATTATTCCAAAAAGCAGAATTTGTATTTCTGTTATTTATGGGGTCTGCAAATGAGACACTTTCAGATTCTAAAATAGTTTTACTTTCTAGACCATTATTAATTTTTTTTACTACAGTAAAGAATGAATGCAGAATTTGGAACAAATGATGTTATATTAGTGTTGCTTTTAGGCATTTCAGCATAGCGGTACTAGTACGGCTTGCACCCATTAAACTTGAACGTTCGATAAAATAAGTCTCTTGATTCATTATGTTTTGAAAAGGAAGTTAATTTTGGAGTTGTCTTTAGGGATTCAAAAATCCTCATCTTTTTATCTTCTGTGAGCTTTCTTTTTTTGTTCCACTTAATGGCTGCTGTTTCATTTTACTTAGGTACAGAATTTCATCACTTTTTAAATTTGATTCTACGGTAGCAAATACATTTGAATAATTGAAAATAGTTAAAATTTATGAACAAGTAAATTTTATAAAATGAGATTTACATTCGAGTTTGGACATTAACACAAAAATTTATATTTGAAAATTAGTAAGTTAAAAAAAATTGATTTGGAACCTGTAATTTTGTTCTTCAAGACTGAGATTGCCAAAAGAAATAGTACTTACAAGGCAGTCTGAAGTAATTTCATTTGTTTGTCTTACAATATTTGTTGACGGGCCCTTGGCAGATTGCCACAAGTGTTTTCATTTTGAAATACTACTTATAAACTTGCGTGCTCACTTTCCCTCCTTTGATGCTGCGTCTTCACAGTTGGTTGGACGACGTCTGATACCTGACAGGGGCAAGAGCAACACAAGGGTACACTCAATCTGAAGACGTGTTTGGTTCGCTTTGCACAGGACAGGACCAGATGCGTCACCTGTCCCGTTTTTATAGTGTCGCTGGTGCCCTCTTCTGTGGTCGAGAGACAGAGACAGAGAGACAGAGAGAGAGAGACAGAAAGAGAGAAAGAGAGAGAGAGAACTGAATGTGAGATTATACCCAATCAGTCTGAAATGAAAAGGAAAATATAATTGTTATTGTATGCAAAATGTATAAAATGTACATTTTATTTCTTTGCGGAATTGTTCAACTCCCACATTCAGAGATACATACTAGTAATACTAGCACTACTCCTTGACAAACAAGCTTGTTCTGTGAGTCATAGCAATATCAATCAATTTCTTAAAAGAAAGCCAGTCTGAAGGTAAATGGAAGATAAAGTGCATTTATATAATTTTTATTATCTAAATCTGCATTTATTTCCTCGAGGCACCGTTCAGTTTCCTTATACAGAAATACGTAAATATTCTGGTAAAATGTAAGCATAATGTTCTCATAAACGCCCTTAGCTGCTTTCTTGGAAGACAAACTTAGAACACTCTTATTGGTTCAAAACAGAAATGTAATTTGCACGATAAATACAGAATTTTTTCATCCTTTTAATGTGCCCAATACCTCATTTATCAGCACATACAGAGTAATATCAAGCACTGTGTCCCATGCAACAGGCAATAAAAAATGAAACTTACTTGATACATAAATTAAAATTTTTCATGTTAAATGAAAATTATTATTTCCAGTATTTTTTGGACATTTGCTGTGTTGGTATTAAATTATGACCCATGTTCCTATTATATTAAATGTATGCTAGATTCTATCCACCTGTATGCCAAACATATTCTAAAGTTAAAGTTATAAATATTACTGTTTACAAAACTTAGGACTTATAACTCTGTACATAAATGCTATACAGTTAAAAAGTAACTTGATTGAATACATTGCAGTGGTCGACTTACTCCAGTTCCCTCGCTTTTGCACGTCATCAGGGATTGGAGTTCTTCTCAGATGTTTGCCAGGACATGCGCAAGAGGCAAGAGCATACCCTTGTGTTCGTATCATGGCAAAGAGCTTTGCTGGCCCTCCTGGCTGGAGTTTCTGGATCAGCAGACATGAATGTACAAGATGCTTCTCTCAAAATGGATCAGAGAGCCGTTATCTATTAATATAATCCGCCCTTACCCAGTAATGGCTCATCTTGGGTCCAATTGCATATTGGGTGAATGTAGCAAGAGTTGGCCTCCATAGCCCCACCCCACCTCTTGTTTAATAGAAAGAAACAGTATACTCCCAAGAGACTCACAGAGATAAGGAGTTTCAATTACATGGGAGGGGACCATAAGAGACAGATGTCAATGAAGGTGTTGAAGTGGTGGGGCCTCACAGCTTAAACGACCTTGTGCATGGGCGCCCTCGGGGCCGTGCGTGACCTTCATTTCCGGTTGGCACATTCTCATGGGCTGGAGCTGGTATCAGTTTCGTTCAGTGCCCTGCCAGTCCCCTTCCACTGTGGCACTCACTTTTCCTTGTGTCCTGTCTGCTCGGTGTCTATGGATTTTTACTTTGGACAACTGGCGCCCCTGTTTTGTTGATGCCCTAATCACGTGCTTACTTTGCTTATCGGGTAATGTTAGTCACAGTCCTTGGTGGCCGTGGGGGCTCGGTGGTTAACGAGCTCGGCTGCTAACCAAAAGGTAGGTGATTCAAATCTACCAGCCTCCTCCCCAGGAAACGAATGTGGCAGTCTGCTTCCATAAAGATCTACAGCCTTGGAGACCCTAGGGGGCAGTTCTACTCTGCCCTACAGGATTGCTATGAATTGGAATCGACTCTACAGCAATGAGTTTAATCTTTACGGAAGCAGATTGCCACGTCTTTCTCCCGTGGAGTGGCTGGTGGGTGGAAGCCACGCACTTTTCAGTTAGCAACCAAGTGCTTAGCCGCCGTGCCACCAGTGCCCCTTAACATCTTTTTAGCCATCCAGAAATGGAGGGGGTGAGTCTGGGTGAGTGATTTGCGGCCTGCATGCCCACTCTTTTATTGATCCTTCACTGACCTGGGAATTTGGGGGCTTGGGGTAGATCTGAGTGAACAGAGGCTGTTGCTGTAGGTGAGGCGGGGGGACACGAGCCCCAGAGGAGAAGTCAGAGGATGGGGCTCTACCTCCAGCTTTGCCGCTCATTCTGACCTCAGGCAAGTGAGTCAGTCTCTCTAGGCCTCAGTGCCTAACTGGTCAAAAGAACCCAAACCAAATCAGCTGCCATCAGTTCCGATTCATAGTGACCCCATAGGACAGAGTAGGGGGTTCCAAGGAACGGCTGGTGGATTCAAAGCAGCCCAATGCCTTACTGCTGCGCCACCAGCGCGCCGTAATTGGTCAAAGGAGACTGAATATGGGAGTGCCTTAAATTAAAACCAGCTGTTGGCAAACCAACCTGACTCACGGTGACCCCACGTGTGTCAGAGCAGAACTGTGCTCCGCAGGGTTTCCAATGGGTGACTTTTTGGAAGTAGATGGCCAGGCCTTTCTTCTGAGGTAACTCTGGGTAGACTTGAACTGCCAGCCTTTCAGTTAGCAGCAGAGCATTACCTGTTCGCACCACTCAGGGACTCCAGAAGCTCTTTATAAACTGTTAAGTGCTCCCCAGCAGCCAGGGACTTCCTGGGGTTGGGTGTTGTGGCTCAGGGCTGGCACTTCACACTCCATTTACATGTAATCCCTGTGAAGGTGGGGGGTGTCTTCTCCCCAGGCCCTGACTCCCTAGCTGCCACCCTGTACCCAGCGAGGCACAGGAATGACCCTGCAGGGCATGGAGATGTACCCGGGGGTTGGTGGGGTGGGAGGAAGTCTGCCCAATGCCACCCACTTCCCAGTGCCTGGCTCGCACTGGCAACCTGAGCCCTTGGCCTCCCAAGCTGATCCTGGAATGTAAACTCCAAGCAAAGCACATTCTTTAGCTGGGTCACCAGTTTCTCGCCCTTGGCTGGGGGGGCGGGAGCCCGCATTTCTCTAGGTCTTGGGTGGCACTAGCACAGTCTGGTGGGTGAAACCCAATGCTGTTGAGTGGATTCTGACTCAGAGTGACCCTATAGACGGAGTAGAACTGCCCCATAGGGTTTCCAAGGCTGTAATCTTTATGGAAGCAGGCTGATGCATCTTTCTCCTGTAGAGGAGCTGGTGGGTTCAAACCTCTGACCTTTTGGCTAGCAGCTGATTGCTTAACCATTGCGCCAACAGGGTCGTTATCTGGTGGGGAGGGAGCTGTTATTACCAGGCTGGGTGCATTGACTGGCTGCCACCCACAGCTCATGAAAAGCCCGGTTCTGACCTGTCACTCCTGTGCGTGTCCAGGACAAACCAGGGTGGAAACCACATCCCCAAGCAGGAGGATTTGAATTAATGTTTATTGCCTAGATCTGTATCATACACTGTGGCTTTGGGTAGGCCACAGACCAGAGTGGGGCTCAGAGGAAGAGGAAGTGTCTCAAGGGCTCCTCTCAAAGCCGATGCAGTCTCTGAGCTCAGGGATTTCTTTCATTCAATTCTGCTGTTTTCTGCTTGTTTATAGCTTACCTAGAAACGTGCCCAGCACTCCGCTGGCTTGTATATGATGTGGTCGGATCCTAGAGGAGTGTCTCAGAAGTCCTGTGGTGGGTGAGACTCAGGTGGGGTGGGGAGACTGGCTTAGTTCACCAGGTACCAGGGCAGGGACGCTCCAGGAGGAGGAGACAGGTCATGCCAGGACAGGGAGACAGGAGCAGGGGGTGCGTTCAGGAAACTCCTCGCTCCCAAATCATCTCTGTCTCCCGTGGGAACCCAGGGCAGAGGTGAAGAGGGGAGGCTGGAAGGTGGGATCTTTGTGGAGGGCCTTAAAGACCAAGTCCCGTTAACAACCCATTGCTATCAAGTCAATTCTCACTTGCAGTGACCCTACAGGCCAGAGTAGAAATGCCCATAGGATTTCCAAAGTTGTACTCTTTACAGAAGCAGACTGCCACAGCTTTTTCCTGCAGAGCGAGCGGCTGACGGGTCTGAGCTGCTCACCTTCCCATTAGCAGTCAAGTGCTTAACCACTGAGCCACCAGGGCTGCTTGGAGAGAAAGTCAAGAGCTGGGAATTACCTGGAGGGGCAGGGGAAGCTGTGGCAGGATTTTACAGCTCAGAAACGATACAGTCGGATTTGTAGAGGAAAAAGATTTCTGAAAGGCCAGAGGGAATTTAGTAGCAATGCAGAGCGTGGCTTGGAAGAGAGCTAGCCTGGGTGTGGGGGAACCGGGGTTGGGAGGCTGCTGAAGTTATTCTCATGAGGGGCAATGAGGGTCTGAACTGTGGCGGTGGCCGTGGGACAAAGAAGGAGAACTTGGAAGAATGGCCTGGTGATCTAATTCCAAAAAATCAGCCATTGAAAACCCTACGGAGCTCAGTTCTACTCTGACACACATGGGGTCACCATGAGTCAGAGTTAACTTGATGGCAACTGGTTTGGTTATAAATGTTTGTTTCTAAGAATATGATGTGCTAAGCTGAGATTAGGATCAAGGCCCATTTTCTGTTGGTTGGGAGACCCCTTCTGTCTGTGGTGTCGGCAGGCAGGGACCCCTCAAGGACAAGGGGAGAAGAACACATTTCTCTCCAATCTCCCAGAAAACCCAACTGCACTGAAGTGTCACTGAGATACCAAGTCTTGAGACACTTCCCAGCCTCCAGTCCCTCACCCCCTGACCCTCTGAGTCATCTGCCAACTGTTTTCTCTTTGGAGGAGGTAGGTGGCTGGGGCCTTTGCATGGTAAAGAGAAGCTGTCTGAGGAACTCAGAATTCCATCTGGCTGAAGTAGGGACTGGGACTGGGGCTCCGAGATCCTTTCCCAGTTCTTCCCTTCAAGTAACCATCGGCTATGAAGGTAGGTGAGAAAGACCAGGTTTCCTCCTTACGGACGAAGCTCAGAAGTTCTTAACATGTGGAAGTCATGGGGTTCTTTCCCAAGCTCTTAGGGATCTGAGGGTGCAATGTCCTTCTAGCCCTTGTGGCTAGCCACGCAGCAGGGTTCTGGAGGGAGGCAGCTGCGTGCAAACCATCCAAGGCAACAGATGGTCCTGGGTTGGGTGGACTGTGTAATTTTGCAGCAAACTCACCCTCCGAATTAAAATGATTTTGAGCCTGAGGCCCCAGCTCTGTGTGTGTGAGTGTGTGTGTGCGCAAGACACACCCTCCCCCCCAGAGTATCCTCTGCCTACTGTCACCCAAATAAGCAAAGCCTTTCCCTCATGGGGCTTGAGAAGACCTCTACCCCTACCTCAACAGCAAAAATAAGGCAGCTACTCACCACATTTATGCAAATCATCTACGTGTAGAAGGCACCTCTTAGGAGTCCCTGAGCGGCACAAACAGCGAAGTGAGCAGCTTAGAAGAAAGGCCTGGCAATCTACTTTTGAAAGATTACAGCCGTTGAAAACCCTGTGGAGCACAGTTCTACCCTGACACACTTGGGTTCGCCATAGTTGGAATTCACTCTATAGCAACTTTTATTTTTTTATTTTTTAAGGTAGCCCTTATCCTCATAAAGTAGCCCTGCTGGCACAGTGGTTAAGTGTTTGGCTGCTAACCAAAAGGCCGGTGGTTCAAACCTATGAGGCGCTCTCCAGGAGAAAGATGTGGCCGTCTGCTTCCATGAAGTTTACTGCCTAGAAAGCCCCATGAGGCAGTTCTGTTCTGTCCTACAGGGTTGCTGTGAGTGAGGATCGACTTGATGGCAACAGTTTTGATTTGGTGGTGCTATCAGTTAAACCCTTTTTTTTTTTTTTTTTTTTTATCAGTTAAACCCTTATTTACTGATGTGGAAAGTTGGCAGTTTGAACACACCCAGCCGCTCTGTGGGCAAATCGTCCTGTCCATCGGCTTCCATAAAGATTAAGGTCAAGAAAACCCTATGAGGCAGTTCTACTCTGTGGTTGCTGTGAGTCAAAACGGACTTGAAGGCACCTAACAACAACAACATCTTCATAAGTGTGGCCTTATTTTGCCCGTTTTACGAATAAGGGAACTAAGACTCAGAGAGGTTAAGCTATGTACCCAACATGAGACAACCAGTACATAACAATCATGATTTGAACCCAGGTCCCTCTTGCTTCAAAGGCCCTCTCCTCCTCTGCCTGGCTGGTCTTCTGCTTCTTTCAAAGTGCAGTTTGAGATTTATTTTTCAGAAACCTGCCCTGACTGCCTCAGGGGGTCCTCTGCTCTCTGCAGCTCCCACTGGGTAGGGCACCTCTGGGTAGTGCTGGCAAAGGCCAGCAATTAATCTATCAAATAGTAACTGCAGGTTTAGTCCTGTCTCCTTCCCAAGGTTGCAGGTGCTGAAAGGCAAGAATCCTAAGTCTAGCTCCCTGCCGGGCACGTGTTAATGTCTGAAATATTAACATTGATGTCACCATTCAAAGAAATAGCCAATGGAATGAAAAAGCTAGAAGATAAATTTAGGGATGCTCTGTGCTCTTTTCTCTTCAGAGAGCCTTTCCTAACCTTTCCTTGCAAATCCTTACGCTCACTCTTTGGAAAACCAAGTCTCCACCCTCCCAGGCTGCCATTTAGAAGCCCGTCACAGAGCACTGGAGCTGACTGCCCTGCCTTTCCTCTGTGCTGGTCCATGTGAGGCAATGCAGTGCTGTGGTCACAGTTCTGGAATCACTCCTGGCTCAGTCACTCACTAGCCCTTGACATTGCACAAGTTATACAACCTCTCCAAGTCCAGTCTCAGTGTTCTCATCTGCAAAATGGGGAGGATACTACCTACTTCAGAGTTGATCTGCAGATTGAAGCGGATGCCTTAGCACCCTGTCAGACAGCATTATTACTGCTCCTCTTATACAGACGGGGAAATGAAAAAAGACGCGGGGACTTCCAAGAGCGGGATGGTGAATGGAGAGCCTGTAAAGGGAAGTGTGCATCTTGGACCCCAGATCCTGTGCTGCCTCTGTGGTGATGTAAGGTATGGGGCCACACGGTTTAACAAGGACAATCCACATTTCCCTCACTCCTTGTTGAGGCTCCCCAGAATCTTCCCAGAATGGGCCTCCAAAAGTAAGTCCACAGCACGTACCAGCACCAGCCCTACTTACCTCACAGGCTCCAGGGGCGACCCCCGACCTCTGAAAATGGGAAGAACCATTTAGTGCTGGCTGTACTTCTAAAGGAAACCCTGGTGGGGTAGTGGGTAAGTGCTACGGCTGCTAACCAAAGGGCTGGCAGTTCGACTTTGCCAGGCGCTCCTTGGAAACTCTATGGGGCAGTTCTACTCTGTCCTATAAGGTCGCTATGAGTCGGAATCGACGGCACTGGGTTTGGTTTGGTACTTCTAAGGGAGCCCTGGTGGCACAGCAGTTAAGAACTTGGCTGCTAACCAAAAGGTCGGCAGTTGGAATGCACCAGGCACTCCTTGGAAACTCTATGGGGTAGTCTACTCTGTCCTATAGGGTCGCTATGGGTCGGAATAATCTTGAAAGCAACAGGTTTGGTTTGGTGTCCCTAAGGTTCTGACCACTTTAAAACACCTTAGTCCCATCTGGATATGGTACTGTTGTGTATGCTTAGAAAGACACCCCAAAGCTTGGTTTCCTCTTGGAGGGGATGGAGGCAGCCCTGTTGTCAGTTTGTAAACATCTGTCCTGGTGAGGGGATTGGGGAGGATGGGAGGGAGATGTGCAGAAAAGGAAGTGGAATGGGGAGACGATCCCAGGGCTGAACTGTGGACCCGATTCTCCTAGCATGCTGTTTCCTCCTTCATAATATCTGCAGCTCCTCCAGCCCCATCTTCTGTTACTCCAAGCAGCTGTAACCAAAAATAGTGGGATCTAGAAGCAATAGGGAGGAGTCCCTGGGCGCTGCAAATGGTTGATATGCTTGGCTGCTAACTGAAAAGTTGGAGGTTTGAGGCCACCCAGAGATGCCTTGGAAGAAAGCCCTGGTGAACTACTTCCAAAATCTCAGCCATCGAGGACCCTATAGATCATGGTTCTACTCTGACACCCACGGGCCGCCATGAGTCAGAGTTGCCAACTGGTTGGAAGCAAAAGGGAAGGGCTTGCTGCAGTCTGCTCTGCTCTCACCAGGGGGCACCAGTGGCCACAGGATGATGCCTCAAAACCCAGGTGGGGAGGAAAGGCTGCCAGCAGGTGGCAGAGCCCTTCTAGGGCCCAAGTAAGGGCAAAGTCCAAGTGCCCAGAGAAAGGGCGAAAAAAATCCCTACCCCTTAAAGACCCAGGTCCTACTAGTCCTTGCAGGCTCCGTAGTGGTGTTACTTCCTTGAGGGTGCTCTCCCTGACCCTCAGATCTGAAAAAGGGTTCCTCCTCTGTTCACACCTCCATGAAAAATAATTAAGACTATCACGTGCTGCGTCATCTGCTCCTCCACAACCCCTTCAGGGCATCTCATTCATCGCAGGATCCCAGTGGTAGCACAGTGCTTTAAAATTGCTGGGAACCAGAAAGAGGTGTTAATACATGCTGAAAGGAGGCACCGTCTTCAAGTTTCTTAGTCAGTAAGAAATTCCCTTTCCAGTCTGCACAAGACAAAAATGAGCTTAAGCTGAATGAATCTAGGTTAGACATGAGGAGTAAGCTAATGCAGAAGACAGTTCATGAATGAACCTTTCTTAACGTTCGCTTGGAGTCTTGATGCATAAGAGAAGGGATATACCCGGCTATTCTGCTGGGGGTGTTTTGAAGGCAACCCTTCAGTGGGAACTGCCAAGGATAGGTGGTCCTTGGGGCCTGAGAACGCCAGAGGGGTTGTTTCATCAAGTCTTCTTGACCCACAGATAACTTGCACCCCACCACTGCACCAGGGTGCCAGAGAGGATATGAATATAGATTTTAATCATTGTGCTGCTGCTATTAACCAGAGTGCAATTAATCCATTCCTGGTGGATTTTGATGCCACAGTATAAATGAAAAGGTTTCACACAGAAAACACTCTGGGGGCTGTCGGTGACAAAAGGGTCAGGCCTCTGGTGGGAGGGGGTGGCAGAAGTGGGAGGAAGGAGAGAAGGGGGAGCAGGCCCAGGACTGGGAGTTTGCTCCCTCCTACCCTCACATACCCATCAAGGACCCCCAGAGGCATGGGTCCTTCCTGGCCAAGGCTCTGACTGGGACCGGCCCAAGTGAACCGGCTTCCCTCCCAGTGGGACAGCCTCTGGCTCCAAGTCCAGTTCTTGCTGAGTAGAAGAGGTCCAGGCCCACAGCTGACACCAAGTGGGGAAGGGGTGAAGACCAAAGGAGAGAAGGGGGGGTCTGGGTCTCCCAACCTTTTCCCATTTTCCATCCCAAGAAACCCTCAAACTAGTTCAGAGCTGGAGGAAGGACTGCGATATTTCATCCTCCGGGTAGCACTGCCCAGACCACCTCCTGCCCTGGAGGCAGGGGAGAGGTAGACACAGGGGGACTCAAGGGAGAGCGTGGAGCTCAGAGGAGTAGGGGCAGGAGACACTTCTGGGCCTTTCTGTGCCTGAGCAGTAACAGGGGTCCCTCCCCAGAGGATAGCTGAGCTCTGAGCAGTAACTGGGGTCTCTCTCTCCCCAGAGGATAGCTTAGCTCCGACCTGGGTCTGGTAGAGTCCTCTGCACTCCTGACAGTTTTCTGGGGTTGGTAGAGTTTAAAGGGGAAGGGTGGTCACTTAAAGCACAGGGCCTGACTTACTGGCAGGAGCTGGCCCCCTGGGAAGTAGCCCAAGCTGCTATGAAGAGACCATTCCTCAGGTCAAGAGTAGGGTGATGGAGTCCAGGGCAAAGGTGCTGGGCCCAGGGGCAGCTAGGCGTCAGAGACACACAGGGCTTCCACTGCATTGCTCAGACCCTGGTTGACACCCCCAACAGCCAGGAGACAGTTCTTGAGGACAATGCTGGAGCAGGCACAGCGGGGCGTGGGCATGGCAGGGAGGGTCTCCCATTTGTTCTTCCCTGGGTGGAATGCCTCTGCTGTCTCCAGGACCGTGGGCTGGTTCCCTGGAAGCACCAAGGGAGTCAGAGCTTACAAAGGAGTCCAGCTATCCTGCAGCAGCTCCCCCTTCCTCAGAAGCCCACAAGCAGAAGGCAAGGCACCTCCTCTTCCCTCTTTCCTGTCCTAGGCTGGTGGCTTTTGTCAAGCAGCCACTTTGCCCCCCTACCCTCTCCCAGGCTTTCCATTTCCTTAAGAGTAAGTTTTATTTTCTCCAACTCTTCCTTTTCCCTGGAGTCCCTGGGTAGTACAAATGGCTAAGTGCTTGGCTGCTAACCAAAAGACTATGGATTCAAATCCACCCAGAGGCACCTCGGAAGAAAGGCCTGGCAATCTATTTCCAAAAAAATCAGCCACTGAAAACCTTATGGAATTCTACTCTCACACACATGGGATTGCCATGAGTTGGAATCGACTCGACAGCAACTGGTTTTGCTGGGTGCTTTTCCTAGAAGTCTTTAGAGTACTATTGCCTCCCTCCTGCTTTTTACTAAGAAAGCTGCCCACAAGGTCTAGCTCGTACTCGGCTACTTTCACGATGGGTAAAGTGGGAATTCTTCCACACAAAGTTCTCTCTGGGTGCCTGGAAGCCCTGCGGCCAATTTATCTCCCCTGTTGGGGTTTCTGTTGATGTTAAGGCTTTCACCCTTAGAGTCCCTTCTTTAAAATCCCAATAATCTCTGGGAGGGCTAGTACATCAAACTCCTAACTCAGAATAATTTGATAGACTGCTTTCCTCTTTCACACAGAGCTGGGTATCCAAGGAGGAAAGACAGATGAGAGAAAGAGGACCAAGGCTAATCTCTTCCACGCTGTGTCTCCGTTAAGTCGTGGATAGGGCCCCAGGGACCTGTGCTCAGCCAGTCTGATGAATTACTGGCTATCAGTATGTCCCTTATTCTCTCTGGGCCTGAGTTTCTCCCTTGTAAGAAGGCAGAAAGACCTTGGGTCTTTGATGATCCTTGGGGCCCATTTGTGGATATGTGAAGCCTAGGCTGGGGAAGGGAGTGTTCTGAGTTCTCTGGAATCGATGGGTAAGCAGGTGGTATGCAAGGAGCCATACCCTTTCCTGCTTGTGCAGAGTGCCAGAGGCCCGCCAAGCACCAGAGCCATAATACAGTCCAGCCTGGAAGTGCCATCCTTACCAAGTCCTCCGGCCACTATGACCCGTCCACTCAGAGAGCCAGCCACAAAGTCTGCCCGCCGCTTCTTGAGGAAGAAGGAGCGTTCCATCTTTAGCCATCCCCCTACAGGCCCCGCAGAGAAAGAGAGAGAGAGTTAGATGCCGACCACTTCCCAAAAATACAGACTGAGCCCTGAATATCTCTGCCTCTGGGCAGCGTCTCCATTCCATTCACCCTGTGGGCTCCGGACACACCTGATGTCTCCAGATGTTTGAAATGACACACCCTCCGTGGCTTCTACCCTTTCCCATGCAAGGTGCCGTCTCTGAGGACTCCAAATCCCCAACAGTGAATCACCTCGTTCTACCTCCAAAGGGATCCTGTTCTCAGGCTCTGAGCTTGGGAAGGGGCTAATCAGAGGCAGCCATGCAGGGAAGACCCCTCCTGGACCTGCCCCTGCGCAGATGTTGTAATAAGAGAGACAACAGGTGGAAACCAGTTGCCTTCGAGTTGACTCTGACCCATGGCGACCCCGTGTGTGTCAGAGTAGAACTGTACTCCATAGGGTTTTCAATGGGTGATTTTTAGGAAGTAGATCGCTAGGCCTTCCTTCTGAGGCATCTCTGGGTGGACTCAAACTGTCAACCTTTTGGTCAACAGCCAATTCATCATTTGCACTAGAGGCATTGATAAAAAGCAACCAACCAACCCAAAAGGACCCAGTACAGATGAAAGAATTTAACCCTAAAAGTGGCCCTGAATGGAAAGATGTGTTCAGACTTCAGAAAGGCTCACCTCAGCTTGGTATGTGGCCCTTACCAGTTACCAAGTAGATGGATGGCTCTGTCAGAGTACGGATGGGGTGGGGGTAAGGCAAGGGGATTGGCCAGGAGGGAGGTGGGCAGCTAGGGCTTCCACGGGGGCACCCTGAGGGAGCAGCTCACCCTGCTCCATGTCAAACACGTCCATCGTCCGCAGGAACTTGGGCTGCCGGTAGAGCCGGCCCTGCCGCAGGCCTCCCAGGCTGTACAAGCGGTTGTCTAGGGTCACAAAGCTGGAGAAGGCCCGCTTGCAGGGAATGTTGGGAAACTTGGTCCAGGAACGAGTCTCGATGTCAAAGACCTCGAAGGCATTGACTGCATACTTGGACTGTCGTCCCCCTGAAGGCCAGAGCAGGGTGGGAGTTGCCGGAAAAATAAGTCCCTGGGGATAGAAGCTGGGTCTCCCCCTCTGACTGCTACCCAAGAATACAGGAAGCTCCCTAAGGAGTAGGGCAGAGCGGGGTGGAGGTTGCCAGAAAAATAAGTCCCTGAGGATAGAAGCTGAGTCTCCCCCTGACTGCTACCCAAGCTCCCTAAGGAGTGGGGCAGAATGACTATCCCCAGTGCCAAGGCCACCGCTCAGCACACAGGCCCTGCTTCCCATGAGAACTGACTCAAGGGAAGGGAGGAGAGGAGGTGTGGACCAGATAACCCATCCTTACCCAGCACATAGATCTTGGAGCCTCGGAGGAAGGAGGTGGCAGCATATCTCGGGGTGGGCATGGGCGCTAGGGATACCCACATGTCCTTGAGCATGTCATAGTGTTGGAGGTGGTTGTGGGGCCGGAGATCCAAGCCCATCCCGCCTGCTGCATACACTCGGTAATCTAAGGAGAAAGGCCACACACAACCCCTGGCTCAGCTCACAGACTCTGTGAGACAAGCCCGCCAGGACCCATCACCTCCAACGCCAGGCTCGGTTAACTCCTGAGCACCAGCACTGAGGCCAGGCCAAGTTCCCACCCACTGCTCCATCAGAGTGAGCCACAAATATATGTCACTGGGGTTGATGGCACCCTTAACAGTCCCTGCCATGGTTGAGCCTGGGTATTCTTGAAGCCCTGTTGAGACTGTATGCCTTAGTCTTCCTCGGTGTCCAATTCTTGGTTAAACCTGGAATACCAAGCCCTGCATAGGTGAAGACTGCAGTGAAGTCTAGGCTTGGACAACCTCTGTAGGTCTTGTCCTCTCCATTCTCCTCCTTTGTGAGCAGTCAGAGGGGATGCCAAGAAGGAAGGCTATTCCCCTGAGGCCTCAGTGGTGCTTGTCCCCCAGGCATTCCCACACTGGGGCCTTTAGGAATGAGTTCAGCCCTGCTGTCACTGGGCCTTGGGGCACATTGGTTCTCTCTTTGTCTGCCACCCCCATGGGGGAATGCCATTGTCCCTCAGAAATTGGAAGGCCTTGGGCTCCAGGAGGCACCCTGGACTGAAAGAGAAATGGTGAGAGGTGGGAGAGATGAGGCTTCAGAGGAAAGGACACCGGGCTCTGAGATGCCTGAGGGATAGAGCTGGACAGAAATGAAGACTCTGTGGTCCCAGCAGTGAGCTGGGCACCCAGAAGAGGAATGAGTCCCCTCCCATTCTCTATGGGCATGGCTGTAGGTGGCCTCTGGAGGGCCTACCCTGACACACTGCACCAGAGAGGATGCACAAGTCATCTGTGTTTCCCTCGGCCTCATCTCTGTACCTCCTGTAGCCCAGCCAGGTAACCAGGTCCCCCGCAGGGCCCTCTTTCCCAGGGACCAGCCTGTCTTCCAGCAGCCAGTCCTCACTACTTTAGGCTCTTAGAGGTCTTTATTTTGCAGGTTATTGTAGGGGTGAGTTCTGCTTTCCAATGTTTTATGTATATAAAACCCACTGCCTCTGAGTTGATTCCGACTCATAGCGACCCTATAGGGCAGGACAGAACTGCCCCATAGGGATTCCAAGGAGTGGCTGGTGGATTCGAACTGACAGCCTTTTGATTAGCAGCCAAGCTCTTAACCACTGCACCACTAGAGCTCCTTGTATAGGAAACCCTGGTGGTGTAGTGGTTAAGAGCTACAGCTGCTAACCAAAAGGCCAGCAGTTTGACTCCACCAGGTGCTCCTTGGAAACCCTACGGGGCAGTTTTACTCTGTCCTATAGGATTGTTATGAGTCAGAATCGACTTGATGTCAATGGGTTTTTGGTTTGGTTATATATACATAATATATATATATATATATATATATATATATATATATTTTTTTTTTTTCCTATGGAAACCCTGGTCGCATAGCTGTTAAGAGCTCGGCTGCTAACCAAAAGGTCATCAGTTTAATCCACCAGCTGCTCCTTGGAAACCCTATGGGGCAGTTCTCTTCTATCCTATAGGGTCGCTATGAGTTGGAATTGACTCGACGGCAACAGTTTTTTTTTTTCCCCCCTACATATAAAATATTCTAGAGCAGGGCCTGGAGGTGGGGCCTAACAATGAAGGAATTGACCTTAATTTTTTTTTTTTTTTTTAAGCTCTACCTTCCCATTCTTGTGTCACCTGAAACACACTTCCACCTGGGAATCCTCCCACCCACTCTACATTCACTCAGGAGCCCAATTCCTAGTCATCTTTTCAGATTCACTCGGGAGTCCCTGAGCCCACTGCAAATACTGCTCAGCACCTCCCATGGATCCTCCATCACCCTCCTTACCACGTAAAAACAAAAGGTACTGAAATAATCTGTTTGCTTTTCCCAGTAGATTGCTAAGTCCTTGAGAACTTGTTAATGGGTGGCCCCAGCATCTGGTACAATGTCTGGCACACAGTAGGCATGTAAATGCTTAGTAAACTACTGTTGAACCCACTCGCTGGCATAGCTAAGAGTATAGACTGGGAGGCAATTGTATGGGTTTGAGTCTCAGTTTCATCACTTACTAACTGTGTAACCTTGGGCAAATGTCTTAACCTCTCTGGGTCTCAAAATACTTATCTCTAAAATGAGGATAATAACAGCATTTCATGGCACCAGCTGCGGGGATTAAAGAGGTTAATACATACAAGCACCCATGGTAAGGACTCAATGCATGTTAGTTTTTCATCTTTCAGCACCATTTTTTGAGGCCTGGGGCTACAGGGGAACTATTTCCCTCGCTTTTTTCCTACGGGCCTCCACACCTTCCATCTTTTCTTACTAGGAGGTCATGAAGGCCCCACTGGCCATCCTGTCCTGAGGGATTCTGGGTTAAAGCTTCTGATTACCTTCACGGTTCAGACCCAGGCTCCTGAAGGCAGGACGAGATCTTCTGTGTCTTTCCTTCCTCCCTGGGGCCTAGCACTGGGCCTGTACCAGGGCAGGTCTCAGGAAATATGGGTGCTGATCTACAGTAGACCCAGCATGCATCTGGGATGACTTTGCAAGAGAAGTAGAGAAGGGAAGGAGAGCGGGACGGAAGGTCACGTTCCCCTGCAAGTCTCAAGTCTGTGCTACTCAGTCAAGCGTGTCTGAACTTCAGGCCTCCTAACTTCTGCTGGGGAATCTCCCATAAAACTCTTTGTATTTTAGCAGAAGGAAATGAGGGGTTTGAGCTGGTGAAATGAGAATCCTAAAGCCCGTGGTCAGCATGCCCTGAGAACCCAAGAACCAGGGCAGGGTCCTGCCGGAGCACATTCTGGTCTCCACTTAGATGGTGAGGGAGGTTGAAGGCCAGCAGCCCTCTCAGTGGGGCCTGGTGATGGTACAAGGATGGAGTGACTGCCCCTCCTCTGAGCTCCTCCCTCTCCTCCCTGAGGCCAGGAGCTGGCAGGATATTAAAGACGGGGTCCAGCCCCAGGACCCCAAAAGGTGCCTGGAGGTAGTGGCACCTGCAAGGCAGATTCCAGGGGATGAGGAGTTTGTGGGTGGGAGGCTTCCTCATTATGCTGAATGTCTTCAGAGACAGTGCACTAAACCTTACAGCCCACAGATCCAACTCTTGCCTCTCGCCTGGCCCGCCTAGCGTGCTGGGAGGCACCCGGTGGAGTGGAGCTCCGGAGTCTGATAGAATTGCTAGACACTTCACCTCCCCGCGACTCAATTTTCCCATCTGTAAAATAAGGCCAGTCGATTCCTAGTTTTAGTGTCTATTGTGAGGATCAAATGAGATCAAATAGTGGGTTCCCCAAATCAGTGTTGGTTCTCACTCCCTTCCTCGTGGCTCCCCAGTTCCTCCCCACTGCCCCCCTCAGCCCTGGTCCACTCGCCTTTGGCCGTGACAGAAATGCCCATGGCTGCCTCGCGCAGCCCGCTCCTCTTCTTCCACTTGCCCTCATCGATGTTGTACATCTCCACGACCTTCAGGGGCAGCTGACTGGTGCCCACACCCCCGATTACCATAATCCGCTTCCCCAGGGCGGTGACAGCCACCCCGGCCCGGGCCGTGGGTAAGGGCGGCAGAGCGGTCCACTGGTCGGCCTCAGGGGAGTAGACCTCGAAGCAGTCCATGGGGACGCCATTGTCGTCACAGCCCCCGATAGCATAGATCTGCCCCCCGGTCTCCAGCAGGGAGCAGTAGACCCGGCGGCTGGGCAGTGGCGCCAGGCGCTTCCACTGGAAGTCCTTGACGCTCGGCACCTCCATGGCAGCACTGGGGGGTCCGCTGGCCGCAGCCCCGCGCCCGCCGAGCTCCCAGGCGCCGGGGAAGGTGCGAGCCCAGGGGCCCGCGGTCTACTCCCCGCCGGCTCCTGCTCCCCCTCTCGCCGCCTCCATCTAGCTACCCTGCGCCAGCTCCCACCCGACCTCCGGCAGGGGCCCCGACGTCCGCCTGCGCTTTACGGTCCTGCAAGCCTAGCGGTCCGGCGGCGTCCACGCCTGGCCCTGCAAGAGGAATGGGGCGAATCAAGGGTAGCCGGGGGCCACGCGCCCTTGCCGACGGCGGTGGGCTTCGCAACCCCTCGCCAACTTTCAAGGAAGACGCGGCGGCGGAGGGCGCCCTCCCGCGGCGGCATCACGCCCCGTACCGCCTGGCCCGAGCTCTCCCTTAGCCCTCCCCGCCGACTGCTCGGAAAGCTCCGGGGCGCGCGGGGTTGGGGGCTCTCCGAGATGCGGGAGCTCGGCCTCCTTCCGGGGAGGAAGGAGTTAACATCCTTCGGCGCCGACACCGCCCTGCCCCCCGCCCCCCTCCCCGCAATTCCCAGCCCTCGCGGCGCCCACGCCCCCGCGTACACATACCCGGCGAGGCTCTCGGAGCGCGGTGGCGAGGCGCAGACAGCGCATTCCCCGAGAGTGGGGAGCCCCCGCCCGGCGGCGCAGGGAGCAAGGGAGAGGGCGCTCCGTCCTTCCCCAGGCCTCACCCCGCTGTCAGACATGCAGATGAGGAGAATAAATTAGCAGCCGGCGGCGAAGTGGAGCCGCGCCTGGGGGAAGGCTGGCGAGCCTGCTCGGCGCACGTCGCTGGCCGTCGCTACACCTGTGCAGGAATCCGCGTGCGCCCGCGGCGGAGCGGGCCGTGACCTCTTTACATAAGCCCTGGCAGCGCCTGTCCCCGCGGGGGAGGGAGCGGGCCCGGCCGAGACGCTCACCTTGTCTACAGGATCGAGGAGAGCGGGCCACTAGAGCCAAGTACCCAGATGACCGGGGCCAGCTTCCTTCCAATGTGGGGGTAGGCGGTTTGTGACTGTTTGTTTTGAGTGAGGAGGTGGAGAGTCCAATTACCCAGTTTATCTACAGTACACAGACCTAGTTCGTGACAGGCTGGCTCACTAGTCAGCTTTGCTTTGGGGGAGGTATTACCATATGGTTTACCCTAATGGAATCAGGTTACGTGGGTGTGATACAGGTATATCTGAACATAGCATATACACCTACTTGTACACATATAAGGGCACATCACCTCCCCCTCCCCCAAGCGGAAACAGACATATCCGTGGAGAAGCTGACAAATGCACAGAAATGCAGAGACACCAACATAGACAACTCCGTAGGCGCGAGCGCGTACACACACACACACACACACACGCACACACACAGGAAGAGAAAGCCTGGTAATCAGATCTCAGCCGGAGGCACTAACCCATAGGATCTGCCAGAATAAGCCCTCAGTCCAGTGTCTGGTAGCCTTTCCAGGACACTAGTCCCCAATGACAAAATTGCTTATGACGCCAGTGAGCTGCTGGTCTGGTGGATTGCAACGCCTGTGGGGTTCTCGTCTTACCCTATCCCTGGAATACAGCCAAGTCCTGAAACACTTAGGCTTGGGAGCCTGACAGACTTGGATTTGAATCCTGGCTGTGGAAGTGATTTCACTCCTCTGAGCCTCAGTTTCCTTATAGGATTTTTTTTTTAACTTTTGGTTTTTAGGTAAATTCTAGATTCATATGTAGTTGTAAGAAATTGAGTACAAACAGATCTCATGTACCCTTTACTGGGTTTCCCCCGCTGGTAACATTTTGCAAATCCTTTGGTACGGTTTCAGAACCAGGATATTGTCATGGATACAATCAAGATATAGAGCATTTCCATCACCACAAGATCCCTCTTGTTTTTCTGTAGCCACACCCATTTCCCTCCTTCCTGGGTCTCCCCCAATCCCTGGCAACAGCTAATCTGTTCTCTATTTCTGCGATTTTATGATATCAAAAATGTCATATAAATGGAATTATACAGTATGTAACCTTTTGGGGTTGGCTTTTTTCACTCAGCATAATTGCCTGGAGATTCACCCAAGTTGTTGCATGTATGAATAATTCATTCCTTTTTCTTTCTTAGTAGTATTCCGTGGTAGAGACCTATCCTTGTAAGTTTTTATGAAGATTAAACGAGATAATATTTGTAAAGCGTTCGGTGAAGCCTCTGACACATAGTAACCCAAACCCACTGCCGTCAAGTCGATTCCAACTCCAAGTGACCCTATAGGACAGAGTAGAACTGCCCCATAGAGTTTCCAACGAGCGCCTGGCAGATTCAAACTGCTGAACTCTTGGTTAGCAGCCGTCGCACTTAACTACTACGCCACCAGGGTTTCTGACACGTAGTAAGGGCCCAGTAAATGGCTGTTAATGCCATGGCTACAACTGCTGCTATTTCTGCTACTGTCAACAAAATCAAGAAGAGAGACCAGCGTTTGTCAGGGGTTACCCGACACGGGACGGAGGGGGAGGCGGGCGAGACCAGCGTTTGTCAGGGGCTACTAGACGCGGGATGGACGGGGAGGCGGGCGATGGTGTAGGAGGCAGTGAGTTTTTGTTGATGGTGATGGGAAGTTTAGCAGCGATTATGGGTGATGGTTGCACAAGGTGATTGGTGTACTTGATATCACTCAACTGTCCACCTGAAAAATGTTGAATTGGCAAACACTGTGCTATGTATTTTTTACAATAATTTAAAAAAGATTTAAAAAGTAAGCACAAACATTTTGTTGCTCATTTAGAAGTGATTTCTGTGAGAAATAGAAGTCACAACTCACAATAAGCAGTTGCGGTAGAGTCTATTCTGACTTAGGGCAACCCCTTTTGTGTCAGAGAACTGTGCTCCATAGAGTTTTCACGGCTGTGACTTTTCAGAAGCAGATCGCCAGGTTTTTCTTGCATGGCACCTCTGGGTGGATTTGAACCACCAACCTTTTGGTTATTGCCGAGCACTTAACCATTTGTGCCACTCAGGGACTCCTTCAACTCATGATAGGTCCATCTCAATATCTTGAGTCCTTGGCTTAACAATCCCACAGATTTTTAGTTTGAATTCTCTGTGCTTATAAAGTAAGCTCCTCTAGAACATTCACAGATGAAGGTTGTGTTCTGTCCAATAAGAACTCATAAATTGCCAAAGAACGTGGTCTGAATTCATACGGTTTCATTTGAGACAGCAGCCATCTCCCTTTCTTCCTAGGGGTCACAATCTGCCCAGAGGAAAAGGGAACAAAGCCCTCAACCCTCAGCTTGAGCTGTCTTCACAAAACCAGCATGGCGAGGCCAAGGGGGTTGAAACCCTTAAATGGACTTGCTGGGGTCAGTCCTCAGCCTCATTTGCGCACTCTGCCTTCTACCAAAGCAGGGAGGCACAGCTACTTGTACCCACCCACCCAACCCAGCTGGGATAGCATAATAAACAAGTGTTCAGAGTTTCACACACCACTTTATATGTTTACATAACTCGCTGAGATAAACCAAGCCCTGGCACATTCATTTTCTCATAGTCTTCAAACAACCCTGGAAGAGGTTGCCAGGGGAGGTATCAACACCCATTTAAGAAAAAAAAAAAAAAAGTTTGTGGTAAAATATGTATAATGAAAACACTGTGCCTTGGTAACCATTTCGAAGTGTGTAATTCAGTGACATTAATTACAGTCACCCTGTTGTGCTACCATCACCACTACCCATGTCCAACAGTTTTTCACCCTCCTAAACAGAACTCAGCACCTCCTAGAAGTAACTCCCCACTCCCCATTCCCCCAGTTGCTGGTAACCACCAACAAACTTGTTTCTCTATGTGTTGATAGTATCCCCTTTTTACGGATGAGGAACCGGAAATTAGTGAGATGAAATGATTACGTATTATCATACAAGCCATTCAGACTGGGTCTAGTTCGTGAATTCCAAGTCTCTCTCACTTTATTGCAATTAAATCATGATTAAAAAACTGTGCATTATCAAGGAAACCAAGATTTTCCAGTCTCCCTAATTTCTGGCTTTTTCTTACTATAGTGAAGGAATCTAGACCACATTTAAGGGGTTCCAGCAAGTTCTTCCTCCCCATAAAATAGATTTAAAGCAAAATCCACCATAAAGGAAAAGAAAGGACAGTATATAATGATTAAAGGGTCACTACACCAGGAGGACATAACCATAATAAATATTTACATGCCCAACAACAGGGCTCCAAAATACATAAAAGAAACCCTTAACAGCATTGAAAAGAGAAATAGACAGCTGCACAATAGTAGGAGACTTCAACATACCACTTTTGGTGAAGGACAGAACATACAGAAAGAAGCTCAATAAAGACACGGAAGATCTAAATGCCACAATCAACCAACTTGACTTCACAGGCATATACAGAACACTCCACCCAACGGCAGCCAAGTATACTTCCTTTTCCAATGCACATGGAACATTCTCCAGAATAGACCACATATTAGATCATAAAGCAAGCCTTAACAGAATCCAAAGCATCAAAATATTACAAAGCATCTTTTCTGACCATAAAGCCATGAAAGCCGAAATCAATAACGGAAAAAGCAAGGAAAAAGTAATCAAATATATGGAAACAGAACAACATGTTCCTCAAAAACTAATGAGTTATAGAAGAAAGCAAGGATGGAATAAAGAAATTCACAGAATCAAATGAGAATGAAAACACATCAGAACCTTTGGGACGCAGCAAGAGCAGTACTCAGAGGTCAATTTATAGCAGTAAATGCACACATCCAAAAAGAAGAAAGGGTCAAAATCAAAACATTAACCTTACAACTCGAACAAAAAGAGCAGCAAAAGAAGCCCATGGGCACCAGGAAAAAGGAAATAATAAAAACTAGAGCAGAAAGAGAGAACAGAAAAACATTGAAACAGTTAATAAGACCAAAAGCTGGTTCTTCGAAAAGATCCACAAAATTGATAAACCATTGTCTAAACTGATAAAAGAAAAACAGGAGAGGAAGCAAATAACCCAAATAAGAAATGAGATGAGAGATATAACAACAGTCCCAACTGAAATTAAAAGAATCATAACAGAATACTATGAAAAATTGTACTCCAACAAATTTGAAAACCTAGAAGAAATGGATAAATTTCTAGAAACACACTACCTACCTAAACTAACACAAACAGAGGTAGAGCAACTAAATAAGTCTAAAACAAAAGAAGAGATTGAAAAGGTAATTAAAAAAAACTCCCAACAAACAAAAGCCCTGGCCCGGATGGCTTCACTGAAGAATTCTACCAAAATTTCAGAGAAGAGTTAACACCACTACTACTAAAGGTATTTTAGAGCATAGAAAAGATGGAAAACTCCCAAACTCATTCTATGAACCCGGAATAACCCTGATACCAAAACCAGGTAAAGACACCACAGAAAAAGAAAATTACAGACCAATATCCCTCATGAACATAGACGCAAAAATCCTCAACAAAATTCTAGCCAATAGAATTCAACAATGTATCAAAACAATAATTCACCATGACCAAGTGGGATTCATACCAGCTATGAAAGGATGGTTTGACATTAGAAAAACAATCAGTGTTATCCATCACATAAATAAAACAAAAGACGAGAACCACATGATCTTATCAGTTGATGCAGAAAAGGCATTTGACAAAGTCCAACACCCATTCATGATAAAATCTCAGCAAAATAGAAATAGAAGGGAAATTCCTCAACGTAATAAAGCGCGTTTATACAAAGCCAACAGTCAACATCATCCTAAATGGAGAGAGTCTGAAAGCTTTCCTCTTGAGAACGGGAACCAGACAAGGATGCCCTTTATCACTACACTTGTTCAACATTGTGCTGGAGGTCCTAGCCAGAGCAATTAGGCCAGAAAAAGAAATAAAAGGCATCCAAATTGGTAAGGGAGAAAGAAAAGTATCCCTATTTGCAGATGATATGATCTTACACTCAGAAAACCCCAAAGAATTCACAAGAAAACTACTGGAAATAATAGAAGATTTCAGCGAAGTATCAGGATACAAGATAAACATACACAAATCAGTTGGCTTCCCCTAGACCAACAAAGAGAACTTCGAAGAATAAATCATCAAGTCAATACCATTTACAATAATCCCCCAAGAAGATAAAATACTTAGGAATAAATCTTACCAGGGACGAAAAGACCTATACAAAGAAAATTACAAGATGCTACTGCTAGAAAATAAAGAGACCAAATAAGTGGAAAAACATAACTTGCTCATGGGAAGACTCAACATTGTGAAAATATCAGGTCTACCCAAAGCAATCTACAGACACGATGCAATCACGATCCAAATTCCAACGTTTTTTAACGAGATGGAGAAACATAGCAACTTCTTATGGAAAGGGAAGAGGCCCCAGATAAGTAAAGCATTACTGAAGAAGAACAAAGTGGGAAGCCACACACTACCTGATTTTAGAACCTATTTTACTGCCACAGTAGTCCAAACAACCTGGTACTGGTACAACAACAGATACATAGACTGATGGAACAGAATTGAGAATCCAGACATAAATTTCATCCACGTATGAGCAGCTTATATTCGGCAAAAGCCCTAAGTCCGTTAAGTGGGGAAAGACAGTCTGTTTAACAAATGGTGCTGGCATATCTGGACATGCATCTGCAAAAAAATGAAACAAGATGCATACCTCACACCATGTAAAAAAACTAACTCAAAATGGATCAAAGACCTAAATATAAAATCTAAAATGATAAAAATCATGGAAGAAAAAATAGAGACAATACCAGGAGCCTTCATACATGGCATAAACAGAATAGAAAACATAACTAACAATGCACAAACATCAGAAGAGAAACTAGATAACTGGGAGCTCCTAAAAATCAAACACGTACGGTCATCCAAAGACTTCACCAAAAGAGTAAAATTACAACCTACAGACTGGGAAAAAATTTTTGGCTATGACAAATCTGATCAGTGTCCAATCTCTAAAATCTACAAGATACTGCAAGAGTCAACAACAAAAAGACAAATAACCCAATAAATGGGCAAAGGATATGAACAGGCACTTCACCAAAGAAGACATTCAGGCAGCTAGCTAACAGATACATGAGGAAATGCTCATGATCATTAGCTGTTAGAGAAATGCAAATCAAAACTACAATGAGATACTATCTCACTCCAACAATGCTGGCATTAATCCAAAAAACACAAAATAATACATGTTGGAGAGGTTGTGGAGAGACTGGAGCACTTATGCACTGCTGGTGGGAATGTAAAATGGTACAACCACTTTGGAAATCAATTTGGCGCTTCCTTAAAAAGCTAGAAATAGAACTGCCATACGATCCAGCAATTCCACTCCTTGGAGTATATCCTAGAGAAATAAGAGCCATCACACGAATAGATATATGCACACCCATGTTTATTGCAGCACTGTTTACAATAGCAAGAAGATGGAAATAAAACTAGGTGCCCATCAAGGGATGAATGAATAAACAATTTATGGTATATTCACACAATGGAATGCTACGCGATAGTAAAGAACAACGAGAAATCCGAGAAACATCTCACAACATGGAAGGCATTATGCTGAGTGAGCTTAGGCAAAAGGGCAAATATTGTATGAGACTACTACTATAAGAACTCAAGAAAAGTTTTAAACACAGAAGAAAACATTCTTTGCTGGTTAGGAGGGTGGAGAGGGAAAGAGAGGGGAATTCACTAACCAGATAGCAGAAAAGAATTATCTTAGTTGAAGGGAAGGACAACACACACGACAGGGGAAGTCAGCACAACTGGACTAAACCAAAAGCTAAGAAGTTTCCGGAATACAATCAAATACTTTGAGAGACAGTGTAGCAGGGGCAGGGGTCTGGGGACCATAGTTTTAGGGGACATCAGTTGGCATAACAAAGCTTATTACGAAAATGTTCTGCATCCCACTTCAGTGAGTGGCATCTGGGGTCTTAAAAGCTTGTGAGCGGCCATCTAAGATGCATCAACTGGTCCCAACCCACCTGGAGCAAAGGAGAATGAACACCAAAGACATAAGGAAAATATTAGCCCAAGAGACAAAAAAGCCACATAAACCAGAGACTCCATTAGCCTGAGACCAGAAGAACTAGCTAGTGCCTGGCTACCACCAATGACTCCTGACAGGGAACAAAACAGAGAGTCCCTGACAAAGCAGGAGAGAAGTGGGGTGCAGAGCTCAAATTCGTGTAAAAAGACCAGACTCAATGGTCTGCCTGAGACCAGAGGGACCCTGGAAAACATGGCCCCGGACTCTGTTAACCCAGAACTGAAAACATTCCCAAACCTCACTCTTCATACAAAGATTAAACTGAACTATAAGACATAAAATAATACTCGTGAAGAGTGTGCTTCTTAGTTCAAGTAGATATATGAGACTAAATGGACAGCTCTTGTTCGGAGGTGGGATGAGAAGGCAGAAAGGGATAGGAGCTGGTTGGACGGACACAGGAAACCTGGGGTGGAAAGGGGTAGTGTGTGGCCACGTTATAGGGATTGCAACTAGGGTCACATAACAATGTGTGTATAAATGTTTGCATGAGAAATTAACTTGAGCTGTAAACTTTCACCTAAAGCACATTAAAAAAAAAAATTCCCCCTCCCCATTGCCATAGTGTCTGTGCCAGGCAGCACAGCTTGGGAAGGACTGGAATCCAGCCCCAGAATAGGCCCTGTTCAAGCCTAATGCTCATCATGTCCCACAGCCCCCACCCTCTATGCAGACTGTGGGCCGAGGGGCTCAGATCCTTGGAAAAGTGCTAAGAAGAGGATGCCTTCCTAATTGCTTGTTCTGGAAGTCCTAGCTTCTCTCTACCTCACCCACCCCTTCCTCCATGGCTCTTCCTCCCAACCAGGTGACATCCTTTAGTCCTTACAGTGAGGCACATAGAGGAAGCTTGTAACCTAGCAACAGCCACTTGTGATTCCCTGAGTCACCTGCGGTTTCCATGCCTGGGCTGAGCACATCAGGCTGAGGCCTTCAGGAGTGCCAAGGAGAGGAGAGTCCAGAGGCTCCTTGATTCCTCACCACCCCATTCTAGTGTGTACTCATTTTCTCTGCCAGGAAGTTCTTCCTCATGTCAAACCTAAATCTTTCTTGCTTTAAGATCTTGCATAGCACCGGGCCTGGCTTCCTCCTCTTTCTTAAAAAGTGTTTGGTTTTTGCCTTGCTGACAAGGTGGGAGTGGGAGAGTGAGGGAAGTGGGGTTGAGAAAGCTCATGGACTTGTCTAAAGATAAATAAGCTTCTGGTACTGTGGAGTACCAAAGGCTCATTTATCTTTTAGATAAATTTATTGTGATACTGATGCATCGGTCAGACTTGCTGAAGGGATGTTTAGCCCCAGATAATGTCACTCAGTGAGTACTTTTTTCAAGTCACACTTCAGATTTATGGAGGTCTAATTTACGTATGAGTTCCTGGGTGGTGCGAACGGTTAATGTGCTCTTCGTGTCCACCCAGAGGTGCCTCAGAAGAAAGGCCTGGCAATCTGCTGCTGAAAAATCAGCCATTGAAAACCCTGTGGAGCACAGCGCTACTCGGACACACCTGGGGTTGTCGTGAGTCAGAGTCGACTCAACAGCAACCGTTTTTTAATTTACATGCAATAAAATGTACAGTTTTACTCACCGAGTCTCTATTGAGTGTATGCTAGGTGTTCAGAGGAGTCGTGTCTTCGCTGAACTCTGGGGTACGTTGTGGGGAAGCCGGGGTGTGAACGGGAGGACAGGACAGCTTCTTCCAGCAAACCAGGCGGGTGCCCAGGATGCAGGTCGCGGATGGAGTAGCCACGGGCTGAGCTTCACGGGGGTCTGGCGGAATTCCAAGTGCAGGGCGCATTTTGAGGGCGTCAGGGTACCATGACCTGGAATCAACTCGACAGAATGGTTTTTGTCTTTTGTGTTTTTTGCTTAGGGGAAAGAGGAGTTGTTTAGATCTTGGTTGCTGTGACAGCTCCTTCTCAAAGCCTCCTCAGAAATACGGTTTACCCTGCCTGTCATTGGCGACAGCACGAGAACATCCTCTGTCGGGTACCACACAGGCTGGAACTCCCCGAGGCCAAGGTCACCTTCTCTCTGTACTTCCCTTTCTGCAGTACCCCACAGATCCTGGGGTAGCAGGAAGGTGTGGGCGCTGGAGTCAGACAGACTGAGTCCGAATCCCGGCCCTGCCACCTCCAAGCTGTGTGGCCAGAAACAAATTACTTATTGTCCTGAATCTCGGTTTCATCGTCTGTGAGAAAGGGGATAAGAATATCTGCTTTCTAAAGGTGCGGGAGGAACGAGATGCCAGGCACAGCTCCTGGGCGCACAGATGTTGTCGTTAGCTGCTGCTGTCCAGTCGACACTCGACTCGTGGCAACCCCATGCACAAGAGGCTCGGACCACTGTGATCCACAGGGTTTTCCTTGGCTGAGTTTTCGGAAGAAGATCGCCGGGCCTTTCTTCTGGGCACGTGGTAGGTACTCTATAAGGCTAGCTTTCTTTCTTCCTTCTTTGATGGCCAGTTGCTGTACCCTGACTTTCTGTGCTGTCAGGTCAGTGTGCCCCAAGTAGCAGGAGCCGATTGCACAATGTAGGCAGCCTGGCCAGGGCCCACTCCTTCCTTTATCCACCCACCTCTGAGGCTCTGTCTTGGACCTGACTCTGTCCCCCTAGCTAACCCACATCTGTTCCTAAGCTCCCTAAGCCTTAACTGCATTCTAATCCTGAGAACAGCTGGCTCTCTTTCTGTAGATACTCACTTTCTGTCTCCTAGCCTGAAGCTCGGTCCCTATTCAGGGGGTGGGGAGCAAGGATGACTTACCCAATTAGGCTTCGGCTGCAAGCCGACCAAGGGAAGAGTAGGTTCCTCTCCCGACACGAAAAAGCCTCATTAGGGCCTCCTCCCACCAGGTCCAACACCAGCCCAGACGAAGGACTCAGGGCTCAGGGCTCAAGCAGACTTGACAGAAAATGGAGTGATGCAGGCATCAGCCGTCAGAACCATAATGTGCACCTGCTCACGTGGCGCTGCCACACTAGGGTGGTAGTCTGGGGTCCCGCGAAATGGCCTCAGATGTTAGGGATCCCCTCTTCTGACCTTGAAGGCCCTGGGGTGGTGCAAATGGTTAAGTGCTTGGCTACTAACTGAAAGGTTGGCAGTTCAAACCCATCCAGATGTGCCTCAGAAGAAAGGCCTGGCAATTTACTGCTGAAAGGTCACAGTTCTACTCTGCCCACGTGGGGTTGCCATGAGTTAGAACTGACAGCAACTGGTTTGGTTTGGTTTGGTTTTCTCCTGACCACGCAGTCTTGGTTAGAGAGCTGAGGTACTGAGTCAGCCATATTCTCTCTCCTCGCCACCCCCGCCCCCAGGCCAGTGCGTAGTACAGTGCCTGGAACATGGAGGTTGATGATAGCAGTTAAAGAACGAGTTGCCCCCTGCAAGCACCTCCCTGCCTGTGTAGGTGCAACCAGGGCATTGGGCCCCCGGGCATGGGAGTCGGGGTGAGGAGGTGGGGTCACCTAGCCTTTCAGACTGCACAGCTACAGCAGGAAGGGAACTCTTCTCTGAAAGGCCTCGGCTACTTTCCTGTGTTTGTCGAGGGAGTCAGAAGAGGAAGCGGTGCTCATAACAGAGCCTGCAGCATCTTATAACAGGTGCTTATAACAGAGATTATAGACGAGGAAGAATTTCCTGACCAGGAGGGCCAGAAATTTAAAACAGGACGATGGGGCGAGGTGAGAGGCGGCCGAGTCGCCCCCACTGGGAGATACTAGAAATAGGAAAGGGCACAGGACCGAGAGTTAGGAGGCCTCTGTCCCAGCCCACGCTTTGTCACAACCGGGCTGGGCGCCTCTGGCCAAGTCACATCCATCCTGGTGTCTGTAAAATTGGAAGAAAGGGAGCTGAAGAAGAGGGCAGCTGGAGTATTCCTTACTCCCAGGGAGGCTGGGGGTACGCAGGGTGGAAAGGCCACGCCCCACGGACGGCATCATTTAACTATAGTGACCAAGCTGAGGCTCCAGAATCAGCATCCTCATCCTCTGCCTGCTTACACGAAGGCGCACCAGGCCTGGCCCCATAGCTCTCAGGCACTGCCAGGGGCACCAGGTCCAGTACCCTGGTGGATAGGACTTGGCTACAGGTCTTCCCCTGGCCTGCTGCAGCCTCTACCCTTAGGTCCCCCCAACCAGGCTTCAGCCCAGGCTAGGGGGCTCCTGTGATAGCAGCAGCTATCGTTAACGGGCTGGCTCCTTGCAGAATTGGGGCACCAGCCTGGAAGCCCAGCCATCTTCCTGTTGGGTCCTGCCTTTCTGGGACAGCTGTTGCCTTTTCACAGGCTGCCAGGCCAGCAGGCAGAGGCCTCAAGGGCTCCAGCCATCCTAATTCCTGTCCTTTCTCTAAAAGTGAAAATGTGCTGGTTTGTCCCAGGTCACCAGGCTAGGGCCTGGCTGTGCATGGGGGTCCCAGAGAGCCTTACCCTCCACCCCTTTTCACCTGGAGGACATCAGAGCCTTCACGGGGGCCCAGGCAGCTCTGCAGAGGAGCAGGGTGGGGGAGGCAGCAGCGGACCACTCAGACATGGCTCTTTAAATGCCCATTAGTAAGTAATATCACCATTTCCAGAGCCAGCAGCATCCTCTATTCTTCTTCATTAAAAAGAGCTCCACATCCTGGCAGAGCTGAGAGAGCGTTCAGAACGATTTACACACCAGCCTTGCTGCTCCAGCTGGGAGACCGGCAAGATTGATTGGCAGATGGGCCAGCCTGCCTGCCCTGAATGCTGCGTGTGTGTGTGTGTGTGTGTCTGTGTGTGTGTGTGTGTCTGTGTGTGTGTGTGTGTTACGGGGGGACCTGGCTGTCTAGCTGGCAGGCTCTGAGCGAGCAGGGCATAGACCCACAGACCAGCCCCATGGGGCCCTGCAGGCCCACAAAGAAACAAAAGGCTCTCCTGCTTGCCTCCTGCTGCAGTCCCCCTTCCTAGAAAAGCTATCTTATCTGGGGGACAAGAGCTCAGACCATGAGGCTGTTGTCGTATGTCCGCCCAGGAAGGAAAGGGGCCATCCCTGGAGAGTGCTCTTGAGTCCCGGGGGGTATGCCTGGCCTGATGCAGAACATTTGTCGGGCCTCTGGTTGGTCTTTACTGCTGACTTTCAGAGGGGGCTTCCTGGGGTCCTGCACATTTCTTGCTGCCCTTCTATCACCACACTTGTCTGAGTCTGATGTCCAATGGCATCAGGGCAATGGGCCTTTAATGAGGCCAGGAAGGCACTGATGGGAGCCCACAAGTTGTGCAGGTCTGACATGCAGTCACCCCCAGGGGCCCAGCCCTTTTCTGCCTCTCCTGCCCAGCGGCCTCATTCTCCACCCTGTCGCTGCTCACCTCCCAGACCCACCATCCTCCACGGGCACCAGAGAGGCAGGTCCAGCTCCCCTTCTTGCTGGAAAGAGGAGCCTGCTCCCTGTGATGGGGACCTGGATAGAGGGAGGTAGGAACTGGTTTCTCTCCTCTGGCGCTTCATGCACACATTGGCACACACACACGCCACCCTCCTCGCAGTTTCCAGAGAAAGGACCAGGCAGACACGCTCGCTGAGGGGGAGGCTTCAGGCTGGGCAGCATGCATCCACCAGGCCGTGCTTTAACCCTCTCCTCCCACGGGAGGAGGACAATCTGCCATGGCAGGCTGCAAGGCTGCCATCTGCTGTGGTGACCCGGGTTCTCTGCATGCCAGAGACAGAGAAGGGGAGGGGCTCGATGCGCTGGCTGCAAGGGGGCTGGAAGTGTGTGTTTAAGAATAGATGCCCCAGAGCTCAGGAGAGGCAAGAAACAGGCCAACCTTGGGGTGGATCGAAGCGTCTGTCCGTTCTCATCAGCAGCACTCCCAGGGCGGGCAGGCTTGCACCTGAGAAGTCTGAGGAGGCCTCCAGGAACCTGTATTGATTTCCCAGTTGGAGAGACAGCAGCAGGGCCTGAGCCCTCGTTGGCAGCCAGGGGAGTGTGCGCTGCCTGCTTAGCTCCGGGGAGACACCAGTCCTTCCCTCTGACATCACAGGGCAGGAAGTAGAATGGCGCTTCTAGCTTCTATTCACGTCGTTGTTGTTGTTGTTAGCTGCCGGCCAGTCACCCTTGACTCGGGGCTACACCACACACAATGGAACAAAACACTGCCTGGTCCTGTGCCATCTCCATGATCAGCTGCAGACTGGATTGTCGCTAGGGTTTTCATTGACTTTTTTTTTTTTTCTGCTTTAACAAAAAGAAATTTATTCTCTCACAGTTTAGTAGGTTACAAGTCCAAATTGTTGGCTCTGGATTCCTTGTCAGCAATCTTCTTGTCGAGGAGCTTCTCAGGCGCAGGGATCCCATGTCCAAAGGACGCTTTCTCTTTCTGGTGCTGATTTCCTGGTGGTATGGGGTTCCCAACTCTCCGCTTGCTTCCCTTTCCTTTTATCTCTCAAGAGATAAAAGGGGGTGCAGGCCACATCCCAGGGAAACTCCCTTTACAGGGAGGTGACCTGAGTGAGGGTGGTGTTACAATCCCACCCTAATCCTCTCAACATAAAATTACAATCACAAAATGGAGGACAACCACACATTACTGGGAATCATGGCCTAACCAAGTTGATACACACATTTTGCGGGGGGACATAATTCAATCCATGACATTCCACCCTTTGCCCCCCCAATCACATTCTTGCAACATGCAAAACATATTCATCCCATCATATCATAGCAAAAGTCTTAATTCCAAGTCCAAAATCCAAAAATTCCTCTTCCTCTGTGAAATCTAAAATACAAGTTATCTGCTCCCAAAGATACAAGGGCAGAACAGGCACAAGCTAGACATTTCCATTACAAATGGGAGAAACTGAAGGGAAAGAAGGCATAACAAACACCAAGCAAGTTAGCAGAACACATTACATTAGCCCTCAAAGCTTTCAAAATAATCCTCTGTTCTCTGAGACAATTTACACAATGGCCCTGCCCTCCAGAATCTAGGTATTGGCCACACTCTCCAGATTCTGAGTGGAGGCCCCTCAGCCCTGGGCTTCAGCTCCACCTTCCAGGCCCACTAGGACAGCAACTCTGCTCCCTCGGCTTTAGGCGCACAATTCTTCTAGTCCATCTGAGTGGCAACTCCACCCTTAGAAACACCAGAGGCCATGGCTCCACACTGTGAAACCCCTGAGGTCACTGGCCATACCTTTTGAGACTGAGGCAGCTAGCTCATCTTCTTGTGTTCCTTGTCTCTTCAGCTTCTGTTTCCTGGTCTCTCAGCTCCTCGGGCCTCACACCCGCATCTGCCCTGCTGGGGCAAGTGTTCCAAAGCTCTGTAGCTCCACTGATAAGTGCCCGGAGGCACCCCACTTCACCAGGAAGCCTCCTTCGCACAGGCACTCAGCTCTCTGGCTCTGTGGGTTGACCTCTCATACTGGTCTCCTGGTTCTGCTGCTGCTGGTTCTCTGCTGTTGCTGCTCCTCTGTCACTGCTGCTCCTTTATCCATTCACAGTTTCAAAACCGCTTCCACATTTTAGGTATCTGTTAGAACAGCACCCCACTCCTGGTACCAAATTCTGCTTAGTCATCTAGTACTGCTATAACAGAAAGTGGATGGCTTTAACAAAGAGAAATTTATTCTCTCCCAGCCTAGTAGGTTACAAGTCCAAATTCAGGGTGTTATCTCTGGGGGAAGGCTTTCCCTGTCTGTCAACTGTGGAGGAAGATGCCTTGTCATCAATCTTCCTCTGGTTGAGGAGCTTCTCAGGTACAGGGACCCCAGGTCCAAAGGATGTGCTCTGCTCCTGGTGCTGCTTTCTTGGTGGTATGAGGTCCCCCTCATTGACTGATTTTTGGAAGTAGATCCATAGGGTTTTCACTGACTAACTTTTAGAAGTAGATTGCCAGGTCTATTTTTTTAGTCTGTCTTAATCTGGAAGTTTTGCCAAAACCTCTTCAGTATCATAGCAACATGCAAGCCTCTGCTGACAGACAGGCGGTGGTTGCCTTGAGGTGCACTGGCTAGAAACGAAATCTCGCATGGAAGGCGAGAATCCTACCACTGAACTACCAGTGCCCCCTACTTCTATACATATCCTGACCTAAAGACCAGCACCCAAGGAGAAACCACCACTGGGTCTCACGCACCCTTCATTGTTTCTAAACGTTTCTTCTGAGTCCTGGCCCAGAAGGGGCCATTTCTTCCTCAGGTAACACCCGTCCCCTGCAGTGCCAGCCTCAGAAGTCATGCTCTGAGAGGTTCCTTGGTAGAGATTCCCCCCAAATCACAGGGGAAGGCCTCTTAGAATAACTCAGGGCAGGGGTTAGCAAGCTCTGGCCTGTGGGCCCTAGCCTGCCAACTGTTTTTGCACAGCCTGCAAGCTAAGAATGGTTTCCACATTTTGAAAAAAATCAAAAGAAAAATATTTTGAGACACACGAAACTTATATGAAATTCAAATTTTAGTGTCCGTAAATAAAGTTTTATTGGAACACAGCCATGCTCATTCATTTATGTATTTGTCTGTGGCTGCCTTCCCGCTACAACGGCAGTGTTGCGTAGTTGAGATAGGGAACGTATGGCACACAAAGCATAAAATATTTACTGTTTTTCTACTCTTGGCTTTGAATATTTTCAGGGAAAGAGAGGAGTGCCACCTCTTTTTTGACAAGCTACTCTACACTTCTCTTTCAATCCAGGCTTGGATTGGTTCAAGATATAGCATAGCTGTATCTAGTAGTAATGGAAGGAAACTAACATTTATTAGGCACATTATCCATTCTACCATAATTCAAGGAGTCCTGGTGGGGCAATGGTTAAGCACTAGGCTGCTAACCAAAAAGTTGGCAGTTCAAACCTACCCAGATGCTTCTCTGGAGAAAAGACCTGGCGATTTCCTTTAGTAAAGCTTACAGCATAGTAAACCCTATGGGGCAGTTCTGCTCTGTCACATGGGGTAGCTGTGAGTTGGAATCGACAGCACAGTACCTAACAACGGCATTGCATCATCTTTACAATAATCTCGAGAAGAAATAAGCACTCACAGCTCTATTTACATTATGAAGTCATAAAGGCTCAGAGAGATTTAGGAAACCTGCCCAAGCCATCACAGCTAGTCAATTGAGTGGCCTGCATTCAAACCCAGGTCTGTCCTTCTTCAAAGCCCACATCTCTCCAGGCCACGGTGATTGTCAGATGACCTTCAGCAGCCCAGTGGGGAGCCACACAAAGGGTTGCTTGTTTGATATCCCTATGGACAGAGAGGGGAATGGGGACTCAGGCTTTAGGGATCCAGCCCCAGCTCAGCCTCCTTCTTCTCAGAGCCTGGTCCTCAGTGAGGGGCATGTGGGCTTCAGGCAGCAAGTCAATAGCAGACAGCAGTGACAACTCCACATCAGAGCCACCTCCCTCCTCCCACCTGCTTCCTCATCCCTTGCTGTCTATTTTCATCACTTATTAGCTTCCTTCGGGAAGACTCAATTTGCATTTAAATAGAAAGCCTCCAGAATGGCTCTGATATAATGTTAAGGTGCTAATTACAAATTCATTCCTCTTTAAATATTAAGGCACTTCAGTTCATCTCAGGGGTGATGGAAGGAGGTGGGCATGCTTGGTACTTCGGAGTAATAGAGTGAACTGTTTACTGCAAAGCTCTTACAACTCCCCACCACCAGAGGGCAGACAGGAGGAGTTAGAGGGACCAGTGGAGGTGTGTATCTTGGGAGCCAAAGATCAACTAAAAATAAATGTACAATGGCAATAATCCTTGAGAGAAGCTTGCAGATGGCCAGTGGGGTGGAAGCTGCCAGTGGACGTCCTCAGGTTGCCAGCTCCGCAAGGAGCTTGGAAGTTTCCTCAGGGCAGTGTCCACACCTGCCTTATTCACCACTCTTTCCCATCAGTTAGCGCTCAGCTGCTAACTGAAAGGCTGGCAGTCTGAACCTACACAGTGGCTCCGAGGGAGATAGACCTGGCGATCTGTTCCTGTGAAGATTACAGCCGAGAAAACCCTATGGGGTAGTTCTATTCTATCACATGGTATCAGTTGATGGCTCACAACCAGCCTAATGCCTGGGGACTCAAGGAAAAATTGTTCAGTGAATTAACGAGTGAGAAAACCAATCAATTATGGAGATTGTTCATTCAACTATAATGCGTCAGACATTGCACTAGATAACCTATACAAGTGTCCTTGTTAAATGCCTTATTCTTCTGCATTTCCACTAGTGCTGTGTAGATGACAAACTAAGTATCCTTTATTTAAAGAGTAATACTTTGCATTTTTGTCTTTTTCTTTTTAAATTTTGTTGCTGTTGTTGAGAATACACACAGCAAAACATACCGATTCAACAGTTTCTACATGTACAATTCAGTGACATTCATTATTTTTCGAGTTTTGCAACCGTTCTCACCCGTGTTTTCTGAGTCGTTCCTCCCCCGTTAACATAAACTCACTGCCACCTAAGGTTCCTATCTAGTCCTTTGAGTTGCTGTTGTCAATTTGATCCTATGTAGATAGTTCTTAAAAGAGCTTGATGTTCAAAGCAGACTTTTTGTTGTTGTTAATTAAGTTAAACTATTTTTTTTTTTTTATTGTTTGGTTTCAAGAAGACTTTAGGGGATATTTTTGGTTTAAGGTTTAAAGATTATCTCAGGGCAATAGTTTCAAGGGTTCGTCCAATCTTCATGGCTCCAGGATGTCTGGAGTCTATGAGAATTTTAAATTCTGTTTTACATTTTCCCCTTTTGATCAGAATTCTTCTGTGGAATCTTAGATCGAAATTTTCAGTAATGGTAGCCAGGCACCACACAGTTCTAGTCTCGGGGCAAAGGAGACAATGGTTCATGGAAGCAATTAGCTGCACATTCCATATCCCCCTCCTGTTCCTGATGTCCCTTTTTCCTCTGTTGATCCAGGTGAATAGAGACCAAGTGTTGTGCCTTGGATGGCCGCTTGTAAGCTTCCAAGACCTCAGGCACTACTCACCGAACTACGAGGTAGAACAGAAGCACTAAACATGCTATTAGGCCAGTTAACTGGAATGTCCCATGAATCCACGGCCCTAAACCTCCAAACCAAGGAACCAAATCCCATGAGCTGTCTTGTTGTACATAAGCAGCCTCAGCAGCTGCTCTTTTTTTTTTTGTCATTGTTGTAAATATGTCTATCACACAACTTTTGCTAATTCAAATTTTTACAGGTGTACAACTTATTGACTACAATTATAATAATTGGTTGTGCAACCTTCCCTTAATCAACCCAATATTTCCATCACTGTTAACTCCCTTTTCCTCCTCCCTCCAGCCCCAGGTAACACTAATAAACTTTGGTCTCTATACATTTGTCTTTTCTTGTCTTTTTATATAAGTGAGGTCATATAATATTTGTCCTTTTGTGATTGACTTCTTTCACTCAGCATAACGTCTTCAAGCTCCATGCATATTGTAGCATGTGTCAAGACTTCATTCTTCTATTGGCTAAGTAGTATCCCACTGTATGTATGTACCACATTTTGTTTGCCCATTCACCCGTTGATGGGCGTTCAGGTTGTTTCCACCTTTTGGTTATTGTGAATAGTGCTGCAATGAACATTGGTGTACAAGTCCCTTTTTGAGTCTCTGCTTTCAAGTCTTTTGTGTACATACCTAGGAGTGGAATTCCTGGGTCATATGGTAGTTCAGTTTTTAGTTTTTTGAGGAATCACCACACTGCTTTCCACAATGGCTATACCATTTTGTGTTCCCACCAGCAGTGGGTAAGGATTCCAATTTCCCCACATCATTGCCAACATTTGTTATTTTCTGTTTTTGTTTTTTAAATCTTAGCCATCCTACTGGGATTGAGATGGTATTTTGTCGTTGTGGTTTTGATTTGCACCTCTCTGATGGCTAGTGATGCTGAGCATCTTTTCAAGTGTTTATTGGCCACTTGAATGTCCTTTCTGGGGAAATGTCTATTCAAGTCCTTTGCTCATTTTATGATTGGGTTATTTGCGTTTTTGTTGTTAAGTTGCCAAAGTTTTATATATATTTTGGTTATTAGATTCCTGTTGGATGTATGGTTTCCAAATATATTCTCCCAGTTCGTAGCTTGTCTTTTCAGTTTTTTGGTAAATATGTTTGATGAACAAAAGTTTTTAATTTTCTTGAGGTTCCATTTATTTATTTTGTTTTTTGCTGTTTTTGCTTTTGTTATTATTTTAGATAATCCATTGTCGAAAGCTGGGCCTGACAGTGTTGTCTCTGCTTTTTCTTCTAAACATTTTATGGTTGTATCTTGCATATTTAGCTCCTTAATCCATTTTGAATTTGCTTTTGTGTATGGTATTTTTTTTTTTTTTATGGTATAGGGCATGGATCCTGTTTCATTGTACTGCATGTGGAAATCCAATTTTTCCAGCACCATTTATTGAAGAGACTTCTTTCCCCATCATATGGATTTAGCAACTGTTATGGATTGAATTGTGTCCCCCAAAAATGTGTATCAACTTGTCTAGGCCATGATTCCCAGTATTGTATGATTGTCCACCATTTTGTCATCTGATGTGATTTTCCTATGTGTTGTAAATCCTACCTCTATGATGTTAATGAGGCAGAATTAGAGGCAGTTATGCTATTGAGGCAGGACTCAATCTACAAGATTAGGTTGTGTCCTAAGTCAATCTCTTTTGAGGTATAAAAGAGAGAAGGGAGCAGAGAGAGAGGGGAATTTCATACTATCAAGAAATAAGAGCCAAGAGACTAATGTGGCCTTTAGACCCGGGTTCCCTGTGCTGAGAAGCTCCTCAACTGGGGAAGACTGATGACAAAGACCTTCCCCCAGAGCTGACACAGAGAGAAAGTCCCCCCCTGGAGCTGGTACCCTGAATTTGACTTCTAGCCTCCTAGACTGTGAAAGAATAAATTTCTCTTTGTTAAAGCTGTCCACTTGTGACATTTCCATTGTAGCAGCACTAGATGACTGAGACAGCACTCTGTCAAAAATCAGTTGACCATAGATGTGCGGGTTTATTTCTGGACTCTTAATTATATTCTATTGGCCTGTGTGTTTATTGTTGTACCAATATCAGGCTGTTTTGATCACTTGGCTATATAGTTTATTTTAAAATCAGGAAGTGTGAGTCCTCCTACTTTGTTCTTCTCTTTCAACGTTGCATAACTCTTCAGGGCCTCTTGCCATTCCATATAAAGTTGAGGATTGGTTTTTCTGTTTCTGTAAAGAAGGCTATTGGAATTTTCATTGGGGTTGTGTTGAATCTATAGATCATTTTGGGTAGTATTGACACCTAAACAATATTCAGTCTTCCAATCCATGAACATTGAAAATCTTTCCATTTATTTAGGTTTTTTTTAATCTCTTTCAGCAGTGTTTTATAGTTTTCCTTGTATAAATCCTTCATGTTCCTGGTTAAATTTATTCCTAGATATTTTATTCTGTTAGAGGCTATGTTTTTGTTGTTGTTAGGTGCCGTTGAGTCGGTTTTGACTCACAGCAACCCTATGCACAACAGAAGAAAACCCTGCCCAGTCCTGCACCATCCTCACAATTATTATGCTTGAGTCCATTGTTGTAGCCACTGTGTCAATCCATCTCGTTGAGGGTCTTCCTGTTTTTCACTGACCCTCTACTTTACCAAGCATGATGTCCTTCTCCAGGGACTGATCCCTCCTAACAACATGTCCAAAGTATGTGAAACTTAGTCTCACCATCCTTGCTTCCAAGGAGCATTCTGGTTGTGCTTCTTTCAAGACAGATCTGTTCATTCTTTTGGCAGTTCATGGTATATTCAATATTCTTCATCAAAACCACAATTCAAAGGTGTCCATTCTTCTCTGGTCTTCCTTATTCACTGTTCAGCTTTCACATGCATATGAGGCAATTGAAAACACCATTGCTTGGGTCAGGTGCACCTTAGTCCTCAAGGTGACATCTTCACTTTTTAACACTTTAAAGAGATCTCTTGCAGCTGATTTGCCCAACACAATGAGTCTTCTGATTTCTTGACTGCTGCTGCCATGGGTGTTGATTGTGGATCCAAGTAAAATGAAATCCTTGACAACTTCAGTCTTCTCTCCATTTATCATGATGTTGCTTATTGGTCTGTTGTGAGGATTTTTGGTTTCTTTATGTTGAGGCGTAGATGCTATTGTAAATTGTTTCTCTAATCTTCCTTTAGATTTCTCACTGCTGGTGTTTAGTGTTTGCTGACCTTGTACCCTGCAACTTTGTTAAATTCCTTTGGGATTTTCTATATCATCTGCGAATAGAGATAATTTTACTTCTTTTCTAATCTGGATACCTTTTATTTCTTTTTCTTGTCTTATTGCTCCGGGTAGGACTCTTAATACAATATTGAACAGAAGTGGTGAGAGCAGGCACTCTTGTTTTTGGTTTCAAGGGGAAAGCTTTCAGTTTTTCTCCATTAAGTCTAATGTTGGCTATTGGTTTTTCATATATGCCCCAAGTCATACTGAGGAATTTCTCTTCTATTCCAATCTTCTTTAGGGTTTTCATCAAGAAAGGGCGTTACATTTTATCAAGTGTTTTTTTCTGTATCAGTAGAGATGATCGTGTGTTTCTCTTCCTTTGTTCTATTGATGTATTACCCAGTAATCCGGTGTATTACATTGATTGATTTTCTACTGTTGAACTATCCCTGCATTCCTGGAATAAATCCCACCACTTGGTCATGGTGTATGAGTCTTTTAATATGCTGCTGGACTCTGTTCACTAGTGTTTTATTGAGGATTTTTTCTGTCTATATTCATTATACATATTAATACTTTGGATTTTATATATTGGTTTTCAATTTCACATTAGGTCTGGTGGTACAGTGGTTAAGCACTAGGTTGCTAACCGAAAGGTCAGTGGTTTAAATCCACCAACCACTCCACAGGATAAAGATGTGGCAGTCTGCTTCCATAAAGATTACAGCCTTGGAAACACTATGAGGCAGTTGTACTCTGTCCTAAGGGGTCTCTATGAGTTGGAATCAACTCGATGGCAATGGGTTTGGTTTTGGTTGGTATGCAATATATAACAATTGTAGTAAAAATGTGAGGCAAGTCAGGTATTGTTATTCCTATTTTATAAGTGAGAAAACAAGCCCAGAGAGGTGAAGAGATTAGCTTCAGGTCATCCAGTTCCCAACACTGGCTGGTTACTCTGGTACTCACAGTGTTGCAACCCAGACTTGGCCCTTGTCTTTGACATGTTGGGGGCCCAAAGTCTGGCCCAGCCACTCAGCTAGGCTTAGTGCCTGGGCTCCAGCCCATCTACCTTACCAGCTGATGCCCAATAGTCCTTTCCTTTCCTGCCGCCAAACCTTGGCCAGCTTTGTATTCTCTGCTTCATCTACTTATCCCTACTAGTTGAAATCCAATTCATCCTTTAGTGTCTAGCCTAAATAACACCTCCTCCAGGGAGCCTTGCCTGATTCTTGCAGGTAAAATTTATCTTCCCCATATATCCATAGCACTTCATCTGTAACTCTTTTAGCACTTATGACCACCTTGTATGACAATAGTAACAACCATCAATATTCAGAGTATGTGTCATCAGCTAGGCTTTATGTCAAATATTTTACATATTCTGTATCATTTGACTCTAATGACAACCTAATAATAATAATAGTGGAAAAACCAAACCTGCTGCCGTAGCATTTTCTTGGCTGTAACTTTTATGGAAATGAATTGCCAGGCCTTTCTTCCAAGGTGCCACTGGATGTATTCAAACTGGCAACCTTTAGTTTAGTATTCAAGTGCAAAGCGTTTGTGCCAGTCAGGGGCCCTTTTATAATAATAATAGTTAACAAATATTTGGTGCTTATTATATACATGAACTGATCTAAATCCCATGTGTATAAACTCATTTAACCTATAAGGTAGCCACTATTATTATTCCCATTTTACAAATGAGGAAACTGAGGCTTAGAGTGGTTAAGTGTCTTGCCCAAGGTCATATAGTGAGAACTGGGCGTCAAATCCAGCTTGCCTGACCCTAGAGCCCTTGTACCCATCTGCGTAGATGCTGTGTCTTTCTTACCAGATGGTAAGCATTTTGAAGGCAGGGACTATGTTGTGTGTCATTCTTGGAACCCCTTCAGAACCTAGCAACTTGTGCATAGTGGACATTCAATAATTGAGCTGAACTCAGACAGAAGCCGGAAGTTCTGGATGTTGGGTGAGTCTGTGCCCTAGACAGCGATCTACCAAGTTGATTATCTGGGTCCAAACTACATGGGGAAAAAAAAAAAAAGAAGGAAGCTTTAACTTCAAAGCCAGAGAGGCTCCACCTAGGAATAAAGGCCCTTAAAGACCCACGCCAGCCTGTCTGGGCTGAGTAGCCTTCTCTCACTAACACCACGGCCTGTATCCCCACCAGCAGGCACTCAGAATGCCAAGACGTCACTTGGCGTATATGGACTGAAATAAAATGTACCTGACCAGGGACAAGAGGACACCAGGTGATCATCTACAACAGGCAAAGGAGCTGCGGGCTGGAGAAGGTCAAACAGGCACTCGCCCGAAGGCTCCCCCTGGGAGCAGGCTGGGGCAGGGCAGCAAGGCCCCCAGTGTCCAAAGGGCTTTCTCCACAATGGACAAATGGCAAGTCCACTCTGCTGCTCCTGCCACTGATGAACTGGGATCCAACCAAGCCCCTATGGAGAGGACAACGAGCTGGCCCCAGATGCTCAGGAGTTTAAGGGGTCCCTGAGCTCCAGGAGGTGGCCCCTAGAATAGGACCTCAGCCCACTCACCGCAGCCTGGTGTCTCCCCTGCCTCTCCCTCCACCCAGCCTCAGCTGAGAAGACCTGCTCTAGGTGAGGAGAGAGGGTGGGTGAGCGGGCGGATGCGCGCGCACACAGACAACAGCTGCCATGGAAACTAACCAACAAGATTTAGGGAGCTGGGCTCCTTTGCCACATGGGAGAGAACGGAGGGAAGAAGAAAGGGGCCATCCTTTGCAATGCTGCCAGTTATGAAAGGGCAAATGCCCACCTCAGTCTGAATCTGATAATCACAGGTTTTCCCCTTCTGGGGTGAGGCTGTGAGGAAAGGTCAGGGGAGTAACGGGCTGGCCTTTCTGTGTTAGTTTCCAAATAGCCACCCTGTACCTGACTTTCCTTGTGCAGATGGGGCTTCGGGGGTTCAGAGATGGTGAGGAATTCCCATAAAATCGCTCAGCGCTGCCTGCAAAGCTAGATACGCATTTCCCTAGGTCAATGCTAAAACTTTTAGGGCAATTTTGATCACTTTGCTTGGAGGGGTGGCTCCAAGAACTTTCTTCATGAAAAGCTTAAAGAAATGATATCTGTGGTACATGTGGCTTCTCCTTCCTTTGACTTTTAGTTCTGTTTTGGGAAGATTTTCTCTCTGAGGTGGAAGAAAATCTGAGTAGAGAAATTTTGTGTTCTCTGAGGAGAATGTACTGTGGGGTAAAGAACATTAACCGGGCATTGGAAATGCCTGGTGTGAATCCCACTCTCACTATTAGCTATGTGACCTTGGGCAAGTTTTTTCGTCTGTGAAATGGGGCTAATTGGGTTGTGGAGATGGCTACGTGAGGTGATAGTTGTAAAGTACTGAGAATAGTGCCTGGCTCAGACTGTCTGCCACTGTTACTGCTATTGTTATTAATCATCCCAACCCCTCATTTGCTCAGCTGTGGAACTGAGCCAATAACACTGATGTATCTCACAGACACTACATCTGAAAATTAAAATGAGATTGTACTTGATGGAGTGGTGGTTACAAAACAACAACAACAACAAAAAAACCCATTGCCATCAAGTCAATTCTGACTCATAGCGACCCTATAGGACAGAGTAGAACTGCCCCATAGGGTTTCCAAGGAGCACCTGAAGGACTCGAACTGCCAACCTTTTGGTTAACAGCCGTAGCTCTTAACCACTACGCCACCAGGGTGTCCGGTGGTTACAAAGGTTGTGCATTTGTCAAAATCCATCAGACTGTGGATTTTATTTATGCAAATTTTACCTTAATTTAAAAAAAATGAGATTATATTGAGAAAAAAAAAGAGAAATTATAGAACCAGGTAAATCTACCATGAGAAACATTCATTCCCCTCTTATTCCTGGCCCTCTTCCCAAAAAGAGAGGGAAGAGAAAGGGAATGCTAGGGGTGAAAGGGAAGGATTGTACTGCAGGAAGTGTTTGTATGGAGGCCATATTGATTTTGTTGGTAATGGGCGACCTAGGAGACTTGGATATTCTGAAGGTCTCCTGAGGCTTCAACATCAGTCTCCCAGCCACAGAGGCAACACCTGGGTGACTGAGCAGCCTTTATTAACCCAGCTCTCAATGTCATAATCTGACATGACAAAGGGGACTGCCTCCTAGTCTGCTCAGAAGGCATTTCATCACTGCTGCCTCTGCACCGTAATTCTCTTTTTATCACTCAGATTCCCCCCAGAGCCGCACTTCAGCCCCTGAACAGGTGGCATGGTGACCGCTGGCTGCAGGCTGTCACCCCTAATGAAACGTTGTCTCAGGGAGACAGCTGTCCATCAGAGCAGCCCAAGTGTGAACCGCGTGCCACATTAGAAATGCCTGAAGCAGGCTGCTATGCCCAGTTAAGCAAGAATTGTGAGTGTGTGTGTGTGTGTGTGTATAAAGGGACCGGAGGGGATGGAGAGAAGAATATAATTAAGAATCAAGTAAAACTGATCCCTGGAGAAAGATTCCAGACCACGAGCAAACAGCTCGCCTAAGCGATAACTGAACTGCTTGGTGATGCTGGAGACTGGAGCCATGTTGCCAAATGTCCCCAGGCCAAAAGGATGATGACATCTAGGGCTGAAGTTTGCTTGTCCTTATTTGTCCTGTGGGGTGAGGACTCAGTAATAAAATTCATTATCTGAGAAGTAGTTTAAACTCAATTTGTGGCTATCCATTCTAAGCAAATATTGGGGGCTCTGGCTTCTCTTTTTCTGCTTTGTTTGGGGCTGCAAGACTGAGCAAAGATGATGACAGAGTGAAGATGTTGCAACCTGAAGTCCTTTCAGGATTACTTCCTTCATCTCTCCAAAACAGATGTTCATGTCTGGGGGCAGGGACAAGTAGAGGATGAGTTGAGATTGTGACAACGAAGATAGCCATTGAGACAGCTGTAGCCATAATTACAGCTCAGAGTGTGAAACCCTGGTAATGAGGTTTAAATTCAGCCCAGAACCTTTCCAGCAACAAGCAGTGCCTCTTTTGGCAGTGGTCTGATATTAGGTGACACAATAAAGAAAGTTTGCTCCAACCGAAATGAGCAGTCTAGGATCCAGGCTTAAACCAGGCAAAGAAAGGCAGTCCGGAGTCAGGTGGGATTCTGGGGCACCGATAAGTCACAAAGCTCGGTTTATCTGCAGGTGTCAGGATTTATGTGCCCAGGATATGTTTCCAAGGTTCTTCTTTGCTCAGCCATCCCCCCCCCCAAAAGAGGCCCAAGGTGAAATATAAAAAGGAGTTGGCTGTGAAATCCTGCCTCATTTAAGCTCTGTTCACAAAGGAGGCAGAGAGCACAGAGAGGGGTGGAAATCGAGTAAGTGATGTCAGTCCTGCAGTTGGGGGAAGCCATTAGCCAGGCAGAGCAGCCAATGAGAAGCCATTCAATTAGAGGGTGCTGACAGAGGGACAGCAGAAGTGGGCAGGAAGGAGCCAGGCAGGGATCAATGAGGATTAGCAAATGATACGCGAATGGCAGGAACAGGGACCTCAGCCATGAGAGGGTGTCTCATCCAGACACCATCACAAAATGCCCACACTCTTCCTTTGTCCTCCCCAAAGCCTGTCTCGGGGAGCCCAGCCATCTCACGGGCTATTTGGGAAAAGCTGTCCTCTTCTGCCTGAGCCCAGAGACAAAATGGGCACCTCTTCGCCACACTGGGATTGATCGGAACAGACAAAAAAGGGAGCCAACCCCTTGGCTAATAGTGCCTGCAGGATTTCATTCTTCCGCTTTCTAGTCCAAACCTACACAAACAGACGCTCAAATACATCTGTCCACTCCTGCACGCGAGAAACCTGAGGTTGTTCACACGAAGACGTTTTGATTTAAAACCATCATAATTCTTCTATTTTATTTTGTAATCGGTAGTTGCCAATGCTGAGTCTTTTTTTCTTTGTAAGAAGGTTGCACTTCTGTGTCCAGAGAAGGAAAAGATGGGTGTCTCCCCCTTTCCTCCTAAATTGGAAGATTTCAGATTAAGTCTCTTAAAAGCCACATAATTTGCCCTTGATGTCTGGGTGCCCCTGATCTGAGGATTTAAGGGGGCAGGGGAGATCCTCTCTGAAACTGAAAATGGAAAGTAGCTCTGATTTAGGGTAATCGCGTCTCACGTACTCACTCAACAAATGCTAACGGGCACCTACTGAGGTACAGGTGGCATATAGCCCATAGCCTGCATGTTCAGGGAGCTTCTAGGCTTGAGAGGGGACAAGGCACAGAGCAGACATTTGCAGAGCAGAAGGAAGCATCTGTTAAGTGCCACATGATGGCTCTGCTTTGGGCACGGTGGGAGCGCAGAGGAGGAAGCTGCCATCGCTGTCTGAGGATGCTAGAGGAGACCTGGCCAGAGAGATGGTCTCTGAGGCGGGCCTCGAAGGGGCGTCAGATGTTGACAGGTGAGAATAGAGTGAGGGGAGTTCTAAGCAGAGACAAGCAGACCCCTGTTTGCAGACTGAGGTGTACTGACTGCAGGGTTGCCAGATAAAGTACAGGACACCTTGTTAAATTTGAATTTCAGATAAACCACAAATAAAATGTTAACGTACATTTGTACTAGAGAACGTTCGTTGTTTCTTTGAAATTCAAGTTTAACTGGTGTCCTGTATTTTTATTTGCTAAATTTGGCAGCCCTATGATTGGAACAAATGACTGCTCTTCTGGCATCAAGTCCCTGCAACATTCCAGGTGCTTAAATGTGTTATTTATAATCCTCACAACCATCTCTGCAGAGTGAGTTTTATCGTGCCCATTTTACAGATAAGGAAACTAAAGCTAACAGGGTTTAAGCAACATGTGAATCTGATAATAACAGAATAAGTGGCAGCAAGAGAACTTGCTCCTGGTCCTGACCGACTCTAAAAATGCCTTGTGAGTACTGAAATGTCTGATGAGGGAAGCCGGAACCGTGCCGAATGTTAGCCTGAAGAGCCAGGTTCCTCCAAAGGCAATGGGGAGTGCTTGAACGCTTTTGAGCTAAGGAGTGAAAGATCAGAGCAATGTCCGGAATATTAATCTGGCAGCTAAGTGGACTACGTTTGGGTAAAGAGCTTAGAGATAAGGAGACCGTGCTGTCTTCCTGTCCACAAACATTCGCCGAGCACTCACTATGTGCCTCACAGAGACCCTACGGGACAGAGCAGAACTGCCACATAGAGTTTCCAAGGCTGTAAATCTTTACGGTAGCAGACTGCCACATCTTTCTCCCACATTTTTGTTCATTCTTCTGGCAGTTCATGATGTATTCAATATTCTCTGCCAACACCATGATTCAAAGGCATCAATTCTTCATTGGTCTTCCTTATTCATTGTCCAGCTTTCGCATGCATATGACGTGACTGAAAATACCATGGCTTGGGTCAGGTGCACCTCAGTCCTCAAAGTGACATCTTTGCTTTTAAAAACTTTACAAGAGGTCTTTTGGAGCAGACTTACCCAATGCAATACGTCATTTGATTTCTTTCTTTCTTTCTTTTTTTTTTAAATAATTTTTATTGTGCTTTAAGTGAAAGTTTACAAATCAAGTCAGTCTGTCACATGTAAGCTTATGTATACCTTACTGCATACTCCCATTTACTCTCCCCCTAATGAGTCAGTCCGCTCCCTCCTTCCAGTCTCTCCTACTGTGACCATTTTGCCAGTTTCTAACCCCCTCTACCCTCCCATCTCCCCTCCATACAGGAGATGCCAACATAGTCTCAAGTGTCCACATGGTGCAAGTAGCTCACTCCTCATCAGCATCTCTTTCCAACCCATTGTCCAGTCCAATCCATGTCTGACGAGTTGGCTTCAGGGATGTTTCCTGTCGTGGGCCAACAGAAGGTTTGGGGGCCATGACCACCGGGGTCCTTCTAGTCTCAGTCAGACCATTAAGTCTGGTCTTTTTATGAGAATTTGGGGTCTGCATTCCACTGCTCTCCTGCTCCCTCAGGGGTTCTCTGTTGTGTTCCCCGTCAGGGCAGTCATCGGTTGTGGCCAGGCACCATCTAGTTCTTCTGGTCTCAGAATGATGTAGTCTGTAGTTCATGTAGCCCTTTCTGTCTCTTGGGCTCATAATTACCTTGTGAGCTTGGTGTTCTTCATTCTCCTTTGATCCAGGTGGGTTGAGACTCATTGATGCATCTTAGATGGCTGCTTCCTAGAGTTTAAGACTCCAGACACCACACTTCAAAGTGGGATGCAGAATGTTTTCTTAATAGATTTTATTTTGCCAATTGACTTAGAAATCCCCTGAGGCCATAGTACCCAAACCCCTGCCTCTGCTTTGCTGACCTTCAAAGCATTCAGTTTATTCAGGAAACTTCTTTGCTTTTGGTTTAGTCCAGTTGTGTTGACCTCCCCTGTATCGAGTGTTGTCCTTCCCTTGACCTAAAGTGGGTCTTATCTACTATCTAATCAGTAAATAGCCTTCTCCCACCCTCCTTCCCTCCCCTCTCTCGTAACCACAAAAGAATGTGTTCTTCTCAGTTTAAACTATTTCTCAAGATCTTATAATAGTGGTCGTATACAATATTTGTCCTTTTCCTCTGACTAATTTCACTCAGCATAATGCCTTCCAGGGTCCTTTGATTTCTTGATGAGAAATTCGCTGTCACTCAAATTGTTTCTCTCCTGTAGGTAAGGACACTCACTGCTTTTAAGGCTTCTTCTTTTGTCTTTAGTTTTCAGAAGCTGGATTGTGATATGTCTTGGTATGGACTTCCTTGACTTTGTCTTGTTTGGGTTTGCTCCTTGGATCTGTAGGTTTATTGCCAAACTTGGGAAATTTTCAGCCATTATTTTTTCAAACATTTTTTTCAGCATCACCTTCTTTCTCCTCTCCTTCAGGGACTCTGCTGACAAGATTGTTAGCTTGTTTGTTATAGTCCCACAAGTGCCTAAGGCTCTATTCATTTTTTTTCAGTTTTCTTTTTGTTATTCAGTTTGAGTGATTTCTGTTGTTCTATTTTCAATCACCTTGGTGGCAACGAGTTTGGTTTTGGTTTATCCTCAGGTTCATAGGTCCTTTCCTCTGCCTTCTCCATTCTGCTGTTGAGTCCATCCAGTGAGTTTTTAATTTAGGTTATTGCATTTTTCAGTTCTAGAATTTCCACTTGGTCCTTCTTTATATATTCTAATTTTTGGCTGAGAGTTTATATTTTTTCATTTATTTCCAAATGTTTGTAATTGCTTACTGAAGCATTTTTCTGATTGTTGTTGTTAGGCACTGTGAAGTCGGTTCTGACTTATAGTCTCCCTATGTACAACAAACGAGGCACAGCCTGGTTCTGTGACATCCTCACAATCACTGTTATGCTCAAGCCCATCGTTGTATCCCTGTGTCAGTCCATCTTGTTGAGAGTCTTTCTCTCTTTCACTGACCCTCTACTTTACCAAGTATGATGTCCTTCTCCAGGGACTGGTCCCTCCTGATATCATGTCCAAAGTACGTGAGACGAAGTTTCTCCAGCCTCGCTTCTAAGGCGCATTCTGGCTGTACATGTCCGAAGACAGATTTGTTCATTCTTCTGGAAGGCCATGATGTATTCAATATTCTTGCCAGCACCATAATTTAAATGGATCAATTCTTCATTGGTCTTCCTTATTCCTTGTCCAGCTTTCGTATGCATATGAGGTGATTGAAAATACCATGGCTTGGGTCAGGTGCACCTCAGTCCTCAAAGTGACATCTTTGCTTTTTAAAACTTTAAAGAAGTTTTTTGGAGCAGACGTGCCCAATGCAATACGTGGTTTGATTTCTTGACTGCTGCTTCCGTGGGTGTTGATTGCAGATCCAAGTAAAATGAAATCCTTGGCAACTTCAACCTTGTCTCCATTTGTCCTGATGCTGTCTACTGGTCCAGTTGTGAGGATTTTTGTTTTCTTTATGTTGAGGTGCAATCCATACTGAGGGCTGTAATCTTTGATATTTATCAGGTTCTTTCACTTTCAGGAAGCAAGGTCGTGTCATCTGAATAATGCAGGTTGTTAATGAGTCTTCCTCCAGTTCTGATACTGTCTTTTTCATATAATTCAGCTTCTTGAATTATTGCTCAGCATGCAGATTAAGTAAGCATGATGAAAGGATTCAAGGCTGATGCACAACTTCCTGACTTTAAACCATGCAGTATCCCCTTGTTCTGTTTGAAGGACTGACTTTACAGGTTCCTCATAAGCACAATTATGTGTTCTGGAATTCCCATTCTTCACAATGTTACCTATGATTTATTAATCCACACAGTTGAATGTCTTTGCATAGTCAATAAAACATAGGTAAACATCTTTGTGGTATCCTTTGCTTTCAGCCAAGATCCATCTGACATCAACAATAATATCCCTTGTTCCATGTCCTCTTCTGAATCTGGCTTGAATTTCTGGCAGTTCCCTGTTGATGTCCTGCTGCAACTGCTTTTGAATGATCTTCAGCAAAATTTTACTTGTGTGTGATATTAATGACATTGTTTGATAATTTCCACGTTCTGTTGAATCACCTTTCTTTGGAATGCACACACATATGGATCTCTACCAGTCAGTTGGCCTGGTAGCTGTCTTCCAAATTTCTTGGCATAGACGAGTGAGCACCTCCAGTGCTGCGTTTGTTTGCTGAAACATCTTAACTGCTATTCCGTCAGTCCTTGGAGCCTTGTTTTTTGCCAATGCTTTCACTGCAACTTGGACTTCTTTTTTCAGTATCATCAGTTCTTGATCATATGCTACCTCCTGAAATGGTTGAACATCAACCAATTCTTTTTGGTACAGTGACTCTGTGTATTCCTTCCATCTTCTTTTTATGCTTCCTGTATCGTTCAATATTTTCCCTGTAGAATCCTTCAATATTGCAACTCAAGCCTTGAATTTTCTCTTTAGCTCTTTCAGTTTGAGAAATACCAAGCATGTTCTTCCCTTCTGGTTTTCTAAGTCCAGGTCTTTGCACATTTGATAATAATACTTTATTTTGGTTTTCGAGCCCCTTTTTGGAATCTCCAGCTCAGCTCTTTTACTTCATCATTTCTTCCATTCACTTTAGCTGCTCTACATTTAAGGCAAGTTTCAGAGTCTCTTCTGACAACCATTTTGGTTTTTTATTTCTTTCCTGTGTTTTCAATGACTTCTTGCTTTCTTCATGTATGATGTCATTCCACAACTTGTCTGGTCTTTGGTCTTTAGTGTTCTATGCATCAAATCTATTCTTGAGATGGTTTCTAAATAGTGGTGGGAGATATACAAGGTCATATTTTGGCTCTCATGGACTTGCTCTAATTTTCTTCAGCTTCCGCTTGAACTTACATGTGAGCAATTGATGGTCTGTTCTGCAGTCAGCCCCTGTTCTGACTGATGATATTAAGCTTCTCCATCATCTCTTTCCACAGATGTCTTCGATTTGATTCCTGTGTATTCTATCTGGCGAGCTCCACATGTATAGTTGCCTTTTATGCTGTTGAAAAAAGATACTTGCAGTGAAGAAGTTGTTGGTCTTGCAAAACTCTGTAATATGATCTCAGGTGCCATTTCTATCACCAAGGCTGTATTTTTCAACTACTGATCCTTCGCCTTTGTTTCCAACTTCTGCATTCCGGTCACCAGTAATTATCAATCCACGTAGATTACATATTTGATCAATTTCAGACTGCAGAAGTTGGTAAAAATCTTCAGTTTCTTCATCTTTGGTCTCAGTGGTTGGTGCATAAATTTGAACAATAGTCATATTAACTGGTCTTGCTTGTGGGCATATGAATATTATCCTATCACTGACAGTGTTGTACTTCAGGGTAGGTGTTGAAATGTTCTTTACGATGATGAATGTGACACCATTCCTCTTCAGTTTGTCATTTCTGGCATTGGAGACCATATGATTATCTGATTCAAAATGGCCGATACCAATCCATTTCAGCTCACTAATGCCTAGGATATCAATGTTTATGTATTCCCTTTCATTTCTGATGACTTCTAATTTTCTTGGATTCATACTTCATGCATTCCATGTTCCTATTAATGGATGCTTGCAACTTTTTCTTCTCATCTTGACCACATTAGCAAATGAAGGTCCAGAAAGCTTGAGTCCATCCACATCAAGGTCAATTCTACTTTGAGGAGGCAAGTCTTCTCCAGACATATTCTGAGTGCCTTCCAACCCGATGGGCTCATCTTCTGGCACTATATCAGACAATGTCCCACTGCTATTTGTAAGATTTTCACTGGCCAATTTTTCAGAAGTAGATCACCAGGTCCTTCTTCCTAGTCTGTCTTAGTTTGGAAGCTCTGCTGAAACCTGTCTGCCATGGGTGACCCTGCTGGTATTTCAAATACTAGTGGCATAGCTTCTAGCATCATAGCAATACAAAAGCCAATGCAATTGACAAACCAACAGATGAGTGGTGTTCTACTTAGATTATTGAAATAACTTGCTTATGAGGAGATAAGGCCCTAAAGTAGGGTCATGGAAATAATAATGTGTGGTGCTTTTGCAAACCAAGATTTTAAAAATATTTTTAGCACGTGACCAAATGATTTGATTCTCAATTACACGAATACCTGAAGCGGTAACATACCATAATCAAAATACAAAGATAACCCAAAATTCTATTTACTCAGGTAAATAGGTATTTCATGCTCATCCCTCATCTTGGGTTGTGGGTGATGTATTTGTGACATTATTCACACAAAAAGCAGTAAGGCATAGAGGTTAAGAGCAAAACCTTCAAAGACCAAAGTGTAAGAGCTAAAACTATAAAACTCTTAGAAGAAAACATAGTTATAAATCTTTATGACCTTGGACTAGGCAATGGTTTCATAGACATGATATCAAAAGCACAAGCAACAAAGGAAAAAATAGATAAACTTGTCATCATCAAAGTAAGATCTTTTGTGCTTCTATGGACATCGTCAAGAAAGTAAAAGACAATCCACAGAGTGGGACAAATGTTTTGAAAAACCATATCTGAAAAAGAATTTGTATCTAGGATATACAAAGAACTCTTACAACTCAAGAATAAAAAGACAACCCAATTTAAAATGGGCAAAGATTTTGAATAGACATTTATCCAAAGAAGATATAAAAGTGGCCAGTAAGCACACGAAAAGATGCTTAACATCATTAGCTATCAGGCAAATGCAAATTAAAACCGCAACGAGATCCCACTTCACAGCCTCTAGGATGGGTATAATAAAGACAGATAAAAAGTGTTGCTGGGATGTGGAGAGATTGAAACCTTCATACACTGCTGCTGGGAATGCAGAATGGTACAGCTTCTTTGGAAAAGAAACTTAAACATCGAGTTAACCATATGATCCAGCAATTCAACTTCTAGGCATATATCCAAGAGAAATGAAAGTTTATACATGAATGATCATAGCAAAATTATTCATAATGGCCCAATAGTAGAAACAACCCAAATGCCCATCATTGGAGGAATGGATAAACAAAATGTGGTATATCCATACAATGGACTATTGCTCAGCCATATAAAGTCATGAAGTATGATACATGCTGCAATATGAACAAACTTTGAAAATATCATCCTAGGCGAAAGAAGCCAGCATCAGAAGACTGCATACTGCGCAATTCCATTTATAAGAATTATCAAGAACGGGCAAATCTACAGACACAGAAACTAGATTAGGGATTGCTTAGGGCTAAGGGAAATAGGGAAACCCTGGTGGCGTAGTGGTAAAGTACTAAGGCTGCTAACCAAGAGGCTGGCAGTTTGAATCTACCAGGCACCCCTTGGAAACTCTATGGGGCAGTTCTACTCTGTCCAGTAGGATCGCTATGAGTCAGAACTGACTCAATGGTAATGATTTTTTTTTTTTTCAGGGGAGATGGGGGCGTTGAGGGGTGACAGCTTAGGGGTTTAGGGTTTCTTTTTTTTTTTCCCCTCTAAAGCTTCAGAATTATTTGGATTTTAAAGTATTTCCACTCAATTTTAAGACAGGAACAAAAGTTTTTTTAAAGAGCATTATTGAGATATAACTCACATATCACAAAATTCACCAATTTAAAGTGTACAGCACTTAGCATATTCACAGATTTGTATAACCACCACTACAATCAATTCTAAAACATTTTCATTTTTCCAAAAAAAAAAAAAAAAACCAACCTTGGGGACTTGGGGAGGGGGGAATGAACAGATGAAGAAGCACAAGGAATTTTTAGGGCCGTAAAATGATTCTGTCTGATACTGTACTAATTGGTGCAAGACATCATGTATTTGTCAAAACCCACAGAAAGAGTGAACCTGAATGTATACACATTTAAAAAAATCATTTAGGAGGTTGGGAGGTCCTGAGAAGGAATGCAGACTGTGATTAGAGAATCTAACTGCATCACAAATGTCTGAAACAACCTCAGCGAAGGTGATGGGGGGGAAAGGTGTGGACCTATGTGTCTTCAGAAGTAAGTGGCGTCTAAAAGGCTAAAGGCAAAGGAACTGCACATAAGCGCTGTGCTCTGTTAATAAAGCTCTTCTCATGGGGATACAGGTTAACAACCTGATACTACTATCCGTGTATTCATTAATGGAACAGTTAAGTAAATAGATGGCAGATGGTGAGTCAGGTTTCTCATGGTTGGAGGGAGAGTTTATAGATAAGCGAGGGGAGGAAGCTAGAATGATCCATGTGGTAACGGATAAGAGTTGGAGACATCAGTATGAATTCATGTTTACCTAATATAGATACAGATGGTTACCTAGAGATTTTTTTATAGATATGTGCATATACACAGGTTGGTATAAACACACATTTTTTATTCTGTGAGCTGAGTGGACCTAAAATATACAACATTCCACTAGCAACCAGGGCTTCTTGGAGAAATGAGTGAGTTTGGGCAGGGGCAGAAAATATATAAGATGAGCCTGGAGCATCTTGTAGTGCCAGAAAGTAAGAAAGTGCTGAAAAGAAAAAAAAAAGAAGGTTATGTTGAAGCAGTATAGGAGTCCATTAAAAGGGCTGTTGACGGCCAAAGTTGGAATAATTTGAGCAACGCAATACGTAAAGTAGTATTGGGTTATAATCCAAAATATACAATAAATATTCATGAGTTCACACGGACACAAGGAAACCCTGGCAGCATAGTGGTTAAGTGCTACTGCCGCTAACCAAAAGGTCAGCAGTTCGAATCCTGACACAAAATATTGAATAAATTAATAAATGGGAGAGAAAAGTTTACCATGCAGAAGAATTCTAAACAATTTTGTAGACACTCCATCCCTGAGGGAGGAATCATAACTTCCTTCTCCATAGGTGTGGGCTCTGCAAACTGCAGAGTATGTAAGGGGGGTGTCTTAGTCATCTAGTGCTGCTATAACAGAAATACACGTGGATGGTTTTAACCAACAGAAATTTATCCTCTCATAGTCTAGGAGGCTACAAGTCGGAATTCAGGGCGCTAGCTCCAGGGGAAGGCTTTCTCTGTCAGCTCTAGGGGAAGGTCCTTGTCATCAATTTTCCCAGTTGAGGAGATTCTCCACGCAGGGACCCCAGGTCCAAAGGACACACTATTCTCATGGCTCTTGTTTCTTGGTGGTATGAGGTCCCCATGTCTCTCTGCTGGCTTCTCTCTTTTATATCTCAAAAGAGACAAAACTTAATCTTGCAGATTGAGTCCTGCTTCATTAACATAACTGCCTCTAATCCTGCCTCATTAACATCATAGAGTTAGGATTTATAACATAGAGGAAAATCACATCAGCTGACAAAATGGTGGACAATCGCACTATACTGGGAATCAAGGCCTAGACAAGTTGACACATATTTTTGGGGGACACAATTCAATCCACGACAGGGGAGAAACAGTAACTTTACAGTGGAGAAACCTGACAAACACTGCCTGAGCCAGGAGATCAAGGCCAACATCAGCAGTCATAAATCACCTTGATAGTAGGTACACTTGGTAAGATACGATGAAGATGACACTTTACCTATGCAGTCTTACATCCATAACCTATAACCCCAGTCTTATGAGAAAGACGTTAGACAAATCCCAACGTTGAGGCATCCTACGGAATATCTGGCCAGCACCTGTTAAAACGGTTAAGGTCATCAAAAACAAGGAAAGCTGGGAGGAAATGGGAGTCGTTGCTTAGGAGGTATCGAGCGTCTATCAAGGGTGATGGAAAGATCTGGAAATGCTTAGTGGTGGTGACTGAACAACATGGCCATAATCAGTGTCACTGAATTGTACATGAAAAAACAGTGAGATGGCAAACGTTTTGTTGTATACACACTTACCACAGTAAAAACAAAACAAAACAAACGAGCACCCGATTAAGTCTGAGAAACTGCTACAGCCAAGAGGAGTCTAAAGAGACACAACAACTAAATGTGACATGGTGTCCTGAATGGGGTTCTGGAACAGATCAAGGACATTAGGTAAAAAAATAAGAAAACCTGAATAAAGTATGGAATTAAGTTAATAATAATGTACCAATATTAGTTCATTATTTGTAACAAATATATTAAGGTGAGACCTTAAGAATAGGGGGAACGGGTGTAGGATATAAGGGAATTCTCTGTATAATCTTCTCAATTTTTTTTTGTTTAAAAAAATAAAGCCTATTAAAAAGAAAAAAAAAAAAACCTTCATCCCTTACTCATCACTTTTCAATCCTCCACACCTGTTTCCCCAGCCCCACCAACCAACCAACCAACCAACCTACCAACCAATCACTGTCCTGGAGTTGATTCCAACCCATAGCAACCCTATAGGACAGAGTAGGACTGCCCCAAAGGGTTTCCAAGGAGCACCTGGTGGATTTGAACTGCCAGCCTTTCGGTTAGCAGCCATAGCTCTTAACCACGACACCACCAGGGTTTCCTCCCCATCCCTAGACAACCACTTATCTATTTTCTGTGCCTATAGATTTGCCTGCTGCGGACATTTTGTATCGATGAAATCATGCAATATTGTGACTAGCTTCTTTCACTTAGCATAATGTTTTCAAGGTTCATCCACATTGTAGCATATATCAGTACTTCCTTCATTTTTGTGGTCAAATAATAACCCATTGAATGGATATTTCACATTTTGTTTGTCCATTCATCACTTGATGGACAGGGTCTCTTTTTGGGGTGATGAAAATATTCTAAAACTGATTGTGGTGAAGACTGCAATTCTGTGAATGTACTAAAAGCTATTGAATTGTGTATTTTAAACAGATTAATTGTATGGTACATAAACCACATGCCAATACAGCTGTTAAAAAAAAAGCAGACTTTAGCATCAGATAGATTTGGGTTTAAACCTCAGTTCTCCATGTGACCTTGAAAAAATTACTTCCACTTTCTTCACCTGTAATACCAGGATCATAATAATACCTTTCTCATAGGGATGTTGAGAGGATTAAACGAAATAAGGCATGTAAAATACTTAGCACAGTGCAAGGCACATAGTAAGCTTTCAATTAATGGTACCTGAAGGTTGAATGAGTACAAATTCATTTTGTGTGATCACAGATTGGCCTTCATTCCAGCCCCGGAAATGGTACAAAGGCATCATCGGAAACTTCACGTCCCTGTGCACACATTCAGCAAAATTAATCCTATTCGGTATTTCAAAGTTAGGAAATATGTCTCTCAGTTCTTTAAACACAACCCTCAGAATTAAAATACAAGACCAGGAGACACTCACAGCTGAACTAATTTTGGTTAAAGTTTTCACAGTCAAACTTAGTAGAGGGTATTTAAATTAACTTCACACCCTTCAAGTTGAATTCTATGAAGATATCTTGGGTAGATATGTGATTGGCTGTGAAGGTAAAACCAGGACCAGCACAGCAAGGAAAAATTATACCACGATTTCTGTAGCTTCCACGTATGTTTCTCTTTTCCATCATTTAAATGTGGACTATGAAAATTATATACTTGTATTTACACACACAGAAGTTATGCCATGAAAGTATAAATGCTTACGAACATACGAAAAGACTTGTTAACTAGTTTGAATGGAAAGTAACGTAAAAAAGTATATAGCAAAAAGAAATGCTCTTGAGGAGCAACTTAAACAGCTTAAATTTCTTCTATTATCCTCCTGCCTACCTTACAAGCTAGAGAAGCCAAAATTAAAGGGTCTGAATGTCAGAAAGGAAGAACAGTCCAAGTCAATGTTATTGTGGTCACTGATGTCGAGTTGGCTCCAACTCATGGAGACCTTATGTATAACAGAATGAAACAGTCCTGCGCCATCTTCATGACCGTTGGTACGCTTGTTGCGGCTACGGTGTCAATGGCATTTTGAGTACCTTGCACCCTGGAGAACTCATCTTCCAGCGGTATATCACACAATACTCTGTTGTGATCCAGAGGGTTTTCACTGGCTAAATTACACAAGTATATTGTATATTGCCAGATCTTTCTTTCTAGTTCATCTTAGTCTAGAAGCTCTGCTGAAACCTGTCCACTGTGGATGACCCTAGTGGTATTTGAAATACTGGTGGTGTTGCCACAACATGCAGGCCACCCCAGGACAGCAAACTGACAGATGGTGGTGAGAGTTAATAATAACCCTTGCTTTTTGAATACCTATGTGGTTAAGAGCTCGGCTGCTAACCAAAAGGTCGGCAGTTTGAATCCACCAGCCACTCTTTGGAAACCCTGCGGGGCAGTACTACTCTGTCCTATAGGGTCACTATGAGTCGGAATCTATTAGATGACAATGGGTTTGGTTGTTTATTTTTATTGTTACGTACAAGATGTTTTACCTATATTGTCTCCTACACAAAACCCATGCAAGGGAGGTGTTTCGACTCTCATTTTATGGGTGAGAAAGTGGAAGTCCAGAGTTAGTTTCCCAAGGTCACAGAGGTAGGAAGTGGCAGCATCAGAACTTGAGCCTCACGAATCTGATGCCATACGGAAGGTGCTCCCTAGACTAGACCACTGGAGCCTCACTAATTCTCGGCTGGGCTCACCAACAAAGAGAGCCCTACATCACACTCTCTCCTGCTCTCCGAACTCCATCATTTGAAATCTCTTAACCTTCTCTAAAGCGGTCTTCACTCAAGGCAATTCCTTGTCAACCTTCATTGCACACTGATGTGTGTGTCCCCCATGCCCAGAGATTCTGATGTAATTGGTCTGTGGTGTGGCCTTGGCTCTCAAAGATACTTAAAAGATTCCAAGGTGATTCTGATGGGCAGCCAGATTGAGAACCACTGGACATGGGGAATCTGTGTGCGTTGTGATGAATTACTTTTTTTTTAATTCTAATTGTGCTTTAAGTGAAAGTTTACAAATGAAGTCAGTCTCTCACACAAAAACTTATATACAGCTTGCTACATACTCCCAGTTGCTCTCCCCCTAATGAGACAGCCTGCTTTCTCCCTCCACTCTCTCTTTTCGTAACCATTCTGCCAGCTTCTAAACCCCTCCACCCTCTCACCTCCCCTACAGGCAGGAGATGCCAACATAGTTTCAAATGTCCACCTGATCCAAGAAGCTCACTCCTCACCAGCATCCGTCTCCATCCCATTGTTCAGCCCAATCCCTGTCTGAACAGTTGGCTTTGGGAATGGTTCCTATCCTTGGCCAACAGAAGGTCTGGGGTCCATGACCACTGAGGTCCTTCTAGTCTCAGTCAGACCATTAAGTCTGGCCTTTTTATGAGAATTTGGGGTCTGCATCCCACTGTTCTCCTGCTCCCTCAGGGGTTCTCTGTTGTGTTCCCTGTCGGGGCAGTCGTGATGAATCACTTTTATGTGGCCTTTCTTGCCATGGTCTTGTGATGCCTATGAAATGATTAGGTAGGACTATGTAACTAAGGTGCTTGTGGACAACCAAGGGGATTGGATAGTTTGCCAATAATGCAAATAAGGTGCACAGAACCCTTGTGGGTGTGGAACCACGCAAATTAGGTGTATGGAACCCTAATGAGGGATTGGTCAGTTTTGCCATCCCATATACGCTTAAAATGAGCCATCCCAGAGGCAGAGAGGGAGGACCTGACTACCACCAGGAAAGAAGAGCTAGGAATGGAGAGTGTCCTTTGGACCCAAGATCCCTACACTGAGAATCTGCTAGATCCAGGAGACAGAGAGAGCGAGCTGTAACACCGGAGACAATGAGAAGCAGCTGCAAAGAAATGGTAGCAGCAGAGGCAGCAGAACCAGGAGACTGGCAGGAGATGGCCCTGGACAGTGGGCTTCCCGGTCTGCTGAGCACCTTTGGGCAGGAGGCCTGCTTGTGGAGTGAGGTACCTCTGGGTACTTGTCGGCAGAGCTAGGCTCACCGATCCACAGAGCAAGAGGGAGCTGAATGCCTTCGGGCTGAGGCTTACTGGCAGAGTGGTGTGCCTCTGGGCACTTATCCGTGGAGCTAAAGAACTTTGTAATGCTTGCCTGAGCACCGCAGAGGCCAGGCCGGCCCAAGAGGCCCAAAGTGCTGAGGGCTGAGAGGCCTAGGGCCAGGGAGAGGCCTGCCTGTGGACATGCTGAGAAGCTGTCCTGACCAAAGAACCCTATCCTGGGTTGTTCCTGGTCCTGAGTATTGTCTGTAAATTCTGTGTGACCATAGCAATGAATTATTGAATCCAGTAGAGAAGTAGACAGTGCCATGGGAGGTACAGATAGTGTTAGAATTGATAAAACGGTTGGAGAGAGGAGGTATGTCTGACCTCCACCTCATAGGAATCAGCCCTGGATGGTTGATCTTGAGTCTCTGTCCTCTCCCTCTTGAAGTTAGAGGTCAGATGCCTCCACCATGTTGCCATTTCTACGCTGTGTGATGATGGAGGCCCATGGGCCATGTAAACAGTTGGCACTCATCTACTAACCCAAAGGTTGGCGGTTTGAACCTACCCAGTGGTATCACAGAAGAAAGGCCTGGTGATCTGCTTCACTAAAGATTACAGCCAAGGAAACCCTATGGAGCACAATTCTACCCTGTAACACATGGGGTCGCCATGAGTTGGAATTGACTCGACAGCAAGAGGTTTGGTTTTGGTTGGTTGGTGTGTGTGATGGTTAAGATTGTGTGTGAACTTGGCTGGGCCGTGGTTCTCAGTGTTTTGGCAGTTGTGTAATGTTGTGATCACTTCCCTGTTGAGATCTGATACGTGATCACCCTCACGATGGGATCTGCTGTGAGTAGCCAATCAGTTGAAAGGGCGTTTCCTTGGGCTGCGGCCTGCGTTGAATATATGTGGACATCCTGGCAAGCCTGTGGGCTTTGCTCATTCTGGATCCTGCACCTGGCTCCTGTTCGTCTTAACTCCAGTTTCTTGGGACTTGAGCTAGCAGCTTACCTGCGGTCTTGCCTGCTGATTTGGGGATTCATTGATCTTCACAGCCTGTGAGCAAGAGCCTTGCTTTCCGACGTACCGACCTTGGAATCGCCAAAACTGTGGCTACGTGAGTCAGGAGAAGACTCTACAACTGCATGAGCCATTCCCTTGATATAAATCTCTCACTCTCTATATGTGTTTATACGCTCTATTGGTTTTGCTTCTCTAGAGAACCCAGCCTAAGACAGTGTGATAATGATCCTGAGCCTTCAGTCTAATCCTGCCTCTCGAAGGACTCAAAGATGTCTCATCTCCACTTGGCTTTGGCCAAATCATATTTGCACACAAGCTGCTGGACCTTTAAGATAAAAAAGAAAAATGTTCCCTTACCAGGCCCAAGGCAGCCCAGCAAAGATTCTTGCTTTGTAGGCTCCTATTGTACAGATAAGTAGACCAAATCTGGGCTCCGAGCCAGCACTCTCAGGGTCAGACAGTTGTTTAACCAGTTATTGTTGTGTGAACAAAATGTACCACTGCAGCAGTTTCTGGAATTTGATCTCAGAGGGACCGGCTCTTCTCCCACGCCTGCCTGTTGGCCTGGACAGTAAAGATCACTGGTTAAGCATCTTAGCTCTCTCTCTTCTGACTTGTGTCCCACCTTCCAAGAGCAAGGGACTATTCAGCCCCAAAACAGTCCAAAAGAGTCTGTGTCATTTCAGCCAACAGGGAAGCAAGACATCAAGGGAGAGTGACAGAAGGTGATTAGGAGCTACAGGTGACAAACACCCCACATGGGTTCTTGTATTGTTTGCAAAACACTTAATATTAAGACACTCTGCCCATCATGGGGATGGTGGAAAAGAAAAGCAGGATTGTAATTGTGAGTTTTAGTCCTCATATTAACATAAATGAAAGGTAAAATCCATCCTCCCTTTTCTCCTTTCCGGTACCTGGGTGGTGCAAATGGTTTGTACTCGATCTGCTTCCGTAAAGATCACAGCCTCGGGAAACCCTGTGGGGCAGTGCTACTCTGTCCTATAGGGTCGTTAGGAGTCAGAATCGACTTGGTGGCAATGGGTGCTAAGCTAAAGGTTGGTAGTTTGAACCCATCCAGCAGCACTGTGGAAGAAAGTCCTGGCAATCTGCTTCCATAAAGATCACAGCCAAGAAAACCCTATGGAACAGTTCTACTATGTAACACATGGTGTCGCCAGGAGTCAGAATTGACTCAATGGCAATGGGGTTGGGCTTTTCCCCTCGTTTCAAAAGCCACACGTATATTAATACGTATTTTGATCACAAAATCCCTTACCCTAGAAAGCCTCAACAATCCAGAAGGAAACTTTAGGCACCTGACTTATGCAGCAGGTGTTTAGACCCTCATTTTGAGGATTTTTTTACTTATACTCTATTTTCGATCCTTATAAAATCGTATTCCAAAAAATTGCCCTCTAGCTAACATTTATTGGGTCTTTACTGTCTGCTGGCACTGGGCTGGGTGTTAGAGATTGATTGATGATTAATCAATGGTCCTTGTGCCCTAAGAGTTCACCATCTAGTTGACAGCTACACACCCACAACTTATCATGCTGCAAGACAGACTAGACCAAGAGATTTAATTATCCCCAAATCAATTCTAATCAGTCTGGTTAGAGGTTTCTCCAACCTGCAGCAGATTAATCAGAAAATTCAAATGCAGGGAAGAACTGTTCAAGAGAGCTGGCAGCCTGAAAGCAGAGGAAAAAACAAACAAAACCAACCACTCAGAAAGCACAGCTGTCTAGGAGCACTCCGTGTTTGGTGTACGGGCAAGCTATTTAATAGGCCTCTAACGCCAAAACCAAGCCAGTTGCCGTAGAGTTCATTCCAACTCATGGCAACCCCATGTATGCAGAGCAGGACTTCCCCATAGGGCTTTCAATGGCTGTGACCTTCAGAAGTAGGTCACCAGGCCTTTCTTCTAAGGTGCCTCTGGGTGGATTTGAACCACCAACTTTTCGGTTGGTAGCCAAGAGTTTAACCGTTTGTACCACCCAGGGACTCCTCATAGGCCTCTAGAGTCCCCTACGACTTCCCTGTTTCAATGTGGTGGTAAAATAGCATTAATATTGATGACAGCTATGATTTATTATTGGGTAATTATTTTACTGCACTATGTGTTTTTGTACAGATTATTTCATTTAATCCTCATAACAACCCTATGAAATAGTTATCACTTCACCATTCTGAAGGTGAAGGAACTGCAGCTCAGCAAGACCAAGCAACTTGCAAGGACACACAGCTGTTAGGTGGTTTGGTCCGAGTTTGAATCCAAGTCTGTCTCTGCTTCCTCACCTTCTGCAAAGTGATGCTCATGGTTATAAAATCAAAGACACCTAAGAGCTGGCAGTGAGATTATCTAAGTCAATGACCTCATTCAAAACATGTAAAATTATGGTCAAGATTCTTTGCTTAAAAAGGCAAAGAACGACATAACATTTCAGGAAGGTTTCTACCAATATTGCGCCCATAACACTGCCATAGGTCAGGTTTCCTAGAAGTAAAGCCTGAAACAGGGATTTGTGGCACATACATATTGCAGGAATGCACTTCAGAAAGAACTGTGAGGGGCTGAAGCCAAATAAATAAAGGGATAGAGCCAAAGAAAGCCATGTCTCAGGTAAAATCTAGCCCTGGCCTGATTCATGGTGGATGGGTGGGTGAGTAGGGTCCTTGGAGTATAAATGCTCTCCTCACCTTAAGCCAAGGGGCTGGCCTTTTCTTTCTTCATATCTGTTAGCCATTGTCTATGGGCTGCCCAGGGATGAGTATGACTTACCAGGAGAGGGGCCCCCGTCAGCTGAGGGCAACTCCCAGGAGGAGAGGGGCAGCCACGAGCCTTTAGCAGCCAACCCACGCAGCAAAGGTGGTACACTGGTCCAGAGAAGGGGATCTGGGCAGGGCACCCAAACACTCGGGACAACTTATAAAAATTTGTTTGTGTTCTGTGTCCCCCACTAGGTCATGGGCTTCTTGAGGGAAGGGACAGTGTCTTACTTGTCATTATACCCTAGCTGCTAGCACAGCACCTGGCACACAGTAGGCCCTCAATAAATTTCATCAGAATGATATATAGATGATAGATACAAAGCTGCCATCAAGTTGACACCAGTTCCTAAAGACCTTATGTACAACAAAACAAAACACTGCCCAATACTGTGCCATCACCATGGTAGCTGTGATGTCAGAAGCTGTTGTTACAGCTATTGTGCCAGTCCACCTGACCGGGGGTCTCCCTCGCCCTTGCTGGCCCTCTACTTCACCAAAGTTGTCGCCCCCTCCAGTGATTTGTCTCACCTGATGACATGTCCAAAAAAGCAATGTTTTGTTGTGATCCATAGAGTTTTCATTGGCTCATTTTTGGAAGTCGATTGCTAGGCCTTTCTTCCTAGTCTGTCTTAGTCTGGAAGCTATGTAGAAACCTGTCCACCATGAGTGACCCTGCTGGTATTTGAAATATCACTGGCAGAGCTTCCAGCATCAAAGCAACATGTAAGCCACCCCAGTAGGACAAACTGACAAAGGGATGGTGAACAGAGTGATACTGAGGGTAAAAATCGCCACATCTCGCAAAGAGACAAACCACAGTGATCCGGAAAAAACTGCTCTCTGAATGAGGCATCATCAGGCCACATTGGGATACAGAACTTTTCAAGCCGTAGAGCCCAGGAGAAAGTCTCACGGAATACGGGGCTGCACCCTCCCCGTCACCAGCAGGGGTTGCGACAATTCAGATCTGTTGATCCAGCCAGGACTTCTGCTTCCTGGCTTTGGGAGAGCATATTACATCAAAAAGACCCGTTCTGATGGCTTCGTACAAGCAGGAGACATCCGTGCTGTCACTGAGAATTCACTGCAGAAAGCCTAGCCTGAAGAAATGCCCATATCTCTCCTTTTCGCTGCCACATTTGGCATAAGACTGGCAGATGTTAGTGATGTGTCCCCTTCACCTCTCCAAATGGCCTACTTTTGCAAGCAACGTCCCTCCTTTAAATAAAGCTGCTAGCAAGTGCAAACGCTGCCTATGTTCTTTTGCCAAGTTGCAGTATTGGGGCCATAAGTGAGATACTATCTGCATGGCCACAACTAACCGCTTCATCTCATGTTCTGGGATGGATTTTCCACATTTGTCAGAAATCCAGCAAGACGCACGATACTGTCCGACTTCTGAGTGTGGTAGTGAGAACGGACATCAGCAATGGTAAGAAAGTCGACTGGTTTTAAAAGAGAAGTCAAAGAAAGACGTTGAAGGCATCAAAATTGGTGGGGGAGTGAAGAGCTATAGAGGGTCAGCAAAAACAAGGGAAACCCTCAGGGCGATGGACCGACACAAAAGCCACAGCAATGGATTCAAACCTACCAAGGCTCGAAGGTGGCACAGAACTGGGCAACATTTTGTTCTGTCGTGCATAAGGTCGCCATGAGTCAGAGCCAACTCGATGGCAGCTAACAACAACCTTTAGGGCAGCCAAGAAAATAATGGTAAGAATGAATGAAATTCTTGGAGTGAAAGTGAGTTTGGGGCTAGAGGAATGCCCATAAGAACCTGAGATCTCTGATGGGCTCTGTTAGAAGGTACAGCTGCGCTGCTGATGCCATCCTACCTGGTTGGTTACAGGTAGGGGATAGCTTGCCTGTTCTGGCATGTTCTGGTTGGGTTTCCCATTGACACCCAAAGTGGGAAGTCGAAGGACTTATCCAGGTACAGTTTGTCTTGATTACAACCTGTTTTTGAGGGAAAAGTATGGGGTGGGAAGATGGCAAGGAAGGAGGAAAAGGAAGCCAGATGGTAAAGTTTGGCTCTCTACATAGAGGTAGAAGGCTAGAGGCCTGCAACAGACTCCACACTGCAGATGTACTTTGTTTGTCACACACTTAAAAAATTTTTTTTTAATCAGTTGCCAACCTGAAGAATTCAGAGCTTTCACATAAGTATCCAGTATTTTTACTTCTCTTGAAAATTCAACCCACATTCACACACAGCAACTATTGGCTGAGCTGGGGAGCTGCTGCCCCCTCTGGCACAATGCGCACTCTGCAAGTTACTGGGCTGGCTCGTTCATGTACACACGACTTGCAAGGCCCCAGGATGAGAGCCCTGACACTGTGATCAAATGCTGTGAATAGTTGCTTAGTTTCTGATTCATAGAATTCTGGTGCACATTTTACAGATGGGGAAACTGAGGTCCCAGGAAAGCCCTCGATTCCTACAAGTAGCCAAGGGCAGAGTTGGGATTGGAATCTGGCTCCCCTGGTCCCCCGATCCCCTGCTCTGAGAACTTTCCCCTACATTGCCCATCTTAGACAAGGTTTTATTGCTCCAGTAGTATACCTGGGAAAGACATGTTCTTCATAGCAGCAGAACCGTCCTTATTTATGCACGTGGCAAATTTATACGCATCGCCCTTCTCCTTGTTTCACCAACTGAGGAGTTGGCAGGATTGCCCAGCGTCAGTCTTGTGAAAGGGAAAGAGCTGAGGTGGTGCAAACAGTTAATATTCTAGGCTGCTAACCGAAGGGTTGGAGGTTTGAATCCACCCAGAGATGTCTCAGAAGAAAAGCCTGGCAATCTACTTCTGAAAAACCAACCATTGAAAACACTATGAAGCATAGTTCTACTCTGACACGCAAGTCAGAAGTGACTCAACCGCAGCTGTTTTTTTCTACTCAGAATAGTAATGGACGTTAATAACCATTCTTCTCCTAAGGGCCAAAACCCCCCAGTTGCAACCAACAAAAGGACAAACTCGTCCTGTTGCCTCCCATGTTTTTTAGGTGATTCTGGAACTCCAAAGACAGGTTTTAACAATGGATCTCTAGGAACAGTAGCTGTCACACATTCTCTTGTTGCCAGGAAGTGAGAGAAGTCCTTAGCGGCATCTGTGGTATCCCGAGAATAGCAGCCTCCTGGCTCTGGAGAGATTGATTCATTAGGAGGGGTGTGTTTAGGTTACTGCCTGCACAGAGTGTTCCCAGGGGCCGTCATTTTCCAGTGAATGAGGTCCTGTGACACGGAAGAGTGCGTTGTCACAATGCTGTCAGCGCCTAACTGCGACACTTCCACAATTTTTTTCCTGCTCTTCACTCACTGACTTTGCCAAATGAACTAGAAAGGAGCAGGAGCATAACCAGGAAGCCATGCCCTGCATACCCTCCTCACAGGTTCATTTCTTCTGTTACAGGTTTGTTCCTCTTGGTACAAGTTTGCATGGCTTGACACAAGCTAATTGGCTTCCCTTTCCTTTTCTTCCATCCAGGTTTTTATGGGGGAATCTTCCTCAGAATCAAATGCCAAGTGGGTTAGGCTGTTTCTTATTTTAGTCTCTAGATAAGTTCTTGCTTCAGGAAAGAGTAGTTTAATTTTTCTCCAAAGATCAGCCCCTTCATGTGACTCTATTCAACAAAGCTTTTCTTGGCTGGGGTGGGGGTGGAAAAATAAAAAGCAATTAAAGACAACCTTTTCCCACATCAGGAATGTGTTTTCTTGCAGATAAGAATTCTTATCCATTATGATAGATATGTACGGTGTAGTCTAGCGCTTCTTTATTTACCACTGTGGCGATGAAAATAACTCGGTACTTAACCACTCATTTTAAGGGGTGGTAGCACAGTGTTTCTTTAAATGTCGAAAAAACAGAAATAGAGCCTTTAAGAACGTCTCCCATCTGCCAAGCTGACTGTTGGCTGGGTAAAGACTTAAACAGCATGCATGTGATGGAATGGGCCTTGCTGCCCATATGTGGAACACAAGCTGGAGAAATTCAACACACCCGTGTGACATGCAATTAGCTGGATTCTGTCTCACCAACCAGCTCTCCACTTAACTGGTAATCAGATGGAGAATGCTCTCTCTCTCCGTGACAGGTCTCACCCCGAGGTAAATGGTGACATTTATAGGAATGAGCACTCCCGATGCCCCAGGAATGACAGCCTGTGAGAAAGATAAACAGCACATAACGAGGTTGACAGGGAGCGCCTCTCAACAGCAGTTTGCTCATTTTAGGGACTTCTTTTCGCGGGTGTCAATAACAGGCAAAATCTGGGGTATTGCTTTTGTGGTTTCAGATGTGTTTTTGGGATGGAAACTGCTTGATGGTGAGATGGGATCCATCTGGAAGGAAAGAAGCCTTCCCTTTGAGGAGATCCACAGATGATTAAGATACAGTCTCTGACCCAAGAAGCTCTGAGATTTGTAGGGGAGGCAGACAAGTAGGTGGAACTGGAAAATAAAACATCTTGATAGATGGGAGTTTGCTCCTGACAACATGAGAATAAATCTTATACTGATCCCCCTCCTATTACTGAGACTAGTGAGGGAGGGAGCCCCGCCTAGGAATTTGATTGGCCCAAGGTCAAAAAACGCTCAATGTCATAGTTTCTTCTGGGGCCTTGTGTAGCTAAAGGTGGGGCAGGAGTGGGTAGATGGATGACTCTATTGTTTGGAAAGGCCTCAAATTGGGCCCAGTTCTTATGTTCCAGGTCCTCAGGTGTGCTTTAGAAGCAGAAGCAGCAGAAAAAAACACAGTAGTGTAAAACAAAACAAACCTATCCCCAGTAGGAGGAGGGGGAATCTTGGTGCATTGTGTTGTTTTGGGATAAAGGGGCTTCTCCTCCTTAGCACATGGGGCCCTGCTGGTGCAGTGGCTAAGCGTTTGGCTGCTAACCAAAAAGTCGGCAGTTGGAATCCACCAGCTGCCCTTTGGAAACCCTATGGGGCAGTTCTACTGTGTACTTATAGGGTCATTATGAGTTGGAATCGACTCAACTGCAATGGGTTTGGGTTTTTTTTAACAGATTCTTCAGCATGGATTCAGGCAGCATTGTGTCTGGGCCCAGCACCATGTCCTCAGGAGGGTATGTGTGTGTCCTGCTCAGGAGTGGCCCACAGGATACCATAAGACCGCAGGGAAACAGCATACGTCAACGCTGCGGAGACACTTTCAAGAGGACGGGATTTGGGGGAAGCTGAAACCCCCCTGTGGTGGAGGGTGGGATTTTCTCCAAACAAGGTGGAAAATCGCTCTCAAGGTTTAAAGGTGCTGCCTTGAGGAAAGGAGGGCAAAACGTGAGACATGGAAGCAAGACTCGGAACTGCGAGGCACGAGCCCCTTTGACGGGGTCAATGTTCAATTTTCCAGGATGTTGATGATTTGTTTAGCGTCCAGTGTTAAGGTTCTGTCCTCCTCACGTTTTCATTTCCTCATTATGTCTAAGATTTCAGACAAACCCACAGCTTGTGTTGTTGTGATGTGTGGAGTGGTGCTCAGCTGGGTGGCAGAAGTTTCCCGTCTGTGAAGGACAGTGGTCCCGCGTCAGCCAGCGCCACCCCCACACACCCACACTCGCTTTCCCTAAAATACCAGGGGAAGTGAGCCTTAAGGAGGCCATCATGAAACACTTGGTCACATCACAGATGTTCAAAAATAGGGCAAATATGTTCCTAGAGCTCTGTAAGCATAGGGCTTTAACCACCCCCCTTCTCCCTTATAGGGTCGCTTTAGGGCCGCTATGAGTCAGAGTGATGGCCACAGTTTTTTGGTTTTCTCCCTTAGTTGTGCCAGACAACTGGAGCAATGCCTCCTTCTCCCTGGGAGCCCACGAAGGTGCCTCACGTCTGTGCACCAGCAGTTGTCTCAGTGTCAAGTAGCCTCCGGGTTTCTATCTCCTCTCTGCTCTCGCTCCGTGGGTATTGCTGCGTTTGCTGCCCTTGTTGGGGGCATGCATGCGCAAGGGTGATGTCAAAGTGTGCCGCCTCCACAAATGCGGGGACCACCCTCTCCTGACGCTGCCAGGGCCCAGCACACTGAGGACAGCCTGCACTCCCAACGTCCCTCCGGGCTTTCGGCAAACTGCTTCTCCGGTTTTATCCTCTGTGATGGTTAGGTTGTGTGTCAGCTGGCTGGGCCACGATTCTCAGAGGTCTGGCGGTAGGAGGAAGTTTGGTAGCTGTATAATGATGCAATCGCTTCCATGAAGAGATCTGATATAATGTGATCACCTCCATGATGGGATCTGCTGTGAGCTCCCAATCAGTTGAAAGGGAGTTTCCTTGGAGTGAGGCCTGCATCCGATACAAGTGGACTTTCTGGCAAAGCTAGCTGGCTTTTGCTCTGCTCGGGATCCTACATTGAGCTTGTCAGCATCTGACCTCCAGTTCTTGGGACTTGGGCCAGAAGCGCTGTCTTACCTGCTGATCTTGAATTTGTCAGCCTTCAAAGTCGGAGCCAGCAGCCTACCGTCTAACCCGTGAATCTTGGGTTTGTCACCCTCGCAGCTACATGAGTCAGAAGAAGCTTCCAGCATGGCACCTGACCCCCAGACTTGGGACCTCTACACTGCATGAGTCATTTCCTTGAGATAAATCTCTCTCTCAGGCATGAGTCTATGAAAACTGGTACGGGAGACAGTGCGGGGGCGGGGAGGGGGGTGGCGGTGGGGTTGCTGTTGCTAGGTGCCATCAAGTTGATTTCAACTCATAACAACCCCATGTGACACAGCAGAACTGTTCATAGGGTTTTCTAGGCTGTAATCTTTACAGAAAGGAGTCCTGGTAGCACAATGGTTAAGCACTCAGCTGCTAACAGAAAGGTCGATGGTTTGAAACTGCCCTGCTGCTCTGAAGCAGAAAGATGTGGCAGTCTGCTTCCGTAGAGATTACAGCCTGGAAAGGGCAGTTCTCCTCTGTCGCATAGGGTCGCTATGGGACGGAATGGACTCAGTGGAAATGGGTTTGGGTTTTGGTGTTTTAATCTTCACTGGAGCAGATGGCCAGGTCTTTCTCCCATGGAGCCACTGGGTGGGTTCGAACCGCCAACGTTTTGGTTACCACCCAAGCACTTAATCGTTGTGCCACCAGGGCTCCTTGAGGGGAGGAGAGTGTGGCAGGTTTTGCTTAGCTCTTAGAAGAATTCCTTTCCTCATGCATTGACCTCGTGATTAAATTCCAAACTTTGTAACATGGTCCCTAAGGCCCAACACGGTCTGAATCTGCCTTCTTTCCCAGCCTCATCGCTCACCACTGCTTCATTCTATCTGTGGTTCCCGCAGTCTGGAAGAATTTTCCTTCCCTTTCCTTTTCTCCTCCTTCTTTTGACTGAGTCCCGCTCATCCTTTGCCACCCACGTCCACTCCCAATGTCTGAGAAACTGCCCTCAAGTGCTCCCAGGACACCCTGCCCTACCACAAATGATGTCACTGAGCAGTATAGTGTCTGTTTACTTCTCCACTCCCCTACCAGACTCTGTGTTCCTTGGGGACAGGGACTGTATCTTATTTGTCATCTTATCACCAGTGCCCAGGACATGTTAAATAAGTTATTGAGTGGATGAGTAGTGAAATATTGCCTCAGACCAAACTTGGATGCCTTGGGTCTTTTCCTTTAAGACACATTTTTCCCAATGGGGACTAGTCTCCAGTGCACGGACTCCTGATGGAACTGCCCACTGGTCCTCTGGCCTGAATCTTAGGGTCAGCCTGGCTTAGGCCTGAGCTAGGACTCCCTCTACGTAAGTATCTCTCAGGGATGGTCTGCAGCCTTGCTTCTCCAGCTTAAATTGCCTGGGGATCTCGTGAAAATGTAGCTTCTGACTCTGTAGGTCTAGGGTGGGGCTTGAGGTGCTGACTCTGCTGGTCTGGGGCCCAAACCTTATATGGTTAGATCACTAGACATCTTGTATGGTGTCTTTAAACTCCCATTCTAGGATCTGATTTATAAGAATTGGTGAAAATTGGAAATGCCGAAGAAGCTTTTCTAGGAAAGTTTTTATTTTTTAATCAGCTTGATTTTATTAAGCATAGAAGTTTTCTTTTGAAGTACATGTGGCCATCACTGTAGGTTGGCTCCTTATATTCCTATACCCAATCCCCTTTCTCCCTTGTCTGTCTTTAAAAAAAAAAAATCATGAAGTTGCCATCAAGTCAATTCCAGCTCATAGTGACCCTATAGGACAGAGTAGAACTGCCCCATAGGGCTTCCAAGAAGCAGCTGATGGATTTGAGCTGCTGACATTTTTGTTAGCAACCTGCACCACCAGGGCTCCCTGTCTAATATAGAGCCTGCTAAAGCTCACTCACCCACTTACCACATGGTTGGCAATGAGAGGAGGCTGAAATCCTGCCTTAAATGCTAATGAACAAATTCAGCAGTTCAAAGATTTTAGTATCTCCTGACTCTCAGTCTTTCCCTTGTACGTTTTACCTCATGGTCACAGAATAGCTGCTGCAGCCCTGTAACATTAAGCATCTCCTAACATCACCACGGAGCAGTTCTACTCTGTCCTATAGGGTCGCTATGAGTCGGAATCGACTCGATGGCAACTGGTTTAACATCACCAAATACCTAGTTAGTTCTGAATTTCCTTGATTGTATTTTTTTATGGTTGGTTTACTGGAATCAGAATCCATGCATTACATTTGGTTGAAGATCTCTTAAGCTCCAGACTTCTTTTTATGACATGCAAACAAACCCCTATTTGTTTAAGCTGACCTGACTGGAATTTTATGTTCCTTGCATCCAAATGCATTGGTAATACAGTATATGACTTTTAAAAATTAAAATTTATTTTCTCTCATTAGCAAGTTAATACACATTGCCTATAGAAATCTTTAAAAGTATGAAAAAGTAGAAATAAAGAAAAAAATCAGTCTCACCAGTGAGATTTTGTTGTTTATGCAGTTATGATAATGAGATACTAACAAATTAGTACCCTTTTTTGTTTACCATTAAAAAATAAGTATTTTAGGGTTTTTTTTGGAATGAAACAGCCCTGGTGGTGCAGTGGTTAAGGTGCTCTGTTGCTAACCAAAAGGTCGGCGGTTGGAACCCACAAGCCATTCTGCAGGAGAAAGATGTTGCAGCTTGCTTCCATAAAGATTTACAGCCTTGAAAACCCTAAGGGGCAGTTCTACTCTGTCCTACAGGGTCACTACAAGTTGGAATTGACTTGACAGCAATGAGTGGTTTTCAGTTCTTTTTGGAATGATGGAAATGTCCTAAAATTGACTGTAGTGATGGTGGCACACCCCTGAATACGAATGATATACTCCAAGTAGGTAAATTGTATGACATGTGAATTATGTCTTAATAAACCTCTTACACAAAATTTCAAAATAAGCATTTTCTATAAAAATCCTATGGATCACAGTGGTTCAATCCGCAACCGATAATGGGATGGTGCAGGACTGGGCCGTGTTTCGTTCCTTTGTGCATGAGATTGCCATGGGTCAGGGGCCATCCCTACCCAGCTAACGACAACAATAACGCTACAATAAACTCATTGTTAACATTTTAAATTATTGCATAATTGTCCTTCAGGAGGCTATACTACAATTTATGAAATTATTTCCTTGTCATGGAAAGTTTGGATTGGTTGTGCATTTTGGCTACTATAAAAACTGCTATGGTAAACTTCTCGGTACCTAAGACTTTTCCTTATTTGTGATTAGTTCCTCCCAGAAGTAGACATACTGTGCTAAAGTGCCACATCGCTTAAGTGTTTATTGCTTACCGCAAGTCAGGTATGGACCACACTAAAGTGGTTCATAGACATCATTTCTTCAAATTCTTTATTACCCTGATACCTCTATTCTTTCCCCATTTTTAGAAATTAAAACTGAGGCTCAGATAGGGCGACCAACTCACCCAATGTCACAGAGCCAATAAATGGAGAAGCCAGGGGCCTAGCCAGGCCTGCCTGACCCCAGAGGCCATGGTCAATTACACTCCCTCATCAGGTCTTAACTTTTTGAAACCTTGCCAAATTTCGAAGGTGAAAATGCATCTTGTTCTCAGTTGTTTTCCTTTCATTACTGAAAATGTTGGACATGCCTTTGTGTTTGCTAAACCATACACATTCCTCTTTGGTTAATTATCTGTTGTAGACTTTCCTCGGAAACCCTGGTGGCGTAGTGGTTAAGTGCTAAGGCTGCTAACCACAGGGCGGCAGTTCAAATCTCCCAGGTGCTCCTCGGAAGCTCTATGGGGCAGTTCTACTCTGTTCTATAGTGTCTATATGAGTCAAAATCGACTCAATGGCAATTTGGTTGGTTTAGGCTTTCCTATAGTTGGCTATACAGTTTGAAGGGTAAAAAAAATGTGATCTATGGTTTCTCACGGAGCCTGTGTGACAGAGGTGGTTTATGATCAGCTGCTAACCTAAAGCTTGGCTGTTTAAACCCACCCAGCAGCTCTGCAGAAGAAAGGCCTGGCGAATTGCTTCTGTAAAGACTACAGTTAAGAAAACCGTCTGGAGCAGTTCTACTTTGTAACACATGGGGTCACCATGAGTCGGAGGCTAATTCAATGGCAGCTAATAACAATAGCTTATCACCACAGTTTAAAAAACAAAACAAAACACTAAGCACAGCTTCCTTTTCAGAAGTTTGCTCAAACTTGGAAGCACCTTTAATGATGGCTGGCATGACGTGGGAATTTCCTGTCATGCGCTTTGACTCAGGTGCCTGGGTGTCCCACTTGTTCCTTCCACCTCTTGCTGAGCCCAGGTACAGACCTGTGAGAGCTGCACCCACCATGCAAGGAAGGTGTCATGGCTATGGCTGGCCTCCTCTCAGAGTAGCCTGTGGGTTCTTTCCTGAAGTGGGAGGCTTGGAGCAGTACCAGGCACCTGCTCAATGCTTCTCCTAATGTATTTAACCAAAGAGTGGCTTTCTTTCCACAGTTATGTAGATAAAAACCACAATGATGAAGATGGCAAGCACAGCAAATGTAATGGCCACCGGAAGCCCCTCCAGGTTCTGGCTTTTAAAGCAGTCTTTCTCTTTGGTTACGCTCTCTTCTCTGACTCTGGTTTTGGATGATCTTGTAGCACACCTGTGAACACATTAGTGGGATTAGTGAATTGTGACCAGCTACTGCCTCAGCAAGGAGCCCTGGTGGCTTCACGGTTAAGCGCTCGGCTGCTAACTGAAAGGTCACTGGTTTGAATCGCCAGCTGCTCTGTGGGAGGGAGATATGGCAGTCTGCTCCCATAAAGATTACAGCCTTGGAAACGCTGTGGGGCAGCTCTACTCTGTCCTGTTGGGTTGCTATGAGTCGGATTCAATGGCAACAGGTTTGGTAGGAGCCCTGGTGGTTTAGTGGTTAAGTGCTTGTCTGCTAACCGAAAGGTTGGCTGTTCAAAACCACCAGCTGCTCTGTAGGAGAAAGATGTGGCAGCCTGCTTCCATAAAGATTTATAGCCTTGGAAACCCTATGGGGCAGTTCTACGCTGTCCTACGGGGCTGCTGGGAGTCGAAATTGACTTGACAGCAATGGGTTTGGTTTTTTTGGTTTTTTACTATCTGAGCATCCCCTTAAAATGTGTGGGTCTTGAGGCCCCCAGGAGCATTAATGGTGGGGCTTTAGAAGGAGCCTTCTACTCATTTAAAATGAGGCAGCGATTGATGGTGTTTCAGTGGTAGAATTCTCACCCTCCATGCCAGAGACCCAGGTTCAATTCCCGGCCAGGGAACCTCACGTGCAGTCTGTCACTGGAGGCTTGTGTGTTGCTATGGTGCTGAGCAGGTTTTGGCAGAGCTTCCAGACTAAGGTAGACTAGGAAGAAAGACCTGGTGGCCTATTTTTAAAAATCAGCCAGTGAAAACCCTACGGATCACAAGGGTCCAATCCAAAACTGGTCATGGGGACAGCACAGGACTGGACAGGGTTTTGATCTGCCGTGTGCATGGGGTCACCGTGAGTTGGGGGCTGTCTCGGGGCAGCTAACAGCAACAATGCATTTAAAACCTGTGTGAATGCCAACAAATGATATTCACAGGGTACTGCTGGCAGTGAGGAATCTCTAAAATCCCACAAATCATGCATTCATTGATACCAGCCATCTGTGCACCACTCTGTCCTTGCTGTCAGTCCCCCTGGTCCCTGCTGGATGGGGGCAGCAGCACACGGGGAGGGGGCCGGTCCTCACCTCTCTCCTCACAGTGTAAGCACTGCCCAAAGAGCCTGCCATCCAGGGGGGAGGTGGCTGCCATCCCGGGGGGGAGGTGGCAAGTGATATTGAAACCTGTTTGTTTTGCATTTAAAAGGGCAAGAGGGTATTTTCTGAAATTTTTCAGTGAGGGCAGTATGTTCCAACTAATCTAATCCTGTAAAATCTGCCAAAGTTTATTCAGAAGTTGGGGAACTTTCTAGAAAGCGTTTTTTCTGACTAATAAAGTGGCCTGTCTTGAGATTTTATTTCAACTGCTTACTCTTTTTTTTCTCACTCTTTCCCCATCTTCCAAGACATAAATAGGAATCCAACTGACTACAAATCGGGAAACTCAGGTTCTAGTCTCAGCTCTTCATGACTTTTGGCATGCCCCTCAACCTCCCTGGCCTGTTTCCTTCATTCTGAGTATGAGCACTGAACTAGAGACTGCCAGCTTTGAAAATATGAGGTATTACGAATCTTTCACCTTTCTCCACAGACTCATTTCAGGCTCAAACCCATCACAGAAATCTGAATAACAATTCTTCCCAGGAGTCCCATGATACAATTACCTCAGTCTCCTCACCCACTAAGAGCACCATTACCTTAGCTCTTTGGAAGCCTTACGATCCAGGCCGTAGCAGTCTAGGGCTTTGGGTTTCCTGGTGGCAGCCTCCGGCCTCTAGCAAACAGAAAGAACATGTCAAGAGGAATTTATTTGTTTCCAATGCCTTGTTCAAAAGATATTATTTTTTATTCTAGAAAAAGTCATATAATCTGAGGACTGAGGAAAGCTTGTGGTGTATCAGGTAGTCTAGTATTTCACAGTACAAACTTTAAGGTTCCCTTTTGTTCCTGGAATTAACAGAAACATCCAAGTTGCGGGGAGCAATATGTTCCTGTAGTGATGCACAGGAGAACAATAGACGGAGGAGAGGCTAGGACCACGTGACGAGAGCAGCAGTCTGTCCTTAAATATCGATTCTGTACTTTACTGTCCTATTTGTGCATTTTCTAGAGCACACATCTTCTTTTGGTAGAAAATTTTTTGTTATTAACTAAAGAATTTATTTCCTATTTCAAACACACAGACAATACAAAACTCATATAACAGGCACCGGTATACACACTACCTGAGTATAACCTGAGTATATTGACTATATTTGTTCCATCTCTTTATTTATTTTAAGTTTGAATAAGCTTTATTCCTTTTGGGGGGTTTCATCTAACTTTATTCATTCAACTTGTACCGAGGATCCTAAAAGCTATGAAAAACCAGATGCGACGGATGAGCCTTGAAAACAGAAACCTGTGTACCAACGTTCACTGCAACACTCGTCACAGCAGCCAAAAGGTGGAGACAACCGAAATGTCCATCAACGCACAAATGGACAAAGAAGACGTGGTCTATACACACAATGGAACACTACTCAGCCATAAAGAGAAACCACATCCTGCAGCATGCTACAGCACAGATGAACCCTGACCCCGCCGTGCTGGGTAAAATAAGTAAGTCCCAGAAGGACAGACATTGTATGATCTCACTCACATGAAATATAAGCAAATACATAGAAACCAAAGATTATTCATCGGTACCAGGGGTGGGAGGGGGGAAAGGGAGAGTGTTTGCTTAGGGGGCATTGAGTTTGCGTTAATGGTGGTGGAATATTTGGTAAAGGATAGCAAGAATGGTTGTACAACTCGAAGAATGTAATCACTGTCATTGAATTGTACATGTAGAGACCGTTGAGTTGCTATATATTTTGTTGTGAATATTTTCACCACAATAAAAAAAGGAAAACCCAGTGTGCCATCAAGTCAACTCCAACTGACAGCAACCCTAAATGAACAAATATAGTGTCTTATATCTAATGCTGCTATTATAGAAATACCACAAGTGGATGGCTTTAACAAAGAGAAATTTATTCTCTCATATTCTAGGAGGCTAGAAGTCCAAATTCAAGGTGCCAGCTCCAGGGGAAGGGTTTCTTTCTCTGATGGCTCTAGTGGAAGGTCCTTGTCATCAGCTTCCCCTGGTCTAGGAGTTTCTCAGCACAGGGACCCCAGAATGTGCTCCCTCCTGGCTTTTGTGTCTTGGTGGTATGAGATCCCCCTTTCTTTCTTTTATATCTCAAAAGAGATAACTCAAGATACAACCTAATCTTGTAGACTGAGTCCTGCCTCATTAACATCACAGAGGTAGGATTTACAACCATAGGAAAATCACATCATACGATAAAATGGTGGACAATCACACAATACTGGGAATTGTGGCCAAGCCAAGTTGACGCACATTTTTGGAAGACACAATTCAACCCATAACATATAGATACATTATTATGTACTAAAGCCCGTCATTCACATTAGGGTTCACACTTTGTATTGTATATAGTTCTATGGGTTTTGACAAATACATAATGCCATGTATCATTATTACAGTACCACACAGTACCAGCATGTACAATTTAAATACAAAGAATAAAGTTATTTTTCAAAACAAGTTGATTATGAACAAGGACTAAAAAATAATTTAGAAAAATGAAAACTTTGCTCCGTAAGAGGAACTATTTTGTTTCCTTCCTTCTTATCTTTCTTTCTTTCTCCCCAAAATTTCTTTCATGTAATTTTTTTAACATGAAAAGGTATAGCTCTCTCAGCTTTCATTTCCTCGCTATGAAATAGGGTTGCTGTAAAGATAGACTGCTGTAAAGATAGAGTGATGAAAATAACTCCTGCTCATAGTAAACATTCAATAAATGTTAGTAACAATGGTTATGATAATGATAACTAGTGTTAATTTCATATTGCCGGTTTTCCTCATATGTTTGGTTTTCCTTGGTTGTCCATTCATATTTAAGATTAAGATCATCCTCAAATGTCTACAATGTCCTCATGGGAGTGTAAAGATGCTGTGTCGGCACGTGATGTTGCTAACCACCATTTGGCAAGTGCCAGCCACCATTCACCCACTAACTCAACGAGGCCTACAAGCCCACACTCTCCTTAAGTGGTAGGCATATCATCGCTCCATTTTACAGATAAGGAGTCCGATGCACAGAAAGGTTAAGTAACTAGCCTAAGGTCACACAGTATTATCAGTGGAGCTACGTGTTTGTAAACACTGCACTCCTCTCTACCACTCTTGTTTCCAAAAATAATTTCCTTCCTGAAGGTGTCTTTCTTGATTATTTTCTTCTACTCAGATCAATCCTGGGGTCTTCACTTCTTTATCCCTAATGTACATGGTATTGATGGCTTTTTTTTTTAAGTGTGATTTCTATTTTTTTTTCTTTCAGGTTAGTTTTTATTCAGCCCTTAAGGACTCAAATCCTTACATGGGCTTTGGTGGAAGTCACGGGGTGGCACTTGCAGGCCCCCATTGGGGTGGGGATGTTCTGCCCTTCCAGGCTTCAGGAGCACTGTAATGGAGTTTCATGTACAGCTTGGGAAACACATGTGCAGCCAAGACACTCACTTCAGATGGCTGCAGCTTCTACTAAAACCCACTGCCTTCGAGTCAATTTTGACTCATCGCAACCCTATAGGATAGAGTAGACCTGCCCCATGGCATTTCCAAGGAGTGGCTGGTGGATTCAAACTGCCAACCTTTCGTTGAGCAGCTGAGGTCTTAACCACTGCACCGCCAGGGCTCCACGGCTTCTACTAGGCTTCTTAATTACCAGCTTCTTAATGGTCTTGATGGAAACCCTGGTGGCATAGTAGTTAAGTGCTACGGCTGCTAACCAAAGGGTCGGCAGTTCAAATTCGCCAGGCGCTCCTTGGAAACTCTACGGGGCAGTTCTTCTCCGTCTTATAGGGTCGCTATGAGTCCGAATCGACTCGACGGCACCGGGGCGCTGGTGTAATGGTCTTGACCTCTGGCATTCAGTGGATGCAGTGAATAGGCTACACATGACCATGGCCCTTTTCGGCATGACTGTTGTTCCTCCTTTTCTTTGTCATCTTGGAAGCAAGGACCCGAGAGAGGAGTATTGTTTTTCAGTATATTTTCCCCCTGATTTATGAAATCTTTGTTATTGTTACACTTTTACAAATTGAGGTAAAATTCACGTAGCATAAAATTAACTGTTTTAGAGTATACAAGGTAGTTGTATTTAGTTCATTTATAACGTTGTGCAACCATGACCTTATCTAGCTCCAAAACATTTTCATCCCTCCCAGAGGAGACCCTGTACCCATCATGCAGTCCCTCAAGCCCCTAATAGCCACTAATCTGCCTTCTGCCTCCATGGACCCACCTACTCTGGACATTTCATATAAATGAAATTATACAATGTGTGACCGTTTGCATCTAGCTTCTTCATTAGCATAATGTTTTTACGGTTCGTCTGTCTTGTAGCAAGCATCAGTTCTCCGTTCCAAGCTGGACAATGAAAAAGGAAGACAGAAGAAGAATTGATGCATTCAAATTGTGGTGTCGGCGAAAAATATTGAATATACCAAGGACTGCCAGAAGAATGAACTAGAATAAGTACAACCAGAATGCTCCTTAGAAGTGAGAATGGTGAGAATTTGGCTTGGTTACTTTGAGCACATGATCAGGAAAGACCAATTGCTAGAAAAGGACATCATGGTTAGTAAACTGGAGGGTCAGCAAAAAACAAGAGAAATTCTCAATAGCCACAACAACGGACTCAAGCGTACCAACGATCACCGGGATGGTGCAGGACCAGGCAGCATTTCGTTCTGTTGTACATGAGGTTGCCATGAGTCAAAGCCAACTCGATGGAAGTAACTAACAACAAATATTCCATTGCATGGATACACCACATTTAGTTTATCCATACATCTGTTGATAAATATTTCCACCTTTTGCTTACTGTGACCTTAATGTCCACTCCTTCACTCAACAAATATTTGTTGTGTGCTCTGAGTGCCAGGCCCATGCCAGCTGTGAGGATTTCAGAAGGGACCACATCACCATCCCTGCCCTAAACAACTCACCACTGAGCGCAGTTATTTTGTAAGTTTTCTTCGCCGGCTTCTTTCTTCCTTAATTGTGTCACCTGTTAGATCTCACCGAGTAGTCTTCTACTTCTCTTTAATCAAGCATAGTATCCCTCCATGAGAGGAGTCTCTGACACCAGCAGTGCTGCTGGAAACCTCACGATGCAGCAGGTAAGGGCCAAGGGAGTCAAGAACTAGAGAATTCCTGGGAATGTGAGAGGGTGATGGGACTCAGCCTCAAACAAGGAAAGAATGGACTGACACCAGGATAGAACAAACCAGAAGGAAGGCCAAAAGGAGATATCCTGACAACAGTCCTGAGTAAGACTGGACTAGGATGCAATGGAGGGTTGGACACATAAGGGGACGCTGTGTGAGTCACGGAGTACCAAGAGAAAGGAGAGCTCGGGCTCTCAACTCATTTTTACATCTGTAAACTTTGAGCTCAAGCACCAGTGCCCTTTCTGCTGATCTTAATAAGCGTGTTGTCAGGACACCCGGACAGTGTGTGTAACTCTAGTGAGTCTGGGCTGTGACCTATAGGGTTTGTCAGCAGGTCCACTGGTCTCAGCCCAAGGTGGGTGGTGGAGGGCACAGCCTACTGTACCATCACCGCCAGCCACCCCCTACCCAATTGTTGTTAGGTGTCATCGAGTCAATTTCGACTCATAGTGACTCCATGTGACAGAGAGGAACTGCCCTATAGAGTTTTCAAGGCTGTAATCTTGAAACAGATCACCAGGTCTTTCTCCCACGGTGCCACTGGATGGATTCAAACAGTCAGCCTTTCAGTTAGCAGCCGAGTGCTTAAGCTTTGTACCACCAGTCTCCTTCCCTACCCAGTACAGGCTGCAAATGATGCAACAGCTACAGCCCCCTCCCTTTCCCCATCCTCCCTCCCCCACCTTCTTAAAGATGTCAACAGTGGTTTAGTGAAACCCAAGAAGGGTCTCAGCATACAGTGGGAAGTTGTGAACGGCACATGAGCACCACATCCAAGAGAGCACCACTCCACTGTACACATTGCAGACTGACACGCCATTGCAGCAATTTCCTGGGAGACAGAAGTAAAGCCTCTGAAGGAAGAAGTGCTTTAAAAAAGCATTCTCACAAAGGTGCCAGGTGGCACCAAGAGATTTTTTTAACTATTCCTTAGGGTGTTGGAAAAACCTTTCACGAGCGAAAAATTTTAACCTTTTTAGTCACGGGAAATTTTAAACATACACAAACCAGACAATAGTATAATGAACCTCCATGTACCCACTGCATGCGAATTCTCTTTAACTGCCTTAAATTTAATGATAGAGGTATTAAATAAAACGTTTGCGATAGGAGTCGGTTGCAAAAGCAGATTCTTGAATTTCATCGCTCTTAGGCAAATTCTGCCTCTCTTTCTTCCTGCCATAAGGAGGTTTAGGTCTTCTATGTCCTTTAATTTTATAACTTATTTCCCTCTCTATCATTCATATCTAGAGCACTCCTATTATTGCACAAAAAGTGAACATTTTGATTTCTAAAAAAAGGAGTAATTACGACTGTTATGCATTGAATTGTGTTCCTCCAAAATACGTGTTGGAATCCTAATCCCTGTACTTTGGATGAAGCCCTGGTGGCAAAGTGGTTAAGAGCGTAGCTGCTAACCAAAAAGCCGGCAGTTCAAAGCCACCAGTCACTCCTTGGAAACCATATGGGGCAGTTCTACTCCATTCTATAGGCTCACTAGGAGTCAGAATCAGCGTCACGGCAACAGGGTAAGGGAACATACCTTTGGATATAATCCTATTCGGAAACAGTGTTTTCTCTCTTTTAGTAATTAGGCCATATCAGTATAGGAGATCATTTCTGAGTGATGTAAAGAGCATCATAGACACAGAGACAACAAGCAGAAATAGGGGGAAGGTAGATGCCATGGAGATCTCCAGGAAACTGAGGAATGTCAGGGCTACAGAAACTGAAACAGGGGTTTTCTCCCAGAACTGATAGAGAGCCTTCCCCTAGAGCCAGTGCCCTCAATTCAGAATTCTTGCCTCCTGAACTGTGAGAAAATAGATTTATGTTCTTTAAACCACCCACTTGTGGTATTTCTATTAGAGCAGCACTGGGAAACTAAGACAGTGGCCTATCATAAAGACTATGTAACGGGGGAAAGGGCTGGTGATTAATGTTAAGCACAGTAAATATTGTATAATGGTCTGTACACGGTACTGGCAACAATGTACATAGTGTCTTAGGCTGGGTTCTCTAGAGAAGCAAAACCAGAAAAGTGTATAAATATATAGAGAGAGATTTATACCAAGGAAACAGCTCACGTGATTGTAGGGGTTGGAACATCCTAAATTCTTGGATCAGGATAGGGGCCTTTCCCAATTCATGGAGCCTCAGAAGCTGATGAACCAAAGATGAGCAGGTCAGAGAGCAGGGCTCCGCTCACAGGTTGTGATGGTCTAGGAATCTCCAAGGTCGGCAGGCAAGACCGCAAGGTTTCTCCTGAGTCACATAGCTGCAGGGGCTGGCAAACCCAAGTTAGGTAGGTTGGGGAGCAGGACTGTTGCTTGCAAGCCGTGAAGATCGGTGAATCCCATGATGGACAGGTAAGCTGTTAGCTCAAGTCCCAAGAACCAGAGATCAGACAAGAGGCAGCAGCTGGATCCAGAACAAGCCAACAACTTTTGTAAGGCAAGCAAAAAGGAAATAGGCAGTAGAAGGTGGAGAGATGAAGGCTGAGGGGGCGGTGAGCTACCACAGGCCCCACCTCTACCGGTACCACTCAGGAGATTCCATCATGGGGGTGGTCACATATCAAATTTCTACAGGGAAGTGATCACATTATACAACTCCCAAAACACTGAGAATCATGGCCCAGCCAAATTGGCACATAATCTTAACCATCACAGTCCACCCCTTGTCAACTTGGCATCTGTACACATCTCCCCAAACCATATATAATCTCTGAATAAACACAACTACAAAGTTATACTTGCACCTAACATGGTACAACTAACATACGTAAACCAAAAACCCACTAACCCCGTTTACATCTTATATTTTATAAGTAAAGAGTGATGCTCACATACAAAGCAGAAATACTCGTAACAATTACAGTCCTCATTTCTACAACTGGTCAAGTGGCTGTAACTGGCATTTAGAACTACCTTCTTCTACCACCCATCCTGTATTCCCTTTGCCCTCAGCAAGCACCTCAGCTGGTCGTGGTTCTTTGCCTGGTGGAGTGACCCAAACCTTCATTTTCGAAGGGCCTGGGCCATTAGCAGTCGTGTCGGAATTGGGTTGCTATGGTTTTCCATTGACTTTAATCATAGGACACTGTAGTACTGACAGATGCCCTAAGGGATTTCCTGCATTCCAGACTTAGTCTTCTTTACCTCCATTATGTAATATCAGTCTGATATCCTCTTGGTATTCTGGATCAATCACACCACCCAGTATGTAACTCCCTTCTTTGCCTGTTGATCCAGAGGCATAAGGAGCCCAAAGTGGCCAGGCGGCATTCTTAGCTTCCAGTTCAATAGAATGAATGATGTGTCTCCAGGTGGAAGCATTCCTCCCTTTGGAACTAAGATCTCTAGGCCTGCAGAGCTTAAGGTCGTGGGGACAGGAAGCAGAAACCTTGTGAGTGGGTCACTGGGGGTAATAGTGAGTGGTGCCACTCCATTTCCACCCCTTGATTCCTGGACCCATGAATCCTTGCTATGGGAGAAACAGCACCATATATTGGACGCTGGATTAGAGCATACACAGCCTCCTGGAGAACATTACCCCAACCCTGCAAGGTAGTGCCACCTAGCTGATGCTGTAATTGTGTCTTTAGGAGGCCATTCCATCATTCTATCAATCCAGCTGCTTGAGGATGATGGGAAACATGGTAAGACCAGGGAATTCCATGAGCATGGGTAATTATGTCCCCCCCCCCCCCAATGTGTGTATTAACTTGGTTAGGCCATGATTCCCAGTGTTCTGTGGTTGTTCTCCATTTTGTGATTGTAATTTTATGTTGAGAGGATTAGGGTGGGATTGTAACACCAACCAACTCAGACCAATGTAAAGGGAGTTTCCCTGTGGTGTGACCTGCACCACCTTTTATCTCTCAAAGAGATAAAAGGAAAGGGAAGCAAACAGAGAGTTGGGACCTCATACTACCAAGAAAGCAGCACCAGGAGCAGAGTGTGTCCTTTGGACCTGGGGTCCCTGCACCTAAGAAGCTCCTCAACAGGGGAAGATTGAGGACAAGGACCTTCCTCCAGAGCTGACACAGACAGAAAGCCTTCCCTGGAGCTGATGGCCTGAATTTGGACTTTTAGCCTACTTTACTGCAAGGAAATAAATTTCTCTTTGTCAGAGCCATCCACTTGTGGTATTTCTGTTATAGCAGTACTAGATGACTAAGACACACGGTATATGCACTGAGAGAACTAGAGGGAAATAGAAAAAATGAAATCAGTTTTTACATTATATGGTGTGTTTGCAGTTGATCTATTCATCTTTAAAAATTTCCTTTAATGTTGTTATAATACAGTTTTCACTATAAACAACATTTACAATGAAACTAAAAAATATTGGTGTTCATTAAAGTAATGGCTTAGTGGGGGTAAGTGGTGCCTGGGGGATATGTAATATCTTTGCTCCTTTCTCCCTGTGCACAGAGCTGGAAGTTGCAAAGATGGCTGTTTTTGCAGAGCACGTACTGCCTGGAGCTGCGACATGGGTGGCCTCCTTCTCTACTCTCTTCATTCTACCCCTGGCATGCAAGTCAGAAAGTTCCACCAACGCACACTTTCCAGAGCAGAAGCGTATTGTTGATCACAGCTGTAGTTGTAAATGTAATCACCCAAAAATATGCCAGTACAAGAAGCCACAAGTATCTCATTACAATAACAATACTGGCTAACACTTACATGAGCCCTGGTTGCACAATGGTTAAGCACTGGGCTGCTAACAAAGAGGTTGGTGGTTCGAACCCAGCCTATGGCTCCATGGGAGAAAAGACCTGGTGATCTGCTTCTGTAAAGGCTAGTTTAGAAAACTCTACGGAGCAGTTCTAGTCTGTTACGGAGGTCCTATGAGTCTGAATTAACTGATGGCACACAACAACAACACTTAGATAGCATTTCTATGAGCCAGGTACTGTTCCAAGCATTTAGATAAATAAGCTCATTTCATTCTCAAAACCACCCTGTGAAGAAAGCGCTTTTATTATGCCTATTCTATGGATGAGAAAACTGAGTCTTAGAGAGTTTAAGCAGCTTGTCCATGGTCCCACAGCTGGCAAGGTGGTAGAGCCAAGAGTCAACCCAAGTGATCTGGCCCCAGAGTCCCTGCTTGCTGCACTGCAGAATGGCAGTCCTGTTTTACAAGAAGAGAATTAGAAATATCTTGTCCTGAGATTCTATTATCTATTATATATCAACATGCCTCAATTCACTTAACCTTTCTAACAGCTCTAGGAGGTAATCATTATAGCCACCATAGTACAGATGAGGAGACTGAGGTGTAGGGAGCTAAATTATTTACCCTAGGTATCACAATTAATAAATAGCATAGCTAGAATGTAAACCCAGATTTCGATTAAGAGAACACATCATCGAAAATAATATGCTAACACATATTACTAAAAACTGTTTTCATTAATTAATAAATTACCAAATTATTAATTAATTTCCTGTGGAAATAACATTGGTAGCCATCAGTTCACTTCTTAAATATTTCAGATGAATTGGCTTTTAAGTAAGATTTTTCCAGGCAGGCAATTTTGCACTAATTCTGGCTTACCCAGGTAGGTATATCACACTAAATCTGAAAGTAGACTGTGTATGAGATATTATGACATACTATATTTTATTACAGTAAACTACAAAACACTGAGTTAATATCAGAGCCAGAAAAAAACAACAATCATTTTGTGTTCTCGTTAAATCATTACTTACCAAAACGTGTATTTGGTTTTTGAAAAACTGTCTCCCTTGACTAAAGCCATTATCCATTAACCCTAAGGAAATAAGGCTTGTTTGCATTCCCACAAGACATATATTTTACACCGTAGATCCAAATCTAGCCAGACATTTCATGGGTTGACACCTACAGTTGAAAGCAACCAAGGAAGGGGCAGTAAGTGCTGAGTTTCCCACCCCTCCCTTCTCTTGCTCTTCTAAGACTTCCTGCCATAGGACTTGGGAGCTTCAGGAGGCACTGAGGCCCCTGGGGCTTGGGGATGGAATTCTATCTTAAACGAAGCATAATGTTTTCCAATCACTCTAACTCATTAATGCAGCTTCTCTAAAAAGACCTATATGTAGAACCTGACAATTTTATAAATGACATAGCAACCTAGCAGATGTGACCCGCTTACAAGCAAAAAAAAAAAAAAAATCCTTTTGATTTACAGCTCTTTAATATTGAGTTAACCTCAAATCCCTTTATTGACTAAAATATGATTAAGGTAATAAATGATCTTATAATAATCTCAGGCTATTGTTTTTATCTCAATCATGATTGAATAAAGCTTTAATTTAAAACATTGTGTTCTTTTAACCTAAGTAATGATTTTGAATTAATTAAAAGGTTTTTAAAGCAAATAGCACCACATTAACAAAAGAGAGGTTAAAAATCATATGATCATTTCGAGTCCTGATTTTTTTTTTTTAATTCTAGCAAACCAGGAATAGAATGGGAACCTCCTTAACTTGATAAAAAGTATCTTCCAGAAATCTACACTAAAATCCATGTACTCAAAGACAAAAGGTTAAAAGTATTCCCTTTTAAATCAGGACCAAGAAAAGAGAGCCCACTATTACCATTTTTATTCAATATTGTACTAAAAAACCAAACTCATTGCCGTTGAGTCAGTTGAGATCATAGTGGCCCTGTAGGACAGAGTAGAACTTCCCTGTAGGGTTTTCAAGGGGTAGCTGATGGATTCGAACTGCTGACTTTTTGGTTAGCAGCTGAACACTTAACCACTGTACCACAGGGCTCCAATATTGTGCTAATGAGGTCTTGGCTAGCACAGTAAAACAAGAAAAAGAAATTAAAAGTATATAAATTGGACTATAAAAGAATCTATATAACAAACTATTATAATTGCAAAGATTGTATTGTTATAAGATCAATATACAAAAATCAGCTGCATTTCTGTATACCAGCAGCAAACAATTTAAAATGTAATTTAAAAAAGATACTATTCCTAGTAGCAACAAATATTAAAAGGCTACCCAGGTAATAAATATAACAAAAGATCTGCATGACTTTCATTGAGGAAATTATAAATCTTACTAAAGGACATTAAAGAAGATTCAATAAATGTAGAGATATAACCTGTTCATGGGCAGGAAAATGCAACAGAGTAAAGAAAGATTCTGCTGTTTCCAAACTAATTTATAAGGCAGTAAGGGAAAAGCAACATAAAGATACCATTTTAAATCAACACAAGGTGGAGAGACATGCTATGGTAACTAAGACAATCTGACGTCAGCTCAGGTGAGACAAATGGATCAATAGATCAGAATAGAGAGCCCATGTATATATGGAAATCTGATATACAACAAGAGCTGATATTGCACATCAAAAGGGAAAGGATGGACTGTTAAGAAATGGCAGTGGGCTGTCCTCATGGATTAGAAGACTTAATATTGTGAAAAAGTCAATACTACCCAAAGTGATCTATAGATACAATGCAATCCCAATCCAAATTCCAACATTCTTTACTGAAATGGAAGAACTAAGCACCAACTTTATATGGAAAAGAAAGAAGCCTGGGATAGCCAAAGCATTATTGAAAAAGAACAAATAGGGGGCCTCACACTCCTTGATCTCAAAACATACTATACAGCCACAGTAATCAAAATGGTCTGGTACTGGTTCAATGATAGACACATAGATAGATCAGTGGAATAGAAGTGAGAACCCAGAAATAAATCCATTCATTTACGGGAAACCAATTTTCAGTAAGAGATTAAAGTCCATTCAATGGGGGAAGACGCAGTCTCTTTAACAAATGGTGCTAGCAAAATTGGATATCCACATGCAGAAAAATGAAATAGGACCCATACATCACATCATACATAAAAAAAAACTCCAAATGTGTCAAAAACCCATTTCCAATCAGCGCGTGATCTCTAAAATCTACACGATACAGCAAAAAGTCAACTACAAGAAAAGAAATAACCCAATTAAAAAATGGGCAAAGGATATGAACAGACACTTCACTAAAGAAGATGTTCAAGTAGCTAACAGATACATGAGGAAATGCTCACAATCGTTAACAGTTAGAGAAATGCAAATCAAAACTACAATGAGATTCTATCTCACTCGAATGAGGCTGGCATTAATCCAAAACACACAAAATAATAAATGTTGGAGACGTTGTGGAGAAACTGGAACACTTATACACTGCTGGTGGGAAAGTAAAATGGTACGACCACTTTGGAAATTGATTTGGTTCTTCCTTAAAAAGCTGGAAATAGAACTACCATACAATCCAGCAATCCCGCTCCTTGGAATATATAGCAGAGAAATAAGAGTCTTTACGCCAACAGATATATGCACACCAATGTTCATTGCAGCACTGTTTACAATAGCAAAAAGATGGAAGCAACCAAAGTGCCCATCAACGGATGAGTGGATAAATAAATTATGGTATATTCACACAATGGAACACCACGCATCGATAAAGAATGATGAAGACTCCGTGAAACATTTCACAACATGGAGGAATCTGGAAGACATTATGCTGAGTGAAATTAGTCAGTTGCAAAAGGACAAATATTGTACAAGACCACTATTAGAAGAACTCAAGAAATAGTTTAAACAGAGAAGAAAATATTGTTTGACAGTTATGTAGTGGGGAGGGAGGGAGGGAGGGAGAGGGGTTTCCACTAATTAGGTAGTAGATAAGAACTATTTTAGGTGAAAGGAAAGACAACACACAATACAGGAGAGGTCAGCACAACTGGACTAAACCAAAAGCAGTTTCCTGAATATACTGAACACTTCGAAGGCCAGTGTACCAGGGGCGGGAGTTTGGGGACAATGGTTTCAGGGGACGTCGAAGTCAATTGGCATAATAAAATCTATTAAGAAAACATTCTGGATCCCACTTTGGTGAGTGGCATCTGGGGTTTTAAACGCTAGCAAGCAGCCATCTAAGATGCATCAATTGGTCTCAGCCCACCTGGAGCAAAGGAGAATGAAGAACACCAAAGACACAAGGTAATTACGAGCCCAGGAGACAGAAAAGTCCACATAAACCAGAGACTACATCAGCCTGAGACCAGAAGAACCAGATGGTGCCTGGCTACAAGTGATGACTGCCCTGACAGGGAACACAGCAAAGAACCCCTGAGGGAGCAGGAGACCAGTGGGATGCAGACCCCAAATTCTCATAAAAAGACCAGACTTCATGGACTGACTAAGACTAAAAGGACCTCGGGAATCATGGTCCCCAGACCTTCTGTTAGCCCAAGACAGGAACCATTCCTAAAGCCAACTCTTCAGACAGGGATTGGATGGGAAGAGTGAGCTTTTTGGATCAAGCAGACACATGAGACTACATGGGCAGCTCCAGCCTGGAGAAGAGATGAGAGGGCAGAGGGGGTCAAAAGCTGGCCAAATGGACATTAAAATAGAGTGGAGGGAAGGAGTGTGCTGTCTCATTAGAGCGAGAGCAACTAGGAGTATATAAAACCCAGAAAACCCAGCGCCGTCGAGTCGATTCCGACTCATAGCGACCCTATAGGACAGAGTGGAACTGCCCCATAGAGTTTCCAAGGAGCGCCTGGCGGATTCAAACTGCGACCCTTTGGTTCACTGCTGTAGCACTTGACCACTATGCCACCAGGGTTTCCACAAGGAGTATATAGCAAGGTGTATAGAAGTTTTTGTATGAGAGACTGACTTGGTTTGTAAACTTCCACTTAAATCACAATAAAAATTAAAAAAAAAAAAGTTTCAAAAACCTAAATGTCAAAGCTAAAACTATAAAGGTCTTGGAAGAAAACACGGACAAAAGTGTGGGACTTAATTTAAAAAAAGAAAATCATGAAACGTGACTATTAATGCACAAACAGTATAAGTCAAATTAGATAACTGGGATTTCCTAAAAATTTAACACTTTTATCAAAAGAAAAAAACCAGAACCTACAGACTGGTAAAAAAAATCTTTGGGATTGACATACCTGATAAGGGCCTAAGTCTCTAAAATATATAGAAAACTTCAATAACTGAACAACAAAAAGACAAATAATCCAAATAAAAATGGCAAGGGTCATGAACAGACACTTCACCAAAGAAGACATCCAAACCGTGAACAAACACAGGAAAAAATGCTCACGATCATTAGGTATTAGAGAGAAGCAAATCAAAACTACAACGAGAGCAACAGAGGAAGGAGAGTCAGGAATAGGAGGAGGAAAAGGAATGTGTGGGTTGACTGCCTCCATGAGCAACTGCCTTTTTTGCCACGAGACCAGAAGAACTGGATGGTGCCTGGCTACTATTACTAAACATTTTGATCAAAGATTCCATAGAAGAAAACTGATCAAAAGGGCTAAAATGTGGTACAGAATTTAAAATTCTTATGCACTCCAGGCTTTCTGGAGCCATGGAGGGCGAATGAACCCTGAAATTATTGCCCTGAGATAATCTTTAAACCTTAAACCAAAAATATCCTCAGAAGTCTTCTTAAAACCAAACAATAGTTTAGCTTAACTACAAAAAAAAGTCTGCCTTGAGCATTATGCTGTTTTAAGATCTGTCTATATGGGATCAAATTGACAAAAGCAACTCGAAAATTAGGTAGGAACCTTAGTTTATGCTAATGGGGGAGGAACAACTCAGAAAAGGAGGGTGAGAATGGCTGTACAACTTGAAGAACATAATCAATATCACTGAATTGTACACGTAGAAACTGTTGAATTAGCGTATATTTTGCTGTGTATATTCTCAACAACAACAAAATAAATAAAATTATTTTTTAAAAACTACAATGAAATACCATCTCACCAGTGCAAAAATGGCATTGATTAAAATAATAGAAAACAAATGCTGGTGAAGTTGTAGGGAGATTAGAACCCTTATCCACTGCTGGTGGGACTGTAAAATGGTACAACTACTACAGGAAACAGTATTGTGCTTTCTCATACAACTAGAAATATAACTACCTTATGATCCAGCAATGCCCCCATTAGGTATATACACTAGAGATTAATACCAAAGACACAATCAGACGTATGCCCATCTATGTTCATTGCGGCACTATTCGCAATGGCAAAAAGATGGAAACAACCTAAGTGCCCATCAGTGGATGAATGGATAAACAAAATTACGCAGCCATAAAGAACAATGTTGGGTTTTTAAAATATGTTACAGGTAATCCCCAATTTACTAGGGGGTTCCATTCTGACTGTCTTAAGTCGATTCTGACATAAATCAAATATCCTTTTTTTCTTGTTTTTTAGTTTTCATTATTATTGCCTTTTATTATTGGTAACTTTATAAATCTGATTTTTTTTTTTAAACTTTTGAAAAGTTTATTTAACCCAGTGTGGTAGAAAAGGCACAGCCCCATTATATGTATCATTTAAGTTTATATGTCTTTGTTCTTTGGAAGAAACAACTTCTTTAAATAGTCTGAATGACTCTGGAAAATTTTAAAACAATTAACACAAAGAAAAATAATTTTACCTTGGTTTTTTGCGATGAAAATATACACGGGTTTGTGTATACACAAGCCTCCCCCCCCCCATTAAAATAAAGTTATTCCTGTAACGTAAGTTTTGTTAAATAATACTGCCACGCCGGTGAGAGGCACTCACATCTATGGGCATAAGGGAGTTTTATGGATGCTACTTGGAGAGATGACAAAAGAAGAGCCTGAGATTGAAAGGAAAATCCCCTATAACATTTACATTGAAAGACTAAGTTTTCATAAAAAACGACTCAAAATAATGAGTTTGTGTCTATTTACCGTTATTTTACATTCTAAAGTGCATATAGGTTGATATTTTTTTTTATTAACTTTTATTAAGCTTCAAGTGAACGTTTACAAATCCAATCAGTCTGTCACATATAAGTTTACATACATCTTACTCCGTACTCCCACTTGCTCTTCCCCTATTGAGTCAGCCCTTTCAGTCTCTCCTTTCATGACAATTTTGCCAGCTTCCCTCTCTCTCTATCCTCCCATCCCCCCTCCAGACAAGAGTTGCCAACACACTCTTAAGTGTCCACCTGATATAATTAGCTCACTCTTCATCAGCATCTCTCTCCCACCCGCTGACCAGTCCCTTTCATGTCTGATGAGTTGTCTTCGGGGATGGTTCCTGTCCTGTGCCAACAGAAGGTCTGGGGAGCATGGCTGCCGGGATTCCTCTAGTCTCAGTCAGACCATTAAGTATGGTCTTTTTATGAGAATTTGCGGTCTGCATCCCACTGATCTCCTGTTCCCTCAGGAGTTCTCTGTTGTGCTCCCTGTCAGGGCAGTCATCGATTGTGGCCAGGCACCAACTAGTTCTTCTGGTCGCAGGATGATGTAGGTCTCTGGTTCATGTGGCCCTTTCTGTCTCTTGGGCTCATAGTTGACCTTGGTGTTCTTCATTCTCCTTTGATCCAGGTGGGTTGAGACCAATTGATGCATCTTAGATGGCCGCTTGTTAGCATTTAAGACCCCAGACGCCACATTTCAAAGTGGGATGCAGAATGTTTTCATAATAGAATTATTTTGCCAATTGACTTAGAAGTTCCCTCAAACCATGTTCCCCAGACCCCCGCCCCTGCTCCGCTGACCTTTGAAGCATTCATTTTATCCCGGAAACTTCTTTGCTTTTGGTCCAGTCCAACTGAGTTGACCTTCCATGTATTGAGTGTTGTCTTTCCCTTCACCCAAAGCAGTTCTTATCTACTAATTAATCAATAAAAAACCCTCTCCCTCCCTCCCTCCCTCCCTCCCCACTTCGTAACCACAAAAGTATGTGTTCCTCTCAGTTTTTACTATTTCTCAAGATCTTATAATAGTGGTCTTATACAATATTTGTCCTTTTGCCTCTGACTCATTTCGCTCAGCATAATGCCTTCCAGGTTCCTCCATGTTATGAAATGTTTCACAGATTCGTCACTGTTCTTTATCGACGCGTAGTATTCCATTGTGTGAATATACCACAATTTATTTACCCATTCATCCGTTGATGGACACCTTGGTTGCTTCCAGCTTTTTGCTATTGTAAACAGAGCTGCAATAAACATGGGTGTGCATATATCTGTTTGTGTGAAGGCTCTTGTATCTCTAGGGTATATTCCGAGGAGTAGGTTGATATTTTTATAATATCACTGGAGAATTTAATCTTTCTGTATAAAAACACAGCATTTTTCTGCTTTTTTGGCAAAAGTTGGGAAAGAAAGGAACAATTACCTCAATGTAAGTTAAGTTTATATCCAACACAGGAGGGAAAAATGCTTGTGAATTGTGCAGTTACAGGTGGTAATGATTACTCAAAACTAAGATGATTTCCTACCTGATTTTGGTTAAATAAGAGCTATTTAAAATGAGAGAGAAAAAACAAGATTTCTGTTACTTAGTAGAGAAATCAGCTTCACCTTTACTTAAAAAGGAAATGGTTAAGGGCAAGGCTCAAATACTACTTTGCTTTAATTTGAATGTTTGAAATTTCCGTTTACTTCCCCAAAGAAAAATTTGACTGTTCCTGTACTCAGGTGACACAGCCTTTATAAACAGTTCTCCTGGAGCACGAATCAGGCAAACCAGGGTGGGTCTCAGCACCCTGATGGGCAACCATTAGTTAGTCGTGTTGTCCAGAGGGATGTTTGTCAATGCTTGCAGTGCAAGGTTGGCCAGAGGTTATTTCTGCTTGTTTTTGGAAGGACTGAGGAAGCAATGGCCACAGAAAATACTCTAAGTAGTGTCTTTTTCCTAACAAAACTGAGGTTCCTCCCTGGGGTCAATTACAAGTATAAAAACACTATGGTGCTGCCTGCGATATAGAACCCTTAAGGTTTATCTAATACAGAAGCTTAACAGGAAAGATTATTATTAAACACATTTTCAGATGCTGCTAAAAGTTAGTCACCTCTTTTCAACAAGTATGACTTGGTTGATTTTTAAACATCTGTGAGTGAACATGAGAATGATAACATCAGCAAATTACAAGCTGCAACATTGAACGTAGTACATAAATGACTTAGGAAATAATATTGGAACCGTTATTCCCTGTCCTTGAGCATAGAGAACGTGATTCCCTGGAGCCGGGCTGACAAGGACACATCAACTGGGCCCTGAGGTAAAGGCAATAGCTGGGATGATCTTGGAAAATATCTTTTAGGGAAACCTTCACAAAAGCCAATCAAACAGAACACAAAAGACTTTCCACTCTTATCTTCTTCCATTAGCATTTAGTGAATAGAAAATGGATTAGTGAAGACCCTCCTGACTGTTATTACTGAAACCTATACCAACGATTGTTAAGACGATTCAAAATATGGGATCACATTCTCTAGCCAATCTGTGAAAAGGTGAAGTTTTCAATAGTTTTTGCCCATTTTGTAATGTTAATATATACTGATGACTCTATAATGTTCCTTGGTCTCAGGCAGACATGTCTGTGGCAGCATGCTTGTCCATTTTCCCATTCTTGTTATTCTGTAATATTTCTTGGACTTGGGCAGACATGGCTATGGCAGCACATTTGTCCATTCTCCCATTCTTGCCTATTCTGTAATATTTCCTTGGACTGGGGCAGACATGGGTGTGGGAGCATGCTTGCCCGTTTTCCCATCCTTGCCCATTCTGTAATATTTCCTTGGACTTGGACAGACACGGCTGTAGCAGCATATGTACCTGTGGATTAGTGTCATTCCCCCCCACCCTGCTCCCCACTCATGCCCACTTTTACCACCCCTGCACAGTCTACCTACCCAGGGCCATCAGTGCCAGTTTCCATGCCACCCATCCGGTGACCAGTGAGTGACCCATGCACCCTTGCCTGACCACCCAGCAACCAGCAGTACACAGCACCCAACTCAGCAACCAGTGAGAACACTCCCTGCACCCATGCCGAGGTGACCGGCCGGACAGACACATCACCTCACCAGGAATGCCAGCTGCATCCTGACAGGTACCAGCTTCACCCCTGACAAACGATGAGTAGGATACCTAGTGTCCTCATCTAAAGTCTACCCAGCTGCAACTGCACACATTCCACACCCAAATATTTCCTGTAGGCCATCTGCACTTGCACTGAAAGCCATTGATACCTCACCATGTACTGATATGCCAATTAATCCACACACAGTGGGCATACCCTGTCCATTTGGCTAGCACTCCCTCACAGAGGATACAGAGAAATCCTGCCCTGAGCTCCAGAGAACACACTAACTACCAGCACCAAACTTAATGCCACAGAGACAGCAGACATAACATATTATATGAAGAAAGAGGGTGATATGAGTCAAACAAGTGAGTAAAATAAAAAGGCAGAAAACCTTCTTGAGGAAGCAAGGGTAAGGGAACTACCTGACAAGGAATTCAAAAGACTTATTTTTTTTTTTTATATCTAGGATCCTCAAAGAGAGCAAGGAAAACAGACAAATCCAAGGAAAACAGAAAAAACTCTAGAAGAATTCAGGAAAACAATACAAGAACAAAATGACAAAATAAATAGACAATTAGAAACCATACAACAACAGCAACTAGAAATCCAGAGAATTAACAATAAAATATCAGAAATAGATAACTCAATGGAAGGACATAGAAGTAGAGTTAAATCAATGGTGGAAATAGCGAAATAGAGGACAAAGCCCTTTATACTGATTTATTTGAGGAACAATCAGAAGAAAGAATGAAGAAAAATTAAGAAAGCCTAAGAGATATGTGGGACACCATCAAGAGGAATAATTTACACATGATTGAAATTCCAGGGCAGGAGGAGAGAAAAAACAAAACAAAATCACACACACACAAAGGATTTTTGAGGAATTGGTGACAGAAAATTTCCCTAGTACCAGGAAAGACAAGAAGGTTTCCATCCAAGAAATTCAATGAACCCCATAAAGGATAGGCCCCCAAAAGAAAGTCGCCAAGACATATCATAATCAAACTTTCCAAAACCAAAGACGAAGAAAGAATTCTGACAGCAACCCAGGAAAAGTGAAATATCACCTAAAAAGGGGCACCAATAAGAATAAGCTCTGACTTCCCACCAGAAACCATGCAGACAATAAGGCTATGGGATGACATATATAAAACCCTGAAAGAAAAGAATTGCCAAGCAAGAATCACATATCCAGCAAAATTTTCTTTCAAGTATGATGGCAAAATTAAGATATTCCCAGATAAACAGAAATTAAGGAAAAATTTTAAAGTCAGACCAAACTTACAAGAAATGTTAAATAAATTAAATATTAAAGGGAGTTCTTTGGACAGAGAACCAACGACATCAGATAACAATTATCAATCATGAGATTAAGACACGTGATAGTGTCACCCAGATACCAACCCAGATAAAGAAATTTCAAAAGTAAAATAAAGCTACAAAATGGAAAATAGGGAACCAAAGATGTCAATTTGTAATCAATGACAACTTAAAAACACAAAAGGAGAATAAATGGTGTAGTTATAGAACTCTATGTGGAGAGGAAGCAAGGCAATATTAAGAAATAAGTTTTCGACTTAGGAAGATAAAGGTAAATGCCAGAGTAACAACAAAGAAAATTAATAAACCGACTCACCAAAATGAAAAAGAAGAAAATCGTACAGACTCAGTAAACACAAAATCAACAAAGATAAAGGAAAAGAAAATCCATAATCAAAAAGAACTCACTACAGAAAATTAAGCTGAACACAAAAACCGTCAGAAACACACAGAAAAAGCATAACTGAATGACAGCAAAAAATTCATATCTATCAATAATCACAGTGAATGTAAATGGTTTAAACGTACCAGTCAAAAGACAGGGAGTGACAGAATGGATTAAAAAAAACAAAAAGCCTCATCAATATGTTGCCTACAAGAGATACCTTAGACACAAAGAGATAAATAGGTTAAGGATCAAAGGATGGAAAAAATATACCAAGAAAACACTAACCAAAAAAGGTCAGGAGTGGTGATATTAATCTCGATAACATAGACTTTAAGTCAAAATCTATCACAAGAGAAAACAAAGGGCATTATGTAATAAATAAAGGGTCAATCCACCAAGAGGACATAACCATAATAAATATATATGCACTCAATGACAGAGCTCCAAAATACATAAAACAAACTTTAACAGTATTGTAAAGAGAAATAGACAGTTCCACAATAACAGTAGGAGACTTCAATATACCACTTTCAATGAAGGATAGAACAACTAGAAGAAAAACTCAAAAAAGATACAGAAGATTTAAATAATGCAATCAACCAACTTGACCTCACAGATATATACAGAACACTTCACGCAAAAGAAACACAGTATGCATTCTTCCCCAATGCACGTGGATTATTCTCCAGAATAGATCACATTTCAGGCCACAAAGCAAGCCTCAATAAATCCAAAAACATCAAAATGATACAAAGCATCTTCTCTGATCACAACAGTACAAAGCTAGAAATCAGTAACAGGAAGACCAAGGAAAAAAATCAAATACATGCAAACTGAATAATACCTTGCTTAAAAACCACTGGGTAATAAAAGAAATAAAAAATGAAATAAAAAAAATTCCTAGAATCAGAGGAAATCACCAAATCAATGCCATTTACAGTAGACCCCAAGAAGAATAAATCTTACCAGAGATGTAAAAGACTTATACAAAGAAAACTACAGTACACTTCTGCAAGAAACCAAAAGAGACTTACCTAAGTGGAAGAACATACCTTGCTCGTGGATAGGAAGACTTAACATTATAAAAATGTCTATTCTACCAAAACCGATCTATACATTTAATGCAATTCCTATCCAAATCCCAAGGACATTCTTTAAGGAGATAGAGAAACAAATCACCAACTTCATATAGAAGGGAAAGAGGCCCCGGATAAATAAGGCATTACTGAAAAAGAAGAACAAAGTAGGAGGCCTTACTTTACCTGATTTTAGAACCTATTATACCGCCACAGTAGTCAAAACAGCCTGGTACTGGTACAACAACAGATACATGGACCAATGGAACAGAATTGAGAATCCAGACATAAATCCATCCACATATGAGCAGTTGATATTTGACAAAGGCCCCAAAACAGTTTAGTGGGGAAAAGACACTCTTTTTAACAAATGGTGGTGGAGCTCCTAAAAATCAAACACCTATGCTCATCCAAAGACTTCACCAAAAGAGTAAAAAGGCTACCTACAGACTGGGGAAAAGTTTTTAGCTATGACATTTCTGATCAGAGCCTGATCTCTAAAATCTACATGATACTGCAAAAACTCAACTGCAAAAAGACAAATAACCCAATTAAAAAACGGGCAAAAGATATGAATAGACACTTCACTAAAGAAGACATTCAGGTAACTAACAGATATATGAGGAAATGTTCACGATCATTAGCCATTAGAGAAATGCAGATCAAAACTACAATGATATTTCATCTCACTCCAACAAGGCTGGCATTAATCCAAAACACACAAAATAATAAATGTTGGAGAGGTTGTGGAGAGATTGGAACACTTATACACTGCTGGTGGGAATGTCAAATGGTACAACCACTTTGGAAATCGATTTGGCGATTCCTTAAAAAGCTAGAAATAGAACTACCATACGATCCAGCAATCCCACTCCTTGGAATATATCCTAGAGGAATAAGAACCTTTACACGAACAGATCCATGCACACCCATGTTTATTGCAACACTGTTTACAATAGCAAAAAGATGGAAGCAACCAAGGTGTCCATCAGCGGATGAATGGTTAAATAAATTATGGTATATTCGCACAACGGAATACTACGCATCAATACAGAACAGTGAGGAATCTGTGAACATTTCATAACATGGAGGAACCTGGAAGGCATTATGCTGAGTGAAATTAGTCAGTTGCAAAAGGACAAATATTGTATAAGACCACTATCATAAGAACTTGAGAAATAGTTTAAACTGAGAAGAAAACATTCTTTCGTGGTTACAAGAGGGGGGTGGGAGGGAGGGTGGGAGGGGGCACTCACTAATTAGATAGTAGATAAGAACTAATTTAGGTGAAGGGAAAGACAGCACACAATACAGGGGAGGTCAGTACAATTGGACTAAACCAAAAGCAAAGAAGTTTCCTGAATAAACTGAATGCTTCAAAGGCCAGTGTAGCAGGGGCAGGGGTCTCGGGACCGTGGTTTCAGGGGACATCTAAGTCATTTGGCATAATAAAATCTATTAAGGAAATATTCTGCATCCCACTTTGAAGAGTGGCGCCTGGGGTTTTAAACGCTAGCAAGCAGCCATCTAAGATGCATCAATTGGTCTCAACCCACCTGGATTAAAGGAGAATGAAGAACACCAAGGACACAAGGCGATTACGAGCCTAAGAGAAAGGACCACATGAACCAGCGACTACATCATCCTAAGACCAGAAGAACTAGATGGTGCCTGGCTACAACCGATGACTGCCCTGACAGGGAACACAACAGAAAACCCCTGAGGGGGCAGCAGAGCAGTGGGATGCAGACCCCAAATTCTTATAAGACCAGGCTTAATAGTCTGACTGAGACTGGAAGGACCCCGGTGGTCATGGCCCCCAGACCTTCTGTTGGCCCAGGACAGGAACCATTCCCGAAGCCAACTCTTCAGACATGGATTGGACTGGACAATGGGTTGGAGAGGGATGCTGGTGAGGAGTGAGCTTCTTGGATCAGGTGGACATTTGAGACTATGTTGGCATCTCCTGCCTGGAGGGGAGATGAGAGGGTGGAGGGGGTTAGAAGCTGGTGAAATGGACACGAAAAGAGAGAGTGGAGGGAGATAGCGGGCTGTCTCATTAGGGGGAGAGTAATTGGGAGTGTGTAGCAAGGTGTATATGGGTTTTTGTGTGAGAGACTGACTTGATTTGTAAACTTTCACTTAAAGCGCAATAAAAATTATTAAAAAAAAAAAATTCCTAGAATTAAATGAGAAAGAAAACAAAACATACCCAAACCTTCGGGACACAGCAAAAGCAGTGTTCAGAGGAGAATTTATAGCAATAAACACACACATCAAAAAAGAAGGGCCAAAGTCAATAATTTAACTCTATAAGCTGAACAATAGAAAATGAGCAGTAAAAGAAGCCCACAGTCACCAGAAGAAAGGAGCAGAAATAAATGAAAAAGAAAAATAATAGAATCAACAGGTTCTTTGAGAAGATCAATAAAATTGACAAACCACTGCCCAAATCGACAAAGGAAAAGAATGAGAAGATGCAAATAACCCAAATAAAAATGAGATGGGTAACATTACAACAGAACCAACTGAGATAAAAAGGATCATAACAGAATATCGTTAAAAAAAAACTGTACTCTAACAAATTTGAAAACCTAGACGAAATAGAAAAATTTCTAGAAACACACTACCTACCTAAGCTAACACAAACTGAGGTAGAAAATTTGAACAGATTCATAACAAAAGAAGAAAATGAAGAAATTATTAAAAAAAAAAAAAAATCCCAACAAAAAAAGTCCCGGCTCAGACAGCTTCAGTGGAGAATTCTATCAAACGTTCAGAGAAGAGTTGACACCAGCTCTACCGAAGCTATTCCAGAACATAGAAAAGGAAGAAATATTCTCTACTTCACTCTAAGAAGCTAGAATAACCCTGATACCAAAGCCAGGAAAAGACACCATTAAAAAAGGCAATTACAGGCCAATATCCTTTGTGAATATAGGTGCAAATATTCTCAACAAAATTCTAGCCAATAGAATTCAACAGCATATAAAAATAGTAATACACCATGACCAAGTGGGATGCATACCAGGTATGCAAGGATGGTTCAGTATTAGAAAACCAATCAACATAATTCACCACGTAAATAAAATAAAGGAAAAGAATCACATGATCATCTTCAATTAATGCAGAAAAGGCATTTGATAAAATGCCTCACCCTTTCCTGATAAAAGCGCTCAGCAAAATAGGAATAGAAGGGAAATTCCTCAATATAATTAGATCATATATACAAAACCAACAGCCAACATTGTTCTCAACAGAGAAAGGCTGAAAGCATTTCCTCTGAGAATGGGACCAGACAAGGATGCCCTTTATCACTACTCTTATTCAATATTGTACTGGAAGTCCCAGCTAGAGCAATAAGGCAAGAAAGGGAAATAAAGGACATAGAAACTGGCAAAGAAGTAAAACTAAACCTATTTGAAGATGACATAATCCTATAAATAGGATGAATGGAAATGGGCAATTCAGGGTGGAAACTGGGAGAGTGCTGACACATTGCAGGGATTACAACCAATGTCACAGAACAATTTATGTGTAAATTATTGAATGGGAAACTAGCTTACTATGTAAACTTTCACCTAAAGCACAAAATGTTTTGTTTTTTTTTTTAAAAAAGACCTAAATTGTAACAACAACAAAACGTCCAGACTTACTAGACCAGTTGAGACTCACCAAGGCTATCGCCTCGAGATATTCTTTAAACCTTGAATCAAAACTATTCCATGAGGTCATCTTTTAGCTAAATAACAGATTGGTTCATAAAATAAACAACATTTAAAGAAATGGCAGTGGGGATAAGATGAGGTGACACCCTTCTCGCTATTTCTTCTGCTAAGTACAGTGAAAAACCCTTGACACTATATATAAAACAACTTAAGACTCTGAAAGGTAGAGAGAAGGCAGACAGGCTAGGGCCTTGGGACCTGAGAAATGACAAGGTGGTGAATTCCCTGGGATTCCCTTTTACCTCATATATCCTAGACTGGGTGCTAAGGAAGCTAACAATCTAGAAATGTCAATAGGCACAAACAAAAAAAGACCATCAAAAAGTCTGCTCTCATTAGCCAAAGGATCAGGAAAGGGGCAGCCTAGCAAGAGAGAAAAAATTTGACATTAACTATCTTACTCCAGCCAAACAGCTCCATTCCCACTCCTACCAACCAAGCCTGACTTCTATCCCCATGTGGCGGAACATGTTTCTCTCTGCTGGGGTGGTGTCAGTGGAGACCTAGAGTATCTGTGGAGGCCAAGTGGGGAATCTGGACTTCTACTCCCACTTGACAGCAAAGGGGCGGTACCTCCTCTTCCCCCACCATCATGGAGCTAGCGGGAGGTCTGCTAAGGTAGGAGATTTAAATAAGATGCAAAGTTTCATAATATAATATCCAAAGTGTTTAGGATACAATTGAAAAATCATTGGCCATACCAAGAACCAGGAGAATCTCATCTCAAATCAGAAAAGACAACCAACAGGTGCCAACATGGAGATGATACAGATGTTGCCATTATCTGACCATGATATTTAAGCAGTTATCATAAAAATCAATTTGATTCCTATGTATCTCATTTATGTTGTTGAGAAAAGGTATTTGCACTGAATAAGTGGGTTTTAAGTTGGTATTGCAAAATTCTACCATGCCATCTCTGGCACTGTTTCTATCACCAAGGCCATATTTTCTAACTACTGATCCTTCTTCTTTGTTTCCAACTTTTGCATTCCAATCACCAGTAATTATCAATGCATCTTGATTGCATGTCTGATCAATATCACACTGCAGAAATTGGTAAAAATCTTCAATTTCTTCATCTTTGGCCTTAGTGGTTGATGCACAAATTTGAATAATAGGCATATGGATATTACAATATAATGGACAGTGTTGTGCTTCAGGACACATTTTGAAATGTTCTTTTTGGTAATGAATGTGACGTCCATCCTCCAAATTTGTCATCCCCAGCATAGTAGACCGTACGATTTTCTGATTCAAAATGGCCAACCAGTCCGTTTCAGCTCACTAACACCCAGGATATTGATTTTTATGTGTTCCACTTCATTTTTGAAGACTTCCAATTTTCTTGAATTCATACTTCATACATTCTACATTCAGGTTATTAAGGGATGTTTGCAGCTGTTTCTTCTCATTTTCAGTCATGCAACATCAGCAAATGAAGGTCCCGAAAGCTTGATTCCAACTACACCATTAAGATCGACCCTACTCTGAGGTGGTAGCTCTTCCCCAGTTGTATTTTGAGTGCCTTCCAATCTGAGAGATTCATCTTCTAGCACTATATCAGACAATGTTCTGCTGCTATTCATAAGTTCTCACTGGCCAATTTTTTTAGAAATAGACCTCCAGTTCCTTCTTCCTAGTCTGTCTTATTCTGAAAACTCTGCTGAAAACTGTCCATGTGGGTGACCTATTTTATTTGAAATGCCAGTGGCATAGCTTCCATTATCACAGCAACACGCAAGCCACCACAGTATGACAAACTGACAGATGACTACATCTGTGGAAAGAAATGATGGAGAAGTTCAATATCATCAGCCAGAACAAGGCCAGGGGCTGGCTACAAAACAGACCATTAATTGCCTATATGCAAGTTCAAGCGGAAGCTGAAGAAAATCTGAACAAGTCCGTGAGAGCCAAAGTACAACCTTGAATATATTCCACCTGAATTTAGAGACCATTTCAAGAATAGATTTGACTCATTGAACACTAAAGACTGAAGACCAGATGAGTTGTGGAATGATATCAAGGACATGATACATGAAGAAAGCAAGAGGTCATTAAAAAGACAGGAAAGAAAGAAAAGACCAGCATGGATATCAGAAGAGACTCTGAAACGTGCTCTTTGCGATGGTTAAGATTGTGTGACAACTTGGCTGTGCCATGATTCTCAGTGTTTTGGCAGTTGTATAATGTTGCGATCACTTCCCTGTTGAAATTTGATATGTGTTCACCCCCATGATGGAATCTGCTGAGTGGTACTGGCAGGGGTGGGGCCCGTGGCGGCCCACTACCTCCTCAGCCTTCATCTCTCGGCCCTCCTGACTTCCTGCCTGCTCCCCTTGCCAAGGCTTTTGGCTGATTCTGGATCCAGCAGCTGCCTCTTGTCTGACCTCCTGTTCTTGGAACTTGAGCTAGCAGCTTACCTGCCGATCTTGGGTTTGCCAGCCCAGGCAGCTATGTGAATCAGGAGAAACCTTACAGTCTTGCCTACTGATCTCGGAATTCTTCGACTTTCACAGCCTGTGAACAGGAGTCCTGCTTTCCGACCTGCTGACCTTGGGTTTGCCAGCTTCTGCAGCTGCATGAATTGGGAAACACTTCTATCCTGATCCACGGACTTGGAGTGTTGCAACCTCTACAATTGCTTGAGCTGTTTCCTTGATATAAATCTCTCTCTATATATATTTATACACTTTACTGGTTTTGCTTCTCTAGAGAGCCCAGCCTAAGACACTCTTGAATGTACAATGGCTAAAGTGAATGGAAGAAATAACAAAGTAAAAGGGCTGAAAAGAAGATTTCAAAGGGCAGCTTGAGAAGACAAAAGTAAAGCATTTATAATGACATGTGCAAAGACCTGGAGTTAGAAAAACAAAAGGGAAGAACATGCTTGATATTTCTCAAGCTAAAAGATCTAAAGAAAAAATTCAAGCCTCGAGTTGCAATAGAATTCTATGGGCAAAATGTTGAACAATGCAGAAAGGATCAGAAGAAGATGGAAGGAATACACAGAGACACTGTACCAAAAAGAATTGTCCACATTCAGCCATTTCGAGAGGTAGCATATGATGGAGAACTGATAGTATTGAAGGAAGAAGTCCAAGTTGCACTGAAGGCATTGGTAAAAAACAATGATATGCCAGGAATTGAGGGCATACCAATTGAAATTTTTCAACAAATAAATGCAGCACTGGAGGTGCTCACTCGTCTATGCCAAGAAATTTGGAAAGCAGCTACCTGGTCATTCCAAAGAAAGATGATCCAACGGAATGCGGAAATTATCAAACAATATAATTAATATCACATGAAAGTAAAATTTGGCTGAAAGTAATTTAAAAGCAGTTGCAGCAGTACATTGACAGAGAACTGCCAGAAATTCAAGCCAGATTCCGAAGTAAACGTGGAAGGAGGGATGTCATTGCTGATGTCAGATAGATCTTGGCTGCAAGCAGAGAATACCAGAAAGATGTTTACCTGTGTTCTGTTGACTATGCAAAGGCATTTGACTGTGTGCATCATAACAAATTCTGGATAACATCAAGAAGAATGGGAATTCCAGAACACTTAATTGTGCTCATGGGAAACTTGTACATAGACCAAAAGCTTGTCATTCAAACAGCACAAGGGGATACTGAGTGGTTTAAAATCAGGAAGGGTGTGCTTCAGGGTTGTATCCTTTCACCATATTTATTCAATTTGTAAGCTGAAAAAATCATCCGAGAAGCTGGACTATATGAAGAAGAATGCAGCCTCAGGATTGGAGGAAAACATCATTAACAACCTGCAATATGCAGATAATATACCCCTGTATGCTGAAAGTGAAAAGGACTTGAAGCACTTACCGGTGAAGACCAAAGACCACAGCCTTCAGTATGGGTTACATCTCAACATAAAGAAAACAAAAACCCTCACAACTGGACCAATAATCAACGTCATTATAAAAGGAGAAAAGATTGAAATTGCCAAGGATTTCATTTTACTTGGATCCAGAGTCAACACCCATGGAAGCAGCAGTCAAGAAATCAAACAATGTATCTCATTGGGCAAATCTGCTGCAAAAGACCTCTTTAACGATGTTACTTTGAGGTGTACCTGACCCAGGCCGTGGTATTTTCAACCACTTCACATGCAGGCTAAAGCTGAACAATGAATAAGAAAGACCAACGAAAAATTGATGACTTTGAATTATGGTGTTGGCAAAGGATATTGAATATACCACAGACTGCCAGAAGAATGAACAAATCTGTCTTGGAAAAAGTATAGCCAGAATGCTTCTTAGAAGTGAGGATGGTGAGACTTGGTCTCATGTACTTTGGACACGTTATATGGAGGGACAGTCCCTGGAGAAGGACATCATGCTTGATAAAACAGAGGGTCAGCTAAAGAGAGGAAGGCCCTCAATGAGATGGATTCACACAGTGGCTGCAGTGATGGGCTCAAGCATAACAATGATTATGAGGGTGGCACAGAACTGGGCAATGCTTCATTCTGTTGTGCATAGGGTTCCCATGAGTCAGAACTGAATCGACAGCACCTAACAACGACAATCATAAAAATGCTTCAACAAGCAGTTACAAACACATTGTAAACAAATGAAAAAACACAAACGCTCAGCCAAAAATTAGAATATATAAAGAAGGGCCAAGTGGGAATTTTAGAACTGAAAAATACAATCACCCAAATTAAAAACTCTTCGAATGGGCTTAACAGCAGAATGGAGAAGACAGAGGAAAGTATCTGTGAACTTGAAGATAAACCAAAACAAAACCCATTGTCATCAAGTTGACTGAAGATAGAACAATAGAAATCACCCAAATAGAATAACAAAAAGTAAACTGGAAAAATAAATAAATAAATAAACAGAGCCTCAGGCACGTGTGGGACTATAACAAATGAGCTAACATTCTTGTCATCAGAGTCCCTGAGGGAGACGAGAAAGAGGGTGAGGCTGAAAAAAATGTTTGAAGAAATAATGACTGAAAATTTCCCAAGTTTGGCAAAAGACATAAACCTACAGATCCAAGAAGCAAACCGAAATGAGATAAAGTCAAGGAAATCCACAATAAGAACATATCACAATCCAGCTTCTGAAGACTAAAGACAAAGAAGAAACCTTGAAAGCAGTGAATGTCCTTACCTATGGGGGAAAAACAATTTGAGTGACAGCGAATTTCTTATCAGACACTTTTCATAAAGGCCAGAAGGTAGGGACACAAAGTTTTTCAAGTGCTGAAAGGAATGAGTTTTCAACCCAGATTCCTATAATCAGTGAAAATATACTTCAGTAATGAAGGGGAAAGGAGCTCTAGTGATGCAGTGATTAAAGTGCTCAGCTGCTAACTGAAAGGGCAGTGGTTCGAGCCCACCAGGTCCTCCATGGAAGAAAGATGCAGCAGTCTGCTTCTGTAAGGATTCACAGCCTTGGAAACCCTATGTCACAGTTATACTCTGTCCTATCGGGTTGCTATGAGTTGGAATTGATTCAAAGGCAGTGGGTTTGGTTTTGGCTTTAATGAAAGGGAAATGAAGACTTTCTCAGGTAAAGGAAAAAAAAGAATTTTTCACTAGTAGATCTCTGAAAGCATGGCTAAAGAAAATATGCAGAAAGGAAACAGGAATAGTAAAGAAATAAGGAAAAATAAAAGAAGGAATCTTGGAACATCAGGAAGGAAGAAGGGATAATAAAAAGAGAAAAACTTGGGGAAATACCATAGATTTCATTCCACTGTTGACTTTTCTATAACCTTTGAAGCAAAAATCGTAATAGTCTAATGCGGTTCTCAGTGTATGTAGAGGAAATATTTAAGCCAATTATATTGAGAACAGTGAAGGATAAACGGGCTTAAAAAGAGATAAGCTTTCTACATGTCACTTAAGCTGGTAGAATGTCAACACCAGTAAAATGTGATAATTTATGTGTGTATGATATCATACCTAGAGCAATTGCAAAAAAAAAATCTGTACACAGTGATATCTCAAAAACACTATAGATAAACGAAAATTCTACTTGAAATGACCCACTTATATAGATGGAGAACAGATTAGCGATTGCCAAGGGTTTGGGATGGTGGGTGGAGAGAGGGGTGTGACTATAAAGGGGTAGCACAAGGGAGATTTTTGTGGTGATGGAATAGTTCTGTATTTTTATTTTGGTGGTGATTACATGAATATTAATATGTGACAAAATGGCATAGAATTATACACATACAGTGTACCGATGTCAATTTCATGGCTTTGATATTGTACTATGGTTATATAAGATATAACCACTGAGCAAAACTGAGTGAAGCGTACAAGAAAAATTTCTGTACTATCTTTACAACTTCCTATGAATATAAAATTACTTGAAAATAAAGTTTTTAAAAATAGTATTGAGTCACCAACCATTGGTCTCTTCTTGTACAGAGCAAAAGAGAAAGAAGGAAATCAAAGGCTCGGAGACAAAACTAGTCTACGGAACTAACAGTCTACACGAACCACGGCCTCATCTACCCTGAGACCAGAAGAACCAGCCACCACTACCAACTGTTATGATCAGGGCCACAATAGATGGGTCCTGAGAGAAGGGGAGAAAAATGTGGGACAGAACTCAAAAAATTTTAAAATAATATTTTATAATGTTTTAGGTGAAAGTTTATACAGCAAATTAGGTTCCCATTTAACAATTTTTATACAAAGTGCTCCATAACATTGGTTACAATTTTCACAATGTGTCAGTGTGATCATTAAAGTTATGTGTGAACTTGGCTGGGTCATGATTCTCAGTGGTTTGGCAGTTATGATGTAGTTTGGCAGTTGTAGATCATCTCCGTGATGAGATCTGATATAATGTGATCACCTCCATGATGGGATTTGCTGTGAGTAGCCAATCAGCTGAAAGGGAGTTTCCTTGGGGGTGTGCCCTGCGTCCAATATAGGTGGACTTTCTGGCAAGGCTCATGGGCTTTTGTTTGCACTGGATCCTGCAGCTGGTTTGCCAGCCCCTGGGGCCAGGTGAATCAGGAGAAGCCTCTAACCTGACCCACGTTTCAGCCTCTGCAACTTTAAGAGTCATTTCCTTAATTTGAATCTCTCTCTCTCTCTCTGTATATATTTATATGCTTTGCTGGTTTTGCTTCTCTAGAGAACCCAGCCTAAGACAGTCAGAATCCTCATTATTTCCATACCATTTTTTCTGTTTCCATTGATCTAGATTCCCTTCCCCTTCTTGCCTTCTCATCTTTGCTTTTGGGTAAATGTTGACCATTTGGCCTCATATTGTTGATTGTTTAAGGGAGCAGGGAGCACATGACTCACAGGTGATTTTATTTTATAAGCCAGTCTATTATTTGGCTGAAAGGTGACCTCCAGAAATAGCTTCAGTTCCAAGTTCAAGGGGTATCTTAGGCCGATAGTCTTGAGAGTTTCTCTAGTCTCTATCAGTCCAGTAGGTCTTGCCTTTTTTAGCAATTTGAATTTTGTCCTACATTTTTTTCTCATTCTATCCAGGGCCTCCTGTTGTGTCCCTGGTCAGAATGGTAGGTAGTGGCAGCTGGGCACCATCTAGTTCTTCTGGTCTTGGGTTAGAAGAAGCCATGGTTCGTCTGGGCTATTAGTTCTGTGGACTAGTTTTTTCTTTGAGCCTTGGTTTCCTTCATTTCCTTTTGTTCCATATGAGTAAAGACCAACAGTTATATCTTAGATGACTGCTCGAAAGCTTTTAAGACCCCAGATGCTACTCAACAAACTAGGATCTAAGCTGTTCCCCGAGACTATTGTCTTAACAGAACTCAAATTCTTAAAAAGTCCATACTTACTGAACCATTTGAGACTAGAGGATTCCCCAAGACTATCGCCCTGAGATGCTCCATAAACCTTGAACTGAAACTACCCAGTGAGGTCACCCTTTAGCTAAATAACAGATTGTCTCATAAAATAAAGAATATTACCAGTGACTACTGCGCACCTTTAAAAAATCACCTGTATGATACCAAATGGTCAGCAATTACTCTAAAGCAAAGATTAAAAGATAAGGGACTGGGAAACCAGATTACTGGAAGCAAAATATCCAGAAGGGAATTAATGAGAATGTTAACAAACTGCAAAAAATGTAACCAATGTCTATGAACAATATGTGTAAAAAAAACACACTATGTGTAGTAATCCTTAAATGGGAACCTAACCTGTGTGAGCTTTCAACAAAAACATAATAAAATAGTATTGGAACAATTGGTTATCCACATGAATAAAAACAAGATTAGATCCTTATCTCATGTCATAAACAAAAAAATTAATTCTAGGTAAAGACCCAAATGTGCAAAGCAAAAGTGTACAACTTTTAGAAGAAAATATAAGATAGCATTTTTACGACCTCAGGAAAGGATTTCTTGAATAAGGCTCCAAAATAGCAAAGCACAAAGGAAATGATCAACAAATTCAGGTACATTAGATAAAGAACTTGCTCATCAATAGACATTAGGAGGTAAACAAAACCAGACACACTGCCTGATCCTGAATCCGATTCCAGGCCACGGGGGAAATGCTACAAAGGACATTATTGTGAGAACTGGTAAAATTTGAATAAGATTTGTAGAATAATGTGGTTGTTGTTAGTTGCCTTCGAGTGGATTCTGACACACCGTTGACCCCATGTGTGCAGAGTAGAACTGCTTCATAGGATTTTCCAGGCCGTGACCTTTCGGAAGCAGATCACTAGGCCTGTCTTCCGAGGCGCATCTGTGTGAGTTCCAGCCACCAACCTTTTGGCAAGTAGTTGAGTGTTTCACTGTTTGTGCCACCCAGGGACTCCTACGATAGATAACAGTATTTTATGAATTTAAAATTTCCTGATTCTTGTCACTGTTCTGTGATTATTTAAGTAAATAGTCCATGTCTTTTTAAAATACACGCAGAAGTTTTGGGGAATAGGATAAAAGATCATGATGTCAGCAATTTACTAGCAAATATTCAAGGAAGAAATAATAGATGATAGATAGATACAATGATAAAACAAATGTGACAAAATGTTAGTAATTGGTGAATCTGGGTGAAAGGGAAACAGGAATTCTTTGAAATTTTCTATAAATTTGAAATTATTTCGAGATTAAAAACTTCAAAAAAAAAGCACACTAAAAAAAAAAAAGTCACCAAGAAGAGAGTGAAAAGACAAGCCCAAACTTCTAGAAGACCTGTGCTACACATAAAGCTGACAAAGGATTATTTCCCAAAGTACACAAAGAGCTCCTATAAATTGATAATAAAAAGATACACATAATAGAAAAACCACCAAAAGGCCTTTCACAGATGAGGAGACACAAATGACCAATAAATAGACAAAAAGGTGCTCTTCTAAGAAGAGAATACAAATTAAAATCATAATGAAATACCATCTTGTATCCACCACATTGGCAAAAATTGAATCTGGCAACACTAAATTTTAGAGAAAATTTAGAAGAATGGAGGTCACGCATTGTGGGTAAGAGTGCAAAACGGTGCCTCTGCTTTGTAGAGCAATTTAGCATGATCTCTTAAGCTAAAGAGGTGCATACCCTTCAACTCAGCAATTCCACTTCTGGGTATACTCAGCCAGAAGAAAACTCTGGCACATGTACACAAGGGCTCCTGTACTACAAAGTTCATAGCAACACTGCTTGCATCAGAAAGACTTAGAAACAACCCAATGCCCAAGAAACAGGGAATGTATAAATAAATCCACAATAAATCGATTGCTGTTGTTGGTTTCCACTCACAGTGGCCTTATGTATTACAGAACGAAATTTTGCCTGGTCCCGTGCCATCCTCACAATCATTGCTGTTTGAGCCAAGAGTCGAGCCACTGTGTCAACGATCCCTCTCGCTGAGGGCCTTCTTTTTTTTCACTGACTCTCTACTTTACCAGGTCTGACATCTTTCTCCAGTGACTGGTGCTTCCTGATAACATGTCCAAAGTAAGCTAAATGAAGTCTTGCCATCCTCGCTTCTAAGGCACAATCCAGTTATACTTCCTCCAAGACAGATTTGTTCGTTCTTCTGGCAGTCCATGGTATACTCAATATTCTTCTCCAGCACCATAATTCAAAGGCATCAATTCTTTTTCGGTCTTCCTTATTCATTGTCCAGCTTTCACAAGTATATGAGGCGATTGAAAACACCATGGCTAGGGTCAAGTGCACTTTAACCCTCAAAGGGATATCTTCGGGTTTTTTTTTTTTTTTTCTTTTTTAACACTTTAAAGAGGTCTTTTGCAGCACATACAACAGTGAAAATGAATAAACTCATCTACGGATATTGGATTAAGCCCACAACAGAACGAAGAAGGGACATTGAAGGATACTTATCGTGTGATATCATTTAAATAAAATTCAAAATAACGCAAAAATAAACTGAAGTTTGTGGATACTATAAAGAAAAGGAAAACAGTGATAAGTAGAAATTTCAGGATAGTGGTTACCTCGGGGGAAAGGAAGGAAGGAGAATATGGTCTAGGAGGGCTATGTTGGGATCTTCAACTGCATCAGCAATGATTTCCTTTCAGTCTCTGTAGTGGGAATTCAACTGTCTCTTATCTTATTCTTTATACCTTTTCAGATGCATAAGAGATTTTATAATAAACGTTTAAATAAGGTATTTAGGTTTCAATTTTTTTTTCCTTTCCACTTGGACAAATTCCAGCAACCCATCTGTGTCTATGTCAGCCCATTTGTAACTGCTGATGCCTGTATCACAACTTTAATGTGTGAATGGGAGCGTCACCAAAAAGCGCCTCATAAAAAGCCTCATACAGACTCTCAATTCAAAGCCATCACGAGAAAGAACATCTCTACTTCCATGATAAGCAGAGATCTTGAAATCGTTCTGCAATACCCTGAAAAGGGACGCTGGGGGGAGCTATTTCATTACTCAGCCACCTGGGTGTTTTCCTCACCCTCTGGCAACTTGTTTGGCAAACGTTTTGTGCTGGACTACTAACCTGAAAGTTGAAGGTTCGAACCCACTCAGTGGCACCACAGAAGAAAATCCTAGTGATCTGCTTCCGTAAAGATCATAGCCAAGGAAACTCTATGGAGCACAGTTCTACTCTGAAACACATGGGGCTGCCATGAGTAGGAACTGACTGGACACCAGTGAGTTTTTATGTTTTCTGGCAACTTGATGTAATAGAAAAGGCAACAGAATGAGAATTAGAAGACTGGGATTCTATTTCCACCTTTTCTCCTAACTCTCTGTGTGCTCTTGGGAAAGTGACATCCCCCTTGCCTGTTTCCTCATCTGTCAAATGAGGGGACTGAACCACACAGTCTCCTCCAAGAGGCCTTTCAGATAGAAAATTCTGTGGTCAATACTTTTCTACGATAAATCATGCCTGGACACGTGAGTTGTGATGAAGGATGTCTGGTGCTGACAAAGCCCTCACCAGCCTTTTCACATATGAGTCCCACGGGAAAAATAACTAGGGGTGCTCATATAGGGGATACAACAGGGCACTCCTCTCCCTAAAATGGAAACACATATTTATACTCATACAGCAAAATATAAATTAGCTAAAGTCACCATGGTTGTATTCTTAGGTGGAGAAAGGAAAGCTGAGTTTTCTAAACAAATTCATATATTTTCTATAGAAAGAGAGTACCACTCCCATAATTCAGTTTTATGAGAAAAAAATAAATAAGTTTACCTTTATTATCATCTTAGAATCATTGTAATCAGAGTTTGGTTTCATTATTTTCTCCTGCTGCTCTTGTATTTCGAAAACTGGGTTCTATTATACAGAAAGAAGTCAACATGAAATCAATAAGATAAAGACAACATTGAAAATGAGAAATATCTACCAGAAGGGCAGTATTTTTACTGGAAGAATGTTAAATTACATTCCTGTTAAAGATGGCATTTAGTTCCCATTAACACATGTCAAAGGTAAGAAGAAAGGGCTTATTAAGTAGTTATATAATATATAATTTACTCTTCACTTTGACCCAGCTGGGATATACAACCACTACTGGGAAGAAGGATGTTTTTTAATTAATTAAGAATATTACAGAGATGTTTAAGCAGCAGATCTCCTAAAATCTTTATATATTACTCAAATCACACGTTTAATTGTAGTCCTGTAATATATATTCCCTTGTTACACTGAGCTTTCTGACTGCAGCATTTGAGGTAGGCCTTGAACACACTAATTAGTAAGCCTGTAAGATATCTTACCAGTGACAACAGCAATTGAGACAAAGAGAGTTAAAATCTTATTTTAAAAAAATCCTATTAAAGGTTTGGCACAAAGACATTGAAACAAATCTAAGAATTGGAAACAAGAAAGAGTCTAAAAGGCTTCCCTTCCTTTTCCTTCCCTGAGGTTATCAACGTGCCCTGCATGCCAAGTAAGCATGCCTGGAAGCCCAGGGGTGGTAGCATTGTGTTGAGGTATTGGGGTGCAGTGGGGATGGGTGGGCAGCATGGACAGGGGCTTTAGTGTACCCTGTGGCCAATGAAGAAGGCCAGGCGGAGGGGTTGGCAGCAAGGGGAAGGAACGTTCAGTGGTCGAGAGGCAGTGATGGGGTACGCAGTGAAGGAAGTGGCTATTGTGATTGAGGGATTGGTTACACTGAAGAAATAAGAAAATTGAGTGAAATATAAATATCTTGAGGATAATGAGAGCCAGATTTCTCACTGTTAGAGAAGTAGTTTACTTACACAGAAAAGGGAAAAGTTAGAAAGAACACTGAAATGTTGGGCTGGAATATGAACTCATAGTTTTTAAATTTATATATACAGATATACAAATAGTTATGGATGTATGTGTGTATGTGTGCATACATACATGCGTTTATTTTCTAGCTCTGTCCACTGACAAGGCCTAGAAGCAATGACACCCCAGCAGCAATGAACTCAATGAGTGCCTAGATCTTGGTTTCTAGATACCGTCCTGCAGTTAAAAAAAAACTAGGGCTCCTGGAGCAGGAAAAGTGAAAGTTGAGCTGAAACATCTTGTTATGCCAGGAATTAGGGAAATGCTCAAAGAGTAATGAGGACAAATCAAAAGGACACAATATCCATCACTGAAGGGTATCAATGGATTACAACCCATGAGTCCATACTAACCAAAATAAATAAATGGGAAGAAAGGAAAGCTCTTCTTTACAGTAGAATGCCAATTAACAAATGTAGGAGGAGTGAAGAGAAAATCTCCATTTGGCCATCATCAGTGTGGAAGTTGATCAAATCAGAGTCGCCAGTGGATGCTAAGGCTGATTGACGGGTAAGGTTTGACGAGGAGCAGTATGTTGGTGTCATCTCAGAGTATCTCCCCGCAAAATGCTCTTCAATTACAAAGGGGAAATGAGGATTTGATGGTGGAGAAACCTGACAGGCACCAACATTTCCGGTGGTTAAGGTCAACATCACTGGTGGTGGGTCGGGATGGCATTGCTTGTCCCCTGGTGTGATGCACTGAGGACAGCATAGCACTGTTTCTGAGGAATCTCTGCCAAGAATACATGGACTCTAATGGACAGGTTGAATTTGAGCTTCACCCTACAGAATGAAAGGCCAGTACTCTTGAAAACTGTCAAGAAGATGAATGACTGGGAACGACAGAGAAACTTGTTTCATAATGAAGGAGACTGAAGATATGTGAGAATCAAAGGCAACGTGTTCCTGGATTGGTCCTGGACCAGAAAGGAAAAAGACGTTATTGGGATAGTTGGTGAAATTTGAATGGGGTCTGAGTACTGGATGGTAGCATTGAATCTATGTTGATTTTCTTATTTGGAGCATTGTATGGTGGTTACAGGGAGTCCCAGCATGGTGCAAATGGTTAAGCACTCAACTATTAACTGAAGGGCTGGTGATTTAAACCCACCCAGAGGCACCTTGGAAGGAAGGCCTGGTGATCTGCTTCTGAAAGGTCACAGCCTTGAAAACCCTATGGAACACAGTTTTACTCTGCACACATGGGGTCGCCATGAGTTGGAATTGACTCAATGGCAACTAACAATAATAACATGGTGGTTGTGTAGGGAAATGTCCTTTGAGGGTGGGCAGAACACACACTGGAGGGCTGATGAGCCTTCCTGTCTGCAGTTTGCTTCAAAGTAGTTCAGAAAGAGACCACAGTAGGGTGTATATGAGCACGTGGGCATGCACGCACACGTACAGAGCAAATGTAAACGCCAATCGTTGGAGAACCTGGGTGAATGAGTATATACATGGGAATTCATTTTGCTATTCTTGTAACTTTTCTGTAAACTTGAAAGTATTTTAAAATGAAAGTTTTTTTTAATGTTTAAAGAGGTAAAAGAAGAATTTAAGTGTAAGATTAAGAAGGGGAAGTCCTAAATACAGGGAGGGCACATAAGACTTTTTTTTTTTTCAGCTTATTCTGCCTCATTTGACATACGCCTACAGAAAGCAATCTTTATCTGCACATTTAACTACATAAACGTCCCTGTAGGTGCCCTAGTAAATCCCATTCTGCAGCACTTAGGACTTCAATACTGAAGGGCCAGTTTCTATTACAGTGTTTTTCACTAAGTGTGCTGTTTTGTATTCATATAAATTAATATCATGCTTTTATATAATAATACTGATGATAATAATAGGTTTTATTTGTCCTTACGTAGCTTTTATCAGGTGTTATCACTACTCTTTCCCATATTTTAACTCAATCCTCACAACACCCTATGAGGCTGAGACTATTGTTATCCTTATCTGTAGACAAAACAAAGAGAAAGGTCAAGTGTCTTGTCCGAGTTAGTGGCAGGGCTGGGCTTTGAGCCCAGGCAGTCTGGCTCCAGAGTCCATACTTTTTATACTTTTTGTAGTTTTTAAGTTTCTTCAGGGCAGGGACTATGCCTCCTTCCGCATTTATTTTCTTCCTCAAGAAGGTCTAACCCAATGTCCTGTATTCGATAAATAGATGTTAACTGGGAGATTGAGACCCAGGGGTAGAAGCTCTATTGCAACCATTCGCTGCATGGTCATCAAGTCATGTAACCTAAGTGTTGTCTCTCAAGAGAATACACCAAGGTATGTCTCAGAGATGAAACGCACGGTACAGAACAGGAAGTCAGAGAAAGGGAGACCATCAACATCGATGTGGGACAAAGCCTTCTTCCAGTTCAGCCAACAGAGACTCGGTAGCACGCGCGTGCACACACACACACACACACACATGCACACACCTGCCTGGCATTGAATTGTATGCAGGGGATTCAAGGACATGGGTTTTCACCCTCAAAATTGTACAGCCTACTCTTGGGCAGGGGGTAGAGGCTCATTGGAAAAAACAGATTCCTAGGCCCAGACCTATAGAGCTCATTTTGAGAAACTCCTGGTGGAATAGATTTTACGGGATGAGTAGCAAGATGAGAAGAGGGTGCTCCAGGCTGGGAGAACAGAAGGGACCACAATTCTGGCAGGAAAGAGCGTTCTGTACCTGGGAAAGAAAACGGAAACACTCTGATGGAACCAGTATCACTCAGGAGCACTCACCTCCCAGGGCCAGCTGTCCTCTGGTGTTGGATGCAGTGGCCCACTGAAGCGGGGGGTGTGCATTTCAACACTTGGGACCACTCCCAGACCCAGAGGACCATGTGCCTGGGGCTGCCCAGCACAGTCCCAGTTTACTCCTGTTGGCCCAGCATCCCTTTTGGTTAGTGCCCTCTTTCGTTCTCAAAAGCCTCCTGTTTTGGATGATAAATTATATGACCACACTACTCAAACCCCACTTTATGCCGACTAACATTATCGATCTCTCTGCCTCTCTACCAAATCCACATCCTGTTTTCCCTCTTTGGGGAAAAGGAACTTAGAGCCTGAACGAGCAGGAAGATTTCATGTGAACTTTATTACCACCTACGTATGATGGTTAAATCATTCATTTGATGGTATTTATTGAGCATTCACTACAAGCTATGGGTGGTTGATATGGTTGTTGTTAGGGGCCATTGAGTTGATTCCCACACAGAGCGACCCCGTGTGTGACAGGGTGGAACTGCCCCACACGGTTTTCTTGGCTGTAATCTGAACAGCCACTGGGTGGGCTCTAACCACCATTTTGATTAGCAGCCAAGCACTTCACTGTTGTGCACCAGGGCTCCCTTAGAGCCCAAGTTAGACATATTGTCTTAACTTTCACTCCATCAGTGAAGTATAAGTTGCATCTAGTGTCTATCTGATATAAAAAAAAAAAGTGTCGACCTTCCATTCAGAGTGGCCTTAATGACCTTGTCAAATTGGCTGCATATGTGATTTGGCGAAACATATACACACTGCATTAAAAAGTGTCCATAAATTAAGATAATTCAAATTTCAATGTGGGTTGTATTCCACTAGAAATCTACTAAAATGAATATGCATTCCCTCGTGTTTCAGAGAAATGCAAATTCCACCTTTCTAGGTACTTTGACGACGGTTATGTACAGAGCACCGCTTGTAAATAATTAAAGTCTATAGTGTTAGGTAAGTGTCTTGATAAACGTACTTTCTACCACTTTTTATGTGGAAATTTAAACATTCATTCACATTTGCATTGAGATTTAAAGTTGAACAGATGTCTTGAGGCCGTTCTGAGAATTAGAATTGTTTCTATAAATCCTTCAGATTGAAACATTTTATGCCCTCGCAAGCTTCCTATTTAATTCTATTGTCAATTGAAAATATTGATTTTATTGGTTTTATCTCAAGTCTATGTTGAACAAAGATTAAAGGCCATTGGTCCCATCTGATGCATTTTAAACCCTCATGTTGCTTTTTTGACTGTAAATGTCTTTGTAGGAACTATACAAAAGGGTTTTCTGTGGGACCCTGGTTTACCGAATGGCAAAAATTCCTTTAATGAGCCATTTGGAAGATTTTTAAAAGTCCTTTTAGAAAATTTGGTAAGATAACAGAATTAGTTTGTCAAATTTGAATCATGTTTAAATGGGAAGCTAAAACAGCAAGGTTTACTTGGGGTTTTCATTTGTTTAAACTCAGCAAGTAGTTTAAATAATAGACCACATTTGAAAATTAATCTCATCACTGGAGTTGTTTGGTAGATCTTGGCAACGTGAGATTTGGGCTCCTACTATGCGCAAGATGCTGTGACATCTACTGAAAAGATTCACAAGAGTGGTATTTAAGACATTCCTTAGAAGATGGCAGGAATTTCACAGGAATAGAAATTGGGCATGGGGTAAAACAAAAAACCAGTTGCTGCTGAGTCCATTCTGACTCACGGCACCTCATGTGAGTCAGAGTAAAACTGAGTTCCACAGGTTTTTCAATGACTGTGACCTTTCGGAAGCAGATCACAGGGCTTTTCTTCCCAGGCGCCCCTGGGTGGGTAGGAGATGGGATGAGTGAAAAGAATTACAGACATAGAGAACAATGGGGGTAAAGGCACATGGGAAGGAAGTGAGAGAGGTATAGCAAGAAGGCGAGTGTCGGCTGGGTTGGCTGATATGGGAGATAAGGCTATAAGAGATACTCGGAGTGTCTTCACGTGTAGTAAGTTTGGACTTTCTTTTATATGCAGGTGGGGCCCACTGACAGGCCCCGGGCAAGTGAATGACATGATTAAATTCCTGATTGTGGATCTGAACTGGAGTTGGGAAAGGTTGGCGATACAGACCAGTTAGGAGGATTTTGCAGTATTTGCAAAAAAAAAAAAAAAGGTAATATGGGTGTAAGCTAGGACAGCAGCAGTGGAAAGAGAGAGGAGCAATAGATTTTTTAAAACATCATAATCAAATCCGTAGAACTTGGCAAAGCATCGTATGTGAGGAGCTGTGGGGAGTGGACGTTTGGAGATAACCCTGAGGCTTTGAGCCTGGACAGCGGGGGAGGTGGTAAAACCATCTGGAGAAACGGGCTGCAGGTTTAAGTGAGTGATCAGGAGCTTGGTCCTGGATGCCCTCAGCCTGAGACCAGTATGTGTTATGTGTAAATACACCTATAAACCAAAACCAAACCTACTGCCTTCCAGTTGCTTCCGACTCAAAGCAACTCTATAGGACAGAGTAGAACTGCCCCACAGGGTTTCCAGGAGCAGCTGGTGGATTTGAACTGCCAACCTTTTGGTTAGCAGCCATCGCTCTTAACCACTATGCCACCAGGGCTCCAAATACATGTATATAATCTACGAAATGTCCACAATTACTGGTAACCATTTGCTGGATCAATGCAGGAAGGAGCTTTGTTTCCAGAAGGCAGTTGGATATGCAGGCCTTTGCCACAAGATTATTTTGTGTGGAGACACAGAGGTGGAAAGTGAATGAGACGGTCACCGGTACAATGCAGAGCAGGAACAGAAGGGGCTGAGGACAGAACTCAGGCACAAGGTTCATTTAGGGGCCATGAGAAAGACAAAGAGGCAGAACAGAAACAGTCAGAGGGGTAGAACCCAGAAGAGAGAGAGCTCAGAGTTGCTGAAATCTGAAGAGGCAGGTGTCGCAAAGAGAGGGACAGAGATCAGTAGACTGAGACAAAGCCCCCGGAGTGGGCGTGTTGGAGTTCATTGCTGAGTGTCCATTATGTGCCATATCCTGCGCTGTACTGACTACCTGCCTGTCACTCACACCACATGTGCAGGTAAAACTGCTTTATAGGGTTTTCAAGGCTGTGACCTTTCGGAAGTAGATCGCCAGGTCTGTCTTCTGATGCGCCTCTGGGTGGGTTCAAACAACCAACATTTCAGCTAGTGGTTGACCGCTTAACTGTTTGCACAACCCAGGGAGTAGGTATTGCTATTAAAGTGCACAAGTCGATTTAGAACATTTAAGTGACTTCCCCAAGGTCACACAAGTAGCAAGTGGGAGGAGGGCAGGGACTCTAAGCCAGCTAGGCCTCACCCCCAAAGCCTGCCACCCTCACACACTTGGCCCCAGGGAGGTGGGGGTAGAAGCCAGAACTCAGAGTGTCTGGGAAAGAGAAGGGGACAGGCCTCACATTCATTCCGTCCTTGCCCTGGGCCCAGACCCATGCAGAACCTACACGTGAATGCAGGCTACAGTGGGGAAAGGACAGAAAAGAGGACAGCTGGAGGGAAAGTGGGAGAGGGGGGAGCCAGCTCAGGGAGGGGCCGGAGTGACCCTGCTACCCTGGGTCCTCTGCCAGAACAGGGAGACAGTCTCCTAAAACAGAACCTTGCTTTAAAACTTTAAAATCTGTGAACTAGGATTTTTACCACCATAACAGAATGTGGCGACTTGCTCTTTCCCATGTGCCAAGTGCTATTTCCTATTTTTAATTTATGTGCAAAGTATCCAGGAGGTAGGGTCGTACATACTTTTCTGGGTCCCTTGCCTTTTTCTGTTGAGAGTGTGATATTTCCTTTCAAAACGATAGTGGTATTAAACTCTGGATGATGGGAAACAAAAGGAAAACAGGCCGTGAGGACATTCGCGCTAGCAAAGGGGGTAAGCACCAATCATGGAGGTGAGTTCTCTCAGAGGGCAGGAGACTTTTGTGAGGGAGAGAAAATTCACTTTGCCCTTCTGAGGGAAAAGAATTTCTCCAGAGCTGCCGCGGCCTTTCTGAAACGCTGTTAGGCCCTCACCTGGGAGGGTCGTCTCAGGCAGACTGTCGTGTTTGTGTGCCTTGGAGAGAAGTACGCTGTCTGCCTGAGGATCGCTCATGTGGGTGGCTGTTTTCAGTCCAGTCATTGTTCCTTTGAACAACCTGTAAGCCCTGAGCATACCTGAATATCAAAATGGGGCAGGACAATTTTCAGCAATGGGTTTTTTGGTTTTTATACACAAAAAAGCACCCAGAGAAGAGAGAGTCCGACCTGCACGAATAGGCTTTAAAACCAGGGGGACTTCCGGGAACAGAAAAGGTTGTTATTAATCAGCCCTCAGTCTCAGCTGTGGAGAAGCATTCTAATAAACTTGGTTACGGGAGGAATTATGTGGTATTCCACCTTCCGCAGAGGTTTTTTTTTGTTTTTGCGGTAAATACGTATGTAGTAAAATATTTGTCATTTCAACAATCTTCAGCTGTACAGTTTAACAGTTTAACCTGTTGCCATTGAATTGATTCCGACTCATGCTGACCCTATGTGTGACAGAGTAGAACTGCTCCATAGGGGTTTCTTGGCTGTAATCTTTACAGAAGCAGATTGCCAGGCCTTTCTTCTGTGATGCCAGTGCGTGTGTTTGGACTGCCAACCTCTGGGTTAGTAGTCAAGCACAAACTGCACCACGCAGGGACCTAGGTAGAGGTTAACGACATCAGTCGTGTTCATCATGTTGTTCAACCATCAACCTCATCAGTTCCCAAGATTTTCCATCACCCTTAACAGAAGCTCAGCATCCCCGAAGGGCAAGCCGTGAATGGAGAGAACTCTAAATGCACCCTCCAAGTCAAACGTATTTGGGAAGTTTGAAAGGACGTTGGATAACTAAAGCTATGCCCACACAGTGCCAAAATAAGGAGTGAAAATTAAAAACAGAAACGAAAAACAAAAATCTAACCCACCAATTAATTGTTTGGTCTGCCTAATGCTCAACCACAGGTCTGTAACTCCCCTTCCTTCTCCCAAAAGACCCATCTCTCCATCCTAGTGGTGCCAAAGTTCATTCTCTCTGGCAATGAACAAATTGACCTTCCACTTTCCCTCCAGCTGAGTCTCTGGTGTGAATGCAGACATGGAATTACACACTTCTCCAATGAGCAAATTCAAATGTCTGATTCAGACCTGACCTGAAGAACCGGGTTTTCGACTTATACCGATCATGATCACGGGCCGTTGATAACGTAGACTGGCGTTACAACGGCAGGACTGAATCACAGCTTCCTCCTCTTACCTGATTGCCCGAAGTTGGCTGGCACCAGGTGGACACAGTCTGAAGCAGTGGCAAAACTTACACAATGAAGGACCAGTTTTCTCCTAGCCCTGGCATAAACTCCACCATAAGCTCCACCTCTGTGGAGGGGCTAGGGCAGCTTGACCTGAGACCACGACACACTGGTCATGCAGCTTTGACCTGCGCCATGGGCAGTTGTGATCAGCGAGAGCACAAGCCTTCTCTCTGGCAGGAAAGCTGGAATCTTCAGGCCTGGCACTGAGATTTACCAGAGGCCTGCTCTAGGCCCTTGACCTCCTTTCCGTGGCAGGAAACAGAGGCAGGCCCAGGTCTAGGACAGGACTTCTGTATACATTCCACAGCCAGGAAGGTCTGGGGCAGCCACTTGCCCTGAGGCATCCCCATGTTAACTGTCCTGGCTCAGGGGTCAGTGGGGTCCATCCCAAACCCTGATGCTCTTCCCAAATGAGGGAAGTCATGCCAAGTCCTTGGAAGCAGCTCTTAGCACTGATGTTGCCTCCGATACCAGGCACCACAGGGGAGTTTTTAGAGAGCTCTAGGCCCTTGGCATGGTTTATTGAACTATTAGTTTGAACCATATGAAACTGCCATTTTTGTAGATCAAACATGGTAAAAAAAAGTAGCGTGTCTACCCTGACAGAAACTGTGAGCACAGCGTAGGGGATGTGGCAAAAGGGCACAATTCTGGAATCAGACCTGGGTTCGAACAGCAGTTCTGTCAACCTTCCTCCAACAAACACATACTGAATTCCTGCTCTGTGCCCCATGCTATTCCAGGAGCTGGGCATACAGTGGTGATGAGGACTGACGAGCCCCGTCCTTTTCATGGCATGTCCTAGGGCTGCTTCCCAGCTGTATGATGTTGGACAAGTCACTCAGTCTCCCTGGTGAAACAGGGTAGCTCACATAAAGCACCAGCCACACTGTTGGTCCTTGATAAGTGGTAAAACCCAAAAAATGTGATAGTTGCTGTTATTTTGCTGTGGCTCATAGAAAACTCCTAATAAATATCTGTGGAATAAAAGAGCCTTGAAATATATTGTGGGAATCTTCAAGCTCATCCCCTCTGAGCTCTGAAACTAGGAGCTACAGCAGGGGAATGCAGCACCTGGGGCGGGACCACTCTCAGTGAAGCCCACAGATCCCAGTGGTCGCTGCTCCCCATCGACTCTAAGACTAGGGAGAGACCATCTGTGGTCAGCTCCTGGGTGAGGCAGGAGGGCAGGAGGCACTGGAGGAGTTCAGGGAGGTATGATCTGGATCACCTCTCTTGTCGTTGTTGTTGAATGCCACCCAGTTGATTCCGACTCATAGCCCCATGGGACAGAATAGAACTGCCCCATAGGGTTTCTAGGCTGTGATCATTATGGGTGCAGATCACCAGGTCTTTCTCCCCTGGAGTCACTTCATCGGTTCCAACCAGCAACATTTTGGTTAGCAGCCAAGTGCTTAACCATTGTACCCACCAGGTTCCTTTCACCTTTCTTAGTGGGCATGAAATCACTTAATCTGAAGAAAATAATGGTCAAATTTATTGATTCAGGCGAAGCAAAGGTATGAGACCTCAAAGGGGACCCTGAGTTTACTTGTGGGAACTGCTGATATGAGAAATCAAACACAGATTTGGCTCTGGTCAGTAAGATGACATGTAAATTGGCCAGTCCACCTCCAACACACACACCACCCCCACTTTCCCTCCAACTGAGTCTCTGATGTGAATATAGACATGGAATTACAGCTTCCTTTTGCAGCCCTGCGGCCTTATTTTCCAGGCTCTGTGTGCAAACAACAGGTCACACGAATATCTCCTAGGCCACCCTGCACACCACTGTAAGGGGCATATGTCCTGCTGAACGAGGCATTACTAAGTGCGAGGTTGCTGTCTAGCAGTAGAGGCAGTGATGGTACCTTCACAGGGATCACCTTCCTGAGGCTCATCTGGCTCTCCAAGTCCATTCATCACCGGCGCCACAGAGGGAGTGGAGACCAACAATTGCGCTAGCTTATTTTCATACACTTTTCTGGTGGAAGCTGAGGAAGAATGCGGAGAACAGGCTAAATCGTTCTGTTTTGTATGTGATCTTCTTGGATTTATGATATTTTACAACTCAGGTTCTTATTCTCGTACCTTACATTATTGGCTTTTACAGTAAAGTGGCGTCACCGGTTCAACAATTTCTACGTGTATAATTCAGTGACATTGATTACATCCTTCAAGTGTGCAACCATTCTCGCCTTCCTTTTCCGAATTGTTCCCCCCCAGTAACATAAACTCACTGCCCCCTCAGCTTTCTATTTAACCTTTCAAGTTGCTGTTGTCAATTTGATCCTATATAGATGGTTTTTAAAAGACCACAATGCTCAAGGCAGACATTCTTTACTAATTAAGCTAACAATTTTTTAGTTTAGACTTCAGGGAATATTTTTTTTTTAAGGTTTAAAGGTTATGTTAGGGCAATAGTTTCAGGGGTTCATCCAGCTTAACAGCTCCAGAAAGTCTAGATTCCTTGAGAATCTGAAATTCTGTTCTACATTTTCCCCCTTTTGATCAGGATAGAATCTTTGATCAAAATGTAAAGGACCACAAATACCACAGCCTCCACCAGACTGAGTCCAGCACAACTAGATGGTGCCTGACTACCACCACTGACTGCTCTGACAGAGATCACAGTACAGAGTCCCAAGCAGAGCTGGAGAAAAACGTATAACAAAATTCTAACTCACACACACACACACAAAAAGACCAGACTTACTAATCTGACAGAGACAGTGGAAATCCGAAGAGTATGGCCTCTGGACACCCTTTTAGCTCAGTAATGAAGTCACTCCTGAGGTTCACCCTTCGGCCAGAGATAAGACAGACCCATAAAACAAAACAAGACTAAAGGGGCACACCAGCCCAGAGGCAAGGATGAGAAGGCAGGAGGGGACAGGAAAGCTGGTAATAGGGAACCCAAGGTCAAGAAGGGAAAGTGTTGACATGTCACTAATGTCACAAAATGATATGTGTATTAATTATTTAATGAGAAGCTAGTTTGTTCTCTAAACCTTCATCTTAAGTACAATAAAAAAAAAAAGTTCAGTAATGGTAAAAAAAAAAAAAAAAAAAGAAGGGGTCCCCACAACTCATCCCTTTTTTTCCACAAACACTTAGGGTGAGGCCAGGTGTTGGGATACATCCAAGAATATGACAGACAAGGCTGTGCTCCTCATGGAGCTTCTAATAAATACATAAATAAAGAACATAATGTACATACTAGAAAAAAAAAAACAGGTTCGTATACAATAAAGTGCAACTAGTTTTTAACATGAAGAAAACAAAAATCCTCACAACTGGACCACTAAGCAACATCACGATAAAAGGAGAAAAGGTAGAAGTTGTCAAGGATTTCATTTTACTTGAATCCTCAATCAACGCCCATGGAAGCAGCAGTCAAGAAATCTAATGATGTATTATATTGGACAAATCTGCTGCAAAAGATTTCTTTAAAGAGTTTAAAAGCAAAGATGTCACTTTGAGGACTAAGGTGTGCCTGACCCAAGCCATGGTATTTTCGATTACCTCACAGGCATGCAAAAGCTGAACAACGAATAAGAAAGGCTGAAGGAGAAATGATGCCTTTGAATTACGAACAAATCTGTCTTGGAAAAAGTATAGCCAGAATGCTCCTTAGAAGTGAGGATGGTGAGACTTCATCTCATATACTTGCGACATGTTGTCAGGAGGGACCAGTCCCTTGAGAAAGGCATCATGCTTGGTAGAGGGTCATCGAAAAAGAGGAAGAGCCTCAACAAGATGGACTGACACAGTGGCTGCAACAGTGGGCTCAAACATAGCAACAATTGTGAGGATGGGGAGTGTTTTGTTCTGTCATACATAGGGTCACAGAGAAACAGCAGGAGCGGAACTGGGAGACTGGCAAGAGATGGCACAGTGGGCTTCCTGGCCCATGGAGCGGGACGGCTACGGTGGGCGTGCAGAACCACAGAGTAAGACAGCTGAGCGCCTTCGGGCAGGAGGCTTAGTGGTAGAGTGGGGTGCCCCCAGGCAGTTACTGATGGTGCTAAAGAGCTTTGTAACACTTGCCGGAGTAGGGCAGAGGCCAGGCTAAAGGGTCAAGGGGCCAAGGGGCCACCGGGCCAACAACCAGGGAAAGGCCAGTCAGTTCTGATTGAAGAATTATATCCTCGGTCGTTCCTAATCCTGAATTGTAACCTTCCTAATAATCCCCAGGTAACTTTCCCTAGGAAACCCTGGTGGTGTAGTAGTTAAGTGCTACCTACAGCTGCTAAGCAAGATCGGCAGTTCAAATCCGCCAGGCACTCCGTGGAAACTCTGTAGGGCAGTTCTGCTCTGTCCTATAAGGTCACTATGAGTTGGAATCTACTTGACGGCAGTGGGTATGGTTATTTTGTTTTTTTTTTAACTTTCCCTATTAAATCCCATAATCATGAGTTTTGTCTGTGAGTTGCGTGTGGCCATTCCAGTGATTTATCAAACCCGGCAGAGAAGTAGAGAGTGTCGTGGGAGGGACATTTGGCGTCAGAACTGGTAAAAAGGTTGGCGAGAAGAGGTATGTCTGACCTCCACCTCAGAGGAATCAGCCTTGGGCTGTTGGTCTTGATTCTCTTTCCCCCTGGTGAAGAGAGAGGAGGTCTGATACTGCTGCCAAGCCATTTTAACATGTATTTTCTGATTTCTAATTTAATAGTTTTTATTGTATACCTCCCTCCTACTGTGAGTTGTTTTCAGTCTTCGGAGGTAGTTTATAGATAATAAGTGCTCGTCTTTAACGCTTGATACATACGTAGTATTGGGCCAGGTGAAAATCCAAGCTTCTTAAGTTCTCCCTGTAATTCATAGTCACTCAGACACTTCACGTCCACCATGGTGCTAGAAGTTTGGTCTCTTTTCTGATAATGGAACTTTTGAAATAGTAAAACATTAATTTCGTTAAGATAGTTTTACAAGTAAATGCTAAATATCAGTACACAGAAGTGTTGACAACTCCATCTCCCCAGATTTTTGCAGCGAAGCAAAAATCACCATTCTCTGCTCCTTTGTGCCATAAATTCCTGCCAGGATGAGCCACCTCTGTGCAAAGCCTTGGATGGGTATCACTTTGCCCCAAGTCCTTGGGGTTCGATTATCTCTAACCTTTCTACTCAACGAATGTGAGAAAATCTGCACAAATGTGGACAAATGAACAAACATTCCCCCTACTGCTCAGGAACTCTGAGTAAGACTCAAGCTGCAAGAAGATAAGAAGTTAATTAAGTATGAAAGAGCCGAGAGAGATTTTTTAGTGAGTTAAATAAAAGTTATTTATCCCTGCCCTCCTTCTGATGAGCGTACGGAGACTGTGGAGTCTTCAGTTATTGCAAACGGCAGTACTTTTCACACTTGTAATTCTACTCGGAATGTAACGAGATGGTAGTTTTTAATTAACCACCAACAGGCTTTGTAATTGCTGAACTGGCATTTGAAAAAAAAGTCAGCTATTCATTCTCTGGCACACAAATTTATTTATATAGATTTATGCCAAGTCTCGATATAGGGATCCACGTCCACATAGGCTCAAGTACAATCAGTTTTACTCAGTTGGTCCCTTTATCCCCCAAAACTGACCCCTCTACCTACTTAACAAAATCCTGAGAAAACGGACCCATTTGTCAACCCTTTTACAGAGATTTTTAATTTAGGACTTAGTTGTGCCTCATTCCTATCATGTTTCAAACCTTTTCAATATTGCAGTGAAAACAACTGCAAGATAATTACTCAGCATAGGAGAATCTAGACCAATTTTTAAGTAATGACTTTGCCTTTATTGATGATCAATCAACGTCCAATTAGGAAAAACATTGTATCCAAGCTAGAAAGAGTCATGAATTGTTATGTACAACAGGCTTGTTCAGGAACCCCTGGTTTAACAATTCTCCATTTTAAAGTCATATTCTTTAAGGATACTCACTTCCTGGCATATACCACTCACTGCCGTCCAGTTGATTCCGACTCCTAGTGACCCTAGAGGGCAGAGTAGAACTGCCCCACCGGGTTTCCAATGAGCGGCTGATGGAGTCAAACGGCCGACCTTTTGGTTAGCAGCTGAGCCCTTAACCACTGCGCCACCAGGGCTCCTTATGGCCCATAGTGGGTGCCTAGTAAATGTCAGTTTCCTTCTCTTCTACGTGTTTGGGAAGCTGAATTAACACTTTCAGGCCTCTAGGGAACAACCTAATGCTAGAAAGAAAAGGACACTGCACCTCAGAATCCTTTGTTTTGTTTTGTTTTTTTTACTAGAAGCTGGTTTAGGCAGATCCTGTGACATTTGTTCCTGAGGACAGCTTTCTGTGGTTTTCACCAGCTTCCCAAAAAATAACCCCTGAGAGAGCCCTCACCAATCTCAAGTAACACCAGACAACTGCCTAGAGGGAACATGCACATGGAAGGAAAATACTCAAATGGAATCCACCTTGATGATTAATCCACTTACCCCTTCACATGGTGGTCGAAAGCCTCTGCAGTCAGGCGGGTTACTAACCCTCGGTGAGTTTCATCTGAGGGAGGGTTTCCACTAGCAACCAAGCCCTCTTTGCCTGTTAGCACGGTCATCACAATACTGACAGTGTGACATCAGTAACCTCCATGGCAACAGACTGCTAGGAAAGTCAGATGATTAACTTAACCTAAGTTGAGACAGAAGGAGGCACTGGTGGACTTCCGAGGGAGACCGCCAGGGGAAAAAGTCAAGAGACGCAGAGAAGCTATCACTATGCACAAGAATAAGGGTTTTTTTGGACCAAGCCAAACGGTGCCAAGAAACTGGGACAAGAACAGAGAAATTAACAAACGCAAGTGTGTGGGCCACCTTCAAGAGACCCACGGTACAGGATGGGTGATTCGGCCACATACTCTAGGGAAAATGAGGACGTGGAAGATGCCTTGTCAAGGACTGCTCATTTAAGAGTATGAATCAGGATGGAGTGCAGATTAATAATAATCAACTGCATTCGCCTCGTGCTTTGGGCCTTTTCAAAGCCCTGTCACATGATCTCGTTTCATCCTCTGTACAAGCCTGTAAGACAGCCAGGACAGATAGCAGCATCGACATTGCAAACAGCTAGTTTTTGGGTTTGTTGTTGCTGCTTTATTCAAGGAAAGGTCCATCAGATGATTAGCTTGAGACACTTTTAAGAAAGATTGCTGAGACTTTAAAAACAATCATGCCACAGAAAATGAGACTGGGGAGGAGTGAGCTTCTTGGTTCAAATAGACACATGAGACTATGCAGGCAGCTCCTGTCTGGAGGGGAGATGAGAGGGCAGAGGGGTCTAGAAGCTGGCTGAGTGGACACGGGGATACAGGGTGGAGAGAAGGAGTGCACGGTCTCATTAGGGGGAGAGTAAAAAAAAAAAAAATTTTTTTTTTTTTTTAACTAAGAGTATATAGTAAGGTGTATATAAATTTTTGTATGAGACTGATTCGATTTGTAAACTTTCACTTAAAGCACAATAAATATTAAAAAAAAAATCATGCCAGACAAAGTGTAACACTGGGAAAACACAGTGCCTAGATTAAATACCAGGAACAGGAGGGGGTCACCTGAGAGGGGGCTAAGGGGACAAGGGAGCCAACCTGCCTAGGATCAAATCCCAGCTCTATCACTTACCAGCTAGGTGACACCAAGTCAGGTAAGTTACTTAACCTCACAGTGTCTGCTTTTCCTCATGTAATGGGAATGGTAATGGTACCTACATCACAGAGCTGTCATTATAATACACAATGTGTAGCTGGCACACAGTAAGCACTGTATAAATGTTTGCCACTGTTATAATTATTCATGAGTCCTATCCTCAGAGAAGTCTCTGGGCAGTGTAAACAGTGAAACATTCAGCTGCTAATTAAGATTGGAAAGTTGGAGTCCACCCAGAGGTGCCTTGGAAGAAAGGCCTGGAGATCTACTTCTGAAAAACCAGCCATTGAAAACCCTGTGGAACACAGTTCTACTCCAACACACATGGGGCTCCCGTGAGTCAGAGTTGACCTGATGGAAACTGGTTTCCACCTCCCATCTGTCAGTTTGTTGTATTTTGGTTGCTTGTGTGTTACTGGATCACCTGTGGTGGACAGGCTTTAGCGAAGCTTCCAGAGTAAGACAGACTGGGAAGAAAGGCCTAGAGATCTACTTCTGAATATTAGCCAATAAAAACCTTGTGGATCACAACAGAACATTGTTGGACTCACTTGCTTTGGACACACCATCAGGAGGAATCAATTGCTGGCAGGCAGAGGACATCATGTCTGGTAAAGCACGTAAGGGCAATGGAGCCCCTCAGTGAGATGGATTGGCACAATAAATCCAACAATTGCCTCAGACACGCTGGCAATTGTGAGGATGATGCAGGACCAAGCAACGTTAACTGGATGGCAGCTATCCACCTGTCTATCCGTCCATCCACGCATCCCCCCATCCGCCCATCCATCCATCCATTCGTCCATCTGTCCTCAGAAAGTTTCCACATCCAATCCTTTCCTCAGAAGGCTTCATCCCATTTACACTTGCCCATGGGAGTCCATCATTTCAACACTTCCTGGATTCTGGGGAAAAGCTGAGCATCTCTGGGTGGATGGTCCACAAAGCTCATGGAGTGATCCCAGGCTGTGGATCCAAGGGCTGTGGCTCCAGACTTTCTGAATGGAGCATCAGTTTCCAAACAAACATGTAATGCAAACATTCGCCAGCATCCAAACATTGCTTTCACCAAACAAAGGCTGAAAATTGACACATTTGTTTCAGTCAAAGCAAAGCAATGATAGGCTTGGGTTATTAGAATGCACAAGCATTTTGTTTACATTTCCCAGAATTGCTTTCAACAAAAAGGCAGCCAGCAGGTGGGACCACTGTCATTTAAACAGCTAGATTTTTGGAATGAAACAGGCTTTTCAAAAAGTTATTTTCTTCACCAAACCTCTGGGGTTTAAAGCAAGTTGAATTTACCAGGGATTAAACCAGATGATCTCAACCAACAGCTTTGGGTTAAGTCCCTAATATGTGCAAACTCTTGTAAAGGAGCCCCGGTGGTGCAATGGTTAAGAGCTCGGCTGCTAACCACAAGGCCAGCGGTTTGAATTCACCTGTCTCTGTAAAAATTAGAGCCTAGGAAACCCTGTGGGGGCAGTTCTATTCTACCATATAGGGTCTCTATGAGTCAGAATCAATTCAATGGCACACAACAATAATATCCTAAAGTTATTCTCTTGAAGATTCCACTGGCATATCTATGATTCTATTCTAAGCATTATCTCAGTTAACAAATCCTGTACTGTGCAAGATCCTGAAATACATGGTTTTGATGTTTACAGCACCCCACGTTTTATCTGCCTAGTCCTTGGGCATTAGCCTCCTTTTTGTTTTTTATTTCCCCCATGGCTGCAAAGATGTTTTATCCCATTTCTTGAGGGAAGCAAGTTTTAATTGCCAATCGACTAGGTATTCAACATGATAAGGTACCTAAACCCTGAGAGCTTCCTCCTTTCATTAAAATGTAGATCTAATTTCTCTTCCCTTAATGCCACATGCTGTTATTAAACCGAAATAACGGAAATAGTAAAAGCCAGATGTCACTTCAGACTCAGGTTTGACATGGGGCACAATTTCCTCTCCTCCAGTTTAATCTGCAGTTATTTACTAACCCCGTCCTTTGGAAGAATGCACAATTTAAATGTAAATGCAATTACATAGGGGAGTAGATAGTAGATTTGCAGCTTCAATTGCCAATAACCATTTGCAAAGGAAAAAATCAACTAAAGCAAAGATCAGCAGCTGTCTGGCTGAAGTCTGCCTCACTCCCATTCTCAGACAACTTTACTCCTGGAGCCACCTGCCTCAGAGTCTCAGCTATGCGAGCAAATGGAAGTGGAAAACTGAGCCATTTTCTTAGCTAGTTCAAGCTGAATTTTACGCCTGGTAATCTACTTCCTAAAAAACCAAAACCAAACCTTTGCCATCAGGTGGCTTCCAACTCATGGCCACCTAATGTATTACAGAGTAGAACTGCTCCATAGGGCTTTCTTGGCTGTAACCTTTATGGACGCAGACCACCGGGGCTGTCTTCAGTGGCACTTGTGAGTGGGTTAGAACTGCCAACCTTTAGGGTAGCAGTTGAACACAAACTCCTTGTGCTCCCCAGGGACTTGCTCACAGCTGTGAAAACTGTATGGAGCGCGGTTCTACTCTGCAACACATGAGGCTGCCAAGAGTCAAAACTGACTTGATGACGACTGGTTTTGGTGTTTTGGTTTAGAGGAAGGATGGGGGTAGTTTGGGTTTCAATTAGCTAACCCAGTTGGTATCATTGTTGAAATCATTAACTGACCGATTTCTTCCAACAAATATTTATTGATTATCTCCTATGAAACAGGCACTACGTTTGGGCCAAAGAGGAGAATACAGAGACTCAAAAGTTACATCCTCCTTTTAAGGATCCCACTGTTTCCTTAAAGAGAAACGTAAACAAATAAATGCAAGAAAATAAGATGAGGAACTATTAACAGAGTCCTGCAAAGAGCCCAGAATAGGGGACATGCAGGTTGAGAGTTTTACTTAGGCTGAGACTTGGAGGACCAGTAATAATTTGCTCTATCGACAGGGATCGGGGACAGACATTCTAGAAGTGCAGTGAGCAAGAAGGGAAATACACCAGGTCAGATAGGCCGGGGCCAATTTGTGAAGGACCTTGTGGGCCATGCTAGGGAACCTGGCCTTCACCTCTGGGCACATTTGGAAGTCTATAAGTAGGATGTGACGTGATTAAATGTATGTGTTTGCTAATTACGTGTTTGATATCATTTAGGTTTGCTACAAGGAGCCCTGGTGGTACAATGGCTAAGCGCTCAACTACTAACGGAAAGGTTGGCAGTTCCAACACATCAGTGACTCCACTGGTGAAAAGACCTGAAAAACTGCTTCTGTAAAGATTACAGCCTTGGCAAAGTCATAGAAGCTTCATAGACACATCCAAACAGCTTGAGGGACTGAGTTACTGGGCTGAGGGCTGGGGAACATGGTCTCGGGGGATACCTAGCTCAATTGGCACAACATGGTTTATAAAGAAAATGTTCTATATCCAGCGAAGGTGAGTGGCATTTGGGGTCTTAAAAGCCTGCAAGTGGCCATCTAAGATACATCTACTGGTCCCATCCTGTCTGAAGCAAAGGAGAATGAAGAAAACCAAAGACACAAGGAAAGATTAGTCCAAAGGACTAATGGACTACAAGTACCACAACCTCTATTAGCCTGAGCCCAGTACAACTAGATGGTAACCGGCTACTACCATCGACTGCTTTGACAGGGATCACAAGAGAGGGTCCTGGACAGAGAGGGAGAAAAATGTAGAACAAAATGCAAATTCACAAAAAAAGACCATACTGGTCTGACAGAGACTGGAGGAACCCCGAGAATACGGCCCCTAGCCACGCTTTTTACTCAGAACTGAGGTCATTCCTGAAGTTCACCCTTCACCCAAAGATTAGACAGGTCTATTGGACAAATACGACACATGTGAGGAACATACTTCGAAGTCCGATCATGTATATGAGACTAAATGGGGACACATGCCCCAAAGCAAAGACAAGAAGGCAGGAAGGGATAGGAAAAGTGGACAAAATGGAAATGGGGAAACTGAGGTAGAGAAGGGGAGACGGTTGACACATTGCAAGGTTGCTACCAATGTCACGAAACAATTTGTGTATTCACGGTCGAATGAGAAACTAATTTGCTGCTCTGTAAACTTTCACTAAAGCACAAAAAGAAAAAAGACGACAGCCTTGGAAGCCCTATGGGACAGTTCTACTCTGTCACATAGGGTCGTTATGAGTCGGAATTGACTCGAGGGCACCCACCAACAGCAGATTTGATTCTCTGTGGAGGATGGGTTGGTAGGGCAGAGTCTGGAAGCTGCAAGGTTGGTTGGAGGCTTATTACAATAAAACAGAAAAGAGATTATTTGGACCTGGACCAGGCCAGTTTGGAGGAGGACTGGAGGGGGAGATGCACTATTCATAGATGATTTAGAAGGCGGACTGCCAGAACGGGCATCTGATTCAATGTGTCCTCTTCACTTCTCTTGCATAGGCATTAAAAAAATTTACCTCCCTATAAATCTTTTGTCTCCGTCATGGGTCTGCTTACTTACCGGGCCCACAGGGAGTCTGGTCTACACAGCAACGACACTTAAAATTATTCTGCACTTGTCGAGTTAACCCTTGCTGATCCACACTATTTGAAGGCAGCAGCAAGGCAGATACTCCACAGCTCCGTTCTATTTGGCTTTGGAATTAATTACACCTTTTAGAGCAAATTTGCTTCCCTGATTAATCTTTCTTAGGCTAATATTAAAATTAACTAATTTTCTCTGAGCCACAGCAGCTGGGCAGGGGAAAGCGGGAGCAGGGCAGAGGCAGAGGGAGAGGGCTTAGAGGCGGGCATTTGCCTCTGGGTGCAATTCCAAGGGGGGCACCAGACAAGGCCGGCCATGAAATCACCCCACACCATCCCCTACATACACACACACACCTCCCATTGATTAGACCAGTGATGGGGGAGAGGGAAGAAGCAGAGAGGTGCAGGACCGGGGAGCAGCAGGAGGAGGCCAACTCCACATTAAAACTCACCACAGTCATCCATGGAGCCCATCCACAGAGGCCATGAGCTGGGTCTAGCTCATGGAGAGGTAGCTGTATACCTAAACACTCAAATCCCTTGGGAGTTCAGTTACTGAGCACCTACTATGCATCCAGCACCCTGCTAAGGCTGGAGAGGAGACGAACAAAGCAGCAGCTCTGCCCTCAAGAAGCAGCCTGTTTAATGGAGAGGGTAGAAGTGAAACAGATCATTCAGTCAAATGCAGACAAGGCTCTGGCAGAAGCACCCACCTGTCAAGAGAACAAGGCATGAACAAAGTTTAAAAAAAAAAACAAAAAAACAGTTGCCGGGAAGTCAATTCCAACTTCTGGTGACCCCAAGTGCTCAGAGTAGAACTGCCCCAGAGGATTTTCAATGGCGTGACCTTTCAGAAGCAGATTGCCAGGGCCGTCTTCTGAGGTGCCTCTGGGTAGGTTTGAACAGCCAACCTCTTGGCTAGTAGCCATGCTTAAACTTTGCGTCACTCAGGGATGCCATGAACAGGCTTAATGAGGGGAAAAAAAAAAATTGTATGCAATAAACACAACAGCAAATATGCTTTTAATAAAACAGCTGCATAATTTTCTCCTTTCAGTAACCCAAATTAATAAAGCCTTAGATGCGCTCTTCCCTAGTGATTTTAAAACTATGATACTACAGCCTCAAGGTTTCCTCAGACGTACCCTGGCTGCCATGGGGGGGTAGGCACTGAGTAGCCCCACTCCAGGCTTTCCTCAGGGGTGCCCTGGCTGCCATGGGCGGGGCACTGAGCAGTCCCACTGTAGACTTTCCTTAGAGGTGCCCTCGGTGTCATGGGAGGCATCGAACAGCCCCACTCCAGGCTTTCCTTAGAGCTGCCCTGGCTGCTATGGAGGGGCACTGAGTAGCCCCACCCCAGGCTTTCCTCAGGGGTACCTTGGCTGCCATGGGGAGTAGGGCACTGAGCAGCCCTACTCCAGGCTTTCCTCAGGGGTGCCCTGGCTGCCATGGTGGGGGGGCACTGAGCAGCCTCACTCCAGGCTTTCCTCAGAGCTCCCCTGGCTGCTATGGGGGGATGGGGGCACTGAGCAGCCCCACTCCAGGCTTTCCTCAGAGCTCCCCTGGCTTCCATGGGGTGGGAGGCACTGAGCAGCCCCTCTCCAGGCTTTCCTCAGAGGTGCCCTGGCTGCCATGGGCGGGGGCACTGAGCAGCCCCACTCCAGGCTTTCCTCAGAGGTGCCCTGGCTGCCATGGGCGGGGGCACTGAGCAGCCCCACTCCAGGGCATCCGGAACAACTCAGCTCCCACCTGCTTTACATACTGTGCTCCTCTGAAGACTGTGTTTACAGGAAGAACTCCACTGCTACACAAAGTTAGGCAACGACCCATCTACCCTGCTCTCTGGAGTCCTTAGGAGGCACAGGTGGTCAGTGTGCTCGGCTGGAGGTTGGAGTCCACCTAGAGGTGCCTCAGAAGAAAGTCCTGCTGATCTACATCCGAAAAATCAGCCACTGAAAACCCTACGGAGCACAGTTCTACACTGGCACACACAAGGCTGCCATGGGTTGGAGTCAGCTTGATGACAACTGGTCCGCCCTGTTTTCTGAGCTGCTTTCTAAAACTGGAACAGTCCTAGCCTCCAGTCTAGATTCTGACAAACTAAGATTTTAGGGGGTCCCATCCTGACTTTCTGTATAGCCTGCATACAGATTTACTGTGCATAAACTACTTATCAGAAAGTTTAGATAACTTATGGGGGGTAGAAAGATATCTAAGACGTAGTTCTTGTCCTCAAAGGGATTATGTTACAGACAAAGACACTAAACACACACGCGAATGGTCAATAAGTGAAAGTCCACAGTGAAACATTAACAGTGTACCCGTAAGTGCTGCAGAAGGTCAGAGGCCGAGAAAATCACCACTGGCTGGGGGACTGGCAACGGGGCAGGGTGGGGTCAGGGAAGGCTTCCTGGAAGAGGTGGAGCTCAGAGTGGGCCCTGAAAAATGGACAGGATTTGGATGAGCAGGAAGCGAGAGGATGGGCACACATGAACAAAGGTGTTGGGTGGGAGTGAGCATGAGACCAGGCTGGCTTCAGCAGAGGATTCGCTTTGGAGCCGTAAGTGGCTTGAACGAGGTTGAAGTGGGTTGCAGCAGGGATTTCCACTTAAGGTGTTTAGGTTCCCGGGTCCCTTCTGCCTCCAGGGTCCTCCTATCCTGGGATCCTCTGCTGCCAAAGATGGGCTGCCCTGGAGGGCGCTCAGTGATGAGAACTGGGGGGCCAGGAAGAGTAATTAATCTGAAGGTGCAGGGTGGGATGCATTGCAAGGGGCTAGAGAGGAGGCTTCAGCAGGGAGGGAGAGCCCATGGGTCCTTTGCCCTAGTGTCCACATGAAATGACAAAGAACAGTAGCAGAGGGCATGCAGGGACACTTTGCACCACCGGAGATCTCCAGCCTGGAGCTCCTGCCCCACAGGGGAGTGGCTCTGGGGCCAGATGGCCTCAGCTTGCATCCTGGACCTGCCACTTACCAGCTTACCCTGAGCCCTGGCTTTCGCCTCTGTAAAATGGAGATACAGAAAGAATGCTACATTCCTGACAGAAGTTCTGAGCGCCGAGTTAATGCATCTAAAGGGCTTTAAGCGCTGTTTGCAGTCAGTGCTCATGGTAAGTGCTCCAAACTGCTCGCTGTGAGTGAAGCCCCCGTGGTCATGCCATGGCACCAGGTCTTCTCCCAGAATTCTTGCTGGGGACCTGGACACAGCTGGTGATAGGGGCCTCTCCCCCACCTCATTCAGTGTGGCAGCCCGCTCGTTTACCTGTGAACTAAGGGAAAATGAAAGTCGCTTCTCCTCACAGAAGGGTCAGGCAGGGACCTGTTTTTTCTCAAACCAACATTTGAGAGAGAACACATTAGAGGGAATGGGCTTACACTGCAACAAGAGGAGAGAGTTGTTCAGCTGAAGGAAGCACTCGCTAAGGAGAGACATAATTTAATACGGGACTAGGCAAGCCAAGATGTAGAGGGCATTGCAGGACATCCATTCCTGGTCCTTAAAACCCTGGAGAGCTGAATCCCCACGGTTTAAAGGAGACTCTGCCTGTATGGAAAGACAATAAAGGTGGAAGCAAAAGAAGAAAGAAAAAATAGGAACATTAGATGGAGCCAAGAATGAGGCAGAGAGAGATGGAAATGCTGATGGCCAATGCACATACCGTACTTACAGGATGGTCTTCAATCTGACCTGGCTTCCTAGCAGCCACACAGAAAATCTAGTCCATTCTGTACTCATGAAGTGAAAACAAAGCATCTGTTCAGGAGAATCACAACCTGGTACTAAGACGAAGTGTGGATGCCTTCTGGGGATCCTCTAATACACACTGTTGGGCTGAAGTGTGGAAAGCCATGGTGTGACTGGCAAGAAGCAAGGCTGAAGGGCTCGAGGGCATGATAAGGTGCTTGGCTTTATCCTGAGGGCAATGGGAACCGCTGAAGGTTTTGTGGATTTTTTCCATAAAATTTTAAACTTAATTTTATTGCACATATTTTCAAACAGAAGTCAATTACAAGCAAGCAAGTGAAAGTATAAGGAGTCATGGTGGCACAGTGCTTAAATGCTCAGCTACTAACCGAAAGGTGAAGGTTCGAACCCACCAGCTGATCCATGGGAGAAAAGACCTGATAATCTGCTTCCATGAAGATTACAGCAGCTCTACTCTGTCACATGAGGTTGCTATGAGTCGCTATGAGAACTGGGGGCCACCTAACAACACAACAATGTGTAAGTATAATGACCCACACAAACCCTCCAGTTCAACAGCTGTCAACATTTTGTCACCAAAGGGCTTTGAGCACAGGGGAGAGACATGATGGCCTCTGTGTTGAAGAAAGATGCTTCTAGCTGCTATGGAGAGAACGGTTGACGTGGGCTGGGACTGGCTTCAGGGGTATCGTTTAGGTTGCAGCAAACCATTCATTGAACAAATACTTCTTGGGTGCTTACCACTGTTCTAGGTGCTATGGACTCAAGGGTAAATAAGGCAGATGAGATTCTTGCCTTCCTGGAGGGGGAGGTAGACAGACAAGGAAATAACGTGAACAAGAGCATTTCAAAGGATGATGGCAAGACAAACTGATGTGATAGAGAAGGACTTGGGAGGGCGGGGTCTAATTTAGACTGGATGGTCAGGGAGGGCCGTGGTTGTGCTCTTGTAATAGCAAGAAGGCCAAGTAGCTTGAGCAGCGAGAGGGAGGGAGTGGTAAGAGTCAAGATCTGAGGGGCCAGGTGAGTGGAGGTGATGGCTTGGACTAAGGTAGTGGCAGTGAGGATGGAGACAAGTGGACTTGAGAGAGACTTGGGAGGGGGAGTCAACAGGATTTGATGATGGAGCCAATATTGGGTAGAGAGTGGGGGTTGTCACGGATGACTCTTGGATTTCTAGCTTGAATAGTTTGGTGGACAAAGGTGTCCTTCACTGAGATAAAGGAGAGGGGGTAATGGGGACAGTCCAAACTCCAAGGTGGCAGCATTATGGCCTTTCAAAGTGAGAGACTAGAAAAGTGAAGTCACTCCCACCACCCAGCCCCAGTCAAGGAACCAACCATCCACACAGATTCCTGATCAGACAGTTGTCACAGGCAATTCCAAGTGGTCATCACCATCACCCAGTCCCCCCAAACTAGGTTGAACCAGGTTGCAGTGAGCCCAGAGATTTTTGATCACGGTCTTAGGTCCCTTCTGCCTCAAGATCCTTCCATTCTGGAACCATCTGCTGCCAAAGATGGGCTGTCCTGGAGGGCAATTTGTGATGACAGCAGGCGTGTCAGGAAGAGTAAGTAATCCCATAGTGCAGGGCAGGACGCACTGCAGGGGGCTGGGGAAGAGACTCCAGGCACTGGGATGCTGGCAGCAGCCCACCTCCACCTCCAAGCACCTAGAAAGTATGGAAGGACATTTCTGGGTCCAGCCTAACCTGCTTGTGTAGTAGAGGAGATGAAGAGAATGCCACCTCTATTTAAGATGCCATCTAGACAGGGACCACTGTGCCCAGGACAGGCATCTGTTTCCGGAAATTATCCCTCCTCTCCCCCTAGCCTGCTTTTTAGCTATTATCTGTCCTTGCTGCACGGTGCCCTAGAAGGGCATTTTCTCAGCTATTTTGGCGGGGGTGGGGGGCGGTATCTGGGGTCATTGTCTGGGAATGAGTCCTGGACAGCAGGAGGCTGCTGTTCCCTCTCCTCAGCCGGTCATCTGTCACCCAGTGCAGGCAGCCGGCAGCCAGGCTGCAGACTGCCTAATGAAGACAGAGAGGTGGTTCCGGCTGTGCACAGGTGCCGCTTCCCCATTAACAGAGGTGACATTCCGAAACACTGCTCATTACAGAGCAGACATTGGACAGGGACGGGACACATATTGATGGCAGCAGGGCCAGCCAGCGTCTGTCTCAAATCCCATTGCCCCTGAGAGAGCGAGCCAGAGCGAAGAAGAAGCATCATGAGTGTCCAACCTGCCCACAGGCCCTTCACTTTGCAGAGAAAAATGAATCCTGGCCACCCCCTGACATTGAGGGACAAGTCATTCTCCTGCTTGCAGACCAGGCAGGGAGAGGAGGAGAGGATGTCTTAGCCTCAGGCCCACCCAAACACTGCCCAGCTCCTGCAGGACCCCCAGCAGCTTCCCTCCTTGGAAGGGCCGATGGTTCAGGTGGCTGTGTGGGGGGAAGGGGTGGTGGCTGGACCTCAGAGTCACCCCGGGAGCTGGACCCCTCAAGTCTTGCTTTAGAGATTGAATGGGCTGAGGTTGTGGCTAGGTGGTATGGAGTTAGGCTAAGGGGAAGAGCTTCCAGACTGAGGGCTGTCAGGGTGGGGACAAGTGGACAGTTAAAGCCGTGGAATCTCCTTTCCAGAGGATCCTAAGGACAAGACAGATCTCTATCTTGGCGAGGATGGGATGTGAATTACCTCCTGAGACAGGAGAAGCCTCCTCATCACCTCTACAGAGCCAGGAATGGACCATCAGGCCAGCACCAGGCTTCTGCAGCTCGAAAATAGGTGCAAAGTTGCCAAAGCAAGAGCCAGTCCCGGCACCCACGCGCCCACACAGCCCCGAGTACACCCCTCTCCTCCAGAAGCCCCCTTGCAGCTGGAGAGCCGCTCTGCGCGCGAGCACTCGGCACGCGACTCCCGCCTCCCTCACTTCGCAGCGGGGCGCACCCGCCACCTCTCTGCTTGATCTGAAGCCCGCAGCAGACGGAACTCGACTTAAAAATAACTATTTTGACAGTTCAGATGTAAATATGTGAGTCACGAGTGGGGCTGTTCTTCCTTCACACTTCACCTCACCCCTCACTCCCTACCCCTGAGTTCCCACTATGACTGAGATGATGGGAGAGCGCCACCTGCAGGGTGCTCCCCAAAATGTAACAGGAGGAAATGACTCGTCCTAGACCCCTTAGCCAGTTTGTGGTGGGGGGCGGGGAGAATCAGAAGTTAGAGGAGGCCCGGGTTACTTCCACCACACCACCCAACACTGCATTTGGGGGCAAGGATATTTATACAGTATTTCTTGCCTATTACCTGAGAAAGGGGACGTTTTCTAGGGCGAAGCGAGCTACTTGAACAATTCCTGACATTTCCACACCTCTGTCTTCAATTCAATTTGACCTATGGTTACTGAATCCCTATTCCGTATCCAACACGGGGAGTCCCTGCGCGGTGCAAACGTCAATCCGCTCCGCAGCTAACCGGAAGATAGGAGGTTCCAGTCTACCCAGAAGCCCCTGGGAAGGAAGGCCTGGTGGTCTACTTCCCCAAAATCAGCCATTAAAACCCTAATGGAGCACAGTGCTACTGTGACACACACCGGGTTGCCCTGAGTCAGAGTCCACTCAAAGGCAACGGGTACCCCAACACTGTGAGGTGCAGTGTAATATTTGAGATATGCAAAAGGTACACTTGCCATTTGTAATTCTTTCAACCAGCCCTTTTAATTGTTGTTGTGTGCCATTGAGTCAATTCTGACTCACAGTAACCCTATAGGACAGAGTAGAACTGCCCCATAGGTTTCCAAGGAGCAGCTGGTTGGGTTCGAACTGCCGACCTTTTGGTTAGCAGCCTGAACTCTTAACTGCTGCACCACCAGGGCTTCCCCGTTTTAATTAGCTGGTATTAAACACCTGCTTTGTGCCAGGCACTATGATAAGTAAACACTTCAGCACATGCTATCTTACCTGATCCACATGCAAGCTTGTGGGGTGGGGCCTATTATCTGCATTTGACACATGGGAAAACAGAGGTTTGGGGAGATGAAATGGCTTCTGAAGGCCACCACAGCTAGTAAAGAGAGTTGAAATTAGAACTGGAGACTTTGGACTCCAAATCTCATGCTCTCTTCCCTGGAGCCAGCTGAGAGGAAGGGAGGTGGAGGTGGATTTCCACCCATTTTACAAGTGGGGAAACTGAGGTCCAGACAAAGCACGTGTCTACCTGGCCCCCAACAAGCCTCTTAGCTGGCACAGAGTCAGGACAAAAACCCAGCAGCTTTGGGACTGCCAACTAGGCCTCTCTTCCCACACTTCTGGTCCCTGGCAGTGTGGTGCGACATGATGGAACATCCCCTGATGTCTGATGTCTTCTCACTGTCTCTTGTGAAGGAGGGCGGGGAAAGTAGTAGGAGAAGGGCTAGGAGGAGGAAGGAAGGGAAGGGAAAGCAGGGGCAGGTTTGCAGAGGAATGGGGAGCATCTATACGGAGACATGCATGGTGGCCAGGCAGGGCTCTGACTGAGAGAGGAAGTTGTCAGAGCTCCCAGCCTCTCCTTCTTTGCCCCTATTCCCCACCAGGTGGTGCCCCTACCCTCCTGGCCAGGTACCCCTGGTTCACTCATGCTTTTTGTCCCATCCTAAGGAAGATTCTCCAGGAGGGAATAAGATATATTCACTAATGCTGTGATGCAAATGGAAACCCTGGTGGCATAGTCGTTAAGAGCTCCAGCTGCTAACCAAAAGGTCAGTAGTTCAAATCCACCAGGCACTCCTTGGAACTCCTGTGGGGCAGTTCTACTCTGTCCTGTAGGATCACTTTGAGTCGAAATTAACTTGAGGACAAGGGGCAGGGCCCATCTGGGACAGAAGAGGCTGCCTATAGTACCTGTTGACAGGGTCATTGCTGGCTCTGTCTGTACTTACATTCATGGGCAGATGTTGTAGATGTTGGCAAAGAGGAGTGAGGGGTCCCAGGCTCTGTGCTCTGAAGATATTTTTCTCCCTATTCTTCAAGGCTCAGCTCACATTTCACTTCCTCTGATCCCTCCCCACTTTCCAAACTGTTGTGCTCCCTCAGACCCCTGGAGCCCTGAAGCACTTTGCTTCTATTCTACCTAAGGCATCGGCATTCGTTAAGCCTTGCCATGTTACTTTTTATTAGACTGAGTTCCTCAAGGGCCAGGGCAGTGTCTGATCACCTGTTTCTCCTGCAGCTTCTACCACAGGGCTTTGCGCAGTGTCAGGACTCAGCAGTGATTGAAATGGATTTCGTCCGACAGCAGTCAGCCACACAGCAAACATCTATGGAGTGTCTGTGTGCTGGACACCAGGAAGGCTGAGCTGGGCGAAGGGGTGACCACCCCTCTTGGTGCAATCCATACTAAACTATAGCTGCTGGCGTGGGGCTTCGGCCTTGTCTTGCCCCAAACAACTCCATGTATTGCAAGAGGCTGGCTTTTGGTATTTCTTTCTCTCCCTTGCTTCAATGATAATTTGAGATCTCTGTTCCCCCAACCAAAAAGTGTGGTTATAATATAATAAATCTCAGTGTTATGCTAAAGGGCCCTGGTGGCACAACAGTTAAGCACTCAGCTGCTAACCAAAAAGTTGGCCATTCAAGCCCACCAGTGGGTCTGCAGGAGAAAAACCTAGGGGATCTGCTTCTGAAGATTACAGCCAAGGAAACCCTATGGGGCAGTTCTACTCTGTCACATGGAGCCGCTGGGTTGGGATCAACCCAACAGCATCTAAGAACAATAACACTGTGCCATCTTACAGCTAGCTTCTTTCCCTTCAGGTAAGTCTGAAAATTCCCATTTGTTCTGTCAATAGTTCCGGGACACCCCACTAAAGGCATTTATTCGCTCTGTGAAAATAAAAGCACCTTTAAGTCAATGAGATCATATTGTAGTCCTAAGCTCCTTTCCCGCCTGCCTGCTCCCCCTGACTCCAACTAGCTTTATCCTATATTTCTCTGAGAGGCGAAGAGGCAGGAGGCCTGGCTTCCTGCAGTTCATAGGTGGCTCAGGGAAGCTCCTAGAGTTTGAGGGGCTCAGTGTGTCCTTCCAAGTCCCCATCACCTCACTTTACGTCCATGGCCCTGGCTCTTCCACCCAGCCTCCATTCTCCCCACCTCTCCCGGCCGTCAGTAGAAACCAATGTTTGGCTGCTTCTGCAGTGTATCACAGTGCAACATAAGCACAAATGCCCCATCTACCCTGACAGCTTAATTAATTTACTGCAAAGGGATATAATAAAGTCTGTTTATTACAGCAATTAACAGAGCAGCATTTGCCGGCATGCTTTTCAGCAGCAACCAGAAAAGTGCTTACTCCAGGTGCATAGATTCGGAAAACCATGTAACTTGAGCCAAAAGGAAACCAATTAGAGGCTTAGTAAATGGGTCCCAGCCACCTCAGGAAAATTAACCATCCAGAAGTCAGTTCAGCCAAGGTAGAAACTCAATACAGGAATCTAACAGGGCATAGATTGCTACTTCGTTCAGACCCGGACCTGTCTCCAGGGTTGTGGTCTTCAGGATGTGCCTGAAATTTCTCCCTTCTCCTGCAGCCCCAGAGTGCTGAGTTCAAATTCTACTGACCTACATGGGAGTATACAGGTGGCGAACATTAGTACCACTGACTCTCAGGGGTCCTCTGCCACAGGGGTGGACGTGGGAACATAGGGAAAGAACCAGAGTCTGGACAGGGAGAAGGGATAGAGAAAGATCCTCTCGGAAGTCCTTTCATTAAGCCCTGTCCTCAAATTCAAGCCCATGGAGAAAAACACAGCTGTTTGGGGGGAGGAGAACCCAGGAATCTGCATTCCAGCCTGGAGAATATATGCCGTCTTGCTTTGGGCAGAAAGGTGGCCAGAGACATGAAATCCATTTGCCTCAATTCTTTGGTGGCGGGGGGGGGGAGGAAAAGGAAGTACTTGTTTAGATGCCCCAGTGACATAAGTGTCACTGATTGCTGATTATGCAAACTAAGTTGTCTATCCCCTTTGAAAAGGCCGGGGCTTGGCTTGTACCAACAGGACATTCTCCAGAATCAGGTCTGGTTTTCTCAAAAAGGGCAGTAGCCCCAGCGCCATGGCTACATGGGAAAAACTCTTTCCAAGCAGCAGCTCTTTCTTTTCCCTGGAGCAGCCTCCCACGGGGACCAGGGGAGTCTGCGCTCCTAGAAAACATGAAATTAAGTGCCTAAACCAGCTAGAAAACTAAGGCTCGAGTGAAGTGCAGAGGTGAACCCCTGTCAAACTGTTCCCCCAGTCTAAAGGAATGGAAGTGTCTGGTGGAGGGGTGACCCAGTGGTTTCCCCTGGCCTCCATACCTCTTCTCCCTTCTCAGGCCTCTGGGAGAAAGTACTGTATTGAAGGGTGAGGGCAGAAACCAGCCTGGCCTCTCTGAAACGGAGAAAGTCAGAGCTTTGAGCATCATGAGCAACGGATAAAAATAGCAGCGTTGCCATGGCAACGAAGGCTGGGAGAGTCCTCAGGATCACGTCTGGGTCCCGCCATTTCCCTCTCCTGCCTTCCTCCCGCCCCTCAGATGGAACACAGAAATGAGCTGGGGGAGGAGAAAGGGATGCCCAGGAGGGGAAGGGAGAGAGACCAGCAGCCCACTAAGAAAACTCTCAGACTCCAGACCCTGAGAGTTTTTGTCAGAGCCCAGGCTTTGGGGCTGCCCAGGCTCGGCTTTGGGGCTCCTGACTTTTGAGATTTCTTCAGCACGAGTTTCTTGAGGGATGCCCCTACCCATTCTGGTGGATGGTCCTGATCGCCTGGGCTCCCCTGTGAACACCTAAGGTTTGTTTCCACTTCATGGTCTGTGGTTCTGATCCCATAGGAATTTAGGGATGGGAGCCCAGGCAGGACTGGCTCTGACACCCGTGACACAGTTGGCCATGGTCACTTCAAGAATGGCCTGGGGGCTCTGAGGGTTCATGCTGCTGAGTCAGATGCCCTGGTCCTAAACTGTTTAGCAACATGAACTTAGGGAGCTGTGTTTGTATTGGGGACAATCTCTGGGTGGTATAAAGAGTTAATGCTCTAGGCTGCTAACTGAAAGATGGGAGGTTGGAGTCTGCTCAAAGTTGCCTCAAAAGGCCTGGTGATCTACTTCCAGAAAATCAGCCAATGAAAACCCTCCGGAGCACAATTCCATTCCGACACACAAGAGGTCGCCGTGAGTCTGCATTGGCCCCACAGCAAGTGGTGCTGTTTGTATTGGGAACAGCATGACTGTGGTGTTGACAGCTATGTCTTGCTCTTGGTTTTCTTTCAGAAGAATAAAGTGTTCATTCCTGGGGAACAGGTTCTGGTTCTTGTTTCTTGTGGGGATATCAGCCTGACCACCTGCTGGGAACGCCAGCCACCTTCAGTGTGAAGACCAGACTTTCTGGAACAGCCTCGGGGTGCAACAGCCCAGAGTTTCTTCTCTGGGTGAAGGCCCATTGATGCGGCTGTGAACCGAGTGTCTTCAAAAGTTCAAGCCACATCCTGACTGATCTGATAATGATGTGCCCTTGCATGCCTCCCTGTGAGGTGGGGAGAGGATGGGGCTTGCTGCCATCTTTCAGAGAGGAGGCTGAGAGAGAGGAAGCAAATTGCTGAGGTCAGGAGTCAGCCACAATGGAGCTCTGAGGAGCTGGGGAACAGGGACTGTGGCTCTCCATCCAAAGACAGTCGTCAGCCCATGCCATCAGTTTGTCTTGAACCTCTGGGCAAAACTCAGTCTGTAGACAGGGCGCATTCTCCTTGGAGAAAACAAGGAATGAGGTGGGGGGGGGGGGCGGTCAGTCAGCTTGCAGATGGGCTCACCAGCAGCTGTGCAAAGGGAAGCCCACAGGTTACATAGCTAGGGCAGGGCAAGGCCTTGAGATTCCTTCGAGAATTTCTTGAGCATCTGCGAGGGCGTGTGTGTGTGAGAGAGAGAAAAGCACACACAAGAGCGGTACCTGCACAGGGCCTGGGGTCAGAGCCCAAGGTGAGACTTAGTTGCCTTGGTCCTGGCTGTAAGAGGGAGGGGAGACAGAATGGCAGGAAGTCCCGGGTCCTTACCGGGGGAGGACTCTAGCAGCAGTTCTGGGTCTCTTGGCTTTCCCTTTGATATCCATCCCCTCCCCAAATTTCTTAGATCTACCACATCACCCCCCCCCCCACACACACCACCAGCTATCACACACACATGCTTGCCACATGCCCAGAGCACACCAGCTGGGGCACAGGAAACCAGCGACCCCTCAGGTCCAGGGACTGGAGCCCCCTGAGGCTCAACTTCCCTCTTTATAGTTGAGGAAACTGAGTCCAGGAAACAGGGGCCCTCATTAGTGTCCAAGCAGGGCTAGACCCGGGAGACCTGGTTCCCAGTTCCATGCTCTCCCATCCCATAGAGCTGCCTCATGCATAGTTCAGTTAGGTAAATTATTGCTTTTATTTTTTCAAAATAACAATCTCGCTATGGATTTCTATTGGGCCATATGCTACATTCAAAAACCCTTCCCTGGGAATGGAGAAGGAAATGATATTCTAAAAAAAGACTTCAACCTGAGACAAGAAGCCCCTAAGCCCCTTGGGCCCCATGGGCCAGAGTCCCAGACAACACCCAAGTCACAAGGGCCTCAAGCACCCTTCACACTTCTTGAGCCTCCATTTGGCAGCCTGCAGAACAAGGGGGGAAATGGGCATGGAAGACCTCTGTTTTATAGATGGGGGAAACTGAGGCCCAGGGATGCTAAGATACTCCACCCCTTGGTTTGCAAGGAGGACTCTGCCACACAGGGACAATGGCAGACCCGGCTCCCTCCTCCTCACAATCATTTGCCACGTGCCCCCACTTGACCCCAGAAGCTCAGGGCCCCCACCTCCAGGCGGAGATGCTGGGAGAACCATGGGGTAGCCTTTTCTCAGGCAGGGAATGGAGGGAAGTAGAAACAGGACAAGTGAAAATATCCACCCAGACCTCCAGAAAGGAGTGAAATTCAGGGCAGGAAATGAAGCAACCAGACCCACCCAGAAGGGACAGGAGGACAAGACACCTGGACTAGAAGTCCCACTCTGAGGCTTGAGGCACATGGCCTGTGCACACTGGGACTGCTTCTGCCCTTTTTTGATTACACCTATTCTCTGGGTTCACCCAGGGATGTAGAGGTGGGAACAGGTCTCCCGACTGCTTCCCGTGATGCTGAGAGCAATATCCCCATTTCCCTGAGAAGGAAACTGAGGGACGATAGAATGTGTGGTGTGTCTGGGTAGAAGCCGCTGCCACCTCCTGCCTGGCCCTTGGAGCTGCGGTGTTGGCCCAGCCTTGGCCCTGGTCATGGGCTTAGAGGTCAAGGACAGCTGTCTGCAATCACCAGCTGGACCTCCACTCAGAAAAGCCCTGACCTTGGAACCCCTCCCATGTTCCCAGAGCAGGGCCTGTAGATATCGTGTATCCCTCTGGAGCCAAGGGAGATCTCCCGGGGGAAGAGGCTCTCTGAACCGGCTCACCGCCAAACCCCTGCTGCTGAAATCACTGCCAAGGTCTGAGAGCTGCGAACCGGCAAAGGTCTTGCTCTCCACCCCACCCGTGCACGTGCTCTGCTCGCCTGACCTTCCCTCCGGTGAGCCCATGTGGTCAGCACGTAACAGCCAAAACCTCTGAGTCTCAGGGGGTAAAATTTCATCCTCCAGCCCCAGGAGTGACTTCTCCAGGACTGCAGCTCCGAAGGCGACCACTAGGGACACACCTGCCGTCCTCTGCATCAGGCTACCTCTGGAGGCTTTTCCTTCTCTCCCCTGTAGCCCCACTGGCCTTTATTGCTGAATCTTGTTTTTTCCTTGAGGAAGGACTTCTGTTTATAATTCTTTGGCTATAAAAGGAAATCATAGATTGCTGAAGGCTGGGGGCTGGGAGGTAGGGGCAAAGAAGGGGGTAGGGGAAGGTGAGAGGAAAATCTTAAGCTGTATTCCAGCCTCACAAAGGCAACCCGGATCTTACTGAACCTGCCAAAAGCCCAGGAAATACCCCTGGGCGTGGGGCATGAGCCGGGCAGGCAAAGTCTGCTAGGACAGAATATGCCCTTGCTTCTCCCCGGCTCTGGATAAACCAGCAAAGACCCACCTCCCTAATTGCCCAGAGAGGACCACCTTCCAAGGAAAGGAGAGCACAGATGCCCTGTCCTGGGGCCCTGACCTCGTTTACCCAAGTCCTCTGATCACCTATCAGGAGAATTATACTTTCCCTGGATGCTAGAAGGGGTCTAACTTGGTTCCTGGGCTGAACTACGCCCGTGCTGGAGAGGGCAGGCTTGCTACAGCAACAGGATCTGCCAAAAGTGTCTCTGCTGCCAAGCTTCCTGTCTGCATGCCCCTCTAGCACCTGAGAGGTCCAGGTACAATGACAAAAGGCTGTTATATCAAAATGGGGAGAAGAGAAGGGAGGGAGATGGGTAAGAAGGAAAGAAAGAAGGAAGGAAGGAGAGAAGAAAGGAGGAAATGATTTTTCTTTTGCTTCCTACCTCCTGGAAATGACCCTGAAAGGTTGATGGGTGTGGTAAGGGTAGGGTAAAAATAGGTGGGGGGAATTAGGGAAAAGTCTAGGAAAGTCTTAGAAGTCCCCCGTCCCAAGCGTTTCCCCCAAAGGCACCACACGCAGGCATTTTTCTCCCTATGGCTTCTGAGAAGACAAGGAAAAGGCGGGTGGGTGAGGCAAGGAGGTGGAAGAACAACTGCTGGGGACAGCTTAGTCCAGGAAGGGGTCCCACAGTCTGGGCCCTGGAAGACTGTCTCTGAGGAGTGGAGTCAGCGCTTGGGGAACAGGCACCCCATAACTGTGTCACTGCCAAGGAAACACAGGCATCATGGAAGTGGTGGTCAGAGGCTAGGGCTGGAGGAAAGGCTGCTTTCTGGTGCCTGGAGAACAGGGGTAGAGGGAGACCCAGAGTGGCCACCCACCGTGAGCCTGAGGCAGGGGATGTCGCTCTCCATCAGGTACTCTTGCTGCAGCCACCACGGCCATCCTACTCACAACAGGCGGTCACCTCAGGGCCTGGCACCTCCTGACCCAGGAGGACACTGGGAAAGAACTAATGACCCCTGCCCTCTAGCGGGCGCTGCGCTGTGGGAGGCTCCTGCCTCAGTGCTGGGTTTTCAGGAGAACCAGGCTCTGCTGGGCTTGGAGGTTCATCTCACCCCACACAGCCAGGCAACCCCAGTTCTCCCCCAGCATCAGGGCTGCTAGGAGATTCTCTGCAAGAGCAGCCTGTTCCCAGTTTAGCGACAGGTCTCCCAGCCCAAGCAGCAACTCCCTGAGGGGTTACCCTGAGAAGAATCCCTGGGGCCCTCAGGGCAGGCAGAAAAGCTTCAGTCCATGGCCTCCCTGAGGCTTCTCAGTCTCTGGAATGTGAACAGCAGGTTCCGGGCTATCCCCGTGGTGTGGCTTGGGGCTCTCTCCAGGGAGGCCTCAGGTCTGGAAGCTAATGGGTATGGAGTGAGGAGGCCGAAGCACACAGGGCTGCTGTTCTCAGGTGAGAGCCAAGCCTTCCGCAGGAGAGCACCAGCTACACCGAGATGTAGGGTGCACACGGGCTTCCTGCTTCAAGCTCCCAGCCAGAAGTGGGCGCTGTCCGCCGGGAACCTGCTGGGGCTGAAGAACGGCCCTGGTCCTGCTCACACAGCCGTTTCCCGCTCTCTGCGGACTTCCTCTTTCTTCCTCTTCATCTTGCAGAAGCCGTGGAGGCCACAGAAGCAGGCAAAAGTGAACTGGGGCATGCCGTAGGCCAGGCTCACCAGAGATCTACAGGGAGAGGCAGAGGGGAGGAGGGTGGAAGAAAGGCGGGAAAAGAGAAGGCAAACTAGGGTTAATGCATCCAGTACCCTCCAGGCCGGAGCCGGGGCCGCTGCCACTCCCCGCCTCTGCTAGACCTCTCACCCCAGCTGGGGGAGGAGTCACGCCACCAAACAACGGCCTCTTTGAAACCTTCAGGTTTCCTGATCCGTGCGGAGCAGCTAATGTCATTCCTCAGATTGGAGCCGGGGTGAGTCGAGGGTGGGGAAGAGAAAGCCCCAGCTGCTGCCTCCCTTGTTTCCCTCCCACTCCATCTCACCTCATCACCACACACCTGTGTCTGGGGAACAGGACACCAGCTGACTCAAAATAAGCTCTGGCTTGTGCCACCTTACATGGGTTAGACGTGGGGACTGGGGTTTCCACTAACTCTTTTGGGCCGTTGAGTCCCTGTCTGGTGCAAACGGTTAATGCGCTCAGCTGCTAACTGAAAGGTTGGAGGCTTGAGTGCACCCAGAAGTCCCTTGGAAGAAAGTCCTCGTGATCTACATCTGAAAAATCATCCATTGAAAACTCTGTGGAGGACAGTTTTACTCTGACACACATGGGGTTGCCATGAGTTGCAGTCAACTCAACAGCAGCTAGTTAATTTGTTGCTTTTAGGTCACACAATCCAATTGATGACCCAAATAGCGGACGGTGAAGTCCCTAGTTCAGCAGCTCTATCTTGACATCTGGGACTGAGTCACAGGTTCTCTTCTTCTTTAATAGGGATCATAGTGCCCTTTCTTTGACTGCTCAGGTCAACACAAATCCCTGTCCTCATCATGCAGAGAACAACCAAGAGAGTTCTTTCAGCTGACAGGCATTTATTGAGCACCTGTGCTGGGTAAAGGGGTTGGGGGTAGGTACAGAGGGCTAAAGACACAGTTTCTTCCCTGACACAATAGCAAGTAAGGCTAAGGTAGAGGCCGAGGCTGGATTTGCCCCAGCTGGGCATGCAGTCCCCCACCTCTGCCCTGTGTACTCTCTGGGGATGAACAGGAGGCAGGGGCCAGGACAGTATCTGTGGCAGTCTGGCCGGGAAACATGGTAACCCCATGTGTTACAGAGTAGAGCTGCTCCATCGTTTTATTGGCTATAATCTTTATGGAAGCTGATCTCCAGGGCTTTCTTCCATGGTGCCGCTGGGTGGGTTCAAACCACCAAGCTTTAGGTTAGTAGCCAAATGATTTGCACCGCCCATGGACATGTAGGGTTGCCATGTGTTGGAACTGACTTGATGGCAATGGGTTTTGTTTTTTTTTTTTTGGCTGGGTATGAGAGGGGGTTTCAGGGAGTATCCCTTTTCTGAACACTCATTTCGGCCTCCCTTTTTTTTTTTTTAGCCTTGGCCACCGGCAGATTCCACCAGCTCACTCCTGCCCTGCCACGGAAGGAGCAGACTTACAGTCAAGTCAGCTCCAGCAATGCAGCTGGGAACCAAGGAAAGCCCCCTGCACTGGAGGTCAGCAGGACCCTGGACCTTCTCCGAGTCATATTTCGCTTTAGGAAGAACACTGGGGACCAGTGGGTTAGGGAAGCCCAAATACTGAGAGAGGGAGGGAGCGAGGCTGGGGGGCCATGTTAGAGCAGCTTAGAATAAGAAAGCAAGAGGTACCTCCTTTCTCTGTCCCCTCCTGCGGTAGAGACTATGTAGGATGTCCTAGGCCCCAAATGCAAGGTACGCCTGCAAATGGCTCCAGTCTTGAGAGAACCTGGCATGGCCCAGGTGGCAGCTCTCTGGACAGCTCCACAGGTCTGGCCAAACTTGCCCCTTTGGGTGAATTTCCCTCGCTTTCAGGCAGAGCAGAGGGCCTGCTGGCAGGTCCTCACCAATCACAAAGCCCATGATGGAGCCAGGTCAGATCAGGATTCTCCCCAACCTCATCCTCAGTGTCCTGGTAAGAGAGCTAATGGCTGTAATTAATAGGTGCAATGCATTCCCAATGGCCAGCTCGTGGGCAGGAAGCCCAACCTGAGTCAGCAAGAGTAGGTAGACTGGTTATTTAATGACCTGCTTTCCAGCACCATTCACACACCCACTTTCCTGGAGTATATATAGAGAGCAGAGAGCAATCTCCAGGATATATATAGAGACTGAGCCGAGACACAACTACTATATTTCTAGATCTATCTAGTGCAGCTATCTCTGGATCCCTCCTGTGACAAACCTAGAGAGAGACAGAGATCCAAACTCAGGCTCAAGAGACCTGGGTTCTATTCTTGGCTCTGACGCTGGCATGCTTTGTCACCGTGGGCAAGTGGCTATACCCGTCTGGGCCTCCATTTTCTCATTTCAGTGGACTAGGTTAATCAAGGTTAAATTCCTTAGACCCCAAAACTAAGGGGCCGGAAGGGTATCTGAACCCTAGCGCAATCAGGAGGAAGTGAGGTGGAACAGGTGGATTCCATTATAATCAGTAATTTTAATACAGACATTTCCCTTGCTGGAGGATGTATGTGTGTATATCAACACAGCGGCCCCATGATTACAGGAAAAACACATGGGAGGAAACCCACACGCACAACAAAGCTGAGCTGGGAAGAAGAAATTCACAACTCAAACAAGCCAGGCAAGTAGCTTTGATCATCTTATCCCCATGCCTACCCCCACCCCCACCCCAAGGAGTCTTGGTGGTGCAGCAGTTAAGTGCCCAACTGCTAACTGAAAGGTTGGCGGTTCAAGCCCACCCGGAAGCTTTCTCTTTCGGGAGAAAGGCCTGGCGATGTGTTTGCATAAATATTACAGCCTAGGAAACCCTATGGGACAGATCTACTGTCACATGGGGTTGCTATGAGTTGGAATCCACTCAACAGCACCCAACAACAACCCCACCCCAGGTTTAGGGCATTTCAAGGTCTTTTGGGTTCCAGGATGCTTAGATCCTCTTTTCTCTGAAACATTATTTTCCCCCAAATGTCTGCTCTTTCCTATAAACAGCAAAATGTACTCCTTTTAGTGACTATTCCTCCATGAGGTCCTATAACCTTTGAGGAAGATGAGAAAATCCTGACTTTTCTGCTCAGCCCACCACTGTAAGGAAGGCTGGCGGTGGAGGTGGAGGAGGAACCAGGACCTACACACCAGAGAAATGGAGAGAGCTGGGCTGTGGGGGCTGCAACCTGGCTCCTGAGAGGTGTCCAAGGGCTGGCTGCCTCGGTGAGATTCCTCGGTCCTTGTTTTTGTTGTTGCTCCTCACTAGCTGTAGAGTAGATCCTGACTCATCCTGACCCGACATGTGCAGAGTAGAACTACCCCACAGGGTTTTCAAGGCTGCGACCTTTTGGAAGCAGATCTTTAGGACTGTCTTCCAAGGCACCTTGGGTGGGTTTGAACCACCAACCTTTTGGTTAGTAGTCCAGCACCTAACCGTTTTGGCCATCCAAGGACACTAAGGACAGAGAGTGTAATAAACGGGGCCTGGTGATTCTGCTTAGATCTTCCGTCTAAGGCACTCTGGCCATCCTCCTCCCACTGCTCTGTCAGGGCCTGGTAGGGGCCTCCATGCAAGGCACACTCACAGCAGAGTTCCCATGGCCCCAATTAAACCCCTGAACCCTCCCCTATCAAGGGGTCACCCCAGCCCTGGAGGCAGCAGGGGTTCTGTCCATGGCACTCAGGTCCTTAGATCAGCCCTGAAGTGGAGAGACATAGGGCAGAGAATCTCATCCCATTTCAGTGACCATGTCTGCTAGGGCCCTGCTCCTCCTCCCTCAAAACCCCTCTGCCCCTCAGTGGTACCTGGGGAGCCCCTTGGCAGGGCTGTGCTCTCTGCTCTGCCCCAGCAGGGGTCCTGTCGACTTTCCTGCCACCGCCCCAACTGGAGGGCTCTCTGGAGAAGTCAGGTCCTGTCTAGCCTCCTCTTGCTTATCTCCACTTGGCGGGATGGGGGTCTGAATGTTTGAAATTGCTGACGGAGTTCAGAAGCCCCACAGAAGCAAGGTCCAGCCCCCACTCATCTGAGCTCATGATGGGAACGTCCCCTCCTGCCCTCAGCTTTCTCCTCCAGCCTCCATTTTCATGCTCATAGTCCAGGAGGGGCTAAGGAATGGAAAAACAACCCCCAGAAATCCAGAATAGGAATCAAAGGGTGGTGGACCCTGGGTGAACCTCCTGCTAGCCCAGAGTTGGCTGCAACTGTCTGCAAGCTGCTGGCCCTGGTTTCTCCACCAGTCTCCTCTCTGGCCTTTCCCCAGCTCAGGTCCAGAATGGACATGATCTTCTGCCCAGACAGCTTTGTGGGAGTCAAGCAGAAAAGATTCCAATCCACAGAGCATCGTCCCAAATGACCAGGAGGTTCCCTGCTCCCCACCTCTCTGCTGACCCCTCGCCTTGGTCCTCACTCCTACATTTCTCCCTGCCAGATGCCCTCCCAGCCTAGCACCTCTGGCAGAAATGGGGCAGTGGGTCAGAAACTGCTTGCACACGTGTTAGAACCAAGAGGAAGAAGGGACCGGGAGCAGGCTCCAGGCTGCAGACCAAGCTCTTGATGGTCTCGAGTTTTGGCAATGCCCTCCATCAAAGTGGGGTGGCAGGCTAGGAGATATTTACAAGTGTTGGGACACACAGGGAATTCTCTGACAAGAAAGGAATATTCTCCCACCTCCCCACCCCCACCGTCACCTCTCAGGGCAGAAGCACAGTAGCTTCCAGCCAGGCACCCCACCCCCCACCCAGGTAAAGGGCAGAGGGAAGTGACCCAAGGAGGAGGGCGCACCCTGGGAGCCTCGGGAACAATGCTGAGCCCCCCGCCCCCTCCCCAGTTCCGCCTCAGCACCGCGCCTCAGTAATTAAAATATGAATTCACCTTCCCTCCCCGAGCCATTCATCACTTCGAAGGGAAGCAGCTGCGGCTTAGGAGACCGGATTTGGGGGATTAGCTTGGGCGGTGGAGCAGACACACCAGGAGAAAGAATTAAAAAGGAAGGGGTGAATTGGGTTTGCTCTCCCCACCTCCTCCCTCTCCCTCTCTCCTGCCGCCACTGAGCCTCACACTCCCCCCCACCCCCCCCAAAAAAGCCTGGGCTCGGTAGGTTTCTGGGAACTGTAGTCTCTGAGGCCATGTTGATAAACGGGCAGGCCAGGGGTGGGTGGTGGCACAAACTACAGATCCCAGGACTTCTTCCCATAGTTGGCAAAGCTGGGCACAGGCCTCCAGTCTGGGAAAAGCCCGCGTTCTCCTTGGAGATTAACTCCTTCTTGGCCTGCTGGAGACTGAGCCCCAGCCTCTGGCTTGCTGTGCTCCCTGGGATCTGAGCCAAGGGCCCCTCTGCCTTCAATGCCCTTCGGAGACCAGCCCCCCTTGTTTCTTGCTTGCCCACCTATGGAGGAAAACAGAAAGCCCTTCCCCCTTCAAGATTACAAGGGCAGCCAGGCATTTACCTGTGGTTCTGAGGTACTTGGGGGCACTGGGGACCGAAGGAGACAGAACTCCAATAGTCTTGAAATGCCCTTTTGCCCTCGGGTCCAGGGTTTTCCAGGTCTGCGGCCCACCCGGAGAGACTTCACTCTGAGCATGACAAGAGTCGTCGGCTTGACACACAGCAGCAGCTTGGAACCGGGTCCTTGGATCGTCAGTGCCAGAAGTGCCCCCAGAAGTCAAAGTTTAATTGCTCCCCTTCTAAAGACAGATTTCATAATAGTCTTTCCATTTATAAAGGAGTAGGGCTTAGCAATCAGGTTCCATTTCCGCTAAAAATGGAGCAAATACAACGAGAGAGATTCACTTGAATCTCAGGTACTGGCGGGAGGCTGGGTACCTCTGAGGACTGTAAAAAGAACTTAGGCTGCTCAGAATATTTTCGGTTTTAGCTGTCTGCAGGCAGGGGACAGGACAGACGCAGCCCTCTGATCTGTGAGTGCTCACAGGAGAGAGGGCATGGGGCCAACTTGCCTATTCGATTCAGTTCACCAATTATGTAAAATACATAATTACAGATCTTCTCCAGGCCTGCCCCAGTGGCACTGGCCAAGAGACAAGGAATAGAAAAGGTGCTCCAACTTTATAACCCAGACAAGCCCCAGACCCAGCCCAGCAAAGGCAGGACTGTCTCCAGTCCAATTGCCTAGCTCTGGGCTTGCTCTGACCTCCTGCTCTGGGCAGTTTACCTCTCAGCCTTATCGTCCCAGTTTACAATTCATTCAACAAACATTTTATGGAGCAACCCTTAACTGACTGCTTGTCCTGCTGGAGGTTTAACAGGTGTAAATAGTCTCCAGAACGCTTGATCCATCCCCTTCCTCCCAGGCCCAGCCTGGAACTGGGGCATTCCCAGCAAACTGCACAACAGGTTTTCCTGGGAAGGACCCAGCTGCAGGGCACGTGAAGTGGGCACCACCCAAGCCTCAGCTTCCGAGTAGGAGCTGGGGACCTAGAGGAAGCAGCCAGGTGCCTGGGTACCCTCAGAGCAGAGAAGGGGATAGGGTGGCTGCGGCAGCTGGACCACCACTAGGTGGGGTGGGGTGCTAGTCACCTCTGATCTCTGCAGGAGAACTCAGAGGGAGAGTGAGAAAGGCTTGCAAATTCTCACCCTGTTCCTTCCAAGAGGGGAAGTGCCTGGACTGGACGAGAAGTGCCTGGACAGGCCCCAGCACAAACCCAGCTGGCTTCGGCTTTCTTTGCTTCTCCTATTGTTTTGATTTTTACCCCCCCCCGCCCCGCCCCCGCTGGAAAAGGAAATCCAGTGGTGGTTAAAGGGAGACTGGAGCTGGGCCACAGGGCCAATTTGTGGACATGCATCCAATCGCGGCCTCATGAGAAGCCCCTTGTGACGGGCTCCTGTGGCTCTTCCACATCCACCCGATGGGACAGCACCACCTGGGTTCAAGGCCAGCACCGTCCCTTCCTGGGTTCAGCCCAAGTTCACTGCCCCAGACATATGAACTGGGGCCTCTGTCCTCAGATTTCCCGTAAGCAAAATGGGATAAATAATAGTACCTCCTTCAGTGGGTTGTTTCAAGAACTAAATGAATTAGTGCAGGTAAGATGGTGAGAATAATGCCTGGTACTTTAGGTACTCCATAAATCTTGGACGGGGAAGTTACGGGCTCCAAGCAGGGGCGATTAACCAGTAAACACGGTATGTACTGGTTTACAGTAAGCAAGGTAGGCACAGGCTTGCTTATGCTTACTTATTCATCTGTAGTGCACAATTTCACCTGGATTTCATTACGTCAAAGATGTGAAATTGTACGCTACAGATGAGGAAGTAAGCACAATTAAGCCCGTGCCTACCTTGCTTATTGGGTAATCTGTCCCTGGCTCTGAGACACGATAAGTAACTGGCCTTCTGATTCATGATACCAAATATAGTACTCTCTCTCTGGTTCTTCAGTGGTCTGTCTTAGACTGGGGGCTGAAAAGAGAGGGGAGGCAAGGGTGCTTCCTCTGTCCCTCCAGCCAGACTGCCTGCTTTATTTCCATCTGTTGGAGTCTTCCAGAACGGCTGTGATGAAGTCATGCAGATTTAACGGGGGGTCGGGGGTGGAGATAGGAAGGGGGAGGCAGGTATGCTGAGTGATAGGCAGGAAGGGAGCAGGGAGGCCAGATACCATTCACAGACCCAGATGGAAGGCAGCAAGCACCGGGGGAGGACAGCAGACCAGCAGTCGCCTTCCCACATTCACTCTGTTGAACCTCCTCCAGCCCCATAGCTGGCCTGTGTGTTCTCGTGTCTTCCCCTGAGGGGGTCTCGAGGTCTCCCTATGCAGACAAGGCAGAGGAGTGTGAGCTGACCACAGAGAGAGTAAAGCCAGTGAGGCACGGGAGCAGAGGCTGTCCTGGAGGCAAAGGTCCTCATGCTGTGATGCCCAGCACCCCCAAATCCCTGGACATGAGCCAGGCCTCAAGAACTTGGCAAGGGGTGAGGACCCGACTCCGAGGCCTCAGCACATCTTTAGTTTCTCCTTCCTCAGAGGGAATCTCCCTCTGTATTTACCGGCCCACCCTCTTCATTTCAGCATGAGGGACCAGGTCCAGAGATGGGAAGTAACTAGGCCAAGGTACCACAGCTGAGGCCCAGACCCCAGACCCCTGCATGGCCCCATACCTGAGCAGAGCCCTTTCCAGGCAGCCCCAGTGCTGCTGGTTCAGCCAGTGGGATCCTGGTCCTGGGGGGGGGGGGGGGGCGGGGTGTGCAGGCACTACAGGAAAAGCACACCCCTCACTGTAGCCCATGGCTTTTAGCCTGGGCCTGGGGTGGGGGGTGCAGGCGCTGAAGGAGAAGCACGCCCCTCACTGTAGCCCATGGCTTTTAGCCTGGTCCTGGGGTGGGGGGAGGAGGAGGTGCAGGTGCTGCAGGAGAAGCACACCCCTCACTGTAGCCCATAGCTTTTAGTCTGGTCCTGGAGAGGCGGGGTGGGGGGGGGGAGGTGGTACAGGCGCTGCAGGAGAAGCACGCCCCTCACTGTAGCCCATGGCTTTTAGCCCTACATGAGTTGGGAACAGCAATCACATAGGAATGAAAAGCCATAGGCCGCAGCAGAGATGAGGGCTCCAGCAGCAGGAATCTCACAAGGAAGGGAAGAGGGAGCCCCCGGGACAAGTGGGAAGCCCTCACTCCCTTTCCCACTGGCCCCCCACCCACATGCCCCCGCTGTGGTCCTGGGCCCCCCAGGTTATATTCTTTTACCACCACTCCCCAACCTGCCCCAGCCCCAGGGGCACTAAAGCCATTCCAGTAATGAGTTTCCAGTTCTTGCCCCTCAAAGGACCACACAATGGTCCTCACTCAGGGCCATGGGAAGGGGTGGCTTCCTGGCCATAAAGGACCTCCTCAGATTCCCTTAATTAGCTTCCAGCCCCCCTGCCCAGTGTCCTTAACTACCCCCCCCCCCAGAGAATCAGGCGGATCTCTTCAATGCTGCCTGCCAGTGCCCAGGAGTGGCCCCATGTTAGGTTCCCCCCTTACAAAGCTTAACTCTTTCTGGTCTAGCCACTTGAAGCAGAGGGGAAAGGAGGTCCTGGGGAAAGGAGAGCAGAGACAAGCACCTGCCTTTTCCTTAGAGGGGTGAACAAGAGTCTTGAGCACCCCAGGGCTGGGGGCCGGCCCATGCTTCCCAGGCTAGTCTCAGGCCAGTCCGGGGTGTTTACCCACCGTGCCCATTTTTATGTGGTTTAGAAGGGAGTGGAATCTCTGCCTCCAAACCTAGTTGGAGGTAGGAAAAGGGCAGGAGCCTGAAATCCCCACCAGCTTAGGGCAGTTAGCTTTGGAGCCATCCTGGATGATACTGAAGGGGGTGCTTGGTGCTCTGCTTCTAACCAGCAGGGTCTGATGGCTGGCACAGGCAGCTCTAAGACTGGGGCTAACGGCTGAGCAGAGGGGAACCTAAGTCCCAGGACTCTGGAAAGGGTGCATTCTAGACACAGTCCTGTTTCCTGATCCCTATCCCGCGATAGTCATCTGTGGGCGCCAGCCTCAGAGGAGTGGGCCTCCACGCGCTCCTGCTCACCTAGGCTCAGGGAAACCCCAGTGGACACAGGCACCAAGCACAGCCTTGACCTCTCTGAGGGACTCCAACAGAGTAGTAAGAGGCCTCAGGCCCAGACCCAGCCCCATCTCCGATTCCGTCTCAGTCCTGGTATTCCATCTCAGCCCTGCCCCATCTCTGTCCACTTCAGCCCTGCCCCAGCCTTAGGGGCAGGCTCCCCGGCTAGCTGCAGGACCCAGGCTGGAGTAGCCTCTTCTAACCAGGCTGCCCACACTCGCGCGCGCGCGCGCGCGCGCGCGCACACACACACGTCTTGCCCAACCTGAACGGTCAGACTGGGTCAGGGGTCCCAGCCCCAGCAGCCTCTGGTTCTCCTTCCCTTCCTCTCCATGTGCCCCCAGAATCCCAGACCTAGGACTTTCAAAAAACCGTGGGCTCCTGGTAGAATGCCCTCAGCTCTTCCCAAGGGACAACTGGCTAGGGACTAGGGTCCAAGGACTGCTCACCTGGTGGGCCCAGCAAGGCTCCCTCTTCCTCAATGTCTCCCCACAATCCCTGCAGAGCCACTTCTGCCCTTCAGGCAGCTACCCACTTCTTCACTTGCCCTCAGAGGCTCACGCCACGGTGAGGGCAGCCTCCTCCCTGGTTCCCGCCCACAGCCCTCACAGCCCCCACAGCCCCATCTGAGCTGTGCCCAACTCAGCTTGACTCACTTGTGAAGACGCTGGCCCACCCCTCCCCCAGCGCCGTGGACGGTGGGTGTGGGGGCAGGGCGGTCAGGTATTCCTTCAACCCTGACTTGGGTCAGGGTAACAAAGGTCTCATTGAGCCTCTAGCTGTCTGGTCGCTGAAGCACAAACCTCTTGTATCTACTTGCTTTTGATCTCACTGCCCCTGAACCAGCCGGGTATTACTCACGTCCCCCTGCCGGGCTATTGGTGTGGAGGGGCTGTTTCGTCCCCTCCCTCCCTCCCCATCTCTTTTCTCTCCTTCCTTCCCCTACCACTCCCCTCCAGCTTTTTATGGTTTAATTTTTGGCAGGGGACCTGAAAGGGCTCCCTGGAGGCCCCCTCTCCGGCCTGACTCCCCTTACCACCTTCCCAGCCTTCATCCATCCCCCTCCCGTCACCCATGCCCCCTGCTGTGTCCCTCCACAGCCCCCGCTCCCACCACTCCCTTGTCCCACCACTCCCCTGCCCCAGGTGGACAAGGTCAGCATTTGTCTGTCCTATTTCCTTCTTCAGACCAACTCATGTCCGGCCCTCGCCCACCCTCATGGCACCATCCTTTTCTCGGGTCTCCTTCCCTGATTAAGCACCTTGCAGGAGCTTTTTTTTTAGGAGCTGGTCAGTCCTGGACACAGAGGTCCAGCCCCTGGCCTGCCTGCCAGACCCAGACTACCTGACAAGGCCTAAATATCCCCTAGATTGGGGCAGTCTCTCTCTAAGGTGTTTCAGGGCCAGAGGAGTGGGGTGGGGCAGCGATCAGGGTCTCAGGCAATGGCCTGGGTGGACCTCGGACCTTGAGTGGAATGTGGAGAACGTGGAAAGCTGGACTTACCTCCTTTTCTGAGGAAAACTCTCCTTCCTCCAATCCCCAGACCCTGCTTTCTCTGCTCCCTGGGCCGGGTCAGGCCGCCACTCAGGGAGAATCCCAAGGACTCACTCTCCTCCAGCTGGGGCCATTCTCTCTCCCCTGCAGCCACCCCCAAGCCCTTCTGCAGCTCTGTTGTGGGGACTACCGGGGCTCAGGCAGCCCAAAAGGCTGAGGGGGATCACAGTATACAAAGGCCACCTCACAGGGCTGCCTGCACATTCTCCCTCTGGCATTCCAGGCCTTGTGCCCCAAGACCCCTTTGCTCCTTGCCTACTCCAAGAAGACACACAGTCACATTTGAAGTCTGAGCCTCTCCCCTGAAATGCCAACAGATGCTGAGAATTCCCGTGGTGGCCTACTCCAGAGCCCTGCCAACTCCCCCACGCCTACCACCTGTGCCCTCTCCCCCTCCTGGAGTTTTCACCCCTCCCTGGCCCTCAGGTACTCCCATTCAGCTGAGCTGAGGATTTGGGAACTGTCTCCTGCCCCAACAGAGGCCCCATTCTTCCTGCGGCTGGCTCTCATTGTCCCTTATGACTCCACGCATTCTTGGGTCTCTAATGAGAACCTGGGACAGCCACCGGCCCTGCCCACCCACCAGCTTGCTGTTGTCAGCTCTCCTGGGCCCTGCCGTCTTTGGTAGCACTGGGGGAGGGTGGGCAGGGGACAACCAGGAGCTGGGAGACAGAGCAGAAGAGGGGAGGAGACAGAACTAGGAGAGATAGAAGGGCGACACTGGGAGAAACTGTGAAAGAGAGGAAAGGAGGTGATAGAGGATTGAAATGTAAGAGAAATTACACAGGAGGAAAGAGAAGGGGAAAACGAACTTCCTTTTCTTGAGGGAAAACTATGTGGTACACATGCACTAAAAACAAAAAGAAAACCATTGTCATCGAGTCGATTCCAACTCATAGTGACCCTGTAACTGCCCCATAGGGTTTCCAAGGAGCAGCTGGTGGATTCGAATGGACGACCTTTTGGATACCAGCCAAACTCTTAACCACTATGCCACCAGGGCCCCTACACATGTACTAACCGTAATAATTATAATTGTTCAGTGATGCAAGTACTATTATTCCCATTTGATGGAGGAGAAAACTCAACCTTACAGACTATGACTTGCCTGAGTAGCATGTTTGCTCTTGAAGAGGCAGGAGGAGCCTGAGAGAGGGAGAGCACCTGAAAAAGGAGAAAGCTGGCAAGGAGGAAAGAGAAGGGCTAAGGTGGAAGGCAGGCAGAACAGGAGGAAGCAGATGAGAGGAGCATGGGGAGGAAGAGGAGAGGGGGCTAGAGGGAGTGGACCTGAGGGAACCTGACCTCCTGCCATTCCCCTGGTCTGTCTGCCTGGCTGGAGAACAGGCATTCTAAGGCCCTGTGGTATCCTTTCCCCTCTCTCATAACTAGCCCCTTTATGCCCAGAACACACCTCAGAAGCCAGGTCCAGCCTGGAAACTAAGGCCTGCTTCACTGGGGAATAGGCTGTAGCATCCCTCTTTTTCAGGAGCGCCCAGACCCACCTTTCCCTCTGAGGGCACCACTGCCCTGAACCTCAGCCTACATCTTGGCACTGAGGTCACGGATGGTTCCAGCTGGGGACAAGTCATGTGGGGGAGCACTACTTGGCAGGGGGAGGAGTGAGGATGGGGCTGGTGAGCCATCAGACCTCCACAGGAAAGAAGGCCCCAGAGGGAAGAGGCAGGGAGGCACACTGGGCTCAGCCAACAAAAAGCTGAAAAGCTAGTACTTCCCAACAGTGGTATTAGCTCAGGATCTAGTGACCTCCCCATCACCAAAAGTAATCCAACACGGGGTGCATGACCACCTCTCAGACTCGCTGCCTGGTGCGTAGTAGGTGCTCAATAAATGGTTTACTAGTATAGAGGGATTCTTGTACCCGGAAGGAAATTAGATAGCTCAAACTTAAGGTCCTATCAACTACAAGATTTCATGAGCTGACATCTACTCTCAGAGCGTTTCATAGACTTATGTACCTTTCTTCTAGGGCTTGGAGCCCAGCAGCCCTGCCTCTTTGCCCATGGTGGCAGGGAACTGGGGCATTTGGAAGATACTGGGTAGGAGACATTCTATCTTACTACCCACACACTTCATCCTGGAGGAGACTAAACTGAAGCATACCACATTCATCTAAGGATGTTGGCTGAATGATACAGGCACGCATTTGTTGAATGAATGAATGAATGAATGGCTGATGAAGCTTTTCAGGTGGCCTGGGAACAAGGGCGAGAGATCTAGGTTCTCCCATATCCCAGGCTTTGTGAGTGCTTGGAGCTCCCTTCAGGCCTGAGCTGGGGCAGGCTGTGGGGTGGAGGTGGGAAGTACAGCCTGGCAATCTGACTTCACCCACCATGGTGGGCATGGCTGAAACTTCAGAGGAGCCCAGGGGATTTTGTTCAGCTGCCTCTGCCCTAAACAGGCATACAGATTTAGAGTTTTGACAGGTCTAGAGAACTGATCCAGAACTAACCCAGAACTGATCCACAAACAGACTAGGTCCAGATGACCTGGCGAGCTCCCATACCATTGTCCTCCAGAGCTGAGCCAGACCAGCAACATGCCTGCCACTGAGAACAGAATGACCTCCCTATTTCTAGGGCACTAGGTAGCCTTCCCCAAGGCTCAAGCCCCTGCTGTTCCATTGCTCCATGGACACCTCAGGTTCGCTCTCAGCCACTACCCTGGGAGACCCGCTGGGTGGGTAAGTGGAGGTGGGGGTGCTCCATTGGGCAGGAAAGCACAGAAAGATCGGCAGGAATTTTTCTTCCCAAGAGCTTTCTTCAGTTCCCCCAGGAGCCTCGGCTCTCAGTTTCCCAGACAAACAGAAGGAGGTCCCAGCCTGGCAGGGTCCCTGGGCTCCTAGGGAGGCAGAGAGAAGGGAGACCCGGTGATAGCCTTGGGCAATCAAGGCAGAGACAGGCTTAGGGAAGAGAGCTGGGGGCTCTCTACAGCCCTGGCCTTCCCAGTCCCTACATCTGATCACCCCTAAGCTCCAAGGCTGGGCTGTGGGAGGGGAAGGACACCGGGATGTGCTGGTGTCACCAGAATCCAGCCTCCCCGATCACGGGACCCAGGCCACAGTTCTGTCTGCCAGAGCAGTCAAGCTGTTAAAGAAAAATATAATAATGGGTCATCGGCACACTCATGTGCAAATCATGAATGTCAGAATGCTCCAGCATTCTGCCCAGGCCTAATCCTTCCCCCACTCCCCTGCCACAACATGGCGGAATGGTGGCCCAGACTGAAGTTACCTAGCCAGGCTCTCCCTAGTCCTGAAAACACCTCTCATAGAGGAGGAGGCAGACAGAGATGAAGGGTGGGGAGAAGGTCTGTGAGGGTAGCCACTCGTGTAGCACATACAATGAGACAGGCACTATGCTCGGCACCGGGCAGACAGCACTCAGTAAGGCATGGCCACTAAGCACGCAGTCCAGTGGGGAGACAAGCCCATCCACGTATGACTGCAATTCAGAGCAGTTGTGCCATCTTGGTCCCCTCCCACCCCTTGCCTGCCCCAAAGCCTTCCCACTGCCTCTTTGGGGGTTAAACTGAACTGGGTCCTCCCTATCTGGGGGACTCTCCTTCCTTTTTATGCCTTTAGGAGAGCCGACCCAGCTCCGAAGCTTCCTGGCTATTCTCTTCTTTGTGTGCATGGAGGGGTATGGGCAAGGGGAGGGGGTTCTGAAGCTCAGAGGGTGCCCAGTATCCTTGGAGGAAGTGTTGGCTGCAGTGTGAGGGGTGTGTGTGTGTTTAAGAGAGGACTCTTCTTTCTCCTGACTCTGTGAGACAGGCCCAGATAGGGTGATCGGGAGCTGGAATTGAGTGGCTGAAAGACAGAAGCTGTTTCCAACCCAGACCTCAGCTGCATCTTCCTGGAGGGCGTAAGCAGGGTTTTCAGGCTACCAAAGCTGCCCTCCAAGGGGGCTTCTTACAGGACCACGTCCCCCTCCCCCTCAGTTCACAGCTCTCTGACTCTGAGGCTCCCATCCCAGCCTCAAAAGAGTCCAGTTTCCCTCTGAAGTTAGCCTTTCTGAAGGCTCAGGTCAGGCTGAGTTGTTCACTGGTAGATGTAGGCACAGCCAAAGGTCACTGGGAAAGAGTAAGATCAGACCTAAAGAAGGATTTGTTAATTAGGAGAGAGGGGAGGAGGGTGGGATACCAACCAAAAAAAAAAAAAAAATCAAACCCACTGCCATTGAGTTGATTCCGACTCATAGCGACCCTATAGGACAGAGTAGAACTGCCCCATAGGGTTTCCAAGGAGCACCTGGTAGATTCAAACTGCTGACCTTTTGGTTAGCAGCCATAGCTCTTAACCACTGTGCCACCAGTGCTTCCAGAAGAAGGCTATGGAGTCTTGCTCAGGAAGGGACTGCACTCCCCTGAGCCCCCAGGGGCCCCCTTCTGACTCGCTTGGTTGAGGTAGAGACCAGGACCAGTGGCCAGCCGCTGCTCCCTGGGGCATCCTGTCATAGACCCTATTTTCCTCTGCAGACCCCTTGCTCTGCCCCTTCCTCCCTGGTGGGCCTCCAACTTCAGCCTCTCTGAGATATGCAGGGACCCCAGGGGTGACATAGGAGGTGGGAGGCAGGCTCAGGGCCAAGAGATACAGCCAGACCTGGACCCCATAAAGACAATGACTAGGAAGGACTCTGATGTGTGCAGAGGGAGTAGCTGATGTCCTTGGCAAGCCTGGGGGCCATGTTTGCCGCCACAAACCCTGGAGTTGGTGGTTTTGCCTACATAAATGGCTTCTCCCAGCCTCCCAAGCTGGAGTCTTTGAGGACCTCTGCCCCAGGGGCACTGGGCACCTCTGCTTCTCCCTTCTTAATGACAAACAAATGTACAGGTGTCACCAAGTCCTCGTTCCTACTCCATTTCCAGCCTCTTCCCCATCCCCACCCCACACCGTGGGGCAAAGAAAAAGGAGGGCATCAGAAAGCCGGTTTCACAGTCAGGAAAGGGAGACTGCTACCTCCCCAGCCAGGGCTCTAGCTCCTTCTTACTCTCCCCTCAGAATCCCACCACCTGCAAAAACCTTTAAAACGAACAAAGGCAGTGGGAGGTGGCTTCCGTTTGGCCGACCTGGGGAAGCGGTTGACGCAGCAGCCCCCGGGCCAGGGCCAGTCAACGCTGGCTTTCAGGTGAGTGCCTGAACCCGCAGCCTGGAGTCAGTCAGTCTATGCCTCAGGGACCCCTCATTGCTTAACCCAAACCCCCGGCGAAGAGGCGAATCCTCCTCAGCCGCTTCCGGCCCCCAACCCGGCCAGGGGTCCCCGACTTGCAGCACTTTCCGCCCATTGGTTTTCACTCAGTACTCACAGTTCAGACGCTAAGCCGTCTCCTCTCTTGGGCTCACTTCCTTTGTCTCTCTGTCTCCAGTCTCTCCCCTCCTTGTCTGATTCTCTGCTGTAGCTTCCAGTGGAGAAAAATAATTATTCCTCTCAATGGGTTCGCACGGGGCGCACGCACACACGCGCGCACACACACACCGCCGTGGTACTCAATCAATGCACATATCTTCGGGGTCCCTTTAACCTCTGCGGATGACTCCGTGAGTTAATTATGAAGCCTATTTCGGCGCTGCATAAATATGCATTAAGGTATGAAATGACACCCGATGTGCTGAACTTCAGGGAATTGGCATTTTGACAGACTTCGTCTCATCGCCCCCCAACTCCCGCCATCGCCCCACGAGTCGTCTCCACAGCCTCGTTTCTTCCCCGGGCTCGCTGTGGCCGTCGCGAGCTGCTACCGGGGCTTCAGGGGACTCGATGGCGGCGCTGGCGCTGAGCTTTGTACCCGGAAGCCCCTTGTGCGCCCCCTGCGGTCAGGGCAGACCCTCCGAGGGAGGTCCCATATCCCCCGCCCCTCACCGTCTCCGTCTATGAACAAACTCCAAGCTCAGTCCCTCGAGGAGCTGGTGAGAACCGGGCTGCTTACCTGCCCGCACGCCCGAGTTGCGGGCAGAGCGAGAAAGACCCGGAACGCGATTCAACTCCCATCCTGGCAAAGCCTCCCGAAGCCTTCGGGAGCCGCCGCCCCCAGCCGGTGCGGACCCGCACACATACACACGCATTTGCACACGCCACGCGACACAGATCCACGCGCACCACATGCATGTACGCACACAGGCACACACACATATACGCACACACACACGCGCGCACAAGCACTCCCGCGCGCGCTCGCGCCCGCACGCACTCAGCGTTCTAACAAAGGAAGAGGGTCCAGCGCTGCCTTACTTTTCTCTCTCTTCTCTCTCCTTGCAGCCCCCCAGCCCCGGGCCGGCGTGCCTGGCCCGCCCCGCCCTCCGCGCCCCCAGACGGCACCGGCGGCCGGCCGGCATTCCGGAGCAGCGGCCGAGCGGCAACTTCGCGCCGAGGCGCCCGCGCCCGCGCCGCCCGCCCAGGCGGGCGGGAGACAAAAGCTGCGGCGCTGCCGGAGGCCGCGCGGCCAAGGTGTGCTCGCTAATTGTCAGGAAATGTGTGTGTGTGCGCTGCCGGGAGCCCGCAGGGGCGGGAGAGGAGGCGGCCGGCGGGAGGGGAGAGAAGAGGGGGACACCCCCCCGCCCCGCCAGTCTCTGCCACTCGCCCGCGCCGGGCGCCCGAACCGGGATTAGAGAATAAATTAACTGCTCTCTTCTCATTGGGCTGTGGTTGAGGACGCCGTCGGCGGCGCGGAGCTGGGAGCTCGCCCCGCGCTTTGCATTCACCGCACAGCTCCGGCTCGCCTGGCTTCGCAGGGACCGAGAGCCCGGGGCCTCGGCTCCAGACACCAGAGGACACCAGCCGGCTGGCCGCGCCGCCAGGCTAGGACAGACCTCCTCCACCCTTCCCCAATTCTGGACGAAGAGACTGGAAAAAAGAGGCCCAGAGGATCGAAGTCTCAGAGTCCCCCCTCATTCCCGCCGCAACGCCCCTCCCCAAGCGGGAGAAAGGCGGTGCAGTTGGGGTCAGTCGCCTGAGCCAAGCCCACTTCAGTCGGCAAGGGCTTTGAGAGCTCTAGGAGAACAGCCCCTTCCTTGGGATCATCTCCTTCCCTCTACACGGCAGCAATGACAAAGAGATGACACCAAGCATCTTTGCTTTTTCTCCTCTCAGCCCTACCAGCTCCAGCCTAATCCCGTTCCCCATTTCCTAGACCTTTCCTGGGCCCACCTGCCTGCAAAGGAAAGGCCCTTTGGTTGAAAGTAGCTCCTCTTGCAGAGAATTCACTCATTCATTCATTTAGCAAACAATATGCAGGATCTCCCTGTGCCATGACATGGGCTAGGCACCAGGAAAACAAAGGGAAAATATTCACATGAGACAGCTTTTTAAAAAAAAATTACAGCTGTGAACCAGGTGCTACACGGAGGTAAGGTTGAGCCCAGAGGCAGGAGCGACTAACATCAGCCTTTCCTTCAACAAGTTTAGCATGTCTTAAGAGCCAGGCTCTGTGCTAGGCATCAAAGATAAGTAGGTGAACTGGTGGACGGGAGTGCACAGCCTGGAGGAGAAGATGGATACTGACAGGTATAACAGGAGCTAATCAGAAGACATTTGGGGGGTGAATAACAGGGCTCCTAATCTCTGGGGTGCCATGGGTGGCACAAACCGTTAAGCACTCAGTTACTAACCAAAAGATTGGTAGTTCATATCCACCCAGAGGTGCCTTGGAAGAAAGACCTGGAGATTCGCTTCTGAAAGATCACAGCCATTGATAACCCGATGGAGCAGTTCTACTCTGACACACATGGGGTCGCCATGACTCAGAATCTACTCAACAGCAACTGGTGGTGGGTGGTGGTACTCTCCTCTGGGAGCCCAGATAACCTCTGAGCTAATGAGATCTAAGTGCAGACCTAAAGGATGAAAAAGAAATATATGACGATGATGGTTCCTGAGCGGCACAATGGTTTGTGCTTGGCTGCTAGCCAGAAGGTTGATGGTTCGAACCCACCCAGCAGCACTGCAGAAAAAAGGCCTGGCAATCTGTTTCTGTAAAGATCACAGCCAAGAAAACCCCATAGAGCTCAGTTCTACTTGTAACACATGGGGTCATCATGAGTCAGAATCAACTCAACAACAATGGGGTTGGTTTATTTTTTTAAATGAAGATGGGGTAGGAAGGGGGCAGGGGAAGAGTTCCAGGCAGAAGGGAATTGTAGACAGGCCCTTGAATTGCTCTTAACCAGCTCATTGGAAGGCAATTAAACATCCACTTTGCAGAGAGGGAGCACAGAGATGGAGGTGAAGTGTTGGGGAGGGTCCAGGCTCTGCTACCTGAAGGAACTAGGCAAGCTGTTCAGAGTAGCATTTGCAGGTGTAACTGAGGTTCGACAGCCTAATGTTTTAGACAAGGCTCCCTTGTATTGCTGTCTGTCTTTGTAGACCAACTCCCTGTCCTACCCCTATTTTATTTCTAGTCCCTGTCTGATGTAACTGGATCAACTGCATGCTTGCTGAGGACAACCCTAAAATAAAGAACATGATGACATCCCCGCTCTGAGTCAGAAAGGAGGCATGGCCTGCCTAGTGCCACACACCGATTCAGTAGCCAAGTCAGAGCTGTGACTCTGCCTTCTGCCTGCTAGCCTTCAGGTATTTGTCCACCTTCCCAGCTCAGTGGTGAGCCTCGTGAGGCCAGAGGCTAAGTGATCCACCTGCCACTACAAGAATCTTCAGGACCTAGGACAGAGCCCAGCAGCCCAAGGTCTCAAGCCAACCATGTTGATTGACTAGCTGGGGCAGAAGGGAAGGAAATAATTAAATGGCAAAATGATCTCTCATCACTATGGTTTGGGATCATGTAGCAAAAACTGAGCTTTGGATTTACACATATCACAATTGGAATTTCCACATAGTTATTAATGCACCCTGTGCACTTAGTGAATCTGAGCAACAGTTCCGTCATCTTCCAAATGGGATTGGTGATACACATTCGATAGGGCTAGTGTGAACAGTAAATGAAATTATATATGCATGTAATGTCTATGGAAAAGACATTGGCAACAGCATTTACTTCTGGGAAGCGGGGCTGGATGGATGGGGGACAGGAGAAGCCTACTTTTCATGGCTTACCCTCTTGTACTTGTTGTGCCATGTGCATGTATTACCCATGTAAATGAACAATGAAATATTTCAATGAGGAAATATATAAAGCAATGTAATACCAACAATAAAAGAGGTTATTTTAATAGGCACTCCGTACGTATTTGTTGAACTCAATGAAGTTTTATAGTTTAAAATACCAGAGTCTACACATTGTATGATTCCAACTATATGACATTCTGGAAAAAAAGCAAATTATAGAGACAGTAAAAAGATCAGTGGTTGCCAGGGGTTGCAGATGTTGGGGGTGGGGATGAATAGGTGGAGCCCGGGGCATTTTTAAGGCAGTGGAACTATTCTGTATGATACATGATACATGACATTTTGCATAATGTCATGAATACATGACATTATGTATTGTCAAAACCCATAGAGCTGTACAACACAAAGTTGTTGTTAGGTGTTTTTGAGTCAATTCTGACTCATACTGACCTCATGTGACAAAGCAGAACTGCCCTACAAGGTTTTTTTGGCCGTAATCTTTACAGATGTCATTCCACAACTCATCTGGTCTTCAGTCATTAGTGTTCAATGTGTCAAATCTATTCTTGAGATGGTCTCTAAATTCGAGTGGAATATACTCAAGGTACTTTGGCTCTCATGGACTCGTTCTAATTTTCTTCATCTTGAACTTGTGTATGACCAATTGATGATCTGTTCCACAGTTGGCTCCTGGCCTTGTTCTAACTGATGATACAGAGCTTTTCCAACGTTTCTTTCCATAGATGTAGTCGAGTTGATTCCTGTGTATTCCAGCTGGCAAGGTCCACATGTACAGTCACTGATTATGTTGTTGAAAAAGGTATTTGCAATGAAGAAGTCATTGGTCTTGCAAAATTCTATCATGCGATCTCTGACATCATTTCTGTCATCAAAGTTATATTTTCCAACTACCAATCCTTCTTTGTTTCCAGCTTTCCCATTCCAAGCACCAGTAATTATCAATGCATCTTGATTGCATGTTTGATCAATTTCAGACTGTAGAAGTTGGTAAAATCTTCAGTTTCTTCATCTTTGGCCTTAGTGTTTGATGTGTAAATTTGAATAATAGTTACATTAACTGGTCTTCCATGTAGGCATATGGATATTATCCCATCATTGACAGCTTTATACTTCTGGATAGATCTTGAAATGTTCTTTTTGATGATGAATGCAATGCCATTCCTCTTCAATTTATCATTCCTGGCATAATAGACCATTTGGTTGTCTGATTCAAGATGACCAGTACAGTCCATTTCAGCTTACTAATGCCAGGACATCGAAGTTTATGTGTTCCATTTCATTTTTGACAACTTCCAATTTTCCTAGATTCATATTCGTACATTTCATATTCCAACAATTCACAGGTGTTTGCAGATGTTTCTTCTCATTTTGAGTTGTGCCTCATCAGCAAATGAAGGTCCCAAAAGAGTGACCAATGAATAAAACAAGAGGCCATTAAAAAGACAGGAAAGAGATTGGGAGGGGGGGCCAAGATGGTGGACTAGGTGGACGCTACCGCGGATTCCTCTTGCAACAAAGACTCGGAAAAACAAGTGAATCGATCACATACATAACAATCTACGAACCCTGAACAACAAACACAGATTTAGAGACAGAGAACGAACAAATACGGGGAGGCAGCGATTGTTTTCAGAGCCTGGAGCCAGCGTAGCAGTCAGCGGATTTTCTGGAAAAACTAATTTCCCAGTGATGGCTCGGAGACAGCAGTCGATATCAAACCACATAAAGAAGCAGACCATGACAGCTGCTACAACCCCCCAAACAAAAGAATCAAAATCTTTCCCAAATGAAGATACAATCCTGGAATTATCAGATACAGAATATAAAAAACTAATTTACAGAATGTTTCAAGACATCGCAAACGAAATAAGGCAAACTGCAGAAAAAGCCAAGGAACACATTGATAAAACTGTTGAAGAACTCAAAAAGATTATTCAAGAACATACTGGAAAAATTAATAAGTTGCAAGAATCCATAGAGAGACAGCATGTAGAAATCCAAAAGATTAACAATAAAATTACAGAATTAGACAACGCAATAGGAAGTCAGAGGAGCAGACTCGAGCAATTAGAATGCAAACTGGGACATCTGGAGGACCAGGGAATCAACACCAACATAGCTGAAAAAAAATCAGATAAAAGAATTTAAAAAAATGAAGAAACCCTAAGAATCATGTGGGACTCTATCAAGAAGGATAACTAGTGGGTGATTGGAGTCCCAGAACAGAGAGGGGGGACAGAAAACACAGAGAAAATAGTTGAAGAACTCCTGACAGAAAACTTCCCTGACATCATGAAAGACGAAAGGATATCTATCCAAGATGCTCATCGAACCCCATTTAAGGTTGATCCAAAAAGAAAAACACCAAGATGTATTATCATCAAACTCGCCAAAACCAAAGATAAACAGAAAATTTTAAAAGCAGCCAGGGAGAAAAGAAAGGTTTCCTTCAAGGGAGAATCAATAAGAATAAGTTCAGACTACTCAGCAGAAACCATGCAGGCAAGAAGGGAATGGGACGACATATACAGAGCACTGAAGGAGAAAAACTGCCAGCCAAGGATCATATATCCAGCAAAACTCTCTCTGAAGTATGAAGGCGAAATTAAGATATTTACAGATAAACACAAGTTTAGAGAATTTGCAAAAACCAAACCAAAGCTACAAGAAATACTAAAGGATATTGTTTGGTCAGAAAACAAATAATATCAGATACCAGCACAATACAAGGTCACAAAACAGAACGTCCTGATATCAACTCAAATAGGGAAATCACAAAAACAAACAAATTAAGATTAATTAAAAAAAAAATACACATAACAGGGAATCATGGAAGTCAGTAGGTGAAAGATCACAATAATCAAAAAGAGGGACTAAATACAGGAGGCACTGAACTGCCAGATGGAGAGTGATACAAGGCGATATAGAACGATACAAGTTAGGTTTTTACTTGGAAAAATAGGGGTAAATGTTAAGGTAACCACAAAAAGGTATAACTCCATAACTCAAGATAAAAGCCAAGAAAAACGTAACGACTCAACTAACATAAAGTCAAGCACTATGAAAATGAGGATCTCACAATTTACTAAGAATAACGTCTCAGCACAAAAAAGTATGTGGAAAAATGAAATTGCCAACAACACACATGAAAAGGCATCAAAATGACAGCACTAAAAACTTATTTATCTATAATTACGCTGAATGTAAATGGACTAAATGCACCAATAAAGAGACAGAGAGTCACAGACTGGATAAAGAAACACGATCCATCTATATGCTGCCTACAAGAGACACACCTTAGACTTAGAGACACAAACAAACTAAAACTCAAAGGATGGAAAAAAATATATCAAGCAAACAATAAGCAAAAAAGAAGAGGAGTAGCAATATTAATTTCTGACAAAATAGACTTTAGACTTAAATCCACCACAAAGGATAAAGAAGGACACTATATAATGATAAAAGGGACAATTGATCAGGAAGACATAACCATATTAAATATTTATGCACCCAATGACAGGGCCGCAAGATACATAAATCAAATTTTAACAGAATTGAAAAGTGAGATAGACACCTCCACAATTATGGTAGGAGACTTCAACACACCACTTTCGGAGAAGGACAGGACATCCACTAAGAAGCTCAATAGAGACACGGAAGACCTACTTACAACAATCAACGAACTTGACCTCATTGACTTATACAAAACTCTCCACCCAACTGCTGCAAAGTATACTTTTTTTTCTAGCGCACATGGAACATTCTCTAGAATAGACCACATATTAGGGCATAAAACTAACCTTTGCAGAGTCCAAAACATCGAAATATTACAAAGCATCTTCTCAGACCACAAGGCAATGAAACTACAGATCAATAACAGAAAAACTAGGGAAAAGAAATCAAATACTTGGAAAATGAACAATACCCTCCTGAAAAAAGACTGGGTTATAGAAGACATCAAGGAGGGAATAAGGAAATTCATAGAATGCAACGAGAATGAAAATACTTCCTATCAAAACCTCTGGGACACAGCAAAAGCAGTGCTCAGAGGCCAATTTATATCGATAAATGCACACATACAAAAAGAAGAAAGAGCCAAAAGCAGAGAACTGTCCCGACAACTTGAACAAATAGAAAGTGAGCAACAAAAGAATCCATCAGGCACCAGGAGAAAACAAATAATAAAAATTAGAGCTGAACTAAATGAATTAGAGAACAGAAAAACAACTGAAAGAATTAACAAAGCCAAAAGCTGGTTCTTTGAAAAAATTAACAAAATTGATAAACCATTGGCTAGACTGACTAAAGAAATACAGGAAAGGAAACAAATAACCTGAATAAGAAACGAGAAGGACCACATCACAACAGAACCAAATGAAATTAAAAGAATCATTTCAGATTACTACGAAAAATTGTACTCTGACAAATTTGAAAACCTAGAAGAAATGGATGAATTCTTGGAAAAACACTACCTACCTAAACTAACACATTCAGAAGTAGAACAACTAAATAGACCCATAACAAAAAAAGAGATTGAAATGGAAATCAAAAAACTTCCAACAAAAAAAAAGCCCTGGCCCGGACGGCTTCACGGCAGAGTTCTACCAAACTTTCAGAGAAGAGTTAACACCACTACTACTGAAGGTATTTCAAAGCATAGAAAATGACAGAATACTACCCAACTCATTCTATGAAGCCACCATCTCCCAGATACCAAAACCAGGTAAAGACATTACAAAAAAAGAAAATTATAGACCTATATCCCTCATGAACATAGATGCAAAAATCCTCAACAAAATTCTAGCCAATAGAATCCAACAACACATCAAAAAAATAATTCACCATGATCGAGTGCGATTTATACCAGGTATGCAAGGCTGGTTTAATATCAGAAAAACCATTAATGTAATCCATCACATAAATAAAACAAAAGATAAAAACCACATGATCTTATCAATTGATGCAGAAAAGGCATTTGACAAAGTCCAACACCCATTTATGATAAAAACTCTTACTGAAATAGGAATTGAAGGAAAATTCCTCAACATAATAAAGGGCATCTATGCAAAGCCAACAGCCAATTATCACTCTAAATGGAGAGAACCTGAAAGCATTTCCCCTGAGAACGGGAACCAGACAAGGATGCCCTTTATCACCGTTCTTATTCAACATCGTACTTGAAGTCCTAGCCAGGGCAATTAGGCTAGACAAAGAAATAAAGGGTATCCGGATTGGCAAGGAGGAAGTAAAGCTATCAGTATTTGCAGATGACATGATCTTATACACAGAAAACCCTAAGGAATCCTCCAGAAAACTACTGAAACTAATAGAAGAGTTTGGAAGAGTCTCAGGTTATAAAATAAACATACAAAAATCACTTGGATTCCTCTACGTCAACAAAAAGAACATCGAAGAGGAAATAACCAAATCAATACCATTCACAGTAGCCCCCAAGAAGATAAAATACTTAGGAATAAATCTTACCAAGGATGTAAAAGACCTATACAAAGAAAACTACAAAGCTCTACTACAAGAAATTCAAAAGGACATACTTAAGTGGAAAAACATACCTTGCTCATGGATAGGAAGACTTAACGTAGTAAAAATGTCTATTCTACCAAAATCCATCTATACATATAACGCACTTCCGATCCAAATTCCAATGTCATATTTTAAGGGGATAGAGAAACAAATCACCAATTTCATACGGAAGGGAAAGAAGCCCCGGATAAGCAAAGCATTACTGAAAAAGAAGAAGAAAGTGGGAGGCCTCACTCTACCTGATTTCAGAACCTATTATACAGTCACAGTAGTCAAAACAGCCTGGTACTGGTACAACAACAGGCACATAGACCAATGGAACAGAATTGAGAACCCAGATATAAATCCATCCACGTATGAGCAGCTGATATTTGACAAAGGACCAGTGTCAGTTAATTGGGGAAAAGATAGTCTTTTTAACAAATGGTGCTGGCATAACTGGATATCCATTTGCAAAAGAATGAAACAGGACCCATACCTCACACCATGCACAAAAACTAACTCCAAGTGGATCAAAGACCTAAACATAAAGACTAAAACGATAAGGATCATGGAAGAAAAAATAGGGACAACCTTAGGAGCCCTAATACAAGGCATAAACAGAATACAAAACATTACCAAAAATGATGAAGAGAAACCCGATAACTGGGAGCTCCTAAAAATCAAACACCTATGCTCATCTAAAGACTTCACCAAAAGAGTAAAAAGACCACCTACAGACTGGGAAAGAATTTTCAGCTATGACATCTCAGACCAGCGCCTGATCTCTAAAATCTACATGATTCTGTCAAAACTCAACCACAAAAAGACAAACAACCCAATCAAGAAGTGGGCAAAGGATATGAACACACATTTCACTAAAGAAGATATTCAGGCAGCCAACAGATACATGAGAAAATGCTCTCGATCATTAGCCATTAGAGAAATGCAAACTAAAACTACGATGAGATTCCATCTCACACCAACTAGACTGGCATTAATCCAAAAAACACAAAATAATAAATGTTGGAGAGGCTGCGGAGAGATTGGAACTCTTATACACTGCTGGTGGGAATGTAAAATGGTACAACCACTTTGGAAATCTATCCGGCGCTATCTTAAACAGTTAGAAATAGAACTACTACCATACAACCCAGAAATCCCACTCCTCGGAATATACCCTAGAGATACAAGAGCCTTCACACAAACAGATATATGCACACCCATGTTTATTGCAGCTCTGTTTACAATAGCAAAAAGCTGGAAGCAACCAAGGTGTCCGTCAACGGATGAATGGGTAAATAAATTGTGGTATATTCACACAGTGGAATACTACGCATCGATAAAGAACAGTGACGAATCTCTGAAACATTTCATAACATGGAGGAACCTGGAAGGCATTATGCTGAGCGAAATGAGTCAGAGGCAAAAGGACAAATATTGTATAAGACCACTATTATAAGATCTTGAGAAATAGTAAAAACTGAGAAGAACACATACTTTTGTGGTTACGAAGGGGGGAGGGAGGGAGGGAGGGAGAGGGTTTTTTATTGATTACTCAGTAGATAAGAACTGCTTTGGGTGAAGGGAAAGACAACACTCAATACATGGAAGGTCAGCTCAATTGGACTGGACCAAAAGCAAAGAAGTTTCCGGGATAAAATGAATGCTTCAAAGGTCAGCAGAGCAGGGGCAGGGGTCTGGGGAACATGGTTTGAGGGGACTTCTAAGTCAATCGGCAAAATAATTCTATTATGAAAACATTCTGCATCCCACTTTGAAATGTGGCGTCTGGGGTCTTAAATGCTAACAAGCAGCCATCTAAGATGCATCAATTGGTCTCAACCCACCTGGAGCAAAGGAAAATGAAGAACACCAAAGTCACACGACAACTAAGAGCCGAAGAGACAGAAAGGGCCACATGAACCAGAGACCTACATCATCCTGAGACCAGAAGAACTAGTTGGTGCCCGGCCACAATCGATGACTGCCCTGACAGGGAGCACAACAGAGAACCCCTGAGGGAGCAGGAGATCAGTGGGATGCAGACCCCAAATTCTCATAAAAAGACCATACTTAATGGTCTGACTGAGACTAGAGGAATCCCGGCGGTCATGCTCCCCAGACCTTCTGTTGGCACAGAACAGGAACCATCCCCGAAGACAACTCATCAGACATGAAAGGGACTGGTCAGCGGGTGGGAGAGAGATGCTGATGAAGAGTGAGCTAATTATATCAGGTGGACACTTGAGAGTGTGTTGGCAACTCTTGTCTGGAGGGGGGATGGGAGGATAGAGAGAGAGGGAAGCTGGCAAAATTGTCACGAAAGGAGAGACTGAAAGGGCTGACTCATTAGGGGGAGAGCAAGTGGGAGTACGGAGTAAGATGTATGTAAACGTATATGTGACAGACTGATTGGATTTGTAAACGTTCACTTGAAGCTTAATAAAAGTTAATAAAAAAAAAAAAAGACAGGAAAGAAAGAAAAGACTAAAATGGATGTCAGAAGAGACTCTGAAAGTTGCTCTTGACTGTACAGTAGTAAAGCAAAAGGAAGAAATGATGAAGTGAAAAAGCTGAACAGAAGGTTTTGAAGGGCAGCTTGAGAAGAGAAAGTAAAGTATTATGATGACATGTGCAAAGACTTGGAGTTAGAAACCCAAAAGGGAAAAACGCCGTCAGCACCTGTCAAGCTGGAAGAACTGAAGAAAAAATTCAAGCCACGAGTTGCAATAGTGAAGGATTCTACAGGGAAAATATTAAACGACGCAGGAAGCATCAAAAGAAGATGGACGGAAAGTACAGAGTCACTATACCAAAAAGAGTTGATCAACATTCAACCATTTCAGGAGGTAGCAGATGACCTGGAACCAATGATACTGAAGGAAGAAGTCCAAGCTGCATGAAGGCATTTTGAAAAACAAGCTCAGGAATTGACAGAATACCAGGTGAGATGTTTCAACAAACAGATGCGGCACTGAAGGTGATCACTCATCTATGTCAAGAAATTTGGAAGACAGCTACCTGGCCAACTGACTGGAAGAGAACCATATTTGTATCCATTCCAAAGAAATGTGATCCAACAGAATGCAGAAATTATCAACCAATATCATTTATATCACATCCAAGTAAAATTTTGCTGAAGATCATTCAAAGGCAGCTGCAGCAGTGCATGGACAGGGAAATGCGAGAATTTCAAGCTGGATTCAGAAGAGGATGTGGAACCAGGGATATCATTGCTGATGTCAGATGGATCCTGGCTGAAAGCAGAGAATACCAGAAAGGTGTTTACCTATATTTTATTGACTATGCAAAGGCATTTGACAGTGTGGATCATAACAAATCATGGATAACATTTCAAAGAATGGGAATTCTGGAACAATTAATTGTGCTAATGAGGAACCTGTACTTAGACCAAGAGGCAGTTGTTTGGACAGAACAAGAGGATACAGTGTGGTTTAAAGTCAGGAAAGCTGTGCAGGGTTATATCCTTTCACCATACTTATTCAGCATACTTATGGAGCAACAAATCCGAGAAGCTGGACTATATGGGGCATCAGGATTGGAGGAAGACTCATTAAAAACTCTGATATGCAGACAACACAACCTTGCTTGTGAAGAGGACTTGAAGCACTTACTGATGAAGATCAAAGACCACAGCCTTCAGGATAAATTACACCTCAACATAAAGAAAGCCAAAATCCGCACAACTGGACCACTAAGCAACGTCATGATAAACAGAGAAAAGATTGAAGTTGTCAAGAATTTCATTTTACTTGGATTCACAATCAACACCCATGGAAGCAGCAGTCAAGAAATCAAATGACGCATTGCACTGGAAACCCATAATCATGAGTATTGTCTGTGAGTTCTGTATGGCCACTGCAATGGATTATGGAACCCAGTAGAGAAGTAGAGTGCCATGGGAGGGACGGTTGGTGTCAGAATTGGTAAAGATGGTGGAGAGAGGAGGCATGTCTGACCTCTACCTCGTAGGAATCAGCCTTGGGCTATTGGTCCTGATTCTCCTTGCCCCTTGTGAAGTTAGAGGAGGTCAGGCACCACCACCACCCCCTCACCATTTTTACAAGTGTTTATGTTCATTCAAAATGGTTCTCTCCTGAAAGAACTTTCTTGACCTGGCAATGCACTTAGACAACAGGTAACAATTACTCATTAGCACTATTGTTCAGTGATGGTGGTTGGGCCAGCTCAGGGAGGGTGACACCAAGACAGGGTGTGGAAGAAGGGAGGTTGATGGCAAGGTATCAGCGAGGCAGCAAGGACTTCGGGATCACTATTTGGCTGGGCTTCAGGGACATTGAGGGTGAGCCCTCTAGAGAACAAGCCACAACTCACGGTGAGGGCCAGGTGTTGTCACCTCAGTCTGGGAGAAGGACCTAGCCTGGAGGAGTGCTCCAGAGATGTTCATTTGACACGAGATATTCACTGAACACCCCACTGTTCTAGATGCCAGAGGTGGGAGAGGAGGGTATGATCTGCTGGGGTTCACGTTCCTTTGGGGGAGACAAAATGAATAGAATATTCCAGTTAGATGGGAAATGAGAGGGTGATAAGGGGAAGGCAGAGAAATGGAGCAGAGAAAGGGGATGCAGAGGTGAGTGGTCAGGGAGGAGGGAAGGGAGTGAACTGGGAGGGTATCTGGGGGAATCTCTTTAAATTGTTCCAAAGCAAAGATGTCACTTTAAGGACTAAAGTTTGCCTGACTGAGGCCGTGTTGTTTTCAACCACCCCATATGCATGTGAAAGCTGGACAATACATAAGGAAGACCTAAGAAGAATTGATGCCTTTGAATTATGATGTTGGCCAAGAATAGTGAATATTGAATGGACTACCAGAAGAATGAACAAATCTGTCTTGGAAGAAGCACAGCCAGAATGCTCCTTAGAAGTGAGGATGGCAAGACTTCATCTCACATACTTTGGACACATTATCAGTAGGGACCAGTCCCTGGAGAAGGACATCATGCTTGGTAAAGTGAAAAAAAAAAAAAAAGGATCGGTGAAAAAGAGGAAGACCCTCAACGAGATGGATTGGCACAGTGGCTGCAACAATAGACTCAAGCATAACAGCGATTGTGAGGGTGGCACAGGGCCAGGCAGTGTTTCGTTCTGTTGTGCACAGGGTCGCTAGGAGTCAGAGCCGACTCAACAGCACCTAATGATAATAAATAATAATAATCTTTACAGAAGCGGATCACCAGGTCTTTCTCTGAAAAGCTGCTGCGTTGGTTTGAACCGCCAGCTTTCCAGTTAGCAGCTGAGCGTTTAACTGCTCACCACCAGGACTCCGTGCAACGAAAAGAGTGAACCCCAGTGTAAACTGTGCACAGTTAATAACAAACTCGGCTGCTGTCGAGATGATTCCGACTCATGGTGACCCTGTAGGACAGAGTAGGACTGCAACCATAGGGTTTCCCAGGCTGTAAATCTTCACGGAAGCAGATTGCCACATCTTTCTCCCTCAGAACAGCTGGTGGGTTTGAACCGCTGACCTTTCAGCTAGCAGGCAAGTGCTTAACCACTGTGTCACCAGGGCCCTTATAGTTAACAATAACGTGTCAATATTGGTTTATCAGTTGTAACAAATGTACCAACCACACCACTACAAGGCATTAGTAAGGGATGAAGCAGTGTGAAGTGGGGAAAGGGCATAGGGGAACTCTCTGTACTTTCTGTGCAATTTCTCTGTAACCCTAAAACTGCTCTAAAAAGTAAAATGCATTAAAACACACGCACACATACATCAGGGAATGTTATCAAGAAAAACCATAGTCTCCTTCAGAAGGTGGCTCTGGCCAGACACTGGTCTAAAGGCGAGTGAGAGATGGCTAGCCAGGTGAGGTATTTTCCAGCCTAGAATTTGCACAGTTGAAGCCCTTGGTCACAAAGGGAGATGTCATCCCAGCAGGCTCACAGTTCTATCGAGAGACCTGAATCCCTGGAGGCAACAGTGGCTGGGTGTGGATGGAATAGGGCTGATAAGAAGGAAAGGCCGTGGGGTCTGGGCAGCCCCTCAGTAGGGCCCACTGTGTCCGGAGAGGGTAGGGTAAGGAGGGATCCTGGGTCTGCTTCTGTGGTGCTACTTCTTCAGGGCTCTCTGCCCAGCCTCCCCATGGCCCCAGGGAAAGCTGAGAGCAGCAGGTGCAAAGCCCAAGGAGAGGAGTGGGCTTTCTCCTGTTACCCTCCAGGTATCAAGGTTCCCGGACAGGACAGGGCAGCCATTCATCTGCCAGCACAAAGAGACGCTCTCTCAGCCACCCGGAGACCAGGCCAGGTCACCTCAGACACTGAGGCATAGCATCAGTGGGAACTTTAGAGGTCTCTTGGTTAAAAAGCCAGTGTTTTAGACTCGCATCTAGTGGAGCTGGGGCAGGACGGAAAGATCGCATTGATTAAGGGCGGGGTTGCATAGCCAGTTACTGTAATTCCTGTCAATAAGTTAGACACCTGTAAAAAGTTGAACTGCCAAAAGCTAAGTGGTAGATATATTTACAACAACTGAAAAAAAAAAGAGTAGCCAAACACCTCATGGGATTTGGTTCTTTGGTTTGGAGGTTTAGGATCATGGTCTCATGAAACATCCAAGTTAATTGGCCTAGTGATGTGTTTAGTGTTTCTGTTCCGTCTCCTAGTTCGTTGTGTAGTGCCTGGGGTCTTAAAGCTTCCAAGTGACCATCCAAGACACAATTTGTCTTTATTCACCTGGAGCGATGGAGGAAGAGAGTCAGGAGTAGGAGGAGGCTATGGAGCGTGTGGCTAGTTACCTCCATGAACAACTGCCTCCTTTGCCAGACGAAGTGGATGGTGCCCAGCTACCTTTACTGAATATTTTGATCAAAGATTCCATAGGAGAATCCTGATCAAAAGGGGGGAAATGCAGAACAGAATTTCTAATTCTCATGGACTCCAGACTTTCTGGAGCCACGGAGGCTGGAAGAACCCCTGAAACTATTGCCCTGAGATTATCTCTTAAACCTTAAATCAAAAATATCCCCTGATGTCTTCTTAATACCAAATAATCGTTTAGCTTAAAAAAAAAAAAAAAAAAGGATTAGATAGGAACCTTAGGTGGCAGTGAGTTTATGTCAGCGAGGGAGGTGCAACTCAGAAAAGGAGGGTGAGAATGGTTGCACAACTCGAAGAATGTAATCAATGTCACTAAATTGTACATGTAGAAACTGTTGAATTGGCATATGTTTTGTTGTGTATATTCTCAACAACAACATCAAAATAAAATTTAGGAAAAAAAAAGGTACTCAGAGATTGTCATCAGTTCCATGATTCTGAGTAACTATTGAGTACAGTGTGTGGGGTTAGGGCCTACTCCTATTACAGTCATCGGAGCATCAAATATGGGATGTGTGTGTGTGTGTGTGTGTGTGTGTACCCATTGAATTGATTCCAACTCATGGCAACCCCGTGTCTGTCAGAGTAGAACTATGCTCCATAGGATTTTCAATGGTTGATTTTTTGGAAGTGGATCACCAGGCTTTTCTTCTGAGGCACTCAGACCTCAAACCTTGGACTCAAACCTCCAACCTTTCAATTAGCAAGCACATTAGCCATTTGCACAACCCAGGGATATATTTATGTGTGTGTGTATCTGTGTGGGTGTGGGTGTGTATGCATATGTATTTGTGTGTGTGAATATTCCTTGTGCCTGGAACAGTACTAGACACTTAGACACTTCAAGGATACAGGATTCATTTCATTCATCCTCTTCTTCAGTGAAGTTTTCGTACTTGCCTGCTAAATACTTCGGTACTCTGGACTACAGCTTTCACTGTCCACTCATCTTCCTCAGTGACAGCGCCAGGACCTACCCTACCATGCTTCACATCACGAGTCCTAGCCTCCTGCATCATTTATGAGCTCACAGGCCTGAATCCCCAAACCACTCCATACAGCTACTAATTGAATCCCCTCTCCCAGCTCTCCCCACCCTCTCAAACCTTTCCACTGTACCCTGTGGAATTCACAGTTGGCCAACAGCCAATGTCCCTCTGTCCTCATCTCTTCCCTAAGCATCCCCTTCACTGTTGTGCTCTCCTGAGACCTGGCTGCCCCTGAAGATACTGCCTGCTGACAGCCCTAAGTGGCAGCTGTTTGTTCTTTCACATCCCACTATCTCAGGGCCCACAGACGTGCTAAGAAACCGCTTCTCCTTCTTCCTCCTGCAGAAATTCCAGCATCTATGATATGAATGTGGTTAGACCCCACCAACTGCTATCTTGTTGCTGCCTCCCTGCACCCACCCACATAATCATACCCGAATCTTGTCCTCACTGATAGCTGCAACCCTCCCCCCCCACCAAAAAAACCCAAACCCACTGCTGTCGAGTCGGTTCTGACTCATAGCAACCCTATAGAACAGAGTAGAGCTGCCCCCATAGAGTTTCCAAGGAGCACCTGGCATATTTGAACGGCCAACCTGTTGGTTAGCAGCCGTAGCACTTAACCACTGCACCACCAGGGTTTCCAGACCTCCGATAATTGCATTTTCAGGCATTGCAATCATTGATGTCTCCGGTCCTGCCCAATTAATTTTCTTTGGAACTCCTATTCCAACAGTTCTTTGATGTCATAGGAACGTTATTCACTAAACAAGATTGTATTGACCATCATGCCCCGTATGTGCCTATTTTGCTCCTTATTCTGCTTGATTTCCACGGGTCATTACTAGGCTCTCTTCCCTGCAAACACCGCTGTCATCTTTGCCTCCTTTTTCCTCCATTGCACTCATCTGGCAAAACCCCAATCCCAGTTAAACCCAGCTAGCACCTACCCTTCGCCTGCACGCAAGCAGCTGAGCCTGGCTGAAGAAAATCACAAGACCATGGTATTCACTGGCTCACTGGCTTTAAACCTCAGAAGTAAGCCTTCTACACTTCCCTGGTGTGTGCATCTTCCCTTCTTCTCAAAAGACTATTTCATAACTTCTCTGTCTTCTCCAACCACTAACACCATTCATCCACATGAATCTGTCCATATTTCACTCACATAATAAATAGAAATAAAGGTGAAGAAAGGAGAAGGGCTTCATCTTCCTACCACCAGAGCCACCACGTCATCCGCGTTATCTCACTCACGTTCTCTGCAGTTAAACTAGATGAAGAGCCTCTGCTCTTTTCTAGGGCCAATCCCCCATTTGGGCACTGGATCCCATACACTCGTGCATCTTTGACTTTGCTCCTACAGTTACTTCCTCCCATCATCGTTCTTGCTTTCAACACTAGATTATACCCACTTATGTAAAAATACTCCTTCCTAGAGTCTTAAAAGCTTGCCAGTGGCCACCCAAGATACAAGTGATCTCTATTCACTCAGAGTCTCAAAGGAAAGAGGAGAAGAAAGTTGACTGCAGGCTTAATTGTCTCCATAAACTTCTACCTCCATTACCACGAGACCAGAAGAAATGACCGGTGTCCAGCTACCATTACTGAACATTTTGATTGAGGACCCAATAGATGGATCCTGATCAAAAGCAGAAAAACCATGGAACAGAATTTCAAATTCATATGGAAATCAGAGTTACCAGATCCATTGAGACTGAGGGAACCCCAAACCTAATACTTGGAAATAACCTTTAAACCTGGAACAGAAACTATTCCATGAAGCCATTGTAACACTAAACATGAAAGAAAAAAAACCCCATTGCTGTCGAATCAATTCCGACTCATAGCAACCCTACAGGACAGAGTAGAACTGCCCCACAGGGTTTCCAAGGGGCACCTGGTAGATTCGAACTGCCAGCCTTTTTGTTAGCAGCTCTTAACCACTATACCACCAGGTTAGCTCAATTAATGAAGAATGTTTGCCTTAAGCATTATGCTCTTATAAATAATTACATATATGAGTTAAAGCATAGATGGAAACTTTAAGGAACACAGAGTCTGAATTAATGGTGATGGAACAACATGGGTAGAGACAGTGAGAATGATGATACCATGTGAAGTATATAACCAAAGTCATTGAACTGTTCATGTAGAAATTGTGAATGGATATATGTTCAGTTGTGTATATTGTCACCATAAACCCACTGCTGTCGCGTCAATTCTGACTCAAATGATCCTATAGGACAGAGCAGAACTGCCCCATAGAGTTGCCAAGGAGTGCCTGGATTCAAACTGCAGACCTTTTGGTTAGCATCTGTAGCTTTTAACCACTACCATACCAGGGTTTCCATTGCCACTATATACATATATATATGTGTGTGTATGTATATAACCAAAACCAAACCCACTGCCATCGAGTAGAACTCCCCATAGAGTTTCCAAGGAGCACCTGGCAGATTCAAACTGCTGACTTTTGGTTAGCAGCTGTAGCACACAACCACTATGCCACCAGGGTTTCTGTGTGTGTATATTTTTTTATATATATATATATTAATATCGCCCATCTTAAAAAAAACCTTCCTTTGACCCTCACAGCTTCTCCCAGGTAAAGCCCCATCTCTCTCTCAGCTCTTTCCTCAAAAGAGTAGTCTGTAATCACTCTACGGTTCCTTACCTGCATTCTTTCCTCAGCTCACTCCAGTTTGGCTTCTGCTGACGCCTCTTGTCAAGGTTATTCATAATTCCCATCTTGCAAATCCCAAGGCCAAAGCCAGTCTGACTGGACCCATCATTGGTGTTTGTCATAGTGACTCTCCTCTCTTCCCTTGGCTTCTGAGACAACTCTCCAAGCCTCACCCCAGCCTCCCTGACCACTGGGCTCCCTTCTCTTCTCCTCACTCTCTAACTCACTTTCTAGTGCTTTGGCTTTAAAAACCAGCCTCTCTTCTGAGCTCCAGGCGTGCATATCCAAATGCCCACTTGAAGATCTAATAGGTATCTTAAACTTAACACGCTGTAATGGAACTCTTGATTTCTATACCTCTTGTCCCCAACCTGTTCCTCCCCCAGTTTTTCCCATCTCAGCAGCACTACCAGCTCCGCCCCCAAACCTAGGGAACATCCCCAGTCCCTCTCTTTTCTTCACCCTCTGCATTAAATCTTTCTGCAATCCCATTGTCCAAATCCAGCCCTTTCCAGCAATCTCCTCTCTCTCCCAGAGCAGCCTTCTAACTGGTCTCCCTGCTTCTTCTCGTCACCCCGCTAAGTCCACCTTCCATCTAAAAGCCAGAGTGACTGTATTAAAGCAGAAATCAGATCACATCCCTCCCACTGCTTAAAACCTTCCGAAGACTCTTGACTGAAAAACCAAGCTTCTTAACTTGGCTTATGAGACTTTACATGACCTGATCCCTTGTCTTAGTTATCTAGTGCTGTATAATAGAAATACCACTTACGGTGGCTTTAACAAACAGAAATTTATTTTCGCACAGTTTAGGAGGCCAGAGTCCAACTTCAGGGTGCCAGCTCGAGGGGAAGGCTTTCTCTCTCTGCTCGCTCTGGAGAAAGGCCCTTGTCTCTTTTGAGCTTCTGGTCCTGGGTGATTTTCATGTGGCTTGGCATTTCTCTTCCCTAGTCTCTGCTTGCTTCGCTGTACCTTATCTGGTTGGCTTATATCTCAAAAGAGATTGACTTAAAACATACCCTATATGAATGCTGCCTCGTTAATATAACAAAGAAAACCCATTCCCAAATGGGATTATAACCACAGGTATAAGGGTTAGGATTTACAACATGTATTTTTGGGAGACACAATTCAAACCATGTTGCTCCTCCCTCCTCATCTCTTACAACCCTCACGCTCATCTCTGCAACCACACGAGCCTTCTCCCTATGTCTTCCTTGGAACTTCCAAGCTTGTTCTTACCTCAGGGCTTTGCATTTGGTGTTCCTTCTGCCTGGAACATCCTTCCCCCTTCTTGGCGTGAATAACTTCTCTTCATTCCAGTCATATCTCAGACATCGCCTCCTCGGATAAGCCCTCCCCTGCAACAGGCACTCTCTGTCCCATGACTCCATTTTATCTCATTCATGGTTTATCACTGATTGATCATTTGTTGCTTTCTGTGTTAACTTTTGGAGATCCTGGGTAGCGCGAACAGTTGATGCGCTTGGCTGCTAACAAAAAAGTTGGAGTCCACCGAGAGGCACCTCAGAAGAAAGGCCTGGTGTTCTACTTCTGAAAAAAAATCATCCATTGTAAACTCTACGGAGTACAGTTCTACTCTGACATACATGGGGCACCATGAGTAGGAGCGGACTCACTGGCAGCTGGTGGTGGTCTACTTTCCGACTCCTATTAGAATGTAGGTGCCACAGGGTGGGGGTTCCCTTGTCATTGCAGGTCCCCAGCATCTACAACAAAGCCAGTACATAGTAGGTGTTCCATAAACAGTCATCAAGTAAATAAATTTACTGCTATATGCCAATCACTGTGCTAGGCTCTGGTATTTAGTGGTGATCAAGAAACAAAATCTGTTCCTTCTCCCTGAACAATATAGCATCCCTTCCCCTGGCGAGCATGTGGCATAACCTGCTCCTGAAAAACTTCTTACCAGCGATTCTCTGAGGATGGATACTGTCTTAGTCATCTAGTGCTGCCATAACAGAAATACCCCAAGTGGTTGGCTTTAACAAAGAGAAATTAATTTTCTCACAGTCCAGTAGGTTACAAGACTAAATTCAGGGTGTTGGCTCCAGGGGATGGCTTTCTGTCTCTGTTGGCTCTGGAAGAAGGTCCTTGTCCTCAATCTTCCCCTGGTCGGGGAGCTTCTCAGGCCTAGGGACCCCATGTCCAAAGGACGCACTCTGCTTCTGATGCTGCTTTCTTGGTGGCATGAGGTCCCCCAGTCTCTGCTTGCTTCCCTTTCCTTTTATCTTTTGAGAGAGAAAAGGTGGTGCAGGCCACACCCCAGGGAAACTCCCTTTACCTTGGATCAGGGAGGTGACCTGAGTGAGGGTGGTGTTACAATCCCAGCCTAATCTCTCAAAATAAAATTACAATCACAAAATGGAGGACAATCATACAATACTGGGAATCATGGCTTAACCAAGCTGAGACACACATTTTTGGGGGGACATAGTTCAATCCATGACACGTACTCTCCCTCTCTCTTGTCCCAGAGAAGCCTCTCCAGGCCTACATCACCTGACACTTCGCTGCCTCCCCATCTCAGTAGAAGACCTTGCTTTTTATCTCACAGGGAAAACTGTGGGCTGGACCAGGAGCTCCTGCCCCAGCCTTCTACTTCTTTCCCTTTCCTTCTTCCTGCCTGCCCTTGTGGGAAAAGTGTGGGCTTTGCCTTCAAGCAGGCACGGGCACCAACCCTGGGTCTGTGAGTGACCTTGGACAAAATTACCTAGCTTCTCTGACCCTCGGTTTCCTCATCTGTAGAATGGTCATGATAATACCTACTTTTTTAGGTTGTTCTGAGAATTAAAAGAGACAGCCTGTGTCAAGTGCCTGGCTTTCACAAATGCTTAATAAATGCTTCCTTCCTGTCCTCCCCCTTCAGCAGAATGCCGCCACCACTCTATGAGCTGGGCATTGTCATTCCTGTTTTATAGATGAAAAACTAAAGCCAAGTCTGCTGATGTTCAAGTCTATTGATTAATTTACCAAAGTTACACCCTGCTAAGTAGCAGACCCAGAATCAAATCAGACCTCAGACTCCAGGCCCAGGGCTGGTTCTGCTGCCTCAGTGGCTGCCAAGCCCTCCCTCATGCGTGGTCTGCAGCAAAAAGCACACACAAAGACAATCCAGTGACTTTGTAAGAAAGCCAAATTAATTCAATTTAGGGTTTTTTTTTTTTCTTTAGCCCGAGATTATGTCCATTCTCTCCCTCTCTCTCTTTGGTGTTAGAATGTCTTTTCTTTCAGGAAGTAATTGTTGTAGTATTTTCCGTACTTGGAAGAAAGTTAGCTCCAGATCATCGATCCCCACTATTAGGGGGCTGCCTCAAGTGTCCTATACAGACCGCGCCATACGCCTCAGGCAGAGGCTGCCCATACAGACAGTGTCATATGCCTCAGGCAGAGGCTGCCCAGAATCTCTGTATTGGAGGGGCTAAAGGTGGTGGCTTGGTTCAAAGGAGTAGGTTGGGGAATTGTCTTGAAGTTGGCTACATAGCTATTAATCTTGGTTTGGGGAGATTAAGGGAGATTTCAGAGAACTTAGAGCCTCGCTACCAGCCACTCTCCATCATGGCCTTTCCCTGGCACACAGGCCCAGCCTCTTCTGAGAAGGAACACCAAATTGCTCACATATGCTGCATTCTCCCTGGAGTACTCCCTCCTTGGCAGGTTCTAGAATGGTCTGTACCTTTCTCCTCTGAATAGTTCCTAGCATGGCCCAGGGGAAAAATTTTGGACTTGAGTACAGAGCATAAAGATGTGATCAGCATATTGGTCCTGGTATTTTATTATTTTTTTCCCATGTAACTGGCCCCAGGAGGTGACTAACAAGTTGGACCAAGTGCGCTGAAAGCCCCATCTCTGCTCTCCCATAGCTCTTGAGCCTCACAGACTCCGAAGGACCCCCACAAGACAGCAGAGAGCCATAAATCCAATCGGATGCTGGGAGCTCTCTGATTGCGCTGGGGAAAACGCTGCCAGATCTGACTGCTACGTGAGATGGAGAGAGGAAATGAGGCTCATGGAGTGCTGCAAATACAACTGTTCTGGAACAAAATGAAGCAACAGAGGCCTAGGCAGGAGGGGCTGCAGTTTCCTGGTTGGACAGCAAAGAGGCTGAGTTAGAAGGCACTTGAAGCCCTTTCATCGCAGAAGTTCTGGGTTCTACTCTGTAACTAAGGTCAAGCATGATCCGTGGATGTGGGAGATATCAGGGAGGGAGGCAGGACTGGGGAACACAGGGGAGCCAGAAGGAGGCAAGGAGGAAGAGAACTTTACTGACCAAGTACTATCTCATTTAATTCCCATAATAATAAATAAGGTAGATATAGTTATTACCGTTTTACAAAGAAGAAAACTGAGGCACACAGGCTATATTCACTGCCCAAGGTCGCAGAGCCAACAAGTGGTCAGGCTGGGATACGAACCCAGGATACTACGAACACTAGCAAGCCTGCCCTCTTGTCCATGAGGCTGTCTTGCCTGAGTACAAGACGTGGTCAGGAGAGCGATCGAGGGAGCACATATACAACTCCTGTTTCTCCACTTTGAAGAGCACATTGTCCAAAATGCATACTTGTCCTCCAGAGGACAGAAGGGGAGTGTATGTGTGCACATGCGCGTGTGTGTGCACGTGTGTGTTTGTGTGTGCACGTGACTGTAGGGGATGTGACAGAACCACAGAGCACATTGGTGCTCTTAGTTGCTGTTGAGTTGATTCTGACTCGTTGTGACCCCATGTGTACAGAGTAGAGTTGCTCTACAGAGTTTTCAAGGCTGGGACCTTTTGGTAGCAGGTCACCAGGTATGTCTTCTACGGTGCCTCTGGGGGGGTTCGAACTGCCAACCTTTCAGCTAGCAGTTGAGCACTTAACCATTTATGCCACACAGGGACACAAAGCACCTAGGTTAAAAATAATAGCAATGACAAAAGGACAAATATTGTATGAGACCACTATCATAAGCACTCTAGATAAAGTTTAAACACAAAAGAAAATATTCTTTGATGGTTTCAAGGGTGGGGAGGGAGGGAGAGGGTTATTCATTAACTAGATAGTAGACAAAAAAAAATTTTTAAGTGAAGGGAAAGGCAACACATAACACAGGGATAGTCAGTACAGCTGGACTAAACCAAAAGCAAAGAAGTTTCCTGAATACAACCAAAATCTTCAAGGCCAGAGTAGCAGGGACGGGAGGCTGGGGACCATGGTTTCAAGGGGACTTCTAGGTCAATCAGCATAACAAAATGTATTAAGAAAACTTTCTGCTTTTCACTTTGGTGAGAGGCGTCTGGGGTCTTAAACACTAGCAAGTGGCCATCGAAGATGCATCCACTGGTCTCAACCCACCTGGACCAAAGTAGAACGAAGAACACCAAAGACACAAGGTAAAAATGAGCCCAAGAAACAGGAAGGGCCACATAAATTAGAGACTCCATCAGCCTGAGACCGGAAGAGCTAGATGGTACGCAGCTATCACTGATCACTGCCCTGACAGGGAACACAACCCAGAATCCCTGATGGAGCAGAAGAGTGGGATGCAGATCTTAAATTCTTGTAAAAAGACCAGGCTCAATGGTTTGACTGAGACCAGAGAAACCTGACGGTCAGCGTCCCCGGACCCTTTGATAGCCATTCCTGAAACCAACTCTGCAGATGGGGATTGGCCTGGATTATAAAATAGACAATGATGCTGGTGAGGAGTGAGCTTCGTGGCTCAAGTAGACACATCAGACTATGTGAGCAACTCCTGTCTGGTGGCGAGACGAGAAGGAAGAGGGGGACAGGAGCTGGTTGAATGGACACGGGGAATACAGGGTGGAGAGGAGGAATGTACTGTCTCGTTCAGGGGAAAGCCGCTGAGAGTACATGTTGGGGTGTGTATGGCTTTTTGTATGAGAGACTGACGATTTGTAAACTTTCACCTAAAGCACAATAAATGTAAATAATAGCAATGAATGCAAGCTCCTGCACCTGGGCACAGTCTCCACTGGGTAAGGCTAGAAAGGGGGAGTTAGAACCAAACAGCAACAATTTGGGGGTTTCACCTGACTGCAAGCTCACGTTGAGTTGTCAGTAGGGTGAGGCTTCCAGAAAAGCCCACCACAGGGCTGCATCAACAGAAGGAGAGTGTCCTGACCTAGGAATGTGAGAACTCTCTGGGGCGCCCTAGCACATGGGGTTGAGCTCCAGGCCCTTGCTGTAAAAGGGACAGGGGCAGGCTGGAGAGGGAGCAGAGGACAGCGATGTGGCAGAGATGGACTCTGAGAAAGAGGTGAACACTGGGGAGCACTCACCAGTTGAAAGGACAGGGAGATCTTGTGCAAGTTATGCCATATAGTGCAGCCTCAGTTTTCTAATCTGTAAAAGGGGTTTAACAGTAGTGTCAGCATACAAATTAAATGAGATAATGCATGTGAAGTGCTTAGCTTGGGGCCCGACACAGTAAATGTTAGCTGCAGGGTTGTTGGAGCCCTGGTGGTGCAGTGGTTATGAGCTCAGCTGCCAGCCCAAAGGTCAGCAGTTCGAATCCACCAGCTGCTCCCTGGAAACCCTGTGGGGCAGTTCTACTCTGTCCCATAGGGTCACTACGAGTCAGAATAGACTCAACGGCAATAAGTTTGTTTGTTTGCAGGGTTATTACTAAAATGGAGTCTGCCCAACTCAGACAAAGGGAGCCTTCAGAGACACAACTGGGTCAAGGATGGAAGTCTTCATGGACGACAGTCTGGAACCACTAACTCTGGGGCCCTGAGTCTACTGGCCCTGGATCTTCTTCCTCAGCCCCTGCCATTCATCCTGCTAAACCTCAACAGCCCACTCCTCTTGGTGATCAAAGCAGAGTGGCCTCTAGCTGATGGACTTCCCTCTTCCCCAGGGCAGGTTGGTCCAGTAGGTAGGGTAGTAGGAGGGCATGGCACCAGGAGAGAATAGTGACTGCCAGCGTCCAAGGCCTCCTCCTGCTTGCCCACTTTGCCCCTTCCTGCCCCAGCCCACCCAGCCCACTGCCCTATCTCTCCCTCTCCCACCCTCCCTGCTTTCCTGCTCCAAGCATGGACACAGATATAGTCCCCCTTTGGCTGTTTCCTGAGCCCTGGTCAGAGTCAGTGGCAGAAGTTTCTGCTACTGGCAGAAAGGCACACAGTGGGCTTCTAATGACAAGGGCTGAAGGCTCAGAAGGTGGGACGTACATCATAGGCTGTCAGGATTGGAAGGCACCTAAGAGATCACCCGGTTCAAACCTTAGCTCAGCGGTCTCTAACTTCACTGAGCATAGAATTACTCTGTTAACATGCAGATTCCTGGCCCCCACCCAGACCTATCAGATCAGAATCTCTGGGGTTTGGACCTAGGAATTTCAGTGACACCCCAGGCAGGTGGTCTGAGGAGGGGTACACTTTGAGAAGCACTGCTCTGAATTGCAACTCCTCTCTGTATACCTACTAAGATGCCTGGACCTGTGGGGCAATGCTAAGATGCTTACAGGGTGCCCCTGCCCTCGAGACTGCTCACAGTCCAGGGGAAAATGAAGACCCCAGGAGCAATGAGGTGCCAGGGCCTGCCTGACGGTGTGCATTGGGAGGGCTAAGTGCAGGGCTCGTCCCCGGGACAGCAGGGGTGAGGGGTGTGGGAAGAGGGCTTGAGCAGAGCTCGACTACTAGCTGAAGGGTTGGTGGTTTGAACCCACCCAAAAGGTGCCTTGGAAGACAGGCCTGGTAATCTGCTTCAGAAAGTTCACAGCCTTGAAAACCCAAGGGAGCAGTTCTACTTCGCACACATGGGGTCGCCATGAGTCAGAACTGACTCAACCACAACTAACAACAACCACAGGACAACCAGGGACATTTTTCTTCCAAGGCAGCTAAGATATGCTCTCTAGTGGAGGTGCTCAATTAGCAAGCTCATGAATTCTGCATGTCTAAGGGCTTTCATCCACCGCCCCCTCTCCCTTCAGATGGAGCCCTCTGGTCCCTGGGACATAATTACAATCTCTGTCCTGCTTTAATGAAGGCAAAAATATTCAGTATATGCGTGTGGCTTCTCCTGTGTTGGCAAGGGATGGAGGGGGCAGGGCAGGGAGGCAGTGCTCCGAGGACTGAGAGAGCAACAAGCCCATCTCGCACTCCCTACCCATCTCAGTTCACAAAGCTCATTCACGTATGTTTTCTCAGTGAGTCCGCCACTCTGTCAGGGTGACAGTGCATCTGAGAACTGTTTGTGCCAGCAAGATGTGCCTGTGTAGTTTTTTAACTGATGTTGACATTATGTCAACTTGAGTATTTCCATCTCCACTGACTCATTCAGCTGGCAGCTCCCATGCCAGGTTACCTTACGTATGGGTTAATTTACGTGATCTCACCATCAAAAATGTTTCATTAAGTAGGCAGTTTTCATATCTCTTACTGTTCAAGGTGATATTCACTGACCTACACCTGGCACAATGTGCAAACCCAGGGCTGTTGATTGTCAGAAACACCGTCATTTAACAAAGCACTGAGAAAAAAGGAGCACTGGCAAGCACTGCACAACCATCGATGGCCAGACGCATGGCCATTTCGGAGACAGTAAGATTTGAGAAGAAATGCACATAAAATCAGTGGAATGGTATAAATGACAGAGAACACAACAGTGACATCAGTGGTTTGGCCTATGAATCTTTTTATTGAATGTTTCTCCTAAAGCCAAAAGCGAATGGGAAAGGGGTACAAAAAGAGAGGAGAGGCAGTTTTGAATTTATAGAGCTATGTTGACCATAGTTCATTTTTCTTAGACTCTGAACAAGCACTAAAAACCAAAAAACCAAACCAGTTGCCCATCAGGTTAATTCTGGCTGATGGCGACCCCATGTGCTTCAGAGTAGAACTGTGCTCCATAGGGTTCTCAATGGCTGTGATCTTTCAGAAGCAGATTGCCAGATTTTCTTTCAAGGGGCCTCTTCATGGGTTTGAACCATCAACCTTTCAGTTAGTAGCCAAGCATTTAACCATTTGCACCACCTAGGGACTCCATAAAGGGCACTACCTATTGCCATCAAGTCAATTACGGCTCATAGCGACCCTACAGGACACAGCAGAGCTGCCCCAGAAGGTTTCCAAGGGTGTAAATCTTTTACAGAAGCAGACTGCCTCATCTTTTTCCCGCAGAGCAGCTGGTGGGTTTGAACCACCGACCTTTCGGGTAGCAACCTAGTGCTTAACCTCTGCACCACCAGGGCTCCTTAAAGGGCACTAGAGATTCTAAAATTTATGATTTCAAAACAATAAAATAAAACTTACAGTTCCACTCTACAGGTGAAATTGTTGAGGCTCAAAGACATGACATACCTGTTCAAGGCCACATAGCTAGGAAGTGGTGTGGAACTCAATTCTAGGGCTTCTGTTTCAAAAATTCAGTGCCCTAAACAACCCAAATGTCTACCACCTGATGAATAGATAAACAAAATGTGGAATACCCATACGATGGATTGCTATTCAGCCATAAAAATGGACGAAGTACTGATACGTGCTACAAACATGTAACACGGATAAACCTTGAAATCATTATGCTAAGTGAAAGAAGCTGGACACTAAAGGCCATATACTGTATATTCCGTATCTATGGAATGTCCAGAAAAGGCAAATCCATAGAGACAGGAAGTGGATTAGTGGTTGCCAAGGGATTGGCGGGAGGTGGGGGGACGGGGAGTGACTGCTTATGGGTATGAGGTTTCCTTTCGGGGTGATGGGGATGTCCTGGAACTGGACAGTGGTGAAGGTTGTACAACACTGTGGCTGTACTAAATGCCCCTAATGGTAAATTTTTATGTTATGTATATTTTACCTTTATTAAAAATAAATAAAGGTAAGATGAGAGGAAAAAATCAGTGTTCTTTCTTCCCCTGGCCCAGTTGCAGCCATAGCCCATAGTCTGGCACAGTGGGTGCCTTCCACATGATGGGCACTCAATAAATTGTTGATAGAATGACAGGGGCTGGCTGCTGTATAGAAGCTGCCAAACCAAAAAACCAAACCAGTAGCCATCAAGTTGATTCCAACTCATGGCGACCCCATGTATGCAGAGTGGAACTGTGCTCCACAGGGTTTTTGTGGTTGTTACCTTTTGAAAGCAGATCACCAAGCCTTTCTTCCAAGGCACTGCTGGGTGGGTTCAAACCACCAATCTTTCGGTTAGTATGGGCACTTAACCAATTGCACCATGCAGGGACTCCTAAGTCCCTGGACCTAGACAGAGAGCTGCCAGAGAGAGATGAGGAAACCCCCAGGGAAAGGGCGCTCTGGAGGTCACAGTAAGGGAGCTTGGGGAGGGCAATGAGCCTGGAGAGAAGGGGAGAAGGTGCCTTATCACACAAGAAAGCAGGGCAGGAAGGAGAGGAAGGAGGACTAGTGAGAGGGGGTAGGAGGGGTGGCCAGGGAGAAGGAGGGAGCATGGGGGCTCTGGGGCACCTGGAGGAAGGCCCTTGGCAAGCCCTCCCCCTTCCTCCCACCCGTTTAAGGCTCTCCCTCCTAGGATGACAGGCAGAGTTGGCCTGGGATCATCTGTCTTCATTACCCATGCCCACCAGCTCTGTCACTTCTTGCCAGGAAACTCATCGATATTCCCCTGTGGCTTGGCAGGCCCAGCCCCCCTTCCTCCCCTGCCCCCATCTTGGGCTCCTCCTCCTCCCTAGCTGTGTGCCCCGACCACCGGATGAGTCCCCCCCCGCCCCCCCACCATTTTCCACTCTCAGGCCCTTGATTATTTCAGGACATCCAGCCATGCCCTCCCTCCCTAGCTCACAGGCTGCAGGACACCTGCTAGGAAGAACATGGACTGGTTCCCTGGAGGTGCGGAGGGGAATTGCAGGAGCCAGCCAGGTAAAGAGGGGCCGTCTGGGTATTGCGAGCCACTGGGTGTGGCCCCTGGTAAGTCTGACCTTGTTTCCTACCACTCTCTGCCTGATTTATTCCACTGTAGCCGCCCTGGACTTCTCCAAGTTCCTCCCACAAGCCAAGGTTTGTTCCCCACTCCCGGCCTTAGCACTTGCTGTTCCCACAGCCCAGACTCCAGTACTGTCTCCAATCAGACATCCAAAGCCCTGCATCTTCTCAGATGTCTGCCCTGACCAAGTGAGTTAACACAGCACCCCACTTCTCCCTCTATCCCCTCACCATGCTCTATTTTCGTCATGGTGCCCCCTGACTGTATACTGTTATTTGTGCATCTCTCTCAAAAAAAAAAAAATTTTTTTTTTTTTTTTTCTCAGCAGAGTGTAAGCTCCTGAGGGGAGGAACCTCGGTTGGCCCAGTGTAGCCGGTGCTGCTGGGGCCTGCCATCTCCCCTGCCCTAACCACAGGCAGTGCAGCGCAGCGCGGGCTGACTCGTCTGCCAGCTTCTGCGTTTCTTTCTTGACGGCTCTCTCCTGCTCTGCCTGTGTTGCCTGCCCTAGCATCAGGCAATGGGAATTCACAGGAGATTAACACACACTCCCAGCAACCCTCAGCCAATGGCTGTTGGAAGTTGGTGTATACCTACCCCTGCTCCCTTGCCCTCAGGTGGGATAACTCTGATGAGCACATTTTCCACTGGCCCCCAGAGTTACTCAGTGGCCTTAAGCTTCAGTTACTCACAGTGGTAATTTGCTTGATGATACTTTATTGGCTGCCTTCCTGGTGTTTCAGTTCCCAAATAGAATCCTACAGACTACAGTTAGAACCTTATCTCAAATCGGAATGTTCATACGTCGCTAGTGGGAATTGTAAACTGGGTACAGCTGCTTTGGAACCGAGGTGTGGTGAGGGCAGCAAGGGTAACCAGCGCCCTGGGCGATCTCTAAATTGCACTGTCTCCCTTCCCCCCAGTTTCAAGATGAATAGATGTTGCTGGTGGTGATGCGTCAGCAGAAACACCTTCCCTCTCTTGTCTGGCTGCCTCATCAGGTGCCTTTCATATTTGTGGCGCCTCAGAATATTATTGCGCGCCTCGTCTGGCACCCCCTTGGACTTGCGCCTGCGGGCACGTGCCCCTGTCTGCCACACACTGCCCCCCCCCCCAGCCTCTACTTTGGAAAACAGTTTGGCAGTTGCTCAAAGTGTTACACACGGAGCAGCACCACACAACCCAGCAACTCCCGTCCAAGGACTATGCCCAAGGTAAACGGAAACACATCCGCGCAAAAAGTTGTACGTGAGTGTTCATAGCAGCCACGACACATGATAGCCCAAATGTGGAAACAACCCATCCACCGATGAGTGGATCACCAAAAGGGGTGGTATTCGTACAACAGAATACTACTGAACTATAAAAAGGAATGAAGCACTGATACATGCTACAACATGCGTGAACCTTGAAAAGGTTATGCTAGGTGAAGGCAGACACAGAAGGTCACATATCATATGATTCCATTTCTATAAAATGTCCAGAATAGGCAAATCCATGGAGACAGAAAGTTGACTAGTGGCTGCCATGGATTGGAGGGGGGAGAACAAGGAGTGCCTGCTAATGGGCGCAGGGTTCTTCATGGCTGATGAAAATGTTCTCAAAGTGATTGTGATGATGATCACACAACTCCACAAATTTACTTAGGAGCCCTGGTGTCACAGTGGTTAAGAGCGCAGGCTGCTAACCAAAAGGTTGGCAGTTTGAATCCACCAGTCTCCCTTTTGAAACCCTGTGGGGCAGTTCTACTCTGATGGCAATGAGTTTTGGTGAGTATACTAAAGCCATGGAATTTTACCCTTTAAATGGGTGATTTGCATGGTATGTGAATCATATCTTAATAAACTTTTTTTTTTCTAACCCTTCTCTGGGGGTGCATTTCTTGGGGAACCCAAAACTAAAATTCCCGGAACCTAGAACTGTGCCTGACACATCGCAGGTGTTCGAACAATATGCAAATGTCTGCTAAATGACTAAGTAAATAGAAAATACTGCAAACATGGGCGTCATGAGAGTCATACCAATGACTTCAAACAGACCTGCAACCACCAGTCCTGTGAGCTCGTCCCAGCCAGCCATCGCCTCATCATGCCCCACTGTGAGCAAATCCCACAGGCATGTCAGTGTGGAACTGTTTGTGAAGGGCACAGTGTGGGGTGTGTATGCGCGTCAATGAGATGGTGAGGGAGGGAAAAGGGGTGTGCGTGTGCGTGTGTGTGCGCGCGTGCGTGTGCCAGTGAGGAAGTGCTGGGCTGTCTCTCTGTTAGAATGTCTCAGTACACATGGGGTATGCAGTCTGTGTGTGTGTGTGCGTGCGCGCGCACAAGCCCATGAAATGCAGGGGTCATGGAGTAGGAGGCCTCAGGAATCTAACAGCAGGATTGTGGGTGGGGGGAGGGGAACTATCTGAGCAATGGAAGACCACCTCCTGATCTTAGAGCTCAGGAGAACCCTCCCAGCCCCCTTCATCTCTCCAGTGGACCCATGACGTCCCTCTCAGATGCTTGATTTCTGCCCACTGGGATTGCTGTCATTTCTGCAGGATGTCCCCAGCTGCTGGGGCTTGGCCAACATGCTCAGCCTGTTCATTGTTTGGCTGGTACCATCTAATGGGACCAAGGGCTGGGAGGAGAAAAAGGATCTTTGCCCCAACTCTGAGCAGGTGTTGAGGGCAGAGGGCCTGCCTCACCCTAACCTTGCTTTCTAGGACACCTTCTCCTTGTATAGCAACAAAGCCAATTCTAAATCCACTTACGATACAATCACTATTAGTGTGAGCTTCCTGTTATCTACAATAACTTCCGCGCAACTGAGTGTGACCCTCAGGGTCACCTACCCAGCACCACGCCACCCCAGGGCTCTGCTGAGCTGCAAGGACTAAGATTCCAACAGCTGCCTGTGTGTTTTGAGAGGTGGTGAGAGGGAGTGGGAAGCATAGGGGTGACCAGAGTGTGGCCCTGGCTCCGCAGGGACTCCAGTTTCCTCACAGGGTAGTGATGTCTGCTGTCATCATACCCCACCCCACATGGGACAGCCCTTCTCCCCCGTCCTGGTCCCAGGACCACCCCATCTCACTCGTACCCCGGGCAGCTCCAGGGGTGCCCTCGGTCCCTCCCTGGCCTGGCCGGCTGCCCCATCCACTCCGCAGGGCCATGTGGACGCTCCCTCTAGCTGTCCCCTGTCCAGGAGCTCAGCGGCGGAAGAGTAAATCCTCTGGGCTGGCTCCGGTCTCTACCTCCCTGGGCACCTGCCTTGGAGGACAAGCCTGCCCTTCCCGCCCCCAGCAGATGGCCACAGCACCAGTGGGAGCTGCGAACAGGAAAGGAAGGGGCATGGCACCCAGACCAGGCCTCCTGCAACCGGGCACCTTCCCTGGGATCCTCCCCAAGTACAGAGCCGCCCACCTCCAGGGCAGCACTACCTCTCAGCCTCAGCCATCCCAGTGCTTGTGCTGACCATTCTGTCGATGCATCACTCAACAAATACTTTTCACCTGCCTGCTCTGAGCCAGGCACTGTGCCAGGCCCTGGAGATACCAAGATGAATGAGGAAGTCAGGGGTCCCTCCCCTTCAAGGACCTTTTACTACAGTGTGGGAAAAGCAAGGATGTTGTTGTTGTCATTAGGTGCCGTAGAGTCAATTTTGACTCACAGTGATCCGTGTGGCGGAGTAGAACTGCCCCATGGGGTTTTCTAGGCTGTAATCTTTATGGAAGCAGATCACCAGGTTTTTCTTCCACAGAGCTGCTGGGTGTGTTCAAACCGCCAACATTTCAGTTAGCAGCTGAGCACTTAACCGTTGTGCCACCGGGGCTCCTAAAAGCAAGTATAGTATTAATAAAACAGAGAACTTACTCTGTATAAGCACTGTTTTAAGCACTATATATATTAAGTCATTTAATCCTCACAATAACCCCATAGCATGGATGTTATCATAGATATAGAAGCTAAGGCTCAGAGAGGTTAGGTAACTTGACCAAGGTCACCTAGCTGGTTAAGAGCAGCAGTGGGATTCAAACCTAGGCCTTCCTGCTCCAGAGTCAGAGCTTTTAAACACCTTGTTAGATTGTTTCTGCATGAATACAATGGAGAGAAGCAGGGGCCAGGGAGTCTCAGCAGCCTGAAGGGGTGGCGAGGGATCACAGTCCTCCTTCTCTTCCCAGAGACCTCACACAAGGAACTGACAGGGCCCTTGAAGCCTCACAATATTAAACTCTTAACGGCTCAAAGCCTTTTCACGTACTGTCTGCCCTGCACATGGGTGGGAATGGGGACAGGGAAGGAATAGGGTCAGGATGCCAGGAATCAGTGACCGTGAGAGAGCACAAGTCACCGTGTCCTCTTCTTCATCTTTAACACTTGGGAGCCCCAGCGGTGTAGTAGTTAAGATTTCGACTGCTAACCAAAAGGTCAGCAGTTCAAATCTACCAGCTGCTCCTTAGAAACCCTATAGGGCAGTTCTACCCTGTCCTACAGGGTCTCTATGAGTCGGACCAACTCGACAACAACAATACCACCATTGTGTGAAAGGAGCCTTGGTGGTACAGCGGTTAAGCACTTGGATGCTAACCGAATGGTCCGAGGTTTAAACCCACCAGTTGTCAAGGGAGAAAGATGTGGCAGTCTGCTTCCATTAAAATTATAGGCTAGGAAACCCTACAGGGCTGCTCTGCTTTGTCCTACAGTGTCGCTAGGAGTTGAAACAGAGTGGCTAGCATGCAGCAACAACACACCACCACCTCATGAGCAGAGGGCAGTGCTGAGGTCCCGAAGAGGTGTGCCCCTGCTGATTTTCTTCACCCCGTTACACTCTATACCTTCTTGACCGTAACTCTTCGTGTTTAAGCGCCATTGTTTCATTGCCTATCTGTCCACTAACTCTCCAAGTCTGAGGGAGCAGGGACTCTGTGTATCTTAATCACGATTGTGTCTCATGCACGTAACACCATGGCTGGCATGGAAGACACTCAATAATAGTTACTGAATTGATAGATGCATGAATTTGATTCTTAGAATCATCCTGGAAGGTCAAAACCAAAAACCAAACCCATTGCTGTCGAGTCAGTTCTGACTCATAGCAACCCTGCAGGACAGAGTAGAATTGTCCCTGTAGGGTTTCCAAGAAACAGCTGGTGGATTTGAACTGCTGACCTTTGGGTTAGCAGCCGACCTCTTAACCATTGCACCACCAGGGTTCCAGAGTCCTGGAAGGTAGGGCAGGTATTATTATTCCTATTTTACAGGGCTCAGGGTTGTGGCTTGGCAGTTATGGGACCAGATCCTAGCTGTTGGGCCACACCAGGGGCCAGACTCCAAGGCCACAGGAACTGCTGAAGGCCCAAGGAAAATTGAGAGACCACAGACTTCTCACCAGCCCAGGATCCACTTTCCTTCTTCTTTGCATCTTCCCTCTGCCTGGTCCCCAAGAGCAGCCATGGCGCTGGAGGCAGAGGCCATATACCCCAAAAGGCTCTCGTCCTACCCTGGCTTGGCCTTGGCTTAAGGCTCACTTTCCAGAACACCTGGTCCCAGTGATGTCCTCCTGACATCCTTCGCCCCAATGTGTTAATCCCACGGGCTCTAGAGTAGCCTCTGAGTTGAGACAAAACTCTCCGAAGCGTTGCTTTGGGGATGATTTTGCGCGTTGGGTGGCTCAGCCCTTGCCCCATCCTATTGGTATTTTCCAGCCCAGTTTCTTAGCCTGTGTTGGGTCACAGACTTCTTTGAAACCAGATGCCGTCAAGTCAATTCTGACTCATGGAGATCCCATGTGTGTCAGAGTGGAACTGTGGTCCACAGAGTTTTCAGTGGCTGATTTTTTGGAAGTAGATCGCCAGTCCTTTCTTCCCAGGAGTCTTTGGGTGGACTCCAACCTCTAGTCTTTCAGTTAGCAGCTAAGCGTGTTAATCGCTCGGGCTACTCAGGGCCTCTGGACCTCTTCAAGCATCTGTCAAATACTATGAAACTTTTTTCCCAGCAAATAAATATCTTAAACCATATACACAGTTTGCATATAATTTCAGGGTTTCTAAGAACCCTAGAAGACCATTCCAAGAGCTTCTGCTGGGGTCACTGCCCTCCTTGTACTATGAGAAAAGCAGGAAATTTGGAGTTGGGAGAGTGACTGGGTTCAAGCCTGAGTCTGGCCACTTATCATCTCGGTGAGAATGAAGCTTCTTGGCCTTTCTGGCTTTGAGTGTTCTACCCAGGTTACCTCTCAAGGTGACCCTGAAGATCAAAGACAACAGGCAGGGGCTTTGTATCGCCAGCCTCCCTGGCTGACCATCGTCCCACACCACCACCCCCCCAGCCTTTTCCTGCCACTGCTATCCCCAGCAGCCACAACCTTAGAAAACAGGCCTAAGAGTCAGGAACAGGGGAGAAAGACAGGGTGACCTTGGGAGGGCCACCACTGCAGAGGAACGCCCAGTGCATGGAAGCAGATGGGAGATCTGGACTTAGGGAAAGGCAATGTGGGTGTGGGTGTGGGGGTGGACCATTGCTCTTTTTTATTCATTTTATTTTTGTTGTTGTTGAGAATGTACACAGCAGAACGTACATCAGCTCAACACTTTTTACATGCCCAGTTCGGTAGTGACATTGATTACATTCTTCAAGATGTGCAACCAATCTCATATTCCAAATTTTTCCTCCCCCGTTAACATAAACTCACTGCCCCCTAAGCTTCCTATCTAATCTTTTGAGTTGCAGTTATCAATTGATCCCATAGAGATAGTACTTAAAAGAGCACAATGCTCAAGGCAGGCATTCTTTATGAATTAAGCTAAACTATTGTTTGGTTTAAAGAAGGATTCAGGGAATATTTCTGGGTATGGTTTAAGGTTTAAAGATTATCCCAGGGTAATAGTTTCAGGGTTTCATCCAGCCTCAATGGCTCCCGAAAGTCTGGATTCCATGAGAATTTGAAATTCTGTTCTGCATTTCCTCCCTTTTGACCAGGGTTCTTTTATAGAATCTTGATCAAAACATTCAGTAGGGCCATTGTTCCTGATGCCCCTAGTAGTAGAGGAGACAGGTGGCCCAGGAGAGGGACCGGTATGTCAAGGTGACACAGGCAGAGTCCTCCTGCAATGCTCCACCGTGCCAAAGACCCAACCCCAGAGCTCTCCAGGGTTAGCATTTCATTTATTCATCCTACTCCCTCTATATTTTATTACTCCCATTTATTGAGGGCCTGCAGCTCACCTTCGGAGTTCCAGCTCCAGGGTCCCAGCCTGCCCCAGTGAGCTGTCAGCCTAGCAGAGGAGACAGACAAGAAAGCAGGCCATCAGAAGCCAGTGAGACAAGACTAGGATCAGGGGTCCCAGGGCGCCATGCACTCTCAGGAGGGCAAAAGGGGGGTTCTTTCTTTGAAAGGATGTGGAGGTGGGATTCCAGGCCCTGATCAGTGACAAATAGCATAATTTATAGTGAAGGGATTATTATTATGAGAAAAACCAAGCTGCTGAACAAACTTGTGAGACAGGGAGCGGTAGGGGAGAAAGCTGGAGGAAGCGCCTTGTTCAGTGGGGGCAGGAAGGGACAGAGTGGGCCTTCGATTCATGGTGACTCCGTGTACAATGGAGTGAAATGCTGACCGATCCTGCGCCCTCCCCAAGATCAGATGTGGATTCTCACTCTGACCCCATGAGTGTCAGAGTAGAACTGCCGTCCATAGGGTTTTCATTGGCCAACTTTTGGAAGTAAATTGCCAGGCCTTTCTCCCTAACCTGTCTTAGTCTAGAAGCCCTGCTTGAAAACTGTTCAGCATCATAGCAACATGCAAGCCTCCGGTGACAGACAGGTGGTAGCTGCGCATGAAACACGTTGGCCAGGAATTGAACCGGGGTCTCCCACTTGGAAGGAGAGAATTCTACCACTGAACCACCATTGCTCCTTGCTTTACACAGTGAACCTCACTTAACCCTCACAACAAGTCGATGAGGCAGGTACTCTTAAAATCCTGATTTCACAGGTAAGGAAACTGTGGCACAGAAAGGTTAAGTAACTTGCTCTCAGTCACACAGCTAGAAAGTAGCTGTCAGGATTTGAACCTGTTACCCCAGCATCGATGCTTCCACCCACCACACTGATGTGCCCTGGCAAGCAGGAGTCAAGTCACAGATGTCTTTTTGGTCATGCTAAGGAGCCCACCAGGATCCTACAGATGATGGGAGACCTTGCAGATTTAAACGGGAGAGAGAACTGGTCAGGCTGGCTCTCTGTGGGGGTGATCCTGGAAGCCACGTGGAGGAGGAGTTTTAGGGGCAAAGAGAGCAGTGAAGAGACTGTTGCTGTAACACAGGCAGGAAGAGGGCAAGGAGGCTGGTTGGAGAGGGGGAGGCGGATTCAAGAAAAACTGAGAAGGTGAACTTGGCAAACTGGGTGACTGGCAGGAAGTGAAGAGCTGGGAGGAGGGAAGTTGGAAGAGCTGGGAGGAGGGAAGTTGGAAGAGTTGGGAAGGGGGGACATTGTAATTTCTGGCTGGGTGTCTAGGGGAGGGTAGCACCACCAGCCAGAAAACAGAACCGCTCATTGGTCCGGAGTGATGCTGCATTCATGTTGGGACACGTTGCCTTTGGGGGCCGTGGGACACCCAGGTGGAGATTCGCAGCAGCTACATAGCAATCCCGCTTCCTCTCACCCACCCTGCCCTCCCTCCAGCCTACCACCACCAAGCCCTGTCTTCCACAGCCCCCCATGTCTCCATTGCAGAGCCACCAGCTTCTCGGAAAGCCCCAGAGCTTACTCTGGATTCCCAAAGCCCCACAGTTCCCAGCTCCTCACCCTCCTGCCCAGCCAGGGTCCCTGCCTGCAGTAGCTGTTGTTTTCTGGGGGTGAGGGCACACAGGCCCTCCCCCATTCCTGCCTTCCCTAAGGGCCTCAGAGGGTGGGATGGGACTTTCCTACCCTGGTTTCCCCCAGTCGATGCTATCTTCCTCCATGTGACCTGGCCTTGGCCTGTGACTCTACCCCATAAGTGAGCCAGCGCCAGAAGAATGAAGACCCTGTGCCATCCGCACTTGGGAGTTGCCAGCTCAGCCATCAGGGCTTCCAGGGTGTGTGTTAGAGGGGTGGGAGGTGGGGGAGACTGGAAGCGGGAGGGTGCACAGTGCCAGCAGTACTTGGGGTGGGAGGGAATAGGACCCAAGGTGCTCGGGAGAAAGCTCTCACAGGGAGTCAGAAGACTAGGACCTTTCCACCCCTCCCCTCTGTCTTCCTCCACCTCAGTTTCACCATAAATCTGGCTCCCCTGTAGTCTCAGATAAGATCACCTGCTCTTAGCCCAGCTACCGACCTCCCAGTGACCTTGGGAAGCCTATCGGCTTGCTCAGGCCTCTTCTGTAGGACCTGGGCTTGCGGCTGTACTCTCTGATTCTCAATCTCCCCTCCTAGAGTACAGGCCCGGAGGGGGAGGAGGTCCTTGGCAGAAAGCTCGGCAAGGTGTTTCAGCAACAGGCAGGACAATAGGAGGCTTAGTGCTGGGAGCTTATTCTGCTTATTTCCCCGTGTGTGTCGGGACATGCCAGGGTGTCTACATTTCACTAAGCCTCCTGCTACAGTAGCCTCGGCAGCTTCAGTCACTTAGACCACAGCGGTAATCTGCTCAGAAGAGCCTGGCCTGGCCGCCGCCGCAGCCCTGGGGGCTGTGTTTGGGGCAGGGCACCCACCTGCCTGGGCAGCCACGCCTACCCATGTGCCTGCCACTGTTGCCCCCGTCCCCACATTGTGTCCCTTCAGATGCCCAACAGGCCCACCAGCAAGCGGGGGTCAGCTGGTGGGTCACTCTCAACTGGGGGCAACCGTGCTGGACACAGAAAGAGCTGTGTCAGTGTCGGGGTACCTGAGTGGAGAAATGTGGTCTCCCTTTGCCTGAAGAGTTTAAAAACAGGAGATATTTTCTTGTCTGAGGCACAAGTTAGGCCAGTGGAGGTGAGGGCAGGGGGGTGGTTAGTTAAGGCTCCAGGGCGTTCTAGAGGGGGGCTGAGTGGGGGCTGGGGAGACTAACCAAAGACATGGACAAGGAAGACCCCCAGGAATAGCTCCCCTTCCTCCTGAGGCTGTGATCTCGACTGTGAGTCCTGAGTCCTGGGTGTGGGGGCTGTTTGACTGCAGACTCTGCTCTGGCCGGTTGCCTCTCCTATCACAACTCCTGGACTGTAAACATCTCTGAGCTGACTCAGCATTTGATTCTATGCACCTCTCTTTACATTTTGAGATCTTCTTCTCTCTTAATCTCTGAAAAGTGACAGTGTTCAGGTTCTCCCCCTTTTTTGCTATGAGTTAGGTATCTCCTCTCGTAGGAAACAGAAAACTCTACCTAATGGCTTAAACAAGAACATTCATTGTTCAGGCAAGGCCTGGTGGAGCAACTCAGGGATGTCACCAAGGGCCAGGTTTCTTTCCACCCCACCCCTTTGTCTTCCTCAGCCTTGCTTCACCCTTGTGGTCCCAGGTGGGATGAACTGCTCTTGGAGCTACCAGCCTCTTTATTCATGGACTACTGGGAAGAGCTTCTCTGTTCCAGAATTTCCATCAAAGGTCCTGTAATTCTCTGATTGGCCTGACTTGGGAGACATGTCCCCACAGAACAAATCACAGTTGCCAGAGGGGTGCCATGTGCTCCACTCAGGAGCCATAGGTGACTTCATTCCCTGGAGTTGCCTGGGTCCCCCACTGGAAATAGGTCTTGTTGGAATGGGGGAAGGGATTGGCTACTGGGAAGGCACCAGTACATATACTCTTCCACTGGGACCTCCCACCGCTGTGTCTCTTCCATGCTGGCCTCGGTAGTGTAGACTGGTTCACCCGGTGGTAGAACTCCCTCTCAGGCCTCAGAGATCACTTCTGTGTGGCTGATCCCATTCTCTACATCTGGGGCCCTGATTCTCTCCTAACACCTCACCCTGCATCTTCATCTATTCACAAAGCATTTCTACTTGATACCTTCAAATTCACCCTAATATAAAGAGAACTCTCAAGCTGTTCCCATCTTGGGCCAGTCCTTCTTCACCTCCCACATCACGTCAGCTCCACACCTGGCAGTCCTTCCTGTGTCCTGCCCTTTCTGCTGCATCTACTGTCACCTCAAGCCTGAGCCACAGAGACATCCTTCTCTGCTCCCTTCCCAGACAAGCTCCGTCTCCTCAACACTTACCAACGGCCTTTCTGAAATGCTGTTGCTTCCTGTCACCACCTCCTCAAAAGCCACCAATGTCCCTCCATTGCCTACAGAATCTAATCCACCTCCCTTAGATTGGCATTTGAGGCTCTTTGAGAACCAGGCTCCTTGAACTCTCTCTTGGTTATCTGGAGCCCTGGTGGCTCAGTGGTTAAGCATCCAGCTGGTAACTAAAAAGTTGGCAGTTTGAATCTACCAGCCGCTCCTTGGACACCCTATAGGACAGTTCTCTTTTGTCCTGTAGAGTCACTATGAATCGACTCAATGGCAACGGGTTTGGTTTTTGGTTTTCTTGGCTGTCTGGCCCCCACATGTCTGTCAGTTTGTCGTACTGTGGGGGCTTGGGTGTTGCTATGATGCTGAAAGCTATGCCACCGATATTCAGATACCAGCAGGGTCACCCATGGAGGACAGGTTTCAGCTGAGCTTCCAGACTAAGAGAGACTAGGAAGAAGGACCTGGCAGTCTACTGAAAAGCATTAGCCAGTGAAAACCTTATGAATAACAGTGGAACATTGTCTGACATAGTGCTGGAAGATGAGCCCCCCAGGTTGGAAGGCACTCAAAGGATGACCGGGGATGAGCTGCCTCCTCAAAGTAGAGTCGACCTTAATGACGTGGATGGAGTAAAGCTTTCGGGACCTTCATTTGCTGATGTGGCATGACTCAAAATGAGAAGAAACAGCTGCAAATATCCATTAAGAATCAGAACCTGGAATGTACGAAGTATGAATCTAGGAAAATTGGAAATCGTCAAAAATGAAATGGAATGCATAAACATCAACATCCTAGACATTAGTGAGCTGAAATGGACTGGCATTGGCCACTTTGAATCGGACAATCATATAGTCTACTATGCTGGGAATGACAACTCGAAGAGGAATGGTGTTGCATTCATCGTCAAAAAGAACGTTTCAAGATCTATCCTGAAGTACAACACTGTCAGTGATAGGATAATATCCATATGCCTACAAGGAAGACCAGTTAATATGGCTATTATTCAAATTTACGTGCGAACCACTAGGGCCAAAGGTGAAGAAAAAGGAGATTTTTATCAGCTGCTGCAGTCTGAAATTGATCGAACATACAATCAAGATGCATTGATAATTACTGGCAATTGGAATGCGAAAGTTGGAAACAAACAAGAAGGATCAGTAGTTGGAAAATATGGGCTTGGTGATAGAAACAATGCTAGAGATCGAATGATAGAATTTGCAAGACCAATGACTTCATTGCAAATACCTTCTTTCACCAACACAAATGGTGACTATACACATGGACCTCGCCAGAAGGAACACACAGAAGTCAAATTGACTACATCTGTGGAAAGAGACGATGGAAAAGCTCAATATCATCAGTCAGAACAAGGCCAGGGGCCGACTGGAACAGACCATCAATTGCTCATATGCAAGTTCAAGCTGAAACTGAAGAAAATCAGAGCAAGTCCACGAGAGCCAAAATATGACCTTGAGTATACACCACCCGAATTTAGAGACCATCTCAAGAATAGATATGACCCATTGAACACTAGTGACCGAAGACCAGACGAGTTGTGGAATGACATCAAGGACATCTTCCATGAAGAAAGCAAGAGGTCATTGGAAAGACAGAAAAGAAAGAAAAGACCAAGACGGATGTCAGAGGAGACCCTGAAGCTTGCTCTTGAGCGTCGAGCACCTAAAGCAAAAGGAAGAATTGATGAAGTAAAAGAACTGAACAGAAGATTTCAAAGGGCGTCTCGAGAAGACAAAATAAAGTATTATAATGACATGTGCAAAGAGCTGGAGATGGAAAACCAAAAGGGAAGAACACTCTCGGCATTTCTCAAGCTGAAAGAACTGAAGAAAAAATTCAAGCCTCGAGTTGCAATAGTGAAGGATTCCATGGGGAAAATATTAAACGATGCAGGAAGCATCAAAGGAAGATGGAAGGAATACACAGAGTCATTATACCAAAAAGAATTAGTTGATATTCAACCATTTCAAGAGGTGGCATATGATCAGGAACCGATGGTACTGAAGGAAGAAGTCCAAGCTGCTCTGAAGGCACTGGCAAAAAACAAGGCTCCGGGAATTGATGGAATATCAATTGAGATGTTTCAACAAACAGATGCAGTGCTGGAGGTGCTCACTCATCTATGCCAGGAAATATGGAAGACAGCTTCCTGGCCAATTGACTGGAAGAGATCCATATTTATGGCTATTCCCAAAAAAGGTGATCCAACCGAATGTGGAAATTATAGAACAATATCATTAATGTCACATGCAAGCAAAATTTTACTGAAGATCACTCAAAAACGGCTGTAGCAGTGTTGACAGGGAACTGCCAGAAATTCAGGTCAGTTTCAGAAGAGGACGTGGAACCAGGGATATCATTGCTGATGTTAGATGGATCCTGGCTGAAAGTAGAGAATACCAGAAGGATGTTTACCTGTGTTTTATTGACTACGCAAAGGCATTCGTCTGTGTGGATCATAATAAAATATGGATAACATTGCAAAGAATGGGAATTCCAGAACACTTAATTGTGCTCATGAGAAACCTTTACATAAATCAAGAGGCAGTCGTTCGGACAGTACAAGGGATACTGATTGGTTTAAAGTCAAGAAAGGTGTGCATCAGGGTTGTATTCTTTCACCATACCTATTTAATCTGTATGCTGAGCAAATAGTCCAAGAAGCTGAACTATATGAAGAAGAACGGGGCATCAGGATTGGAGGAAGACTCATTAGCAACCTGCGTTATGCAGATGACACAACCTTGCTTGCTGAAAGTGAAGAGGACTTGAAGCACTTACTAATGAAGATCAACGACCACAGCCTTCAGTATGGACTGCACCTCAACATAAAGAAAACAAAAATCCTCACAACTGGACCAGTGAGCAATATCATGATAAACGGAGAAAAGGCTGAAGTTGTCAAGGATTTCATTTTACTTGGATCCACAATCAACAACCATGGAAGCAGCAGTCAAGAAATCAAAAGACGCATTGCATTGGGCAAATCCGCTGCAAAGGACCTCTTCAAAGTGTTGAAGAGCAAAGATGTCACCCTGAAGACTAAGGTGCGCCTGACCCAAGCCATGGTATTTTCAATCACATCATACGTGTGTGAAAGCTGGACAGTGAATAAGGAAGACAGAAGAAGAATTGACTCCTTTGAATTGTGGCGTTGACGAAGAATATTGAATATACTATGGACTGCCAAAAGAACGAACAAATCTGTCTTGGAAGAAGTGCAGCCAGAATGCTCCTTAGAGGCAAGGATGGCGAGACTGCGTCTTACATACTTTGGATGTGTTGTCAGGAGGGATTAGTCCCTGGAGAAGGTCATCATGCTTGGCAGAGTACAGGGTCAGCGGAAAAGAGGAAGACCCTCAACGAGGTGGATTGACACAGTGGCTGCAACAATGAGCTCAAGCATAACAATGATTGTAAGGATGGCGCAGGACTGGGCAGTGTTTCGTTCTGTTGTGCATGGGGTCGCTATGAATCGGAACTGACTCGACAGCACCTAACAACAACAACAACGGCTGTCTGGTTCACCACATCCGCTGAGAGACAGTGAGCATCTCTGCCTCTTCACTCTCTTGCAGCAACCCCAAGGTCCCCACCTTCCCTGACCACTTCAGCCCAGCAACTTCTTGTCATTGTCTGTGTGAGTCACCTGGTCCCTCTCGTTTACTGCCTGACCTAAAGACACACACCAGAGCTTGTGTGTGTGTGTGTGTGTGTGTGTGTGTGTGTGTGTGTGTGTGTGTTCACAGGCACTGGGCCTGCCTAAAGAAACACATCAGTGTGTCTGTGACTGGGTGCACAGGCACTGGGCCTGCCTAAAGACACACATAAGTGTGTGTGTGTGTGTCTGTGCACACAGGCACTGGGCCTGCCTAAAGGCACATATCACTGTGTGTGTGTGTGTGTGTGTGTGTGTGTGTGTGCGCACAGGCACTGGGCCTCCCTGCCATTGCATTTTCAACTGCATCAAAAGCCCTGTAAGAAAACAATCTGTCCTCAAACCCCCAGGGAGCCTGTTCTCTGCAGAAATGAGCTCATGTGTGTGGAAGCACCTTGACACGCTCTGAGTTCTGCGAGGGTAGGGGGGGTGCTTGGTGTTTGACCAGCGAGGAGGGCAGGAGCAGGAACGAGCTACAATCCGGCCACCCTGCTGACCAGCTGTGGCACGTGGGCAGGTCACTTAACCTTGCTGAGCTTTGGTTCCCTCACCTGGTGAGGGGTGTTACTCCACCCGCCTCCCAGGGCTGCTGGAAGATCACATGGGCTGATATGTAAGAGGTGGCTTTGGAAAGCTGTGCAAATAGACTGGACAAGGACTGTTACCCAGTGATCTGGGTAAATTCAGCCTGGCCTGCCCTGGGGGACAAAGAAAAGGCAAGAAGGAGGGCTGGCCCACCCCGGTTGGGAAGCTCTGCACCAGTCTGGCCCTCAGCAGGTTGCAGGGAGAGCAGAGCTGATCCAAGGCCAGAGCTGTAAACTGCAGGAGGGGTACCTCTCCCCAGGTAGGGAAGCCTGCAGACTAGCTCCATCTGACGCCCTCTCAGCCGCCAGCAGGGCCTTCCTGCCCCCTAGTGGACACTGTTAGGAGGTGCACCCACTTGCAGAGCTGAGTCGGTTGCTCTACGTGGTCTATACGCCACTGTGCACCAAGAACTGTGGGAGAATCCACTCAGCGACCGTTCAAGGTCTGCATTCTTATCTCCATCTTACAGGTGGAGGCCCTGAGACTCCAGGTTATGGAATTGCTCCAGGCCCCAAAAAACCAAAAAACAAACCAATTGCTGTGGAATTGATTCTGACTCACGGTGACCCCATTTACGTTAGAGTATCAGAAGTAGATTGCCAGACCTTTCTTCCGAGGCACTCAAACCACCAACTTTTTGGTTAGTAGCCAAGTGCTTAACCATTCGCATCTCACAGGGACTCCTGCTCAAGGCCACACAGTTCATGACAATGGAGCTAGGATCCCGCTCCAGGTCAGAGGGTGGGTGGAAGGGTCTGGATCTGTTCAGGATCCCCACTGGGGAGGCAGGCCAGGTTCTGTGAAGCTAGGGGCTGGGAGGGTGTAGGATCATTGTTGTGGGAACATAGGAGCAGTTCCTTCTGGCAAGTCCTCCCCCTTCCCACCACCAGAGCCTGTCCCCTCCTTCTATTCCTTTCTCACCCCTTTGCCTGCAGCCTGACCTTCCCCTAGGCAGCTTCACTCCCAACATGGACGACGGAGCCTGTGGTTCATGTTTCTTTTCCTCTAAGATACCACTTGCTACCAAGTCAGTTTCTGCTCATGGCAGTCCAATGTGTGTCAGCGTAAAACTGCTTCGTGGGGTTTTCAGTGGCTGGTTTTTCGGAAGCAGATCACCAGACCTTTCTCCTGAGGCACTACTGGGTGGATTCGAACCTCCAACGTTCTGGTTAGCAGCCAAGTGCACTAACCTTTTGCACCACCCAGGGACTCCTAACTTCTTCTGTAAAGGACCAGATAGTGAATATAATAGTCTTCGCGGGCCATACAGCTTCTGTAGCAACTGCTCAACTCTGCCGTTGTATCGAGAAGCAGTCATAAATGAACACATAAATGAATGAGCATGGCTGTGTTCCAATAAAACTTCATTTATGGGCATTGAAGTTTCAATTTTATATGATTTTCATGTGTCATAAAATATTATTGTTTTGATTTTTTCAACCATTTGAAAATGTAAAAACCATTGTTCGCTCCTGAGCCATACAAAATTAGGCAGTGGGTCAGATTTGGCCCTTCAGCCATAACTTCCCTGGCCCTGCTCTAAGATGTAGGTGACTGTTTCTAAGGTATTCATGCTTCCATCTCCTCTCATCTGACTGCCCCTCCTTCACCCCCTTCCTTTGTTCCATTTCTTCCTCCATTCCCCTCAGTGATGCAAGAACCAAGGTCCCACTCTCTGCCTTGGGTTCTTCTCTGCCACCTTCTCTCCCCAGAGGCACACATTCATTTGTGGCTTTCTTAGCCTGGTTTGGGCAGCCCCAGCACACACCCCCTCCCAGACTCCTCAGCCACAAAGCCTTTGTCCGGCCACCTGGACTGCTCACCATCCCTTCAGCTTGCCTTACAGCTCCATGTCTGTGTTCCAGAGCCATTCACTCCCCTTCCCCAAACCTCCAGGAGTGCCATGGCATGACGGAGAAAGCCGACTGGTTTTGCCACCACATTGATAGGTCTGAATTCTGGCTCGGCCACTAGCTGGCATGTGATCTTCCTCCTTTCCTTCTCTGGACACTAGTTTTGTCCACATTTATTCTGCACTGTTGGAGAAGCAGCGTGGTGCTGTGACGTGGGCGCTGAGCTAGGAGCCAGGAGCCCTGGGGTCTAGTGCCGGCCCCACGCTTAGCCCTGGGACTTGAGGGGAGTGGCAGGGAGTTCGAGTGTCACAGCCGTTCACATCAGGACGTACAGACCTGAAACTCAGGAAAGAGAAAGATTTGAGAGTCAACAGCTTATGATGGTCACACAGCCATGAAGTGGATGACATTGCTGAGAGACAGAATGTAGAGTAGGGAGAGGAAAGAATCCTGAAAACCAGTCTTAACCCTCTGTGGCCAGGAGGTGGCAGCATAGGCCACTGAGGGGTGGTGTCTCCGGGTGTAAACAAGAGCTGGAGAGAGAGAAGCAGGTTCCGCCTAAACTTTAGGTTTACCTCCTGGCCGAGCAGCAGAGACTAGCACTCAGGTGTGGAAGGTAACGAAGAGCCCGAAGAGTAGCACTTATCTGGGGAGGGTTACAGGAGCACAGGTTATCCGCTCCCAGGCTGCTGCGTATTAGCTGTGTGACCTCGGACAAGTTACTTAGGCTGTCTGTGTTTCAGTTTCTTCAGCCAGAAAGTAGGGACAGTTACAGCGCCTGTCTCTACAGGGTTGTGTATTAGATGAGCTAGCGCACAGAAAGCTTTAGAACAAAACATAGACGGTGGTTAATAAATATTAGCAATTATTATTATCTTTAGGATTCCACTCTGAATGGGAAACCCTCCAGGCCCCTCCTTCTCATGAAGAAACCCCCAAAGTCTAAGCCTGAGACTCAGAAAGGTAGCAGCCATGTCAGGTCAGCCTTCAGGAAAGGGGTCTGGAAGAAGTGTTCCCCATCATGCCACCCCAAGAGCCTGATTTCAGAGGCCAGGCCAGCGTTGAGGTCAGAGGGCACATTCCCCCTGCCCTGCTGCTCTTTCCTGGCCAAGGCTCCTCCACTTCACCTGTCTCCAGGAGGGCTAGAATAGGCCCAGGGTTGTGTGCGTGTGCGTATATGTGCACGCGCGTGTGTTTGTGCATGCGTGTGCATGTGGGTGCGTGTATGCATGCATGCGTGCGTGTGCGCGTGTGCGTGTGTATGCGTGTGTGTGCACGCGCGTGTGTGCGCGAGCGCGTGTGTGTGCGCGCGCACGCAGGAGTACGGGGCGGGCGGGGGATGGGGCAGGAGGGAGCAAAAGACAGCCTCTCCTTCTCTGCTACCCCAGTCTGTCTCTGATCCTGAAGTCAAGCAGTGACGTGGAAAGGCCCTGGGCTGGGCATTAGGTGACCCAGGTTCCAGCCCTGGCTCTGTGACTTTGAGTGAATTACCTTTCCTTTCTGACCTTGGTTTCTCAAAGGTCCCTTCTAGGTCTGATATTTCCTGATCTGTGAGTCAGCTTATGAATCTTCTACCCCAATCCTGGCAGCTCTCCTCCAGGGTCCTCTTCCACTGCCTTCTCTCTCATCCTTCCCATCGTCCCCCACCTCTATCCCAGTGCCCCTATAAGTGGCTAGATCCTAGAAACGGGTTAAGTCATCGGGGTGTGGGTGTGTGTGTGTGAGAGAAAGAGAGAGAGAGACAGTGCTCAGCTCATCAGTTTCCACTTTCACCTGCAGGCTACAGCAATGCTTGGAATGGGTCAGGAGGTGGGCCCAGACTGACAGTTTAGCAAACAGCTGGGCCCCTGGGAGTGGGAGGCTAAAAACAGCTAAGAGGCAGACACTGTGGAGGTCAGATGCGTCAGAGCATCTGAGCCGAAGGGAGGGTGGGGGTTTGCACTCTGGCTTCTCCTGCAGTTCCAGTCCTGGGCCAGACAGAGTCCTTCTGGAGCACCTGCCCTGGCCATTGATTCCTGGCCTTGCTGCCCAGAGCTCTGGCTCTGCTTTGGCCTGCAGCCCTCACCCCTGCGGGTGGGGAGGGAGCCACGCAACACTACTGGCCCTAGGTGGAGGAGGTGGATTTGGAGTAACTGGGGGATGCTAACCTTGGAGCCCGGATGCAGCATTCAGCTGCTAACCAAAAGGCTGGCAGTTTAAATCCACCAGCCACTCTTGGAAACCCCATGGGGCAGTTCTACTCTGTCCTGTAGGGCCACCATTAGTTGGGATGACTCAAAGACAATGGGTTTTGTATTGTTTTAGCCTTGCAGGGAGCCCGTTGGCACAGTAGTTAAGAGCTCAGCTGTTAGCCAAAAGTTCGGCAGTTCAAATCCACCCACGGCTCGTTGGAAACCCTATGGAGCAGTTCTACTCTGTCCTGTCCTATAAGGTCACTATGAGTCAGAATTGACTCGAAGGAAACAGTTTGGGTTTTTTTTTTGTTGTTGTTTTTTTACCTTGCAGAGAGGAGCCCTGCTAGTGCAGCGGTTAAGCGCTAGACTGCTAACCGGAAGGTTGGCGGTTCAAATCCACCAGCTGCTCTGAGGTAGTAAGACGTAGAAGTCTGTTTCCATAAAGATTACAGCCTTGGAAACCCTATGGGGCAGTTCTACTCTGTGCTCAGGGTCGCTATGAGTTGGAATCGACTTCACGGCAGACAACAACATTGCACGGCATTTGACACCTAACGAGGCCGGTGGTGTCAGAGAGACCACCCCTGGAGTGCCGGGAGCCAGGGCTCAAGGTCTGCAAAAGTCCCTTTCCTCACAACGAGCAGAAATACGGTCTGCTCCCGCCACCCTGGAGCTGCTGGAAGCCAGAGGAGAGACGGGTTCTGGCTCTGACTGATTCCTTGTAAGTGGCAGCAAGCTGGGTGGAGGGCGAGCAGGGGATGGTAAACCACTCGATGGTAAGCTGGTGCCTGTCCCAGAGTGTGGGCAGTTAACCCTTTCTGGGTTCAGGGGACTGAGCCCAAGCCCATAATGAGGGCCCATGCAAAATAAAAATGAGAGGCTCTTTGTCCAGAAATTATTAAGAATTTCAAGAAAGCAAAAATAGAATATTAAACCAAAGCTTGAGGTCCTTATGAGAGGAGGGAGCTTGGGGTCCTTCTGAAAGTGGGGGCCTTCACAGGTGGCACACCCATGAAGCCAGCCCTGCCAATAGCTATCATTTAAGCACCCACTACCTGCTAGACACTTTACGTGCGTTACCTCACCTAATTCTCAAACAACCCTACAAAGCGGGCATTATTAAGGTCTCTTTATGGATAAAGGCAACATTCCCCTGCTATTCATAAGGTTTTCACTGGCCAGTTTTTTCAGAAGCAGATCACCAGGCCTTTCTTCCTAGTCTTAGTCTGGAAGCTCTGCTGAAACCTGTCCATGGGTGACCTTGCTGGCATTTGAACTACCTGTGGCATATCTTCCAGCATCACAGCGACACCTAGTGGTGATGAAGAATCTTGAATATGCCATGGACTGCCAGAAGAACACACAAATCTGTCTTGGAAGATGTTCAGCCAAAATGCTCCTTAGACGCGAGGATGGCAGGAATTCGTCTCACATGCTCTTGAGATGTTATCAGGAGGGACCAGTCTCTGGAGAAGGACATCATGTTTGGTAAACCAGAGGGTCAGCAAAAAAGAGGAAGACCGTCAATGAGATGCATTGACTTAGTGGCTGCAACAATGGGCTCAAACGTAGCAAAGATTGTGAGGATGGCACAGGACCAGGTGGCGTTTTGTTCTGTTGTACGTACGGTCGCTGTGAATCGGGGCCAACTCAATGGCACGTAACAAGAACATACATAAGGAAACTTAGAGAAGTTAAACCACTTGCCCAAGGTCACACAGCTAGTGAGTGGCATCTGTGTTCCTCCAACGTGTGCTGCGACCCACGAAGTTCAGGGGGGAGCTGCCAGGAAGCATGGGCCTCTGAACAGTGAGCATGCTGAGGTGGTAGCAGAGACCCCCTCTCCTACTTTGACCTGTCTTGTGCTGGGCTGTTGGGGTGGGGGGGCTGCAGCCTGGCTTGAGCAGAGAGGCATTGAAGGGAACATGTGCGTTTTGGAGTCAGACAAGCCTGGGTTTGTATTCAGCTCCATGCTCTGCCTCTCACTAAGTGACTAGGAAAGTCATTTAACCTCTTTGAGCCCCAGTTTTCTCATCTGTAAAATGGGATAATAGTATCTACCTCATGTTATCATTAACCGAGCTGGTAAATAAAGTGCCTGGCACATAATAGGCATCCAGTAAGATCAGTTCTGGTCAGGCAAACCCATGGGCTGGCCCCTACTCTCACTTTTTTCTCTCTCTTCAGCAGGCCTGGCTCTCCAGCTGTTCCCTGCTCCTCTTTGAAGCAGCTCAAATTCATTCTAGCCCTAGGGCTTCCCCTCTAGGCCAAAGAAGGGGGTTGGTTGGTTGGAGATCTTCTCAGCTGCCACCTCCTTAAACACTGGCAGGGTCCATCGGGTTTCAGGGTTTATTGCTAATCATGCCAGGAAGAATTAAAATGCAAAACGTGGCAAAATTACCAAGTTTCTGGGTTTTTACAGAGTCCCCATGGCAGCAGATACCAACCCCGGTACTTGGGTACCAACCACTTTCACATCGAGGCCCCCTTCTTTCCTCTTTCCCATCCCCTTTCAGGGGAAAGCAGCCTGGCCCCTTCCTACAGGAAGGCTTCCTTCCTCTGGGAAGACTCTCACTGGGGTACCTGAGCTGGATCAGGGTGCCTTCTTGTCTCAAGGGGGTGGTTTGGGTTTCAGACAACTCATAGCTAAGGTCCCTCTCTACTTGGCATTCCCCTCCCCCAACCCCAGGGACAGTCCCTCAGGGCATTTCCTCACAGTTCCCTCCAGTCCTTCCCCACCCCACAACAGAAGGAGGAGTTAGATGGCTGAGTAGAGCCTGAGAAAGCCCCTGGGACCCAAGGAAAGAGACCAAATTCAGCCTTTCCTTTCTCTCCCTTCCCGTCCCCCAGGCCCCAGCCAGCCACAGCTTCAGGCTGCCTGGGCTGCCGCCTGCCCCTTGCCCTCTCTCCGGGAGTAAATATTGGATCAGGTTCAGTCACCAGATGTCTAACTAGAGAGAAGCTGTAGGTTTGTAAATGGCTGGGATCCTGGGGAAGAAATCCTGAGAGATACCAATGGTCTGAGGGGCCGGGGGCAGCCTCCCTGAGTCACACAGTAGGCCTGGAGGTCAACAAGTCCTTTCCTTCCCCTTGGTACACCTGATACTTACCGCGAGGCCGGGCAGACACCTGGAGTAGCTGGCCCCCTGGAATGGGTCTTTCTTGCCAGGCCATTTGGCACACTCGTCTCATTTTGGGCAGCCTGGTGCAGTCAGGTACCTTACCTGGTCACACCTGTTCACTCAGTTACTGCCACCGCCTGGCCAATCAGGGGCACTTTCCCCCGGTGGTAACTGGCACCTTCAGATGTCTTTTGACTGCACATACCTGTTCATTCGGGTATAGGGTCCCAGGACCTACCTGACCATTCAGGTACATCCAGGCTGAGCAGGCCTGGTATCTGCTCCATCACTCAGTCAGGGCATGTCCCCAGGAGGCCCTGGTGACCCACCCCATACTGGTCATAGGGCTCACTCCAGACAAAAAAGGATTGTGAGTAGAAGTCCCTACCTCGTCCTCACACCCCCAGGTGTGCCTCCACCCTGGGTCTGCCGAGATTGCTCCCTGTTCCTGACCCTTCCCCAATCCCCAGGCCCCACTCCACCCCACCCCCACCACACCTGCCTGCTCTCTGACTCCAGCCCCTCCCAGGCTACGGGAAAGGGGAAGCTGGTCTGGGAGGAACCCCCAGGGAGCAATGGTCCCCAGGGCTGGGTTCACACGGTGTGGAGGTAAAGGGCCCTGTGGTCCAGCAGGCTACATCCGGGGCTGAGGACAAGCTTTGCCCAGCTAAGGGGAGGGGGGCAGCTGTTTTTCCTGTGCCCTGGGCACGTGCTGACCTGTGCCCGGCTGAGGAAGGAGCTGGGATGTTGAGTGAGGGTATGAGAGGCGCAGGGCCTGCCTAGGCTTTCTCAGGGCTGGACTGACCTCTGAGGACAACACTGAGAGTCACACTGCTCACGGCTGTCCTCCCTCCCCCTCTCCAGACTTTGGGGAAGAAGATGGGGGTAGGGCTAGGGACCCAAACTGCAAATGTTGGCCTGAGGCCCCCAGGCGAGGGGTGGGGACTGCAGGGATCTTTGTGCCCCTTTCTGACTGGTGGGTTGGCAGAGTTCCCTGCATGCTTGCTGGGAGCTGGCCTCCAACCTGCCCCTCAGTTCTAATATAAAATGTGTGCAAATGTGTGCCAGATAGCATTCCCATCGCCCTCCAGGCCTGTGTCAAGTCTGGCCTCTGGGCCTCCCCTGCCTCTTCCCAGGGAACTCACCTCCTTGCCTGTGCTGAGTGATTTGCTCTGTGGCCCTGTCCTTCCAAATCAGGATCCAGCTGCTGGCCTGGAGCACCGCGCACATAGTCCCCGTCCAAGCTGCTCAGGCAGGGCACGGGAAACTCCTGGAGGAGGAGCTGCTGCTCCCTCTCCTCTCTTGCCTTTCCTTTTCTCAGTCAGAGCACTGGGCGGCAGCCATTGGGTTTAGGAGTCCCAGAGCACCTCCTCTATCTTCTAGCTAGTGGCCAAGGCTGGCTGGAGACATGTGGGCGTCCAGGGCAGGGTAATGGCTGGGCTCCTCTTCCAAAGGAGAGCTCTTTAATATTTGTTCACAGTGGCTCTAGAAGAGCCAAGGGCTTTGTGGGGCAGCAGAGAAGAGGTGCTGGGGCAGCCTTGGCCCTCTCACCTCTCCAATCTGGTTCGTGTTCCCCACTCAGCAAAGCCAATGCCCTGCAGTGTGGCCAGCGGTCGGCCTGCCATCTGTCATGAGGACAGTCTTACAGAGAGGGGCTCACTTCCCTCCTAAGAGGTTGTCAAGCTGGCCCTCCTACTCACACCTTGTTCTTTTGCAGGCTTGTTCAGTGCACCTGCCTAACTAGCCCAGCCCTTCATCCAGTTCTGGCTACAAGGGCCTCTGGGGATCATCTTGTCTAAGCCCCTGACTGCACCAGTATCTTTTCCAGTCAGCCTCTGTTTCCTTTTAAACCAGCAGTGTGTGTGTGTGTGTGTGCGCGCGTGCGTGCACGTGTCGAGGCAGGTGGGGGGCTTTGATGTTCTTAGATGAACCTGGAGCAGACTCCATAAACAATAAAAAAATCAGTTGCTGTTGACTCCGACTCACGGCTCCCCCATGTGTGTCGGAGTAGAATTGAGCTCCATAGGATTTTCAATAACTGATTTTTCAAAAGCAGATCACCAGGCTTTTCTTCCAAGGCACCTCTGGCTGGGCTCTAAACTCCAGTTTTTCAGTTAACAGCTGAGCGCATTAATGGATTGCATCACGAAGGGACTCCCAAGACCTCATAATTGCCCTCACCTCCTGAAGTCCTACCTCAGAATCCCCTGGATAAGCCAGTTTGACCCTTTTCCTTTCCTTCGGTCCTGAGTGCCCAGGTAAGGAGAAGGCTGGGTTCCTCTTCCTCTCAGTCCATGCCCTTTCACTTCCTTTCCCTCAGGGCTTCCCAAATCTCCCTCTCAAGGTCAGGGTCAGCCTTAGGGCTTACCACTCACCACTCACACCTCTCTGGTTTCCTGTTCCTTGAGCAGGGCCCTGCAGGAAGCAGAACCTGGCCTGCAGCCCACCCTCCCCAGGCCCTCCCCACAGCCTCCCTATGCCCCACAGGAGGGGCTGTGAGTGCTTCGAAGAGGTTGGGATTTGGTGTTTAATTATGGAGCAGAAACTTGGATTGAGGCGACTCCCAGCAGGGTGTGCAGTGTCTCTCAGCGCCCTGGCTAATGAGATAGCGCGGCGCCAGCTGACGGAGGCAGGCTCGGTAATTTACGGTTGCCTAATTGCTGTGGAGACTATTGTTTTTAGTGCAATCAAGTGCAAAGGCCTTCTTTTTTCAGCCTACACAACCAGGACAGAGGAAGTTTTGGCCTCCTCTAACATGTTGATCCAACCTAGATAAACTCCTCGGCCGTGAGGGAGGGTCGAACTCGGGCAGCTGTTTAGCACAAGGTCCTGAGTGATCTGGTGCTGCGAGAGATGCAGACATGGGCCAATTATCCAAGAGGCAAGGTAAGCACGGCCCTTACCTTGCTTACCAGGTCATCTGTAATGAACAATTTCACATTTTTTCACCACATCAAAGACTCTGCTTCTAGGTATGGCTGGCATCTGTCCTCTCTCAACCGCACAGCACCTTCCTACAGAATCAAAGCCTCTTTTCAAATTTACAGTCCCTGACAGGAGCAGATGACCCAATAAGCACAGGCTTACTTGTGCTTACTTACTAATCTGTAGTGAACAATTTCACATGGTTTTCACCACAGATGACCTGGTAAGCAAAGCAAGCACTGTGTTTGCCTTGCCTTTTGCTTCGACTGCACCTGGGGCTAACTCCCTGTTAGTACCTGTCACAGGCACCACCAGGTCATCACGGTCAGCATACAGGCCAGATGCACCACTGGAGCGGTGGCTCATAGCCTTTTCTGGATCACAGAAATCTTTGAGAATCTCACAAAACTTCTCTCTCAAAAAGAATAACAGACAACATTAACTGTTCTGTTATTAAGCTCCAAGAACTGTGCTAAGTTATTTATGCACATGGCCCATTTAACCCTCTCCAAGAGCCAAAGAGAAAGGTGCCATATTATACCCATTTTACAGATTAGGAAATTGAGGCACAGAGTAGTAAACAATTTGTCCTTATCACACAGATAGGACTTGAACCCAGGCAGGCTGACTTCACTTTAACATGTCGATTTGTGGAGACTCTATTTAGAAACACCGAGTCTCTCTCTCTCACACACACACAGAGTCAGTTTTTGCATATAATGTGAAGAGTTTTCACAGTCCCCCTGGAGCCCTGCACGGACCCCTCCCCCTGCTCAGGGGTGTAAAACGCCCACCATTTGTAGAACCTAGACCATGAGATGCCTAAGGTCAGGAGCGTGACCACTAAACAGGCAGTACTTAGTGTTTTCTGAAGGAGGGGAAGAGGGCAGCAGAGAGGAAGAGCGGGAGGGCAGGAGCCTGCCTTCAAGGAGTTCAGAATCTAATTAAACGGATGTGCAAAGTTAAAGAAGACTTTTAAATAACAGCTCAAAAGAAGAGAAGAGCCAGTCCACACAGGCCAGGTTCCATTGTGCCAGCTGGAAAAAAGACACAGTTTGCTGCAGCGAGAGGCCAGGGGCTGGAGGGTGGTAATGCTGGGAGGGCTGAGGGTGGTGGGAGGATATGTCAGGTAACAGGTGGCAGGCTTGGAGCCCTTCAGGAAGAAGTCATTAAGGGTGTACATTGCATTCTGATGAGGCCTCTGTTTGTTTTTTCTCCAGGGCAGTGGGGGCAGGCTGGGAGGGCTGGGGGGCTGGCTCCCCTGGGCTCCCCACAAACAGCTCAGCAGTACTCTTGTCTCCCTTCCCTCACATTCCATGCACCCCCAGCCCATCACATTTAGGCTGTCACCCTACTCCCAGCTCCAGAACTGCCCTCATTAAGGGCATCAGTCTAGGGTGGCCAATCATCTCCGGTTATCTAGAATAGAGGTTTTCCCAGACTAAAGATTTCCAGTGCTAAAATAGGGAGAGTCCTGGGCAAACCGAGGCACCTGGTCACCCTATCAATGGCTTCCTAGTTGCCAAATTCAATGATGCTGTTCAATCCTTAGCAAACTTGACCTCCAGGTTCCTTCTGACACCCCCCTTTCCTTCTTGATCTCCTCTTTTCTCCTGTCTCCTGTCCCAACTTCCGGTCTGCTCCTTCTCCTCCTCTGAGAGCTCCATTTCCTCTGCCAATTTCGGTTCTCTAAACCCTGGAGTTTGGAGATACAAAAGATGTGGTCTCTGGCCTCAGGAAGCTCACAGTCCGGTAAGGAGACAGACACAGAGCCCTGGTACATTGGGGAACATGGAAACAGAGAAGTACGTAGATGGAGCAGGAGTGCTTCAGAGGAGGGAGTGGCCACACTGTCTGGACAGCACCAAGGATAGTATCAAGGAGGTGGTAACTCCTGAGCTGGATTTTGAAGCATGAATAGGAGTTTTCTAGGTAACAAATAAGGGAGGAAGCCTCTCTAGCTGGTAGGAACAACATGTGCAAAGGCATAGGGTAGTGAAAAGCTGTGGTGTGTGCGACGCAAGTTCGCATAGCTTGATGTGGCTGGACAGACCCCAGAAGGAGGAGAAAATCAAGACAAGCTGACAAGGGAGGCAGGGGGCAGGTCATGAGGGCCCCCGGAAGCTGAGTCTCCATAAGGGAGCCCACAATGAGCATGAAGAGATCCACAGCTCCTGAAACTGAATGAAAATGCTGTGCGTATGTGGTTTTTTTTCTTTTTGGGAGGAGGTTCTTCAGCTTTCATCAGATTCTGAAAGTAGCCTTGGGACCCCAAGGGCCCACTGATGGGGAGCTACTGGAGGCAATGGCAGAGGAGCCCCACTGTCAAATTGTTGTTTTTAATTAAGATCTCTGGTGGCAGACTGAAGGGACGATTGTGGGGTGTGGGAGCTGGAGGCCAGTCTACCAGTGGGGCCCACAGGGTTCAAGCCTTAGCCCTCTTCTTAGGCCCTGAGCAAAGGCCCCCTGAGGTGGTTTGCCATCCATAAACACCGTCTTGCAGCCCATTCACCAGGCCTCCTGGACACCTCCAGACCAGGATGTTACACAGGCCCCTCAAAGCTCATCTGGCCACAGCTGGAATAAGCATCTTCAGTCCTCTTTGTCCTAAACCTGGTGCTTCCCCCTTCTTCCCATCTTCACAAAGGGTACCGCTCAGTGGCTCAGGCTATAAATCCTCTTGCTCAGCCCCATAACCAATCAGTCACCTAAACTGTCAATTCTAGTCCTGAAGTCTCCCCCACCTTCTGCTCCGCTGCCCTGGACCAGGCCTGGACCCACTAACCCCCCTTACCTGAAGGGCCTCTTGCCTCCCTGCATCCCCTTCTCTGCACTGCCAGAGCTGGAAACGTCGCCCCTGCCGCCTGAAGAATCAAGTCCAAGGCACTTGGCACAGCAACCAGGCCACCTAGCGACTAACTTTTCAAGGATTTCTCCAGGCACTCCCCAGGTGTCCCTGTCTTAGTTATCTGGGCTGCTATAACAGAAATTCCACAAGTGGGTGGCTTTAACAGAAACTTATCTTCTTACAGTTTAGGAGGCTAGAAGTCCTAAGTCAGGGTGCTGGCTCTAGGGGAAGGCTTTCTCTCTCTATCGGCCCTGGAGGAAAGTCCTCATCTCTTTGAGCTTCTGCTCCTGGGCGATCTTCATGTGGCTTGACATCTCTCTTCTCCATCTCTGCTTGCTCACTTGCTTGTTTAGTCTCTTTTATATCTCAAAAGAGATTGACGAAGATACACTGTTCACTAACACTGTTCATTAACATAACAAAGAAAATTCATTCCCAAATGGGATTATAACCACAGGTATAGGGGTTAGGATTTACAAGACATTTTGGGGAACACATTTCAGTCCATAACAGCACCTTACACTCTAGGCACACAAGAAGACTGGAAAGCCCCTGGTCTTTCACATCTTCATGCATGTTATCTCCACTTCTTAAAAAAATTTTTTAAATATGTCATTTTGTGATAAAATATTTATAATAAAAATTTGTCATTCTAACCATTTCCAAGTGTACAATTTAGCAACATTAATTACACTTACCATGCTGTGCAACCATCACCACTGCCCATGCCCAAATGTCTTCCATCACCCTAAAGAAAAATTCAGTATGCCCTTCAAACTCATATGGAAACCAGATTTACTGGATCCATTGAGACTTGGGGACCCACTGAAGCTAATGCCTGGAAATAATCTTTAAACTTTGAACTGAAACTATCCCATAAATCCATCATTAAACAAGTTTAGCCCAACTAATAAAAAAGGTTTACCTTAAGCTTAGCACTCTTATAAAGAATTATTTATATGAGCTTAACATGACAACCGAACCAAAAAAACCAAACCCATTGCCGTCAAGTTGATTCTGACTCATAGCAGCCCTAAAGGACAGAGTAGAACTGCCCCATAGGGTTTCCAAGGAGCACCTGGTGGATTCGAACTGCTGACCTTTCGGTTAGCAGCTGTAGCTCTTAACCTCTACGCCACTGGGGTTTCCATCAGTTAATCAAAAGCACAGATGAGAACTTTAAGGGTCAGAGAGTCTAAATGAATGGTGATGAAACAATACCGGTAGAGACAGTGAGAATGGTGACACAATGTGAAGTATGTAACCAATACTGTTGAACTGTTCCTGTAGAAACTGTAAATAGATAGATGTTTGTTTGGTTGTGTATATTGCCACCAAAAATAAAACATTTTTTTAAAAAAGGAAGAAATTCAGGGGAATTCTGGGAAGTTGGCAGCATAAACAGATCATCAATCTGAACCTCCCCAACAAATACAACGAGGAAGCTGTACTCAGCTTTGAGGGACTCTGAATCAGGGAGCAGAGGAAACAGTGAGGACATACAGACAGGCAAGAATCAAAAAATCAACAATGAGTAGCGTGTGGTAGGAAAATCACTTCTCCCACCATCTCTGCCCTTCCCGCAGCCACACAGGCCACCAGTTGCTATGAACTGGGGTAGTAGCCCCAGAAAAAGAACCTCCTTCCCTAACCACCACAGCCCCTGCCTGTACAAAGAAACAGGACCCCAGCTTCTGCCCTAAAATCAATAAGGCTGACCTCCCTGGGGGTCCGTTTGAAGTGTGCCAGCACCTCCCCTACCTAGACACTGTGAGTTGTAAGCCTACCATGAATTACTACAGAAAGCCTGTGCCGTGGAGTTTGCTCCCATAGCAAATGCTCTATCAGCCTTCCTTCACACCCCATAGCTCAGGCCTCTGAAACCAAAAGGACAAACTTCTCAGGGAGTCATTTCAGGTCTGTCTGCTCCTCCTTTTGGTCAGTGCTAATGACTGCTGACTGAGGCTGCTCTGTGCTAAGAAGCAGGCATCTTCAGTGGAGGCTACCCCTACAGCCAATATACTACAGGGAGAGTTCTGACAGCAACAGGGCAGACCTCCCTGGAGGTCTGTTTGGAGGGTGATAGCTCTTCCCCCACCTGGATGCTATGAATTGCTGTGAAATGCTACAGGACCCTGCAGTGGAGTCTGCTCCCAAAGTCAGCACTCTAACTGCCCCCCTGCATACCCCATTGCTCTGGTCTCTGAAACCAACAGGACAAAACTCCCTGGGGGTCAGTTAGAGTGAGTCTGCTCCCACTTCCAGTTGGCACTGAGGATTGCTGGCTGAGGCTTCTGTGTGTTAGGAAACAGGAGTTGTGAGTGGAGGCTGCACTCATAGCCAAAAACCTACTGGAGGGACTATGACAGCAAAAAGGCAGACTTCCATGGGGATCTCACCAGAGCATGACACCCTTTCCCCCCACTGGGTAATTGTTGGTTGCCAGGCTGTTGCAAACTGCTACAGAAGGCCCCTGCAATGGAGTTTGCTAGCACAGTCAGCACTCTACCTGGTTCCCTGTGCACCCCATAGCTCAGGCCTCTGAAACCAATAGGACAGACCTTCTTGGGGATCAGTTTGGGCCTGTCTGCTCCCCCTTACAGTTGGTGCTGAGGACTGCTGATGGAGGCTAAGAAGCAGGCATCTTGAGTGAAGACTACAACAATAGACAACATAGTACAGGGCAGGCTCTGAGAGCAACGAAGCAAACCTCCCTGGGCATTGATTTGGAGTGTGACTACTCCTCCTTCAACCAGTAACTGTCAGCTGCTGGGCTGATACAAACTCCTACACCAGGTTCCCTATAGTGGAGTCAGGAGGTGGGTCACCTAAATGGAGACTGCTCCTTCAACCATTGCAGGGCCACTGGGACTCTGAAACCAACAAAACAAATCTCTCAGAGGTCCTTCTGGGGAGAGCCAGCCCCTTTTCCTCCTGAAGTGGAGGAAAGTCTGTCTGTGCTTCCCTTGAATGCCAACTCAGATATAAGCAGCACCCAGAGAGCAGGGAAGGAAACCTCAGGCAGAACTGGAGGGCAACACCCAGCCCTGAAGGGGGCTTACTGGGTGTGGGTTTTCTGACTAAAGAAGGGATTGCAGAAACAGAGAAGGGAAGGGAGTAATAGCCAGAGAGAGGGGACTACACCCCCGATGGACAGATTGATTAGTACACGATATCTCGCCTAAGTGGCAGTGCCCACTGGTGGACAGATTGACCATGGTGTGTTCTCTGGTGTGTTCGGAAAAGTTTGAACATTGAAAAATGAAATCTGGAACTTCCAAATCCCAATTAAATCAGGGAGGGAGAAGGAGCTATCACAGAGAGGAAGAGGAAATCGTATGCAAAGGCCAAAAGCTCTGCCCACCTAAAAGTTTCTTGCAGAAAGTAGTGCAGGCAAAAACATCAAATACTGGGAAAAAGACCAGGCTCCATGGTCTGACTGAGACTGGAGGAACCCTCGAAGACCTGGCCCCCGGGCGCTCTGTTAACCCAGAAGTAAAATCATTGCCAAAGTCAACTCTTCAAAGATTAGACTGGACTATAAAACATAAAATATTACTCATGAAGAGCGTGCTTCTTAGTTCAAGCAGATACATGAAACTAAATGGGCATCTCCTGTCTGGAGGCAGGATGAGAAGGCAGAAAGGGACAGGAGCTGGTTGGATGGACACGGGAAACCAGGGTGGAAAGGGGGAGTGTGCTGTCACATTATAGGGATTGCAACTAGGGTCACATAACAATATGTGTATAAATTTTTGTATGAGGAATTAATGTGAGCTGTAAACTTTCACCTAAAGAACAATAAAAAAAGAAAGAAAAAAACAAATGCTAGGGAAGCCTGAGAAAGTTAACATCCTCAAAATTTCCAGTGCCCTAACAAAAAAAAATCACAAGACACACAAAGAACAGAGAAACATGGCCCATTTAAATAAACATGATGAAGAGAGTGAAAGTGCATCTAGGGATGACCAAATAATGAAAAAAATGGAAGAACAAAAAAAAACATTAAACAAAATCAAAGAACTAAGGGAAAAAATAGACAAAAAGCTAAAAGAAATAAGGAAAACAATGCAAGAACAAAATAAGGATCTAAAAATGAGATATTCAACTGAAAGGGACAATTCTTGAGAAAGAAACACAATAGAAGGACTTACCAACAGATTTAATCAGGCAGAAGAATCAGCAAATTAGTTAGAGAATAAGATGGTTAAAATTACAGAGCAACAAGAAAGGAAGCTCAAGAAGGGTGAGAACAGTTTAGTGGAATTATGGAACAACAACAAAAAACGCAATATAGGCATCATGGGAATTCCCGGAGACGAAAGAGACAAAGTGATAGTAAAAATATTTGAAGAAATAATGACAGAAAATTTCTCTGATCTAATGAAGGATATGAATCTACAAATCCAAGAAGCTCAAAGAACTCCAAGCAGGATAAACGCAAAGAGATCTATCTACACCAAGCCACATCATAGGCTTTCAAAAATTAAAAGGTAAAGAGAGAATCCTGAAAGCAGTGAGAGAGAAGCAGTCCCTTTTAAAAGACTCCCAATAAGATTAAGTGCAAATTCCTCCTCAGAAACATTGGAGGCCAGAAGGCAATGGAATGATATATTTAAAGCCCTGAAAGAGAAAACCGTCAACGAAAGAATACTACACCCAGTGAAACTATCCTTCAAGAATGAGAGTGAACAGAGTCCCTGTGCTGAGAAGCTCCTCCAACAGGGGAAGATTGATGACAAGAACTTTCCCCCAGAATCAACAGAGACAGAAAGTCTTCCCCTGGAGCTGGTTCCCTGAATTCAGACTTCTAGCCTCCTAGAATGTGAGATAATAAATTTCTCTTTGTTAAAGCTATCCACTCTTGGTATTTCTGTTATAGCAGCACTAGATAACTAAGATAATGTCTATTATTTATGCTCACTCAGAAATAAACTTAGAAAAAGAAGAAAAAGAAAAAGAGTAAGGGTGAAATTAAAACATTCCAAGAGAAGCAGAAGCTGAGAGGCTTCATACCCACCAGACCGGCCCTATAAAAAGTACTAATGGGAGTTCTATAGATGGAAGGGAAAAGACACTAGAAAGTAATTCAAAGCTATGCATAAAAAGAAAGAGCCCTAATAAAGGGAAATCCATGGGCAAGTATAAGATCTAGTAAGAAGGTATTCATGCTTGATAATTCTAAATGTTTTGTCCTTCATGTTTTTTTTAATAACAAATATATAAAAGGAAAGGATAAAGTTATGTTACAGGGCACATGAAATAAAAAGATGTAGTTAGTAATAACAACAAAAGGGGGTGGGAGAGGAATGATACAGATATAGAATTTCTTGTATGTTACTGAGCTAAGTTGGTGCCAACTTCCCAGAATGTTATAAACACCAGTTCTTAAATGTAATATTCATGGTCAACACTAAGAAAATATATGAAAAACATACTCAAAAGGAAAGGAGAAAAGAAGCAAAAAAGTGCACTACAATAAACCAACAAAACACAACACCAAACAGTACTAAAGGACAAAAACAAAGAAGGCTTAAGAAAAGCAAAAAACAAATGGGCAGAAGTAAATTCCTTCTTCTCAGTAATTACAGTGAATGTAAATGGACTAAAGTCTCCAATCAAAAGGCAGGGTGACAGAATGGATTAAAAACAAAACAAAAATAAACATGATCCAACTATATACTGTTTACAAGATACACACCTTAAACTCAAGGACACAAATAGGTTGAAAGTGAAAGAATGAAAAAAATATTCCATGCAAATAATAATGGCAAGAGAGCTGGAGTGGCAATCTTAATTTCAGACAAAGTAGGCTAATAAGTCAAAATCTGTCAGAAGAAATAAAGATGGACATTACATAGTGACAAAAGAGTCAACTAATCAAGGAGATTTTACAGTCATAAACATAGGGGCACCTGATAAAATTGAAGGGAGAAATGCTACTACATTAATAGTTGGAGTTGTCATTCAGGTCCACTGTTTCCTTGTTGATCTTCTTTCTAAAATATTGAAAGCAGTCAAGAAATCAAACGGCATATTGCATTGTGCAAATCTGCTGCAAAAGATCTCTTTAAATTCTTAAAAAACAAAAATGTCACTTTGAGGATTAAGGTGTGCCTGACCCAAGCCATGGTATTTTCAATTGTCTCATTTGCATGCAAAAGCTGGGCAATGAATAAGGAAGATCAAAGAAGAATTGATGCATTTGACTTACGGCGTTGGCGAAGAATTTTGAATATACCATGGACTGCCAGAAGAATGAATAGACCTGTCTTAGAGGGAGTGCAGCCAAAATGCTACTTAGAAGCAAGAATGCAGAGACTTCATCTCACCTCTAGACACACTGAGCATAGGGTTGTGGGGACACGAAACAAAAGTTTTGCAACTGGGTCACTAGGAGTGATAATGAGTGATGCCACTCCCATTTCCACCCCTTGATTCCTGGACCCATGAATCCTGGCTATGGGAGAAACAGCCTCATATATTGGATCCTGGTTTAGAGCATATACCACTTCCTGGAGAACATTGCCCAAACCGTACAAGGTATTACCACCTAGCTAGCACCGGAATCGTGTCTTTAGAAGGACATTCCATCATTTTATCAAGCCAGCTGCTTCAGGATGATGGGGAACGTGGTAAGACCAGTGAATTCCATGAGCATAGGCCCCATTGCCACACTTCATTTGCTGTGATGGGAGTCTCTTGATTCGAGGCAATGCTGTATGGGACACCATGACAGTGGATAAAAAAAATATATATATATATATATGGCATTCTGTAATCCATGGATGGCAGTTTTGGCAGAAGCAATGCATGTAGGGAAGGCAAATCCATGTCCAGAGTAAGCATCTATTCCAGTAAGAACAAAACACTGGCCTTTCCATGATGGAAGTGGTTCAATGTAATCAATCTGCCACCATTGCTGGCTGATCACCTCGAGGAATAGTGCCATATTGAGGACTCAGTGTTGGTCTCTGCTGCTGGCAGATTGGGCACTCAGCAGTGGCTGTAGCCAAATTGGCCTTGGTGAGTGGAAGTTCATGTTGCTGAGCCCATGCATAACCTCCATCCCTGCCACCATGGCCACATTGTTCATGAACCCATTGGGCAATGGTGGGAGTGACTGGGGGAAGAGGATGGCTGGTTTCCTTAGAATGGGTCACCCTATCCACTTATTGTTAAAATCCTCCTCTGCTGAGGTCACCCATCTGTAAACCAGGCACAAGTTTTCTCTTTCTCAGTCAACTGAGCATAGGGAACTCCCCATGTTGCCATAGGTGAAGACTGGGAGATGAAAGGTAACGTGACATGAGTGGAGACCATGGGCATTTGGGCCACTTTCACCTGTAACTTACTGGTGCCTTCAGGTACTTCTTGGGCCCGATCTCACATATACCACTCCCATTTAATGATGGAGTGCTGCTGTGCAGTCCAACTTTATGACTCTGTGGGTCAGACAACATTCAGTTCATGGCGGGCAGCTCAGGGCATATGGTGACTTGGTTTCTCACAGATAAGCATTCAGTCTCTACTAATGCCCAGTAACAAGCCAAAAGCTGTTTCTCAAAAGGAGAGTAGTTATCTGCAGAGGATGGCAGGGTTTTGCTCAACCATCCTAAGGGTCTGCACTGTGATTCACCAATAGGGGCCTGCCAAAGATTCCAAACAGCATGTCTATCTGCCACTGACACTTCAAGCAGCACTGGATCAGCTGGATCATATGGCCCAAGTGGCAGAGCCAATCATGGCAGCCTGAAACTTTTGCAGAGCCTTCTCTTGGTCTGGGCCCCCACTCAAAACTAGCAGTTGTTCGAGTCACTTGACAAATAGGCCTGAGTGGCACAACCAAATGAGGAATATGTTGCCTCCAAAATCCAAAGATCCCCACTAGGTATCGTACCTCCTTTTTAGTTGTGAGAGGGGCCAGATGTGATAACTTACCCTTCACTTTAGAAGGAATACCACAACATGCCCCACACTACTGAACCCCTAGAAATTTCACTGAGGTGAAAGGTGCCTGAGTTTTTGTCAGATTAATCTCCCACCCTCTAGCATGCAAATGTTTTATCAATAAGTCCAGAGTCATTGACACCTCTTCCTTACTAGGTCCAATCAGCATAATGTCATCAATGTAATAGACCAGTGTGACATCTTGTGGAAGGGAAAGGTGATCAAGGTCCCTGCGGGCTAAATTATGACATAGGGCTGGAGAGCTTATATAGCGCTGAGGTAGGCCACTGAAGGTGTATTGTTGGCTTTGCCAGCTGAAAGCAAACTGCTTCTGGTTGTCCTTTGAAACAGTTCTAGAGAAAAAGGCTTTAGCCAGATCAACAGCTACGTACCAGTTCCCAGGAGATGTATTAATTTGCTCAAGCAGTGAAATCACATCTGGAACAGCAGCTGCAACTGGAGTCACCACCTGGTTAAGTTTTCAGTAGTCCACTGTCATTCTCCAAGATCCATCTGTTTTTTGCACAGGCCAAATAGGCCCTCCCGGAATCCAGTATTGCTTTTGGTTTACTATTTTCCTAGCTAGGGGCAGTTCTAACGGCTTCTACTTGGCTTTTCCTACCGTAATAGCCCTTACTCCATATGTCAGGGATACAATGTGGGGATTCTGCCTGTTGGTGATTATATACTCCAATTATGCATTCTGGAACTGGGGAAATCATAATAGGATGGGTTCAGGGACACACTGGACCTACTGAGAGACAGACACTAGTTAAGATTCCATTAACAACCTGACCTCCACATGCCCCTACTATGACTGGTGGGCCATAGTAACATTTTGGATCTCTTGAAATTAGTATCAGTTCAGAGCCAGTATCTAGTAATCCCAGAAAAGTCTGATTATTTCCTTTTCTCCAATGAACAGTCATTCTCATAAAAGGCAGTACTTAGGTCCCTTTGAGGAAGGCTGAGAGAATGATTAACAGTATAAATTTTTGACAACATATTGGGGTCCTTCCTCAAGGAGACCCATCCTCCCTTCATTTAAGGGGTTCTAGGTCTGTAAACTCACACAAGTCTGGGAATTGATTAAGGGGCCATGACTGTCTACTCCGGTGATCTGAGTTAGACTGTTGCTCACTTGACCTAGAATTCTTCCGCTTGTACAGATAAAGTAAATATTTAGTAGATTTCCTATCTGTATCACTCCTACGGACATCATGACTAAGTAGCCAACACCATAAGTCCGTACAAGGCAGACTATTCTGATCACTGCTTTGACTCTGCTGTCCATTATGGTAACCATGCCCACCTTGCCTTTTTCGATTGAGTGCCGTCACTTGTCCCCTGCCACCACGGGGTCCAATCAGCCCAATTGTAGTTAGGTGTCTTAACTCAGTTAGGGCAGTTCCCACTGTCATATTTGCCTTAAATAAAATAGCAATCACAGCAGTCTTCAAAGATGCTGGGGCTCCCTTCACAAATTTGTTTCCCATCGTTCTGATAAAAGCTATGTCCTCTGGGCACTCCATGTATGGGTCTGTGCATAAATACAGAATAAATACCTAGTATAAAATTAACATTGATCACTTTCTAAAGCTTCTGAAACATAACCACTTACTTCCAAGTTCAGCTCAGTCAATTCAATGAACTCATTACTCATCGAGGCCTGGTGATGGCTCTAGGGGCCATCTAAGAATCAGACATGGCTTCTCCAGTGACTACGACACTTCCAGGTAGAGTGCTATGCTTCAAACCAAAAGCACAGCCGAATCTTCTGAAGTTCATAGCAGAGAGAAAGACTTCTGGTCTTGGGGGTTGTCTTAGCCTCGGTTCTCTAGGGAAGCAAAACCAGTAAGGCGTGTAAATATATGCAGAGAGAGAGATTTGTATTAAAGAAATGACTCATGCAGTTGTAGAGGCTGGAATGTGGGTCACGCTGGAGGCTTCTCCTGATTCACATAGTTGCAGGGGCTGGTGAACCCAAGATCGGCAAGTCAGACAGCAGGGCTCTGGTTCACAGGGTGGGAACGACAAATCCCAAGATCTGCAGGCAAGCTGCTAGCTCAAGGCCCAAGAACCAGAGGCCAGATGAACAGGAATCAGCTGCAGGATCCAGTGAGAGCAAAAGCCCATGAGACTTGCCAGAAAGTCCACTTATATTAGATGTAGGCCCCAGCTCCAAGGAAACTCCCTTTCAACCGATGGGCTACTCAGAGCAGATCCCATCATGGAGGTGATCACATTATAACAAATTTCATCAAGAAAGTGGTCACATCATTATACAACTGCCAAACCACTGAGAATCATGTTCCAGTCAAGTTGACACACAACCTTAATGATCACTCTTGGTAAAGTAGAGGGTCAGCAAAAAAAAGAAAGACCCTCAAAGAGATGGATGGACACAGTGGCTGCAACAACGAGCTCAAACATAGCCAGGATTGTGAGGATGGCTCAGGATCGGGCAGTGTTTTGTTCTGTTGTATATTTGGGTTGCTATGAGTTGGAACCAACTCAATGGCACCTGACAACAACAACAACATACAGTTATAGTAATCAAAACAGGCTGGTACTAGTATAACAACAGACACATAGACCAATGGAAGAGAATTGACAGTCCAGAAATAATCCCACACATCTATGGTCAACTGATTTTTGACAAGGGTGTTAAGTCCATTCGATGGGGAAAGAAGAGTCTCTTCAATAAATAGTGCTGGGAAAATTGGATTTCTACATGCAAAAAAATGAAACAGGATCCATGCCTCACACCATACACAAAAACAAACTGAAAATGGATTAAGGACCTAAATGTGCAAACCAAAACCATAAAATTCTTGGAAGAAAAAACAGGGGCAATGTTGTCAGGCCTAGATTTCAACAATGGGTTATCTAATATAATAAAAGTACAAAGAGTAAAAGACAAAATAAATAAATGGGATCTCGTACAAATTAAAAACTTTTGTTCATCAAACAACTTTATCAAAAAAGTGAAAAAATAAGCTACCGACTGGGATAATGTCTTCAGAAACCATATACCCAACAAGAATCTAATAACAAAAATATATATAAAACTTTGACAACTTTAACAACAAAAGCACAAATAACCCAATCAGAAAATGGGTAAAGGACTTGAACAGACATTTAGCCAAAGAGGACATTGAAATGGCCACCAAACACATGAAAAGATGCTCAGCGTCAGTAGCCATCAGAGATGCAAATCAAAACCACAAAGAGATACCATTTCACTCCCATTAGGATGACTAAGAGTAAAAAAACAGAAAACAACAGATATTGGTGAGGATGTGGGGAAATTGGAACCCACATGCCTTGCTGATGGGAATGCAAAATGGTATAGCCATAGTGGAAAACATTGTGGCAGTTTCTCAAAAAAACTAAAAATCTAACTACCATATGACCCAGCAATTTTACTCCTAGGTATATGCCCAAAAGACTTTAAAACAGAGACTCAGAAAGAGGCTTGTACACGATGTTCATTGTAGCACTATTCACAACAGTCAAAAGGTGGAAACCTAAATGCTCATCGACTGGTAATGGATAAACAAAACGTGGTACATACATAACAATGAAATACTACTTAGCCAGTAGGAGAAATGAAGTCTTGATACCTGCCCCACTATGGATGGAGCTCGAAGACATTGTGCTGAACGAGGTAAGTCAATCACAAAAGGACAAATGAAAAAGACAAGAAAAGGCAAATGTGCAGAGACCAAAGTTTATTAGTGGTTACCAGGGGCAGGACGGAGGGAGAAAAGGTTACACAGCTGAATTGCTCTCAATAAATTGTACACTTGTAAAAAGCTGAATTGGCAAAAGTTGTGTGACAGGTACTGTCTTAGTTATCTAGTGCTGTTATCACAGAAATACCACAAGCAGATGGCTTTAACAAAGAGAAATTTATCCTCTCACAGTCTAGGAGGCTAGAAATCCAAATTCAGGGTGCCAACTCCAGGGGAAGGCTTTCTCTCTCTGTCGGCTCTGGGGGAAGGCCCTTGTCATCAGTCTTCCCCCAGTCTAGTAGCGTCTCATTGCAGGTACCCTGGGTCCAAATGATGCACTCCCTTCCTGGTTCTTCCTTCTTGGTGGATAATATCTCCCTGTCTCTCTGCTCGCTTCTCTCTTGTATTCTCAAAAGAGATTGACTCAAAATACAACTCAATCTTGTAGATTGAGACCATTCTCATTAACATTGTTGTTGTTGTTGTTAGGTGCCATCGAGTCGGTTCCGACTCAGAGCGACCCTATGCACAACAGAACGAAACACTGCCCAGTCCTGAGCCATCCTTACAATCGTTGTTATGCTTGAGCTCATTGTCGAAGCCACTGTGTCAATCCACCTCGTTGAGGGTCTTCCTCTTTTCCACTGACCCTGTACTCTGCCAAGCATGATGTCCTTCTCCAGGGACTCATCCCTCCTGACAACACGTCCAAAGTATGTAAGACGCAGTCTCTCCATCCTTGCCTCTAAGGAGCATTCTGGTTGTACTTCTTCCAACACAGATTTGTTCGTTCTTTTGGCAGTCCATGGTATATTCCATATTCTTCGCCAACACCACAATTCAAAGGAGTCAGTTCTTCTTCCGCCTTCTTTATTCATTGTCCAGCTTTCACATGCATATGATGCGATTGAAAAAAACATGGCTTGGGTCAGGGGTACCTTAGTCTTCAAGGTGACATCTTTACTCTTCAACACTTTGAAGAGGTCCTTTGCAGCAGATTTACTCAATGCAATGTGTCTTTTGATTTCTTGACTGCTACTTCCATGGCTGTTGATCCAAGTAAAATGAAATCCTTGACAACTTCAATCTTTTCTCCGTTTATCATGATGTTGCTCATTGGTCCAGTTGTGAGGATTTTTGTTTTCTTTATGTTATGTTGAGGTGTAATCCATACTGAAGGCTGTGGTCTTTGATCTTCGTTAGTAAGTGCTTCAAGTCCTCTTCACTTTCAGCAAGCAAGGTTGTGTCATCTGCATTACGCAGGTAGTTAATGAGTCTTCTTCCAATCCTGTTGCCCTGTTCTTCTTCATATAGTCCAGCTTCTCAGATTATTTGCTCAGCATACAGATTGAATAGGTATGGTGAAAGAATACAACCCTGATGCACACCTTTCTTGATTTTAAACCAATCAGTATCCCCTTGTTCTGTCTGAACAACTGCCTCTTGATCTATGTAAAGTTTCCTCATGAGCACAATTAAGTGTTCTGGAAGTCCCATTCTTCGCAATGTTCCTCATTAACATAACTACCACTAATTCTGCTTCATTAACATCATAGAGGTAGGATTTACAACACAGAGGAAAATATCATCAGATGATGAAATGGTGGACAATCACACAATAATGGGAATCATGGCCTAGCCAAGTTGACACATATTTTGGGGGGACACAATTCAATCTACTACAGATATATTTACAACAATGACAAAAAAAAAAAAAAAATAGCTGCTGAGGCTGCTTATGTACAACCAAACACCTTGTGGGATTTGGCTCCTTGGTTTAGGGTCATGGTTTCATGGGCCATCCCAGCTAATGGGCCTAATAACATGTTTAGTGCTTCTGGTCTACTTCCTAGTTCATTGCATAGTGTCTGGGGCCTTAAAAGCTTGCAACCAGCCATCCAAGGCACAAAGTCTCTATTCACCTGGAGCAACAGAGGAAGGAGAGTCAGGAATAGGAGGAGAAAATGGAATGTGTGGCTAATTTGCGTCACTGCTTTCATTTCTTTTGGGCACATACCTAGGAGTGGAATTGCGAGGTCATACGGTGTTCCCACTTCTGACACCCACTTCCAACCCCTTTAATCTGAGAAATTCCTATGCATCCTGGAAGGCTCAGCCCAAATACTATTTCCCATCTGTGGGTTTTTCTGACCTCTGTTTTTGGGGCCACCTTTTCTCCCACCCTCTTCTACTCCCAGAGAGAAATTTCCATTCCCACAGTATCTTATACGTGCTCCTGATGTAACGCTTGCCACATGGGGGCACAGTTGTGGGTTCGAATTCCTTTCATTCCCTGTAAACACAGAGGTTTTTAGCTTACTCCTGTTTGTATGCCTGGCACCAAGCATAGTGACCAGCACACGGAGATAGCCAGAAAATGTTTTCAAAGTGAGTTAAGGTCCAACTCTACAGTTAACACATGATATGGATTTTAGGGTTTGATTTTGGGTCTTTCTGAGGATCACTCTCTTTTTTTTATTGTGGTACAATGTATACATATAACAAACCATTTGCCACTTTAATTATTTTTAAGTGTACAATTCAGTGACATTAAGTGTGTTCACTATGTTGTATAACCATCATCACCATCTATTTTCAAATGTCTTTCATCTCTCTAAACAGAAACTCGTTACCCCTTAAGGCATCAACTCTCTCCAATTCAGAGATCTCAAAATTCTTAAGGTTTTCTGGAAAGAAAATCTATAGCTCCTACACTTAGTTATTAATTGAATAATAATTGCATACTTTGGCCATACTATAATGCAAATACATAGAAGACTTTGACCCCATTATGCAGGTGAGCAAATTGAGGTGCAGAGTTAAAAACTGGGCTTAGAAAGCCCAGGTGAAACAACTTCCTGTCTTCTCCCCACCTTACATGGGACCCTCTCAGTGCCCAGCCCAGCATTGCCTGCATCCTCATCCAATGACAGGTCCAGTCTTGTTACTAAGGGCCACTTTCCCATTTTCTCCCACTCTGTGTGGTAGTTTTGTTGCTGTGGCAATGCAGCAACTTGAAGGGTGTGTATGTGTGTGTGAGTGTGTGTGGTGTGTTTGGGAGGCGCTGGTGGATGCTGGGGTGGGATTCTTATTGGTTTGATGGTTGCTAGGGTCAACAGGTCTGTGATTGGCTGACTCTGTTTATGTGCCCACCCTGTCCTGGAACCCTCTGGGGATGCAGCTGTTGCCCCATCTGAAGTCTGGATGGTGTGTGTGTGTACACATGCAGAAGTGCACACACGGGTGTATATTTAGTACAGCAGTGAGGAGGGGTGTGACCCTTGGTGCAGGATAAAGCAGAAGCTCCCGCTCTCCACTGGAATCTCACTAGAAGCAGGTAATGACATTTTTCTTTAATCGTCCCTACCCATGGCCCACGGCCATCGAGTGTATTCTGACTCATAGCAACCTCATGTGACACAGTAGAACTGCCCCAAAAGGGTTTCTAGGCTTAAGCTTTAAGGGATCAGATTGCCATTTCTTTCGCCCTCGGATCCACTAGGTAGGCTCGAACTGCCAACCTTTCCGTTATCAGCGGCGCACTTAACCATTATGTCTCCAGGGCTCCTAATATATTAATAATAATAATTTTTTTTAAAAGTTGCACTGAGTTGATTCCGACTCATAGTGATCCTATAGGACAGAATAGAACTACCCCACAGGGTTTCCAAGGAGCAGTTGGTGGATTTGAACCTTCAACATTTTGGTGAGCAGCTGAGCTCTTATAACCACTGTGCCACCAGGGCTCCTTAATCCTCCCTACTCCCCAGAAGTCACTGAAACCCAGTGGCTTGGGTTTAGCCTGAGGAGGGGTAAGAACTGGCTGAGTCCAGGCAAGTCCCGCAGCCCTCACTGCCTAACACAGCCCTGAACGTGGGGCACAGGGGGTTAGTCCCTCGCTCAGGTCTCTGCTGTCACTCTCCTGCCTCCCTGCCAAGCACGTGCATGCTTTAGGGGAGAGTTTAGCTTGTTCTTGGTTTCTCATTTCTCTTGTTTTCACTTGCCTCCTAGAACCCTAAGAAGAGAGCCCTCTGGCCAAACAATAATGATCTCAGACACTTGCAGACCCTTTTACAGTGTACAGAGCACTTACACATCCCGAAAGGCAGGCATTAGCATTGTTCCCATTTTGCTGAGGAGGAAAACTGAGGCTCAGATAAACCAAATGACTCCTCCACCTTACAGACAGGATCAGGCCTCTGGGCCTCCCAGTGTGTCTGCAGTGCTTTAGGAGACGGCGTACACAGAAAGCAGTGTGCTCAGAGGAGATTCTCTGTCACCCTCCCCGGGTGGGGGGGCGGAGGGTGGGAAGAGGGGCGGGCGTGAACGTTGCTTTTTCAGAAGCTATTCAAAGGCGCGCTGCCCACAAAGTCTGTGAGGGAGAGCAGTTTCAGCGTCCCCACTCAGCCTTCCGGCACCCAGGGATGCCTGTCCTATCTGCAGAGCAGTGCCATGTCATTGGCAGCAGTGAGGAGAGACAGGATCTGAGCGGGGAGTAAGATAGGTTGCTCAGGCCTCCCAGCATCACACTGCTAGGGCCCTTAGGGCCCCCCAGGGATGCCACAGGCCCCCAAGCTTGCACAGGGAAGGGGATTGCAGGGCCTGTGGGGCAGGGGCCTGGGATTCAGGGTGCTAGGGGAAACACCAGCTGAGAGTGTCCTGTCTGACCCTCTGAAAAGAAGGAGATATCAGGCTGCAGAGAAGGGAAGGGAGCACTGACTGGGCACGAAGTTTACATCTGTCAGCACACTGAAACCTCACAACGGCCCCATGAGGGAGGGCCTATTACCTTCTTCATATTATAAACAGGAAATTGCAATCAGAGATGCCAGTGACTGCCCAAGGTCACACAGCCTGAGTGGCTTTAAAGCCCAAGGTCTTCCCTTGTCCCTCCTTGGCAGAATAGCCGGCAGTGCAGTTTCTGCTGAGTTGGGCTTGTTGGGAGATATATGGAGAGAAAAAGAGGCCTGGGGACAGGTAACACCAAAGGGTTCAGAGGGAAGTTTCAGAAAGGCACAGAAAGGGAGCAGACAAATGAGGGGGCCGAACAGCACACACACATGCACACGCATGCCTGCACACACACCACACAGACACACGCATGCATGCACAGACACACACATGGATACATGTATGCACAGACACACAGACACATAGACACACCACACACACACGGATGCACATAGACACACGCACACACATGCACACACGCACACACATACACACGCACACACAGACACACACACCGCAGGTCATGTACTCCCTACTCAGCTAGTAGCCCCACCCTCATGCATGCGAGCACTCTCACCTGGCCCCCTCCTTCTACCTGCCCTTCTACATCTACTCGTCCCCATCCCTGGGGCCACCAGGTAGCCAAGGCCACACACACCATTTCTCAGGCTGAAGGAGGCTGCTCCCTATAGACACCCATCTGCAGCCCACCCCCCTCCTCCTACCCCGGGGGTGCAAGATGGTGCTTTCTAAACTTAGGCAAGAGACTCTGGAATCCTCTTCGACAATCCCATGGTGGGGGTGGGGAGTGATGGGACAGTCTCTGAGCGATTGGCTTAGCCCACATCATTTAAGCCATCATCTCTCCTCTGTCAAGTTGTCCCTGATTCTCTTGGGCAGGGTGAGGGGACTTCTCCTCTGTCTGGCCCCTTATTGCCTTGACATGCCAATGGCTTCTCTGCACATCTGTCTCCTGTTGGTGAGCTGCATGGCGTACAGTCCTGGCACATAGCAGGAGCTCAGTAAATGTGTGCCGAATGGACGAGCAATGGTAATTATACCTGCCATTTATTGAATTCCTGTTATGAGCCAAGCCCTATGCCCTTATACAAGATAAAACAAACAAACAAAACAAAACAGTCAAGTTTATTCTGTCTCATGGTGACCCCATGTGTGCCAGAGTAGAACTGCGCTCCATAGGGTTTTCAATAGCTGAAGTAGATTGCCAGGCCTTTCCTCTGAAACACAGCTGGGTGGACTTGAACCTCTAGTCTTTCAGTTAGCAGCCAAGCATGTTAACCATTTGCACCGTCCAGAGACTAGCATATGTTATCTCTGATACGCACAACAGTACAAGATCAATTGGTAGTATCTTTGTTTTACAGATTGCAAAACTAGGTTCAGAGAGGTTGAGCCACTTGTCCATGGTCACACAGCCAATACAAGGAGGTGCTGGGAATCAAGGCACACCTAAGAAGCTCTAAGGCCCAGCTCCATTCACAACACCAGTGGTTGACACTCTTGGTTCCCTTATCTTCCCAAATGCAGACGGGCACATAGTTCCACAACTCTGTCTCCTAAGTATCTCGCAAATCAGCTCCTTCCTCTCCTCCGCACTGTCGCTGCTCTAGCCTAGGCCTGCATCATTTTTCACCAGGATCAGCCCCCAAACCGGGTTCTTGTCTCCAGGCTTACCTCCACTACCAATCCTCCACTCAGCTGCTAGAAGGATCGTCCTAAATCACAAACCTGGTGTTGCCTCTTTCCTTTAAAATGTTCCGTGTTGCCCGATGTTTTCAGGATAGAGTCCTGGCTCCTTAGCCACAGCATAGAAGGGCCTTCAGAACCTGGCACTGCCTGCCTCTACAGTGTCACCTCCCACCTTACCCCAGACTCTAAGCTCTGGCCTCAGGAGACTGTTGGGCCTGTTCTCTCACCCCTGCGCTTTGCATGTGGAGTCCCCCTGAGGCTCTCCTCAAATCTTGTAACCCTCAACTCAAGTACTAGCAACTCCTCCAGGGCCACCATAGTGCTAACCTCTATTCTGTAGCATCATAATTGTTTACTTAACCTGCCTCTATTAGACCTCAAACTCCTTCAGGGTTGTTGTTGTATTTCATCAAGTCGATTTTGACTCTTAGTGACCCCATGTGACAGAACAGAACTGCCCCCCATAGGGTTTTCTAGGCTCTTTATGGGAGCAGATCACCAGGTCTCTCTCCCATGGAGCTGCTGGGTAGGTTAGAACCAGGACTTTGAATCAGTTGGAAGCAAAACCAGAACAAGCCAAATTTTTAAAATTTGGGTGAACCAGAACGATAACCAGAACGGGAAAAATTACTGGTGGAAGCCCTGCTAGAAAACTAATCTCCCTCTTAGATAACAAGAGCAGTGTGTGCATTGCATAGCAACCAAATTTCTTGCCCTCAGATTTGAGCAGAGTCAGAAACAGTGGTGTCCTGCTCAAAGATGGCGGCAGACTGCATCCCTTTGAAAGTGTGTGGCTCTCCACAGACCTGCCAACAATCCAGTCTCGCCCATCAGGCTCCTGAAAGGGCTTACTATGCCTCTTCCAAGTCTCCCATTCCAAGGCTTTCCTATTCTGGTTATCATTCCAGATGATCAAAATTGTAAAAATTTGAGCCTGTACTGGTTTCGCTTCATCAGTTCAAACTGGTTAGAAGCTCTGATTCGAACCACCAACCTTTCGGGTAACAGCGTTAACTGTTGCACCACCAGGGCTCTTTCCCTTTCCCTCCCTGCTCCTTCCCTGCCTTCACATGGCCTCCCTGCTCTCCATCTTCCTATCACATACATGGGTTATGGATCCTGGAGGCTCTGGACCTATCTACTCTCTGCACCCCTTCCGAACTTGGCAGTTTTATTTTTATAAAGTGCTTGTGCCCAGAAAATCTGTATACTCTGCCAGGGAAAACAGGGGTGGCAAAGAGCAACTACTCACAAATTACTATCATGCATGGACCCAGGGTCTTCCTTCTTTCTCTTCCTCTTCAGATCCGGTAGGAGTCCCTGGGTAGCTACCAGCCAGAAGGTTGTCGGTTTGAATCCACCCACAGGTGCCTCAGAAGAAAGGCCTGGAGATCTACTTCTGAAAGATCGCAGCCATTGAAAACCTTATGGAGCACAGTTCTGCTCTACACATATGGGGTCTCCATGAGTCGGAATGGGCTCCATGTCAACAAGCTTGGTTTTTGTTGTCCAGCTCCTGTGGAGTCTGGATGTGAACTTGCACTGCAGGTTTGCTAGGGCTGATGTCGCAGGGCCAGGGGGCTGGCCTCAAGTCTTTCAGAAAATTGTTCTATTCTCAACCACTCATTCTTCCCAGGGAAAGGCCGCAGGCTCATAGCTGAAGACCAAGGGGGAGCAGTTCCACTGAATCAGCAGACAGGAAAGGCTTCAGGTAGTAGGACATACACACCCTCCTCGGGAGCCCCTCCTTGCCAGGCCCCCAGACTGCAGAGCCCACGCCCTTGGCAGGGCAGTGGACACAGACCCCTGGATTGGGGACCTATTGGAGCTGCAAGTACCACCCCCTCTCCTCCCAGCCTTCAGGATGAAGCAGACAGGGAGGGGCCCAGATGGGGGCACTGCTACCCTTCACCCCACCCCAGTTTTTCTTTGATCTCTGAAGACAGATTGTGTGGGTGGAACAGCCATTGGCTGGGGTCCTAAGCATAGATTAATTCCACTCATTGTGGAATTTTGGGCCAGTGCAAATCTCCTTTCTGGGCCTCAGTTTTCCCGTCTGTAAAATGGAAACTGGACTAGCTTCTGTAAGGCTTCTTGGAAGATTCTCAGTTTGCCCGTGGGTTTAATTTCAAAGGACAAACTGAATTGCCTTCAGGGTAGGAAGTGAGAGTAATGCTGGCAGAGGGCTTCACTCAGGCCCTGGGGACATGGAGCCAACAGGGGTGGGAATTTAGTCCCTAAAGGTAAGTGACAAGCCCCACTGCACAGGATAGAGGGAGAGTCCCAGGGCTGTTGTCAAGAATTCTGAAGGCAAAAATGACCAACAGGACCTGTCTACACGTTCATTGCTTCGGTATCCAACCAGGCTCAGCCTCAGAAGGCGGGCGAGCTGCGTTTAGAGACAGACACTCTCAGCAAATCACCCCTGGCCCCAGTCCTGGGGCGACTCAGCCCGGACAGCCCGAGGGCTGCGGAGGCCAGGCCTAGGAACGAAACAGGAAGAGGCACTTGGACCCTGGTTCCCACAGTGGGAGAAGGGGGTGGGCACCCGGGCACAGGGAGCCCTGAGGATTGGCAGCCGCAGTGGGCAAGGCGGGAGGGACAGGGGAGGAGTCAGCTGGTACGTGTGAAAAACTCTGGCAGGGGCCGAGCTTTTCCCTTCTTCCTCCTCCTCCTCCTCCTCCTCCCTCCTCTTCCCCATCTTCCTCCACCTCCTCCCTTCCCCTCCCCTTCTGCCTCCTCCTCCTCCTCCTCCAGCTCAGGTTGCAGCTTCTCTGGGGAGCCGCTCACCTTTCCGGAGCCGGGGAAGCAGCCCCGAGCTCGGGCGGGGACCCCAGCAGGGCGCAGGGCACAGGGCACGGCGCCCAGCCCCGCGGCACCCCGGCCATCGCAGGCGGGAGCCGCGGCCCCCAGGACAAGCGCGGTGAGTCCCGCGGGCGACGCGGTGTGTCCGGCTGGCTGGGCGGGCGGCGCTCCGGGAAAGAGGGGGCTCGGAGGAGGAGGAGGAGGGGGCACCGCGGCGCCGAGTAAACGGAGCAAAGGTAAGCCGGGCGGCTCTTAAAGGTGCGGGTCTGCTTTCGCCCCGGGGCAAGAGGTTGGAAGGAAATACCGGAGCGACGTGGGGCGATCGTGCGTGTCTGCGCGTTGGGGGTCTGTGACGGCCTGTAAAGGCCCTTCCCAAGTTCCAGGTGCTTAGGAGGGAGGGCGCTTTTTTCTCAGATCTCCCCCTCCCCCCAGGGAGTCTCCATCTGGGATCCACCTTGGCCCCTGGGCGGCCGCCTGAACCCTGCAAAGCAAAGTTTTCCACCAGCCCACGAACCAAGCGCTTTCTAAGCGTCCTGCCTTCTGGGAAGGGCTAGGGTCAGGATCCCCGGTTAGGAGAGAACTCGAGAATGTGGGGCCAGATCACCACCTTGAAGGGTTTTCTGGGCTCTCGTGAACTTTCCAGAGCTGCAGGCTGGGGGGGCGGGGGGGGGGGGTGGCCAGAGCCCTGGGGCGGACCTGCAAGGGCACGCGAAGCCCTGCTAGTGCCAGACCTGGGTGTGTACGTTGGGGGAGGAGGGGGAAGACGACTCTCTGGGGATTGCTGCCTCCTCTCTGCCCACCCGGGAAGACGAAAGGGGCAGGAGCCCACCACCTTTGGCACCACCAGGCAAAGGGTTAATGCAGTGATGGGAAAAGAGGGTAGGCGGCCAGTGGGGCTTGAGGATTCTGCTCTTGCCTATGTGGGGGAGATGGTTGGAATCTGAAACCGGCCATGGACTGGAGGCGCTGTTGTCTCCCAGGCTGGGGGTGCTGGGGTCCCTGGAGCTGTCTGCAGGCCTTGTGGTGGGAGTCAGGTTGTTGAGACAGTGACTAAGTTTCAGTGCTGGGGGGGTCAACACCCTCGTAGGCACCGGTGGCCTCATTAAGCCCCTCCTGGCAGTAGGGGTGGGAGAGTTGGGACTATGAGGAGTGGGGGGTCAGTTCCCCAGATCCTCCGCCACTGGGAGACTGCCTCTATCTTTCCCTCTTCCCCACCCCAAGCCCAGACCTCATGGTTCCCCAACTTCGGCCTGGGCCCTGTGACTCACTAACACCACCAGCTTGCCCCTCCTGTGTCAGCGCCCTGTGAGATTTGGCATGTCTGTGTGGTGTTCTCCACTGGACCTGGGCACACGGGACGATCCTGGATACTGGCTCTCGGGCGCGGAACCCTCAAGGATGTCCCAGCATCTGGCTGGCGGGCACCGTCCTTAGAGATCCCCGGCCTTTAGCCTGGCTTTGGGATGGGGCTGGGAAAACGTTGCATAGGGTAAGGGAAGGGTAAGTGGAGGCTGAGGATGAGCCAGCCTTAGGTAACAGTGGCTCCAGGGTTTAGAGGGATTTGGGTCTGCACACCTGAAGGCACTCTGGAGAGAGGGTCACTTTGCTACAGCAAAATTCCTGTCTTGGGTTACTCCCGCCCGTTCCTGTGCAGTGGATGGGCCTGTGGGCTTGCACCCTACCACCCCCACCTCTGCAGCCTGGGGTGTCAGGACCTCACTGACCTTTAGGTTCCAAGGACTCTCCCTGCCAGCTGCCCACGCCCTGCCAATAGAATGGAGCCTTTATTCTTCCCAAACTTATTGGGGTTTCCAGAAGGCAGAGTAGACTTCAGTAAGTTCATCCACTCTCTGAATGCCCTAGGGGCTGCCATTTATTGGATATCTACTATGTGCCAAGCACTGTGTAACTGTCAGAACCGCCTTAGGAGGTAGGCATTATATCCCCCTTTTACAGGCAAGGAGACTGAGACTCCGAGAGAACAAATTTCCCAAGGTCACACAGAGGTGGGGCCCAGCCCTTCTCTATCGGACCCCAGCTCCTGATCCTCCCTCCAGCAGTGGGAGGCCCCAGCCCACGACGGAGTTCTCTGGTTCTGCACCAGTCCCCAGGAGAATGGCAGGTGGGGGTGGTACTCTGAGCCGTGAAGCTGCCATATGTCTCGTGCCAGGCAGAGCCTGGCTTCTCCATGGGCCACAGGAGAGGGCACCAGATTTGAGAAACAAGTAGGCTCCAGGGCTGAGATCTCATGGGATCGGGATGCCTGCCTGGAAGCCTTCCCCCTCGGACCTAGAGGAGACTCAGCTACCTTCAAGGCTGCATGTCTTCCCTCTACAGACCCGGACGCCACCCTTCTGCCTGTGTGGGCTTTCCTGTGTCCCAGGAACAGGTCCTCTACTGTGCCAGCTCCTACCCCAACAGGGCTGTCCTTTCTGGGGTTACTCTGTTTGAGACTTTTGTCAGCATATGCTAGCTATGTGACCCCTTTCTCCCAGCAAACTCCCGATCACCTCCCAGCCTTAATTTCCTTGTCTGAAATGGGGATCATACTAGGGAGGGTTGTTATATGAATTCAATGAAATAATGTACAGTTCTTGGCACGTTAAAAAAAAGTTGTCATAGAGTCAGTTTTGACTCATGGCAACTCCATGTGTGTCAGAGTAGAACTGTGATCCACAGGGTTTTCAATGGCTTATTTTTTGAAAGTAGATCTCCAGGCCTTTCTTCCTACATGCTTCTGGATGAACTCGAACTACCAACCTTTCAATAGCAGCCAAGCATGTTATTTGTTTGCGCCATCCAGGTACTCCCGCCTGGCGCATAGCAGATGCCAAACACTGGTAGCTGTAGTGGTGGTTGTTGTTTAGAAAGGATTTTTGAGTGATTGCATAGTGCCGAGCTCCAGGAGAGAAACTGAGGCAGGCTTTCCTTTCACTCTAGGGTGGGTCCTTAGGCAATATCTTGCCTACTCTCCAAGGCAGGGAGGACAGAGAGAAGGGGGAAAATGCAGTCTGCCAGGAGGGCACCAGGAGTCTGTGCAGTGCTGGCCTCTGGCCTCTAGTTTCCAGGGTGTGAGTGAGGTAGGCAGTGGGTGGGGGGGTGGGGGTTGCGGGGGGCAGCGATCAGCAGCTCCTGCCCTGAGGGGCCTCAGTCAGGCTTCCTTCTCCCTTGGGCAGGGCCTCCTTCCCTGGAGTAAGAGGACTCTCCCCAGTACTTCAGTACTTCGTTAATTGCAGTCCTCGTTCTGCTCTGTTGTCCGTGAGGGAGTGGCTGGCCTGGTTCCAGACCCACCTGATTAGTTAGCTTCACCCCTTTTGGAACGAGTCACGTTTCTCTTCCCTGGTGCTGTGTCCCACCATGACTCCGTCTCTCTCTGCCCTGGACCCTTCGCCTTCGCCCTCCATTCCTTAGCTGCTGAGTGGGCACTTTCTCATCTCCATGGGGTGGGAACAAACCAAGGTTGTCTTGTCCTGTCCCTTCCAGCTGCATGCATGTGAGCGCGCACACACACACACACACACACACACACACACAACCCAACTCTAAGGCCAGGCCCGCAGCAGCTCAGGCAGAGGGCCTGGGACGCCGGGATCACTACCTAGTGGTTGGCTGGGCCTGGCAGGAGCTGGCCAAGGGCACGGCACCAGGTAGAGAGGGAAGAGGGTAAGCTGCAGGCTCAACTCAGCCGACCTCCTGCCCGAAGGAGGGCCCACCTGCTCCTGCAGTGTCTTTGCTTCTGTCTGTGAGTAGGAAGAATAGGGCAGCAAGTGTGAGTTTGGCTCTGAACAGAAAGGGGTCTTGAAGCACCTTGTCAGGATGAGCGACTCTGGTGAGATAGGTGAAGACACCTGCCTGGGAGATGTTAGCTAGAACTTTTGGTGGGACCGTGGTGAGACCGTCTTTCCTGGAACTCTTGGTAATGGCTGCCACTCTGTGCCTCCCCTCTGACATTAAACGAAGCCTTCCCTGGAAGTGGAGGAGCCGGGGCAGACAAGATGACCCAGTGGTGGCTGGCTGACGCACTCATCCATTGTTTGTAGGTTCGCTGTGAGCCTGCTGTCCACATAGGTGGAGGCAGTTTATGGACTTGGGGTCACTTCAAACCCTGCCTCTGCCACTCAGTAACTGGGTACCTTAGCTTAGGTAATTTGTTCACCCAAGCTTCAGGTCCGTCATTTATAAAACGGGGAGAATAATAGTATTACCTCACGTGGTTGTGAAGATTCAAGTGAGAATGTGTTCATGGTCCACTTAGATTCTTGTCTTACCTACTGTCATTATCCCAGGAGCCCTGATGGCGCAGTGGGTCAGCACTCAGCTGCTAACCGAAAAGTTGTCTCTTCCAACCCACCAACCACTGCGCAGGAGAACAGGACTGGCGATTTGCTTCCCTAAAGATCAACAGCCTAGGAAGCCGTATGACGCAGTTCTACTCTGTCCCATAGGGTTACTGTGAATCAGAATCGACTTGACAGCACACAACAACAACAACAATGTCACAGAGTCCCTGGGTGATGCAGGTGATTATGGTTAATGTACTTGGCTGCTAACTGAAAGGCTGGAGGTTCAAGTCCACTCAGAGGTGCCTCAGAAGAAAGGCCTGGCAATCTACTTCCCAAAAATCAGCCTTTGAAAACCCTATGGAGCACAGTTTACTCTGACACACATCAGGCTGCCATGAGTCGCAGTCAACTCAGCCCAGCTGGCTCATGTCATTATTGATGAGTGGTGGCATATGGGGTTAGTTGCTACATCTGGCCGTCCTCGGTGCCCTGGCCTCTGCTCAGTATTTTTTTTAAGTCAGAGTCTCTGTAGAAACCAGGGCTTAGGCCCCACATCAAGAAGGAAATTTTGCTCTGAAAACATTTCTGCTGTCTCTCCATCGGAGCCCTCTCTCTATCTTTTCGTGATTGTGGGAATTTCCAATGAAACTCCAGAATGATTTCTGTCCTCGTACCTTGCTTCCCCAAAGAAGTCTGTTCTTTCCTGCCTGGGGGGGAGGAGGGATCCCCTCAGGCACTAGGCTTCTCTCCTCTGGCCCCCAGCCACCCAGCAAAGGCGACTAGGCCCAGGAGGGGACACGCTGTCCTTCCCCATGTCCTGGCAGCAGGTCTGCAGTAGGTCTTGTCCTGGAGGGCATCATTCCTGATGTAAGCTCCAAGCTGTCCTAGCAGGACACAGGATGAGGCCAGGAGACAGGTCCCAGAGCCCCTCCGTGCCCCTGGCACAGAGCCCAGCTGACAGCATCCCCGGCCGCCATGGCTGGGCTGGGCACCGCGTTCTGTGCTGATGCCAGCCATGACATGGCTCCCTCCCTGTGGAAGGCAGCTCTTGAGTGGGCTGCTGACCTCCTGGAGGTGGAGCCCAGTGGAGGGGACATCGTCTCTGAGCAAGGCCGGCAGTCCCCCAGCCTTGGGGTGGTGGGGGGAGAAAAGGCATTGCCCTCAAAGTCACAGCCCTCAGTTCTTGTCTCAGCTCCACCCTGTCAACCTGGGTGGCCTTGGCAGGTCACCCCTCTTTCGGAGGCTTACCTTCTTCACCTGAAAAACGAGGGCTCAGACCAGAGGATTTCTAAAGCTAGGTCCAAGGCTGCCAGCTTATGGTTCCAACTGTTGCCAACTCTGCTCCCAAGGGGAGCTGTGCTCTGAGACCCCAGGAGGGGCTCCCCCCGCTAAGGCCCAGGGATCCAGGCCCTGCCGTGGCTCAGGTGGGCAAGGGGACCCTTGAAGGCCTCACCCCTGCCAGATAGGGGAGGAAGTAGATGCTGTGGATTCAAACCCCCACATGGGCCTTGGATGCTGGAAGGCCCACAGGGGTTAGAAAACCACAGTCCACAGCCAAATCCAGCCTGCCACCTGTTTCTGTACCGTGAGCTGAGAATGGTTTTTACATCTTTAAATGGTTAGGAAAAAAAAACCAAAAGAAGAAAATAATATTTCATGACACTTGAAAATTACATGAAATTCAAACTTTAGTGTCCATTCTAAAAATGTCAGCAATAAAATCATCATCCTCCACATTGCGGGGTGGGGTGGGGTGAGGGGGCTGGCTTCCTTCACTGTCCACCTCTCTCTGTGATATGTCCTGAACCACAGTTTTCATTAATCCATTCTTCCATTAATACATGCAGCCAGTCAATTATTAATGCGACAACGAATATTTTTGGAGCATCTACCATGAAAAAGACAATTTAGACACAGCCACGCTCATTCCTTTGCATATTGTCTATGGCTGCTTTCCTTACAAGGGTAGAGCTGTGTAGTTGTGACAGAGACCGTATGGCCCGCAAAGCCTGAAATATTTACTATCTGGCTATTTACAGAAAAAATGTTCAGAGCCCTGCTCAAAATAATCATAGTTCTCCCTAGCCCTTGCACTAAACAATTCTAGAATATCAATCTAAAAATACTTCCTTTTCACTTAAAAAGAAGTGTTACTGTTTTCTTTTTATATAAGCAATAAATGTTCATTATGAAAACTTAGAACACGCAGATAAACAAAAGGAAGGCATTAAAACTGCGCGTAATTCTAGTACCCAGAGATAACTGCCATTAGCACGTTGAATCATGTCTTTCTGGATCATACATGGTTTGTATTTATATGTGTATGTATATGATGGAAACCCAGGTGGTGTAGTGGTTGAGTGCTACAGCTGCTAACAAAAGGTCAGAGGTTCAGATCCACCAGGCGCTCCTTGGAAGCTCTATGGGACAGTTCTACTCTGTCCTGTAGGGTCACTATGAGTTGGAATCAACTCAACAGCAACGGGTTATGTATATGACATGTTGTGCTTGGCTATCTATCAACTTAAACGTTGGCGGTTCAAACCCACCCAGCAGTGCTGCAAAAGAAAGGCCTGGCAATCTTCTTTGGAATTATCACAGCCAAGAAAACCCTATGGAGCAGTTCTACTCTGTAACGCATGTGGTCTTCATGAATCAGAATCAACTTGACAGCAATGGGTTTGGTTTGGTTTTCCCCAAATTTCCCAATATGTTGATGTTAGTTGCAAGCCAATTTCAACTCATGATGACCCCATGTGTTACAAAGTAGAAGTGATCAATAGTGTTTTCTTGGCTGTAATCTTAGTGGAAGCTGATTGCCAGGCCTTTCTTTTGCAGTACTACTGGGTGGGTTGGACACATATGCCCTTTTACAGGTTGTACGCATCTACCCTTTTCACTTAAAAATAAATCTGGGTCAAGGACTGCCCTGGAGATAGCCAGTGGGGTTGATTGTAGTATCTCAGACTCTGGGGGTCATGCAGACAGAGGGCTCAGCAGGCTGTTGGACCCATGTGTCTGAAGCTCAGGGGCTTGGTGGGGCCAGAGCTATAGATTGGGGAGTCATCAGCATGTGAGTGGTGGTTTCCACCTCAGGCGAGGATGAGGTCACCCAGGAAGAGTGTGTTGAGGGGAAAGAATAAAAGAGGAACCCTGTGGAGTGCCATCATCCAAGGGGCAGGCTGAGGAAGTGAGCCCATAGATGCTGGGGGATAAAGAAGTAGGAGGAAAACGGGGAGCTGGGTTGTCATGGAGGCCGAGGGCATGGGGATATGAAGCATAGAGTGGAGGACAGTGCCCAGTACAGGGCAGGTGTCTGTGAAACGAGTGAGTGACCAAGTACACTGGTGCCTCCCCTCAAGGGGCCCGAGCTCCAGTGAGGTGGGTGGTACTGACACCGTGGGTGTTTAGGGAACAGCTGCAGAACTGGGGGATGTTCAGGGGCTTGCCCAGGAGGCCTAGGAGGCAGAGAGGGCTGAGCACCTGGAGAAGAGGCAGGAGGAGGCTGGGCCCAGCCTGGTGGGATGGGCTCATGCTGAGTGTGAGGAGGTTAGCTGGCCCGAAGGGAGGGAGAGGAGGGAAATCCAGATGACCAGAGCCTGGAGCAAGTTGGAGGAGCCTGACGGAGTTGTTGTTGGGGTGACAGGAAGCTGTGTCTTTTAGGCTGATTGGAAAGGGGAATGGTTGGCAAAGAGTGGCCAGGAGTTCCCGTCGGAATGTGGACCTGGGGCAGCGTGGGCCAAGCTGGTTGTGGAGGGGAACAGGAGAGGAGTATAAATAGGAATAAGATCTAGAGATGCTGGGAAACTGTCCCCTGCTCCACTTCCCACTCATGAGACGAGAGGTCCCCAGGGACGCCAAGGGCTGAAAGGCCCCTCCAGTTCCGTTGTTAAAGTTGGGCATGGAGAAAAAACCAAAGGGATGTTAGTAAAGATCCCATGACATGCCACCAAGAAGACTGGGCATCTTACATCAAGAGGAGGGAAGGTTAAAGGGTGAGTGAACTTGGTTTTCCTTATTCCTTCTCCTGTTTGTTGTGTAGGGATTGGTGGGCATCACCATCTGCCCTAAAGCAAATGCAGAAGAAACAGATGTAAGCCGTTTCCTTTGGGATTTATGTAAGACTTAAGAAAAGGCTTCCAGACTTTGGAATTTGGAAAACACTGAGCTGAGCAGGTGAGGGGCCTTTCCTGAAGGTCTATAATGGGTGCTGCTGAAAGGCTCAGGAAAGGGTTTCCTGTGCCTGCGAGGGTTAGGGGAGCCGTGTCTCAAAGCAGGAGGGTGTATGAGATGGGGCCTTGCCTACAGTGGCCCCTTGCTTCGACCTCATGGGCACCTTGTCCCAACTTATCACTCAGAAACCCAGAGCCTCCCCAAAGACTGCAGACTAGTCTGGGTCCCCCAAAAGGATCAAAAGAAAACACTAGAAGATGATATATGTGCCTCTGTTCCTGGAGCCTCAGGAATCCAAACAGACATCAGCAGTACTAATGTGAACCCTGGACCAGGGGGGCTAGGATAGGGCTTGTGAGGGGGACAGGAGGGCCATCTGTAGGCATCAAGGCCAGGGTCTGAGCCTTGACCCCTACGGTGAGGATCTGGGATCTGCCCCTGAGTGATGGGAGCCTGTGAGGGGGGGTGCCAGGGCCTACCCAGCCTCTTCCTCCAGGCCTCTGAGACTTCAACTCGATGCTTGTTTGGTTTGAAACTCTCATGAGGAGTTTCCCACCCTGACTCCATCCCTCACTGGTGTGGCAGCAGCCAGCCCAGGGACCTCCACGGATCTCACCTGGGGTGTTGCTGCTGGGCTGGAAGCTGCCTCCTCTGCCCCAACCCACCATCCCCCCACTGCCATCTGGGACCAAGAGCTGGGCTGGAAGAGGAGGCTAGGTGTCCAGCTGAGGCCTCTCCCACACCCCAGAACCTTGAGTCCAATGAACAAACACTGTCCCCTGGAGTCCTCCAGCCTCTGAAGAGCTCCTGGAAGCAGGAGTTCACAGCTCTCATGGATTCACTCGCTGATCATTTGAGGGTTCTCTCTGTGCCAGGCCCTGTGGCAGGCGCTGAGGGTGTAATGATGAATCAGACCTAATCCTTCCCTTGAAACGCTTACGGGCAAACAAGGGAACTAGACAAACAGTGACAGCATGCGGAGCCATGTGCTCTGCTTGGGAAGCCTGGAATGCTGTGGTGGCACAGAGGAGGGACCCTCAAATACCTGACTGGGGACACAGAGTTGCAGCTCCAGGAGACGTGAGAGGCATCGTGGAAGGCGTCTCGGGCGAGGTAACACCTGCCTTGAGCCTTGCTCATGAGTAACAGTTTGCTGGCATCTTCTAGTCCCTAGCCCTCTTGCTTTCCTTGCACACCGAGCCTTCTCCTCCAGGCCCGCTGAGACCCAGGAGAACTGAGAGGAAAGATGTCCTGGTGAGTCCAGGGCTCAGAAGAGGGCAGGGGCCAAGCCAGTCCCAACTGCACTCGAGTCCTAATTCACCTGTTGCTGTTGAATCGATTTTGACTCATGGTGACCCCACGTGTGTCAGAGTAGAACTGTGCTCCGTAGGGTTGTCAGGGGCTGATTTTTCGGAATAGATTGCCAAGTCTTTCTTCTGAGGCATCTCCGGGTGGACTTCAACCTCCAAACTTTCAGTTAGCAGCCAAGTAGTTAGCCATTTGTACCACCTGAAAAAATTCAAGCCCATTGCTGTTGAGTTGATTCTGACTCATGGCCACCCCACGTGTTACAGAATAGAACTGCTCCATAGAGTTTTCTTGGCTGTAATCTTTACAGAAACAGATCACCAGGCCTTTCTTCCACAGTGCTGCTCAGTGCCATTCGAACTGCCAGCTTAGGTTAGTAGTCAAGTACAAACCATTTGCATCACCCAGAGACCCTGGCACCAGCCAGGGACTCAAAGCCCTAACTGAAAAACAAAACAAAACAGTTGCCATCAAGTTGATTCCCACTCCTGGCAGCTCCTTGTGTGCGGAGTAGAACTGTACTCTGCAGGGTTTTCAAGGCTGTGATCTTGTGGAGGCATATTGCCAGGCCTTTCTTTTGAGGCACCTCTGGACAGACTCTAACCTCCAATCTTTCATTAGTAGCTGAGCATGTTAACCGTTTGCATCACCCAGGGACTGTATGGCCTAATTAGGGGAAGAGAAATCTAGAAACAGGTCCCTGGCCTGCCTGAAAGTGAAAAGAAGGGAACTGACATTTATTGCACACAGACAGCATGCCCTTGGGATTTAAAAGTGACTAAGATACAGTCTCTGACCTCGTGAGGTCTCATGTTCATACGTCTGTAGAGGAAAGAGGCGTCAACAAGTAATTATGTCACGGGGCGAGATGGTCTAACTCAGCCATTTGTTCCTCATTCCCGTGGACATTCACTGAGCACCCGGTAGGCTGCTTCATTATGTCAGGTGCTAGGGTAACAAAATTAAGACAGTTCTTGTGCTGAGGGAGAGCACAGTCTACTCACAAGTGGGCACAGCTGCCATGGAGCAACAGGGAGGAGTCACCGACTTCTACCTGGAGGAAGGAGGTGTGGTCATGCACGGCTCCCCGGCGGCAGCGATACCTGACTTTTGAAGTGGTTTGGCCAAGAGGACAGTGAGGAGAGGCATCCCGGGCCAAGTGAACAGTGTGTGGAAAGCCATGCTGGGATTGCCAAGTACGTTCAGTAAAACTGGACCCTCCGTGGACGGGGGAAACTCAAGAAGGAGACACGGACCAAAACACAAGGGGCCTAGTCTGCTGGGAGTGGAGTTTGGACTTTTTCCTGAGGGCAGTTTTAGCGTTGACAGGTTTTAAACAGGGGAGTGACCCCATCAGAAAGTAAAATAGAAAGTAAAGCCTAGCAGCCTGGTGGCAACTGAACTGGAGATGAGGCATTACGCCCATTTAGCAGACAAGCAAGCTGAGGCATGAGGTGTCTTCCCAGATCACAGTACTAACAAATGGCTGAACTGGGATTTCTCCCCTGACACCAAACTGCAGAAACTTTTAGAGAGCAGGCTGGGCAGCACGTGGCCCTGACTGTTGGACACTGCCAGTCAGGGCGGGGCACCACAGGGCCAAGTGATCCATTTGCCATGAGCAAGAGCCAGTTGGAGCCCCAGACGCTTCACCCCCTCCCAGGCATCCTGCGGGTTGGACCAGCTTGCTCCTGGAAGGCCTTCCCTACATTCCAAACAGAAGCGGTTGGAATCTTCTCTGAGTTCCAGCACTATGTCCAGTGCATCTGTTCACTGGGAAGTCTGTCGTGTCCTCAGGTTCTGGCTGCCCTGAAGGCTCCAGGCTGGCCACCTCTCATCCAGGCCGTGGTGGGGCCAAGGAGAGGCCGGGGATGAGGGCCCTGGGCTTCTGCTGCGGTGCGGCCGGAGGGTTGAAGCAGGCGGCCATGGAGCAACTGGTTTCTCCTGAGGTTTGTCTGAAGCTCAGGACACTAAAGCCTCGGGCTGCCCAGGGCAAGGTCAGTTAGAGGATGAAGGAAGAGATTGTATCACAGGCTCCCTGCAGACACAGCTCTCCCTGGGAGGGGAGTGTCTCTGAAGTCTGTGATCGTGGCATAGGCAAACTTGGTCAGCCATGGTCTCTAGTTCCTTTGAAACTCCCCCAAAGGCCCAAAGTAGCGGAGTGACCGAGGAGGGGGCAGGAAGTAGGAGGCAGAGGGTGTCATAGGATCCTGGCTGGTGGCCAGCCTTCGAGACTGGGCTCAGACCCTCCTGGCTTCAGAAAGTGGACAGTTGGAAGTGATATCCTTCAACTCCTGCCCCTGGGCCCATCAGGACAGAGATGTAAAACAAGAGGAAACAAAACACAAAGAGGGACTCGGGGAAGCATCTAACATGTGCCTGGAACACAGTAGGTGCCTGACGCGTGTTTGTGAGGAGACAGGTGTGCCTGCCGGATGCCAGGCCAGCACTAGGTGTAGAGTCAGAGACCCCCAGGAGGAAGGCAGCAGGTGGAGCCATCGTGCCCTGGGCTCGGAGGCTCTGACTGTGCTTTCAGGGCTCTGCCCCCCAGGGGAGGAGCATCCAGTGGTCCTGGGGGGTCGGGAAGCTTCCTAAGGCCCGGGACACCTAAACAGCATGCAAAGAGTTTCCTGAGCAGAGCCAGTGTGGTAGGAAATGCGGAGGGCAAAGCTAGAGAGGAAGGAGGGCCTAGCCCTTGGAGGACCCTGTGTACAGGCTGGGGAACCAGTTGCTGTCAACTTGACTCCGACTTACAGTGCCCCCACATGTGTCAGAGTAGAACTGCACTCCATAGGGTTTTAAATGGCTGATTTTTTGGAAGTAGATCACCAGGCCTTTCTTCCAAGGCATGTCTGGGTGGACTTAAACCTCTAACCTTTCAGTTAGCAGCTGAGCATGTTAACTGTTTGTGCCACCCAGGGACTGTGTAGCCTGGGGAGGGAGCCATTTTTCAGGAGGAAGGCAAGGGGGCATATCATGAGCGTTTGCTGAGGGGAATCTCAAAGCCCGGAGGTTAAGGAGTGAAGCTGACCCCTCCTGCCCTCCCCACCAGTCCCCGGTTAGAACCCCTCTGAGGTGGTGGCTACTTCCCAGTTCCCTGAGTACTCTGCCAAATTCCCCTCTCTGTCTTGATGGTCTCAGGACCTCCCAGCCCCAGGGCAGGTGCTAGGTGTGGGGCCTGGCAGAGGTTGTCCAGGGGAAGGGGGCAGCAGGGTGCGCTTGTACACTCTCTACCTAGAGGCTGGGCTCCTGGGCTGGCCTGGTCTGCTCTGGGGATCTTTCTTTCCTCCTGGGACAGGGATGAGAGTAGTCACCAGGAACCCTGGGTCCCAGCCTCTGTGGCCTGCCAACCTGTGTCAGTTCATCCTGGCTCTGGCAGAGGGTGGTAAGTAGGGGACCCTGCCTCCTGGCTTTTCCCTCTCAGTCGGTAGTTGAGCCTGCCGGTCACTGACCATGCTGCCTGCTTCCCATCCCTTTGCTGTCCTGGGGTCCCCACACGCCTCACTAACCACAAGGACTCTGTGAAGGATACCTTCAATGGAGTTTATCTGGGGCCTCTTTTCTGGCACATCTTTACGTCCAAGCAAAGGAGAGAAGAGAGCTAACATTTACAGGGTGCCTTCCTTGTGCCAGACCTGTGTGGTGTTACCTCACTCAGCACCTCCACTTGGATGTCCATTGGACATCAAACACTTTAACTCGCCCCAAGCCCAACTCCTGGTCTTCCCACCAAAACCTCCACTCGCTGCGTGCCGCATCTCCACAGACAGTGCCCCATCCTTCGGTCGTTTGATGATCATGCTTGACTCTTCTCAGATATCTCATAGACAGTCCGTTTGCAAAGCCCTTTGGCTCCATCTTCAAGATATATCCAGGATCTGGCCACTTCTCACCCCCTCACTGCTCCCCACCGGTCCCAGTCACCACCGTCTCTCACCTGCATCACCAAAATAGCTTCCTGGCTAGGGTCCCCATGTCTCCCCTTGCCCACATCTGGTCTGTTCTCAACACAGCTGCCAGAGTGAGCCTGTTAAGGCTAAGTGGGGTCATGTCACTCCTCTGCTCAAGCCCTCCCTACCCCATGAGGTCCTGCACAGCCTGGCTCCTACTCCCCTCTGGCCGCTTCTCCAGCCACTCTGGCCTCTTGCTGTTCCTGGAACACACCGGGCTTGCTTCTGCCTCAGGACCTTCGCATCTCTGCTGACCCACTTGCCCAAGAGTCCACATGACTAGAGCCCTCACTTGCTTGGAATCTTCCATCAGATGTCCCCTCCTCAGGAAGGCCTTTCTGCTTGGACTCTTTCCTCAGATGTCCCCTCTTCAGGAAGGCCTTTCTGCCTGGAATCTTTCCTCAGAAGTCCTCTCCTGAGGAAGGCCTTCTTGCTTGGGTTCTTTCCTCAGGTGTCCCCTTCTCAGGAAGGCCTTTCTGCCTAGAATCTTTCCTCAGATGTCCCCTGCTGAGGAAGGCCTTCCTGCTTGGAATCTTCCCTCAGGTGCTCCCTCCTCAGGAAGGCCTTTCTGCTTGGACTCTTTCCTCAGATGTCCCCTCTTCAGGAAGGCCTTTCTGCCTGGAATCTTTCCTCAGAAGTCCTCTCCTGAGGAAGGCCTTCCTGCTTGGGTTCTTTCCTCAGGTGCTCCCTCCTCAGGAAGGCCTTTCTGCTTGGACTCTTTCCTCAGATGTCCCCTCTTCAGGAAGGCCTTTCTGCCTGGAATCTTTCCTCGGATGTCCTCTCCTGAGGAAGGCCTTCCTGCTTGGAATCTTCCCTCAGGTGTCCCCTCCTCAGGAAGGCCTTCCTGCTTGGATTCTTTCCTCAGGTGTCCCCTTCTCAGGAAGGCCTTTCTGCCTGGAATCTTTTCTCGGATGTCCCCTGCTGAGGAAGGCCTTCCTGCTTGGACTCTTCCCTCAGGTGCCCCCTCCTCAGGAAGGCCTTTCTGACCTCTTACACCCCAGCCCTCTTTCCTGCTCTATTCTTCACTGCACTTGCCACCCTCTGACGTACTGTATATTTTTCTGTTTATTTTGCTTATTGTCTGTTACCTCCCCTCACTAGAATGCGAACACCCTGAGGGTGGGCTTAACGTCTGTTTCATTCACCACTGGCTTTTCAGGACCTAAAACAGTGCCCTGGTAGCACAGCGGTTAAGCGCTTGGCTGCTAACCAAAAGGTTGGCAGTTCGAACCCACCCAGTGGCTCCACAGGAGAAAGACCTGGCAATCTGCTCCTGTAAAGATTATAGCCTAGGAAACCCTATGGGGTAGCTCTACTCTGTCACATGGGGTTGCTATGAGTTGAAAATTGACTCCATGGCACCTAACAACAAAACAGTGCCTGACGTGTAGTAGACGTTCAATGCATAATTGTTGAATGAATGACTAGGACCAAGGTCAGGAGAGATTATATAACTTAATTGAGCTCACACAGCTAGAAAGTGGCTAAGCCAGGATTTCTGCTATGACACCAAACTGCAGAGAATTTTAGAGAGCAGGTGCTAGTGGTAGTGCTGTGATTTGAACCTGGATCTGTGTGGCTTTAAGCTCAGGGTGGGAGAGGGAAGCAGCCAAGGAGTGGAGGAGGCTGGAGGAGAACACAGGAGGGGTAGGGCCGGGAGGGTTCCAGTAAGGAGAAGAAGGAAACACCATGGTCTCAAATTTGGTGTGCTTGGAAGCAACCAGGAAATTGATGTGGGATTTTGAACAAGTCCGGAGCCTCAGTGTCCTTGGGCGTAAAGCGAGAGGCTGGAATGGATGATGTGTGAGCGCCCTCCCTTCTGCCTTACTGGTCGCACAGGGGCCTGGGGCAGGTGCTCCATGTCCCACAGGTCTCCGGTGGCCTGGCTCCTCCACCAGTGCCACCCATTCTCTGGCATCAGCAGGAAGTGCTGGGCAGCTGGTGTGGGCTCAGGAGGAAGTGAGGGGTGGCTGGCGTGGGCTCAGGAGGAAGTGAGGAGCGGCTGGTGTGGGCTCAGGAGGAAGTGCTGGGCGGCTGGTGTGGGCTCAGGAGGAAGTGGCGGGTGGCTGGTGTGGGCTCAGGAGGAAGTGCTGGGCCGCTGGTATGCGCTTAGGAGGAAGTGCTGGGCTGCTGGTATGCGCTCAGGAGGAAGTGCTGGGCCGCTGGTGTGGGCTCAGGAGGAAGTGGCGGGCTGCTGGCTGAGAGCTTTACAGGCTTACCTGGGCAGTGGGGCAGGAGGGAACGCCTGGTTGGGGGTCTGCCTGCCACCCACCTTGCACCTCCTAAGGGGGACTCTGCTCCTTTAGTGCCTGCCTGCCCCGGCCAGGCCAGCATCCTTGGATGCCCATCTCCCGCTACCCCTGGCACCAGTTGCACGGGGACAGCCCCAGATGGCTCCCTGGCCTGGGGACAAAGGCCACGCTGTACCCGACCCTGGGCTGGGTCACAGTGAGCCTTTCTGTCTCCGGTTGTGGGGTGAGGGGCAGACGGCACCAAGGTGACAGGCCTTTTTTCCTGGCACCCTTTCCCCACAACCCCCCAAATCTGAGGAGCTGACTCTCCCAGGCGGAAAGTGACAGAAGGCATCTTGTGTCTTGAGCTAGGGAACAACAGAGCATTCACTGCCCAGGCTGCCCTGTCACACCCAAGACCCTGCCGGGTTCAATGCCCCGACTGTCCCCAGCAGAGAGGCATCCACTCTCTGCTGTGGCCGCCACTCCCAGCCGCCTGCTCCCTGTCACCATCAGGAAGTCCATCCCTACATCTGATCTCCATCCCGCCTGCTACAGTGACAGCCACTTCCTCTTGGCTCTCCTGGGACGTGGGTGGAGAGCAGCTGGTCCCCGTCCCTCTGCGTCCCTTGGCCCGTGATCTTGCCCCAGTCAGCTGCCCCCAGTCTCACCCTTCCTCCACTCCCTGCCCTACCTGCACTCCAGGAGCAAGCTGGTGGCTCCTTGCTTCTCACTGACTTCTAGGGAGAGCAGGTGTGATTCAGGGCCAGTTCCCCTTTGTCTCTCAGAAACTGGGGGCCCCCCCTCCCAGGAGGTTTGTAGTGAGCTCTCCTCCTCCCTCCCCCACAGTGACAGCCAGGGCAGGAAATTTATGGCCACTGCTAGTGGCCATCCTGTAAATCCCAGAGTGCAGGATGGCTTTATGTGGAAGCCCTGCTCTTAGAAGGGGGCGTGGCTGACCCCTCCTAGGCATAGCTCAGGCCCGTTACCCCTCCCTGTGCCCCCCCAAAAAAACTGGGATGCCCACTGCTGAGCCCAGGAGGCATCAGTATGTGCATACATGTACCTGTTTCCAGGTGAGAGGCATTTCCTTCCCTTCTTTGGTGAGGGGTATCTTCCACCCCACTCAGCTTACTCTCTCCCCCCACCCCCTCTCTGGCTCTGAGAGGACCCCACTTAAGCCCAGTAACCAGGAGACGGGCAATCTGGAAACCTGGGCAGAGCACCATCCATTATCTGGACCTCCGGTGGTTCTCAGCCATGACTCCGTGTCCACATCACTGGGGATGCTCTTAAAAAATGCATGCTCCCAGGCACCATCCGCAGAATCTCAGTCCTAGTATCTGAGGGGGAGGCCCAGGAATCTGGATTTTTTTTACAACACCCCCGCCCCTGGAAGTTCAGCCAAATTTGAAAACAAATTCATCTGTATAATGGGAACATCTCCGCTCTCCTGTCATGCTGTGAAGGGGTCACCCAGGTAGGGTCTGGGCCCCCTTGGGCTGGACAGAGAGTGTGAGGCAGGCTGGCTGCCTCTGAGGCTCCTGTTTCGGAGTCCTGCAGATGGCTGGCCGAGACCTCCCCCAGACTGTGGGGGAGCAGCGGAGTTGACTGCTGGCAGGAATGAGTTCAGGGATAAAGAATCAGGGAGGCTGGTGGGCTTTGCCAAGGAAACTGGAAGAGGAGCTGTCAGCTACCCTCTCAACAGCCTGGAAGGGCATCTCCAAGGACACACCACCGGACGCTGAATTCCTTGAGAATAAACTGGAAAACCAAACCAACTGCCATCGAGTTGACTCCAACTCATGGAGACCCCATGTGCGTCAGAGTAGAACCGTGCTCCACAGGGTCTTCGATGGCTGTAATCTTACGCAAGTAGATCACCAGGCCTTTCCTCTGTGGCACTGCTGCCTCTAACCTTCGGGTTAGCAGCCTAGCATGGTAACTGTTCGCATCACCCAGGGAGTTCTCCTTGAGAAGAGGGACCATGTTTTACTCTCCTCTGTAACCCCAGTGCCTAGCATAATGCCTGGCACATAGTAGGTGTTTGTTGAGCTGAGCCGAGTGAGGCAGATGGAGTTTGGCTGGCAGTGCAGGCCAGTGGCCTCTCATCTGAGGGACACCAACCTGAGTTCAGACAGACAGCCTGGCTGTACCTCATCCCTGACCTCTGGGGAGCCAGAGGGCCACAGCTTAGCTGCGTCTGGGGGCAGCCAGGAGCCTGCAGGCCAGGGAAGCCCCTTCCACCCCCGGGCTGGCTGAGGACAGAAGGATGTGATCACTGAGCAAAGCAAACTGACCCATAATCTCTTAAACCAGGAGGATCCAGGAGGGGTCTGGTTGCCTTGGCAACTGGGTGCTGGCCAGTGACAGGGCTGAGAGCATCCTCCAGCAGTGGGCTGTGCCTGGTGCATCGGCAAAAGCTAGGAGCTGGTGCATGATGGCATCCTCCCATCACAGGCTCCTGGTGCCTTGTCAACAGGCGTGGGTGGGAGCCCTTAGGAGGCCTCTTGGTCCAGCCCCACTGCAACTGAGGATGGTGGGCAGAGCAGGATGGGGGTGGCTGCAGTGGGAGCTGAGGAAACCACGGAGGGGAGGGGCATGCAGCAGGACAGCCCTGCTCTGGGTTTTCAGAGCAAGAGAGAGAAGGAAGGTCTGCAAGAAGAGGCCTTTGTACACAGCATGTCACCCCTCTCAGAGGTCAGGAGGAGCCCGCAGAGATGGGACCCCACTGGCTGGGGAAGGGGCCCTGAGGGTGAGCGGAGCAGAACCGGTGAATCCCCGCCCCCTTTTGGTCTCCTGGAGGAAGGTTCTGGAAAGGGAGAGGACACTGACATCACACTCATGTGTCCCCTTCCCTGGGGCCCTCTCTGTTTCTGGCAAACATCTCTTTCCCCTGAGACCTTCAGCTGCTCTGACCTCCCATGTTTCAGCCGTCCATTTCCTCTTTTCCTTTCTACTGGGGACCCAGGACAAGCCAGAGAGGACCCTTCCAGTGTCAGTGTCAGAGTGAAATGGGGTTTGGACCAGATCTTGTCCTAAGGTTGTGGGCCAGGCGGATGGATATTTAGCCTGCGGGCATCAGGAAGACTTCCTGGTGCTGACGTACTTAAGCTCTTACACACAAGCTGGTAGAGCTGCTGGCCTGAGGACCACGCACTCTCGTGCCCTCCCTGCCACACCAGCCCTTCCTCCAGAACTCTCCAGACCTCCAGCAGCTGAAGGGTTAACGTGGGGCCTAGTAAAGGGGAGGGAGGCCAGCGGGATCCTGTCTGCACACCTTTCTCACCATTTGCTGTACTGGTCCGTGCATATTGGGAATATCTCCCCAGAGGAAGGGACTTTTGGAGGGACAGACTCAAGGGAGGGAGAGGGTTAGGTGACAACCCTCAGGGAGTCCAGGGTTTGATGACACAGCTCTGGATCCCTGTGACAAAGCCTTGACCCGCTGAGGTTCCTAGCTTGACAAGGCCAAGGCCGCTCTGGGTCCTTCTCACCTGCTCTCACTGTTCCCATCTCAGAACCTGGGCCTGATGACCATGAACAAGGTGAAGAACTTCAAGCGCCGGTTCTCCCTGTCAGTGCCCCGCACCGAAACCATCGAGGAATCCTTGGCCGAATTCACGGAACACTTCAATCAGCTCCACAACCAGAGCAATGAGGGTTAGCGGCCTGGGGACCTTCCCTGAGCTGCCTCTCCCACCCCTGACAGTCCCCCAAAGCCCTCTTTCCTTCCCTGGCTGATGTGAGGCACCTCTGCCACTTGACCCTTGGGGGCCCCTGGTTGCTGAGGGGGAGGACAGCGTGGGGGAGTGGACTTCCCCTCTCTCCCTCAGAGGCAGGGAGGGGAGCTGATGCCTCTCCTCCTCAGACCTGCAGCTCGGTCCTCTTGGCAGAGATCTGCAGCCAGAGTCCAGTACCATCTCCCCCACAAACAGTGGGGAGGAGCCCGGGCCGCTGTCCCCTGGCACGCAGTGCCGGCAGCAGAACCAGCGCCGTTTCTCCATGGAGGTGAGGCTCCAGGCCCTGCCATGTGGGTGTGGTGGTGCACATCCACAGATGTGTGCACAGGAGGGTATTTGCCTTGGAGCCAGACTTCATGATTTCAAATCCCAGCTCTGCCATTGATTGAGCAAGTTACTTAACCTCTGTGTACCACAGTTTCCTCATCTTTAAAATGGTTACCAGGAGGATTAAATGAGTTAATATATGCAAGTGCTGAGAACATTCCAAGCACATAACAATTGAATGTTGTTAGGTGCTGTCGAGTCGGTTCCAACTCACAGCGACCCTATATACCACAGAATGAAACACTGCCCAGTCCTGCACCATACTCACAATTGTCGTTATGCTTGAGCCCATTGTTGCAGCCACTGTGTCAATCCATCTGGTTGAGGGTCTTCCTCTTTTCCGCTGACCCTCTACTTTACCAAGCATGATGTCCTTCTCAAGGGACTGGTCCCTCCTGATAGCATGTCCAAAGTATGTGAGACGTAGTCTCACCAGGCTTGCTTCTAAAGAACATTCCAGTTGTACTTCTTCCAACACAGATGTTTGTTCTTTTGGCCTCCATGGTATATTCAACGTTCTTCGCCAACACCACAATTCAAAGGCCTCAATTCTTCTTCTGTCTTCCTTATTCAGAGTCCAGCTTTCGCATGCATATGATGCGACTGAAAATACCATGGCTTGGGTCAGGCACACTTTAGTCTTCAAGGTGACATCTTTGCTCTTCCACACTTTGAAGAGGTCCTTTGCAGCATATTTACTCAATTCAATGCGTCTTTTGATTTCTTGACTGCTGCTTCCATGGCCGTTGATTGTGGATCCAAGTAAAATGAAATCCTTGACAACTTCAGTCTTTTCTCCGTTTATCACGATGTTGCTTATTGGTCCAGTTGGGAGGATTTTGATTTTCTTTATCTTGAGGTGTAATCCATACTGAAGGCTGTAGTCTTTGATCTTCATTAGTAAATGCTTCAAGCCCTCTTCACTTTCAGCAAGCAAGCTTGTGTCATCTGCATAACGCAGGTTAATGAGTCTTCCTCCAATCCTGATGCCCCGTTATTCTTCATATAGTCCAGCTTCTCGGATTATTTGCTCAGCATACAGATTGAATAGATATGATGAAAGGATACAATCCTGACGCACACCTTTCCTGACCTTAAAGCATGCAGTATCTCCTTGTTCTGTCCAAACAACTGCCTCTTGACCTATGTACAATTTCCTCATGAGCACAATTAAGTGTTCTGGAATTCCCATTCAATGACAATATTCCCACTCAACCTAACAACAAAGCCATTTAATATTATCATTATTACCCATAAAACAAAATATACAGAAAAAAAAGTTGCCATTGAGTCATTTCCAACCCACGGCGACCCCGTGTGTCAGAACAGAACTGGGCTCCATAGGGTTTTCAATGGTCGTGATCTTTTCAAAGTATATTGTCAGGCCTTTCTTCTGAGGCATCTCTAGGTGGATTTGAACCTCCAACCTTTCAGTGAGTAGCCAAATGCTTAACCACTTGTACCACCCAGGGACTGCCCATATCTATCTCTCTCTATATATATACCCACGTGTATGAAAAATGTGCTTACAGAATCACAGTGTCTGTAGGAGCCTTGTTTTATAGATGGGGATGCCGAGGCTCAGAGAGGGGACGGGAGTTCCCCAAGGTCACACAGCAGCCCCTGGGTGTTTTATGTATAGTTCTGAGCACATCTTGGAAGCAGCTGTGAGCTTGGGATCACAGCCTGTGTATGGCCCTGCCGCTGCCCAGGGTGAGAGACAAGGGTCCTGGAGCAAGCACCCTGCTTCGTCCCCATCCCTGTAGGACATCAGCAAGAGGCTGTCTCTGCCCATGGACATCCGCCTGCCCCAGGAGTTCCTGCAGAAGCTGCAGCTGGAGAGCCCAGACCTGCCCAAACCGCTCAGCCGCATTTCCCGCCGTGCTTCCCTGGTGAGTCCCACAACAGACAGGGGCCACCGGGTTGGGGAATCCTCTCCCCAGGATGGACACAGCAGTCACCTGTCCCAACTGAGGCCTGAAGCAGTTTCCAGGAAGGTTCTTGGGTCTCTGGCGCCACCTTCTGGCCACAGCAGATTCTGCTGGTCCATCCTTATTGCGCAACATCTATTCTCTAGGGTTCCACTGGGGCCGGCACTACACTCCCAGCCCACTGGTAGCCCCGGGATCTCCCCAGGGGTAAGATCAGTACACCAGCTGGCACGTGCTTCCCAGTCCTGGCTACCTGTCAGATTTGCCTGGGGGCATCTTACAAACACGGACTTCTGGGCCTCCCTCCAATTACCTGTGGAATCAGACTGTCTGAGTGGCAGGGCCCAGGGATCTGTGTTGTTGGGATTGGGTACCACTGAGCTAGAGGACGTGTGCTGATGAGAGAGACTGTCAGGAGGTGGGTTCTGAGCTAGACACAAGGTACAATGGAGAAAAGGACACAGTACCTGTCCTCAGGAGCTTGTCATCTGGGCAAGACAGACATACAGACAGGTGACTAAGGTGTGCAGCCATCCCAGGAGCCACAGCTCTGGGCTCCACACCCTCAGCTGTCACTGGAGGAAGAAGCTCAGGGCTAGGAGAGGCTCACACTCCCAAGGGCTTCTTCCTGTATCACAGGGATGAAAGGAAGAGGGGACAGGGGAAGAGTTTGTGGCCGCCCTCAGCCCTGCTAGCCTCAGCTGTTCCTTCTCCACATGGGGTCTCATTCCCCTCCTTCCCGGAGGCTGGGGGAGGCTGGGGGTCGGGGTGGTAGTGTATGCGGGGCTGGGGGACCTTCATGCTCACAAGACCCTACATCTCTCCCTCTCAGTCAGACATCGGCTTCGGGAAACTGGAAACGTATGTGAAACTGGACAAGCTGGGGGAGGTAAGAGGCTGGGTGTGTCTTCTCAGGGCAGCTGGGCAGGATGGCTGCGAGGAGGGCCAGGCCTCCCCCAGCCCTGTCCACTCTCCCCTTCACTGTCCCTGCCTGCACTGGAGGGGTACAACCTTGACCCTGCAGTCAGCCCGCCTCTGCAGGTGAGGCGACCCCAGTCTGGAGGAGGGCACGAGGGTGGAGTGGGCCACGGGCTCTGGCTGAATCCAGTCTCCTTTTCTGCAAGTACTTTTTCCTTGGTTCAAATCCCAGCTCCGCTATTTACTAGCTCTGTGGCCTTGGGCCTGTTGTATGACCTCACTTGTTCCTTGTTTCCCTCCTCTGTCAAATAGAGATGACAGTCGTCCTACCTCCTAGGGTTGTAAGGATGAAATAAGTTAATATAGCAAGTTTGTCACAGTTCCTGGGTGGTACAAAGGGTTAATGTGCTCGACTGCTCGCTGAAACTTTGGCGGTTCAAGTCCACCCAGAGGTGCCTTGGAAGGAAGTCCTGGTGATCTGCTTCTGAAAAATCAGCCTTTGAAACCCCCACGGGGAGAAGGAAGACCCGGCCCTTTCCCTCAAGGCACCTACGGCGGAGACCCCATGTAAACATAACGTGATATGACGAGAACAAGATCGGCGGTGTGACAGGGCCCAGCATCTGGGGAGGTAGACAGAGGCAGTCCGTTCTGACTGTGCCAGAGTTCGGAATGCCTTCACAGAGGAGGGGGCTTTCAGGAAGGGAGAAGAAGGGGAAGGACACCCAGGCGGAGGCTGCAGCCCAAGCCAAGGCACAGAGGGGAGAAGGCAGTGGGCAGAGGAGACCGGGACCTGAGCCAGGCCTGGGGCTGATGGCCTCCTTGTTCCCAGGGCACTTACGCCACAGTCTTCAAAGGGCGCAGCAAACTGACAGAGAACCTGGTGGCCCTGAAGGAGATCCGGTTGGAACACGAAGAGGGGGCACCCTGTACTGCCATCCGAGAGGGTACAGCACCCTAGGGTCCTGCACCTCTTGGGGGCTTCTGGGAGCACTCTGCCCCAGGGCACTGGGGAGGAGGGGTCAGTGCCTGAGCCCCGGGGGAGCCTGGGAATGGAGGGTCATTTATGGAGTAGGGAATTCTGGGGCCAATTCCAGGGAGGGTATGGGGGCATGTGGGGCCCCAGGGACCCAGGTGACCTGTCTACCTGCAGTGTCTCTGCTGAAAAACCTTAAGCACGCCAACATTGTGACCCTGCATGACCTCATCCACACGGAGCGGTCCCTCACCCTGGTGTTTGAGTACCTGGTGAGTTGAGCTGGGCAGGCAGCCTGTCCCTTTGTTGGGGGGCATCCAGGTCTGGTTCTGGAGTCAGGTTCTCCGATGCCCCGTGCAGGGGTGAGACAAGGGCTTGGGCTTGGGGACAGCTTGGAGCTAAAGGCCTGTTGCCAAGCCCCTTCCACCGCCTGTCCCACTCCTGGGCTTGGGCTCTGCCCTCTGAGGGGCTTTCTCCTCAACCTGAGTCTAGGCTCTGGCCAGGGGTCAGGATGGGCTTTTTGTTCCAGGACAGCGACCTGAAACAGTACCTGGACCACTGTGGGAACCTCATGAGCATGCACAACGTCAAGGTGAGGACCGCCGTGGGGCCCACCCGCAGGACCCCCACCCACCTTGGCACTCACCTGTCCTGAAGCCCAGCACGGGAGCCACTCTTGCCAGCAGGGCTCAGGCTGCCGTGGTTGCCCAGACCTTTCATCGCAGGTGGGAGGGAGAGGCTCTGGCCTTCAGGGAGTCCCAGGAACTGGCTGAGCGCCTTCCCCGCCTGCATGTACACACAGCCTCTGCCACCCGCGAGCTGTTGATGTAAAGCCTCCCGTCTGTCTCAGAGCATCAGTTTCCCCATCTGTCAAACGGGCTCATGAGCTACCTGCCGGGATGAAGGGAGGCTTCCAGGGAAGCTCAGGGGAATGAATGATCTCCGTGTTTATTAAAGAGTCAAGCACGTACATCTCCACTTGGGTGGGACTCTTGGCCTGCTGTACCACCCCCCTCCCCCTACAGCTCCCTGGCCATAGAGCTCTCTGGCCTCCCCCTCATGCCCTGTGCCCTCCCCCTGGATGGAATTCCTGGCGTGGGTGGGGCCCCGGATGGGCTGCAGGGTGGGCAGGAGAACCAGGTAGCTTGTCCAGGGCTGGTGGTGACTTCTTCCCGCCCCCCACCCTGCCCCCACCCTCAGTCCCAGCCATGAGACCAAGGCTCAGGGTCTCAGAGGCTCAGGGTCCCAGAGGGGACGCAGTTCCACCATTCATTGCTCACCTCTTTCTTCCCCTCCCAGGTTTTCATGTTCCAGCTGCTTCGGGGCCTCGCCTACTGCCACCGCCGCAAGATCCTGCATCGGGACCTGAAACCCCAGAACCTGCTCATCAACGAGAGGGGGGAGCTGAAGCTGGCCGACTTTGGTGAGGGCTGAGAGCCCGCCAGGGCTGGAGTGGGGGCCTGACACAGCTGGGCACACAGTCTCCTCAGAGTGTGGGAGCAAGGGGGCTGAGCCAGCAGCACCTGTGGTCAGAGGTTCCGTGGCACATCTGTCCCCAGGACTGGCCCGGGCCAAGTCAGTGCCCACAAAGACCTACTCTAATGAGGTGGTGACCCTGTGGTACCGGCCTCCCGATGTGCTGCTGGGCTCCACGGAGTACTCCACCCCCATCGATATGTGGTAAGTGGCCGCCACGTGGGCAAGGGGAAGGTGTGGTCTGGCCACACCTCTGGACTCCTTTTTGCTGTCCCATGGGCCTCTGGGAAGAACTACCTAACCTCCTTTGACTAAAAACCATGTGGATATTTAAAAATTAGCTGTGAGATAGATTGGGGTTTCCCGACACTAACTAGGCAGATGCTCCAAGGGAGGGTGTGCTTTTCATGTGTTGCCCCGGGGGCATGTGGGGTTACCAGAGGGTCCGGGGGCCTCAGGGTAAATGTGGGAGTCCTCCCCAAGCACCAGTTCCACTGATAGTTTTGTGAGGGATGCGTTATTATTATATTAAATTAAAAAACACACGCAGTTTGTGGTAGGATGAGAAGTCAGCCCCAGTTTAAACCCCAAACAGTTTCCAATAAAGGGCCCCGTGTCCTGCACCCCGAGGTTTCCTGGAGAGTGGGTTTATGTATGTATCCGTTCCAGTGGCGGTGCGCAGTGGAAAATGTAGCCGCAGGGCGTGAAGAACTGCCCTGTGGGTGCCAGCCATGCAGACCCAGACCTCCCAGAGCCCAGGGAAGCCCCCACGTAGAGGCTGTGGTGGGGCTGGGCTGGGCTGGGCTGAGAGCTGCCATCATACCACCTCACCTGTGGTCGCACCTCCTAGTACGCTGGTGGTGCAGCTCTAGGAGGAGGGTACGAGGAGGCCCAGCCTGACACCACTCCTGCTTGTCGCTCCCCACAGGGGCGTGGGCTGTATCCTCTACGAGATGGCCACAGGGAGGCCCCTCTTCCCAGGCTCCACCGTCAAGGAGGAGCTGCACCTGATCTTCCGCCTACTTGGTCAGTCTCCTGCCGCTCCCTCCTCTCACCACCAGGGGGCGCCAGAACTCTGTCTAGCCCTCGCCTGCGAAGGGTCTGGGAAGAGTGGCTCAGGCCGGCTCTGGACAGGACCGGGGACTCCTGTGGCCTTGCCCTATCTCTCCCCGCTGTCCCCCTCCCCGCCTCCTACATTGCACCCCCTCCAGGTCGGCCTGGTCCTGTCCCCTGACCCACACCCTCCCATCCACTCTCCTACCTACAGGGACTCCTACAGAAGAGACGTGGCCAGGTGTGACAGCGCTCTCAGAGTTCCGAACCTACAACTTTCCCCAATACCCTCCCCAGCCGCTCATCAGCCACGCTCCCAGGTACCATCAGCCACGTTCCCAGGTGGCCCGTTTCCCACACCACCCCTCGTGATTCTGGTCCTGCTTTTCCCTCCGGGAGGGGGCTGCACCTTGGCACTCCCCACCCCCATACAAGCAGGCCTGTGTCAGCTCCCTCCTCTTGCAGGTTGGACACTGATGGCATCAGCCTCCTCACCAGCCTCCTCCTGGTGAGTGTCCACCCAGTGGGGCCCAGGGACAGGCAACCAAGGGGAGCTGAAACCCCAGGGTCCCACCCTGGGCCCTATGCCCCACTTCATGGTCTCATGCTCCTAGTCTTTGGAGCATCCCCCCCCCCACCCATGCTCCCCTACCCCCAGGACCCAAGCGGAGTGCTTATCTCCCTACACAGGCTTCAGCTCTTCTTGAACTCAAAGCCTGTCAAACCCTTTCATAGCTGTGGGGCTCTGGGCCAGTTCCATGTCCTTTCCATGCCTCCATTTCCTCAACGTGAAACAGAATTTCTAATGCATATTTCATAAGATCGTTGTAAGGATAAGCTAAGATCCTGGAGCACACTGAGCGTGGGGCCTATCTTGAAGTCAGCACGCACTAAAGAGTAGTTGCTGCTATTAAATATTAATAGCACTGACATCAGTGTTAACGATCACGGTTGCTTTAACATCTCTATTTCCATCCCAAGAGCATGTCACTCTCCCCAAGTCCCATTTCTGATTCCTCCTGGCATCTGGAGCCCCGGGAGTCTGGGCCCTAAGACTGCCTGGGGTTGGATTGGAGGAGGGGCACTGACAGCAGACCCCAAGACTTCTCAGGTGAAACTCAGGCCCCTCCTGTCTTGGTGATCTAACAGCTCGGGAGTAGCACTGCCCAGAAGGGTCGCCATGGTCCCCCAGCCAGGGCTCAATAGCCTGTTTTGTGCCTTTCAGTATGAATCCAAGTGTCGTATGTCAGCAGAGGGGGCCCTGAGCCATGCCTACTTCCGGTCTCTGGGCGAGCGTGTGCACCAGCTGGAAGACAGTAAGTGGGACCAACGCAAGGGTGTGGCTGGTGTGGGCAATAGAGCCCCGGTGAGGAGGCCAGGCCCTTGGGCTTCCCCTCCTCTGGTTCTCATTTGTAAATAAGTGGATATGAGATGCTGGCCTGAAGGGCTCAGTAAGGTTCCCTGTCGGGATGCTCCCAGCTCCACGCACTCAGTGGGTATGGGAGCAGCAGGTTCCCCGAGGATAGCCCCCACCCCCACTTTCCCCTGCCTTTCTTCTCTCCCCACCCCAGCTGCCTCCATCTTCTCCCTGAAGGAGATCCAACTCCAGAAGGACCCAGGCTACCGGGGCCTGGCCTTCCATCAGCCAGGTAGGGGCATGTGCGTCCCCTGCCCGCTCCTGAGTAGAGGAGGTCAGAAGGAAATGCCTCCTGGGATCCCATGGGCACTGGTGCCCACGGAGCAGAGAGACCCCAGAGCTGGGGCCCAGCAGCCCTTCCTGTGATGGGAATCAGCAGGGCTCCCCACCCTGGCCTCCCTCCAGGGCCTGTGGGGAAAGGGCTGCTTTCCCTGTCTCCTGCCAGGCTTCCTCCTCCTGCCTCCCTCTCCTCAGCACCGACAGAGCGCTGCCTCTGAAGGTGGCCCTGATAAAGGTGCTCTCTCTGCAAACCCTGGGCTCCCTTAACAGCTGCACCCTGGGAGAACTGTCCTTTGTCTCTGGAACCCTGATTGCCCGAGATGACAAGTGCTAAAACACCCTTTGACATTGATACTATCAGGGCTCCCATTTCACAGTCTGAAAAACTGAGGCTCTGAGGGACTGAGTCACAATTTCACCAAGTGAGGAAGTGGCAGAGATGGGATTCAAGCCCAGGACTGGCTCCAGAGTGCCAGCCCTTGCCTTCTCTCCGAGAGTAACTGCTGTGGGTGAAAGTCGTCACTCCCGATTTTGGCACCCCCCACCCTGGCCCAGGCTCCTTCCTGCAGCCCCACCTTTCCCCCCTCTGCTCCCCAGGACGAGGGAAGGGCCGGCGGCAGAGCATCTTCTGAGCTGAGCACCCTGCTGCAGCCGAGGGGTGAGAGGTTACACCAAGCACAGAAGGAGAATGGGGCCTGCGCCCCCTCAGAGGACTCACCTCGGAGGACTGAGCAATAAGGGCTGACAGCTGCCCAGAAGGCAGCGTGGCAGCCCTGCTGGCCACATGCCTCCCTGTTACTTTCGCCTGGGCACCAACCCCTCTGTCACACTCACTGGGGCTGGGCACGAGTGCTTCCCTGGCAGGAGGTGAGGGGTGGCTTCGGACCCTTTCCCACCCTGAAGTGCTTAGGCACCAGCGTGGGGCCCACACAGAGAATGCAGGTGCCAGGCTGAGCACCGTGCCTGGACAGGGGCCACCGTGCCTCCCCTCCTTCATCACCTTCTTCCCCTCTGAGAGCAAAGGGACATGGCACCTCTTATGGGGTCCCCGAATCCTGGTGCCGATGTGTGTGCCAAATCCCACCCTCCACCTGAGGGGCTGGTGTCCCCAAACACCAGAAGAAATGGTAGCCCCATACCTCTTCTCATCATCCCCACCTGCTCCCCCTGCCCGCAACTCATCAGAGCCCTCAAACACCCTCAGGCTTGAACCAAGGCTGGGTGGCACTGGAATGATGACAGACGCCCAGGTGGACCCAGTGGTGGCCCGATCCTGCCAGCTGCACTCACAGTCCCCATCCTATCCCCCCAGTCTGAATGGAATTGCCTTAAGTCAGGAAGTGGTAGAGAGTTCCCTGCCCTTGAAGCTTTGACCGAGCTCCTACATGCCCCCCTTCCTGAGGGTGACTCCTGCTTATCACCCCTGAGCTCTGATAAGCCAGCCCTGGCCCCCAGATATGCAGTGTCACCCTGACGCAGGTGACAGGCCGCCTCACCTGCCTTGGCCCCTTAAGACTGGCGCAGCCTCCCCCACCGCCCGTTCTTTGTCCCCATGGGCCTGTCCTTGCTCCACCTGAGGCTGGCACAAGCCCCCCTCTCTCCAGGGACGGTCACGAGAAGGGGAGCAATCACAGGCCTGGGTGCCAGTGCCACAGTCTGAGGCGCGGGGGCGGGGATGGGAGCAGCTTCAGTCCTGAGAGCCTGGGCACAGGGCTGGGAGGCTGAGATGCCACGCCCCCGAAAAAGGCACCCCTCAGCACCCCCTACCCCGCAAGCCTATTGTGCCCCAAGGTCTCCTCAGTGCTTGGCTGAATCTTGAGTGGTGAAGGCCAAGGGGAGGCCAGGCCCTGCCTTTCCACACAAGCCTCCTGCCCGCCCAGCCTCCTCAGCCTGAGGAGGCCCCGCAGCCCCTCTGCTTCTCCTTCCCTCCCCCACTGTACTGTGAATGTCCCATGACTCAGCACAAAGACAGATAATATATTTAATTTGTGTTGCACAGAAGGAGCAAGCAGCCTCTTGTGGAAAAGCTGACTTGACAGATTGATGCCAAAGATGGAGGGGCCGGGGCCCTCTCCAGGCCTAAAGAGTGTGGGTGGGGCTGGCTCCCATATATGTATATAAAGTTGAGACAGAGTTTGATTTGTGTGTGTCTCTGAGCCCACCCTAGGCTGTGGGAGGGTGGTCTGTACCCTCCCTGATGTCTTCTGGATCTGCTGAGTTCAGAGCCAGAGGAAAGCTGTCAGCCTGGAGGCGGCTGGGTGGTGGTGGAGGTGGAGAGAGTGCAGCCTGGCCCTCTGTGCTCTGCGTCCGGGTCTTGTCTCGCCAGGAGGGGGAAGAGGGGAGGTCTGGGGTTCTAGCTGCTGCTGCTTCTCCCTGCGCCCTGCGTCCCCTTCAGCCAAATGGCTCTCAGTCTTACTGGGAGGATTTTAAAAAGGCCAAAGCCAGGGCAGCAGGCCTGGGGTACCAAAAAACAAAACAAAACAAAAAAAACCATGCTGCTGCTGATTCTGACTCGTGGCAACCCCGCGTATGTCAGAGAAGAACTGTGCTCCATGGCTGATTTTTTTTAAAGTAGATTGCCAGGCTCTGCTTCGAGGCTCCTCTGGGTAGACTTGAACCTACAACCTTTCAGCTAGCAGCTGAGTACATTAAACCATTTACACTACCCAACCTCATTGTAATTCTGGCCCAGCATTTAATTTGTGTTGGTGGTGGTACCGTGGAGTCATTTCCAACTCATAACAACCCTATGTACAACAGAACAAAACACTGCCCAGTCCTGCACCATCCTCACAATCGTCATGTTCGAGCCCATTGTTGCAGCCACTGTGTCTGTCCATCTTCTTGAGCGTCTTCCTCTTTCCCTGACCCTCTACTTTCCCTAGCATGATGTCCTTCTCCAGGAACTGGTCCCTCCTGAAAACATATCGAAAGTCTGTGAGACAAAGTCTTGCCATCCACACTTCTAAGGAGCTTTCTAGCTATACTTCTTCCAAGACAAATTTGTTCATTCTTTTGGCAGTTCATGGTATATTCAATATTCTTCACGAACACCATAATTCAATGGTGTCACTTCTCCAAGATCTTCCTTATTCATTGTCCAGCTTTCACATGCATATGAGGTGATTGGAAATACCATGGCTTGGGTCAGGCGCACCTCAGTCCTCAAAGTGACATCTTTGCTTTTCAAAATTTTAAAGAAGTCTTTAGCAGCAAATTTACCCAATGCAGTGCATCATTTGATTTCCTGACTGCTGCTTCCACGGGTGTTGATTGTGGATCCAAATAAAATTAAATCCTTGTCAACTTCAGTCTTTTCTCCGTTTATCATGATGTTGGTTATTGGTCCAGTTGTGAGAATTTTTGTTTTATGTTGAGGTGTGTAATCCATACTGTCTTTGATCTTCATCAGTAACTGCCTCAAGTCCTCTTCACTTTCAGCAAACAAGGTTGTGTCATCTGCATATCGCAGATTGTTAACGAGTCTTCCTTCAATACTGATGCCCCATTCTTCTTGTAGTTCAGCTTCTTGGATTATTTGCTCAGCATACAGATTGAATAAGTATGGTGAAAGGATACAACCCTGATGCACACCCTTCCTGACTTTAAATCACGCAGTATCCACTTGTTCTGTTCAAATGACTGCCTCTTGGTCTATGTACAGGTATCACTTGAGCACAATTAAGTGTTCTGGAATTCCCATTCTTTGCAATGTTATCCATAATTTGTTATGATCTACACAGTCAAGTGGTTTTGCATAGTCAATAAGACACAGGTAAACATCTTTCTGGTATTCTCTGCTTTCAGCCAGGATCCATCTGACGTCAGCAAGGATATCCCTCATCCCACATCCTCTTCTGAATCCAGCTTGAATTTCTGGCAGCTCCCTGTCAATGTACTGCTGCAACCATTTTTGAATTATCTTAAGCAAAAATTTACTTGTGCGTAATATCAATGATAGTTGATAATTTCCGCAAACCTTTCTACCATGAGTGACCCTGCTGGTATGTGAAATACCGGTGACAGAGCTTCCAGCATCACAGCAACACACAAGCCACCACAGTATGACAAACTGACAGACAAGTGGTGGATTTAATTCCTACAAACCTTGAATTCACTCCCTTCTGCTCCCCAAACCACCTACACCTTGGTGTCGTCCACAGCGCACTGCCTCTCACATGCATCTCCCAACATTCTCAAGCCTGCTCTGTTTTCCAACTCAACGTCCAGGTTTGTCACCCTTGTGGCAACATCTCCTGGCCCTTACCTGTCCAGTGGTCTCATTTCTGGCCTTAATAACTTTCTAGTTTGCTAGGGATGGCTGCTTTCTGGCGGAGGAAGCTAATGTTAAGAGATCGAGTGATGTTTCCCCAGGCCATATTAGAAGTAAGGGGCTTGATTCTCAGCCCAGCACCAATTCCACCAGGCTGGACCCCTCACCTTTGCAGGCAGGCAGACACCCAACTGTGGGACAGTGACTCCAGTGAGCAATCAGTGCTTGGGAGAGGAGGGCCCAGAGATGCACTGGTGCAAATTGGTGCCTTTTAAGCTGAGTTTGGAAGGAGACAGGCAGGGCCTAACCTTTATTAAGCTCCCTAGTGTGTTCCAGGCACTGTGCTTGGAGCATCGTCTCATTGAATCCTCACAGCAACGCCATTTTTCCCCATTTTGCGGATGAGATAAACAAGGCTTCCAGAGGCTAAATGACTTGCCTGGGACACACAGCAAATTAGAGCCCCAGTTCTGTCTGTCACCCCAGCCCTTGACCTTCAAGGAAGAAAAGGAGTACATAGAGAAGCGAGAAGTGTAGCCTGTGCAGAGCCCCGGAGCCAGGGAAACAAGCCATGTGGCAGGACCTGCGGGCGAACTCCCAGCCACCGTCACTGAGGTAGGGTGGCCCGCCAGCTTGCAGGGGCTCCTGGGCAGCTGTTCTGAGTCCTGTGTGAGGGCACACGTCTTGGGATGGAGCTTCTGAGGTCTGTGTGGAGCATAAAACTACTCAGCCTGTGCCCTGGAACACTGTTGGGCAGGGGCCTGCTGGACTGGCACCACCAGGCCCTGTGTGGAGTCGTATTGTTTTTATAACAAAGGATCATGAGGCCAGAGGCTTAAGCAACAGAAATGTACCATCTCACAGTTCTGGAGGCTAGAAGTCTGAAACCAGGGAGCCAGCAGGACCATGCCCTCTGAAGGCTTTGAGGAAGATTCTGTTCTATGCCTTCGTAGATTCTGGTGCTGCCAGCCACCCTTGGCGTTCCTTGGCATCACTCAAATCTCTGCTTTGGTCGTCACATGGCGTCCTCCCTGTGTGTCTGTGTCTCCTTATAAGGACACCAGTGATACCGGGTTAAGGCCACCCTACAGACCTCATCTTAATTTGATTGAACTGCAAAGACCCTATTCCCAAATTAGGTCACATTCACAGGAACGGGGTTAAGACTTCAGCATATATTTGGGGGGGACACAATTCAACCAGTAACAGTGCTCAAGGGCTTTCAGTGGAAATATGGCGGCTCTGGAGAAGGAAGCTGGATTTGGGAGCACAGAGAGGTTGAATGACTGGTTATGAGCTGCCAGAGCAGGGCTGCAGAAGCTGCCACCAGGCTCCCTCGTCACCAGACAGCCATAACACAGGGCCATCTCCTGGACCGTCTGCTTCCTGGGTACCCCCCACAATGCCTACCTTATGCCTTGTGTGTGGCTCCACCAGCAGCAGCCTGCCCCATCCTGCTGGAATCCCCGGGCAGAAGCTCCCCTTAGCTTTTCCCCTCTGGCTTCACTTGCTGTCTCCTCCTGGGACAGGTCAGGATTGTCGAGGCCCACTGGCCTTTCCCTCCCTGCTCGCTTTGCTGGGCCACTTGTGGAGGAGCCCTGCGGCTGCCATCCAAGAAGCCCCATCTGAGGACAGCTGAAGGGGTGGGGTGGCAGCTCCCATGAGTGCCTGTCCCGCATCAGCTCCCACCCTAGTGGCACCTGGGGTTCTCCCCTGCCTCCACCCTTCCTGTGGGCTCCCTCCCTCTGCTCTCTGCGTCCAGTGGCCAAGGCAGCTGGCAACCACCAGGCTACCACTCCTTTACTCCTGCTTGGTGACCAAGCCCTCCATGTGATAGACTATTGCCAGACTTCCTTCCCCCTTTTTGGAAACTGGTGGCATAGTGGTTAAGTGCTACAGCTGCTAACCAAAAGGTCGGCAGTTCAAATATACCAGGTGCTCCTTGGAAACTCTATGGGGCAGCTCTACTCTGTCCTATTGGGTTACTATGAGTCAGAATTGGCTCGATGGCAATGGTTTTTTGTTTTTAATGGGTTTAAGCAGCTCAGCCCCTTGGGCCATCTTTTCCACCTCCACCTCTGCTCTGGCCCCCGCTTCCAGTCTGGACTCTACGGCACGCCCTTGTGTCTCCAGGGCAAATCCTCAGCACCATGAATTGCTCACAGCCTCCGTGCCTCGCCCTGTGCTGGGCGCCAGGAAACTGAGATGAACGGCACTCCACCCTGCCTTCCAGGAGCTCCGCCCTGCTGGCCCAGATGGCCATTCTTGCGGCAAACTCCTCAAGCACATACTGTGTGCCAGGCACTGTGCTAGGCACAGCGCATCCAGCAGCGAACAAGACAGACAAGCCCCTCCTCTCACAGAGCTTCCATTCCAGCGGTGGGAGGGAGATAGCCCCGTTGCCATGGGGTCAATTCTGACTCATAGCTGCCCTATAGGGTTTCCAAGGAGCAGTTGGTGGATTTGGACTGCCGACCTTTTGGTTAGCAGCCATAGCTCGCCATAGCTCTTAAACACTGTGCCACCAGGGCTGCAGGAGGGAGATATTACCCAAGTAAACACACACCACATCAAGGGATCAGGAATGCGACAAGGCAAAATAAAGCAGGGTGCTGGCCTGGGAGGGGCCTACGTGGATACCCAGGGACACAGTAGCCAGTAGAGTCCCCAGAGGGATTGTGCTTGAGGAAAAGCAAAGAGGAGCCAGAACAGAGGGGCAGAAAGGGCAGAGCACATAGAGCCAACCGTGGATGGCACAAACTATCAAAGCGCTTGGCTGCTAACCAAAAGGTCGCAGGTTTAAGTTCCGAGAGGCACCTCGGAAGAAAGGCCCGGGATATCTAGTTTTGAAAAATCAGCCACTGAAAACCCTGGAGCGCACTTCTACTCTGACACACATGGGGTTGCCACAAGTCGGAGTCAATGCAACGGTACCTCGTTTTTTGGGGATCTCTGTAGAAGTGGTTGAGTGGCAATCGACTCAATGGCAATGGTTGGTTGGTTTTTAGAGGCAGTTGTACAACACGGTGAATTTGCCAAATGCCACTGAAGCATACACTTTAAAATAATTAATTTTGTTATGGGAATTTAATATCGATTTTTTTTTAATGCAATTGACAAAAAAAGGAAAGAAAGAAAAAGTGCTGATGCTCAGCTTGGCTCTGTTAAGTCAGAGTTCATGGTCGTGGGCCCAGGCATCAGTATTTTTCTATTTAAGTTACCCAGCTGATATTTTGGGGAGTAGCATCTGGGATCTTAGAAGCTTGTGAGCAGCCATCTAAGATACTCTACTGGCTCCACCCCATCTGGAGCAAAGGAGAATGAAGAAAACCAAAGACACGGGGAAAGATTAGTCCAAAGGACTAATGGACCACAACCACCACAGCCTCCACCAGACTGAGTCCAGCACAACTAGATGGTGCCCAGCTACCACCATCGACTGCTCTGACAGGGACCACAACAGAGGGTCCCAGACAGAACAGGAGGAAAATGTAGAGCAAGATTCAAACTCACATACACACAGACAAAAAAAGACCAGACTTACTCGTCTGACAGAGACTGGAGAAACTCCGAGATTATGGTCCCCAGACACCCCTTTAACTCAGTACTGAAGTCATTCCTGAGGTCCATACTTCAGCTAAAGATTAGACAGGCCCATAAAACAAACAATAACACATGTAGTTCAACTATATATGAAACTAAAAGGGCACACCAGCCCAGGGGCAAGGACGAGAAGGCAGGAGCAGACAGGAAAGCTGGACAAATGAAAATGGGGAGCCCAAGGTCCAGAAGGGGAGAGTGTTGGCACGTGGCACCATTGGCAACCAATGTCACAAAACAATATGTGTATTGATTGTTTAATGAGAAACTAATTTGCTCTGTAAACCTTCACCAAAAGCACAATTAAAAAAACAACAAAGTCCCCCAGGTGACCTTAATGTAGCGCCAGGGCTGAGAAGCATGTTAGGGGCTCTAGATTTTATTCTGTGATGGGAAGGCACCAACCTCTTTTTTTTTTTTTTTTTAATTATGCTTTAAGTAGAAGTTTACAAATCAAGTCAGTCTCTCATACAAAAAGTTATACCCATCTTGCTATGTATTCCTAGCTGCTCTCCTCCTAATGAGACAGCACTCTCCTCCCCTCAACCCTGTTATCCCCATGTCCATTCAACCAGCTTCTGTCCCTCTCTGCCTTCTCATCTCGCCACCAGACGGGAGTTGCCCACATAGTCTCATGTGTCTACTTGAGCCAAGAAGCTCACTCCTCACCAGAATCATCTTCCATCCCATAGTCCAGTCCAATCCCTCTCTGGAAAGTTGGCTTTGGGAACGGTTCCAATCTTGGGCTAACAAAGGGTCCGGGGACCATGACATCTAGGGTCTCTCCAGTCTCAGTCAGACCATTAAGTCTGGTCTTTTTAAGAGAATTTGAGATCTGCATCCCACTGCTCTCCTGCTCCATCAGGGACTCTCTGTCGTGTTCCCTGTCAGGGCAGTCATCGGTTGTAGCCGGGCATCATCTAGTTCTTCGGACTCAGGCTGATGTAGTCTCTGGTTTATGTGGTCCTTTCTGTTTCTTGGGCTCATCTTTATCATATGTCTTTGGTGTTCTTTATTTTCCTTTGGTCCAGGTGGGTTGAGACCAATTGAAGCACTTTAGATGGCTCCTTGCTAGCATTTAAGACCCTAGACGCCTCTCACCAAAGAGGGATGCAGAATGTTTTCTTAATACATTTTGTTATGCCAATTGACCTAGATGTCTGCTGAAACCATGGTCCCCAGACCCCTGTCCCTGCTACTTTGGCCTTAGAAGCTTTTGGTTGTATTCAGGAAACTTCTTTGCTTTTGGTTTAGTCCAGTTGTGCTGACTTCCCCTGTATTGTGTGTTGTCCTGTGCTACACCTAAAATAATTCTTGTCTATTTTTTTTTTTACTATCTAGTTAGTAAATACCTCTCTCCCTCCCTCCCCACCCTTGTAACCGTCAAAGAGTATTTTCTTCTCTGTTTAAACTTTTTCTAGAGTTCTTATAATAGTGGTCTCATATAATATTTTTCCTTTTGCAACTAATTTCACTCAGCATAATGCCTTCCAGATTCCTCCAATGTTATATATGTTTCACAGATTCATCGCTGTTCTTAATTGTTGCATGGTATTCCATTGTACGAATATATCATAATTTATTTATCCATTTATCCGTTGACAGGCCCCTTGGTTGCTTCCATCTTTTTGCTGCTGTAAACAGTGCTGCAATAAACATGGGTGTGCATATATCTGTTCGTGTAAAGGCTCTTATTTCTCTAGGATATATTCCAAGGAGTGGAATTGCTGGATTGTATAGTAGTTCTATTTCTACCTTTTTAAGGAAGCATCAAATCAGTTTCCAAAGTGGTTGTACCATTTACATTTCCACCAGCAGTGTATAAGTGTTCCAATCTCTCCACAACCTCTCCAACATTTATTATTTTGTGTTTTTTGGATTAATGCCAGCCTTGTTGGGGTGAGATGGAATCTCATTGTAGTTTTGATTTGCATTTCTCTAAGGGCTAATGATCGTGAGCATTTCCTCATGTATCCATCCGTTAGCTGCCTGAATGTCTTCTTTGGTAGAGTGCCTGTTCATATCCTTTGCCCATTTTTTAATTGGGTTGTCTTTTTGCTGTTGAGTTTTTGCAGTATCATGTAAATTTTAGAGATCAGTCACTGATTGGAAATGTCATAGCTAAAAACTTTTTCCCAGTCTGTAGGTAATCTTTTTATTCTTTTGGTGAAGTCTTTGGATGAGCACAGGTGTTTGATTTTTAGGAGCTCCCAGTTATCTAGTTTCTCTCTGTTGTTTGTGCATTGCTAATAATGTTTTGTATACTGTTTATGCCATGTATTCCGGCTTCTAGTGTTGTCCCTATTTTTTCTACCATCATTTTTATGGTTTTAGATTTTATATTTAGGTCTTTGATCCATTTTGAGTTAATTTTTGTTAGTGGTGTGAGGTATGGGTCTTGTTTCATTTTTTTCACAGATGGATATCCAGTTATGCCAGTACTATTTGTTAAAAAGACTGTCTTTTCCCCATTTAACACACTATGGGCCCCTGTCAAATATCAGCTGCTCATATGTGGATGGATTTATGTCTGGATTCTCAGTTGTGTTCTATTGGTCTATGTATCTGTTGTTGTACCAGAACCAGGCTGTTTGACCACTGTGGCGGCATAATAGGTTTCAGAATCAGGTAGTGTAGGCCTCTCACTTTGCTCTTCTTTTTCAGTATTGCTTTCCTTATCCAGGGCCTCTTTTCCTTCCATATAAAGTTGATGATTTGTTTCTCCATCTCATTGATATTTGGACTGGGATAACATTGTATCTATAGATCGTTTTGGGTAAAATAGACATTTTTACAATGTTGAATCTTCCTATCCATGACCAAGATATGTTTCTCCACTTATGTAGGTCTCTTTTGGTTTCTTGCAATAGTGTCTTGTAGTTTTCTTTGTATCAGTCTTTTACATCTCTGGTTAGATTTATTCCTAAGTATTTTTATCTTCTTGGGGCTATTGTAAATGATACTGATTTGGTGATTTCCTCTTTGAAGTTCTCTTGCTTGGTGTAGAGGAATCCAACGATGTATGTACGTTTATCTTTTATGCTGATACTCTGCTAAACTCTTCTATCAGTTTCAATAGTTTTCTTGAGGATTCTGTAGGTTTTTCTGTGTATAAGATCATGTCATCTGCAAATACAGATACTTTTACTTCTTCTTTGCCAATTTGGATGCCCTTTATTTCTTTATCTAGCCTAATAGGTCTGGCTAGGACCTCCAGCACAATGTTAAGTAAAAGCAGTGATGAACGAACAGATATATGCATACCCATGTTCATTGTAGTACTGTTTACAATAGCAAAAAGATGGAAGCAACCAAGGTGTTCATCAAAGGATAGATGGATAAATTATGGTATATTCACACAATGGAATACTACACATCAATAAGGAACAATGATGAATCTGTGAAACATTTCATAACATGGACAAATCTGGAAGGCATTATGCTGAGTGAAATTAGTCAGTTGCAAAAGGACAAACGCATTATGAGACCACTATTATAAGAACTCGAAAAATAGTTTAAACAGAGAAGAAAATATTCTTTGATGGTTACGAGAGTGGGGAGGGAGGGAGGGAGAAGGGTATTCACCAATTAGATAGTAGACAAGAACTATTTTAGGTGAAGGGAAAGACAACACACAATACAGGAGAGGTCAGCACAACTGGACTAAACCAAAAGCAATGAAGTTTCCAGAATAAACTGAACACTTCGAAGGCCAGCATAGAAGGGGCAGAGATTTGGGGACCATGGTTTCAGGGGTTTCAATTGGCATAATAAAATCTATTAAGAAAACAATCTGCATCTCACGTTGGAGAGTGGTATCTGGGGTCTTAAACACTAGTGAGCAGCCGTCTAAGATACGTCAATTGATCTCAGCCCACTTGGAGCAAAGAAGAATGAACACCAATGACACAAGGTAATTAAGAGCCCAAGAGACAGAAAGGGCCACATAAACCAGAGATTACATCAGCCTGAGACCAGAAGAACTAAATGGTGCCTGGCTACAACCGATGGCTGCCCTGACAGGGAACACAACAAAGAACCCCTGAGAGAGCAGGAGAGCAGTGGGATGCAGACCTCAAATTCTCGTAAAAAGACCAGACTTAATGATCTGACTGAGACTAGAAGGACCCTGGAGGTCATGGTCCCCAGACCTTCTGTTAGCTGAAGACAGGAACCATTCCCAAAGCCAACTCTCCAGACAGGGCTTGGACTGGACTATGGGATAGAAAATGATATTGGTGAAGAGTGAGCTTCTTGGATCAAATAGACACATGAGGCTGTGTGGGCAGCTCCTGCCTGGAGGGGAGATGAGAGGTCAGAGGGAGTCAGAAGCTGGCCAAATGGACACAAAAATAGAGAGTGGAGAGAAAGAGTGTGCTGTCTCACTAGGGGGAGAACAACTAGAAGTATATAGCAAGGCGTATATAAATTTTTGTATGAGAGACTGACTTGATTTGTAAACTTTCACTTAAAAAAACAATAAAAATTAAAAAAAAGAAGAGTGGTGATGAAGGGCACCCTTCTCTGGTTCCTGTTCTCAAGGGGAATGCTTTCAGACTCTCTCTGTTTAGGAAGATGTTGGCTGTTGGCTTTGTATAAACCCAAATGCCCTTTATTATGTTGACCAACCTCTATTTTTAAAGATGCACAGGATGCCAGTCCCCAGGAACAGGGTGCTGGGGCAGGGGGGTGGAGCAGGAGACCAAATCTGGGCTACAAGCACTAAGGGGAAGCAGGTGGCAGTGCAGAGACCAGAAGGCACAGTGGGAGAGGGCAAGGAGGCACCTCCCCTCACCCACAGGCTGCACCTGCTGCCGCTCAGGAGGGTCATCCCATGCCCCAGGTGAGCCAGCAGAACCCACTCAGAGGATAAGGCAGAGCATCCGAATTCGTGCCTGGGTCTTCCTACCTGAGCAGACTACCTTGGCCTCAGCCTCTTAAGTCATAGGACTGATTCTGTGGTATGAGAATGAATGAAATTGGGATTCCTAAAGCAGATGCTGATGAGGCTGAGAGGGCAACCCTGGGAAGAGGGGGTGGGACACAGGAGCTAGAGCCCAGGAGTATTTCCTGCCTTGGGCAGACGCCGTGAGTGGTTACCGTCAGCATCCTGTGTCTGCACCTCAGGCCCAGTGTCCTACTTGGTAACGGACTTGACTGCCCAGCTTTACAGTCCTAGGGGAAGGGAAAGGTTGGGGCTGACAAGCAGTAGAATTCTTGCCTCCCATGTGGGAGACCTGGGTTCGATTCCCAGCCAATGCACCTCATGCCCAACCACTACCCTTCTGTCAGTGGAGGCTTGCAAGTCGCTACGATGCTGAGTAGGTTATCGGTGGAGCTTCTAGACTAAGACGAACTAGAAAGAAAAGCCTGATGATCTACTTCTGAAAATCAGCCAGTGAAAATCCTGTGGATCACAAGGGTCCAAACTACAACTGATCATGGGATGGCACAGGACCAGGCAGTGTTTCATTCTGTAGTGCATGGGGTCGCCATGGGTCTGGAGCCAATTCAACCATGGCTAACGACAAGACAGTCCAGTGTGGAAGTTAAGAGCAGAGCTCTAGTGCCAGGCTACCTAGACCTGAATCCTAGCCCCATTACTTTCTAGTTGTGTGACCTTTCCAAAACACGACTTCTCTATGCCTCAGTTTCCCCATCTGTAAAATGGGGTAATCATAGGTTTATACCATACCAGTTGCCACAGAGTCAATTCCAATTTATGATGACCCCATGTGTGTTGGAGTACATCTGTACTCCTCAGGGTTTTCAATGGCTGATAGGTTGCCAGGCCTTTCTTCTGAGGTACCACCTCTGGGTGGACTCGAAACTCCAACCTTTCTGTTAGCACCTGAGTGCTTTAACCATTTGCAGCACCCAGGGACTCCACTGGGCACCTAGAAAGCACTGTGTAAGTGTTAAAGGCATCACCCAGCCCATTTGTTTCACAGTGAATGTCCCGACCAGAGGCCAAAGTTTCTTATAAAGGGGGTGAGGGTTGTATGGGGGGACAGGAATAAATAAAATCCCTTTTGTCCATGGGGAACCGCCCATCCTTCCAAACGGCCACCAGTGTTTGAGCAGTTCTGATGTCCTTTATCCTAGCAGGTGCTGAGTGTTTACTATATGTTAGGCAAAGTATTATAACCCTAAAACATTATCTAAGATTAAAAAAAAATTTTTTTTTTAATTCAACAGACATTTATTTAAAATCTCTTGGCCCAAACTAATCTCTGTGAAACCCTGGAGATTCAGAAATAAGTAAACAGGGCTCCATCCTCAAGGAACTCACAGTCTGGTCAGGGAGAGATAAGCCGATTGCAGAAATCAAAACAATGATGACTGCAAACGGAGTTCTGTTATCTGCATTCCGCAGATGCAGTAAGGATAATCCCAGGGCTGTAAGCAGCCTACCCAGGGACACACTGGTTCTCACCTCCCTCCCTTCCCCTTCCTCAGCCTTAACAGTGTCTGTCTGTTTTGCAAACCTCCACCCTCTAAGGCTCAATTCACAGTTGGGGATGAAAACACGAAAGAATTAATAGAACAATGAAACATCTGATCTATTAGGAACCTTCTGGAACTCATCCTTCCCCCAGCTCCCTCCCTCCCCTTGAAAGCAGCAGCGAGCACCCCCAGGCTACCTTACTGCCTTAAAACTCAGCCCTCTGCAAGCGGATGTCCTTTACAATCACACAATACAGCCAGTGTCTTTTCTAGGTGTTTTCCAAACTCTGCTCTCAAAGCATGAGAATTCTCCACTCCCACCCCACCCCCAGGATATGCAAATTAATATGTCCTTGGCTGCTTGGGGCTCCCAGAGGCTTCAGGACATCCTGTCAATTGTCCCACTGGCATCTCTAAGGGACCGCACAGGCTCTCCAGCAGGTGCCCAAGCCCTTTGTGCCCTGGACCTTCCCCTCCTCTTCCTCCAGCCCTGCCTCTGACCACTCACTGCTTATTACTGGACTAAGGCTCCACTTTCCCTCCAAGCCCCTCCTCCCTCAAGTCTTAGCACTTTTGATCCCTCTGCCTGGACTTCCCTTGCCACCGCCCTGCAGCACCTTCACCCAGCTTGGTCACAACTCACTCTGTGACCTTGGGTAAGTCCCCTCTCCTAGCTGGGACTCCGTGCTCCTGTCCTGATAATGGAGGTGGCCCTAGATATCTTCAGCGTGCCCTTCCAGCTCCAGAATTTTACGCTAATCTGTCTGTTCACACGTCATTATTTTGTATGAGCCATTTCCCTTTCTCATCTTTGCAAACAAACTCTCCTCGTCCAGGAAGCTTTCCTTGATCAACTCCAGGAGCACATCATGCCAATGAGTTCATGAGGGCCTTTTGCCCCACATAATCACTATTACCTGAAAAGCCACCCAGAAAATACACAATGTAAGTAAAAACAGAGAGTTTACTATGAAAATGAGATTTCTAGATAAGCCCCCCAGCCCCACCCCCACCAACCAGACTATCCCCATGTTCAACTATCTAGAAATTCAAACCGTCTACAATTATTTATCTAGGTTTTCAATGCCTCTCTGTTTCTTGTGCTTAGGTGGTAAGCTACCTGAGGGCCATGTCTTCTGACTTTTGGCTGGGAACCCCCACAGGCCTGCCTCTCCCCTCCCCAAGTCCTTCTCTAGGGTTAATGACAGCATCATAATTGTTGGTGTGCATTCATGCACAGTAGCCCGTTTCATCTTTGAAAACAGCCTGTAAGGTAGATCAGGCATGTACAATGGCCCCATTTGACGGATGTGGAAATTGAGGCCCTGAAAAGTTTACCCAATAATGCATGGTTAGCTAAATGGCAAAACAAGCTGGCATCCCGCCAGAGACATCTACCTGCCTCACTGCCTGTGCTCCCTGGGTCACTGACTCATAACTGCTACGTTTGCCAGCTCAGGTTTCAATCCTTCCAGTGTCCAGGCTGCAAACAGTGGTGTGGGGCTGGCCAGCGGAGGAGCCAGAATAAGCAGATTTTATTTCTAATCTGACTCAACCACCTGGTTCAGAATCCAGCCAAACTGGGGAAACTTGGTTGTGCTCCCACTCCTCCCCCTCCCCACTTCCACAGCCGCTCCCATCGTCCTTTGGCCCATCTCCGCACCCCTCCCACCTCCTACCCAGCCTCTGGGAGCCCACGGGGTTGGGTGGGGGTCCCAGGAGGATATGAGCCTATAGAAGGGCGGGATGTTTTTCCTTCTCGGTATTGTTCTGCTGTGCCCATTGTGTGGGCTGAGAGGTGGACGTCACCAAGTCGCCTGGCAGGCTCTCAGCAGAGCGGGGAACGTTTCCGGAGGGGACTGACCAGTTATGAACGGCTAAAGTTTTCAAAAGCTTTGAAATTGCTTTGGATCAGTCATACTGGAGGAACTGAGGAGGTGGAAGGACTTGGAGATGCCCTGCTTTCTGGCAGCCAGCTGTGAGGCCAAAGGCCCGGGGACCTTGGTAGACTGGGACTGCCCTCAGTGTGAAGGGTTTGGGAATGTAAAATCAGGGGGAACGAAGGGGTCTCAGCAGGGGAATGCCCAGGCAAAATGGCATTGCATTTTGTTTACCAGAATTCCTGCCCAAACTTGGAGTGGCTCTCACCTGAGGATGAAAAGGAGCAAGCCATCTTTAAAAGCTTCACTAAGCTCACCCCAGAGGAAACAGAAAGTCACAATTGTTTAGAAGCAGCTTGGTGTTTGCCACTGTGTGAATAATGCTCCGTGTTCTTAACTTTCTCACAGCTTTTCCCTTCCAGAGAAGGTTTTTATTTACCGTATTTTTATGCAAATAACGCAGCCTCCTGCGTTTGTTTGCCGGCCCTACCCACCCCCGCCAAGGTATTTTCATTATTTTTTACAGCAGCTTTTTTTTTTTTTTATGGAAGAGGATTGGCATGGTGGCGCTTGTGATGGTGCCTCGTGGGGAGGAGAGGGTGCAGGGCATGGTCAGCAGGCAAACGCAGAAGGTCCGTGTTACTTTTATAAAAATATGGTAAGTATCTTTTTACCACTAGCCTGGGTGTGTCTCAAGAGCGTTTCCTAGGTGCCAGGTGCTTGGCGTAAATTATCTCATGGTTTGATTTAATGACCTCAACAATTCCAATAGGCAGGTATGTTGTTGTTGTTAGGTGCCGTTGACTTATAGCAACCTTATGTATAACGGAAAGAAAACGAAAATGTTGCCTGGTCTTGCACCATCTTCATGACCATTGGTATGTTTGAGTCCATTACTGTGGCTACTGTGTCAATTAATTTCACTGAGTGTTTCCCTCATTTTCCACGACCCTTTACTTTGCCAACCATGATGCCCTTTTCCAGCAACTGGTCTTTCCTCATGATGTGTCCAAAGTAAGCAAGCTGATGTCTCTCCATTCTTGCTTCTAAGGAGCATTCTGGTTGTATTTCTTCAGAGGCTGATTTGTTCATTCTTCTGGCAATCCACAGTATATTCAATATTCTTAGCCAACACCACAGTTCGAATGCATCAGTTCTTCTTCTGTCTTCCTTTTCCACGGTCCAGCCATGGAAGAAGCAGTCAAGAAACAGGTGGGTGTAGCACCCCATTTTTTATAGGTGAGGACCCTGAGCTTCACAGAGGCTCAGCATTCGTTCCAAACAAATACACACCCTGTTTGTGCAGAGCTGGGATTTGAACCAAGATCTGAGAGACTCCAAAGTCCATGTTCTACAATAGGATTTCTCAAACGCTCCAGTGCATAAGAATCGACTGGGGTGCTGGCTAGAAATGCAGCTTCCTCAGCCCCTGTTCCGCCTTCCCATTCTAATTCAGTAAATCGGGGTGGGGCACAGGAGTCCGTGACTCCCCCAAACAACCGGGTGATCCTGAAGTGGTTGAGCCACAGATTAAGAATTCCTCCCTGAGGTGTTCCATCTTATCTCCTCAGCCAAGAGAGCAGCAACCTTGCCTGAAAACAGAAGGGAGCCCCGCTACTCCAATCCCCGCCAAGCCCTCAAGACATCACCGTCTCTCCTCATTCCTCCTTTGCCAATTGGGCGAAACACAGCAGAAGCAGCCTGGAGCCTCAGAAGACCGAGGTGACTGATCTTCGGCCTAGAAAAATCTCATACCACCCATTGCCTTTTTAAATAACATTTTGAACCCACGCAAGAGAAAAATCTGAGCAACAAAATTGGGGTAAAGGGCACTGATTCATCCCTCAGCTGTTTATGGGCCCACACCATGGGTAAGGGCCAGGGACAGACACCTCTGAGATAAGCGTGGATGTTGTTGCTAGCTGCTGCCAAGTTTATGCACAAAGGGATCGAACCAGGCCCTTGTGGTTCATAGGGTTTTCATTGGCTGATTTTTGGAAGTAGATTGCCAGGCTTCCTAGTCTGTCTTAGTCTGGAAGCTCTGCTGAGGCCTCTTCAGCATCACGGCAACACGCGAAGCCTCCACTGACAGAAGAGTGGTAGCTGCGCCTGAGGTGCATTGGCTGGGAATGGAACCTGGATCTCCTGCATGGAAGGCGAGAATTCTACTGCTGAACTACCACTGCCTTCTTAAGCATGGGTACAGCAGGGTTTGTAAGAGCCCGGTGCGGTAGGAACCTCCTGCTTTGGAATTATCTGGTGAATTGGCTAAGAATGCAGTCCTGGACCCCACCCCAGGTCTTCATTTGGACGAATCTCTGGGGTGTGAACTCTGGGAATCTGCGTTTTAAATACACTCCCCAGGTAATTCTGAAGCAAATACAGGACTGAAATTAGTAGGAACTTAAGGCTGCAGGGATTCCCTGGGGTGCGGCTGTGGATTACTGGAAGGAGTGCCATGCTTGGAGTGGGAATTCTAGGTTTGAATCCTGGTTTGACCACTCTGTGATACTGGGTAGGTGACTTAACCTCCCTGAGCTCAATTCCTCGCATGCAAAAGGGGGACAGTCACGTCCACATCTCAGCACACAGTAGGCTCTGAATGAACAGCAGTGGATGTGCAGTGGAAGCTTAGTCTTTGTCTTTATATGGCCTTGACTTCCTCTCCATATGAAAGATGTATGACTACATTATTTAGTCCCTCTTTTTTGTTTTAGTGTGTCATCTTTTACATATTGACATCTCTGTTTCTCTATTTTCAGTGTTTTAGCTTTAATTTATTTGTGACTTCCCTATCTGGGTTGATATCTGGTTGTTCTGTCCTGTGTTCTAGTCTTGGGTTGTTATCTGATGTTATTGAATTTCTAACAGGAGGACTCCCTTTAGTATTTCTTGTAATTTTGTTTTGGTTTTACAAATTCTCTAAACTTCTGTTTGTCTGGAAATGCCCTAATTTCGCCATCATATTTGAGAGACAGTTTTGCTGGATATATAATTCTTGGCTGGCAATTTTTTCCCTTCAAGGCTTTATATATGTCATCCCATGGCCTTCTTGCCTGCATGGTTTCTGCTGAATAGTCTGAGCTTAGTCTTGTTGACTCTCCTTTGTAGATGACTTTTCCTTTATCCCTAGCCACTCTTAAAATTCTCTATCTTTGGTTTTGGCAACTTTGATTATAATATGTCTTGGTGACTTTCTTTTGGGATCTACCTTGTGTGGGGTTCAGTGAGCTTCTTGGATAGGTACCTTCACATCTTTCATGATATCAGGGAAGTTTTCTGCCAACAAGTCTTCAACAATTCTCTTTTTATTTTTTGATATCCCACCTTGTTCTGGTACTCCAATCACTCATAGGTTAAATTCCTCTTGATAGAGTCCCACATAATTCCTAGGGTTTCTTCACTTTTTAAAAATACTTTTATCTCATTTTTCCTCAAATAGATTGGCATCAAGTGCTTTATCTTCAATCTCACTAATTCTGACTTCCCTTGCCTCAATTCTGCTCCTATGACTTTCTATTGAGTTGTCTAATTCTGAAATTTTATTGTTAATCTTTTGGATTTCAGTTTGCTATCTCTCTGTGGATTCTTGCAGCCTGTTAAATTTGTCATTATGCTCATGTATAACCTTCTTAAGTTCCTCTATTACTTGTCTGTGTGTTTTTGGCTTGTTCTGTGTTTTGCCTGATTGCCTTCCTGATCTCTTGAAGAGCTCTGTATCTTTTGAATTCTACCTCTGATAATTCCAAGAAGTTACCTTCCTCCAGAAGGTTTCTTGATTCTTTGTTTTGAGCACTTGCTGAAGCCATCATCGTCTGCCTCTTTATGTGATTTGATATTGACTATTGTCTCTGAGCCATCAATAAGTTCATCAATAACTTATATTTATTTAATGCTTGCCCTCTGTGTCCTAGCTTCTAGTTTTGTTTTGCTTTGATATGCCCAGATAGGCTGGTCTTGTGAGCTAGTTTGTTTGTTGGCACCTTTGAAGAGCTCATGTCCTGTTACCAGGTGGTTAGAGCTGTTACTAGGTATGTGAGTCCAGAAGTCCATTTACTTTTCTTGTATGGATTCAGCTCAGGTGTCCAGGTAGTCAATCACCAAGCTTGTGAGGCAGGCTCTCACCTACAGTCCTAGATGGTTAGGGGTAATTGAAGGAGGCACAGGTATCTGGCTACAGTAGGAGGTCATGTGCTGAGCAAGGCAGGAGGCTGATGGCTGCCCCTGAGTGTCTGGGAGGAAAGCGTGTCCTTGTTCCCTAGAGCATGGGCAGGTTTTGCAGCTGGACTATGGGCACCTAATGCTGTTGGCTGTAATGACTGGGAGGCACCACTTATTCTTGGACCTCTGTTGCAGGTGCCTACATGGCATGGGTGGAGCCACCAGTCCTCAGGCTCCTCATGTGGGTAGGTGAGGACCGTGCTTAATGGGCAGAGCGGTGTCAAATGTCATGAATCTGCCACTCCACCTCATAGCTGATACTGCTAACAATAGGCTTCAGGTATATACTCTGTTGTACTGTGCTAATGAGGGCCTACACTGTTGAAATGGGCCCACACAGGTCTATGCAGGAGTTACAGGTATTCAAAGTCTGTGGACCCCTTATGCCTGTGGCTAGGCAAAAGGGCTGTTCCTGCCCTGAGTTCCTGGCTTAGGGGAGTTGGCAGATTGTTTGTTAATTTGTTCCCTCTCCAGAGCTGGGAGAATGACTTGAAGTGCAAAACAGATCCTACTTCCTATCCAGCGGCTGTGGCAATCACTGAAGCTGGTCTGGGACCCAGTGCAGAGCAGCGACAGGGCAGGTAAATGAGAGAGAGGTTCTTCTCAAAGGGCGTGTTTTTTGATCCACACACTAGGTTAGACACATGTACTTATCTTTGCGGATTGAAAGCCAGTTTTCACTGGTTCTGGAGGCTTGAGTAGACTTCCCACTGCTCGGTCTATCCCAAATGTGGAAAATGCCTCCTGAGCACCACTGCTTGCCTCACCGCACAGGCCAGCCAATCCAGCCCGCAGGGTGCCACTTTCCCCCGGGTCAGGTTTGGCAACTCCTCACTGCTTCTGAACCAACTCTCCCTTCCCCTGCTGCTCAGTCCAACTCCTCAACTTTGCCTTTGATATTCAGGGCTTCTAGATTGTCATATATAATTAATTCACTTTGGGGGAGGTCTTTGTTGTAAGAGGGGCCACAAGAAGCATCTGACTACTCTGCCATCTTGGCCCCACCTCTTAGTCTGTGTCTTTAAAAAAAAAAAAAACATTACTGTCTAGTCAATTCCAGGTCATAGCGACCCTGTAGGACAGAGAACTGCCTCATAGTGTTTCCAAAGTTGTAATTTTTACAGAAGCAGCCTGCCATGTCTTTCTCCCACAGAGCAGCTAGTGGGTTCCAAACCTTGATCTTTCAGTTAGCAGCTGAGCACTTAACCACTGTGCCACCAGGACTCCTTTTTTCTGTCTTCAGCAATGCAAACAGAGGGCTCCCAGCAGCCTCCAGCTGTCACAGACCCACTCAGCTCTCTGTGTTGGGGAGTGAAATGCTGGGGTGTGAGTGAGGGGGTTAGGATTCAGAGTCATGCTCTGACAGGGTGGCCTGGAGGTCCTGAAGAGGGTCAAGGGTCAGGCCGTGGCCCACAGGACCCTGAGTCTCAGGTTGGTTTTGATGGCTGTTCCTACCACCTAATTTCTCTGTCCCTCTATTCCCAAGCCTCTCAACTTCACTCCATGAGATCATACCTGAAGTATGGCCTCTGAGGAGTCAGTGCATGGACTCTTTCCTGCCCTCCCCTCTTGTAGCTCGGCCTTGTTCCCTAAGGATGCCACTGCTGAACTCAGAGATGTAACTCTTCCTCCCTCATTTCTCCTGCATCACCCTTAAGTGGCTCCAAACCAAAATTAAACCCATTGTCTTAAGCTGAGTTACTAGAGAAGCAAAATCAGTGAAGAGTATATATATATATACACACACATATATATATGTATATGTGTATATATAGAGAGATTTATATCAAGAAAATGGCTCATATGATTGTAAAGGCTGGGAAGTCCCAAGTCCATGGGTCAGGCTGAAGGCTTCTCCTGACTCACATAGCTGCAGGGGCTGATGAGCCCAAGATCAGCAGGTAAGCTGGCAGGCCACTGGCTTACAGGCTGTGGAGGCTGACAAATCTCAAGATCAGCAGGTAAGCTGCTAGCTCAGGTCTCAAGAATGGGAGGTCAGGTGAACAGGAGTCAGATGCAGGACCCAGAGTGAGCAAAAGTCCATGAGCTTTGCCACAAAGTCCACATATATTGGATGTAGGCCAGTCCCCTAAGGAAACTCCCTTTCAAGTGAATGGCCATTCACAGCAGATCCGATCATGGAGGTGATTACATTATATCAGATGTCATTATGGAGATGATTACATCATTACATAGTTTCCAAACTACATCGTTAACTGCCAAACCACTGAGAATCATGGCCCAGCCAAGCTGACACATGACTTTAATCGTGACACCCTTTGCCATCAAGTCAACCCCAACTCATGGCAATCCCATGTGTTACAGAGTAGTACTGCTCCATAGGGTTTTCTTGGCTGTAATCTTCTCTCTTCCAAGGAAAACTACTTCTTATGCCTAGACTTCTAGTAGCTACTCTGAGAAACTTTAATATAAATCAGTCTATTTGAAAAGTGCACTGCAAAAGACAAAATGTTTATTTTAATTGGTTACAAAGTTTAAAAAAAGGACAAATTATTCCAAATTGTTTCTCTAAAAGGATCTTATAAAGCATGCTAAAGACAAGGTTATGAAAATGTAATAAACTCTTACTTCCAAATAATATTATTAAATTAAGATTACATTATTCCTTCAAAGAACTTACTCTGATTGGTTCAATAATAAATAAGCATTTGTACAAGTTAAATAGTTCTAATATTTCCAAGAATTAACAAAAATAAATTCATTCTGACAAAGGTTTTTATATTTATGTCAATTTTAAAAGCAAAATATAAAAAACAAAAGCTTTGTAAGTAACTTAAACTAGAATTAGAGAAAACGAAGTAATTTTTTACTGAGAATGCCCAGTGCAAAGCAAAAGAAACAAAATAAAAAGCCCTTCAAAATAGGGTTGCATTGAGCAGCCTTGAAAATTGCTGGTAACTGTCCCTACCAAGATAATTGAATAACAACATAGTTACAATTGCAATAATAAAAAAGAGGGAGAGAGAAATATAACAGAACTAAAATGAAAAAGAACTGCCTTTGTGTTATCAGGCCGATAGCATGTTGATTGCACTTAAAATAATAGAGGTGTAGCTCCACAAATAATTGAGAGCTCTGCCAACTTTGCCTATTCAGAAAGAAAAATAATTGTGTCTTAAGTTTTTAGCTGACTTCCAGAAAGAAAAAGAATTGTATGTCTTAAGTGTTTAGCTGACTTTCAGAAAGACAAATAATTGTATTTCTTAGGTTTTAAAAATAAGTATGATTTCCATAACACCCAGCCATTAGCAAAATAAATGCTATAAATTTAAGAACAAAAATTTTCTCAAAAAGATCTCTCACAATCAAATAAAGATCTTGTTTAAGACAAAAGAAATGGTAAAAAAAAAAAAAAATCTAATGAAGGTATAAACTATTTAAACAAACTTTATTTCAACACTAATTACTTTTTATGATCTATAGGCTTAAATTCATTTCCATAATTTTAAGTAATTTACTGATATTGAATTTGGATTAATAGAGATTAAGGTTTATAGGTTTTTGTTTTGTATTTATTTATTTAATTTTTGGTGTTTAACTTTTAAAAAATTTTATTGTGCTTTAGGTGAAAGTTTACAGCTGAAGTTAATTTCTCATTCAAAAATTTATACACATATTGTTTTGTGACATTGGTTGCAATTCCCACAATGTGACAGCATGCTCCCCTTTCCATCCTGGGTTCCCTGTGTTCATTCTTCCGGTTCCTGTCCCTTCCTGCCTTCTCTTCTTGCTTTTGGACAGGAGTTGCCCAATTGGTCTCGTATATTTGATTGAACTAAGAAGCATGTTTCTCACTTGTATTATTTTTTGCTTTATAGGCCTGTTTAATCTTTGTCTGAAAAGTGGGCTTCAGGGATGTTTTCAGTTCTGGGTTAGGAGAGTGTCCAGCGGCCATAGTCTTGGGAGTTCCTCCAGTCTCTGCTAAGTCTGGCCTTTTTTGCTGAATTTGAGTTCTGTTCTACATTTTTCTCCCACTCTGTGTGGGACTCTCTGTTGTGATTCCTGTCAGAGCAGTCATTGGTGGTAGCTGGGCACCATCTAGTTCTTCTGGTCTCAGACTGGAGGAGCCTCTGGTTCATGTGGTAAGTTCTTGCTTTTTATGCCACAGAGAAAAGATATCACTATAATTGAGGTTTGTAAGTTCTTGCTTTTATGCCACAGAGAAGAGATATAAAATGTTTGATAAGTATGTTCATTTTTGCTACTTAAAGAACTGTACCGTAGAAGATGTATAATAGAGACAAGGAAATTTAGAGTCTATTGAAAGAGAACAGTAACTATGTAAGTAACTGAAGAGCCAGATAACTAGAAAGAAAGTCCATGTAAACAGAAAGAAGGTCTATATAGGTAGAAAGAAGGACTTTAAAAGCAGAAAGGTCTATGTAACTCAAAAGAAGGTCTGTGTAAGTTGAAAGAAAGTCTGTGTAAGTTGTAGAAGGTTTGAGGAGAAGTGAACTGGTAAGAGGGAAAAAGAAAGTAGTTTTGTCTTAAAATAGAATGTCTGATAATGCCAGAATGTGAAAGATAATAAAAGCTAAACTTGAGGGCATAAAGTAAGTTGCCAAAGTTTTGAGGGGAATTGAATAATTAGTTGAAGGTTTAAAGGGAAGTGAATTTTATTTGTCTTGTTTTATAATACCTGCAAATAATGAAATTGAAGGTTTAAGAGGAAATGAAATGAGTTGGAAAAGAGACAATGAAATGTTTTGAAGATTTTATAATGTTAAATCAGTTTGGGTAGGTTTATTCCTAAGATGGTAAAAAAAAAAAAATTGATAAATATCTTACTGCAAAATGTTACATGAGTTGTAGCTGTTGTTAGGTGCCGTTGAGTTGGTTCTGACTCATAGCAACCCTAAGTACAACAGAATGAAACACTGCCCCGTCTTGCGCCATCCCCACAATCATTGTTATGGTTGAGCCCATTGTTGCAGCCACTGTGTCAACCCATCTTGTTGGGGGTCTTCCTCTTTGTTGCTGACTCTCTACATGAGTGATATCATTTAAAGACTAGAAACCTGACACCTAAAATCTGCACAATAGTGTCCCCAACAAATATATATATTGGAAAATACATCAATTAAAAGATTCATTAGAATTTTGCTGGAAGAGACCCTATTTAGTTCTTCTCACTAACCTGTGTGTAGCAAAATTAAAAGAGGTCAAACCCTGAATCCACCTATTTCAACTTAAAAAGACCAAAGCACCTTCCTGAACTGTTCAGCCTACTGAAGGACTTAAGCTAAATTTCAAACGCCCTTATTGCTAGAACAGACAGATGCAGAAGTAAACACTTGGATCCAAGATCAGGAACCAAAACTTCATACAAGTTGTTAAAAATTGTGAACTTTGCTTGGTGATTGTAGCTATTCTTATGTTAATAGTCTTATTGTATACCAGTAAGCTTATTTCCTAGTAATTCTGTTTAATATGCAAACTCTTTTTGGCCCTTTTTCTTCTCTGTTTAACCATTTCTTATGATGCTTAAAAAGAAAACACATTTATCAAATGATTTGAACATCCTAAGCTGTCACAAAAGAGACAGTATACTGATTATTTTTGGACTAATCAAATTTTATACAATTTGTTTTTCTAACATTTTGGAATCAAATTATTTTTCTCCCAACAATGCAAAGAATTATATACCTTAAAGAAATCCGATTGTCCTTACTTACTTACTCCTTGAGTTAGTGCTTTTTGAATGCCAAGTTGTTCTTCTTAATGTAGCCTTGCTTATTACATACCCCATGTAGAAAGATCACAGAAGCAGAGGGTCTGGGCTATGGTGTGGTGAAGACTAGATAACTAGATGGTGCCCAGCTACAACTGTTTAGTGGGTAGTGTGTGGGGTCTTAAAACTTGTAAGAGGCAAGCAGTCATCTAAAGCTGACACAGCAAGGAGCCCATGCAGAAGAAAACACTCTTAAAATGATGATCAAGGAATCTCTATGGAGAACTTCATGATCAGAAGGGAGGAGTGACAAAGAGCAATGAAAAATTTAAGGCTCTTAGCACTACTGAAGGGGCTGACAAAGGAGTAGGCCAAAACTCCATTTTATTTCTGTTCTTCTTTTTATTTCTTTGTTTAAAGTTAAGAGAAGGGGGGCAGTGAGAATATGATTATTCTTAAACCAAAAAAAAAAAAAATCCATTGCCATTGAGTCAATTCTGACTCCTAGAGACCCCAAAGGACAGAGAGCCTGGTGGATTAGATCTTCCCACCTTTTGGTTAGCAGCTGTAGTTCTTAACCACTATGCCACCAGGGTTTCCTGATTATGGTTAAACTAGGAGAAAATATTCCAGGAAATATATGATATGTTTTGCTTAAGATTGTTTTCATTCTCAGAAAGTACATGATAAAACCATGTTTTGCTTAAAATTGTTTTTGTTCTCTAAAAGTACATATGTAAGACCATGTTTTGCTTAAGATTGTTTGTGCTAAGACCACCCCCAGGAAGATATGTTCATATATGCAATGTGTTCCTGTGAGTAATCATATGTGAAAGTCTTATGTCCAGGACTCACCATCATTCTGTAGTTATTTTACAACATAAGTCATATCCTGTAATTGGTTCCCAAATACCAACCAATCCTGTATAAAAGACCCTATAAAAATTCTAACTCCTGGAGCACTTAGTACCTTATTTAGTGTTTCCCCAGCTATGGCTGCTCTATGGCCATAGCTGCTCTTTATCCTCAATAAAAATTCCCTTGCTTCTAATTTTAAACAGACTTTGTGATTTTTAGTTCTTCGACATATTTGATGTCAGAAGTTGTGAGTTGAGCTCTACTACATTCTGGAAGGTCACAGCCTTGAAAACTCTATGGAGCAGTTCTATTGTGCAAACATGGGGTCACCATGAGTTGCAATCAACTCAATGGTAACTAACAATAAACAAGGAAGTAGAATAGGCTGTAGCTGTGTCCCTCCCCAGGCACATTTGCACTTTACAAGAAGCTGCAAGAAAGGGGCACAGTGGGACTTGAAGAGGACGCTCTCCAGACAGTATAACATCGTGCTTAAGAGTATGCTTATAGGCTCTGGAGCCAGAGGGTTCAAATCCTAGCTCAGGCTAGCTAAGCAACCTTAAGTCACTTACTTCACCTCTTCTCCGTATGTGTAGAATGGAGATATAATAAACATACCTACTTCATCTACATAGGGAAAGCACTCAGAACATGCCTGGTGCATAGTACTCGGTAAATATTAATCACTATTGCTTATTATTGGAAGGTTTTTTTGAGCACAGGGGAGACTTTTAATAGCCCTTTGATTTCACAGCCCTGTGACCATTCAAGGACTTGTGCATGCCATGTCCAAGTTTAGCCCTGCCTGCCCTAATCTGGAAATGATGCTGGAAATGGAGCTAAGTGTCCAAGTTCTCAGGCTGGAATTTATCCTCTTGGTAAATCTCTTCGGGACTAAGAATGAGAACAATAGCACCCAGATTAGAGGAGAGTCCCTATCAGCGTCCCTTAAGCCAGGGCTTAAGAGAAAGCATACATGGACATGAGTGAGTGTGACATCGGCTCCTCTCTTCATTTCCTTTTGGTTCAGCTCCTATGTGAGTTGGGGCCAGGGCTGGGGTGAGGGAAAGGATGGGGGCAAGTCTGTGAATCATTGAATCTTTGCCTGCTGAGAAACTGGGGAGGGGCAAAATTCTCAGTCAGCTCAGCTTTTCTACATGAGCTTGCTAAAAGGCAAGGGACAGTCTCAGATCCTCCAGAAAAGAAGATTGATGGCGGCACTCCCTCTGCTCCTGTCTCTTCTCCTGCTGTCCAGTTTCCCTCTGGATAGGAACAGGCAGGGAGACTTGGAAGGCTTGTGGGAGGGATGTGGACATCTCTGGGGCAAATGTCACCTCCAGTCTCCCAGCCCCATTTTCTTCAATGAACACAGGAAAAGGACCTCCTCTCCCTCCCCTCTCTCTCAGGCAGACCAGCCATCCTCCCGGGGTCGCTTCCCCTCAAACCGAATGCACTGGGGGCTCCATTGGTGAACGGTGAACCAAACATTCACTGGTTTGGAAGACGCTTTTCTGTCTGAAGTTTGTTGCCAAGTAGAGGGCCCCGAGGAGGGAGGAGCAAAGGCTGCAGCCAAATCAGGGAGAACACCAAGACGACACCCCAAAGACAACTGTGACAAACAGAAAGGAGACACCTAGGTAGAGTGTGATAAGGACTGCAGCCAACAGTAGCATTCACTTGGAGGGAGCAAGAAGGGAACAGTACTGGGCTCACACTCCCCAGCAGGCATCATGCATCAGGGGCCAGGTGACACCTGGAAGCACAGTGACTCAAGGTCAAGGTGGGCACCGGTGAGGACTCTGGTCCAGAGGGAAGCCATCGGTTACCTGGAGCACAAAGGAGGGAGTCATTAACGCTACCTGAAAGGGTGACATTTGAGCTGGACATTGAGGGTTGGGTAGCATTTCTGCAAGAGGATAGGGGAGAACAACCCAGGGACCATGTTCAGGGCTCACAGGTCCTCCTGTAAAGTGGGAGGATGTGAGAAGAGGATGGAAGTGCAAATGACCCCAACAGGCACATTGAAGAGGCTGACCTTTAGCCTGTGGACAGTGGGGAGGGGATACAAAAATATTTTCTACTGATTATTAGAAACAATGTATGTTTATTACTTAAAAATTGGGGGAAAACAGAAAAATAATAAAGAAAATTAAAATATATTTGTATACCAACTACCCAAATAAAAACCACTGTTAACATTTTGATGTTATTCCTTTCAGATTTTTATACAATAAGATTACTGCTCTCAAGTCAATTCTGACTCACAGTTTTTTTGTTTTTTTATTGTACTTTAGATGAAGGTTTACAGAGCAAATTAGTTTCTCATTAAACAATACACATATTGTTTTGTAACACTGATTACCAACCCCACAACATGTCAACACTTTCCCTTTCTCAACCTTGGGTTCCCCATTACCAGCTTTCCTGTGTCCTCCTGCCTTCTAGTCCTTGCCCCTGGGCTGGTATGCCCATTTAGTCTTATTTTGTTTTATGGGCCTAATTTTTGGCTGAAAGGTGATCTTCAGGAGTGACCTCTGTACTGAGTTAAAAGGGTGTCCAGGAACCATATTCTTGGAGTTTCTCCAGTCTCTGTCAGACCAGTAAGTCTGGTCTTTTTTTGTGAGTTAGAATTTTGTTCTACATTTTTCTCTGTCCAGGACCCTCTGTTGTGATTCCTGTCAGAGCAGTTGGTGGTGATAGCCAGGCACCATCTAGTTGTGCTGGACTCAGCCAGGCTCCATCTAGTCGTGCTGGAAGCTGTGGTAGTTGTGGTCCATTAGTCCTTTGGACTAATCTTTCCCTTTTGTCTTTGGTTTTCTTCATTTTCCCTTGCTCCAGACAGGGTGAGACCAAGCTTTTAAGACCCCAGACGACTCACCAAAGTAGAATGTAGAATATTTTCTTTATAGACTATGTTATGCCAATTGAGCTAGATGTCCCCCGAGACCATTGTCCCCAGCCCTCAGCTCAGTAATTCGGTCCCTCAGGGAGTTTAGATTTGTCTAGGAAGCTTCCATGACCTTGCCTTGATCAAGCTGTGCTGACTTCCCCAGTATTGTGTACTGTCTTAAACTTCTCCAAAGTTACCACTAAGATTGTTTCTTTCTTTGTGTAAACCTTTTCATGTGTCTTTATAGTAGCGGTTTCATACAGTATGTCCTTTTGTGATTGACTTATTTTACTCAGCATAATGCCCTCCAGATTCATCCACACTGTGAGATGTTTCACAGATTCATCATTGCTCTTCATCATTGCATAGTATTTCATTGTGTGTACGTACCATAATTTGTTTATTCATTCGTCTGTTGATGGGCACTTAGATTGTTTCTATTTTTTTGCTGTTTTGAATAATCCTACAAGGTACATGGGTATACATATGTCTATTCTTTTTATGCCTCCTATTTCTCTAGGATATATTCCTAGAGGTGGGATTGCTGAATTGTATGGTATTTCTACTTTTAGCTTTTTAAGGAAGTGCCATATCGTTTTCCAAAATGGTTGTACCATTTTACATTCTCACCTGCAGTGTATGAGAGTTCGAAGCTCCCGCAGCCTCTCCAACATTTGTTATTTTCTGTTTTTTTGATTTGTGCCAGTAATGCTGGGGTGCGATGGTATTTCATTGTAGTTTTGATCTGCATTTCTCTAATGGCTAGTGATCGCAAGCATTTCCTCATGTGTCCATTAGCCACCTGAATGTCTTCTTTGGTGGAATGTTTATTCATATCCTTTGCCCATTTTTTAACTGGGTTATTTGTTTTTTTGTTGTAGAGGTGTTAGATTTTCCTATAGATTTTAGAGATTAGACCTTTGTCAGATTTGTCATAGCGAAAAATTTTTTTGCAATCTGTAGGCTCTCTTTTTACTCTTTTGGTGAAGTCTTTTGATGAGCATGTGTTTAATTTTTAAAAGATCCCAGTTATATAGCTCATCTTCTGGTGTTTCCGTATTGTTAATTATGGTTTATATCTCATTTATGCTATGTATCAGGGCCTCTAGCATTGACCCTATTTTTTTTCTATGATCTTTTTAGTTTTGGGTTTTATATTTAGGTCTTTGATTATTTTGAATTAGTTTTTGTGACAGGTGTTCTATTTCATTTTTTTACAGATGGACACGCAGTTTTGCCAGCACCATTTGTTAAAAAGGCTGTCTTTTCCTCCTTTGAGTGGACTTTGGGCCTTTGTTGAAGATCAGGTGACCGTAGGTGGATGAATTTACATCTGACTTCTCAGTTTTGTTCCATTGGTCAATGTGTCTGTCATTGTACCAGTGTCAGGCTGTTTTGACTACTGTAGTTAGTAGCTGTAGAGTAAGTTCTGAAGTCAGGTAGTCTGAGTCCTCCATTTTATTCTTCTTCTTCAATAGTGCTTTACTCATCCGGAGCCTCTTTTCTTTTCATATAAAGGTAATGATTAGTTTTTTCATCTCATTAAAGAATGCTGTTGGTATTTGGATCTGAACAGCATTGTATTTGTAGATTGCTTTGGGTAGAATCGACATTTTCACAATGTTGACTGACTCATAGTTTTATATACCTGCTGCCATCGAGTCGATTCTGACTCATAGCGACCCTATAGGACAGAGTAGAACTGCCCGATAGACGTGCCAAGGAGTGGTGGATTCGAACTGCTGACCTTTCGGTTAGTAGCCGTAGCACTTAACTACTACGCCACCAGGGTTTCCACAGAGAGACCTTTAAAAATTATGGGTGTAATACACAATGGAATAATATGCAACAATAAAGAACAACAATGAATCCACAAAATATCTCACAACATGAATGAATCTGGAGGTCATTATGCTGAGTAAAATCAGTCAGTCACAAAAGGACAAATATTTTATGAGACCATTATTGTAAGAACTCAAGAAAAGGTTTAGACACAGAAAAAAGCATTCTTTGATACTCCACTGGTCTCACCCCTTCAGGAGCAAGGGAGAATGAAGAAAACTAAACACACAATGGAAAGATTAGTCCAAAGGACTAATGGACCACAATATACCACAGCCTCTTTTTTTTTTTTTTTCTGTCAGATTGAGTCCAGTACAACTAGATGGTGCCCGGCTACCACTACCAACTGCTCTGACAGGGATCACAATAGAGGGTCCCAGGCAGAGCTAGAGAAAAATGTAGAACAAAATTCTAACTCACAAAAAAAGACCAAACTTACTGGCCTGACAGAGACTGGAGAAACCCCGAGAGTATGGCCCCTGGACACCCTTTTAGCTCAATAATGAAGTCACTCCCGAGGTTCACCCTTCAGCCAAAGATTAGACAGGTCCATAAAACAAAACAAGACTAATGGGGCACATCAGTCCAGGGGCAAGGACTAGAAGGAAGGAGGGGACAGGAAAGCTGGTAATAGGGAACTCGAGGTCGAGAAGGGAGAGTGTCAACATGTGTGGGGTTGTTAACCAATGTCATAAAACAATATGTATAAAAAAACAAAAAATGTTTTTTTATACATACTAACTGTTTAATGGGAACTATTTTGTTCTGTAAACCATCTAAAGTACAATAAAAATAAATCACATTTTTTTTTTTTAATTCACTCTTTTCGTGTAAATGAGGGACATAATCAGGTCTGAACTTAAAGCAGGTGGAGGCTGGATTGGAGGAAAGTAGGCAGGGACCAGTGAGAAGACTACTGCAACAGTATGGAAGAAACCCACTTGGTCCTAAATGGTGGGCCAAGACCATTGAACAAAGGCAACAGAACTGGTAGAGTGAATTCAAGGAACATGCTGAACTTATAACTGATGGGACAGATACACTAAATGGCATTTGGATGTCAGGACATAAAGTTCTTTGATGGGGTGACCAGGACCTAGGTGAAGAAACAGGTTAAACAGAAGCAGCCAAATATGAAGACAAGAGCCTCTGGATTTCAGGTACTTCTGCTCCCCACTCTCCTCCCTGCAAAAAACAAACCAGTTGCCCTCGAGCTGACTCCCACTTACGGTGACCCCCTGTGTGTCAGAGTAGACCTGTGCTCCATAGGGTTTTCAATGGCTGATTTTTTCAAAATTTAGATCTCTAGGCCTTCATTCTGAGGAGGCACTGAGTGCACTCAAACCTCTAGCCTTTCAGTCAGCAGCCGAGCAGGTTGTTTGCACTACCCAAAGCACAGAGATGTTTATTGTGATGACAAAACCTCATTTGTTTCATTCTCCCATATCAAGGAAAACGGCCATCCTGAAAAAGGTAAAACAGACACATTGAGAGGGAATTGAAGATTTCCATTTAAAGACAGATTATTGGCCACATATGACCTTACATGACTCCACTAAAATGAAAATAGAGCAATGAAGAAAAGTACACTCTCCTAATGATAGAGAGCAGGAGGGAGGCCACCAGCAGATAACCATTTTCAACAAATATATGGGAGATGAGAAACAAAGGTGGAGAGAGCTGAGAAGGCTGGGCTTTATCCCACAGGGAGGCCTCCCAGAGGCCACAGGATTGGAAAATGAAGAGGGGCAGACAACTCAGACATGTTGAAAACACAAGGATTGGCCAACGGCACATGGAACATAGATTCCCAAGCAAGATGGAGGGCAGCCAGGCATCCATCCCCAAATAGAGGGTTCAATGGCCTCAAAGAAGAGACTTCCAATTCCATTACTTACAGTCCCCCATGTGACACTGACTCCCAGCCCAAATGAAATGAAACAAAATCTGCCACCCGACCAGCCCGGCCTAAATCTTAAATATGAAATGACAGAGATCACCAGATATTTGAACAAAGGCTTTAGCAAATAAGGAACGGGAAAATGCTCCATCAGAAGACAGATAATGTAGGAAACAAAAGCTAGAAGAAAATTTCAAAAAAACAAATTGAGGTCCACAGAGGGATCTGAGAAGATGTGGCATTCTTAAACAGGAGGCTATGAAAAGGGGCAATCAGAGAATCAAGTGTGAGCTATTGGAAATTAACTGCCACCCATCTCTCTGTTTGCCATACTGTAGTGGCTTGTGTTGTTGCTATGATGCTGAAGCTAGGCTCCCGGGCATATACCAGCAGGATCACTCATGGTGGATAGATTTCAGTGTAATTTCCAGGCTAAGACAGGCCTAGTGATCTTCCAAAACTTAGCCAATGAAAACCCCCTGGATCACAACAGAATATTATCGGATATAGTGCTGGAAGACAAGCCCCCAAGGTCAGAAGGCACTATACAATAGCCACAACAATGGATTCAAACATACCACTGATCGTGAAGGTGGTGCGGGACTGGGCAACATTTCAATATGTTGATGAACATCATACCAAACATTCATTGGTTTGGCTTTTCTGTCTGGGAAGTTTGTTGCCAAGCAGAGGGCCCCATGGAGGGAGAAGCAAAGACTGCAGCCAATGACTGCCATGAGTCAGAGCCGACTCGATGGTAACTAACAACAATAACAATTGGAAATTAAAGTCAGGATTATGGAACTAAAAATTTTAATAGGAGGTATTAGAAGGTAAGAAAATTAGAGAATTAGTCTAATTCTGAATAATAGTACATCCGGAGAGTACAGAGAAAATTGAAAGAATGGAATTCTCAGAAAACATAAAATAATTCACCAAAAGAAAGGACAGTTTGGAGGTTTAGGGTCATGGTTTCATGGGACATCCCTGTTAATCGGCCTAATAACGTGGTTGAGTGCTTCTATTCTACCTCCTAGTTCATTGTGTAGTGCCTGGGGTCTTAAAAGCTTGCAAGCAGCCATCCAAGGAACAACAATTACTCTTTATTCACCTGGAGCAACAGAGGAAGAAGGAGAGTTAGGAATAGGAGGAGGATACAGAATGTGTGGCTAATTGTCTCCATGAACAACTGCACCTTTGCCAAGAGACTAGAAGAACTGGATGGTGCCTGGCTACCATTACTTAACTTTTTGATCAAGGATTCTATAGAAAAACCCTGATCAAAAGGGGGGGGCAACACAGAACAGAATTTCGAACTGTCATGAACTCCAGGCTTTCTGAAACTACCGACCTGATATAATCTGTAAAACTTAAATCGAAAGTATCCCCTGAAGTCTTCTTAAAACCAAACAACAACTTAGCTTAACTAGATAAAAATGTCTGCCTTAAGCATTGTGTTCTTTTAAAAACTATTTATACAGGGTCAAATTGACAACAGCAACTAGAAAGATGAGATGGGAACCTTAGGGGACAGTGAGTTTATGTTAATGGAGGAGGAACAACTCAGAACTTGAAGAATGTCATCAACGTCACTGAATTGTACGTGTAGAAATTGTTGAACTGGCATACGGTTTGCTGTGTACATTCTCAATAACAACAACAAAATAAATAAAAATTTTAAAAAGCAATTGGCATAACATAGTTTATAAAGAAAATGTTCTACATCCCACTCTGGTGAGTAGCGTCTGGGGTCTTAAAAGCCTTTGAGCAGCTATCTAAGATACATCTATTGGTCCCATCCCACCTGGAGCAAAAGAGAATGAAGAAAACCAAAGGCACAAGGAAAATACTAGCCCACAGGACGAAAGGACCAAATGAACCAGAGACTCCACCAGCCTGAGACCAGAAGAACTAGATGGTGCCTGGCTACCAGCAACAACGGCCCTGAGAGGGATCACAACAGAGAGTTCCAGATAGAGCAGGATAAAAATGTAAAACAGAATTCGAATTCACAGAAAAAAAACAAACCAGACTTAATGGTCTGACAGACTGGAGGAACCCTCGAAACCAGCACCCATGGATGCTCTGCTAACCCAGAGCTGAAACCACTTCCAAAGCCCTTAAAATACATTAAAAAGAAAAAAAAGACAGAATTTTCAATTTAAAGCAGGACACTAAGAACCCAGTACAATGAATGAATAAAAGACTCACGTAGAGGCACCATCATTGTGAAATTTTAGATGGCAATGATAATGACAAGATCCTAAAATTTTTCCTAAAGTTAAAAAAAAAAATAAAAAGGTTATCTATAAAAATCTAAGAATTAGGCCAGCCTCGGGCTTTCTGTCAGCAAACCAACCAACGGCTGTGTAGTCAGCTCAGACTCCTAGTGACCCCATGTCTGTCAGAGGAGAGCTGTGAACAGCGTTTTCAACATTATGTGAAAAAAGCAGTTTTCAGCCAAGAACTTTGTTACTATTTAAGTGTGAGGGCACAGCAATGGCACTTTCAGACATCAGTTACTCAGAAAATTGACCTACCACACATTCCTTCTTAAGAAACTCCTTGGAGATGTAGGGCAGTGAAAGGACAGTGTAAATAAGAAAGAGAGGAAGCACACGGAGAAGGAGGAAATGAAGAGGGGGCAGGGAAGGGAGAAAGGGAGGGAAGAAACAAGGAAAGGAGAGAGGGAAGGAAGGGAGGGAGGGAGGGAGGGAGGGAGGGAGGGAGGAAGGAAGGAAGGAAGGAAGGACGGAAGGAAAAAACAGCGGGACCAACCCAGGGCATCAGTGAAAGGAAGAAGTTTCAGGCCAACAGCTAAATAGCAGAAAATGACAAGTCCAAATCAGAGCAGAGGGACAGACAGCCGTGTGTGAGAGGTCCCTGGGGAACAAGGGGGTCTAACAGAATACTTGACGTGCTGCAAAGTTGGAAAGAAACTTTAGGAGATGATAATGGCAAGTAGTAACAACAGAAGAAGAGAAGGAAGAAAGGCATTAAAAGCTCCGTGAAATGTAAACATGGTTGAAACGGCAAATGTTTTGTTATATACGGAACCCTGGTGGTGCAGGGGTTAAGAATTTAGATGCTAACCAAAAGGTTGGCAGTTCGAATCCACCAGCTGCTCCTTGGAAACCCTATGGGGCAGTTCTACTCTGTCCTTTAGGGTCTCTACGAGTCGCAATCGACTCAACGGCAACGGGTTTTGTTATATATATTTCACCACAATAAAATAATTTTCTAATAAACTCTATGAAAAACGAAAAGAATAAAAGGAAATGTAATTATAGGCCATCGGGTGCCTCTGCAATGAATAATGTCTACACTGTAACAAAATATAAATACTACTTATTGAATTTCAACTGTTACAATCAATCTATAGGCAAAGCATAGAAGACCTAATTATGGCTGGAAAATGAGAACATAAACGGTATTAACACTGAGCACTTAAAGTGAATGTTGAGATGACAGGAGCCAGGGAAAGGCAGGAGAAATAATAAATATGGCTACCCTACAAACAGTGAACCAAAACCCAAGATGGAATCAATAGCTGATGGAGTAAGAAAGGAAAAAAAAAAAAAGCCTTCAGCATATGATTTAAAGCAATAAAAGTAATCCACTGAGGAACTAAATAAAAATAGCTACATCACCATGGTGAGAGTAGGACAGGGTGGGGAGGGCTTGTTGAGATGAAACACATGAACTGAACCCTCATCTCTGAGAGTTCCAAATCAATAGAGGACGTTTCAAATTGAGAAATCAATAAACAGCAGCATAAGCATATTGTGTAGAGACAGGGAAGTAACTCCCAGAATAAAGAGCTAAATGAGAGAGAAGCAGCTGGCTCTGGGGAACAGGACTAGAGGAAGGGAGGGATGAGTGAGGTAGGGGACTGTTCCCGGCAGGCTCTTCTGTTCTAGTTTATTTTTAACCATGTGTACAAATTACTTTGATATAAAAAAATTTTTTTTAAGTATATCACAAGATGGACGAGAAGGTTGATGGTGAGAGCTTTCATGGCTGTATGTAAGTTCTGGGGACTAGATTCAGATGAATTAGATACCAGGGTCATAAAATATCTTGCAGGTAGGACTGAAAAAACAACCCAGGTAAATGAGGAGGACGTTGGAGATGAGAAAATGTTCTGATTTTCACAAAGAGACAGAAGGTATTTCTGGAAACTCTAGACCAAAAAGGGCTCAATATAGAATCCAGGCAAAATTCTAGCACAGATAATTAAACAGATGGCTTGGAAGTGCTTCGTGATTTATTTATTTATACTCTGCCTCCTTCCAAAAAGAAGGATTTTCAGTGGCTTACAGAGATACATAAATACAAGATTTAAAAAAATGTAATGAGGAAAGGTCCTCAAAAAGTTAAACAGTTACCACATGACCTAGTAAATCCAATCATAGGTATAGATGAACCTAGAAAACATTATGCTAAGTGACAGAAGCCAGACACAAGAGACCACGTATCACAGGATTCCATTAATACGAAAAATCCAGAATAGGTAAATCCACAGAGACAGAAAGTAGAGACTAGTGGTTGCCAGGGTGTGTGAGGAGAGAAGATTGGAAGATGACTGCTAATGGGTGTGGGGCTCCTTTTGGGGTGACGAAAATGTCCTGGAATCAGATAGTGGTGATGGCTGTACAGCCTTATGACTATACCAAAAACCAAATGAATTATACATCTTAAAAGGGAGAGTTTTATGGTATATGAATTATATCTCAATAAAAAAACATTATTATCAGAGATGGGCAGGCGAAGGAGAGGAATCACTTTCTGGACAGTAGATACTTGCTACTTTTGGTGATGGGAAAGACAAGACCAAATATGGGTGATGTCAGCACAACTTGATCAAGGTAAATAAAGACACTAAGAAGTACAAGAGAAAAAGGAACAATTTGAGTAAATGGTATAACATATACGATCTTGCAACAACAGTAAAAACAACCAAAAAATAGGTGTATATACACATTTCTGTGTACTACATATTATCCACATATACCACAAACCACATGGGGGCACAGTTACGGAGGCCTCCTAGATATTCAGACAACTCATGGCATTGGTTTACTGGGTTTAAAAGGCTTGGGACCACAGTCTTGGCAGACAACTCTGTCAATAGGCACATAGTTCATAAAGATAATGTTCTACGTCCTGGAGTGGTAAGTAGCATCTGGGGTCTTAAAAGCTTGTGAGCGGCCATCTAAGATAAAACTGTTGGTCTCTAGTCATATGGTGCAAAAGAGAATGAAGGAAATCAAAAGCTCGAAGAAGAAACTAGTCCATAAGACTGGTAGCTCACACAAACCACAGCCTCCTCTAACCTGAGGCCAGAAGAATTAGATGGTGCCCAGCTACCATTACCAACTGTTCTGACCACGGAAACAACAGAAGGACAGAATGGATAGAATGTGAGAAGAATGCAGAACAAAACTCAAGTTCCTAAAAAAGGCCAGACTTATCGGACCAACAGCGACTAAAGGAACCCCTGAGACTACCACTCTAAGATAACCTTTGAACTTGGATTTGAAGCGATTTCTGTAGATCACCTTTCAGCCAAATAATACATTGGCTTATAATATAAACAATATCACCTGAAAGTAATGTCCTCCCTTAAACAATTATCTGTATGAGACCAAACAGTCAACATTTACCCAAAAGCAAAGAAGAGAAGGCAAGGAAAAGAAGCTAGATCAAAGGAAACAGAGCAGACAAAATGGAAATAAGGAGAATGCTGACACACCACAAAAATTGTAACCAATGGCACAGAACAATTTGTATAAAAACCATTAAAGGAAACCTAATTTGCTGTATAAACTTTCACCTAAAACACAATAAAATATAATTTAAAAAATGCATTATTATGAAAAAATGAGGAAAATAGGAGGAAGAGAAAATAGACCCCAGTACACAGCATGTGTACCATAAAATTCTATATAGTCGATAAAATGGACCATGACTTTGGCCATGAACTTTCCAGCAGCCACTACAAACTTGGAAAATAATGTTAATTAAATGATTCCCTGCATTCGTAAGATAAACATAGTTTCCTAAGTGACGCAAATGATTTGCGCTCAAAAGGTCGGACATTCGAACCCACCCAGAGGTACCGCAGAAGAAACAGCCTGGTCACCTGCACCCATTAAGATTACAGCCAAGAAAACCCTATGGAGCAGTTCTACTCTGTACCACACGGGGTTGCCATGAGTGGGAATTGACTCCATGGCAACAAACAAGAGTTTCTTAGAATCACAGCTTTTCTTGGTGCTGATGCTCCATAGAAATCTCTCTTGGTATGTTGGTAAAGGGGCCCACTGGAGCAACATTCCCCTTGCAAGTCCAGTAAAAAGGGGCACGTAGTTACATTGTAGGGTCTTTCAATCTAGGCACAAAGCCAAAGTAGAACTCAATCAGGGCACATCGGTGAGAGGCCGAAATGGTACAGGATACGCGAGCCGTTCTCCAGCAGTACAGTGTAGATTATCCGGAGCTGCAGTTTCCAGCCTTGATTGCACATTAGAAAACCCTGGGGAGCTTCTGCAAAACACCCAAGCAGGGCTCCACCACCCGGAAGGCTGACTTTTTTAAAGCTTTCAAGTGACTCTAATACGTAACCACACCTGAGAACTGCTGAACAGATGAACTGTACATCCTTGACGACACCTTCTAACAAATATTATTTCTTCCTTCTGAGTTTTCATAAGTTCAAGGTTATATTAGCTAAACATATATTTGTGCAGCTAATATTTTCTGACCCCCACGCGTCTGTCAGTTTGTCGTACTGTGGGGGCTTGTGTGTTGCTGTGATGCTGGAAGCTATGCCACCGGTATTCAGATACCAGCAGGGTCACCCATGGAGGGCAGGTTTCAGGTGAGCTTCCAGACTAAGACAGACTAGGAAGAAGGACCCGGTAGTCTACTTCTGAAAACCATTACCCAGTGAAAACCTTATGAACAGCAGCGGAACATTGTCTGATATAGTGCTGGAAGATGAGCCCCCCAGGTTGGAAGGCACTCAGAAGATGACTGGGGAAGAGCTGCCTCCTCAAAGTAGAGTCGACCTTAATGACATGGATGGAGTAAAGCTTTCGGGACCTTCATTTGCTGATGTGGCATGACTCAAAATGAGAAGAAACAGCTGCAAACATCCATTAATAATCGGAACCTGGAATGTACGAAGTATGAGTCTAAAAAAATTGGAAATTGTTAAAAATGAAATGGAACGCATAAACATCGATATCCTAGGCATTACTGAGCTGAAATGGACTGGTATTGGCCATTCTGAATCAGACAATCATATAGTCTACTATGCTGCAAATGACAACTCGAAGAGAAGTGGTGTTGCGTTTATCATCAAAAAGAACGTTTCAAGATCTATCCTGAAGTACAACGCTGTCAGTGATAGGATAATATCCATACACCTACAAGGAAGACCAGTTAATATGACTATTATTCAAATTTACACACCAACCACTAGGGCCAAAGATGAAGAAACAGAAGATTTTTATCAGTTGCTGCAGTCTGAAATTGATTGAACATGCAATCAAGATGCATTGATAATTACTGGCAATTGGAATGCGAAAGTTGGAAACAAATAAGAAGGATCAGTAGTTGGAAAATATGGCCTTGGTGACAGAAACAATGCCGGAGATCGAATGATAGAATTTTGCAAGACCAAATAATTTTGCAAGACCAACGACTTCTTCATTGCAAATACCTTCTTTCACCAACATAAACAGCGACTATACACATAGACCTTGCCAGATGGAACACACAGAAATCAAATTGACTACATCTGTGGAAAGAGACGATGGAAAAGCTCAATATCATCAGTCAGAACAAGGCCAGGGGCTGACTGCAGAACAGACCATCAATTGCTCATATGCAAGTTCAAGCTGAAACTGAAGAAAATCAGAGCAAGTCCATGAGAGCCAAAATATGACCTTGAGTATATCCCACCTGAATTTAGAGACCATCTCAAGAATAGATATGATGCACTGAACACTAGTGACCGAAGACCAGACAAATTGTGGAATGACATCAAGGACATCACACATGAAGAAAGCTAGAGGTCACTGAAAAGACAGGAAAGAAAGAAAGACCAAGAGGGATGTCAGAGGGGACTCTGAAACTTGCTCTTGAGCGTCGAGCAGCTAAAGCAAAAGGAAGAATTGATGAAGTAAAAGAACTGAACAGAAGATTTCAAAGGGCGTCTCGAGAAGACAAAGTATTATAACGAAATGTGCAAAGGGCTGGAGATGGAAAACCAAAAGGGAAGAACACGCGCGGCATTTCTCAAGCTGAAAGAACTGAAGAAAAAACCAAGCCTCGAGTTGCAATAGCGAAAGATTCCATGGGGAAAATATTAAACGATGCAGGAAGCATCAAAAGAAGATGGAAGGAATACACGGAGTCATTATACCAAAAAGAATTAGTCGATATTCAACCATTTCAAGAGATGGCATATGATCAGGAACCAATGGTACTGAAGGAAGAAGTCCAAGCTGCTCTGAAGGCATTGGCGAAAAACAAGTCTCCAGGAATTGATGGAATATCAATTGAGATGTTTCAACAAACAGATGCAGCACTGGAGGTGCTCACTCGTCTATGCCAAGAAATATGGAAGACAGCTTCCTGGCCAACTGACTGGAAGAGATCCATATTTATGCCTATTCCCAAGAAAGGTGATCCAACCAAATGTGGAAATTATAGAACAATATCATTTATATCACACGCAAGCAAAATTTTGCTGAAGCTCATTCAAAAACGGCTGCAGCAGTGTATAGACAGGGAACTGCCAGAAATTCAAGCCGGTTTCAGAAAAGGACGTGGAACCAGGGATATCATTGCTGATGTCAGATGGATCCTGGCTGAAAGCAGAGAATACCAGAAGGATGTTTACCTGTGTTTTATTGACTATGCAAAGGCATTCGACTGTGTGGATCATAACAAACTATGGATAACACTGCGAAGAATGGGAATTCCAGAATGCTTAATTGTGCTCACGAGGAACCTTTACATAGATCACGAGGCAGTTGTTCGGACAGAACAAGGGAATACTGACTGGTTTAAAGTCAGGAAAGGTGTGTGTCAGGGTTGTATTCTTTCACCATACATACTTTATCTGTATGCTGAAAAAATAATACGAGAAGCTGGACTATATGAAGAACGGGGCATCAGGATTGGTGGAAGACTCATTAACAACCTGCGTTATGCAGATGACACAACCTTGCTTGCTGAAAGTGAAGAGGACTTGAAGCACTTACTAATGAAGATCAAAGACCACAGCCTTCAGTATGGATTGCATCTCAACATAAAGAAAACAAAAATCCTCACGACTGGACCAATGAGCAACATCATGATACATGGAGAAAAGGCTGAAGTTGTCCAGGATTTCATTTTACTTGGATCCACAATCAACAGCCATGGAAGCAGCAGTCAAGGAATCAAAAGACACATTGCATTGGGTAAATCTGCTGCAAAGGACCTCTTCAAAGTGTGGAAGAGCAAAGATGTCACCCTGAAGACTAAGATGCGCCTGACCCAAGCCATGGTATTTTCAATCGCATCATGTGCATGTGAAAGCTGGACAATGAATAAGGAAGACTGAAGCAGAGTTAACTCCTTTGAATTGTGGTGTTGGTGAAGAATGTTGAATATACCATGGACTGCCAAAAGAACAAACAAATCTGTCTTGGAAGAAGTACAACCAGAATGCTCCTTAGAGGCAAGGATGGCGAGACTGCGTCTTACATACTTTGGACATGTTGTCAGGAGGGATCAGTCCCTGGAGAAGGACATCATGCTTGGCAGAGTACAGGGTCAGTGGAAAAGAGGAAGATCCTCAACGAGGTGGGTTGACACAGTGGCTGCAACAATGAGCTCAAGCATAACAATGATTGTAAGGATGGCTCAGGACCGGGCAGCGTTTCGTTCTGTTGTGCATAGGGTCGCTGAGTTGGAACCGACTTGACGGCACCTAACAACAACAATAATATTTTCTGAATGCCTGCTATGTGCCTGCTATGCCAGGTGCTGTGCTATACTCCCGGGATATAAGGATCAATGCATGACCCCACCTGCATCCTCCAGGAGCTGACGGTCAGTCAGAGTCACAGACAGCTCAGCAGGTGATCACAAAAGAGGGACACAAGGCAGGTACCTTAGCCAGCCCTGGGTGGTGGTGAGCTCCCAGCAAGAATAGCTCACCCATGGAAGAGGGGTGGATGTGTTCAATATTTTTCTCAATGATTTGAACGACTGATTGTAACCATACCCACAGATGTGAGGCACCATCATTACTCGGAAACAGCTGGAGAAATAGTCCCTCTGCTGGATGGCTTGATCAGGATCCAAAGCACACTGGCAGGGAAGAGGAACCCAAACCGGAAATAAAAAGGGAGTGTAGGGAAGGCAACTAACAGGTGGGAGCAGCGATGCACTTGTCGTTCTAGCAGGGGCTTTGCAAGTCCTCTCATTTAATCCTACAACCACAATGTAAGAGTTTGACACTGTATGGTTAAAGAAAATTAGGCTTACAATGCCCAGGTGGCTGCCCTGAGCTGGCACAGTCAAGTGCAAGGCCAGAGCCAAGTCCAGCCTGGCTGGCTCCCAGGTCCAGTCTCTTTCCATTATTCTATGTATGTATATCAACTCCTGTACTTAGATTTGAAAAATCAACTGTACTTAGACTATCATTGTTGTTGTACGCCATCAAGTCAAGTTGATTCCTCATAGTGACCCCAGGTGACAGAGTAGAACAGCCCCGTAGGATTTTCTAGGGTGTAATCTTTACAGGAACAGGCTGACAGGCCTTTTCTCCAGCAGAGCCGCTGGTGGGTTTGAACGTAGACCTTTCAGTTAGCAGCTGAGCTCTTTAGCATTGTGTCACCAAGGCTCCCTCACACATAGACTAGATAGAAAGAATTGGGTCAATAGCTATTCCTGCAAGGAGGAGGGGATGTTAACGGCTAAGCTCTTGACTACTAACCGAAAAGATGGCAGTTCAAACCCGCCCAGAGGTGCCTCAGAAGAAAGGCTGGTGATCTCCTTTTGAATGATCACAGCCATTGAAACCCTGTGGAGTGCAGCTCTACTCTGCAACACGTGGGGTTGCTACAAGTCTGAATAGACTACGGCAACTGGTTTGGATTGTTGTTGTTGTTGTTTGTTTTTGGTATAAGCTCATGTACTAGCCCTAGGTGTGTAAACAGGAGTTGAACATGGGAGGCAGATGGTGTCACAGCAAAAATCCAGACTTTGGAGTCAGGAGACCTGGGCTCAAAATTCAGCTTCATTACTTACTAGCTGTATCACTTTGGGGAAGTTACTCTGCCTTCTTGAGCCTCGTGAAGGAAACAAAAAAGTAGAGATAACGATGCCTATCTCACAGGATCATTGTGAAGAAAAATAATGCATGTGCAGACAAGGAGAAGGTATTTACAATATGTGTAACTGACCAAGGGCACAAGCTATCTGGACTCTACTAATCTAAAGGTTGGCAGTTCAAATTCACCCAGCAGCACTGTGGAAGAAAAGCCTGGCAATCTTCTGTAAAGATTATAGCCAAGAAAACCCTATGGAGCCGTCCTGCTCTATAACACGTGGGGTTGCCGTGAGTTGGGATTGACCCAATGGCAACCGGTTTGGTTTGGTTTTGGTACTAAAGCTAAACAGGCACCTATTTTGTGACCTAGCAAGTTCATTTCTGGGAGTATGCTCAACAGAAATGAATGCTCATGTCTACCAAAAAGCAAGTACAAGAATGTTCAGAGCAGATTTACTTATAAAAGCTAACTAAAACAAACAAACCAACAAACAAACCAAACCCATTGCCGTCAAGTCGATTCCAACTCATATCAACCCTATAGGACAGAGTAGAACTGTTCCACAGGGTTTCCAAGGAGTGGCTGGTGGATTTCAACTGCCGAGCTTTTGGTTAGCAACCAAGCTCTCAACCACTGCACCACCAGGGCTCCAAAAAAGCTAAGTAGGAACAACTTAAATGTCCATCAATGGAGAAAATAACTTGTGGTGTTTCCATCCAATGGAATACTACATAGCAACGAAAAAGAATGAACTATGGCTGTCCACAAAATGCAGATCAATCTCACAGACATAATGTTGAGTGAGTACACTACTGTTTCTTGGGTGTTTCATGATATCTTGATCTGGGTGGTAGTTGTGTGAGTGTGTACAACATGTAAAACTCCACCAGGTTGTTCACTTAAGGCCTGTATACTTTAATATAAGTTTAACCTCAAAAAAAAAAAAGTAGATAGAAGTTATTGTATGTGATATGCTTGGCACAGAGTAGGCATTCAAATAATTGTCAAAGTTTCTGGAGAGGAGAGGGCAGCAAACTCATGAAGTGAATGCTGCCTAGAACAGCCCGGAACCCTGGGTGCACGGCTGGAAGCACTCTTTTTAAGAGGGTCACTGACAATCAGAGCTTTGCACTGTGGAGACAGAAGGATGGGGAGGGGTCTGGAAGGAATGGTTGACGGAAGCAGAGATGATGATGTGGAAACATTCAGACTTAGGGAGAACGTAAGGTGTCTTCACACAGCAAACGGCCCTCTTGGTAGAATGGGAATTAAACTTTTTCTTTGTGGTTCTAGAGCAGCGATGCTCAGCATTCGGCTGCACCAGAATCTGCTGGACTGTTTGTGAAAACACAGGCTGCTGAGCCCCTCCCGAGTTTCTGATTCAGCAGGTCTGGGACAGGACCGAGAATCTGCACTTCTGAGGAGCTCCCAGGAGATGCTGACGGGCTGGTGCACGGACACACTGAGAGCCGCTGCTCCAATGTACCAAACCAGGGCTGCGTTGAAGAGGGAGGTAGATTTTGGCTCAATATAAGGAAAAAACTTGCTACTGTTTAGAACTGTCCAGCAATAGAATAATAATAAAACAAAACCAAACCCATTGCTGTTGAGTTGATTCCGATTCATAGTGACCCTTTAGGACAGAGTAGAACTGCCCCATAGAGTTTCCAAGGAGAGCCTGGTGGATTCAAACTGCTGATGTCTTGGTTAGCAGCCACAGCACTTACCCACTATGCCACCAGGGTTTCCAGAATAATAATAATAGCAATCTAAAAGTAATGAAAACTTACTGAGAACTTGATGTTCCATATACTGTCTACATTTTCTCACAATAAGCTAGGTACCATTCTCCCCATTTTAAAGAGGAGGAAACTGAGGCTTGGTATCTCACAGACCTCACAGCTTAAGTTAGACCCCAGGACCACTGACTCAAAGCCCAGGTGAGCTTAAACTGAGGCTGAGTGGCTACCTCCCGGGATGCTGTGAACAGAATTGCATTTTTCTGAGTGGGAGGTTGCACTAGATAATTCCAGAGAGTCCTTCCCATCCTCAAAGCCAGACTCAGCTTCAACTAGCACTTTTAGGAGCTAACACATATACCAAAAAAAAAAAACCAAAAACCCGTTGCTGTCAAGTCAATTTTGATTGTAGTCCTCACAAAACAGATCACCAAGACTTTCTTCCTCAGTGCTGCTGGGTGAATTCAAACCGCCAACTTTTAGCTTAGTAGTCGAGTGCAAACCATTTGGGCCACCCAAGGACCTAAACACATATGAAGCACCAACTAGATTCCAGGTGGAAACCCTGGTGGCGTAGTGGTTAAGCGCTGTAGCTGCTAACCAGAGGGTCGGCAGTTCATATCCACCAGGTGCTCCTTGGAAGCTCTGTGGGGCAGTTCTACTCTGTCCTCTAGGGTCACTATGAGTCGGAATTGACTCGACGGCAACGGGTTTCGTTTTTGGTTTTTGTTTTTTTTTTTAATTCCAGGTACTATATTCTCTCCAGTGTAGGTATGTGGCCACTGTTTGAACTCTAAGATGCTTCCGGGTTACCTCACCTGTTCTTGCCCCTCCTATCTTCCTTAGCACATGCAGTAGCCAACCTTCTCACTCCAGGGCAGGCTGAGCACTCAGAGGGCATCCGGATGTTTGGTAAAGGAGGCTCTATGTACACACCGGCCTCTGCCGTGTTTGCATTCACCTTTGTAGAGTGGCTGGTCCGGCTGTGCTGTCTGCCACCGCCCCATGCCTGCCTCAGACAGAGCCAGACACCCCCGACACTCTGGACAGGGGGCAATGGTATGGGGACTAAGAAGACAAAATCTCGGAAGGGGGAGCTGCCTTCTTGCCCCAGACTGGGCCGAGGATCCACAGGATGCACTTAAAGACACCGAGCTGGAGATTTCACCGCTGCTCCTGCCTGGCCTCATGAGCGTCTGGGAAGCAGAGATGGGAGGACCCTCGGGACCAAGGGCAGGCCGGGGTCACTTAGGGAATCCTGCCAAGCATGAAATCAGGTCCAAGTCCCAGGACACCTCCCCCACTTGGCTGGTGGCAAGCAGGCCTCTTCTCCTGTACATTTTTTAGATTTAAGGTTTTCAGTTTTAGCAGAAACAGTAACAAAAACAAAATGCACAACACAGGTTACACACTGCAGAACTTTGGCAGCTATGATGCGGGCAAAAGAACAGTGGCCAGGGTGTCTAGCTCTCATTTCACTCGGTGTTGAGTTATCTTCTTTACCTTCTCCTTCTGTGTATTTCCAGGAGTCCCTGAGCCTCACAAATGGTTAAGTGCTCAACTACTAGCCAAAAAGTTGGTGTTTTGAACCGATGCAGAGATGCCTTGGAAGTCAGGCCTGGCGATCTGCTTCCAAACGGTCACAGCCTTGAAAGCTCTGTGGGGCGGTTTTCCTCCGCATACATGGGGTCACCACAAGTCAGAACGGACTTGACAGGCAACTAGATCACGTACAGATGGTACACGCTGTGTAGCTGATTGTTCCTTATCAACTTCCAGGTATAAGTGCGGCAGCTCAGTGTAGGCAAACAGCTCTCCCCAAGTGTTCAGAAATCTGGCACCCAGTGAGGAACAAACCACGTAGCCACTGCCCTTGGGGCACTTGAAGGAAAAAAGGTTGTAAACAGGTAATTAGCAATGTGATAGCTGGGGAGCCTCAAGGAGGGGGCTCCTAGGAAGATCAGAGAAGGCTTCCTGGAGGAGGTGATCCCTGATACAAATGAGATAACTTGGTATTCCCAAGCAAATGGATAGGTGTCAGTCACCAAGAGGTTAAGAAATCTTCAATCCTAGTTCCTTTCTTCCATTTACGCATAGTCCTTAGTGAGGGAGGTAGATAATTGCCTTCCAGTTTTTACAAGGAGGGAACTCGAGTTTCAGAGTAGTTAAGGAACCATCCAAGGTTTTCCTGGTCTCTCAGACTTTAGAATAACCACAGAGTGAGCAGCCAGGAATACAGATTAATACTTGAAAACACAGCACAAAGGAAAGATACAGCACCTCTGCCCTTGAGGAACTTTTTATAACTAGGAGATAAGGTATGCAGATGTAAAGTTACAAGTCACTGTAAAAGTGCTGGACAAATAATTGAGCTCACCAGCTATTTGTCCAGAAGTTGTTTGCAAAGCGTTCTGTGAGCTCGTGGGTTGGCAGCTGGAGGTTAGAGGTAAACGCAGTCCCAGCTCTTTAGAACTCTCCACCCTCGGGGGTGGGAATAGGGAGGCAGGAGCAGGGAGGTAAGAGTCCGTGGACTGTACCAGCTGACCCGTGAAGCCTGCTTGGGGGCCGAGGAGTGGCTGGGGGCTTGCTGAAATTTGGGAGTTTGATAGAATTTATCTGAGAAATGTTCCTGGAGGAGGTGGCCAATGTGTTATGCTGGAAAACAGAGGAAGCAGAGAAAGAGAAGAAAAGAGAGGATAATAAGCAAAACCTTTTCATATAGTCATCCTCCCAGACCCAGCTCAGAAGTCACCTCCTCCGTGAAGCCTTCGCAGGCAGCTTAAATACTGCCCCCCTCCAGGCTCTCAAAGCTTCACATTACAGAACGTGCTGACCTCTGCACTTTCTTACCTTCTTGCCTTGGCAGTGCCCAGCACCCAAACGGCTTTTGACTAATTGTCACCTTGATAAAGTCCAGGGAAGTATCTGGAGTTCCAGGGTGAAGGTCCCCTTTACCAGTGCTTCTCGGACTTCAGGTACTTATCAGTCACCTGGGGATCTTATTAAAATGAAGAGTCTGATTCTGTAGGTCTGAAGTGTGGCCCAGGAGCCTGCATTCTTAACAAGCAGGTGGTGTGCACGCTGCCAGGCCACGGCCACACTTTGAGCAGTAAGGCCCTACAGTGTCCCCTCTGCCCAGGGGTTCCAGTAGTGGAGCCATGAGATCATGCCCACCTGCCCACCACAGGGACCATGGCTGAAAGGGCTGAGAAGGAAGGTGGGCGGGTGCCCCCAGGACAACTAGGCATCACGTGGGACAACCAACTTCTCTCCAGGGGCTGGTCCTCCCTCACAGTGGCACTGGGATCTGCTCCAGCCCCCTAGACTGTATCAGGGAGGGGGGCCCAGGGTCCCTCTGGCTCAGTTGGTCTACAGGCGATAACAGTTACTTATTCCACAGTAATAACAGTGGCCCTGTATAGCACTTGTGATTATAATTATATAGAAAGTTACACTCTGGAAAAAACGCAAATGATAACCACAAGCATTTCATTGAGTCCTCTGTGCCACTCCCACAGAATTCCAGAACCAAAGATCTTGGAAAGAACAACCTCTGATTGAGTCTCCTCTCGACTCCCATCACTGCTGAGAAAAGCTTGTCTTCTTTTTTGTGTGTGTGAAAACATACATAGCAGAACATAGCCCATTCATCAGTTTCTACATGTATAATTCAGTAAAAATGGTTACATTCTTCACATGTCAGCATTCTCGTTATCTCTACCCATGTTGTTTCACAGCCCCTGACTTAGACTTACTACCTCCAAATTGACTACACAAAGGCATTCGACTGTGTGGACCATAACAAATTATGAATAACATTTCGAAGAATGGGAATTCCAGAACAATTAACTCATGCCAAACCTGTACAGAGACCAAGAGGCTGTCATTCAAACAGAACAAAGGGATGCTGCGTGGTTTAAAATCAATAAAGGTGTGCATCAGACTTGTATCCTTTCACCCTACCTTTTCAATCTGTATGCTGAACAAATAACCCGAGAAGCTGGACTACATGAAGAACTGGGCATCAGGACTGGAGGAAGACTCATTAACAACCTGTGATATGCAGATGATGCAATCTGGCTTGCTGAAAGTGAAGAGGACTTGAAGCACTTGCTGATGAAGATCAAAGACCACAGCCTTCAGTATGGATTGTACCTCAACATAAAAATGCTTACAACTGGCCTAACAAGCAACATCACGGTAAATGGAGAAAAAATTGAAGTTGTCAAGGATTTCCTTTTACTTGGATCCACAATCAACGCCCACGGAAGCAGCAGTCAAGAAATGAAATGACGCATTGCATTGGGCAAATCTGCTGCAAAAGACCTCTTTAAGGTATTAAAAAGCAAAGATGTTACCTTGAGAACTAAGGTGTGCCTGACCCAAGCCGTGGTATTTTCAATCACCTCATATCATTCAAAAACTGGACAATGAATAAGAAAGACCAAAGAAGAATTGATGCCTTTGAATTACGGTGTTGGCAAAGAATATTGAATATACACCACGGACTGCCAGAAGAACAAACAAGTCTGTTTTGAAAGATACACAGCCAGAGTGCTCCTTAGAAGTGGATGGCGAGACTTCATCTCATGTACTTCGGACCTGTTATCAGGAGGGGCCATTCCCTGGAGAAGGACATCATGCTTGGTAAAGTAGAGCATCAGTAAAAAAGAGGAAGACCCTCAACAAGATTGACTGACACAGTGGTTGCAACAATGGTCTCAAACACAGCAACGATGCGAGGACAACACAGGACCGGGCGGTGTTTTGTTCTCTTGCACAGAGTCACTATGAGTCAGAACTGACTTGATAACATCTAACAACAGTAACACTCTGTAAACTTCTCGTCTATGCGTTAGGGTTCCTGTTGACAATTTGATCTCATATAGATAATTCTTTAAAAGATCGCAATGTTCACAGCAAACATTCTTTACTAATTTAGCTAAATAGTTGTTTAGTTTAAAAGATGATTTCTGTGATAATTTTAGTTTATGGTTTGAAGATATTTCTCAGAGAGAGAGATTCAGGGGTCCCTCCAGTCTCAATAGATCCAATAAGTCTGGATTCTGTAAGAATTTGAAATTCTGTCCCACATTTCCCCCCTCATTTGTTCTTTCTTGACTGACAACCTCTGCTGACTGGGACCTTACAATTTCCTGGACGTCTGCTTCCAGTGAGGGTCACCTCTGGTTGCAGGCAGGGTTTTATACTGAACTGCATTGCACATCCCTGTAACTGCTCCCACTGGCCAGAAAAGAAAGAGCCTAATTGCTCTATAGGAGTTAGGCCTTCACACACATAGCAGCCACGACTTTACTTCTCCAACCCAAACACCTAAAATTCTTTCCTGACTTTCCCAGAAGTGCCTCCCTGCTATGTCATAACTAGTTCAGCTCTCCCAGCCACAGTGATAGCCCTGATACAGTGAGGCACTCCACAGTGTTTGTGGAGCTAGAAGCATTCTATAGCTTGATCTGGGTGGTGGTTACAAAAGGTTTGTTAGTTGTCCCCATGCACCACAGAATGAAATACTGCCAGGTCCTGCGCCATCCCCATGATGGGTTGCGGATTGGACTGTTGTGATTCATAGGGTTTTCATTGCTTGGTTTTCAGAAGCAGATCGCCAGGCCTTTCTCCCTAGTCTGTCTTAGTCTGAAAGCTCTGTGGAAACCTGTTTGGCATCACATCAACACGCAAGCCTCCATGGGAAGCGAGAATTCTACCACTGAACCACCACCCTACAAAGGCGTAAACATTCATTTAGGATCAGCACGTTTTACTGTAAGTTATACTTCAATAAAATAGTACAAAGTAAGTAGTAAAAAACAAAATGAGTCACCCCATGAGTATAATACTCACCCCCCTTATATCCTTTCTAGAACAGGGCAGGTTAACACAAACAAATAAAATCCAGGGTACAGGTGTGCTCTGTGGAGAGGGCTGGATAGAAAGCCTACCTGCCTCCTCTCAGGGCTCCAGTCTGGAGGCTAAGCCTGGCAGCTTTTTCCAACAAAAAGGGCATTTCCTTGGAACTCTTTTTCCAGAGGATTATTTCAGGACACCCCCCCCACCACCTCCTCACTTCCCCCAAATCTAGGAAGAAGGAGATACAGAGTCCTGGACAGCAGACACCCTCCTTCTTCTCACACCTGTCTAGGCACAGGTGGGATGAGGCTGATGGCAACCGGCTCTCAGGCTCTTCCAGGGAGCCTGGGATAAAGAGGACTGTTAAGTTGTTTAGGATTTTCGACCTAAAGGATATTGTGCTTAACCTCTCCAGGGTTCTAATGAAAGCCACGAATACTCTCCGGGGGGGCGTTGGGTATGTAGAAGATTTGCCCTCTTTTCCGGGGGAGAGGAGGGCGCCGTCAGACCCTCGAAGTCCATCTGCGAAGCCCCTAGGTTTAAGGGGAGAGATCTTGGGTTTCCTCCACCGCCAAAGCCCAGGCCAGGTTGGTGTGTGGGAGCGCTTGTACCTAGGCGAAGGGCTGGGAGATCCCTCTCTCGAGCCTGTGTACGTACAGGGCGTCGCGGGGTCTCAGTTTGCCCAGCTCTAAAATGGGCACTCAGAGCCCTCCGACCCCGGCGCTGAGGAAGAGATGGAGTGGGGCGAAGAGCGGCTCCGGGCTGGGCTCCGCAGCCGGGGGAGGGTGGGCATGTGTGTTTGGCAAGCAGGGGGAGCGGCGCCCGGGCCGCACGCGGGAGGCGCAGAGCCGGCGCGGGGCCCACCGGCCGCCGAGGCGCCCCCGCCGCTCCGCGGGCCGAGGGCGGGGCCCCTGGCCGGGCGGCCCCTCCCGGCCCCTCCCGGCCCCTCCCTCCCGGCCGCCGGCCTCCCCAGCCCGGCCGGCCTCCGCGGGCGGCGCGGCACTCGGGCAGCGGCCGCGAGCCGGGAGCGGGGCCATGGGCTGCGACGGGCGCGTGTCGGGACTGCTCCGCCGCAACCTGCAGCCCACGCTCACCTACTGGAGCGTCTTCTTCAGCTTCGGCCTGTGCATCGCCTTCCTGGGGCCCACGCTGCTGGACCTGCGCTGCCAGACGCACAGCTCGCTGCCCCAGATCTCCTGGGTCTTCTTCTCGCAGCAGCTCTGCCTCCTGCTGGGCAGCGCCCTCGGGGGCGTCTTCAAGAGGACGTGAGTGCCGGCCCGCTGCCCCCGCCCGCAGCCCCCCGCTCCCTCCGCGCCTCTCCCGCCGCGCTCGGCACCGCCGCGGCCACCCTGCCCTTCCCGCCGCCGCCCCGCTCCCAGCGGGGCTGCCCGCGCCTCTGCGGGGGGCCGGCGACCACCCCCCCCCCGCGCCCCGGCTCTGCTCCCTTCGCGCCGCCTTAGCTGCAGGGCTGCCCCCCTCCCCCACCCCAGCTCTCCCCGGAAAACTCCTGAGACTGAAGGTGACTTCTGGGTTATTTATTTTCCTTCACTCACCCCTGAGAGAGGGTGAAACCAGCTCTCAGCCCGCTTCTCCCACCCCTCACCTCAGAGAGAGCGAGGGAGCCGTGGAGTTTGTGGCGGCGGGAGGCCTCTCCCGCACAGCGGGTCTGAGGCTTGGTAGCGGCCCCCGCTGCCAGGGGCGGTTTTGGCCGTGAAGCGGAAGGTGAGTGGGAGTGTCACCCCAGTGGCAGTGCCGGGTGCCAGAGCTGGCCTGCGGCTTGACAGAGCTGCTGGGCGCGGGCTCCGCTCAGGTAATCAGCTCCAGGTCAGCTGCCACGGGCTACCCCTTCCCCGGGTGGCCATGGGGCTGGTGGGCCTGTGTGGTCCTGGCTCGCCGGGACAGCCTTCCTGCATGGACCACTGCCCAGGAGGCAGAGCCCGTCCAGCCCTGAGACACGCAGGACCTGGCTGCTAGGGCCAGGTGGGGGAGGCACAGATGTCTCACCCAGGGGGACCCTCATCCCAGGTGCCCCTCCTGCTCCCTGCTGATGTTACTTCTCCCTGGCCTCTGCCTGGGCAGGGCTCTCCCTGGCATGGCTCCCGGGGATGCCCCTTTGCATACCATTCTAGAGCCCCGTTCACAATGGACCGGGCAGCTTGGGGAAGGCATTGTCACAGGCCTCATCTCTCCTCCTCCCCCCTCCTCCACAGCGTTTTTGGAAAAGCAGTGGAATTCACTCTCCCAGTGCAGATGGGAAAACAGAGACCCAGAGCGGGGGCATAGATGATGTGCAAGCCAGAGGCTGGTGCACTGAATTCTCTAGTCCCAGCTCTCGGCCAAGTGGTTTCCTGGATTGCGTGGACTCAGGCAAGCAGAGGGCCTTAGGAAGAAACCACAGCTGGGCTATCCCAGAGAAACCTCTGGAGGGACAATTCTGGGCCAAGCCGCAGGCCAGCACTGCTCCTAGCTGTCACTCCTACTCTCCATCCTGTTGTCATCAAGTCGATTCTGACTCACAGCGACCCTGAAGGAGAGAGTAGAACTGCCCCATAGGGTTCCCAAGGCTGTAATATTCACGGAAGCAGCCTGCCACATCTTTTTCCCATGGAGCAGCTGGTGGGTTCCAACCGCTTAACCACTGCACCACCAGGATTCCTTAAGCGGTCTCCATGAGAGTGGGTTTTCCACTCCACCTCAGTCAGTGCGGTTGAAGAGGAGCTCAGGTGTCCATACAGATGGACCCCACCTTACCAAAAACCAAAAAGCAAACCCATGCTGTTGAGTTGATTCTGACTCATAGTGACCCTATAGGACAGCGTAGAACTGCCCCAGAGGGTTTCCAAGGAGCAGCTGGTGGAGTCAAACTGCTGACCTTTTGGTAAGCAGCAGAGCTCTTAACTACTGCATCACCAAGGCTCCTGGGCCCCACCCTAGGCCACCCAAATTTACAAAACAGTACTCATTAGGGAGTGATTATCCCATTACCAAATCGTCTTATAAACAAAATTCTCCTCTTAAATAGCAACTGTCTTTGTGTGCAGTAGTGTTTTTGTGGGTTTGGCACAGGACTTTTGTGAATTGTGTAGGGCGATTCAGAAAACCTTAAAAAGCTCAAGATCCGTTTTGCCTACAGGCTTAATTAGAAATGAAGATAAGTATCTCTAGATATCAGGGTGCTTTTCCCCCTAAAGTATTCTGACTTACGAAAGCTCCCTTACCCGGGACTTTTTAGGAGTATGTGTAGTGCAAAGAGCAGGAAGGAAAATGGGGGATCATTCCAAATGGTAGGTTGGTGAGCTTGGTTTTGTGAAGCCGACAGAGATACACACCCAGCTGGGCCACCTCTTCTTGCTTGCTTATTGACTCCCTAGGGCTCCTTTTTTGAGGGTTCCTTCCTCTCCACCAGCAGTGGAGAGGCCCTGCAAGAGGAGACTGGCTCCAAGAAAAGAAAGATGGCAGTGGCAACAACACTAATTTACTGAGCACTTACTCTGTGCCTGCCATTGGTCTTAGTGCTTTACATGTGTGACTCATTTAATCTGAAGAACAACCCTGTAAAAGACTACTGTTATCTCCATTTTATGCATAAGGAAATTTACAGAGAGATTAAGTGATTTGCCCAGCTGCTAAGAAGCCTAGCTTACACTTGTACCTGGCAATTGTCTCTAGAACCAGATACTTCGGAAATGTCTCTTGCTTTGTGAATGGACGGAAACCCTGATTGTGCTGCTAACCAAAAGGTCAGCAATTCGAATCCACCAGGTGCTCCTTGGAAACTCTGTGGGGCCGTTCTACTCTGTCCAATAGGGTCGCTATAGGATCACTATGAGTCAGAATCGACTTGACCACGATGAGTTTGGTTTTTTTGCTTTTTATGAACAGCCAGCTTCAGCTCTGCAGATCAGACACAGGCCTGGGATGAGTATCCCTGTGGTACTCATGGAATGAGTATTCCTGAGTTCCCACAGTCCTGGGAAGGAAGCTGTGGGCCTCTGGGGCTTCCTGCTGGCAACTGAGGCCCCGTAGGTCCTAACAGCAGTTCAGGTTTAAATTCTGAACCTCTGTTCCTCCCTACTGCGCCACCCCGCCCCCCCCAGCCCATTGCCAAAGCAAAATGCCGTAAAGAACACTTTCCTTTGGCTAAGAGCAAAGCAGACTTCCAGTGGAAATGGAAGGATCCCACAGGGGAGGCCTTTGGTGCAGACAGAGTCCACTACTACCTAGCTAGTGCTGAGCAGCTCCTCCTAATCCCCCCAAACAAACAGAACCTCCTTCAGCTCTAAAACCGGCCTCTAAAGCCTGGTTCCTTGGGGCCTCACCACTTCTCAGTTCAAATGCTAATACCCCTGGAAGTGATTTCAGCTTAAGTGATTACCCGCTAGTGTGAGCTAGGCTGGTACTTGTGAGTAGGGGATTGGTTTAACAAATCTGCAGGACAGCTGTTGCGGGGGAGTTGGGGGGAGTGCGGGATGGCATGCCAGGGAGGACAGTGGGGCCTGCCTCTTTCTCTCAGGTTCCTGCTTGGGCCAAGCCTACTGCCTGACCCAGACTTAGTACCCAGGAGGAAAGGAGCTTCTGGACTCTGACATAGAGGCATGCCTTGGAGGGACAGCGTGGGGAGAAATCTTGGCAAGAGCATCTGATGTTAGGATGGGGACGGGGAGGGTTTGGGCCCTCTGCTCAGGGTAGCTTCAGCCTTCCCCTTGTGTCTATCTGTCTGTCTGTCTTTCTCTTTCAACCTCTGTTACTTGATTGTGGGGCTTCTAGCCTAGACAGAGACCTTGAAGGAGGTCACTGCACGTGGGCCAAGAAGGAGAGGGGGGTGCAGTTAGGCTAAGAAGAATTTGGACTAGACCTTCCTTAGAAAAACCTTGCTTACCATGAACAGGGAAATCAGAAGAGAAAACAAAAGCCACCTGGCTGACAAGGTATATAGGTATGTGCTTTGTCAGACTGGAAAGGGGAGGTGGTATTTAGAGAAGGGGTTAGTTTTTTTCCAGGTGTATTGGGGACCTGTCTAACCACTCTGGGCAGCTGGGAGACCCCATTATCTCAGAGGCATCAGGGTAACAAAATGGCTTTCAGAGCTCCCACAGCAGACTTCCCCTCACCTCTCCTTGGCCTTTCCCCTGCGTGTACCCTCTCCATCGAAAGCTTGTTGGGTTCTTCCTCTCTTTGCCCCATTCACTATCTCCTTCTCAACTTTTCTTTTTTCTCAAATCCTTATCAGCCTGCATGTCCTGCTGTGCCCCAGGCCCCACTGTTGCTCCCTCTGCCCATTGCATGAAACCCAGTCTCCTGCACACTGTTTCCCAAGCCAGCCTCCTGGGAGGGGGCTCTCCTCCAGCACGTTCCTCCTCTGCACTGACCTGCTGGCCCACTGACCCCCTGCGGTCCCCAGTACATGACACAAATGCAGTGCTGTCCTGAGCTGGACTGTGGTTGGTCTTCCCCTACTAGAAAGCCTCTGCTGGGTAGCAGATCGTTTTTTGTTTTTGTTTTTTGTATGAGTGTATCCCAAATATTGCATAGGACATATTTATGCTAAAAAATTATTTTTTTATTGTACTTTAGATGAAGGTTTACAGAACAAACTAGTTTCTCATCAGTCAGTAGACACATTGTTCTGTGACCTTGGTTAACAACCCCACAACATATGAACACTCTCCCTTCTCAACCCAGGGTTCCCTATCATCAGCTGTCCTCTTCCCTCCTGCCTTCGAGTCCCTGCCCCAGGGCAGGTACACCCCTTTAGTCTTGTTTTGTTCCATGGGCCTGTTCAATCTTTGGCTGAAGGGTGAACCTCAGGAGTGACCTCATTACTGAGCTGAAAGGGTGTCTGGGGGCTATGTTCTCAGGGAAAAATTATTTGTTATTTGTCTGGGGTTAGAGTTTAACTGGTGAGTGTCCTGTACTTTACCTGACAACCCTAAAAGAGAGGAAGAAGAAGCCTCTGCTCCTCTTCCAGCAGCCTGTCAACCCGCTAGCATCCAGCAAACCTTTACCTAAAGCTTCCTGGCCCCCACACCAGACGTGATCCTAGCTTTACAAATCCTTCTCAACATGGAGTTACCAAAACCCAAAAAACCAAACCCGTTGCTGTTGGTTTGATTCCGACTCATACTGACCCTATAGAACAGGGTCGAACTGTCCTCTAGGGTTTCCAAGGCTGGAATCTTCATGAAAGCAGATTGCCACATCTTTCTCCCCTGGGGCAGTTGGTGGGTTCCAACCACGAACCTTTCAGTTAGCAGCTGAGTTTTTTAACCGCTGTGCCACCAGAGCTCCTTGGAGTTAATCGTATAACCGAATAATTCCACCCGAGAGAACTGAAAACGTGTCCACACAATAACCTGTACACAAACATTCATAGCGGGATTATTCCTAAGAACCAAAAAGTGAAAACAACCCAAATGGCCCTCAGCAGATGAACGGATTAACAAAATCAGGTAGAGCCATACAATGGGATATTATTCACCCATAAAAAGAATGAAGCACTGATATCTGCTACACATGAACTTTGAAAATATGCTAAGGGAAAGAAGCCACGAAAGACCACATACTGTCTGGTTCCATTTGTATAAAATGTCCAGAACAGGCAAAGCTATAGTCCAGAAAGTGGCCTAGTGTTTGCCTATGGCTGGGGGCGGGTGTGGAGAATAATGGGGAATGACTGCTAATGGGTACAAGTGTTTCTTTTTGGAGTGATGAGCACGTACAAAGCTTGTATTGCGGTAATAGTTGCATGACTGGCTGCTACTCTTCAGCTGGGACAGGGCGGGGTGGGGGCAGTAATACCTCCTTCTAACAGCCCTGCACCGGCCTCCTGGGGTTGCCCAAGGGAGTTGCAGCAGGAATGGGGCAGGGCCTGGGGGACAATCCAGGAGCTGGCTCCGTCCCTCCCCGACCCACCACTGAGCAGGGTACTCTGGGCCCTACGGTGTTCTTTACAGGAGCTCAGGGCAGGAGGGAACGGGCGTTGCAGGGGGGCGGGGTGCGGGGAGCTACAAGTGGCTGGGGAGGATCCCAGGGAGCAAGAGAAGGAAGAACAAATGTAACCTGACCTTGAGTCCTCAGAGCAGCCTCAGGAGGCAGATCTTACTATTCCCATTGTATAGTGAAGAAAACTGAGGCCCAGAGGGGCTAAAACGAAGGTACTTGCCCCAAGCCACATAGCTGGGAAGTGGCAGAGGTAGGCCACTTCACCCATGTTGCCAAAGCTGCTTTGACATTATTCTTCCATAATTTTCAACTACCCACATTCTGGAAGGGGCTGTTGACCAGGCCATTTAGAACAGGCAGTGCATTTATTTCATTCTGGCTCTGCTATATAACTGGGACTTGGTTTTGCTTGGCAGCAACATACCATTATAAAGAAATTTGTTCAGGCTAATTTTTGGAATATCTAGGCATGGTCCTGCTGAAGCAATTGGGAGGCTAGGCAGCCTGGGATCCAAAAACAAGGGTCTCCTGTGGTGCAGGAGTCCCCATTATTTGCGGTTGGTCTCTATGCCCCTGCTGCCCAAGAACCCCAGGCCCAGTGTGGGCTCAGCCCTCCCAGGCCCTGCTGCGGGCGCCAAGCTGAAATCACAGCCCAGGCATTGGCAGGAGGGGATTTCCCAGGTTTGGTTTCCCTCTGGCCTCTCTTTTCCGCCCGAACTCCCTCTTTCTCCCTTCCTCCTGCCTGTCCCTAGGCCTGGGAGCAAAAAAGCCCCCGTGGGCATCTCGTGTCCTTAAGAATGACAAAGTGAGCAGGTACAGATGGGATAGGGGAGAGGGCTGGACCGGGCAGCCTCACCCCTACGCCCCTACGCCCCCGCAGCCCCAGCTCTTCCCCAGCTCCTCCCCTTGCTCCTGGGTCTCCTGCTGCAAGCCCCAGAAGCCAGGCAGCCCTTTATTCTGTCTGTGTCTGTCTATCCCCTTCTCTCTCTCTTTTTCTGTCATTCCCATCAGATAATCTACTAAAATTCCTATCTCAGCCTCCTAACAGTCTCCAGGCTGTCCTGTGTGGGGTGATTCATGACTGTCTCAAACACTTTTCATTTCACTGGCAACATGCAGAAGGAGCCCTGGTGGCACATTAGTTAAAGCTCTCGGCTGCTAACTGAAAGGTTGGTTGTTCAAACCCACCAGCCGCTCTCTGGGAGAAAGATGTGGCAGTTGGCTTCCAAAAAGATTTCAGACTTGGAAACACTATGGGGCAGTTCTGCTGTGTCCTGTAGGGTCACTATGAATCAGAATCAACGTCACCCAACGATAGCGACATCCAGCAACCCCGAACCAGGCATGGGGGTTCCACAATGAATGGCCTTCGGAAGCAATTAGGATATAAGCATTTGGAGCCGCCATAGCCCCAGCAGAAGGACGTGGGGGCCTAGAGACTGCAGCTGCTCTCCATTGCTCCTGATCCTGCCATTCAAGGCTCTGCAGAACCTTGCCTTGTGCTCCCCGGTGGCCCCCTTCCCTCCAACCAGGCTGGGTCTCTGGCCCACCACCAGCCCTTTTCTCTCTCCTCTCGCTCGCTCTCTCTCACACACACACGTTCCCCCATTGTGCATGTGGGAAAGCAACACAGTGTAGGAAATAAAACATCAGAAGACCTGGGTTTCAGTCCAGTCTCTGTCAGTTACTCTCTCAGCCTTTCTCAGCCTCGGTTTACTCATGGGTGGAATGGGCATAATTACAAAGGCTACCTCAGGGCCAGCAGGGAGGGGCCGAGCACTGGGGACGGGGCCTGCACCAAATGTTCTGAAACTGCAAGCAAATGTTAGCATCATCTTCATGTCCTTTCCAGATTACACACTTCTCAGCTTACTCAGTTTGCTGATCCCAGGCCCCGTTCCCTCCAGATGTTGCTACAGGATTAACCACCCCAACCCAAGTTTTTCAGGGAACAATGCTAATGTGCGCATTCTTGAAAAGAGTAAGGTTGGAGCCTGTGTGCTTTACCACAGAGTGGTGAGTGAGGTGGAGATGCCGTGCCCGGTGTGCCAGGGTCGAGGGGGGACTATCTGACAGTGCAGATAGGGGGCCCTCTTGTTATCCCTGAAGGCTGCCTGCACGCAGTGTGGGAAACCTCGTCCAAGGGAGGAAAGGGGAGAAAGAGCTATTATGAGAGGTCTATCGTTTTTATCAACCTGCCGTGTGCACTGGTGCAAGGAGGAGGAGAAGGAGACACGGCCGCCACATCGCAGGAAGCAGACACGCGTGAAACCACAGGGCCACCTGTGGCGGGCTGGAACACGGCCCAGGTGGTCGGCACTGTGTGCTGTCAGAGCTGCGACACAGGGTTGCCCCCACACGTGACCCTCTCATTCTCCTCCTACTGGGTGGCCTTGAAGTGAGCCCCTGCCCCCCTCACTCACAGGCACACAGAGTCCTGAGCTGGCAACAGGCAGGGGTCAGATCAGCCTGGAAGCCAGGAAAGAGAAAATCACCAACTTCTGCTATCAGCAGAGACGGCCTGATAAGGGTTCAGTGGGGCAAAATGAAACTGCGGAGAGCCAAGGCTATCAGAAGCAGGAGCTGCCAGGAAAAGTCACAGCCTGGGGAGTCAGTTGGGGGCCCCCTTCTTTTCCTCAGTGTGCTAGAAACTGAGGAAGGTTGTCTTGACCATGCTACCCCCCACCTCCATCTCTCCAAGTCCAGCAGCCAGATTGGAGACTGGCTGTGGGCTTTCTAATTTTTTATGAAAAAGGTCCTCTGCAGCCTCTCTCTTCCAGAACCTTCTTGCTGTCCCATCTCCCCACCCCCCACCACATTACCTTTTCAGATGCCCCAGCAGATGTAAGTCTTTAGTCCTTTGCCTGAGAGTCTAGTTATTGGGCAGGGTGTCCCAAAAAGACCTTGACAGAGCCTTAGACACCCCAGTCATTTATTCACTCCTTCATTCATTCACTTATGGGAAACACCCTCAGCCTCCCTGCTTACGGGCTCCTCTGCCTCCTCTTCTGTTGTCTGAAGAGAGGTGAAGGTCATCAGGGTCACCACTTGGAGGCCTCTCAGTGGGGATGGGCTCAGGGCCTTCCAGACACTTACAAGCACAGAACCCAACACCTCTGCCCTCTAGAAAGGTCACCAAATCCCCAAATACCTCAGCTGTGGGCTTTGGTTGAGGTGGGCCAGGCCTTCTGCCCGTGAAGGGGACTGGCGGTATCACCATTTCTGTGTGGAGAGGACACACCACAGCCCACAAACCTCTCCTTTGGGCGAGAGGAAGTGCTCGTCTCAGGGATCTGGGGTTCAGGTTTCATCCCAGGCCCCCTGCCATTTCACGCATCTAGCACGGTTCTCTTGGGGTGCTCAGAACAGTCCCCTCACCCCATCCCTGGGAGGGACAGGAGTTATTTTTTCATTTTTTTTTTCTTTTAAATTGTACTTTAGATGAAGGTTTACAGAACAAACTAACCCAGTGCCGTTGAGTCGATTCCAACTCCTAGCGACCCTACAGGACAGAGTAAAACTGCCCCATAAAATTTCCAAGGAGCGCCTGGTGGATTCAAACTACCGACCCTTTGGTTAGCAGCCGTAGCACTCAACCACTACGCCACCAGGGTTTGCTAGTTTCTCATTAAACAGCTAGTACACATATTGTTTTACAACATTGGTTAACAATCCCACAGCATGTCAACATTCAGGGACTGGAGTTATTTTTGCACGTGTTTGTTTATAAGTAATAGTACTTGCCCTTTGCTGAATGCCCAGGATGTGGAGCGCCGCATCCTGTCTGAATACTCACAGCAACGCTCAGGTGGGCACCGTTACCTCCCACTTACAGATGAGGACTTAGAGAAATTAAACAACTTGTCCACGATCCGTAAAAACCAGGGGCTGTGGAGTCAACTCCAATTCATGGCAACCCCATGTGTGCAGAGTAGAACTGTGTTCCGTAGAGTTTTTAATGGCTGATTTTTCAGAAGTGGGTTGCCGGACTTTTCTTCCAAGGTACCTCTGGGTGGGCTTGAACTGCCAACCTTTTGGTTAGTGGCCGAGTGCATCAACTGTTTGCTTTACCCAGGGATTCCACTCCTTGAAAAATAATCCCCCATTTCCCCTCCACGACCCACTTCTTCCACCGCTCCCGCTCCCTTCCTGCCAAAGGGTGGGGGAGATGTCTTGGCTCCCCCGAGGCCACCCAGTGAATGAAGGAGGAGGTGGGGGCCCTTTATCCGACAGGCTCCAGGGTTCCGCATCCCTGACTCATGCCTCCCCTGCTCCAGGCTGGCCCAGTCGCTATGGGCCCTCTTCACCTCGTCACTGGCCATCTCGCTGGTGTTTGCCGTCATCCCCTTATGCCGCGACGTGAAGGTGCTGGCCTTGGTCATGGCGCTGGCGGGCCTGGCCATGGGCTGCATCGACACCGTGGCCAACATGCAGCTGGTGAGGATCTACCAGAAGGACTCAGCTGTCTTCCTCCAGGTGAGACCAGCCAGCGGCAGGGGTGTGGGAGTGGAAGAGCATAGGGGAGAGGGCTCCCTCGGCCCTGGTCCCCCTTCACCTCTCTTTTCTTTGCACCCCGACTCTTGACCCTGTCCCCAGACCCAGGCATCCTTTTTCTGGGCCAGGGTAGTGACTCAGAAGGGGCACCAGGGGCTCAGCCCAGTGTTACCACTTAGCAGCTGTGCCACACTGGGAAGCTACTCAGTATCTCTGGACTTTGGTTTCCTCATCTCTAAAACCAGGCAATGATCCCTGCCTGACTTACAGGATTGTCACAGGACTCTAAGTGCCAACAAGAGAAAGTTCTTCATGAACCCTAAAAAATGGTGTGTGGAGCAATTGCTGTTTTCTCTCCTTCTGTCTTTTCCTTCCTTCTCCCAGGCACTCAGGATTCCAGTCCACCATTCCCTTTATTGCCTCCTTTCTTTGGGGGGTTAGCTGGTGGATGCTAAGGGAGCAGCCCCCAGTTGGGGCTTTGTTGTTGTTATTAGGTGCCCTCAAGTCAATTTCCAACTCACAGTGAACCCATGTGACAGAGTAGACCTGCCCTATAGGGTTTTCTGGGTGTAATCTTTAAGGGAACATATTTCCAGGCCTTCTCCCACGGAGCTGCTGGGTGGATTCGAACTGCAAAGCCTTTGGTTAACCTAACCATTGTGCAACCAGGGCTCCTTAGTTGGGGGCTAAGTTTTGGGAAAAAAGAGAGAGAGGGAAGGAGGTATTGGCTACTGTCACCAAAGACATCTCAAGCCAAGAGGACAGCTGAGAGAGGAGCTTCACTCCCTGCAATGAGGATCCCCTCTTCTGCCCCCACCTTCCATGCTCACCACTCTGGGGCCCAGATAGGGCCTAGGACAGGACACCAGGCAGGGTGGCACACTGCAGGCACTCTGGGCCAAAGGGCAGGCCAGGCTGCCTTGGCCTAAGGCTGAGCCACACCTGACCCCATCCGGTTCTCTTCCTCCCCAGGTGCTCCATTTCTTTGTGGGCTTTGGTGCTCTGCTGAGCCCCCTGATCGCCGACCCCTTCCTCTCTGAGACCGACTGCTCACCTGCCAACAGTACAGCCAACGCCACCTCCAGCAGCCACCTGTTCCATGCCCACCAGGTCCTGGGCCAGCGCCATCCCAAGGTCTTGCCTCAGTCCAACCAGACGGCCCCTGGGCTGCCCCCCCAGGATAGGGCGGGAACCCATGTGTCCTATGCCTTCTGGATCATGGCCCTGATCAATGTGAGTGCCACTGGGGCAGGACTGGGTGGGGAGGTAGTGGACAGTCCCGCACACCTACCAGCTCCCAGCGCAGCGTTCCGATTCTGAGAAATATGCTGGGGCTTACGGGGTGCTGTCACAGAGGAGGGGGGACAGGAGAACTGATGCCCCTGGTTCATCTGAACACAAAGGGGGTTGGAGGTTCATCTGAACACAAGGACTTTTAGTGGTGACATTCTTTGATTATAATTTTGAAGGAGTGAGCAGGTTTAGCATAAAGAAAACCAGGGTCAACTTTCAAGGCACCTGAGGCTCCAGAGAAAACCCGCTCTTTCAGCCAAGGTAGATGACATCGCTGGGATAGAGCGCTGAGGAGGTGTGGGTCAGGCTCTTCTCCAGGGGCCTCACTCTCTCTTCTTCTGTGCCCTGCTGTCTAGGCGGGTTCCTGGGGAGGCTGGGATAGACAGGACACCATCTGAGGGGCCCTGCCTGTGGGTGTGAGCACAGAAGAGAAGCACCCCCCGCCCCCCCATTCTGTGACTGGTAGATACTGAGGCCTCCTCTGCACCCTGTCTCCACTCTTCTTCCCCAGCCAAGTCAGCACTGGCTCTGGTCTCTGGCTGGAAACCTTGCCTGGTGCTCTGCAACCAAAGACAGCATCCTCCATGCCAGCCCGACTGGGGGCTAAAGGAGGGGGTGGGGACCTCCCCGCTCTGGCTGGCTGGGGGTGCACTGTCGGGAACCCCAGGAGCAGTCCTGGCCTCCTGGCTTGGGCCCAGCATGGAGCTGAGCGTCGGGAGTATCACAGGAAGCCATTAGCCAGGCTGTGGGATGGAGGCGTGGTGTTGCTCATCCCCTGACTCAGAGACCCCTTTGCACTAGGCAGACTTGCCACCTTTCCAGAGCCAGCCAGGCTGGCCCTGACTCAGGCACTACAGCTGCACAACTCCTGCTGGCCTCGGGGTGATGGAGTGTACAGAGCACCGAAAGGAGCCTTTGAGAACACCCATTCCCCCGGCACTAGTTCAAGGTCCTGGTAAGGGGCTAGCAAAGGCCAAGCCAGGCTGGGACCTCTGGCTCCCAACAGAGACCTACTACCTACTGCCCCAGTCTCTGCTCCTTCGCCCTTTCTTCTTGCTTGTAACTCGGCGTTCCTATGCCAGAATCTTCCCTGGAGGCTCTCAGAAATGCCCCAGTCGCTTGCCCCTGCCCTTCTATGACAGTGCCCATCCATTGTTCTGGAAACAATGCAGCTGGGCCTGTACCTTCCAGGGGGTACCTGCAGAGGACAGAGCACTGTCAGTATAGGCATGCTGAGACCAGGAAGCCAGAAGGTCCTGCTAAGCCCTAGGTCTGTTCTCTCTTGCCCCACAGGGTGCAGTTGGACAGGCTTTTGTTTGCTGCAGGATTTCCGGACTTTTTCCAGTGGCTTGTGTCTGAGAATAAACAGTCCCCCCAAGAAGAGAATGGAGCTGTGCCAGCGAGTGAGCACACCCCCACTCCCACGCACACCCACCTGGCATTTGCTCGTTTTTAAATAAGAGCTGGCCTTCCTAAATGGAATCCTTATCACGAAGATCTCGTGTGAACAGTGCCAGCCAGTCCTCTGTCAAGGCCTCTCCACCTGGGCTTCAAACCGGTTTGTTCCAGTTTGAACCTCAAGTTCCCAGGCTGGTTAGGTACCAATTCTGAGAACCACTAGTACAGCAGCGGGTCTCAAAATTTATTATACATGAGAATCACCTGGGGCTCTTGTTAAACTGTAGATTCCGATTCAGTATATCTGGGGTGGAAATGCAAATTCAAAGCCCTGCTCTCTGCTCAGCTCCCTGGATAGCCTCCCCTGAGTGATCACACCTCTTAAACAGCTGTTTCCTCTTGGCCTTTTCCCCTGGCGTTTTTTTTTTTTTTTTTTTTTGGCCACTTCAGGCCTCTGTGTGTGGGCTTCCTGTTTCCCTATCAGACTGAAGGGAGGACTCCCTGAGGGCAGGGCTGTGACTCCTCCCACAGGGCTGACTTGTGACTTTAAGGCTGCCAGCAGACTGTGTCTGACATTGAGTGGTGTTCTTTTATTTGTTTATTTAAATTGCGCTTTAGCTGAAAGTTTACAGAGCAAATTAGTTTCTCGTTCAACAGTTTATACACAGATTGACATTGGAATAGTACTCTTTTTGTTTTGTTTTGACAATTCAATGCAGCTTTTCTTTTATATTGTGGTGAAAATATACACAACAGAACATTTGCCAATTCAGCCGTTTCTACCTGTACAACACAGTGGACTTTGTGTGAGTTTTGAGTGTGCAGAGAGGCTCCCAAATTCACCACAGGGAGGTGCCCACACAGGGGCAGTCTTGGTCACACCTTTCTGGTACTTGGGAACACGTCTGTGTGGGCCAGCCTGCCAGCGGGGGAGGCTCCCCCAGAGCTGCGAGCTAGATTTCCATCTCCACCTGACAGGCTTCTGCGAGCCTGAGGAGCCCATTAGTTGGCGGCTCGCACCAGCTCTGGGAAACTTCCACAGCTTCCGGCCTTCCTCTGTTTCCCAAGCACAGGGATCTGGGATGGAGTTGCAGCGGGAGGGGCAGAGGTTACACATGATGAAGCACTTCCCGGCAGCTAGGGTCGTTAGACACAGGCACCTGAGGGAGGTCCTAGCAGCTTCTCCAGGCAACCTCAGAAGCAGGAGATGCTCTCCTTGCTCTGGGGAGTTTCAGGAAAACCTAACTGGCTTCGTGTGAATACAGTGTGTATGGTGCTTCTAAGCACATGCTTTCCGATAGAAAGAAGCCCATGTCTGTTTTCCAGTTTAGACCCCAAGCCCCAGGACAGCCTTTGTACCCACCTCGAGTAGAACATCCCCAGACAGGCCCTGAGGCAGAGCAGTGCTGGACGGAGAACCAGGATGCCTGGTCCCAGCCTTGCTGTGCCCCAAGTCAGCTGTGTCGCCAGGGCGCCTCTCCTCACGGGGTCACTTGCTTATCCCTCCGCCCTCTTCTAGCTCTAACGGGTTATGATAAATGACAACTTCTTTGCGCGTCAGTTGCCTCATCTGCAAAATGGGCATAATAATTTGCCCGGACACATTTTATAGAGTTGCCATGAGCAAAAGTAACCTGGTTTATAAAGCACTGCATGCATCATCTCCTAGCATGGAGCAGAGAGGGGCGCCTCGCTCTGGCACTGTTCCGGCCGGGTCTCTCTGGCACCTCTCCTGTGCCAGCAGAGGCCTGGCGGGAGCACAAGCTCTGCATGTGACAGGTGCCTGTCCCTTCAGGGAAACGCATGTGGTTAAGGTTGGGCAGAAATTACACCAAGCCCGCCCCTACTCCCCTACCCCGTCAGGGCACCGGGCTACATTAGCTGGACATGGCTCTTAAGTGGACACCCGGAAAAAGAGCTGGACGGGGCAGACGTGGGATGTGGGTACTGCGGTGGAGGTGTGTGCACTGGGCCAGGGTGGCAGGGTGGACGGGGCAGGCCCCTGACCCTCTGCCCCCAGCTTCCAGTGCCCGTGGCTGTCCTGCTTCTGCTGTCCAAGGAGCGTCTGCTGACCTGCTGCCTGCAGAGGAGTCCCCTGCTTCTGTCTGCAGACGAGCTCGCCCTGGAGACACAGCCTCCGCAGAGGGAAGACCCCTCCTCGCTGCCCCCAAAGCTTCAGCCAGACCCAGGTGCAGTTCTAAGGCATTCTCAACCTCACAGCCCCACATGGACCACGCACACACACCTACCAGCTCCCAGCACAGGGTTCCGATTGCTGGGGCTTGCGGGGTGCTGTCACAGAGGAGGGGGATGGAGAACTGACGCCCCTGGTGCACCTGAACACAGAGGGGGTAAGAGGAGATCTCCTGCAAGGTCCTTTAGTGGTGACATTCGGTGATCATAATTCTCAAGGAGTGAGCAGTCCTTGGGGCTTCCCTGGGCAATGCCCCCTCCCCCAGTGTGGGTGAATCTACGTCACAGGCGATAACAGCTAGAACAAAGCCTTGGCCCTGACTTGGGATGGTCTCGTGGGGCAGGAGATAGAGCAAACTGGCCAAGGGGGAAGCAAGACTGCTGGCTCCAACCTCCATCCTGCCCAATCCCACCTGTGTGACCTTGGGCAAGTTACTTAACCTCTCTGAGCCATGGTTCTGCCAGGACTATAGGAGAGACAGGGGCTGACGGCTAGCGAAGGTGGGAGGCAGTACGTGGTCCTCACTCTGCAGGGCTCTTCTGCTTGCAGACAAGCAGAGGGAGGGGGAAAAGCTGAAACCCACCCGTGTGTCTTCTCCAGGGCACGAGGACCTGCTCGGCTGCTGCCAGAGGAGGAACTTCAGAGGGGCCCCTTATTCCTTCTTCGCCATCCACATCACAGCCGCCCTGGTCCTGTTCATGACAGATGGCATGACGGTGAGCCTGCCCTCCGATGGTCCCCCTTCTTGGGGACCCAGCTCCCCTGGGGCTCAAGTCTGGGGGTGGCAAGAGAAAGAGCGGGGCATCTAAGTTTGCTAGAGACTTCACCTAGCCAACCTGCTCCTGTCTGCAGAGTTGCTGTAGTGTGGTTGATTCAAAACTTTAACTAAAGCTCCTGGGGGAGCCTCTCTCCAGAATCACCCATGGCCCCTTGGTGTGTGGGCTTCTGTTTTATTTCATTAACTTCGTGGATATGAGCCCATCTCGTTTGTTAGCAAATGCAATCTTCTCACTCTTTTTAAGGGGCAGAGCCCTGTTCCCCCAATTAGAGGTCATGTCACGTAAACTCAAGGGCACTTTGCTTCCTGGAATACATTACAAGCCCAGGCTTCTCCAGCCAATGTCGGAACAAGCCCCAGGCAGGATTTGGGCCCAGCTATGGGCTCAATGGCACCTAACAACAACAGCACTTCATTCTTCTAGTGACTTCTGTAATACTCCACCGTACCTTTTCTCAGAAATCTCTTTAGGATTAGATTACCACATTTCTGAATAGCTGATGGATGAATAGATAGCGTATGGGAGACTCTCCAGAGAGAAGGCCCTAAGAAACGTAGGTGGCCCAGTGGAAAGTACACGTGACAGTTCTGGTTGACTTCCAACTACCAGTGTGACCTTGGGCAAGTCAATTCTGTCTGATCTCTCATCTGTAAAATGAGATGCTTGTGCACACCCTTTTTTTGTTTGTTTGTTTAGCTGTGGCACCCTTCCTTCAACAAAAAATCTGAGGAATCCTCATAAATAAGGCACGTAGGAGAGCTCTCCTGTGGTGGAAGGGGGAGCAGTGCCTGCCTAGCCCCCCGGGGCCTCCTGTGGAGATCCAGACTCTTCCCTGGAGCTCCTGGGCCTCCACTGGGGCAGTCAGTCAGCTGTGGCCCCAGCTCTGTTCTCAGCTCAGGCCTGTATGGGCTTGGTTCTGAGCCCACCCTTCACTGTCTGGGAGCAGGACCAGCCCCCCATCAGCCCTTGCCTCACCTGCCTCAGCCTGAGGGTTAGGGTCTGCTGGGCTGCAGGTGTGCTCATCAAGGCCTGGTCTCTCCACAGGGGATGTACTCCGCCTTTGTGTACAGCTACGCAGTAGAGAAACCGCTGTCTGTGGGACACAAGGTGGCAGGTTACCTCCCCAGCCTCTTCTGGGGCTTCATCACCCTTGGCCGGCTCTTCTCCATTCCCGTCTCCTCACGAGTGAAGCCAGCCACCATGGTTCTCATCAACGTGGTAAGTGGCCTGTTCACGCCTGGTGCTGCCACTGCCCTGGAACAGCTGCTGAGGACCGGACAGGGTGGAGAGAAGCTGGTGAAGAAGGGATGGAAATGCAGGCTGGGGAGCTACTGATTTCACGCCCACAGAGGGAAGGGGCTGCAGGCGGAGATGGCTGCTGTGTGCGGAGCAGAGCCCAGCCAACGACCAGCCAGGAGCATGATAGAAGCAGGTGCTGGCCCTGACCCTCCCATGTTCACGCTGGTGCCCAGCTGGTCAGAGCCCTCTGGGCCTGTGGAGGCTGTGGAGGTCAGCAATCCTTCGGAATGACCATCTCTGGGCTGGGGCCTGGGAGTTGGCATATTGGAGCTCTCCCAAGTGATTTTTTTTTTTTAATATTTTATTTTGGTGAAAATATATGGAGCTAAACATGCACCCATTCAGCAATTTCTGCATATACAGTTCAGTGATTGTTTACATCCTTCACTCAATCTCGCTATTTCTGCTCGGCTGCGGAGAGGTCGGCAGTTCAAACCCACCAGCCGCTCTGAGGGAGCAAGGTATGGCAGTCTGCTTCCATGAAGATTTACAGCCTTAGAAACCCCATGGGGCACCTCTGCTCTGACTTAGAGTCGCTAGGAGTTGGAAGCAACCTGACGGCAATTGGGTTTATTGTCAATTTGGCCGCATATATATAATCTTTTAAAAGACCTCAGCACTCAAGGCATATGTCCTTTACTAATTGAGCTAAACTGCTGTTTAGTTTAAAGATGATAGTTTTGGTTAAAGGTTTAAACAGTATAATTTTGGTTAAAGGTTTAGCCGGTATTTCAGGGCAGTAGATTCATGGGTTCCTCCAGTCTTAATGGGTCAAGTAAGTCTGGAATCTTTAAGAATTTAAATTCTGTTCCACATTTTTCTTCCTTTCGGTCAGGATTCATCTATCGTATCTGTGATCAAAATGTTCAGTAATGGTAGCTGGGCACCATCTAGTTCTTCTGGTCAGAAGGAGACAACAGTTCATGGAGGTGATTAGTCCCATAGTCCAATCCCTTCTCTGATTTCTGGGTCTCCTTCTTTCTCTGTCTCTTCCAGTGAATAGAGACCAATTGTTGTATCTTGGATAGCACCCAGTTGCTGTTATCAATTTGATCCCATGTAGATAGTTCTTAAAAGAGCACAGTGCTCAAAGCAGACATTCTTTACTAGTTGAGCTAAACTATCGTTTGGTTTTAAGACTTCAGGGGATATTTTTGGTTTGTATTTAGGTTTAAAGATTATCTTACGGCAATAGTTACAGGGGTTCATCCAGTCTCCTTGGCTCCAGAAAGCCTGGAGTCCATGATAATTTGAAATTCTTTCCTGCATTTTCCTGCCTTTTCACCAGGATTCTTCTATAGAATCTTTGATCAAAACGTTCAGTAATGGTAGCTGGGCACCATCCAGTTCACCTGGTCTGTGACAAAGGAGGCAGTTGTTCATGGAGATCATTAGCCATGCATTCCATTTCCTCATCCTATTCCTGACTCTCCTTCTTGCTCTGTTGCTCCAGGCGAATACAGTCCTCTCATTTTTAAATCAGCAGTCACCCTGTCCTCAACTTTCTCCTAGGTCTGCACAACCATTTACTGACTTAATGAGCACGCACTTGTGCAAGGCCCCGCTGGGCCTGCAGAGGAGCCAAGTTCTGTGAGACAAGTCCTCTGCCTTCAGGGAGCTTACGGTGTACATAGGGAGAGGAGATGGCTGCTCAGATCTCCTCAGTCTCCTAAGGCAGAGTCTCCTAATGTCAGATGAGTGACATTTACTAAATGCAGTAGGTCCCTGAGGGAAGCAGAGCTGCTTCCAGCTGGGGGGAGATGGGGGCACCATGAAGGAAGAGCAGGAGTCAGTCAGTTTTGAAGGCTGGAGAGAGAATTCCAAGTGGTGAAGATGGCTGAGAGATGGTGGCCTGCAGATGGAGCTGGGGAAGAAGTCTTGGCAAAGGGGACACAGAGCAAAGGTAGAGAGCTCAGTGTTATCAGAGAACCCAGGGCTGCCCCATTTGTGCTGGCTGATCTCGGGGTGCAAAGCCTCAAGTGTCCAAGTGTGGACTTTACTGGGTTGGCAATCAGGACCCAGCGGAGGCCTGGTCCTAACATTTGTGGAGCCTGGAGCAAGAAGTCACACAGAGGCCCATGTACCATATGTGTAAATATATTAGATTTACAAAACAAGCTGACACACCTTTAAAAAAAATATGCTCTATCTTCCTACCTTGATGAATACACCTTCATAATGAGCCCAAAAGTCAGGTTTCCATGTAGTCTCTCAGATTCCTCGGAGTTCTGTGCTAGATGTGGCAGCGTGGTATAAGCCCTGTCCAGTGGCCTGTCTCCTTCTCTTTCCACCCCAGCTCTGTCCCACGCCATGAGGATCTTGGACACACATGTGTGGACACCTCAGCCTGCTTCTCCAAGCTCCACCCATACCCTCCACAAACAGCCACCCTCTGGCCACCCCTCAGGCCTAGGGGTTTACACGCTAATGGCCTTAGAAACATAAGAGAGTTAGGTGTTTTTAAACTTCCGCAAATCTAGGGATTTCTTACTGGGTGACTGTCTTCGAGGCTGGCCTGGAAACGGTGGTTTGGACGTTGGGAAGCCAGATGGCCAGTAGGAGCAGGAGCAATATCAAGGTACCGGTGCCTGCTCAAGCTCAGGGAAGGCCTCTCTGTGGCAGAGACTTCAGTTGAGAAGGTGCCAGCCAGGTGGAAAGCAGAGGGTAAGCATTCCTGGCAGAGGGCACTGCTAGTCCAAGGCCCCAAGGTGGCAGCTCACTTGGCTGCAGCATGGCGGTAGTGTGGAGGTGGGGAGCATGAGCAGAAACAGGTGAGGCTGGGGAAGCAGACACACGCTGGACCCTGTAGGTCTTAACAGCCAGGGAGTGCATTTTATTCTAAGTGGATGGGAAGCCATTAGAAGGATCTAAGCAGGGAATGGACATGATCTGCTTTGCATTTTTAAAAGCTCACTCTAGTTGTTATGAAGACAATGGTGGTTCAGAGGTGGAATTCTCACCTTCCATGCGGGAGACCTGGGTTTGATTGCTGGCCAATGGACCTCATGCACAGCCACCACCCGTCTGTCAGTAGAGGCTTGCCCTTTCCTGTTGCTATGATACTCAACTGGTTTCGGCGGAGCTTCTAGACTAAAATGGACTAGGAAGAAAGGCCTGGCCAATGAAAGCCCTATGGATCACTGCAGTCTGATCCCATTGTGTGTGGGGGTCACTATGAGTCAGGAACCAGTTCGATGGCAGCCAGCAACAACTAGTTGTTATGTGGGAGGATAGATTATAGAGGGACAGGAGTAACAGCAGGGAGGCTGGTGAGATGGCTACTCCTGTGGTCCAGGCCTGACATGGAGGTGGCTTGGACGAGGGTGGTCATGATGGATTTAGAGAGATACAAAGATGCTCATTTTTTTTTTTTTTTTAGTGAAAATACACACAACAAAATGTACACCAATTCAACGGCTTCTGCATGTACACTTGAGTGGCTGTGTCACCTTTCTCTAGAACCTTTTCCAAACTGTTGCACCATCATCAATACAAACTCACTGCTCCCCAAGCTTCTTATCTAACATTTCGAGTTGCTGTTGTCAATTTAATCACATACAGATAATTCTTTGCTCAAGGCAGACATTCTTTTCTAATCAAGCTAAACTATTGTTTGGTTTAAAGATGACTTTTGGGGATACTTTCTGGTTAAGGTTTACGTTTTAAAGATTTCCTCAGGGCAACAGTTTGGAGGGGTGTCATCCGGCCTCAATGGCTCCAGAAAGGCTGGATTCCATGAGAATTTGAAATTCTACTCTGTATTTTCCCCCTTTTGATGGGGATTCTTCTATAGAATTTTTGATCAATCTTGTGGTCTCATGGCAAAGGAGGCAGATGTTCATGTAGGCGATTACACATGCATTCCAGTTCTTCCTGCAATTCCTGATCCTTGTTCTTCCTCTCCTGCTCCAGGCTAATCATTTTTTGAGGTAGAATTGAGAGGACTTGCCCTTGGCCTGAATATAGAAGGTGAGAGTATGAGAAATCAAGGACCACTCTTAAACATGGGGCTTGAGCAACAGAATGGATGAAGATGCTACTAATTGGTTATGAGGAGTAAGTTTGGTGGAGGAAATTAAAAGTTCTGTTTTAAACATGTTAAGTTGGTCATTCAGTGACTACATCAAAGGGTTAGCTTTATATGCATGTCTGGAATTCCGGACACGAGTTGTGGCTGATAGGATTGAGAGTACCGGGCATACAGATATTTGAAACCACAGAACTGGACTAAGGGGGGGAATGTAGATAAAGAAGAGCCAGAATAGAGTCCTGGGCCACTCCAACATTTAGAAATGGAGCAGAGGAGGAAGAAAGAGCAAATATATTATGTCAAGGACATACATTATATTAGAATGATAGATCTGTCCATTGCTCTCATATTTTTACTGCATTAAAGAGTTCTGTTGTGTTGCCTCTGCAATGTGAAGAGAGCGTGTTTTCTTCAGCCACTGTTTTGTGGCTCCTTCCTCTCCAGGAGCAGGAAGTCTTTCTGGGTAAGGACCCTGAGTCTCAAAGCATGACTCCAGGAGAATGCCTCACACCTACAACATCTTGCAGCACAGAGACTGAGGGGATGGGGAAGGAGAGCAAAGGACAAGGGTCACAGGTTGGGATCACTGACTGTTTTTCCTATTTCAGTGACTTTATGAAGTCTCTTCCTTTCTGCAGTCTCAGTCTTTCATCTACACAGCAGAGAGGGGTGGGGACTGGATTAGATATGATCCCTTAACCCACTGCCATCGAGTTGATGCGGACTCATAGCGACATACAAAGTAGAACTACCCCCATAGGGTTTCCAAGGAGCGGCAGGTAGATTCTAACAGCTGAGCTTTCGGTTAGCAGCAAATCTCTTAACCACTGTGCCACCAGGGTTCCTGTGACCCCTTGTCGTTGTGGTTGTTAGGTGCCATTGAGTCAGTTCTGACTTATATCAGCCTTATGCGCTATAGAACGAAACACTGCCCAGTCCTGTCCCATGCCCACAATCGTTGTTATGCTCGAGCCTATCGTTGCAGCCACTGTGTCAATCCATCCCCTTGAGGGTCTTCCTCTCTTTCATTGACCCTCTGCTTTACCAAGCATGATTTCCTTCTCCAGAGACTGATCTCTCCTGACAACACGTCCCAAGTATGTAAGACACAGTCTCGCCATCCTTGCTTCTAAGGAGCATTCTGGTTGTACTTCTTCCAAAACAGATTTGTTCGTTCTTTTGGCAGTTCACGGTATAGTCAGTATTTTTCACCACTACCACAATTCAAAGGTGCCAATTCTTCTGTCTTCCTTATTTATCGTCCAGCTTTCCATCCATGTGATGCAATTAAAAATACCATGGCTTGGGTCAGGCGCACCTTAGTCTTCAAGCTGACATCTTTGTTTTTCAACATTTGAAAGAGGTCCTTTGCAGCAGATTTGCCCAATGCAATGCGTCTTTTGATTTCTTGACTGCTGCTTCCATGGCTGTTGATTGTGGATCCAAGTAAAATGAAATCCTTGACAACTTCAATCCTTTTTCCATTTATCATGATGTTGCTCATTGGTCCAGTTGTGAGGATTTTTGTTTTCTTTATGTTGAGGTGCAATCCATACTGAAGGCTGTGGTCTTTGATCATCGTCAGTAAGTGCTTCAAGTCCTCTTCACTTTCAGCAAGCAAGGTTGTGTCATCTGCATAACACAGGTTGTTAATGAGTCTTCCTCCAATCCTGATGCCCCGTTCTTCTTCATATAGTCCAGTTTATCAGACTATTTGCTCAGCATACAGCTTGGATCAGTATGGTGAAAGGATACAACCCTGATGCACACCTTTCCTGACTTTAAACCACGTAGTATCCCCTTATTCTGTCCAAACAACTGCCTCTTGATCTACGTACAGGTTCCTCATGAGCCCAATTAAGTGTATTCTTTACACACCTTCTATTTCTATACTCTATGGTTTTATCTTATGTTTTCTAGAAACACATGCGCTCACCCAGCAAGATTTGCCTCAAAGCTATGGGTTTCAACAGAGGATCTTCGTCTCCTAAGATATAAAAAAAAAAAAAGAAAACCCGTTGCTGTAGAGTTAATTTCTACTCACAGCCACCCTATAGGACGGAGTAGAAGTGCCCAGTAGGGTCTCCAAGGCTGTAATCTTTATGGAAACAGACTGCCACATCTTCCTCCTGCAGAGCAGCGGGTGGGTTTGAACCACCAACCTTTCAGCTAACAGTCGAGGTCTTTAACCACTGCAGTACCAGGGCTCCTAAATTAAGAGAAGTCTGCACATAAACACTAGGGCTGATATCTGTCTACAGGTTCACACTGTACAGAGAGACCCTTCATTATTTATGATTTCACCATCACCCTTTATGGGGCTTTCGTAAATACTGGTAAATAACAGAGTTGGGACTTAGACCTAGGTCTTCAGACTCCAAATTTTACGTGACCTAGGGTCTCTTCCCAGAGGGGTTCCGCATGGTGAAAGCATTTTCAAGAACTTAGAAATCGGGTTATTTTTGTGGTTGACTTGGTTCACTCTGTCCACTGATACGAAAGACCTAGGACAGGCAAACGCACAGAGGTCAGAGTTGGGCTGTGGTCACCGGGGCGGAAGGGAGGCAGAGGAGGGGTTGTTGTTTAGGAAGCGCTGGATTTCTGTTTCTGAAAATCTGGCAGCAGGTATTGGCCATGGCTGCACAACACGGCTGATGTGATTGGCGTCACCGAATTATACTCTGAAAATGTTGGCTTGGCAAATGTGTTATCTACATTTTTACAACAATAAAAAAAAGACAGAAATAGGGTTATTTTAACAAAATATGCCCACGTGACAGAGACCTTGACTGTGAGCGTTCCTGGCAGAGGGCTCAGCTGGGGCCTGTGTCATCACAAGGGTCCCCAACCACAGATGAGCATCTGCCCCTGGGAATCCAAGCCTGAGCTGGAGGAATCCACGCTGGTTGCTGTAGCCACTGACACTCAGCCTGTGAGATCTGCTTGGATTCCCAGAGGGTGGGACGCTGCAACCACCTCTCCGCCTCTCTTGCTGCCCAACTGCTTCCTCTGCGCACTCTTGGCCTGGTGTACTCAGGAGCTTTTAGTGAAAGCGAAGTCGCTTCTCTTCACAGAGAAATAGAAGACTCATACAAGCCAGGCCGGCAGGGCAGAGAGCCGATGACTGGGATGGAATTACCCGTGGCTTTACAGATAAGCCCTTGGGTACAGGCAGTATTCGTTCACCAAATGCATAACGAGCGGGCGTGGTACGCCGTTTGCATAGAGCTCGGTGGGCTCGCCTCCCGGCCGTGGCTCTCGCTCTCCGGGCTTCCTTCGTGGACACCGGAATAGGAAAGTTGCAGTCCCCACGTGTACCACAGGGTGGCGCATTGGCTACACAGCACTGCCCCTGGGACTAGGGAGGACACTTTCCCAAGCCAGGACAGCCGGCAAGCCCGTAGGTCTTTCTGAGGCCTGTTTTTTCCTCTTTCCTAATGGATGTTCAGTTTTTCCCAATTTCTAAGCCTCTATCTCTACTGTGACAGGTCGGCGTGGTAGCGACTTTCCTGGTGCTTCTCATTTTCTCCTACAACGTCGTCTTCCTGTTTGTGGGGACCGCGAGTCTGGGGCTGTTCCTCAGTAGCACCTTTCCCAGCATGCTAGCCTACACCGAGGACATCCTTCAGTACAAAGGTGAGTTAAGGGCTGAGACCAAAGCGGCCTTCTCCTGCTGGCTGAGCGCCCCTTCCTCCCACCCCACCCATCTGTGATACTGGAGCCCAGCACCATCTCTCTGCTGGAACTCCGATAAGTACCCCAGCTCCTCGCCCCAGCTCCTCGGACGAACGGATGCTCCCCTCCTGGCTTTAGCGGGAACAGGTTTCCAAACAGGGCTTGTTTTGACACACATGGCTCCCTCCATTCAAAATTTTACCTGTATCAGTGTGATTGTGGGCCCCAGAGTAGCCTGAAGTAGGTGTTCCTTTTCCGTTTTCTTTTTTTCCATGGCATTGTCTACTGGCTTACAGCTGACATTTGTGTAACAGGCATGTGCTGGAAATTCCAAGTTGAAAAGAAAAGCTAAGATGTATATGAAATGCTATGGCATATGCAAGGTATTTTATCATTTAAGTATCAGTAATGGTACCTCCTTGCTTTGTTGTCGTTGAAGATATTGCTGAGGCATAGAGAGTTACCACAGTGACTCCACACCTGGCTTGGGGTTGTGACACAGCACCTTCAATGTCAGAAACCTATAATTCTCTCCACCAGTCCCGCTCCACTCTCCCTAGCCTTCCAAGTGCATGTAGCAAAGATCTTTTTTTAATGAGTTAAGATTAATTATGCTTCAAACATTTAACTTTATCTTTGGAAGTAACTAGGGATGCCCTCCAAAAAACCAAATCCATTGCTGTCGAGTTGATTCCGACTCATAGCGACCCTACAGGGCGGAGTAGAACTGCCCCATAGCATTTCCAAAGAGCAGCTGCTGGATTCCAACTGCCAGCCTTTTGGTTAGCCGCTGATTTCTTAAGCACTTTGCCACCAGGGCTCCAGATGCCCTAGAGTGTTGGAAAACCAGCATTAAGATAAGTGATTTCCTTGGAGGAGGCGGCGAGATGGGGTGTGTAGGGAGGGCCAGACTCGCCATTACCCACAAAGTGAGAGACAAGGGGAGCCTGGGTCCTTGAAATCTAAGGATAATCCCCAAATAATTTTAGCACATAACATCATCATCCACCATTATGGAAAAATCAAATATTTTCTACAACAAATGTGAACTTTTTTTGTTTTTGTTTTCAAATGGAGTTTTTTATTATAATAGTAGTATATATTCACTGTAAAGACTTCAAACAATACAAGTATCTAGAGCTGTAAGTCAAAGTAGCTGAAAATAACCATGTTAGCAGTGTGATTTGTTTCCTCCCAGATCCCTTTTGGGCATAAAAACATATACAGTAAAGCCTTCGAAAGCGAGAAGCTACATAAGGTGGAAAACTCAAATATTTCCCACTAAAACCAGCGATAGAAAAAGTGGTAAGACTGACCTCTCAAAGGCCGAAAACTTGCAAGACACAGAAAAACAAGGCAGTCCCTGTCGAGCTTCTGGCACTCACAGGCTTCACAGTATATATATTTCAATCTGGATGAGACCAGACCATACACTGTTTAACATTTGTCATTTAGAAGAAAAAACAAGTCATGTGACAGAATGAATCAAGGAATCAAATGTATTCGAGTTTCAGCTTTCAGCTTGTCTGAGTCGGGGTTCTAAACATGATCTGAGGAGTACCCCAAAATCAGGGACTAGCCTGATATAAATTTGATTGGATTATGATTCTAAAGAAGTCCTGGCCGTAATGAAAAATGAGGGAAGAAGATGCCTCGTGCAATCAGGATTGCTCATCCACCTGGTCACTCATTCACCCACCTTTCTGCCCTAAGGACACAGTACTGGGTCCCTCAGGACATGCCCAAGGAGGCCCTACCTCCCGCAGACACACCTGGGGCACACAGATAGCAGCCAGCTCACCCAGCTCCCAGGGATGGGAAAGCACTGGGATTCCTTCCTCGATCCTCAGTCTCGAAACCTCAGGCAATAAATGGAATAATGAAATAATGCTGGTCTCATGCACAACACAGTGTATCCCACAGAGTTTTAGGTACAACACATGTTAAATACATTGAAGCCTGTGAGAGCTGGAAATCCATGGGACTGCCATATTTTTCCTGATCTTGAAAGTTTTCCACCTTTGACAGGGCGCCGTCTTACCACTTTTCTATCACTTGTTTTCATGGATAATATTTGAGTTTTCCTTCTCTGACAGGTTTCCACCTTACACAGGTTCCAGCCTTCTCAGGTTTTACTGTAATAACAATAAGTTATATTGTTTGATTCTGCCTGTAAATCATCCTTCAGGTCCGCCCTCTTTTCATTTCTCTCTGCCCCTTCCTTGGCGCAGCTTTTCTTGTCATTTACCTGCCTGGACTGTTTTAATAATACCTTGGCTTGTCCTTCTGCTGTCAGTCCAGTGGTGCTCGACCCTGGCTGAGCATTAAAATCATAAGGAGTGCTTATAACAAGCCTGGATCCATGCCTGGGCCTCCTCTCCAGAAAGTCCAAGTTCATGGGTGGGAACTCCTGCGGGATTTTAGTGGATAGTCAGGGGTGGGGGCCATTGACTAAACCATGCTGCCGAGGGGTGGTTTTAGCGTGTAGTCAGGGGTGGGGGCCATTGACTAAGCCATGCTGCTGAGGGGTCGTTTTAAAACACAGCCTTGGTATCTTCCTGTGGAGTTGTCTTCCTTTCCCCAGCCTCCTCCCCCTGCTCCCCCTCACAGCCTGCATTCTGGCCATGCTGAAAACCAAAAAAAAAAAAAAACCAAACCCATTGAGATTGAATCGATTCCAACTCAGCAACCCTACAGGACAAAGTAGAACTGCCCATAGAGTTTCTAAGGAGCACCTAGTGGATTCGAACTGCTGGCCTTTTGGTTAACAGCCGAACTCTTAACCACTATGCCACCAGGGCCACACTGAAGTACATGCTGTTCTCTGATGGCACAAAATTGTCCTGTCCCTCCACCCCCTGGCCCATGCTAAACCCTCTGCCTGGAATGCCCTCTCTGCCCTTTATCTGCCTGCTGTCCTTCCAGACCTGACGCAAGCCTCTCCTCCGCCATCCTCCGGAAGCTTCTCCGATCCCCCTCCTTGGTGCTCCACGGCACAGCGCCCCTGCCTCTCCCGTTCAACCACTCAAGGCTTCTGTGCCTACGTAACTTGCCTCCTCTCCTGGACATGTGCTCCGTGCGGGCATCAGCAAGGGACAAGGGAAAAGGCAGACCTGAGTAAATCCCAACTCAGCACTCACTAGCTTTATGACCTTGTGCAATTTCCATCCCCTCTCTGAGCCTCAATTTTCTCATTTCTAAAATGGAGGTGCACAAAGGATTGTTTTGTGCATTAGAGATAATCAAAGCCCTTGGCTTAGCAGTGTGCCTGGCTCCCAAGTGCTCAGTACATGTTAGCTCTTACCATTTGTCTGCGCCTCGTCAGTGCCGAGCACAGTACCTCCTGTGCGAAGGCCTTCGGGTGTTTTGAATGAATAACTGGACTAGACAGTGGGTGCCACTGAATTCAGAGAGGCAGTAGCCAGTGCTGAATCTACAGGTAGCTTCATGGAGGAGATAGGACGTGAGCTGGCCTGGGATCTGGAAAGGCAGAGGAAAAGAAAAGGCATGGGGTAGGGGGGCGGGCAGGGTAGGGCAGCTACCAGCATGAGAGCACCCGCCAGAGACAGACAGCAATGTAACAGGCTGAAAAGCTAACAGGAGCTGGAAGCCCAGAGCACAAGATGAGGACAGCTGTTTTAGTCAGCACACTGAGCTCTGCTCCCATGGCCACCTAGCTCACCAGCTGGGGGCACGCCAGGGAGCCAGAGCTCCAGGTCAGTCCTCCTCTCATGACCTTTGGCCTGGTGGGCAAGGCTGGCAGGTTTACAGACAGTGGGGTAAGTGGGTAGGGGGAAGGGGGCCGTGGGAGCACAGGGGAGGAGCAACTAGTCCAGGTTTGGCGGCCCAGCCCTATGCTAATAAGCAGTTTACATGTATTATACCAGAGCTAGCCACACCACCCTGTGAAGGAGGTGCTGTGATGCCCATTTTACAGAGAAGTAAACCAAGGCCTAGAGAAGTTAGAGAACTTGCCTAAGGTGACAGAGCTGGGACTGAAACCCAAGTCCGACTCGGAAGCTTGGGCTCTGAAGGCCATGTGTTCAGGCTCGTCAGAGGCTTGTGGCCCATCAGCGCAGCTGGGACACTCAGCCTACAGCAGAGGGCTTTCCCGCCCAGCTCCTGTCCTTGACAATATCAGGACACCTTTCTGGAAAGGTAGGTGGTGGTCAGATTGGGAGGGGCAGCTGAATGCTGGGCCTGAAGACAACTGTGAGCAACTGAAGGCTTCAGGAGAAGGAGGAGACATAAGCACTCCCAAACCAAAGTTAAGGGCTAAAGTCTAGAAATCTAGGAATCCAATGTAGTCCTTTTAGGCAGCCATACCATTTTCCAGAGGTTTCCCAGAAACAGCCTGGATTAGGACAGCTGACATCTGTCCCCTTGACTTGCTTCTACCAAACCAAATCCTTCTCTTTTTGTTAGGCTGTGCGACCACTGTGCTGGTGACCGGGGCAGCAATCGGCGAGATGGTGCTCCAGCTACTGGTTGGTTCGGTATGTGGGAAACTCTAGGTGGGGGACAATTGGAGCATGCCTCAGGGCAGGTGAGAGGACGCCAGCACCCACCTTCTGAACCCAACTGGCCCTCCCTGGGTCTCCCACAGAGCAAGTAGGGCCCACTGTGCCTGCGGTACCTGTGACTGTATCAGAGGCAGCCTTGAGAGCGAGCCGCCACATGTGGGACCTGGAGAAGTGAGGGGATGTGTAGTCAGGTCCAAAGCAAACATGAGTCTGCCCGGGAGCGGAGCCAGAGGGGCCTGTGGGAACGCTGTTTGGCTCTCAGGGCCCAAGATGGGTTTGAGCTGCAGTCAGAGTCTTTTCCCATCCATTCTCAGCTCACCGCTCCCTACCCCAACTCTCACCGCCTGTGGTCACCCTGCACGGAGCCCAGCTTCCCTGCCCAACTCCTGCCTTGATCAAGGATCAACTCTCCCCAGTTCCCTTCAACCATGCCCATGTGTCACTTGTTCACCAGGGGAAAAAAAAAAAAGGAACACTATAGTATTTAACAATCTGCGATATGCAGATGACACAACCTTGCCTGCTCAAAGTGAAGAGGACTTGAAGCACTTACTGATGAAGATCAATGACCACAGCCTTCAGTATGGGTTACACCTCAACATAAAGAAAACAAAAATCCTCACAACTGGACCAATAAGCAACATCATGATAAATGGAGACAAGATTAAAGTTGTCAAGGATATCATTTTACATGGATCTACAATCAACACCCATGGAAGCAGCAATCAAGAAATCAAACGATATATTGCATTGGGAAAATCCCCTGCAAAACCTTTTTGAAGTGTTCAAAAGCAAAGATGTCACTTTGAGGACTAAGGTGCACCTGACCCTAGCTATGGTATTTTAAATAGCCTCATATGCATGCAAAAGCTGGCCAATGAATAAGGAAGACCAAAGAATTGATGCCTTTGAATTATGGTGTTGGCAGAGAACATTGAATATACCATGGACTGCCAGAAGAACAAACAAGTCTGTTTTGGAAGAACTACAGCCAGAAGGCTCCTTAGAAGCGAGGATAGCGAGACTTCCTCTCATGTACTTTGGACATGTTATTAGAAGGGACCAGTCCCTGGAGAAGAACATCATGCGTGGTAAAGTAGAGGGTCAGTGAAAGAGAGGAAGACCCTCAATGAGATGGATTGACACAGTGGCTGCAACAGTGGGCTCAAACAGCAATGACTGTGAGGATGGCGCAGGACCCGGCAGCGTTTCGTTCTGTTGTACATAGGGTCACTATGAGTCAGAACCAACTTGATGGCACTTAACAACAAAAAGAACAACAACATAATATTTAATAAAAAACTGATGTTAGTCCTTTTTTTTCCTGGTGAACAAGTGAAACATGGGCATATCTGAAGTAGATAGGGAGTCCCTGGGTGATGCAGACAGTTAACGCTCTTGGCTGACAACTAGAAGGCTCATGGTTCAAGCTCACCACAAGGTGCCTTGGAAGAAAGGCCTGGCAATCTACTTCTGAAGAATCAGCCATCGAGAACCCTATGGAGCACAGTTCTCCTCTGATACACATGGGGTCACCATGAGTTGGAGTCGACTCAGTGGCAATTGGCTTATGATGTAGATGTTATTCTTTTTACAACGGAGGATACTGAAACTCAGATAACTTGTCCTAGGTGAGTCACATTGCTAGTAACTGACAGAGGTGACGTTCCAACCTAGGCCTTGCAGTATCCAAAAATCCCCCTAATCACCACCCAAGTCTCCTTTCTTCCTCTCTTGCTCTACCAGATGGGTGACAAGCTGTATCTTATGACACCCTCTGCCCTGAAATGATGTGATATCTGGGATTCACTGCAACATAACGAGTGCAGGGCAGAAGCGAAGGGGTACAGATGAAATTGTTGCTGATTGTTAAAGTGGGGTGCTGGGTCCATGGGAGTTCCATATGCTCTTCTGGCATAGGTTTCAAATTTTCCATAATAAAAAGTTAAATGTGTCTGTGTGTATATTTATCCTCTGCAAAGATCGGGTTAAGCTTTGTGAGTATAGAACACCTAATATGGTTGGAGTTTCAGTGATGATATAGAGATTTTCAGAAGATTCCAGAATACTGAGCTGAAAAAGACTATGGGGTGAGGGTGGGGGTGGGGGTGGGGGTCACTAGGTCCAAGCCCTGCCTCAGAGCAGGATTTCTCCCTCCTCCAGAAACATAACCATGAAACGAGCCCAAGACTTCCCTCCTACCCCATGTTTCTCGCTATTGGTATGACAGGCTTCAACTTGACTGAAAAGCCTGCCAAGGGCCCAAGAAGGCCTCTTCCTCCGATAATTTTCCATGTGAAGTTTTAACGCCCTGTCTCTGTGTTTTTCCCTTTGGCAGATATTCCAGGCTCAGGGCAGCTATAGTTTCCTGGTCTGTGGCGTGATCTTTGGTTGCTTGGCTTTTGCCTTCTATATCTTGCTCCTGTTTTTCCACAGGATGCACCCTGGACTCTCATCAGGTAAGGGAAGAATCCGTCGCTACACAAGAGGAGGAAAACAGCCGGGGGAGGAGGGGAGAAACATTATGGATCTGAGGACGCCACAAATGGTGTTTTGTTCCAAGTAAAATGCAAGGAAATGTTTATTTTTCTACAGCTTCCTTTCCCCCTCTTCCTGCTTCACCATGCGACTGCACTGGGCTCTTAGGGCAGGCGGGAGTGGGACAGGCTGACTCATGGTCTCTCCGCTGGGAGAGGGGCATGACTGTGAACTTGGCTTCCCGCACCCACCATGCCATGGAACCACTGGCCAAGACTCTTTCCAGCCTGTTCAGGGCACTAAGAGGCAGAGCCAGCCTCCTTGGCTGGAACTCAGCCCAGTGGCCTAATTGGCCATCTCTTTGCAGTTCAGGATTTTGACTCTGGCCCAAATCTCTTTTTCAAGAAGGAGTCCTTCAGGCCAAGTGGCAAAGAAAAGCTCCTTCGGGGCAGAGACACCTCCTAAGAATAGTCTCTCTCCTGGGAACCCCAAGCAGGGGGAATCCCAAAGCTATTTTCATAATCCTGAGCCTTCACCTGCCCTTCCATCTAGAACTCTCAGCGTGCCCAGCAGCTATGTCAGCTGTGTGCCTGGCCAGCTGTTAAGAGAACATGCCCAGACAGAGCTCTCATCCTCTCTATACAAGGAAAACAATCAGAAAAAGACCGCAGGACCCAAACTGACTCAAGAGAAAATAGAAAATCTCAACAGACCCATAACAAGTGAAGAGATCAAATCAGTGATCAAAAACCTCCCACCAAAAAGAAGTCCTGGACCAGATGGCTTCACTGGGGATTCTACCAAACTTTTAGAAAAGAATTGACATCAGTACTACTTAAATTCTTCCAAAAGATAGAGAAGGAAGGAATATTCCCTAATTCATTCTATGAAGCAATGATACCCAAACCAAAGATACTACAAGAAAACTATAGGCCAATATCTCTTATAAATACAGATGGAAAAATCCTCAACAAAATACTAGTGAACAGAATCCAACAGCATATTAAAAGCGTCATATACCACGACCAAATGGGATTTATTCCAGGAATGCAGGGATGGTTCAACATTAGAAAATCAATCAACATAATACACATATTAGTAGAACAAAGGAAAAGAACCACACAATCATCTGTATGGATGCAGAAACAGCATTTGACAAAATCCAACACCCTTTCTTAAAACACTAAAGGAGACTGGAGTAGAAGGTAAACTCCTCAATGTGATTCAGAGAGTATATGAAAATCCTACAACCAACATTATTCCTAATGGAGACTGAGAGCTTTCCCCTTGAAATCGGAAACAAGAAAACGGGCCTGCACTCACCACTTCTATTCAATAGTGTATTAGAAGTCCCAGCCAGAACAATAAAACAAGAAGTAAAAGGTGTCGACTGGAAAAGAAGAAGTGAAGTCTCGCTCCGTGGATGCTATCTATATATAGAATATCCCAAAGAGTCCACGAGAAAACTTCTAGAACTCATAGAGGAATTTAGCAAAGTTGCAGGGTACAAGGTCAACAAACAAAAATCAGTTGGGTTTCTACATACCAGCAAAGAGAAATCTGAAAGGGAAATTAGGGAAACAATTCCATTTACAACAGAATCTAAGAGAATAAAATATCCAGGGATAAGTCTAACCAGGGGACCTGAAGAACTTATACAATAAAAGCTATGAAACATTGCTGAAAGAGATTAAAGATTTAAATAAATGGAAAAATGTTCCATGTTCATGGATTGGAAAGCTTAATATTGTTAAGATGTCAATACTACCCAAAGCAATCCCAGTCAAAATACCAACAGCTTTCTTCACAGAAATAGAAAAACCAATCCTCAACATTATATGGAATGGCAAGAGGCCCTGAATAGTTAAAGCAATGTTGAAAGAGAAGAACAAAGTAGGAGGACTCACACTTCCTGATTTTGAAACATACTATACAGCTACAGTAATCAAAACAGCCTTGTACGGATATAACAACAGACACACAGACCAATGGAATAGAATTGTTGTTGTTGTTAGGTGCCGTCGAGTCGGTTCTGACTCATAGCGACCCTAGGCACAACAGAATGAAACACTGCCTAGTCCTGAGCCATCCTTACAATTGTTATCATGCTTGAGCTCATTGTTGCAGCCACTGTGTCAGTCCACCTCATTGAGGGTCTTCCTCTTTTCCGCTGACCCTGTACTCTGCCAAGCATGATGTCCTTCTCCAGGGACTGATCCCTCCTGACAACATGTCCAAAGTATGTAAGACGCAGTCTCGCCATCCTTGCTTCTAAGGAGCATTCTGGCTGTGCCTCTTCTAAGACAGATGTGTTCATTCTTTTGGAAGTCCATGGTATATTCAATATTCTTCGCCAACACCACAATTCAAAGGCGTCAACTCTGCTTTGGTCTTCCTTATTCATCGTCCGGCTTTCACGTGCATATGATGCGACTGAAAATACCATGGCTTGGGTCAGGCGCACCTTAGTCTTCAGGGTGACATCTTTGCTCTTCAACACTTTGAAGAGGTCCTTTGCAGCAGATTTACCCAATGCAATGCATCTTTTGATTTCTTGACTGCTGCTTCCATGCCCGTGGATTGTGGATCCAAGTACAATGAAATCCTGGACAACTTCAGCCTTTTCTCCATTTATCATGATGTTGCTCATTGGTCCAGTCGTGAGGATTTTTGTTTTCTTTTTTTTTTTTTTTATGTTGAGGCGCAATCCATACTGAAGGCTGTGGTCTTTGATCTTCATTAGTAAGTGCTTCAAGTCCTCTTCACTTTCAGCAAGCAAGGTTGTGTCATCTGCGTAACGCAGGTTGTTAGTGAGTCTTCCTTCAATCCTGATGCCCCGTTCTTCTTCATATAGTCCAGCTTCTCGGATTATTTGCTCAGCATAGAGATCGAATAGATATGGTGAAAGAATACAATCCTGACACACACCTTTCCTGACTTTAAACCAATCAGCATCCCCTCGTTCTGTCCGAACAACCACCTCTTGATCTGTGTAAAGGTTCCTCATGAGCACAATTAAGCATTCTGGAATTTCCATTCTTCGCAATGTTATCCATAGTTTGTTATGATCCACACAGTCGAATGCCTTTGCATAGTCAATAAAACACAGGTAAACATCCTTCTGGTATTCTCTGCTTTCAGCCAGGATCCATCTGACATCAGCAGTTATATCCCTGGTTCCACGTCCTCTTCTGAAACTGGCCTGAATTTCTGGCAGTTCCCTGTCAATATACTGCTGCAGCCATTTTTGAATGAGCTTCAGCAAAATTTTGCTTGCGTGTGATATTGATGATATTGTTCTATAACTTCCACATTTGGTTGGATCACCTTTCTTGGGAATAGGCATAAATATGGATCTCTTCCAGTCAGTTGGCCAGGAAGCTGTCTTCCATATTTCTTGGCATAGATGGGTGAGCACCTCCAGCGCTGCATCTGTTTGTGGAAACATCTCAATTGATATTCCATCAATTCCTGGAGCCTTGTATTTCTTCAGCGCCTTCAGAGCAGCTTGGACTTCTTCCTTCAGTACCATTGGTTCCTGATCATATGCCACCTCTTGAAATGGCTGAACAGTGACTTAATTCTTTGTGGTATAATGGCTCTCTGTATTCCTTCCATCTTCTTTTGATGCTTCCTGCATCGTTTAATATTTTCCCCATGGAATCCTTCACTATTGCAACTTGAGGCTTGAATTTTTCCTTCAGTTCTTTCAGCTTGAGAAACACCGAGCGTGTTCTTCCCTTTTGGTTTTCCATCTCCAGCCCTTTGCACATTTCGTTATAATACTTTGTCTTCTCGAGACGCCCTTTGAAATCTTCTGTTCAGTTCTTTTACTTCATCAATTCTTCCTTTTGCTTTAGCTGCTCGATGCTCAAGAGCAAGTTTCAGAGTCCCCTCTGACATCCCTCTTGGCCTTTTCTTTCCTTCCTGTCTTTTCAGTGACCTCTTGCTTTCTTCATGTGTGATGTCCTTGATGTCATTCCACAGCTCGTCTGGTCTTCAGTCACTAGTGTTCAGTGCATCAAATCTATTCTTGAGATGGTCTCTAAATTCAGGTGGTATATACTCAAGGTCATATTTTGGTTCTCGTGGACTTGCTCTGATTTTCTTCAGTTTCAGCTTGAACTTGCATATGAGCAAATGATGTCTGTTCCACAGTCGGCCCCTGGCCTTGTTCTGACTGATGATATTGAGCTTTTCCATCGTGTTTTTCCACAGATGTAGTCAGTTTGATTTCTGTGTGTTCCATCTGGTAAGGTCTATAAAAAAAAAATTGAGCTTTTCCATCGTGTTTTTCCACAGATGTAGTCAGTTTGATTTCTGTGTGTTCCATCTGGTAAGGTCTATAGTCGCCGTTTATGTTGGTGAAAGAAGGTATTTGCAATGAAGAAGTCACTGATCTTGCAAAATTCTATCATTCGATCTCTGGCATTGTTTCTGTCACCAAGGCCATATTTTCCAACTACTGATCCTTCTTTGTTTCCAACTTTCGCATTCCAATTGCCAGTAATTATCAATGCATCTTGATTGCATGTTCGATCAATTTCAGACTGCAGCTGCTGATAAAAATCTTCTGTTTCTTCATCTTTGGCCCTCGTGGTTGGTGCGTAAATTTGAATAATAGTCGTACTGACTGGTCTTCCTTGATAGGAATAGAATTAGCAGTCCAGAAATAAACCACCAACATCTATGGTCAACTGATTTTTGACAAGGGTGCTAAGTCCATTCGATGGGGAAAGAAGTCTCTTCAATAAATGGTGCTGGGAAAATTGGATTTCCAAATACAGAAAAATGAAACAGGATCCATGCCTCACACCATACACAAAAACAAATTCAAAATGGATTAAGGACCTGAATATGCAAACTAAAACCATTAAATTCTTAGAAAAAAAAGCAAGGGCAACACCGTCAGGTCTAGTTTTCAACAACAAATTATCTAACATAATAACAAAAGTACATACAGCAAAAGACAAAATAAATAAATGGAACCTTATAAAAATTAAAAACTTTTGTTGATCAAACAGCTTTACCAAAAAAATGAAAATACAAGTTACCAACTGGGAGAATATCTTTGGAAACCATATATCCAACAAGAGTCTAATAACCAAAATATATATAAAACTTGGACAACTTAACAAAAACACAAACAACCCAATCATAAAATGGGCAAAGAATCTGCACAGACATTTCACCAAAGAGGACGTTCAAATGGCCACCAAACACATGAAAAGATGCTCAGCGTTATTAGCCATCAGAGAGATGCCAATACATTTCACTCCCAGTAGGATGGCTATGATTAAAAATAAAATAAAATAAACGTTGGTGAGGATGTAGGGAAGTGGGAATCCTTATCCATTGCTGGTGGAAATGCAGAATGGTAGAGCTGTGGTAGAAAACACTGTGGTTGTTCCTCTAAAAACTAAATATAGAACTACCATATGACCCAGCAATTCCACTCCTAGCTATATACCCAAAAGACTTGAAAGCAGAGACTCAAAAAGAGATTTGTACACCAGTGTTCACTGCAGCTCTATTCACAGTTGCTAAAAGGTGGAAACAACCTAATTGTCCATCAGTAGATGAATGGATAAACAAAATGTGGTATTTACATATAAGGGAATACTACTCGGCCAGAAGGAGAAATGAAGTCTTGATACATGCTATAGTATGGATGGAGCTTGAAGATATTATGCTGAGCAAAATAAGCCAACCACAAAAGGACAAATATTGCAGGAACTCACTTGTATAAAAAGACAAGAAAAGGCACATGTACAGAGGACAATGTTTATTAGTGGTTACCAGGGGCCCAAGGGAAGGGGAAGGGTGGGTGGTTAATGGTGATGGAAATATTGCATTGATTAAGGGTAAGATTACACAGTCGATTATTATAATTGCTGTCAATAAGTTGTACACCTGTAAAAAGTTGAATTGGCAGAAGTTGTGCTACAGACATATTTACAACAATGACAAAAAAAAAAAGGTTTAGGGTCATGGTTTCATGGGCCATCCCAGTTAATTGGCTTAATACCTTGTTTAGTGTTTCTGTTCTTCCTCCTAATTTGTTGCGTAGTGCCTACAGTCTTAAAAGCTTGCAAGCAGCCACCCAAGGCACAACAATTGGTCTTTATTCACCTGGAGCAATAGAGGAAGGAGGGTATCAGGTACAGAAGAAGGATACAGAATGTGTGGCTAATTGCCTCTATGAACAACTGCCTCTTTTGGCATGAGACCAGAACTGGATGGTGCCCAGCTACCACTACTGAACATTTTGATCAGAGTCTATAGAAGAATCCTGATCAAAAGGGGGGAAATGCAGAACAGTATTTCAAATTCTCATGGACTCTGGACTTCCTGGAGCCATGAAGGTTGAATGAACCCCTGAAACTATTGCCCTGAGATAATCTTTAAACCTTAAACCAAAAATATCCCCTGAAGTCTTCTTAAAACCAAACAGTAGTTTAGCTTAACTAGTGAAAAATGCCTGCCTTGAGCATTATGCTCTTTTAAGAACTATCTAGACGGGATCAAACTGAAAACAACTTGAAAGATTAGATAGGAACTTTAGGGGGCAGTGAGTTTATGTTAATGGAGGAGGAACAACTCAGAAAAGAGGGTGAGAATGGTTGTACAACTTGATGTAATCACTGTCACTAAATGGTACATGTGTAGAAACTGTTTAATTGGTGTATGTTCTGCTGTGTATATTCTCAACAACAACAACAAAATAAATAGAAAAAGAAAGTCCTATGGAGCACAGTTCTACTCGAACACACATTAGGTCGCCATGAGTCGGAGTCGACTAGCTTCAAAAAAAAGACTGTAAGGACCAGGCATCTACAGTCCTGTCTTTCAATGGGTGGACACATCAACCCTGGAAACACTCAGTTTCAAGGTCCAGAAGACAAATGGGGTCCAAAAAAAAACAGCCCTAACTACAGCCGTACACCTGAGATGGCAGGTACTGGTTTTTGTCTGGCCCAGCACTCAGCACCTTCATTTAGGACACACACTCAGTAAATATTTGCTGAATAGCAAATGAGTAACACTTAACAAAGAAGCCCTGGGCACCACAGGTAAGTGCTCAGCTGCTAAACAAAAAGTTGGCAGTTCAAACTCACCCAGCAGTTAGCTCTTTGGGAAAAAGACCAGGCAGTCTGCTCCAGTAAAGATCACAGACAGCAGCCATCCAAGGCACAAGAAGAAAACCCTGTGGGACAATTCTACTTTGTCACATGGGGCCACTGTGAGTCAGAATCGATTCAGAGGCACCCAACAACACTTAATGAGGTCCTTATTCACAAAAGGCAAAAAGAAATACATATCCGCCAAGCCCTAAACATGAGTCTCAACAAACTGCCTCCACCAACATTTCAACTGAACTAGCAGGTCTGGGCACTAGGGTTTTTTTTAGCAGGTCTGACTTCACTTCGCTCCCTGATGAGCCACAGAATGGCAGAGAAACAAAAACCCTGGGTCAGCTCTGGGGATGGAGTCAGTGCTGCTGAAACAGTCTTTCTTTTCTCTTTTGTAGTTCCTACGCAAGACAAACCATATGGAATGGAGAGTCCTGAGTGCTACCAGAGGTAAAACTGGTAGAGGAAGGAGGCAAGTGAAGACTTCCAGTGTTGAACACCAACAAGGAACAATCTGTTCAAGAAGATCGGGTGGAGGTGGAAGCAATCTCTCAGACACCTTTGTTCAAATTCTCTGCACTAATACTTGGTTGAGTAGAAGAAATCAGATTGAGTCCTGGGACCTGGGTCTCCCCTGGACAAATCATTAGGAGTTTAGCTGACGATTCAAACTGCCTTCCTCTTCCCTGGCTCAGACTCTTGGCAAGAGCTTCCAGGATACTACCCCACATGGGAAGGAAGAAGACAGCCATACACTCCATCCCATTTGCCACCTCACACGTGGACCGTACCCTGGGTTTGTGATCACTCCTAGCTGAAGCTTGAAAACAATAGGTTAAAATTGTAAAGCTCAGTGATCACTCCTATATGTAGATATCTTTTAAACTAATCACAGCAAACCCTGTTACTCGCAGGCATGCTCAAAGGATTTATGTGCTTTTTACTGATTAATAGTCCAAAGTCCCAAGAGTCCTGATGCTGGCTCTTGTTCATCTAACTTGTAAAACATCAAAAGGAAAATCTGAAACTTGCTATCTTTGGAACACCAATTCAGTGGTATGCTGGAGCTAACTTGTACCAGCTTACAAGAGCTAATTGTTGAATTTTTGAGAGCTGGTTGTTAAACAGCCATTTATTAAGAAGTAAATTATATAAACTTATAATTAGATAAATGATATTAAAAATAAAGGTGATAGATACTCAAAGCTTATCACTTCCTAATTATTTTATTACATTTTATCGTTATTTATGCTCTTGAGGTTATTTACGCCTCTTGTATCTGTATGGTGGGAAATACCATATGATGGTGTGCTACTGCCCATTTCTTCCCAACTCCATGTTCACAGTGTGTAATCAGCCGTGGTGGGAGTATTTACACCACAAAAATTGGCAAAAGCTACAAATTCTGGCTTTTTCCCTCCCCCTGGAGCCCTGGTGGTACAGTAGTTAAGCACTCAGCCGCTAACTGAAAGGTCAGTGGTTCGAACCCACCAGCTGCTCTGCAGGAGGAAGGTGTGGCAGTCTGCTTCCGTAAAGATTACAGCCTTGGAAACCCCATGGGGCAGTTTTACTCTGTCCTGTAGGGTCACTATGGGTCGGAATCGACTCTTCAGCAACAGGTTTCGGAGAGCTAGTTGTTAAACATTTACCAGCATACCACTGCTAGTCACTGATGTTAACTGATCCAGAAGCTGCCTAGAAGAGTAAGTTGGTTGTTCCAGTTTTCTTGACTGAGGTCGACTAGCTTATAAAAGGTGTAGAAACAGCATGAGGAATTCCTAAAAATATCTAATTTAAATTTTACATCTTTTATAGAGGAAGAAAACCTCTTTATACTGTGTCAAGGTCTTCTTTAACAAGAAGCTGGGACTACTGAACAATCCCAGCTGTGCAGTATACAGCAGGCAGTGCCTGTCCAGGAGTTCCAGCTCCTGCCCTTAGCAAATCCTGTAGTCATGCAAGAAGAGCATGCAGACGCACCCGCTTAGAAAAGGGTAGGAGTACTGAGACCTCTGCAAGTACTGAAATGGCCATTACAGTGACTGTTTGATGGTCTATTGGCTTCCCTGCACTTTCCCTATGCATATACAAATGTACATGTGTAAATATAAAAATTAAAGCAGATCATGATTCTCAGTAACCTGTCCCCAGTGCTGTGGTTCACATGCCTGACACTAAAAGGTTTTTCCTGGACCTGTAGGCATCCTACAGAGCTGGTGGTATAATGGTTAAGTGCTCTGCTACTAACTGAAAGGTTGGCACTTCGAACCCATCCAGCAGCTCAGCGGGAGAAAGACCTGACAATCTGCTTCTGTGAAGATGACAGCCTAGAAAACTCTATGGGGCAGTTCTACTCTGACACATGGGGTCACTATGAGCTGAAACTGACTCGAAGGCACTCAACAGCAAGAACAAGCGTGGTAAAGCTAACCAGCTCCATGGTACAGTGGTAAGAATCCAGCTGTAGAGAGAGAGACTTGGTTCAAGCACTGGCTTCCCCTGGCCTAGCTGTGTGGCCCTGGGCAGATTACCCAGGTTCTTCCAACCTCTCTTTTTTCATCTGTAAATTGACAGTTATAAAGTACCTACCCTACCTCAAAGGAATTCAGAATGATTAAGCGAGAAAATTCATGTACTTACTATGTGCTTGATATAGAAAATGCTTAATAAGTACTAGCCAACTTAAAAAAATTTTTTTTCTCATAGCAATTTTTATTTTTTCTCATAAGCAAGCAGCTTAGAAATTGTTCAGATGTCTGGTACATATTTATTATGAGTTAAACAGATCCAACTTCTTTTGAAAGCTGGTGATCTAGGGGTATAGTTTTACCTACTGTATCTGTTACTACTGAAAAGTAATATGCCTATTCAGAAAGTATTGATGCCAACCAAACTTAATGGTACAGTCTAACTGTAGTAAGTGATGGCCTTGGCAAAAAGAAATCAGCTGTATTTTTTGTGAATTTTCAAGAAAACTTTCTTTTTAAACAGATTTAGGAAGAGGAACCAATGACTGTGTCTAAGTTGGTAGTGATTAATTTGTGAATATAGAAAAGAAGATTAAAACAAACCTGAGTATGTTTCCTAAAATAAAATATTTTAAACTTACTAAGTGTGTTATCCATTATCAAGGACAGTTAGTCCTTTTACGAGCTCCGAAACAAACGACCTACTGCTCCCCCCAAAACAAGTCTCTCTCATACCGTGGGTTCACAAGGCTGATACTTTTAAAGAAAAGCAAACAACTCTCACAGACAGGTGGGTGGAGAGCCACTAGTCCCTCTTACATATAAGTGAAAGGCAGGTTCTATACCAGACTTCAAAAGCCATTGCACTGCAACAAGTAGGGCTTTTTTTTTTTTTTTTCCTTATCTTCCTTTTAGAGTTTTGACGTTTCTGAGTGCTGTGGAGCCACCCTCTTCCCAGAGATCCCTCTGCTACTTGGACCTGAGAACCTAACGTGTTGGCACACCTGCTTCACTCAAGGAAGACACAGTGACATAGAGAAGTCTTTCACAGTGAACTCGTTCATTCATTCAAAAAATGAATATTATTTTTATCGACAAGGTTTATAGGAACAAATTAAATATTTAAAATCAATGGCCAACTCTTAGGTCTTCTTTATTTGCTCATCCCATTCATTTGCATTAAGTGTGCCCTTCCCTAATGTCTTTATCAAGAAACAAGTCAAACCTGTGGAAAGTACCTGTTAACATTTGATATATAACATTTTACATATTTCTGTTCTATGATCTAAAGATACTTTTACCTTAAACGTACCATTGGTATATCAAAGGATTAATTTTCTCCTAGGAAGCATGTTTTATTTTAAAATTAATTTAAAAATTAAAATTTAGGAGGCGGAGCCAAGATGGCAGAATAGACAGACGCTTCCAGTGAGCCCTCTTTACAACAAAGACCCGAAAAAACAAGTAAAACGACTATATTTGGGACAAGCTGGGAGCCCTGAGCATCAAAGGCAAGCTTAGACAACGAACTGAGGGGCAGGAGGAGGAAGAGACCGTTCAGAAGTAGAGAGGAGTTGCCGGACCTGAATCGTGGGGAGCCCTCAGGCATCATTCCCAGGGTGGCAGTGGCGGCAGCAGCAGGCTGACACTAGCATTCGGCCGCAGTTTCCTCAGGGAGAGGCAGCCAGCCACACAGTCCACTCACACCTCCAGAACCTGAGGAGAATGGCGCTCTCAGCAAAAGCTAAGTACTTGCGTACACTTTACCTTGCCCCCCTCACCCCCAAGCCGGCTACAGCGGCTGAATCCCTGGGCCTGAGATACACCCTGGTGAACACCTAGAGCCATCCTCCCGGCCTTGGGAAGGAAAAAATTTGCAACTGGGGGAGAAGATAATTTGCTAGCTCCATTAAACGGGAAAGCTCAGGACAGAAGCAGCTCCTGTCCAGGCATAACCGTCCGTGGACCTTGAGCACCCTTCCCTTCTGCACGGACCTATGTGGGCCTACTTCAGGAGAATAGGCCATTGTTGGCAAACTCCAACCACTTCAGCTGTGCGGTGGAGAGGTGGGTGTTTGACGTTTGACATTGCTTTGCCTGTTAAACAAGGTCCTCACCTACCCACATCAGGGACCTAAGGACTGGTAGCACCACTCAGGTCACCCAACCACCCATGACAGGGGCCCAAAGATAACTGGTACCTCCCAGTCCTTACAACCAAAAACTTTGCGTGCACATGGTCCCTCTGCAGAACCCACCCACCAGCACGCTCTAGGGTACAGAGACGTGTTTTCCTCAGAGACACTTGGGGGTCGGTTCTCAGTCCCCTGCCTTGTTCAGAGTGTAACCCCCTGCTGCAATCAGATACCGGTATATACGCCAATCACCCCTGTCCCTCTAAGACTGTAGGACAGAGCCTGTACCACACACTTGATGATCAGCTACCTGGGAACCTGAGCTGAATTCATATAAGAAAGCTGAATGGACTCCTAGACTGATATACCTGATAACAGCTCTAGCTAGCTGGGCACAGGACACCAGAGCTCCAAAGGTGAGAATGATCAAGCTAGCTCACTCAAGCAACCCACAGGGGTATACCAAAACAAAACAAAGCAAGCAGCTACGACACAGTAAGCAAGAATAAACTAATATAGTAACTTATAGATGGCTTGGAGACAACAGTCAATATCGAGTCACATAAAGAAAGAGACCATGATCACCTCAACAGGCTCTCAAAACAAAGAATCCAGGGATCTTCTAGATGAAAGTGCCTTCCTGGAATTACCAGATACAGAATACAAAAGTTTAATATACAGAATCCTTCAAGACATCTGGAAGGAAATGAGGCAATGTGCAGAACAAGCCAAGGAACACACAGATAAAGCAAATGAAGAAATTAGAAAGATTATTCAGGAACATAATGAAAAGTTTAATAAGCTGGAAAAATCCACAGGCAGACAGCAATCAGAAATTTAGAAGATTAGCAATAAAATTACAGAAGTAGACAACTCAATAGAAAGTCAGAGAAGCAGAATTGAGCAAGTAGAAGGTAGAATTTTGGAACTTGAAGATAAATCACTTGGCACTAATATATTTGAAGAAAAATCAGATAAAAGAATTTAAAAAAATGAAGAAAACTTAAGAATCAACAGAAATAACCTATGAGTGACTGGAGTACCAGAACAGGGAGGGATAATAGAAATACAGAGAAAATTGTTGAAGATTTGTTGGCAGAAAACTTCCCTGATATTGTGAAAGATGAGAAGGTATCTATCCAAGATGCTCATCGAACTCCACATAAGGTAGATCCGAAAAGAAAGTCACCAAGACATATTATAATCAAGCCTGCCAAAACGAAAGATAAAGACAGAATTATAAGAGCAGCGAGGGATAAACGAAAAGTTACCTACAAAGGAGAGCCGATAAAAATAAGCTCACACTACTCAGCAGAAACCATGCAGGTAAGAAGGCAGTGGGATGACATATTTAAAAAACTGAAGGAAAAAAATTGCCTGCCAAGAATCATATATCCAGCAAAACTGTCTCTTAAATATGAAGGTGAAATTAAGACATTTCCAGATAAACACAAGTTTAGGGAATTCGTAAAAACCAAACCAAAACTACAGGAAATACTAAAGGGAGTTCTTTGGTTAGAAAATCAATAATATCAGGTATCAACCCAAGACTAGAACACTGGGCAGGGCAACCAGAAGTCAACCCAGACAGGGAGATCCAAAAAAAACAGAGCAAGATTATTTAAAAAAAAAAAAAAAAGCCCAGAACAGGGTAACACCAATGTTATTACATAAAAGAAGACAACATTAAAATAATAAAGAGGGACTAAGAAATGTAATCATACACCTTGCATATGGAGAGGAAGATACCGCGATACAAAGAAATCAAAGTGAGTTTTAAATTTAGAAAAATAGGGGTAAATAATAAGGTAACCACAAAGGAGACAAACTATCCTACTAATCAAAATAAAATACAAAGGAAAAATACAGACTCAGCAGAAACAAAATCAACAACAAATATGAGGAAAGGACAATATAAGAAGAAAATCTACTCAGCACATAAAATCAAGCGGGAAAAAGAAACTGTCAACACACAAAAAAAGACATAAAAATGATAGCACTAAGTTCATACCTATCCGTAATTACCCTGAATGTAAATGGACTAAACGCACCAATAAAGAAACAGAGAGCGGCAGAATGGGTTAAAAAACAAGATCCGTCTATATGCTGCCTACAAGAGACACCCCTTAGAGACACAAACTAAAACCAAAGGATGGAAAAAAATATATCAAGCAAACAACAATCAAAAAAGAGCAGGAATGGCAATATTAATTTCTGACAAAATAGACTTTAAAGTTAAATCCATCATAAAGGATAAGGAAGGATACTAATGATTAAAGGGACAATACACCAAGAAGATATAACCATATTAAATATTTATGCACCCAATGACAGGGCTGCAAGATACATAAAACAAACTCTGTCAGCATTGAAAAGTGAAACAGGTCCACAATAAGAGTAGGAGACTTCAACACACCACTTTCGGTGAAGGACCAGACATCCAGAAAGAAGCTCAATAAAGACACGGAAGATCTAAATGCCACAATCAACCAACTTGACCTCGTAGACATACCCCAGAACACTCCACCCAAAAGCAACCAAGTATACTTTCTTTTCTAGTGCACATGGAACATTCTCTAGAATAGACCACATATTAGGTCATAAAGCAAGCCTTAGCAGAATCCAAAACACTGAAATATTACAAAGCATCTTCTCTGACCATAAGGCCATAAAAGTGGAAATCAGTAACAGGAAAAGAAATCAAACACTTGGAAACTGAGCTCAAAAAAGACTGGATTATAGAAGACATTAAGGATGGAATAAAGAAATTCAGAGAATCCAATGAGAATGAAAACACTTTCTATCAGAACCTTTGGGACACAGCAAAAGCGGTGCTCAGAAGCCAATTTATATCAATAAATGTGCACATCCAAAAAAGAAGAAAGGGCCAAAATCAAAGAATTATCCCTACAACTTGAACAAATAGCAACAAAAGAAACCCACAGGCACCAGAAGAAAACAAATAATAAAAATTAGAGCTAAACTAAATGAAACAGAAAAACAAGTGAAAGAATTAACAAGACCAAAAGCTGGTTTTTTAAAAAACCAACAAAATTGATAAACCACTGGCCAAACTGACAAAAGAAAAACAGGAGAGGAAGCGAATAACCCGAATAAGAAATGAGATGGGGATATTACAACGGACCCAACTGAAATTAAAAGTCGTATCAGATTACTATGAAAAACTGTATTCAAATTTGAAAACCTAGAAGAAATGGATGAATTCCTAGAAACACACTACCTACCTAAACTAACACAAACAGAGGTAGAACAACTAAAGAGACCCATAACAAAAGAAGAGATTGAAAAGGTAATTAAAAAATGCCCAACAAAAAAAAAAAATCCCTGGTCCAGAGGGCTTCACTGCAGAGTTCTACTAAACTTTAAGAGAAGAGTTAACACCACTACTACTAAAGGTATTGCAGAGCATAGAAAAGGATGGAATACTACCAAACTCATTCTATGAAGCCACCATATCCCTGATACCAAAACCAGATAAAGACACCACAAGAAAATTATAGACCTATATCCCTCATGAATATAGATGAAAAATCCTCAACAAAATTCTAGCCAATAGAATTCAGCAACATATCAAAAAAATAATTCACCATGACCAAGTGGGATTCATACCAGTTATGCAGGGATGGTTCAACATTAGAAAAACAATTAATGTAATCCACCACATAAATAAAACAAAAAACAAGAATCACATGATTTTATCAATTGATGCAGAAAAGGCATTTGACAAAGTTCAACACTCATTCCTGATAAAAGCTCTCAGCAAAATAGGAATAGAAGGAAAATTCCTCAACATAATAAAGTGCATTTATACAAAGCCAACAACCAACATCACCCTAAACGGAGAGAGCCTGAATGCATTCCCACTGAGATCGGGAACCATACAAGGATGCCCTTTATCACCACTCTTATTCAACACTGTGCTGGAAGTCCTAGCCACAGCAATTAGGCTAGATAAAAAAATAAAGGGCATCCAGATTGGCAAGGAAGAAGTCAAAGTATCTCTATTTGCAGATGACATGATCTTATACACAGAAAACCCTAAGAATCCTCCAGAAAACTACTGAAACTGATAGAAGAGTTCAGCAGAGTATTGGGATACAAGATAAACATACAAAAATCAGTTGGATTCCTCTACACCAACAAAAAGAACATTGAAGAGGAAATCACCAAATCAATGCCATTTACAGTAGCCCCAAAGAAGATAAAATACTTAGGAATAAATCTTACCAGAGAGGTAAAGGACTTATACAAAGAAAACTACAGTACACTTCTCCAAGAAACCAAAAGAGACATAAGTGGAAGAACATAACTTGCTCATGGATACGAAGACTTAACATTATAAAAGTATCTATTCTACCAAAAGCGATCTATACATTTCATGCGATTTCGATCCAAATCCCAAGGACATTCTTTAATGAGATGGAGAAACAACACCAACTTCATATGGAAGAGAAAGAGGCCCCGGATAAATAAGGCATTACTGAAAAAGACGAACAAAGTGGGAGGCCTCACACTACCTGATTTTAGAAACTATTATACCGCCACAGTAGTCAAAACAGCCTGGTACTGGTACAACAACAGATACATAGACCAATGGAACAAAATTGAGAATCCAGACATAAATCCATCCACATATGAGCAGCTGATATTTGACAAAGGCCCCAAAACAGTTAAATGGGGAAAAGACAGTCTTTTTAACACATGGTGCTGGCACAACTGGATATCCATCTGCAAAAACATGAAACAAGACCCACACCTCACTCCATGCACAAAAACTAACTCAAAATGGATCAAAGACCTAAATATAAAAAAAATCTAAAACGATAAAGATCATGGAAGAAAAATAGGGACAACGTTAGGAGCCCTAACACATGGCATAAACAGTATGCAAAACATTATAAAGAATGTAGAAGAAAAACTAGATAACTGGGAGCTCCTAAAAATCAAACATCTATGCTCATCCAAAGACTTCACCAAAAGAGTAAAAAGACTACCTGCAGACTGGGAAAAAGTTTTTAGCTATGAGATTTCTGATCAGCGCCTGATCTCTAAAATCTACATGATACTGCAAAAACTCAACTGTAAAAAAAACAAATAACCCAATTAAAAAATGGGCAGAAGATATATAAATAGACACTTCACTAAAGAAAACATTCAGGTAGCTAACAGATATATGAGGAAATGTTCACGGTCATTAGCCATTAGAGAGATGCGGATCAAAACTACAATGAGATTTCATCTCACTCCAACAAGGCTGGCATTAATCCAAAACACACAAAATAATAAATGTTGGAGAGGCTGTGGAGAGACTGGAACACTTCTACACTGCTGGTGGGACTGTCAAATGGTACAACCACTTTGGAAATCAATTTGGCACTTCCTTAAAAAGCTAGAAATTGAACTACCATACGATCCAGCAATCCCACTCCTTGGAATATATCCTAGAGAAATAAAGAGCCTTTACACGAACATATACATGCACACCCATGTTTACTGCAGCACTGTTTACAACAGCAAAGAGATGGAAGCAACCAAGGTGCCCATCAACGGATGAATGGATAAATAAATTATGGTATATTCACACAATGGAGTACTACGCATCGATGAAGAATAGTGATGAATCTGTGAAACATTTCATAACATGGAGGAACCTGGAAGGCATTATGCTGAGTGAAATTAGTTGCAAAAGGACAAATATCGTATAAGACCACTATTATAAGAACTTGAGAAACAGTTTAAACTGAGAAGAAAACATTCTTTTGTGGTTACAAGAGCGGGGAGGGAGGGAGGGTAGGAGAGGGGCATTCACTAATTAGATAGTAGATAAGAACTACTTTAGGTGAAGGGAAAGACAACACACAATACAGGGGAGGTCTGCACAATTGGACTAAACCAAAAGCAAAGAAGTTTCCCAAATAAACTGAATGCTTCGAAGGCCAGCGCAGCAGGGGCAGGGGTCTGGGGACCATGGTTTCAGGGGACATCTAAGTCAATTGGCATAATAAAACCTATTAAGAAAACATTCTGTATCCCACTTTGAAGAGTGTCCTCTGGGGTCTTAAACACTAGCAAGCAGCCATCTAAGATGCATCAATTGGTCTCAACCCACCTGGATCAAAGGAGAATGAAGAGTACCAAAGACAGAAGGTGATTACGAGCCCAAGAGACAGAAAGGGCCACATGAACCAGCGACTACATCATCCTGCGACCAGAAGAACTAGATGGTGCCCGGCTACAACCGACGACTGCCCTGACAGGAACTCAACAGAGAACCCCTGAGGAAGCAGGAGAGCAGTGGGATGCAGACCCCAAATTCTCCCAAGACCAGACTTAATGGTCTGACTAAGACTAGAAGGACCCCGGTGGTCACGGCCCCCAGACCTTCTGTTGGCCCAGGACAGGAACCATTCCCGAAGCCAACTCTTCAGACATGGATTGGACTGGACAATGGGTTGGAGAGGGATGCTGGTGAGGAAGGAGCTTCTTGGATCAGGTGGACACTTGAGAGTATGTTGGCATGTACTGCCTGGAAGGGAGATGAGAGGGTGGAGGGGGTCAGAAGCTGATGAAATGGACACAAAAAGAGAGAGTAGAGGGAGAGAGCAGGCTATCTCATTAGGGGAGAGCAATTGGGACTGTGTAGCAAAGTGTGTATGGGTTTTTGTGTGAGAGACTGACTTGATTTGTAAACTTTCACTTAAAGCACTGTAAAAATTATTTTAAAAAAATTAAAATTTAACAAACTAATTAAGACAGTCAATATAAAAGATACTATTAATCTAATTTAGGAGTGGCCCATATGCTCATCACCTAGAATCCTAACTGGCCAAAATTTAAAACCCAACGGCCCTGATTCCACAAATACACTAAATTTCTTTCATGTGAAGATAAGTTTATTATCACTTTTGACAAACACTTTGTCAGCAATACCGACTGCTGCCTACATATTAACTTCTTTGGCACTATACCTGGTGTTTTTATCACAATGATGAAGGTGGCCAGGGTTCCCATAAATATTAACATTTTATACAGGCTAAACAGTTAGTAAAAATCAGTTCATTTACTATCAGCCAAGTGTGTGTATACTTAATCCCACCCTCTTTCCAAGTTTTTGAAGTTGTTTTGCTGTGCGGATGCTGGTCTGTCCATAATTTAATACAAAATATATCTATAGACATTTCTGCAGAGTTAGCACTAAAACTGCGAATTGATGACACTTTCAAGGCAAAGCAGAACGATGTGTTCCTTCAGGTGGTCTTCACTGAATTTCGACTTTCACTGCTCTGTCAAACCAGTGTGCCTGAACACTGACGTTTCATAGTTTATAAAGATACCTACCTACATGAGTTTAAAAATTGATCTGCACAAAAGAAATTTAAAAAAAAAAGTTGAATACAACAAATTTGGTTTTTAAAATACAAAAATAGTATGTCACTTCTGTCATGGCCGACAATTGGACATGTATACACACGCAGGAGAAAAGCTCAGATTTGTCATCTAACAGCTGTAGCTTGTATATCTATATTACGATGAACACACTGCCACTGAGTTTTTAGACTGACAGAAGTGTATTCAAAATATTTCATATACTAAGTACTGTAATACTCTCTGCATGTATTTAAAAAACAAACCCGTTGCCTTCAAGTCGATTACGACTCAAAGGACCCAACAGGACAGAGTAGAACTGCCCCACAGGGTTCCCAAGGAGCGGCCTGTGGATTATGAACTGTTGACCTTTTGTTTAGCAGCCAAGCTCTTAACCACTGTGCCAGCAGGGCTCCATCTGCATGTAGAGATGTTGGTAGTAAGAGCTTTTGTTCTACTTGATTAAAAGTATGCCTTAAGCAAGCTAGTACTAAGCACACTAAAATCACAACAGTTAAGAATCCATGACCTTATGTAGAGAAACCCAAAATGTACAAAATACAACTATAAAAGCAAGGAACAATTATTGCCATCCACGATTTTAAACTAAACACTGCATAAAAATGCAATTCGGAACATCAAGGTCAAATTTACGTTCACACTCGAGATCAAAAGGTCAGCGGTAAGTTCTACCAACACAATACTCAACGAGGATTTAGAAAAGGAAATACATCCTCCTTGCTGGTGTAAAGCAGATAAGCACCTGCTACCTTTAATCAAGACACTGACCTAGGGGCTGGGATTTACAGCAAAAATCCCAGTCCTCAGAGATGACACTGTGGTTGAAAACACACAGACAATAAACACATCAATATAGAACAGGTCAAGGGAGAACAAAGTGCCATGAAGAAAAATCAAGCAGGGAAGGAAATGGACCTAGGAAATGTCAGGAGATGCTACAGAAGAACTTTCTGAGGAGGTACTATTTGTACAGAAACCTAAATGATACGGGGGAACAAGCCATCCAAGTACCTGGGGCAGATCCTACCAGGCAGTGAACAGTCATGGGTGTTAGCTGGAATATAGTTGTAATATTTGAAGAACAAGGAGCCCTGGTGGAGCAACAGTTAAGCGCTCAGCTACTAACCGAAAGGTTGGCAGTTCTAACCGACCCATCCACTCCATAGGAGAAAGACTCAATGACCAGCTCCCATAAAGATTACAACCTAGAAGACCCTATGAGGCAGTTCTCCTCTGTCACAGGAGATAACTATCAATCAAAATCAACTCGACAGCACCCAACAACACTTTGAGGAACAGTGAGCAGGCTGGTGTGCTTCAGTGCAGTGAGGAGGGGGAGAGTGGCAGGAAACAGGTTGGAGAGGCAGCTGGGGGCCAGATCTGATAGGAGTCTGGACGGCTTTTCTGAGTGATTTGAGATTCTTGGGAGAAGTGTTGAGCAGAAAGGTGACATGACCTGATTTATGTGTTTAAAAGTATCACTCAGCAGTGCTAGTGAGGTACCCCACCCTGCCCACAAAACCACCCATCCCTCTAACCTCTAATTTTCACCCAGAGATATGAAAGAGCTTCCTGGTATGATTTTGCCACCTCTTAACCCGTTACCGTAAGTGTACTGTATCAACCCAGCTCTCCAGAGGCCTAACTTCATTTGCTAAATGAACTGAAATCTCCAGTTTCTTATCTCAATAACCACATGAAGAAACAGTGCCAACAGTCAAAATAAGCAAAAGGTGCTTCCTATAAGGCCTGGAATAAAAGAATTTGATCAAATTTAAAAAATGTCCCTTTTAAAATAAAAACTAAATTTTTTAAATTACAGTAAAGAGAGATCTCACATGATGAATAATTTTTCTAGCCAGTCAGCTGTCTTCTTTTTTTATGTTGATAGTCATTTTATAATCTTCCCTCTTCACCATCTACCTTCGCCCAGGCTTTAAATATTTTGATGCAGACACTCATCAAACAGTCGAAGGCCAGGTTTTCATAACGACCACTGCGAAGGCTGGACTCTTTCTTTACCCCCATACAACATGGATGAGAGTATGACACACTGGAAAACTACCTTAACGCCATGTAGGATATGAGCGAGAAGAGAATGAATCAGTTCAGAAAGTCATTTTGTTAAAAATATTTATTTAAAAAAATACAATTGTCCATATCTAGTTGCACATATACCTATTAACGTATTTGTATAATTTTGGACTTTAGTAAATTTGCTACAGTGCTTTCTTAAAGCCAGCTTACATTATACAAAGCAAATTCCTGTCAGTTCTTACATAAAATAGTTCTTGAAATGTATCATCTTGCTAAAAAGATGCGTATCACCATGACAGAATTTAACAAAATTTCTGCATAAAACTTGAAGCGATAGAAAACACATCACCTGGCTGGTAATTCAGAGCAACCCTTCACTATCTGGAGATGCACTGAGTATCATTACACTTTTTTCTTGTAAAAGCAGCATACCATAAAGCCCTCAAAGTGCTAGCGCCATCTTTGCCTCACCTAACTAAACTCTTCATAAACTTTATATCAAGTTTCTCTGCCTCATACAAATAGGAGAATTCCAGACTCTAGCTACAATCACACTAACCGACCTAGGAACCACAGCCCTTGTTTCCCAGCAGGGAAATCAGAACTGCTCAGCTAGAAGATACGGCAGTTTCTTACGTGATATTGAGTGTAATGTACACAACAAAATAAAGGCCACTGGTAATAAAAACCCAACACCAAACCTGTTGCTGCCAAGTCGACTGCAACTCAGAGCGACCCTACAGGACAGAGTAGAACTGCCCCATAGGGTTTCCAAGGCTGTAATCTTTACGAAAGCAGACTGCCACATCTTTCTACCACGGAGCTGCTGGTGGGTTTGAACTGCCGACCTTTCGATTAGGAGCCAAGAGCTTTAACCACTGTGCCACCAGGGCTCCTTCAATTGGTAATACTGCCCCAAAAAACAGAAAATATGAAATGTCTTACAAGGGACTGCGTCCCCTGCATACCAACAGACGATAAGCAACAATGCTTAAACAGAACAGCCGCTTCAACATTTAATGTGAATTTTAATAAATGTTAGTTAGCGATTACCAATTTAATTGCTTTTTTATGAAAAAGAATACAAAAAGGTGATTTTAATACTTTGAAGGTCTCCCTAATGTAAATCACACTGAAATTAAGACAAGTTATTAATAACACTTTAACAGTTATTCATTCCTTTGGGTAGGTGGGCACTTACATCATATACAAGCATCTATCTATATAAAAGCGGTGGATACCGAATACTATAAGCTAAAGATTTCAATAAAATAAACAATGAAGTAACCGTCTTCTCAACCTCACTGATCTAGGTTTCAGGAAGGTGCGTGTCCCTAACTGAGACACACATGAATGATGACGTCTGTCTCATGGGTTTCCCCTGCTGCAGACACACTGCAACAGTCCATGGAAGACGTGCTTTTTTTGGAATTACAGAGGCTGGGTGAATGAAAATCAAGTTTATCGTTTAACATCATTTAATTTTTAAGTGATGTCCACACTGAGTAGTCCACAAACTGCCAGAGCCACTGTGGCCAAGGCACCTGGCCAGTGAAATTTCAGATCATCCAGCTACACTTATTTCCCATTAATCATACTCATTCCAAGTGGTCTCCTGGTATAAACATTTTTACAACATCCAGTATCGCTTGTGAAAAACTATTAGTTTCTTTTTCAAAATGCAAAATTATATATATATATATATATTTTTAACCCAACTTATTTATTCAGTGAATAAAGGGCAGAATCCTCCCTAAAAACTGATTTTAGTAAAAACTTTTATTCACCTCAAACCAAATGCTTAAACCAAAGGTAACCAGTAGCAAAATGACTGGACTGAGTTTCATATTTAATCTTCCCTACCCACAAAGATAAATGAAACTGCTAGAAGGCAAAAGTGAAGAAACAGATCTGATTGTTGTCAGCAAAAGATCCATGGCTAAACTGAACAGACAGGCCTCGGGTAATCAAGAATTAATTGCATTCATTTCTCTTCCATTTTTACATATGTGTGTCTTAGCTAAATTCACTATTATTGGACAGGGAAGTTCATGAAATATGCTACTATACCACATGACCAATGAGTATAATGTAATATAAAGGCCACTGGTAATACTGCCCCAGAAACAAAAAATACAAAATGTCTTACAAGGGACTATGTACTCTGCATAGCAACAGACAGTAAGCAACAATGCTTAAACAGAAAAGAAACTTAAAATGGGATAGTTTACAAAGTTGAATATAATCCATCAATTGCGAATCATTAAAACATTTCATAAATTTCTACAAAGCGCAACAGTAAAAGCTTGTAAATTATTTTAAAACATCTTGGCCAAAAGAGCATACCTTACAAGAGAGCCCAGAAGAGCGGCTCATTACATAATCCATTCATCCCTTCTCCAAAGAGTCTCATGTATCAGAAAACATAAATGAGAAGTAGATCTTACTTCCCTGACTTTCAATATCCTTAAGGTGAAATTAAACGAATAAAATAATCATTAAGTGCTTCCAGTTATTAAAAACAAAACAGTGCTAACAATGGTGTTCAAAAAAGTGCCAAGTGACTGAACACCGGTATCTGGCATCCCCACCCCGAACTCCAGGCGTACTTCAATGATTCCATTGGCTAGAGCTCTGGTCCAGCCATGGGGCACCCCCAGTCCAGAAGATCCCAGGCCTGTCCTAGCAGGGCTCAAAATCCTCGGAAGGAACAAGAACCAGAATGGGCCCTTATGAGATGGAAAACGAGGCAAAGCTGAGAAGAGCAATTAGCCCAAGATACTCTACTTTGAGGTGCTTATTATGTACAGTTTTCAAAAGGATAAATGAGGCCACAATACCAGAATCCCTCCACTAGTGTACTGATTCATGGTCAGAGCTCTGTATTTTAGGAATTTTGCTTCTGAGGAATTTATATCCCAACCAGTTAAGGATTTTACACAGAAGCGAAAGTAAATGTAGAACTTTTAAGAGAGGACATCCTTATTGGCTCAGTAACACGAGCACATGAGAAGAGTTTCCGACAATTTTGTCTAGAATACATCCCATGTAGCGCCGTACTTCTAAAAAGCTGGCAAGCGGTCAGTCTATAAGGTCTACAATTTAGGTACTAAAAAAATGTGAAATGTGCAAGGCATTAACCTTTAAGAAGTGGCAACTGCAAAGTGCAGCAGTTTAAGTTCTTATATGAAATAGCCTAGGAGCCTAGAGGATGAATAATACATGTTCCCTCTGAAAATACACATACACACTCAGTACACACACACACACATACTTAGTCAAAGCATCAAAATGACTTGGAAACAAATGTTCTAGTCTCCTAATTAAAAATTTCAAAGTAAAATTTTATACTTCCTGATATGTATTATTCTCAAAAGATTCAAGTTCAAGAGACTTAGTATGTCTGATTGCATCTCTCGTAGATTTTCTCGTTAAAGGTTTCATTTAAAATCATGTTAACGCAAACTTGGATTTCCTGGTTTCTAGAGAAAGCCTACAGCCACCATTTCCTTCTCCCACAGACCACTCTGGGTTTCTGTCTTTCACAGTGGGTAAGTGTGAATGGCAGCATCCTAGAAATTGCTACTTTCTGGCAGGCTGTGACTTTACAAAAAAAAAAAAAAAGGTTTTTTCCCAGAAGAGCAGCTTGAAGAAACTGGCAGCTTCAAACGGAACAGCTATTCCACATCGACAACCACCTTTCAGATCTGCTCACTTTACAGGTCAAAACAGGACTTTTTATACTAACAGGTTCCACCAAGTACAAGAAATGAAATCAGACCGCCTTCTGTCCTGCTTACTACACCACCACCCACAACAATTCTAGATTCTAAGATTATAACTTCAACTTCAGTAAGCAGAGTTCCGATGACATAAGAAAAGTAACTGGGCACCTTGTCTCAGGCAAGGCCAGCAGCATTAAAAGCAGTAACAAAACACTTATTTGTTGACCCAGAGCCAAGCAGATAATGAACAAAATACTTTCCATAGGACCTGTTCTCTGCTCAGAGCACCTCCCTCAAGAGAGACAATGATGGTCGACCTCAACTTCACTTACATGACTGCAGACTGAGCCATCACTTCGTTCCACCCCATGTTCACATAATATATTCTGTCCTCCCCTCAGACAACAGACTACATCACGGGCAGTCTCTCTTTCCTGCTGGTTTGGTGACTCACTCAGAGCCCCAGGCTTCTGCACAGAGACCTGCGCTCACAGCCACACTTATTTAGACAACTAACAACAGCACAATTCTAGATTTCTGCCATGTAAACAAGTAGTGTAAAACAATGGTAAATGAAGTCATAAACAGAACCGACTCGACCAGAAAAGCATTCCTTCAGATGCTGAAATGTCACTGCACCGAAAAAAAAAATTTTACTAATGCAGCAAGAAAATGGAAGTTATGTATTTTAACATAAAGCAACTTGAAATAATTCTGAATTTGTTGGCAAAATATAAGAGAGAAGGCTTAAAAATTTATCAACAGACCAGTAAAATACAGAATCATACTGAATACTAAGAGGAAAGAGACAACAGGCTGTTGTCAAAAATAACATGGGTGAAGTCCCTGGAAAAATCTGGTAGTGGGCTATTTATCTGGCAACTTATGAAAAAGAATGTGCAATTCCAGAAAGGTGATAACGAGCTCTCCTAAAAATTCCAGATTACTTCTAGAGATTTGACATGAAAATCTGTGAAAGAGTTCTCCACATATCACAACAAAGGCACACACTTCTTTCCCCGAGGATTAGACCAAAGCAATATCCTGAGTCAGTGGTATTTAAAGTTGAATGTGTGTCAGGTATAGGAAGAAAGTATTAGAACTTGTATGCAATATTTACTCTCTATGTCATCCTTGATGTCTATTTTCACATTTTATAATGGACATATTACATTATAATGGACACACATTAGTACGTTTTATGCCATCGAGTCATTTCCAACTCATAATGGCCTCATGTGACAGAGCAGAACTGCCCCACAGGTTTTCCTAGGCTGTAACCTTTACAGGAGCAGGTCCCCAGGTCTTTCACTCGAGGAGCTGCTGGTGGGTTCGAACCACTGATCTTTCAGAAAGGTTAGCAGCAGGGTGCTTAATCACTGTGCCACAGGGGAGCAGCTAGTGGATTCAAACTGCTGCCCTTTTCGGTTAGCAGCCAAACTCTTAACCACCGCGCCACCAAGGCTCATCATTAGTATAGTGGTACATAACTCAGCATGTAGATGTATGGATTTTTAATAGGGCATTTGTGTTCAAAATCTTTCCACTCTTCAAAATATGTGTTCAAAAGACTTAGAGGTTGCTTTTCTGAAATATCAATGAGTTACTCTACCCGTGCTCAAATTCACTAGAAAGATACAAAGCTACTTTTTAGAATTTCAGAATCACAACACAAATTCTGAGATCAGGATGAAAAATGTTGACAGACTAGACACCCTACAGTGACAGGTGTAAACAGAGCTGATGTGATACAATCAACAGCCTGCAGGTGCAGTTCAAGAATTCCAAGCCTATGATTTATTTTCCCCTCCGAGCCTAACTGACAAGTATGGAGAAAACCAGAAATCACGCCAGGTATACAGACTCAACAGGCAGTCTTTTTTTTTTTTTTTTAACTCTAAAACAATATGTAAATCTTCAAGGAATTTTCCCAGTTTGGAAAAAAAAAAAAAATCCAGTGCCCTTTTACTATTAAGGGTCATGGGTTACTTTTCCCATCAAAATCTGGGGAAAAAAAAAAACTAAACCTGTATTTTAACTCTAAGTTTAAGGTTGACTTGTGGGGGGCCTCTGGAGTCTTCAATTATATACCAGGGAAAAAAAAAAAAAGTCAATGAGAGTTTCTACTTTACCTGAACACAAAACATGCCACGAGGACTTTAACACTGCAAAAGCACCATGGCAAATCATTAAAAAAAGCATTACTAAAGTCAGACACGTGACTTTAATTCTGTATTTTAAATAATGAGATGTGAACAAAAAAAGTTATTTTAGAAATTATGTAAAAACCCACTCTTGGGTGGCAAATGCAGTGGCTTGCTGGCAGCAGCTCTGAGTCAAGCCTACATTATCTCTTCCCAACTGTATGGTGGTGGCCTGAAATCAGTCACAGTGGGAGTAATTTACATCACAGAAATGGGCAAAGGCTACAAATTAAGGGCTTTTTTTCCCCCAGAGAGCCTGGCTGTTAAATATTTTCCAGCACACCACTGAGCGAATGGGGCCAGAGTAGAAGAAAAGCTAGAACAATCACTGACAGCAGATGTCCTCAAACCCCGTACAACCTGCTTACCCTCCTTTAGTGTAGGCCGCTGGTGCCCAACAGCATTCATTCTGGCAACTGATGGAAACCACCACAACTACCAAATATAAGTCTTTCCAGGGAATACTGATGTTAAAATGGTATGTCACCTTTTGATGTAAGAACTCTGTGTATGTCCAAATACGAAGCTGAAGACTTATCTAGGAAGGAGGCAGTCTACAAACAGAACATTCTGTCTCATACCTTTAGCTAAGGATGTAAACTTTCATTAATAAAAAGAAAACACACACACACACACAAGCTTCTCCCAAATTAGCTGATCTCAAAGAGAAGACAGATCATTAACTCCTAACGCCTCACACCTCTCAGAGGCTCTCCAGATAGGTGCATAGAAAGAGGACTCACAAAATTGGTTCCTAACAAGTTGCTTTTACTGCTTTTTAATGGTACCTGTGGTTCCCAAGCACCCCCATGCTGAGACAGTTCCTTACCATCTCTGAAAACAAATGGCTTTTCTCCTTTAATTCAAAAAGGCAAAATATGAGAAAATAAACTTCTGTGGATTAAAAAAAAAAGGCAAAATACTTCTGTGCTTTGAAAATTTAAAACTTCTAGTTAACTCGAGTCATCAATATTTATTACTTAAGGTACAAAATGTTAATTAACCTAATAAACTATTTGAAAGTGCTGCTGAGAGGTCTAATTTCAAACAGGCATGCAAAGGAAATGGACGCTGCCGTCTAACACTACTATTGCACTTTTCAGAACCAGGACTCTCGGCTGATAGCCACACATGACCCAGAACAGACCTTCAACCTACAAATAGAAAGGTCACTCCTAGGGAGCTAGCACAGACGTCCTACACAAACTTCTCTACACTGTATATAAACATCTTACAGGGAATATAATGCACCTGGAACATGCTGGCTTGTCTCTGTCATTCTGAGTCCCCCAGTCCTTACTCCCTCCTCCCATTCAGTTCATGTGAGTCAATTACAGGGACTATTTCTAGGGTTAAAAGAAGATTTTAATGGGCAGGGTGGTGGTGCTGGCATATAATTTCATCCTGGGCTTTAGAGCCAAATATATCAACCAAAGGTCCTGCTGTGGGAATAATTTCAATTCAGTTTGGGGAAACCAACAAATCTGTCTGCACCTGGCTGTATGGTCATATCTTATAAACGTGGTGATTTAGGCCCGAGGCTGAAATTGTTTACCACTAAACAAACAATCCAACCCTATGTGCGAGCATTCCCGAGTGAACTCCGCTCCTTCCTAATTAAAAATAAATTGGAAGAAATAAGCACATCTTTACCTCACTACTGATCTGGAGGCTTCCCTTTGCATTTCATCTTCCTAATTCCATTCTTAAAACTATCACAACCTCTAAGAACCTTAAATTTAAAAGGAAAAGAAGATAACTATACCACAGAATATGAGGTCAAAGGAACAGAAAATACAGTCCTTTACTTGAGCATCTTCTATCTGGGAAAACATCTCACGTTTCAAGTTATTTAACTGAATCTTCAAAGGCGCCTCAATTTTTCAAAGCCCAGGTTCATCTCGATGAAAAGACAGCATTTACCATACTGTATTTCAGGAATATGTGGTCACATCGCCCAGAGGGCAGACACTTCCATGCTAGATGTGGGGTCCCATATTCTCACTGGATGTTCCAAACACTGTCTAAAACCCCAGGTTTACAAATCTTCCTAGGTTGCGGTAGACTAGCTCTATGCTCTGTTGACAGGTTCAGGCAAGATCACATATATGGCTAAGAGATCCACCCTGAATGAATGTAAACAAGATGCATTTTGTGGAGCTGCTGACATATGTCACAGTTCACACACAAAAAAAATCTCCCCAATAGCACTGCTCCACTCTTACTCTGTGAGAATAGGAATGATTCTTTACAGCTCATTTTTCATGGTTCAACACAGCACACTTAAGTCCTAAAGATATGGCCAATTTCATTTAACTAGTATTTCTTAATATACTCTAAGCATGTTTTTTTTTTTTTTCTGGCCAAAGGGTCCCAATGGCCAGAATGAGTAACTCTGTCCTTGACTGCTCTTGCAAGGCAAAATCCCACCAAAACTTTAATACAAAGCTCAAAATACTACGAAAAAGAAAAGAGAAGGAGGTGGAGTCTGGACTCCAATTAAGGCATTTTTATACAGAGTTCAACTTGAGTCCTAGTCAAAGGAATTCCAAAAAGGCAGTTTGATGGGGAATGGGAGAAATCACAACAGTCCTTTATCAGCTTTGTGGATTTATCAATTGCTCACTTCAGATGTAATCACGGTGAATGTCTCTCTGCTTCTTTGTTCCCCAGTTCTCTCATTCCACAGGGCACACATTATGTTTTCTGTAGGTCTGGGGAAAATGGGCCAGGAGTGGAAGGTCCATCCAGGCTAGACAGAGTGAATGGCCCATGACTGTTCAGTACAGAAGGAAACTGAGAAAGAAAATAAAACACATCATCATCTTATTACTCAACCCCAACTTTTACTTTCAGCCCAACTAAATATTCCCTGAGGCAGAAGACAACGGGGTTCTGCAAGGGTTCACAGTGCCTGGTCCTCCCAAAGTCAGCCATTGCTCATCAAGGAAGAATGTGACATCGTAACAAAAACTTTAATGAAAAAGTGGTTTTTAACATTAACACCTTCCCCACTGCCTTGATAAAATGGAACAAAGAACAAACTTACACCTTCCCTTATATGCTAAAGCATACAGGCTTCCTTCACACCTCATTCCCAAAGGAAGACTTCAGAAAGTTCAGTAGTGACAATATGCACTACAGAGTGTAATTCAATTATAAAGCAAATCATAGACCCGCTGAAGGGGTCCAGAAAGGTACAGAAAGAAACACCCATCTACTAACTCTCTGTACGGGCACAGGCAGTTACAGGGGGGTCGCCCTATAAAGGGGCGTCCCTGCATGGACTCTGAGGTTGAAGCTATATAAGGTCTCAGGTGACTCCACAACTCAACTGTCTGTCAGTGAAGGGCAAAGACACATCTAAAAATGGAATATGGGAAGTTCTCAATACACTTTCTCATCCATAATTTAGGGCTTCTTGCAAACAAATGGAGAAGTAGAAAGATTTTAATTTTCTTTTCTTCCCTTACCATTCCCAAAGAACAAATGAAAAGTTAGATGACAAACTGTAAGAAAGTAAGTCACCTGTGAATAACTGAATGAATTAACCACAAGAAAGTCTGCAAGTTATAAAGTCTACATACTCTGGGGCAAAATAATGGTTAAAAACTACAAGACCTTATCAGCCCTGGGGCAAGGACTAGAAGAAAGGAGGGAACAGGAAAGCTGGTAATAGGGAACCCAGTTTGATGAGAAACTAGTTTGTGTTCTGTATACCTTCACCTGAAGTACAATGAAAAAAAAAAAAACTCCAAGAATTTTCCTAACGTCTTGGTAAAGCGATAATTTTTTTTTTTTTTTTAAGATGTTAAAATGTTCACAAATACCAGTTCTGAGGAGGAAATGGGAGTATTTGATATACTATTCTCAAGGCTTTCTGAATTTTTTTTTTAAACCCTCAATTAAAAGGAGAAACCTATGTGCAGAGAGGCTCCCCTAAAATACACATATATATTTAACCATGACAGCAGTGGGGTTGGTTTTTGGTTTTTCTAAAAATAAAGGATTTCTAGTGTTTAAAATAACAGAAAAAATTTGTGTGGGCTCAAAATCTACTAGGATATTGAACAATTCTTGGTCTATCTCAAACGTGTAATATTAAACGAAAAAGAAGGAAACTTTGCTATGAATATTTATCCGTGCTGTTTGCTGGCTAGGAAATGAACACTTAGAAATTAAAAAATAAATCAAAGAACATTTATTAAATATATGCTGTAGAATGGTTAAACTGAACAGGGGACAGTGCCTTTTTGGCTATTTCTTCATTTAACATGCCCCAATTATAAGAAACAGGCCTTTTAGGTCATTTACCTGGAAAAGTGTGTTAGCACCTTGCAGTCTGGCTGGACTCAGGGGAGCAACAGGGCTGAGAGTACTCCAGAAGTGGATACTGGAGAGTAAGGGGCTCGGGGTCAGTAATATGGGCGTCTGCAATACACGAAGCAAAAAAATCCATTAAATGACCTGTTAGGGTTATGTCCCGTCCTTAATATAATACACACACACAGCCCTGAACACAACAGTGTCCCGCTCTCCACTTCAAATATCACCAACTCTAAAAATTTATCATCAGGAAAAACTCAAAATATTTGTACAACCTAAGAAAGATCAAAATAATTTTTTTTTTTTTTTTGCCCAGCTCCTATAGGGTATTTCCCAAATAAGAGAACCAATCTGAATTCGGGTACAGAGGACTAATGGGTAACTGATTCACACGCAGGTTTCTTTACAATGAGAAGGGCTGGGAGTAACCTACCTATTAAAATGTTGTATGAGATGAGCAAGTTAATAAATACCTAATTCTACTGCATAAACTTGTTACTTAACATCACACCAATCATTTTCCTTAAGGTTCTCAGGACCTATTGTTCTCTTAACTTCAGATTATTACCTTTTTTTTTTTTAAATAAGATATCTAGTTTTATAAGAGCAAAAAAAAAAAAAAACTTGTTTCCTTTAGGAAGAAGTGGAAAAACCAAAATATTTGTTTATTTATATAGCACAGTAAAATTTTTAACAGAATAAACCTTTTATTTGGCAAGCCTAGTTGAGAAATTGGGCTACTTTCACAGGATCAAACATAACCTAAGACAAAACTAAGTAGCAGAATGAGAGCTTGTGACTACAAAATCTGGATTTGTTTAAGAAAGTGAATAAATGCAAACAAAGGAGATGCTAAAAAGCAAGAGCGAGCTACCTGTGAAAAAAGTGCCGGTGTAAGAGACGCTGTGGGCAGGGATGGGCTTAAGATGCCTAGTGGGCTGGGATCACTGCCTGTGATCACAAGGGTGGGTGCCAGTTCTAATCCTTTGGGCTTCTTGGATCTTGATGAATTATTTGTTTTGTCCTTTTCTGGCAAAGTTGAATCCTGGTCTTTAGGCTCTAGTGACAAGTTCTCGGGAAGTTCCATCGATTGCGAAGCCACTGAATCAATGTCTGTGTCGACATCCGGGTGAGAGCTCAGTGGTGGTGAGGGCGTTCTAGGAGGCTCCCGCAAAGACGGGGACAGGGACGCAACAGGAGGGGTGGTGGTAAAAGCGGGAGTTATGCTGGATGCAGACACTGGGGCTTCCAGAGAAGGCAGTTTTTGGGAAACCAAAGTCTCCAAAGCTTGGATAGTTTCTTCTGAAGATGGCGAAACACTTGGGCCAGTTGAGATGCTAGCGGCAACAGGTTCAAGTGGTGGCTTTTTGGAAGGTGTTGTCACAAATTTGATGACAGATGATGTTGGCTCCTGGGGAGATTTCTTCTCTGCCAATTTCTCCGCTGGATTCTCAATCTTTATAGATTTGAAAAGCTTCATATTGGAGGAGTTCAAAGAGTTGAGAGTAAACGAGGAATATAAGCCAGAGTGTATGTAGTCATTGCGGCTGGAGGTCTTGGCACCAGGCTGTGGTGGTCTCTCCTTCCCTCCATTCTCCGCATCTTTGGAACTGCTGCTGACTTCACTGAAGCTTAACGTTTCACAGTCTCCCTCAATCCTGCCCACTGTCATTGGATCCATGTTCAAAATCTCCGGGTAAGAGACGAACTTGTACACAAACTTCTGACCATTCACTTTTTTGATGATATTCTGTAGGCAAACAAAATAAGCATTCTTATACTTTCTGATAAACTTATATGCCACAGCATATTAAAAAAGCTGACCTAAGGATGTCTGTCTTCTCTTTGAGACCTAGACACAGTTTACTTAAAAGCTTCAAAATCATCCAAATTTATCTCGCCATACCGAACACAGTCCCCACTATTATGGAGCATAAATTAAGGCAAGAGCATTTAAATGTCTTATTACATAAAACCTAAAAGACTTTAATTGCTTAATACTCTCAACCAAGTATCTGTATTAAGTCAGAAATTGCTGAAATGCAATTCCAAACAATTCCAAAGACACAGGTATACACATCCTGAGTAAGCCAAGTGGAATTTAGGACATTACTTCTGCTAAGGCTCCTACTTCCTTCAGAAATTCTTACCTAGTATCTCCATAAAGAGAGCTGATAGGATCAACCACTTAAAGGTTAAAGAAATTAAGAGCTCAGCTTCTCATCCTAATTCTATTCTCCTGAGCCATTTGTTTTTATCTCAGGGCCCAAAATACATTCAAAATAATTAGAAATTAAGTACAAAGTACAATTTTAACTAAGAAATCAACTTTATGTGTTATTCTTTAAGGTATTAACTTGTGTTCCCCAGGTTACACTAAAAACTAAAAATTAAGTAAACCTACAAGAACAAGTATTTATATGGTAATTCTTAAATTACGACATACACATGAATAATTTATTTATCCTCAAGAATCGCAAGTTTCCTTTATCTTATTCCAAACCTGTACTCCCTTCGTCTTTTAAAGACAACTGCAATTAGGAAGAAAAATGTGTGACGGGAGTTTGTAGAAACACAGCAGGGCCATTCCTTTTATCCTACTTCCAAACTGCCGAGGGTATAAAATAAATTGGATTAAAATAAACCAGATATTAGTATCTATACCCTCAAGGAGAGAAAGAACAATTCTTATTTTAAGGGTCTCTAAAAATTTTTTTTTTATACAGTATCAGAAAACCGTGGTGGCGTAGTGGTTAAGTGCTACGGCTGGTAACCAAAGGGTCAGCAGTTCGAATCCCCCAGGCGCTCCTTGGAAACTCTATGGGGCAGTTCTACTCTGTCCTATAGGGTCACTATGAGTCGGAATCGACTCGACAGCACTGGGTTTGGTTTGGTTGGTTTATACAGTATCAGGATTCCTGGTGGCGCAGTGGTTAAGAGTTTGGCTGCTAACCGAAAGGTCGGCAGTTCAAATGCACCAGCCACTCCTTGTAAACCCTACGGGGCAGTTCTAGTCTGTCCTATACGGTCGCTATGAGTCACAATCGAATTGACAACAATGGGTTAGGTTTTGGTTTTATACAGTGTCAAGATTGGGCTGTGTATTACCTTTACGTAATAGTATCTGAGGGCTCGGCTAAGTTTGTCGTAATTCATGTTTGGCTTGTTTTTACGCATTCCCCAGAGACGAGCCACCTCTTCTGCCTGCAGAAGCTTGAACTCCCCATCCCGAGAGGTCCAGCAGATCATGTGCTTGTTCTGAGGCTCCTGCAGGAGCTGAAGAAGGAACTGCCACAGGGTGACAGCGCTGTCCATAGCAAGGGGCTACAGGGGGGACACAGACAAGACAGACGGAAGATTAACAGCCAACACTCCACAACACCACCTTAGGCGCTGTTTTAAGGGCTCTAGATGAATCAATTCATCTCCATAATAATCCTGCAAGATCAATACTATTGCCTCCCCATTTTACATATGAAAAAATGATTCATAAAAGGGTTAAGAAACTTGTCTAAGGCACACAAACAAACGCTGGAGCTGAAATTTAAACCCAGGCAATCTGGGTCCAGAGTGCAAACTCATAACTGCCATGCCATTCCGTTTAAGAAAAATCTTTCTCTTACGCAACAAGTGACTTTTAGGAAAGATAATGCTAGCTCTATGAATTACAGGAGCGGACTGAAGATTACCAATCACTTGAATATCGCTGTTAATTAACCTCCATTGTCATATTCTCTGAGGAGATCACTGTTTCAGCATCTAACTAAATCAACCCAGTTAGTTCATGTACGCGTGTTGCTTCAGGGCCAAGGTGTAAGGAATAATCTACTCTTACATCACTGATGTTGCCCCTTTGAATAGTTCCATTACCGTAAATGTAATTTCCATACAAATTGTCAGCACCCAGAATTCAGCAAAATGTTCCCTGATTTAATTCACAAGTTCTGTCACCATTCCATCCAGACAGTCTATCCACACAGATCCTCCTTTTATTTGATTACCAAACCCAGCGCCATCAAGTCGATTCTGACTCATAGCGACCCTACAGGACAGGAAAGAACTGCCCCATAGAGTTTCCAAGGAGCACCTGGTGGATTCGAACTGCAGACCCTTTGGTTAGCAGCGGTAGTATTTAACCATTACACCACCAGGGTTTCATTTTATTTTATTATCAAGACACAAAATGAAGAAAAATCCTTCAATATCTCAAGCTTTACCATCTCCCTGTTTATCCACGCTTGGTATTTTTGGTGCTATTGATATTTTGGGCCAAATAATTCTTTGTTGTGGGGGATGGTCCTGTGCACTGTACACAGTTTAAAAGCATCCTGGGTCACTACCCACTGGATACCAATAGCGCCCTCTGCCCAGCTGGGACAACCAAAAATGTCTCAGGCCTTGCCAACTGTCTATGGGGGAATAAAATCACCCAGTTGAGAACTACTGGTTTAGTCAATGGATCAGTGAGGAAATGCTCACAATGTATTATTCTCCTTGTAAAACTTCAAAACACTTTGTCTATTAGGAAGAATTCTTTAGGGCAAACACTCTGGCCAAATACATACAAGGTCTTCCCAAGAAGCTTATAACTGAAAACCTTCACAAAACAAGACCTTCCTGTGTTTATCTAGGAACGAGAACTCAATGGACCAAAAGAGGGCCTGAAAACAAATTAAATCAATTCCATTAAAACCTAACACTACAAAAACAGACAAACTGGAATATGCCAAAATTTAAAACTTTTGTGATATAAACAATACTGTCAAGTGAAAAGACAGTTCACGGGATGGGAGAAAGCATTTTCAAAATCATGTATCTCATAAGGGACTTGTATCCACAATATATAAAGAACTCTTAAAACTCAATTAAAAAAAAATTTTAAAATGGGCATGGGATTTGAAAAGACATTTCTCCCAAGAAGATATACAAATGTCCAGTAAGCACATGAAAAGATGCTCAACATGATTAGGGAAATGAAAATCAAAACCACGCGAGATACCCCTTCACACACCCACTAGGATAGCTATAATGAAAAAGACAGATAATAACAGTATCAGCAAGGATATAAACGAAACTGGAACCCTCATACAAGGCTAGTGGAAGTGTAAAATGGTACAGCCACTTTGGAAAACAGCTCCGCAGTTCCTCGAAATGCTAAACAGAGTAACCACATGACCCAGCAATTCCACTCCTACGTATACACCCAAAAGAATTTAAAAACATATGTCCACACAAAAACTTGCACACAAATGCTCATAGCACCATTATTCGTAATAGTCAAAAAGTGGAAACAACCCAAACGTCTATTAACCAATGGAAGGATAAACAACATGTGGCACAACCACACAGTGGCATGTTTGGCCATAAAAAAGCGTGAGTTACTGATGCATGCTACAACATGATGAACCCTGAAAACATTATGCTAAATGGAAGAAGCCAGTCACAGAAGACCACATGCTGTAAGATTTCATTTATAAGAAATGTCCAGAATAGGCAAATCTGTAGAAACAGAAAGTAGATTAGTGGTTGCTTAGGGCTGGCGGGGGAGCAATGGGGAGTGACTGCTAGTGGGTACAGGGTTTCTTTTTGGGGTGATGGAAATATTCTCAAGGTGGATGGTGGTGATGGCTGTACAACTTTTGTGCCTACACTAAAAACCACCGAACTGTACACTTAAATAGGCAAATTTTATGGTATGTCAATTATATTCTGATAATTAAAAAAAAAAAAACCTAAGGGGAAGGAAACAAACCAACAACCCTAACACTAGAAACATTCTAAAAGTTAGGCCTGAGAAGCCTAATTCTAATAACAACAACTAAGAGGATGGGATCCTTAAAAATCAAACATGTCTGTTTCCAAAAAGGGCAAAGATAAAGAGCTGAAGATAAATATCTCAGTTTCTGTAAGTTTTCTGAAACAATGAAAATGTCCTCCAATAATCCTCATGGTATCACTGTGAAGCTGGTTGTACAGAGATACTGTTACCTAAAAGTGAAATGGGAAAATAATAAATAGAAAGGGAGAAACATCTTCCAGAACCACAGAGTTAACAGAGGCTGAGGCTCTGAAGCCAAGTTCCTCTAATCACAGTCATATACTATACTCATGAGGGAAACCACCTCCTGGATGGATATAAAAGCACCCACATAAAGAAACATTACATGCTGGGGAAGCCAGCACAACCTGTCCAAGGCAAGGTCATGGAAGCTCCATAGATACATACATCCAAACTCCCTGGAGGGACCAATGGCTGCACTGAGGGCTGTGGGAACTATGGTCTCAGGGAACATCTAGCTCAATTGGCATAACATAGTTTATAAAGAAAATGTTCTACATTCTACTTTGATGAGTAGCATCTGGAGTCTTAAAAGCCTGCAAGCAGCCATCGATACTCCACTGGTCCTGCCCCTTTGGGAACAAGGGAGAATGAAGAAAACTAAAGACACGAGGGAAAGATTAGTCCAAAGGACTAACGGACCACAACTACCATGGCCTCCACCAGACTGAGTCCAGTATAGGTAGATGGTGCCCAGCTGCCATCACTGACTGCTCTGACGGGGATCACAATAGAGGGTCCTGGACAGAGCTGGAGAAAAATGGAGAACAAAATTCTAACTCACAAAAAAAAGACCAGACTTATTGGCCTGACAGAGCCTGGAGAAACCCCGAGAGTATGGCCCCCGGACACCCTCTTAGCTCAGTAATGAAGTCACTCCCAAGGTTTACCCTCCAGCCAAAGATTACACAGACCCACAAAACACTATGAGACTAATGGGGCCCACCAGCCCAAGGGCAAGGACTAGAAGGCAGGAGGGAACAGGAAAGCTGGTAACAGGGCATCCAAGGTCAAGAAGGGAGAGTGTTGACATGTTGTAGGGTTGTTAACCAATGTCATAGAACAATATGTGTGTACTAATTATTTAATGAGAAACTAATTTGTTCTGTAAACCTTTATCTAAAAAAAAAAAAAAAAAAGCATTACATATTGGATAAGTGATGTTGTTTGTGTCAGTGGATTCCTTCTCAGACCCACCCTACGGGGCACAGTAGAACTGCCCCATAGGCTTCCTAGGCTGTAATCTTTTAAGGGAGCAGACTGCCAGGTCCTTTCTCCTGAGGAGCAGCTCGTGGGTCTGAACCACTGATTTTCGGTTAGCCGCGGAGTGTTTAACCAAAGCTCCACCAGGGCAGGATACTAATGTACAAATCTTAATGTTTAGGGGGACAGTGGTAGTCCAGTGGCAGAATTCTCACCGCTCGTGCAGGAGGCCCAGGCGGGATTCCTGGCCAGTGCATCTCATGTGCGACCACGACCTGTTTGTCAGAGGGGGCTTCCTTGTTACTATGATGCTCCACTTCAGTGCAGCTTCCAGACTAAAATGGACTAGGAAGAAATGCCTGGTATTTACTTTCAAAATATCAAATGGGCCAATAAAAACCCTGTGAGTCACAACAGTCAGATCCACAACCAATCACAGGGATGGTACGGGATTGGGCATTCCATTGTGCATCGGGTTGCCATAAGTCCAGGGCCGACATGGTGGCAGCTAACACCTCCTCAATGCTAAATAACCATGCCCACTAGAAATCATAGTTTCTCACGGCCTCACTTAAACCGGGTTAAAATAGGGGTTTTATTTTCTATCCATCAATTATTGAGAGAGTGGAAGGAGTGTTCCCTGTCATTTCTCTGAGTTTACCAGACATTTGATGATGCCTATTTATGCCAAGTTACTTTTATACTACATAGGTTTCTCATTTAAACAAAGATTGGCTAGCCTGAGCCTGTTAAAATGAGGCACTGGCAGGTCGGTGGTAGAATGCTCGCTTTCCATGCGGGAGACCCGGGTTCAATTCCTGGCTCAAGCACCTCATGCAGTCACCACTTGTCTGTCAGCGGAGGCTTGCTTTGATGCTGAACAGGTTTCAGTAGAACTTTCAGACTAAGACAGACCTGGCAATCTACTTCCCTCCCCCCAGTGAAAACCCTGTGGATCACAACGGTCCAATCTATGACCAATGATGAGAATGGCACAGTGTTTAGTTCTGTTGTGCACAGGGTAGCCATGAGTCAGGGGCCAACCTGACAACAGCTAACCAGCCTGTTAAAACTGTCGTTGTTAGTTGCCACTGAATCAATTTCGACTCAACTACTTCCTAGTGAATAACAGCTTAACCAAAGAACTCCGTCTCTATATTTCTAGACATTACTTCCATATTAAGAATGCTTATATAACGGTAGGAGCCCTGGTGGAGCAGTAGTTAAGAGCTATGGCTGCCAACAAAAAGGTCAGCATTTCGAATCCACCAGCCGCTCCTTGGTAACCACACAGAGCAGTTCTACTCTGTGCTATAGGGTCCGCTCTGAGTCGGAATAGGCTCGACAGCAAAAGGTTTGGCCTTTTTGATATGGCGTAGAGGTGTGATTATGTGTGTGAGAGAGATGAGGAGAGAAGAAAGGAGAGAAAGGCAGAAAACTGGAATCTCTGGGCTACTACAGATTTAGCATTTTTGATTCCATTTGTTGTTAGAAAAATTCCAAAAACCAAATCCGGGAGTCTTGATACCTACAGATACTGCTTGAGCCCCACAGGCTTACAATGGCTAAACTATGAGCCCAGACAGACAGAAGCACATTAACACTCTTCACAAGGTGCACATAGTGCCATCCTGAGCCACGGGTTGGCTCCCAAAGTATGTGGGTGTTCCATAGGTGGTACAGGTTTAACTTCCACCTTGCCTTCATTAGTGGAGTAGCAAGCAGTGAGATGAGCCCTGGTGGCACCGTGGTTAGGCACTCGGCTCCTAACAAAAACACTGGCAGATCAAGCCCATCGGCCACTCCCTGGAGGAAAGATGCGGCAGTCTGCTTCCGTGAAGATTTCAGCCTTGGAAACCCCATGGGGCGCTTCTACTCTGCCCTATAGGGTCGCTATGAGTAGGAATCAACTCAATGGCAACGGGTTTGATTTTCTGGGCCTGGGACAGAAGGTTGTTGAGAATGAAAGAAAAAGGACATTGCGGCTAGGGAGTGAAGTTGTGGAACGAGTTTTTTTCTGAGAAAGACTGAATAACACAAAAATGGACATTTTCAGTGAGTACTTTAAAGGATATTTCATTCATTCAACGCTGCTATCAGGTTACTCTTTCACTGAGAAGTTGGTGAACTTCTAGATATGTAGTTAAGTTCAATCTCATTTTAGTTCCCAAAAGTGTGGTATTAAGTATGAACTTTAATGATTTTCTCAACCATAAGAGAGAACTACAGGAATTTTTTTCCAAAAGACAGTTATTAAAAATTACAAAGATGAAATGATGGGTTAAAAAATAAATTTTATTTTATTCTTGCTACCTATCAGTCAAATGGGAGAGGGATGGTTTATTTGCCTTCTCATGAAAGTCTACAATTAGCTTTTTTTTTCCTTCTGTATTCATAAGAGATTTTCGTGTGTACTTTTTTTCTGGTATTTTTTTATTATTGTACTTTAGATGAAGGTTTTCAGAACAAATTAGCTTCCCATTAAACAGTTAGTACACATACTGTTTTATGACACTGGTTAACAACCCCATGACATGTCAACGCTCTCAACACTCTCCCTTCTCGACCTTGGGTTCCCTGTTACCAGCTTTCCTGTCCCCTCCTGCCTTCTAGTCCTTGCCCCTGGGCTGGTGTGCCCCTTGAGTGTCATTCTGTTTATGGGTACAATTACAGTTTTAAGAGCTTTTCAGTATAATACTTAAGGAAACACTTACCTAACCCAAATGTAGTAGGTTGATCTTTGAGGGGTTAAATGCTGAAAACATCATAATTGACCACAACTTTAACACTTCCAAGATAGCAGTAGATTAATCCCTATGCTAAACTGAAAGGAGCATGCTGAAGTAACTTCTTAGGGGAAGGAAGTCTCTATTAAATGAAACCTTTTCCACCCTAAACATGTTTATAATACACATACTCCAGTTGCTGTGGTGACCTGTAACACAACTGTTTTCCAGAAACACTAGCTAAGACTCAAAAAATAAAGGTCTCCAAATTCCTCAGAGTGCTGCTTAAATAAAATTATAAAACATATCAAGCTTAGTACTATAAAAATTCATCTTCTTGTCAAAAAGTAACCAGATGTATTCAACTGCATAGGCTCTTAAACTAAACACCAAAAACCAAACCCACTGCCGTCGAGTCGATTCCGACTCATAGCGACCCTATATGTTAAATGAATATTAAAAGTATACTGTTGCATTACAAAAAAAACTTTGAAGACAGTATTTCCCTAAGAACGCAATGGATCCCACTTATGCAGTTTAAATATTTAAATAAATCAAAGAGAGAGTTCCTTAGGGGGAAAATTTGAATCATGATACACTTTAATGAAAACACCACCGACAGCCCTAAACACTGAAGCATCAAGTTTTCCACGCAGCACTGGGGGAGGGGTGTGGGGAGGGGTCTAACCCAACAACCAAAAGGGTAAATGGGGGAACCATTTTGATGAAGAATAAAACCCTAGTTTCTATTTAAACGCCTTAAACTTCAAATAGCAATAGCTCGGAAGAAAGCCAACTATCTTTCGCCTACTTCAGTCAACAATACCCCTTATTTCCTGCCAGAGCCACTTCATATTCTGCCCCCAAAAGAGGTTTCCAATCGATCTCCCCAGGAGTGGAGCTGCCACCGGCCTCGCCCCAGCTGTGCTTGGGGCGGAAAGTGAGGGGGGAGCGGGGGTCACTTAAGAGTGGCAGCCACAGAACGAAGCCCGACACCGGATGAACAGAGCTGGGGGAGAGGAGGAAACACTGGTGACCGCGTGCCCCAGGGGAGATCAAAGTCCGGGGAAGAGCCGCCACCTCTCGGGGCCTCTGAAAGCACTGAATTACTGTACTTTCATTTTCCAACTTCCTGTCGCTACATAAAGTCAGAGTCGCCCCCTCCTCCCCACCCGTGCCAACAAGCACGGCCGCCGTTTGTCCCAGGGGCCGCCCGAGACCCCAGCAGGGGCGCGAGGGCGGCGCGCGGGCCGCCAGCGTCCACCTGCGCGCGGGACGCGGGACGCAGGGCCGGGCGGGGGCGGGCCCCGCGGGGCGCGCACCCACGCCGCCCGCCCCCGCCCCCACTTCCTGTCGTACCGCGCGCCCCTCGGCCCCGGGCCCGGCCGTGGGGGCTGCGGCAGCGGGGCCCGACGGGCGCGCACGGCTCGCCGCTCACCGAGGCCGCGGGGCTCCTTCCTGGTCTCCGCCTCGAACACGCTGCTCCTCTTCACCCGCCGCCTCCTCACGCCGAGAACCCAAGGACAGCGCGGCAGCCGCTGCGACCACCGCGGCAGAGCAGAAGGCGGCGGCGGCCGAGCCGAGCCCGCCGGGTGCCCGCAGCCGCCCGCATCTCTCGCCGCCGGAGCAGCGGCCGCCGCAGCCCCTCGCGCCCCGCCCCGGCTCGCGGCGGCGGCGGCGCGAGTCGTCGGGCGGCTACCCGCCGGGCGCGCGCTCCGGGCGTCCCTCGCCGAGGCCCGGCCTGCCTCTTGCTCCGCTGCCGCCGCCACTCTCAAACCCCCCCAGCGGGCCCCTCCCTGAGTCCGTAGCCGCCGCGCGTCACTTCCGGGGGCGGGAAGGGAGGAGCCGAGGGCCCCAGGGGTGCTGCGAGCCGCGGCCGCCCCAGAACCTGGCTTGGGGGTCGTGGGCGTTCGGGCGCGGATGCAGTGAGGGCGCCCCCTGGAGCTCCCCACTTGCCACTCTGCCGGCCTCGGTCCGGCTACTTTCCGTTCCTGAGGCGCGCGACGCGGCCGGCGTGAGCAGGGCCGCCACCTGTGTCGGGACTTCGGCCTCCCGTCTCCGCTGGCTTCCGGGGCCTCTGCCAGCTCTCTCCTCCGTCCGCGGCGTGAGGTGGCGCCCGCCCAGCAGCCGTTCCGGGGGCCTGAGTGCGAGGGCTCGTCCCTCTGCCGCTCGCCCTGCCTTCCTCCTCGCTGGCTGGCCGGAGGAGTGGGTGCCGCCACCACCTTCTCGTGGAGGTGTCCGTTCGCGGTGCTTACGAACGGTCGATAAACAGCAGATCGGCAGTGTGGCTCCCTGGCCCGGGGACTGGCACGTCGGAACGCTGGGGTCGTGGGAGAAGCTCGCTCTGGCCTTGGAGCCAGAAACCTGGAATCCAGTCGTGGCCCTGCCCCTCACTAAGCACAGCCTTGTCTCTCCAAGACAGTTTGGTCGTCTCTAAGATGGAGTGAGAGCACTGAGTGCACTGATCACAGGACATTAGGGCATAAATCACCTAGCTCAGCTTCTAGCCCCTAGGTTCTCGTTAAATGTAATTGTTAAGGAGCCAGGTCACAGCTGGTACAAGAGGCCACTTGAACAATTGAGGAGCAGAAGGGACTCGGTAATTAATAAACTGAACTGCTGAACCAGACTCCAAGAAATAGGCTGCATATTCTATTTAACGTGGAACGAAAGAGTCCTGTTGTTCTGGCCGTTTACTAGCTGTGAGACCTGCAGTGAGTTGCTAACCTCTCTGAGCTTCAGTTCGCTCAGGTAAAATGAAGGTGATAGTGCGCAGTGTCGTCTGAGAGGATTCAATGAGATAATGGGATGTAATATGCTTAGTGCAGTACCTCCAACATGGTAGACACCCAGTGAATGGTCATGTCATTTATTTTTGCGTTCCCCCTCATCCCTGCGATTAAATTCGTGGTGACATTAATCGAATTCTCTGAGTGAAATGTGATTCTATCGTCTCTTTGTAAGCTTTTGGAAGAGAATCATCACTTCCTTTATTTCCAACCTTATAGGATCGGTCTGAGTTGGAATAGACAGCAGTGGGTAGTAGGGTGGTAGCCTCCATAATAACAAGAGTGATTATAATACATAGAAGTAACTTCCTGTGAAAGCAACAATATTATGTTAGCTTCTCAGAGATAATTTTCCTGAAGAATGTAAACATAATTTCATGTAAGATGTGCTGAAAAGGGAACAGATGCTATCTGCAAAGCACTAGCAATCTTCGCACCTAATATAAAATTTTCCCCTTGCAACGACTTCCATTTTAGAAACCAAGAGGAAAAAACAAGAATTGTTAAGGTAGGCTGTTTAAGATACACCCGTTGGAAACATTTGTTTATAGAAAGGTTTAATTTTAAAACCCCGTAACAGGAACAGTTCAGGGTTGTGGAGGTCTCCCACAGACTACCCTACTCTGCCCAGACTTGCAGTGAACACCTGATTCAGCCTCAGGGCCCCCACTTGTATCCTCTCCCCTTTAGACTGAGCTTACAGCTTTGTCAATTGCAATGTATTTTTGGAAAAGAGCCTGCTTTGGGAGTTCTTAAATTAGTCACAGCAAGTCTGTCTGCTTTCAAATTGACTGTTTTTTTTTAAAAACAGTACATGTTGACAGCAGAGAAACTAGAATAAAAGTGGATTTCAGATTAGTGAACTTGGAAGAGGAAAGTATGGTCAATGTGCCTGGTTTTCCCACTCAGGATTCTGTAAATACGGAATCTTTCTCAGTGGTTCCTCACACAACAGATGGTTTGTTTTTGCAAGCTCCGTGGTGGTTATGTTGGTCAACCAAAAAGACTGCTTTTTTACTCTTTGGTCATTTTCCCACCAAATACATGGACTCCCAATCTTAGCCATTCGATGCTATCCCAAATAAAATTTGCAGGTTTTATTTAAATGTTTAAATATATATTTTTGCTTGACCTGCCCCAGATTGTGTTTCTTAACCATTATAGTTGTCTCAGCCCTTCTACCCCTCCCCTCCCCCATTTAATTACATATCCTAACCCAATATCGGAAACCCTGGTGGCATAAGGGTTAAGTGCTACAGCAGCTAACCAAAAGGTTGGCAGTTCAAATCCAGCAGGCACTCCTTGGAAACTCCATGGGACAGTTCTACTCTGTCCTGTAGGGTCGCTATAGGGTCACTGTGAGTCGGAATCGACAGCAATGGGTGTGGGTAACCCAATATCAACGAGCCCTGGTGGTGCAATGGTTAAGCACTTGGCTGCTAACTGAGAAGTCAGCAGTTCAAACCCACCAGAGGCTCCACGAGAGAAAAGACCTGGTGATCTGTTCCTATAAAGATTTACAGCCCTGGAAACCCTATGGAGCTGTTCTACTCTGTCCCATAGGGTTGCTATGAGTCAGAATCGACTCAACAGCACACAACAACAAACAACTCAATACCACCTAGCCCTCATCATTATTCTCTCAAGGCAATGTCCACTTCCCTCTCTTCCATTTCACTGCCTCATCATTACCCCTAGTTACCATCACTCTTTCCTAAAGAAGTACTTCATGAACTCTGATCGTAGGCATGGAGCTATCTATCCAATTGCCTGTTGTGTCTTTCAGGGGATGTCTTGCAGCACATGAGATAAAGAAGAGATATCCTCCAAGTCCGAGAGAGCACCACCAACCCCACTTGGGGACGGCTGTGAAGCAAGTTGCAGCAGGACTGAGATGAAAGAATAAAAATCAGGGATTTCTGGGTTCTAGCCTTTGGATGTCCTTAAACTTGAAGCTTGATCCTCCTGAGACAATCTCTATGACTTATCCTTTCTAGGCCTCGCTTTCAACATCTTTAAAAATCAAAGAGACTCACACCTTCCACTTCTTGTCTGTGATGGGTACAGCAAAAGATCTAACTATGCTTGGAGCACTTGTTAAATGGTCCTATAGCTAACGTACTTGTGTTGATTGAAATCTTCAGTAGAGGAAATTGTCTTTGAAAATATTACGTTTAAAATGCTGGCTAGCTATATACGTTATCTGGCAGCATTTGCCAACCCAGCTGTCTATCAAAGCATTAAAAGTGGCCAAATACAACCAGCGAAATGATGGTTAGAAATATCTTCACACCAAGACTATTCTTCTGGACAAAGAAACTTCATCCCGAATAAGACATAATTAGAGGCTATTCAATGTCCAGAGAAAAACACAGGGAAGGGCCCTTGAGCAAGGTACTCTTGGCCTCTAGACTGTGAGGTAAACTCAGGGCAACACCTTTCAGCCCTAGCTTAATCTCCACAACACATGGCTTTTCGAGAGAGGACATAAGACATGACTTCTTGCAGTTACATGCCTGGGGCATAGCGACTATCTAATATATTGATAGTGACCTGTCACAATCACACTTCAGAAACAACTTCCCATAATTGTCATCTTTGGTCTGTACACCCAGTCTACTTCTTTCCTCCTCCACTAATATTTTTAATCTAAAATAATTTTACTTGTCTTTGATCATTTTACTTTTACTGGACTAATAAAAATTGATGTGGAGTATGTACTAGAGAAAAAGGAGGGAACTGGTCACTTCTAATTGCCCTTTGGAAAAGATGTTCCCTTAACTGACAAAAAGGAGCCTTGGTAGCACAGTGGTTAAACACTTGCCTGCTAACCAAAAGGTTGTTGGTTCAAACCCACCAGTTGCTCTGCAGGAGAAAGATGTGACAGTCTGCTTCCGTAGAGATTACAACCTTGGAAACCCTACGGGGCAGTTCTACTCTGTCGTATATGGTCGCTGCGAGTTGAAATCGACCTGACAGCAATGGGTTTGGTTTTGGTAACTGACAAAAACTCACCAAACCTGTTGCTGACAAGTCAATTCCGACTCATAGCAAACCTACAGGGCAAAGTAGAACTGCCCCACAGGGTTTCCAAGGAGCAGCTGGTGGATTCGAACTGCTGACCTTTGGGGTAGCAGGCAAGTGCTTAATTGGTAATTTTGGTTAGCAGCCAAACATTTAACCACTGCACCACCAGGTAATTGACAAACTGTCAGGAAATTTGCCTCTTGTATAATTATTTAAGAGTCTTAGTGGTTTGACCAACTCCTTATAGAATATATATTGCTCTAAATTTTAAGCCAGACGTTTTTTCTCTCTTCTCTACATCATGATCACTGGCTGGAAAAATGTTCCTCTTCAGTTAAAATTCAGGAACCACCAACATATGATACTCCGCTGGCTCCTATAGAAGAAATTCAAGGAGGCTTTGTCCCCCCAGGAATTTTCAGTCTTGGACTGAAAATACATCTTCAGAGAACATTACCACCACCCACAGCTTACACGCTTTTCAGAGTTCTTCCCCATGATCTCTTGTGATCCTGTTGACACAGACAAAGAACCCGCTGTGGATCCAGAGGTGATGCGGAAGGCCAAGTCAGGCTGACGAACAGATAAATAAACTCGAAACAGGGCTTAGTGTTGTGGTGAGGGAGGGAAAGTGAGGGCCTGGAAGAAGGGGTAAAATTACCACCTCCCACTGCCTTAAGGAACATTTCCTGGAAGAGGTGGAGTTTGAAACCCTTGGTGCTAATTCAAGAATGTGTAAAAAAAAAAAAAAGCTTCTCTGCCTTACTTTATATATATATCCAGTGGCAAAACAAGATTCGTTTTTGCTCTGCCAGAGAACTTAGCGTGTGAGTGGTGCACCTAACTCAGAAGTGTTGACAGCCAGCGGCTTCCCTTCTCAGACTCTCAAGGGGAGAAAACTGGAATTCTCTCTAGACTTATCCTGTAAAGTGGGAACATTGTTGGGTCTGTGGGGCTTTTTTTCTCTCTTCTTTCTCTCAGCTCCTCCCTTCTCCTCAGGAGATCTGATCCGTGATGCATGCAACTGAAGGAGTATGTCTAGGAATCAGATTCCCATGAGAGACCCCAAGTACAGGGAGAGATGGGGTTCGCCCCATGTTGGAAAAAAAAAAGATGAGGGTTCATGGGGCAAAGAGAATTCTGGTTAGATTTTTCTGGAATTTTACCTTGCTCACTGTGTATACGATTTTTCCTTTTCTCTTTGCCACTTCTCCACCCCGTCCCCCAGTCCTCTTTCTTCCTCTCTCAGCCTTATTTTTCTTCCTATGACTACATTTTTCTTTTTCCCTTTTTACCTCTATGCTTTAACCCTGCCAGTGGTCCCCTTGGAAATGTATTAGCTGTAATAGCGATGCTTGGGCCTGAGAAGATTTCAAATCAAAAAATGTTTTTTTAAAGCATTGACCCTGTGTTGAACACCGTGCTAGATAATTAGGAGATACAAAGATGACTAAGACCAGTCTCTTCTCTTTAGACGTTTCTAATAGACACGGGTAAAAACTATGATAATATATAGGACTCAAAATATATATAGGAAGGGGTGTTAAGGAGGGGGACAAACTGTGTGCAGGGAGTAGGAAGTAGGAGGATGAGGAATATTCGTGTGTTCTCTTCAGAAAACACAACCTGGATGCTCCAGGGTATCTAGGATTCAGAGAAGGTTGGAGAAGAGGTGTGTAGGGAAAACATTCTGCTTGGAATGCCTTCTCGCCTGTTCTTCCTCATCTGGCTAACTCTACTTCAGGATGTCACCTACTCCCCTAAGTCCCACACCCCCTAGTCTGGGTTGGGCGCTCTCCGGTGCACTCCCATCGTGTCCACTGTGGACGCTTCTTATAGCACTCACCACACCGACTTGAAATTTCTTAGTTTTCTTTTCAACCCTTTGGACTGAGTCCTTAAGAGGAGAGCCTAGATCTTGGTAAACATTGCAGGCCCAGCACCCAGCACAATCCCTGCCCCAGTAGCTGCTCAGTAAACATTTATGGAATAAAATGGGTGATCTGGGATAAGGGAACAGCATAGCAGAGCTCAGAGGTATCGAACCCTCTGACATGGGGAGGTGTGGTGGACTAACACCTGAACCAGTCCCCTCCATCATCCTCATGTCTATCCAAGATCACCTCCCTGTCCTCCTGCTTCACCCTCCTAAGAAAATTTCCCTCCTTAACTATCAGCCTATCTTTTCCTCTCTTTCCTTCCCCTCAGTATCAAACTTTAAACACGTTCTCACCTTCTAGTCATTCTTCCATCTACTGAATCTGTCTACTGTCTCCACCACTGACTCTTCCCTAGTAAAGACAACAACCATCCTAACTGCCAAAGCCAACATCCTCTTTTTAGGCATGATCTCATCAGGTTCATCGTCAAGACCAGCTTAGACATCACCTCCTAAGGTAAGTGTCCCCTGACCTACAAAGCAGTCCCTCTCTGAAACACTCTCCTCTCCTGGTCTCCATGATTCTCCTAATTCTCTGGCCAGTTTTTGTCTATCTTTTGGGGTTTCTTTTCTACCAGGTCTGAAAAATGGGCTCTATCCTTGCTTCAGTGTTCTATTCTTGGCCTATTGTCAATAAACACACTCCCCCTGAGGAACCGCCTTCTCTCCAAAGCTTCATTTACCACCCAAATGTTAATTACCACTGTCTTAGCTCTCTAGAGGAATAAAACCAGTGAAGTGTATACATAAATATATAGAGAGAGATTTACTTCAAGGAAGTGACTCATGCAGTCGTGGGGGCTGGCGGCGAGTCCCAAATCCGTGGGTCAGGTGGCAGGCTGAAGGCTTCTGCTGACTCACATCCCAAGAACCAGAGGTCAGGCGACAAGAAGCATACAGGATCAAGAGAGAGAGACAGCCTTGCCAGAACATCCACTTATGTACTAGAGGTAGGCCTCAGCCCCAGAAAAACTCTCCTTTCAACTGATTGGATGCTCACATCAGATCACAAAACGGAACGTGATTACACAGTGTCTGCCAAGCCACTGAGAATCATAGCTGGGCCAAATTGACACATGACATTAACCATCACACCTCTAACCTTTATCTTTAACCTTGATTTCTCCCCTGAGCTCTGGATCCGTGTTTCCAATTTCCTACAGGATTTATCCACCTGGATGTCCCAAAAACACCTCCATCTCACAATATACAGCTTCAACCCATTACCTAGACCTCCCACACCAACACTGATCCTTCTTCCCAGTTTCAGTTGAAAGCATTACCCAGAAACCTCAGTGATCCCTGACAACTCCTTCTTTCTCACCCTCCACGGACATTTGGTCACTAAGGCTTGTTCCATCGACCTCCAGAACCTCTAACATCTGTCCCTCCTCATGCCCATCCCTGAGGCTCTTGGCATCTCTTGTTAGCCTTCTCACTTGTCTCCCAGCATCCGGGCATTCCATCCCATCCTCCACATTACCTCATGGGAAATTTCCAAAATATGCATTTGATTATGCCATCACCCTTCAACAGTATCCAGTGATTGATTTCTCTGTTGCTTCCAGGATAAAGTCCAAACTCTAGCTTGACATAGCTGTTTAGGTCTGGGCAAGGTTTAAAGGCCATATCACACTCTCCGATGTGTCCTGTTTCAGTTAGCAGCCCTTAACAGTCTAGCCCTTTTCCATCCTAACCTCCAGCTTCAAAAACAAAGCTCCTTAAACACATAGAGCACTTCCAGGACTCCAGGTTTTTGCTTATTTAGCCCCTTCAGCCTGGAGTGTCTTCTCCATCCCACTGAGAAGCAAATACTGTGTCGATCATCTTTGTACCCCAGTGTCTCCTGGCCTGGTGCCTGACACATAATTGGGACTTCATAATTACTAAATGACTCTCCCTGAAGAGCTCCCACTTTAAGGAAGGCCCAGTTCTCAAAGGTTATTTCTTCTCTGCTCTCCCGGCCCACTCCCCAGTTCTACACCAATTAAGTGTGATTGTTCCTTTCAGTCTTTATTCCGTTAAGAAATATTTCGTTATTTCTTGCTATGTACCACACAGTGCGCTAAGAGAGAGGGCTATAAGGAACTTCCCGTCTACTGTAATAGGCAGACAAGCAGGCAGTTATAACATTAAGATCAGTACTGTGATGGGGTCCTTCTTCACATACTCGTCTTCTCCCCGTTCCGTAGAGAAGTTAACATGAAGAGCCAAATCATGACTGTTACGGATTGAATTGTGTCCCCCACAAAGGTATGCTGAAGTCCTAACCCCTCTACCTGTGAATGTGACCTTGTTTGGAAATAGAGTGTTTGAACATGTTATCAGTTAACATGAGGTCATACTGGAGTAGGGTGGGTCCTAATCCGATAAGACTGGGGTCCTCTTATCCTTATAAAAGAGGACGAGAGACCCAGACAGACAGGGGAAAGCAGCTCTGTGAGACAGAGAGTGATACAGCTCCAAGTCAAGGAACCTGGAGCCATGAGAAGTGAGAGAGACAAGAAAGGGTCTTCCCCTGGAGACTCTGACTGACACATTGGCTTGGACTTCTAGCCTCTAGAACTGTGCGAGGATAAATTTCTGGCGTTATAAGTCACCCAGTTTGTGATATTTTATGACAGCAGCCGGAGAAACCTACTGAGGGCAGCAGTGGTTCAGAGGTAGAATTCTCGCCTTCCAAGCAGGAGACCCAGGTTCAATCCTCGGCCAATGCACCTCAAGCCCAGCCACTAGTTGTCTGTCAGCGGAGGCTTGATGCTGAACAGGTTTCAGCAGCGCTTCTAGACTAAGACTAGGAAGTAAGGCCTGGCAATCTACTTCTGAAAATCAGCCAGGGTAACCCTATGGATCACAATGATTCAATCCCATTGTGCTTGGGATTGCCAGGAGTTGGGGCCACTGGAGGGCAGCTAACAACAGAAGAAACCTATTACAATAACAATCGTGGTAGATGATGAGCATGGCGTCTGGGTAGGGGGTGTTGGTTGGAGGAGGTTACTGTTCCATGATCGACAGCTACACACAGGGGTACACCTGCACAGGCAAGAGAGCCCCTTCTCCTGAACAGTGTGGGGCTGGTCACTCCCGACACCTTCTGTCCTTTGACTCCCCAAACCTGCATTTCCATAACGTCTCCCCGCTCCCTTTCTGCTCTCCGGAGAACACAGAACAAATCCATCCTCTCCTCCACAGAACGACTGTTTAAATAGCTGAAGACTGCTTTCAAGTCTCCTGAGGAGTCTCTTTTCTGAGCTAAACACCTCATTTCCTTCCCCCTTCCTCACCTGATGGACTCCAAGCGCCTTCACCATTGCTCTAAGTAGGAAGGACAATTATGGCAGTGGTCGGACCAGGCAGAATAGGGTGTTCTCTTTCAAGTTTCAAAGAGAAAACTCAGTCATCAACTTCATAGACTCAATAAACAAAAAAAGTTACACGTAAGGTTTGAAAATAGGCTGCTGTGGTTGCCTCCCTGCTCCACCTTGCGGCTCCCAGACACATGCCAGCGCAGCCAGGAAGGCAGGCGCGTGCTCAAAAGAAGATGTAAGTGCTGCTGTTAGAAGTCTGCATTTCCAGAAAGTGTCTGTGAGCTCCTTGAAATTAAGGATTCACGTCCCCAGCTGTGTGCAGACCTAGGTTCACGTGGCCTGCGGCGGTCTGGCCAGCTCTGGACAGAGTAATAAAGGTGAGGCCTGGGGTCCTACCCTGTCCGTCCTGTACTCTGCCTCCTGTTGTCCCAAATGCCTCCTTCCTTTGCCTTCAAGAACCAAGGTATGCCAGCTGGGCCATCTCTTCCTCCCTCACCAAAAACTACTCTTCAGAGTAAACGTCGTACCAGTCAGTTATGTCTTCTTACTCATTCAGCTGCATTATTTCCCCAGGGGTATTTGCACCTTAAGCTTTATTTCCAATTACGAACTGTCTCCAGTTAGGGAGATTCCAAGCATCAGCATGGTTGGTGGAACGTGCAGTGGGAAGAACTTCCTTCCTGGGCCTCAGTTTCCTCATCTGTAAACCGAGGGGGTGGTTTGATCCCCCGCTCTGGTGTCTATGGGTCAATGCCAGATGTTAGTAAAACCTCATCGAGGTAGATGAAAGTCACTTAAGAGGCCTGGCTCTGGTTGTGAACAACAGAGATTAGATGGGAAAGTTCTTTGAAGTCCTGGAGGTAAAGGCAAGGCCAGCCTTGGTAGCTGACTCCACCTCTTCTTCCCACACTGGGCAAGGGCCAGGCACTCCCCTCGCCCTATGCTCCCCATGGCAACACCATCACACGTTCCTTAGTACAGCTACAATAGGCAGAGAAGAGGCGGCGGAAGGGCTTTCCATGAAGAGAACACAGCAAGTGCAAAGGCACTGAGGCTCCAAAGGGCAAAATTCGGTTGAAAAGTGGGAAGAAGCTCACTGTGGCTGCAGCAGGGTTTGAGGGGCTGGTGGGAGCAGGGGATGGTAGACAAAAGGAATAAAAAAGTTGATAAAGCCACATCGTGAAGGAATTTGCTTGCCATGTGCAGAAGTGTGAGCCTCATAAGAGGTTCCTATGCCAGCCAGATGGAGCCCTGGTGGTGCAATGGTTAAGTGCTGGGCTGCTAACAAAAAGGTTGGTGGGCACAAGCCACTCAGCAGGAGAAAAGACTTAGTGATCTGCTTCCATAAAGATTACAGCCGAGGATACACTAGGGGGCAGTTCTACTCTGGCCTATCAGGTCACTATGCGTCGGAACGGACTCGACAGCACCCAACAACATGCCGTGGCAGTTAGCTCAGTGCTTTGGGAAGATAACTTGGGGCGCCGTCCAAGGATGGACCCGGCGTCGGCAGCCAGGGTGGGTGGAGACAGAGAAAGGAGATGGATCAAGTTAATGTAATAGTCCGGGGGAGGGATGATAAGGCCCCGAATCACGACAGGGGCAGTTAGGATGGCAATGGGATGATCTATGTGAGGGATACTTAGGAAGTAGAATCAATAAACTGTGGTGGTTTTTCTTTATGACTAATGCATAACTATCGAGAACATTTATGAACAATCGATTGAAGTGCTTATGTATTTCAAAAGGATGCATTAAGTCAAAATCACTCTGAACTGGTTTTATAGAAGGAAATCATCTTGGTCCCTATTTTTTACAAAATTCCTCTAGCAACGGCTTCCTTGTGCTCCTTACACTTTTGGCCCTTGTACCAACAGGAATCACTTCTCACTTGAACATGTCTTCTTTCCCCAGGTAATCTGGGAACTCACAGAGAGAAAGGACTGCATTTTATACATCTTCAATCCCCTCACAGTTGCAGCAGTTGTTAGCTGCTGTCCAGTCACCCCCCGCTCATAGTGATCACATGCATAATGGAATGAAATGCTGCCCTGTCCTGGGCCACATGGGGATTGTGATCCATAGCATTTTCACTGGCTGGTTTTCAGAACTAAATTGCCAGGCCTTTCTTCCTAGTCCATTTTAGTCTGGAAGTTCTGCTGAAACCTGTTGAGCGTCATAGCAACATGTGAGCCTCCACTGACAGATGGGTGGCAGCCGACATGAGGTGCGTTGCCCAGGAATTGAACCCAGGTCTCCTGCATTGGAGACAAGAATTCTACCACTGAACCACCACTGCCCCCACGCCTTATGCCTGTTGTTGTTTGCGTCGTCGATTCCGACTCATGGTGACTCCACGTGTGCAGAGTAGAACTGCTCCGTAGGGTTTTCAAGGCTATGACCTTTCAGAAGCAGGTCACCAGGTCTGCCTTCTGAGGTGCATCTGGGTGGGTTCACACCACCAACCTTTCAGCTAGTAGTTGAGCGCTTAACTCTTTGCACCACCCAAAACCTCTTGCCTATAGTGATCTATAGGACAGGGTAGAACTGCCCCATAGGGTTTCCAAAGAGCGGCTGGTGAATTCAAACTGCCAACCTCTTGGTTAGCACCCAAGATCTTAACCACAGAACTCAGTTTCTGTTTCTAGAAGCATTCCAGCAATGAATGGAGAAATAATAGAATTAGAATACCCTCACTGTACAACCCTTATGAAATCATAGATCTAAGTAAAGATAATCAAGGACTGCTAACAACAAAAAAGAAGGACGACCAGACAGTGAGTGCTCTCTGATATGGAAGTACACCAATCCATTACGCATTCTTGCAGAAAAAACAAGGAACCAACCAAATTCGATCTGGCCTCTGACTAGAATTACTGATCTGCAGAAAATCAGGGGCAATACAAACATGGAAAATCTCACCATGGAAATGCAGTAAGCAAAATCCAGATGAGAATATCTACAGAACAACAACCTAGCTTCTTTAACAAATAAATTACAAGGGGAAAAAAAATATATTGAAGAGATAACTGTGGATTACAAGAGGTTTAGGATATACAGCAGCCAGTTGGCAACATATGGAACTTATTTAGACCTGATTTGAACAAAAGTTGCATAAAGAATTTATGAGACAGGAAAATGTGAACACTGACTGAATATTTTACATTAAGGAACTATTATTTTTAGGTATGATCATTGTAATATGGTTTTTTGGAAGACTTTATCTTTGAGAGATACATTCTGAAACATTTATGAATGAAATATCATGTCTAAGATTTGACATAATCCGAGAAGTTGGACTATATGAAGAAGACCGGGGCATCAGGATTGGAGGGAGACTCATTAACAACCTGCGTTATGCAGATGACACAACCTTGCTTGCTGAAAGTGAAAAGGACTTGGAGCACCTACTAAGGAAGATCAAAGACCACAGCCTTCAGTATGGATTATACCTCAACATAAAGAAAACAAAAATCCTCACAACTGGACCAATGAGCAAGATCACGATAAACGGAGAAAAGATTGAAGTTGTCAAGGATTTCACTTTACCTGGATCCACAATCAACACCCACGGAAGCAGCAGTCAAGAAATCAAAAGACGCATTGGGCAAATCTGCTGTAAAGGACCTCTTTAAAGTGTTGAAAAGCAAAGATGTCACCTTGAAGGCAGGTGTGCCTGACCCAAGCCATGGTATTTTCAATCACATCACATGCATGTGAAAGCTGGACAATGACTAAGGAAGACCGAAGAAGAATTGATGCCTTTGAATTGCGGTGCCGGCGAAGAATACTGAATATACCACAGACTGCCAAAAGAACAAACAAATCTGTCTTGGAAGAAGTACAACCAGAATGCTTCTTAGAAGCAAGGATGGCAAGACCATGTCTTACATACTTCAGACATGTTGTCAGGAGGGATCAGTCCCTGGACAAGGACATCAAGCTTGGTAAAGTACAGGGTTGGTGGAAAAGAGGAAGACCCTCAATGAGGTGGATTGACACAGTGGCTACAACAACGGGCTCAAGCATAACAACCACTATAAGGATGGCACAGGACTGGGCAGTATTTCCTTCTGTTGTGCATAGGGTTGCTATGAGTTGGAACCCACTGGACGGCACCTAACAATGACAATAAGATTTGCTTCAAAAGTAAATAGGATGAATAGTGCCCAGCTACTATCATCATACCTATTCAATCTGTATGCTGAACAAATAATCTGAGAAGCTGGACTATATGGAGAAGAACGGGGCATCAGGATTGGAGGAAGACTCATTAACAACCTGCGTTATGCAGATGACACAACCTTGCTTGCTGAAAGTGAAGAGGACTTGAAGCACTTACTGATGAAGATCAAAGACCACAGCCTTCAGTAGGGATTACGCCTCAACATAAAGAAAACAAAAATGCTCACAACTGGACCAATGAGCAACATCATGATAAACGGAGAAAAGATTGAAGTTGTCAAGGATTTCATTTTACTTGGATCCACGATCAACAGCCGTGGAAGCAGCAGTCAAGATATCAAAGTATGCATTGCATTGGGTAAATCTGCTGCAAAGGACCTCTTCAACATGTTGAAGAGCAAAGATGTCACCCTGAAGACTAAGGTGCGCCTGACCCAAGCCATGGTATTTTCAATCACATCATATGCATGTGAAAGCTGGACAATGAATAAGGAAGGCCAAAGAAGAGTTGACGCCTTTAAGTTGTGGTGTTGGCAAAGAATATTGAATATAACATGGACTGCCAAAAGAACGAACAAATCTGTCTCAGAAGAAGTGTGGCCAGAATGCTCCTTAGAGGCAAGGATGGCAAGACTGCATCTTACATACTTTGGACATGTTGTCAGGAGGGGTCAGTCCCTGGAGAAGGACATCATGCTTGGCAGAGTACAGGGTCAGCGGAAAAGAGGAAGACCCTCAATGAGGTGGATTGACACAGTGGCTGCAACAATGAGCTCAAGCATAACAATTGTAACGATGGCACAGGACCAGGCAGTGTTTTGTTCTGTTGTGCGTAGGGTCACTATGAGTCGGAACCGACTCGACGGCACCTAACAATAACAACAAACTATTACTGAACATTTTGATCAACAACCCAATAGATGGAGCCTGATCAAAAGGAGGAAAAATGTAGAACTTCAAACTCTTATGGAAACCAGACTTACTGGGTCCATTCTGTTATGGATTGAATTGTGCCCCACAAAAAAAGTGTATCAATTTGGCTAAGCCATGATTCCCAATATTGTGTGATTGTTCACCATTCTGTCATCTGATGTGATTTTCCTAAGTGTTGTAAATCCTACCTCTATGATGTTAATGAGGTAGGATTAGAGGCAGTTATCTTAATGAGGCAGGACAATCTACAAGATCAGGTTGTATCTTGAATCAATCTCTTTTGTGATATAAAAGACAGAATGGGATCTCCTACCCAAGAATGCAGAACCAGGAGGGGAGCACCATCCTTTGGACCCAATGTCCCTGCGTTGAGAAGTTCCTAAACCAGAGGAAAAGATGACAAGGATCTTCCTCCGGGGCAGACAGAGAGAGAAAGCCTTCTCCTGGAGCTCGTGCCCTGAATTTGGACTTACAGCCTGTGACACTTCTAGACTGTGAGTGAATAAACTTCTGTTTGTTAAAGCCATCCACTTGTGACACTTCTGTTATAGCTGCACTAGATGACTAAGACACATTGAGACTGAGGGAACCCTGAATCTATTACCTGGAGATAATCTTAAAGTCTTGAACTAAAGCTCTCCCATGATGTCATCTTTAAACTAAACAACAATTTAACTCAACCAATAAAAACTGTTTCCTTTGAGCATTGTGTTCTTTTAAAGAATTATCTACATGAGATCCAATTGACAACAGTAACTCTAAAACGCAGATGAGAATTTTAAGGGGCAGAGAGTCTAAGTTAATGGTGATGAAACAACACGGGTAGAGATGACAGTGAGAATGATGGGTATACAATGCGAAGTATGTAACCAATGTCTTGAACTGTACATGTAGAAATTGTTGAATGGGGTATGTTTCGTTGTATATATTTTCACTGATTTTTTTTTTTTTTAGAAAATAGGAGAAGGTTGGTGGGAATGCAAGAGGTATTGATGAAACAATGTTGTCCATGAGCTGACAACTGCTGAAGCTGGGTGGTGGGTACATTGGTGTTCTTTACTTTGCTGCATACTTGATATTTTCCATGATAAAAAGTTTATAACAGTATCTTGATTGTTCATCCCAAACCATACATATCCTAAGGACTAAAACAACCACAAAGAAATCTTAAATTGCATTTAGTGGCCTTGTTAGCAATAGTATTGATATTGTCACTTTTCAAACTGTTATATAGATTGAAGGATAAAGTAAATAACTATGTCAATATGGTTAGGAACCCAAAGTTTCCGTATAAGCAATACAAATATAAGCACAGAGCAAAGGAGAGTGAAGGAAACCAAAGACTCAAGAGAGCAACTAGTCTAGATGACTAGTGGGCCACACGAACCATAGCCCACATGACCCCTGAGACCAGAAGAACTAGATGGTGCCCAGCTACCACTTTCACGATCTCTCTGACTTAGAGCACAGCAGAGGGTCCCAGACAGAGTGGGAGAAAAATTGTAGAACAAAAAATCAAATTCACAAAAAGACCAGACTTACTGATTTGACAGAGGCTGGAGAAACCCTTCTGACCTGGAAGAGAAGCCATTCCCAGAGACCACCATTCAGCCAAACAATAGACAAGCCCATAAAATCAACAACACCAGAGAGGAATGTGCTCCTTAGAAAAATCAATTATACGAGATCAAAAGGGCAACATTTGCCCAAAAGCAAAGACGAGAAGGCAGGAAGGGGTAGAAAATCAGAACAAAAGGAAACAGGGAACCTAGGGCAGCAATGGGGAGAGTGCTGACACATTCTGGGGAATGGAACCAACGTCCTGCACGCTTCATGTACAGACTATCCAATGGGAAACTCATTTCTTCTGTTAACTTTCACCTAATGGCAATAAAAACTAAAAATATACCTATAAAATAAGTAAAAACTCTGCAATATTGACTGGGAAATATTAGTACAAACTTACTGGGTTTTTTTGGTTTTGTTTTTTATTTTCCTTTAAAAAATACGCATTTCCTAGTTATGTCACTGAAAAGACTTAGACACAAGGACTAACTCAGTATCTCTATGCACCCCTAGCACTCAGACTGTGGTCACTGACACAAGCCAGGGAATTCCTGGAGAAATGACCAAGTTCTTGTCTGGAGCAGGAAATGTACACGATGAACTTGAGCCATCTTGTCACAGCTGAAAGCAAAGAAATATCAAAGACTATTATTAGAATCACATCAAAAGAGAAACCAAGGTACCAAAAAAAAAAAAAAGAAACCCACTGCCGTCTAGTCGATTCCGACTCATAGCCACCCTACAGGACAGAGTATAACGGCCCCACAAGAGTGTCTGGTGGATTTGAACTGCCGACCTCTTGGTTAGCAGCCATAGCACTTAACCACTATGCAACCAGGGTTTCCAAACCAATGTACAGTGGTGTCGAAATCCTCACCATACACCTGCCAAGTGTGCTCCCTATTCTGCCGAGGTTGATAATGGGTACTTGCTCCATCCACCTTGGCCACGCTGTAAACCCTTTCAGAAGGAAAATGCCACACACTCCTGCATCCGGGACTCTTCCCGCCCCCTCCCACTGCGTGAATGAACTCAAGCCACGGGTGTACCAGAGCCACGCCCAATCACTGATCCGCAGCAGATTGCTGGTCTATGGCTCCATCTGCTGGTAAATACTGGGAACTGACGCAATGATCATCAACGGCTTTGTTGTTAGGTGCCCTCATCCAGTCGGCTCCAACTCATAGCAACCCCATAGGACAGAATAGAACTGTCCCATAGGGTTTCCAAGGAGCAGCTGGTGGATTCGAACTGCTGACCTTTTGGTTAGCAGCCGTAGCTCTTACTCACTGCGCCACCAGGGTTCCATCAACAGCTTAGACAAACGTTAACCGGAAACTTAGCCAAAAAGCTAAGGGTCCCCATGAACAGAGTTCAGGATACTTTTAAAGAGATCAAGTCCTTCCCCCTCAGAAAAGATAAACACACACCAGTTAAACATATAAGAAACCTTTAATTTCGTCACCATAAACACTATACTCTGATTGTTCACATACAGTATAAAACATTTACTCCACTAAATAAATAAGATGTAACATTATTGCAAAGGGCACTTAAGGCCCAGAGATAAGGCCTCCCTAGCCTGGGCGGGGGCGTGCTCCTGAGTTTCTGTGCGGGATCCCCAAGCACAGACGTGCCCTGGGTGCTGAGACCGACACAGGCTAGTGGAGGCGCACTCTGCTTCTGGTCCCCAAAGAGAAGCCAACTGGGCAAAGGCAGGCTGGCAGCTCCTTCACCTTCTCAGGCCTAGAGGGGGCCGAGGGCAGTGGGTGGGTGGGCCAGGGGCAAAGGGGAGGTTAGGGGGCCACAGAGACCTGACGACCCACCTCCACCTTGGTGACAGCATCTGGGATTTCTGTTGGGGTAAATGGGGCTTCCAAGCTCCTGAGCTAGGCAGTTTTGGGGGCCACGCCAATCACCCCAGGAGAAGAGGATTCTGGCAATGCTCAGCCCAAAAACCAGGTATCTTAGAGGACCCGGTTGTTGGGGAGCCCACCCCTCCGAACTCCTAGAGACCTACAAGGCAGAGCTGGGAATTGAGTCCCTCGCACTTTGTTAAATAAATAAGTTAAATATTTAAAGGCCTGTGCCCCTATGATGGTGACACAGGGACAGACAAGCCATGTCCTGATCAAATGTGGGGTGAGGGGAAGTCAGCAGAAAGGCAGTGCTGGGGAGGGGTAGCAAGAGGGCTTTCCCCTTCCCTCAGAACTCTTCCCCCAAAATAACTCTCAACCCCTGTCGGGGACAGCTTCAGAAAAACCCCATGCAAGAGCAATATTGGGGGAACCTATACGGCAAGGGGGCTTGGAGCGGGGAGACCAGGTGGCTAAGCTGACTCAGCCCCTAAAACCCCTTTTCTGCTATGACTTGGCCAGGACACTCCTGTTAATCCTGAGCCTGGGTAATCACCTACAGCGTCCTGCATCCCAGTGCGTGGAGCTAATCAAATGTTCTGCCTTCCTGGCCTCCCTATAGAAGTCCAGACTGAAGTCCATCTGGAGAGGGGCCAGCCAGCCCCAAAGGCTGAAGACCCCAGCCCCCATTTGTGTAGCTATGCACCTCATCACCACGAGGTGGCAGCAGAGAGCCACACCACTTCGGCAGCAATAGGAAGTGGAAGGCCAGAGGGCAGCCCTGTGGGGCTATCTAGGAACTGGAAGAGGGGGAACTGGGACCCACCCAGTGGGGCAGGCACTCCCTCAACAGGTCCGAAGTGCTCTACACCGAGTATTTGGCCAAGTCGTTCTTGTCAAATACTACCTGTGTGGCAAAGTAAATGGCGACCAGACCCAGGCCTGCAGCCGACACCATATAGGCTGTGACAGACTGGCTAAGCTGGACGATGGAGCCCATGAACAGGGACGGGGCCACCTGGGACAGCAAGAAGGCACTGTCTAGGATGGCGAGGTCCAGGCAGATGCCCCGGCCCGAGACGACCCTGGCCTCGGACAGCTCGCCCACCACCACGCGCATGGAGACATCACGGGCCGAGGCCCCACAGAGCGTGGGTGGTGAAGGGAGCAGACCACTGCCCCCTGCACCCATGTGTCCATTGGGGAAGGAAGCTCCAGACTTGGGGCCCGGCAGGAAGCTGGTTGTCAGGCTGTCTTCACTGCCACCTCCAGCGTCCCCTCGGTATTTGGGCAGGAACACCTGGAGAGGTGAGAAAAGGGGACAAGGACTGGTGTGTACCCAGGACAGGGCTCCTCCAGCTGTGAGACTAGACCCTAACTTTCACCCCAGGGGCTGGATGAAAACCAGGCAACAGGCCTAGAGGAAAACCAGGCAGAAGCTGGGACACTGAGCAGACGCTGCTTCATCTGGCCTAGTCAGTACCCTCAGGGGTGGGGAAAGCAAAGTCTAGGCTCCTCTAGCCTCTCCCAGAGCAGGCAGGTGGCTGACAGACTCAGTGCTGCAGAGGGATGAAGACAGGTGAGAAGACAGGTGCAGGAACACAGGATGAAATCCAAAGGCAGGGCCCCTGGGAATCCAAACTCTCAGAACCCTCCCTACCCTCAACTCTGCCATCAGACATTAGGAAAGCCTCACTAACCTACATGAGAAGACGCACTGTTCCCAATGGGGTCCCAGAAGTTGCTGCCCTACTGTGAGGTCCCTTGCAGCTCCCAAAATCCCTTCTCTGGGAATGACTTGCTTGACCAGGAAGTTAGATGTTAACCCTGAGCCTGGGTAATCCCTCTGCAAAGTTCTATACCCTAGTGCATGGAGCCCTGCCTTCCTGGCCTCCCTGTAGAAGTCCAGACCGAAGCCCATTTGAAGAGCCAGCCCCAAAGACTGGGAGAAGGCAGACAGAAGCCTGTTTCCATCCTGCAGCTCTGCACCTCACCACCATGGGGTGGCAAACAGCCACAAACTGGAAGGCGAGCAGGCAGCCCTGTGGGTCTAACAGGGAGGATCCAGGACACTCAGCCTCCAGAGGAGAGGCACTTGGTTTCTCCCTGTCTTTTGGAGCAGGACTCTGAAAAGAAGGATGGGGATAGGAATCACCTTCTTCCCCACTCCCACAGTCCCATCTGTGCTAATGTTGAAGGCCTTCTCGCTTCCTTCTTGTCAGCTGCCTTAGATCAGTGCCCTGTGTCTGTTCAATCCAGCCCACCCCACCCCAGCAAGTTGATTCCGAGCGGATTCTGACTCACTGCAACCTTGTAGGACAAAGCAGAACTGCCCCATAGGGTTTCCAAGGCTGTAATCTTTATGGAAGCAGACTGCCACTTCTTTCTTCTGTGGAGCGGCTGGTGGGTTCTAACCGTTGACCTTTCATTTCAGATAGCATTCAAGCACTTGGCCACTGTGCCAATCAGGGATCCTTCTCAACAGCCCAGAGCTTCCTATTTAAGGACACGGTCAGGTCTGACACTGCCCCCTGGTGCCCAGCACAGTGTCTAACACAAAGGTTCTCCAGCAGGCTGTGTTGGGGTGGGGAGGGGAGCTCAAGGAGAGCTCACACATGACACCAGGGAAGCCCACAGCTCATCACAAAGCTGGACCAGTAGACAGGCACAATTGCATGTAACTCCCAGCCCGAGACAGCAGGAGAGTGGAGGCTGATCAACAAACAACTTGCCGCTGCCTCCATGCTTCCTACCTCTGCAGCCACCTAGTCGATGAACCAGCCTGCCAGCTACTCCACGCTGACACACCTGTCTACTACCCCACTCATCTCCCACAAGGGCAGGCTAGGTTCTTCCCCAGGGTCTGGATGCTCTATGAGGACAGGCCTGCACCTCCTTCTCCTTCAAACACCCCCATTACCTGCCCCTCAGAGATCTGCACCCAGGGTCAGAGCTCAGAGAGGCCCATGGAGAGGAGCAAGGCGAGCACGCTGCCCAGGCCAGGAAGCCTCCTACAGAGGAGCAAGGTGAGCACACTGCCCAGGCAGGGAGGCCTCCCACGGAAGTGTGGGGAAGCTGGTTAGTGTTGAGGCTGACCAGGAAGGAAGCCCCCCAACTTACACAGAGCCCAGGCGAGCAGTGTCAGGCGGATTAGTCAGCCGGGTGGGTGCTCAGAGGTCCACCGTGGCGGGGGGTGGGGGGGACGGGGCAGTGGGAAGAGGACAGAGGCAAAGGAGTGAGGAGGGAAAGAAAAGAGAGAATTAGACAGACGGATGATAAACCAGAAAGAGAGGGGGCAGCAAGGAGCCTTTGCCATCTTGGAGAGCGAAGCAGGGCACAGCTGAGGCACGCAGCCTCCCCCAGAAAAAGGAGGCATGCTAAGGCCAGGCCTTTCCGCTTGCTCACCACTGGCTGAAGCTAGGTGCCCCCAAAGGTTTTCTGATCCAGCCCCCTGCCTCCACGAAGGACACACCTCACTCAGCCAGGGCTGGGGGTTTCTGGGGGCTTGTTCTCTGGACTCCCAGGGAAGGAATGTGCATTTCCTATACTCATCCACTTAAGTGCTTTATAGTCCTGACAGCAGGAAGTCATTCCCAGAGTCTAATCTAAACCCACCTTCTGTAGCCCAGCTCTCTGGCTGTGGGGTTCAGATGGGTTTCATCTCTGACAGAAAAATGCCTTCTCCAAAGCCCCTGGTCAGAAGCTGCTGGGTTCTGGGATAGCCCACGTCTCTCCTAAACACCCGCCCCACCCCACTCCACCCGGCAGCCACCGTGAGTACCTGCTTGTCACGGTGGTAGAGGGAGGCCAGTGTATAGGGCAGGATCTGCAGGGCCGAGAAGGTGAAGCCGGTAAGCGCAGCCGAGGCAGTCACCACAGCCACGCTGTGGGACAAGCACGTGGCACCAGCAGCCACAGGGAAAGCCGCCACGCTGGTCAGGTACACTGCCCGGGTGCCGAATCGCTGCACCAGCCGGTCCATGACCAAAGAGAAGATCAGGGAGATGGCACACTGGAGGAACAGCCCCAGGCTGCCCATCCGGACCCCTGCAGGAAATGACAGAAAGGTCAGAAGAGGTAAGCTGGGGAAGGAATCCAGTACAACCTGAAGGCGAGAGCTCAACATTAGGGGCGCAGAGCTGCACCCTCCCACCTGACCTGTAGCACCAGGAGCCCAGGTTCTTCCACTGACCTGAGAGTGTGGCCAAAGCCACAGGGTAAGGGCAGAGGGCGGATGACGGCTAAGGCTTTCCTGGGAGCCTCAGGTCTGGTGAGAGGAGGGGAAGCGGGAGCACCATAGTTCTACATAGGCTTCAAGACAGAGAGTCCCAGAATGCCTGAGCTGGGGGGTGTTGCAGAGGCTATTTAGGAAGTCTGCAAGAGGAGCAGACAGTCCCTGAAGTTGGAGCCAGGCAGACGTGAGACCCAGCCTGGACTCCTCCATTCTAGTGTCCATTTGGAGCGATGACTCAGCTCAAACTCTCAGGGCTGCTGGGTGCTCTTTTGAGACTGCCCTGCACCACAAGGAGCTGCGTGCTCAGACTAGTCATGGCGTTGCTTTTTGCTGCTGTCAAATCAATTCCGACTCATGGCAACCCCATATGTGCAGAGTAGAACTGCTCCATAGGGGTTTCAAGGCTATGAATTTTTGGAAGCAGACCACCAGGCCTGTCTTCTAAGACCATCTCCAGGTGGGTTCCAACTGCCAAACTTTCAGCTAGTAATGGAGTGCTTAACTGTTTGTGCCACCCAGGAACTCCAGCCCATTTTTCTGACGAGGAAACAGAGGCTCTGGAGCCCAGCATCCAGTCCTGGCACGGGCTGTGTGCATCTCCCTCCCCGCGAATGTCCTCTGGAGAGCAGCCCCCACAACAGCCTGTGGCCTTACCTTCGTCATAGTGTCTCCGGGCTTCGGTGCCTGGCTCAGCCCTGGGCACACCCTTGTACAGCCTCTCGCCCACAAAGTCCGTGTAAAACAGTGTGAAGGTCATGAAGGCCATCCAGCTGCACAGCTCAGCCACAAAGAGCCGGCGCAGGGTACGAGGTACCCTGCAGCAGAGCCGGTGCAGCCAGGGCAACAGGGCACCCAGGTTCCAGAGGGCCAGGCGGGCACGGCATGGGCAGCAGTGGGGGGGTGTGGCGGGGACCAGCAGCCCCTCAGCTGGCTCAGTGGGGCCCAGTGCTGCCTCCTCAGCCACAAACAGCGTGGCCACCGCACAAGTGAGGAAGATGAGTGTGAGCAGGCCAAAAAGGCACTCCTCCTGGGTGCCCAGGTAGGGGGCCAGGGCACTGGCGTCCCAGTTGATGGCAGGCAGGAGGTAGCCCAGGCAGCCGCCAAGGCTGATCATGAAGGCATAGACAGAGAAGGCCTGGCGACAGTGGTCTGGGTCCCGGAAGAGGTCGGAGAGCAGGGCCTCTAGCGGGGTGAAGCACACCTGGCCACAGAAGTCCAGCAGCCCCACGCCCAGGATCAGCAGTGCCAACTCCAGGGGCCTGGCATCCGGGTACAGCAGCCCTGCCAGCCAACCAGCCCTCGGGATGAGGAAAAGGCTTAGCAGGACACCCAGGGACAGAGCCCAGATGAAGGGCCTGCGACGGCCGTAGCGCCCACGCCAGTGGTCACTGGCCGAGCCTACGAGTGGGACGGAGACCAGCCCCAGCACTGGACCAATGCCTGCAGGAAGGACAAGTAATGAGAGTCAGTGGATGGGGCCCTCAGGGGCAGGGGGGCCAATCTTCTTGAGAAGGATGGGAACAATAAGGGTAATATTCACACAGAGGGAAAACTCTGTGCTAGATACTATGCCAAGTATTTCACACCAACTCTGATTTACTCCTCACAACATAGGTATTACTAAAAAAAAGTTGCTGTGGTATTGATTCTGACTCACGGTGACCCCACGTGCATCAGAGTAGAACTGTGCTCCATGGGGTTTTCAATGCTGATTTTTCTGAAGTAGATTGCCAGGCCTTTCTTCTGAGGTGCCTCTGGGTGGACTCAAACCTCTAATCTTTCAGTTCCTGGCCAAGCATGTTAACCATTTGAACTACCCAAGGAGTCCTTAGGTATTACTAACCACCCTCCCATTTTTAGATGGGGAAACTGAGGAAGGGGCTACTGATAGTGACGCTTGCACAAAGGCACACAGCCAGGAAGGGCCAAAGGAGGGGTTTAAACAGGCAGTCTGACTCTGGAGCCTGCAATCCTGATTGATCCCTCTTCCTGGGGGTCCCATGCTGGCAGCGACTTGCCTTTTGTGGCTTTTACAGAACTTATTCTGCAGAGTCAGGAGCCCACCCCCTGGCCCAGGAGGTAAAAAGGAACCCTGGCTGGGAAACACTGATTACTCCACTGATCAGTACCTGCAAACCCTTGGGTAGGTCACCTAACCTTGTTCAAGCCTCCGTTTCTTCTCTGTAAAATGGATTGCCTCCAAGGGTGTTGCAAGGATTAAATGAGATGACAGCTATCAGTTACAAAGGGCTCTCTGTATGTGAAGGTGGGAGTCATTTCTCCAGCATTCCTACCAGCCAGGCCTTGTGGAGGGGTCAGGGACACAGAAGTGACTAGGGTATGTCGTCTATCTCTTCTTTCTCTTGGGGCCCCCTCAGCCTAGGGTCACCCTCCCAGCCGTGCCCACCTCCTCTCCCTGCCCATGGCTCTTGGGGCAGAGGCCTGCTGCCTGGTGACTTTTGGGCTGAACGTGTCTGGAGCAGGCGGGAAGGAGGGAGGGTGCAGTGACTCACCCAGCACCATGGTCATGAACTTCTCCTCTACCCCCACTTCCAGCAGCAGCGGGGGCACGTAGGTGATGCCCGCGGCCAGGCACACCTCCAGGCCGAAGGTCAGCAGGTTGACCAGCAGGAGCTGGGCTTTGCGATGCCGCAACAGGCGGCTTACCCACAGTCTCTGGACCATGGTGGGCCCAGCGGGAAGGTTCGGGGGCTGCTCACACACTCCAGTCCTGCTTCCTCCCAGCCCTGCTCCAGACCCCAAGGCCTCTCCTCCTCCTCGCTGCCACCAGCTGTCTAGGATCCGGCCAGGAGCCCATTGCTGCCAGCCGTCTGGTCCAGGTCCAGCTTCTCAGCCCAAGCTGAATGTGGGGTGCTGTGGGGCACCTCGGTGGGGACACATCTCATTCCTCAGATCCTAAAAGGGCGGGGACAAGCGTCAGCATACAAAGCCTTTGGCCCTGGGAACCGGGTCTCCAGGATTTGCTCTGTGGGTTCTCTGAATCCTGTTACTCTCCAGCCAGTGGCGTGGCCCTGCCACCTAAGAGCTACCCCCACTGTCCAATCAGGAAATGCATGTTAATATTAGCCAAAGGCTGACATAATTAATAAGGTAAATATAATTTTTCAACCTCAGTACACTGCAGAGCCAAACACATGTTGGTTATTCTCTGTTTTGAAACATCTTTACAATTGCCCTTGCCTACTAGCATGGAAAAAAAATCAGACCAACTGTATTTCCAGTCTCCCAGGCCCTGCTATCACAGCGCCTGGAGACCCGGCCAGCCCCGGATTGTTTGCTTTTCTCTCTCCACTTCCAGAAGCCGTTCAATTCCCCTTGTCTGAAGTAACGCTTCCTATTTCCACGCTGCCTGGCGGGGAGCCACGTTACACCATAACCCCCACTTCCAGGACTAGGCAGGCTAGGTCGGCAGGACAGCCTGTGGTTTGCTGGGCTGGATTTGTAACCTGTCACTGAAGCCACCTGGAAGAAGTTAGGCCTGAAAGCCCTCGCTCTGGAGTCCTGCTCCCTTGTTCAGTCTTCATGGAGAAAGAACATTCCCACAAGCTGCTGCCTATCTGTCGCAGGACAGTGGGCCGGTCCCAGGTCTCAGCCTCAGGGGCGGAGGAAGCCACACCACCTGGCATCACCCTGAGCTGGCAGGATGCCCACCATTGCCAGGAGACCTGTTCCTGCTCCCCAAACGGTTCCCTTCTCAGGTGGAAGATGCCCACTGCCTTTCCTGCCAGCCTTGCCCCCTGTGCTTTGATCCTCTCGCCACCCTGTGTCCCCAGAGGCCCTTCAGGCCTTGCTTCCAACAACAGCACCTACCATAGTCTGTTCTGCTCAGAGCTGACAAGAGAGGGAACGTCAAGCCAGCCATCAATGGAGATACAGAGGGTGGGCCTCCAAGAGAAAGACCAGAGGACCCTAACCTGCCACCTACCCCAAAACAGGGGCAGGGCAGAGCTCGGGTCCACTCATCCTGGCAGGAGGGCCTTCCCTTTCCTCACCTATTCAGGCCCATAAATGCTACTGGGAGCAGCTACTCCTGTGCAAGGTCCACAGTGGCTGAGGACAGGGCCCTCTCCACTGCTCCCAGGCGGCCTTCTCTCTTCCAGTCTCAGCATCTCATAATTTGGCACTTCTTTTTTCTTTACAAGGCCCCATGGGGCCCTGCATGTTACAAAGCCACAGAGAAATCAGATGGTCGCCAGTGCTGGGTGGGACCTGTCCATCCCATAACCACCTGCTGGAGCTTTGTGGCTGGTAGGCCAGGAAGGAAAGGTCTTCAGATAAGACCGGGCAACCTCCTGCCTTCTCCCCCAGGTCCCACTCAGAACCACACGGTACACAGGAAGGTGCACCAGCTTCCTGGGGGATGCCCGGGGAGGAGTATAAAATACTGACCCACACTGTGGGCTGGGGGCGGGGGGGCGCCAGTCAGCAGTCTTAAATGGGCTCTTGTGGGTTCAGCTGGAGTCCCTCCACAATCACTGCACTTCCACAGCACCTGAGTCAGGAAAGCAGGAAACTGCATGGAGGAGAGGCGGTACTGGCCAGCCTGGTGGGAGGGGCTCTGGGTCAAAAGGTTTCCAGCCCCTTCCACTCCCCACCCAGAGTCGGGTAGGGCCCTGGACACTCACCTGCCCTGGGCTTTCAGGGGACCAGGTCCTCCCTGAACAAACAGAGGCCTGGCCTCACCCACAGCCTCCCTCCTGCCCAGGCCCCAGTTGTCCTCTGCTGTTTAAGATAAACTGCAGCTCTCTGGCAACCAGGAACCACCTCCCTGCCTGCCTCCCTGAAGCCAGCGTTTCAGCAGTCCTGGAGGGAGCAGCACCCACCCTCCTTAGGCCGCATGGGAGAAAGGCAAAAAAGGATGAAAAGAGGAAGCCTCCCCATCCTCCTACAGTCCAGATAGGGCTTGGGCTGCCTCCCCTTCCTGGAGTGCCTTTCCCCACCCCCAGAAATTCTCCACCTGGTTACCAGGGGCTGGGCCAAGTGAAGAATTCTTCGAAAGGAGTTGAGTAGGAAGTGAGCCGGCTCCCAGCCCTGCTCAGTGCCCCTCTCCTCTTAGGTTGCTGAGCCCGTCCTCCTCCTTTTGATTTCTACTCTGCCCCAGGGTCCGGGGCACTCTAGTCAAGCTCAGACTTTCCTCTTCCCAGCCCCCGAGTTGCCTGAGGAAATTAAAGCCCATAACAACATTCCCCTCTAAAGCCCCCTCTCTTCTCCAATGCCCTAGCCCCCACCTCAGCCCCAGGGTAGAGGAAACTAAGACCACTTCCCCAACACTAGCTCCAGTCACCCAGCCATCGCCTCCAGGGTCTTTCTTCTTCCTTGGGGCACAAACCGAGAAACCTAGGTCCTGCCTGGTTCCCAGGCTCAGACAGGTCAGAGAACAAGAGAGGGATCAGCACCTTCTCCAGCCCTCACTCCTGGTTGCAGCCCCAGGGCACACACTGCAGCAAGGCTTGAAAGTGAGAGTCACTGTTGGGCCCCCTGTTTGGGGAGCTCCCCTGTCTTCCTCAGGGACACAGGAAGGGGGCCAGGGTCTAATTCTCTAGACCCTCCAATTCCTGCAATGCTTGACTCAAATCCACCTGCCCCACTGCTCTTGGAGCCCTCAGACTGTCTGGCAAACAGAAGATCAATCAGGAGAGCCAGCTGCAGGCATGCTCACCTGGTGAGGAAGGGGCTGGAGGAAGAGGGAAGGGGAAGGTACAGAAATGGGAAACTGGGCAGACCTCGCAGAAAAGAAGGAGCAGCTTTCTAGGAGGCCAAGTCCGTCTCAAGTTCCAAACATCTCCCCTCCTCTCCAGGCCCCCCTGATGACAGGACAGCAGGAAAGCTGGAGGAAACCTAAGCCCTTGGGAACCCCCCTGGTGCTCTGCCCCAGGCCATCCTTCCTCGTCCCTGGGGGCACAGACCCAAAGACTGGAGAGGCCCCAGGCAAATTCAGTGAACCAGATTCTATCTGCTCAGCTCCAGGTACCGGGTACCCCTGGGGTGGGGGTGGAGTGTTAGAGATGGGAAAGACTTAAGCCCCCCTCCTCCCCACCACGTACACACCAAGGACATTCCAGCCCCAATCCGAGTTGGAAATTTCTAAAGGTCCAAAGGTGCTGAGTGGATCAGGGAGCCTCTCCCAGCCTGGAATTCCCAATTATTGCCCCTCGCCCCCGCTTCAAGCTGGACCCTGAGCAGGGAGATGAAGGAAGCAAAACCATGCAACAGGAATAAACCGGGCCTGAACTTTCTCCAAAATTCAAAAACCAAGTGGAGGAGGCGGGGGAAAGGCACCCACTCCCCAGTCGCTCCCTAAGGGAAAGGAGGGTCAGAGAGACAGATAAAGAGGCTTTCAAAGGGCTCCTGCCACCCTGCACGCTGAGGTGGGGCTGGGGGCGAAGGTTCCCTCTGCTGACTGAGACCAGAGGGAGCCCTGGCAGAGGCAGCCAGCCCCGGCCAGTGTCAGGCAGCAATTCTATGGGCTCTTTATGTGGCCGTGTCCCCACAACCAGCCCAGGCACATCAAACGGCCACAGCCCCCACCCTGACCCTGTGGTTCCGCGACCCTGTGCCCTCCCGCCACACTCACAAAGACCAAGGCGCTTTCTCACACGCTCCCGGGCAGCACACTCCTCCGCCCTTCACCGCCAGCAGGCAGGTGCCCTCCCACAGAAAAGGAAACGGGGATGGGGTAGGGTAAGCACGAGGATAATGACTCAGCTGAAGAAGGGGTGGGGTCACCCGAGGCCAGTCTCCCTAACACACCCCACCAGCGGCTATCCGGGCCCTGGCCAGGAACTGCAGGTGCCAAGCAACCCAGGGGTCGGAAGCAGCAAGATGGTGGAGAAGGGGGACCCGCAGACCCCCAAACCCGACTGGGCCCCAACAGCCTGGTCCCAAGCTGAGCTCTCCTGGGGCCTCTAGTTTAGGGGCAGGGAAGAAGGCCTCTTGCCACCTCCTTGCCTCAGTCCAGGGGACCAAGGCCCTCAGGCTCACTAAATTAAACCTGGCACACACCACTTCTAAAATGAGTGCCGCCCACACAGCAGCTTGATAATGGGCCTTGGGACAGGCTCCCCAGAAAGGGCCATCCACTGGCTCCTGGCCACCCAGGGGACCCGGAAACCAGCATCCTTATGAGGCAGTCAATGGGTTCTCCATTCTCAAGGAGCTCTTCGGAGGGGTGCTGCGTCTTGGGAATTCCTACCTGGGCTGCTGGGGGTGTGGGGTCAGGGGGATGCAGGATTAGACTCCTGGTGGCCTCAGTGCCTTCCAACCCATGCAAGCTTTGATTCTCTGGACTCGAATACTCCCAAAGCAGTGAAGGCCTGCTTCCCAATCCCACTTCATAAAGAAGCAACTCTGTAATAAGGACTTGCACAAATAGTTGGGAGCCACTACCTCCAGGGCTCCCACAGACACCTGAGAACACTGCTCAGAAGGCAGCCTCTCCATCTCCAGGGCATCATGAGAAAGAACAGGGGTCCAGAGTAGGGAGGGGGAACCCCCCAGGCTTGCTCCCTAGCTCCTGCCGACCCCCCTCCTCCCCTCCCCAGCCCACCACACCCGGAGGCCAGGGATTTAGAGTTCGCCCTGCTGAGCTGCCTTTTCTTCCCTCCGACTGGAAGCCTTCTGCTGAGCAGCTTGTCAGAGAGAATGAGGGGGCTGCAGGCTGGGACACAAAGGGGGATTAGGGAGAAACCCCTCAACCCGCAGAGTAATCCATCACGCTCCCTCCCGGCTGCCAGCGCCGGCCCCTTCCCACTCAATTCCCCTTCCAGCTGCTGCTGGCCCCCCACCCCCTTGGGCTCCTGAGTCCTGTCACATCATCGGGCAGCAAAGAGAATCCCAGGCCCTGGGGGGGCCGCGGGGGCACACCGCAGACACTGGGAAAAGGGCAACGGCTCCCTCCCCATTCACCCCCAATGTGTGAAAACCCAACAGGTGGCAGTGGGTTGGTGGAAAGTTGCTTTTGTTGCCCTGTCTGAGAGCCCAGCCCAGCTTCTGAAAGGAAACAAATGCCTGAGGAGATGGGGGAAGGGGAGGGAAAGGACAGCCAGGCAGTCCCTGGAGGCAGCCCTGATCTCCCCTCCCCTCCCCAGCCCAAAGACAGGGATTCTGGGACAGCTGACCCTCACCTTGGCCAGAGTCAGCCCCACCAGCCTAAGCTGAGGCTGAAGTGCCCCTCCCAAGGGTCACCTGGCAATCCCATGGTGATGGTCAACACAGACATACATTCTGGCTCCAGGCACCTCGGCCTCCCCAACAGACTTTGAGACCAGCTGCTACCCAAGGTCACACTGGACATGCCCTCCAAACCAGCACAAAGACCTGGGAGTCCTCATTCCCAACGCTCTCCAACCTGGGGCCCTGAGCCCTGAGCCCTGACGTCCCTGAACACTGGTAGCTTCTGCAGGGTGACCTGGGCTATGGAGTCAGCCTGACCTGGGTTCGCACACCAGCTACACCACTTACTCTAACTGCATGACCTTGTTAATTGACCTCCCGAGCCTCAGTTTCTTCATCTGCAGTTAACAGTAGGGGTAGCACTGAGGTTACTACATGCCAGGCACCCTTCCCAGTATCCTAATCCTCTCCGACCTTTCAATGGAGTAGGTACGATTAGTATACTCATCTGACAAGTGAGGAGACTCAGATTGATCCCACCAACTTCATTATGACTTGTAGTGTTTAAGATAGTTATCGGATGCCCTCGGGTCAATTCCAACTCATACAATCCCATATGACAGAGCAGAACCACCCCACAGGGATTCCTAGGCTGTAATCTTTATGGGAGCAGATCGCCAGGTCTATCTCCTACGGAGCCACTGAGTGGGTCTGAATCGCCAACCTTTCGGTTAGCAGCTGAGCACTAAACCATTGTGCCACCAGGGCTCCTTCTGTTTAAGTACGTGAAATCCCCTGATAGACACTTCTTCAGTTGTCTGGACAGGCTGTTAGCAGAGAAAGCCTGGGAGAGGGTCTTCTCATTCCCAAACAGAAGCAGCAGTAGTCATAGGGGGACTGACTCTGCCTTTTCTTCCCAGCTTCCGTTCCCTTCTCGGCCCCTCTCTCACGGGCCTCCCCCACCCTGCACTAGCGCCTCTTTCAGCCCCCAGCAGCCAGAGGAATGCCAGGAATGTAAACGCCTTCCCAGGTGCTGGCCCCAACAGGTGAGGAGAGGTCACTGCAACAGATGGGTCTGGTATGGCCGGGAAGAGAGGTGGCCGGTGGGATAAACATCTCAGAGCTAGGAGACAGGGTGGGATCCATCTACAGGCTAAACAATTACAGTGGCTGACACCTGCTCACTGCCCAGGAGGTGTCCGGCCTGGGCCAAGTGCTTTACATACCTTCTCTCCAATGTGCCCAGCAATCCTACAAAGTAGGTATTTAATATTCCTATTTCAGAGAGCTGAAAATGAAGTCTCAGAGAAATTAACCTGCTCAAGGTTGCACAGATAAAAAGTAGTCGAACCAAAAAGCCAAACCATTGGAAATTTCTGGCAGCCTGGAGAATGCAGTTCTGTTTCAGTAACTTTAAAATTTTTTATTTTATTTTTTGTGAACATATCCACAACAAAGCATTTCAACACACTCTACATGTAGAATTCAATGGCATTGTTAACATTCTTCAAGTTGTGTGACTTCTCACTGTCCTTTGACAAATCATCCCACCCTTTTATAGCTGTGTGACCTGGAAAAGCCATTTCACCTCTCTAGGGCTCAGCGTCCACACCTGTAAAATGAGACTACAACATGTCCAAAGTTCTTTACAGATGGACTGCTATATGATCCCACACCCATCGCCCCACCACCACCCAGGCAGGGTGCCCTCCATGGACGGGTGCCCACTGAGCGCTCACTGACTATACAGCTTGGTGTGGTGGGGGGAGAGGTTTCCAGTCAACAGGGAGCCAGGTGGAGAAGGGTTCCCCAGCTGTATGATCCCATCCTTTACCTGCCTGCATACTGCTCAAGTACCAACACAGTGCCAAGGGTCAGCGGTCACCTGAAATGAGCAGAATGACCAGGACATCTAGGGGCAGAAATGCCTTCTTCCCCACTCCCTCCCAGAGTTGGACTCTGTTCCTGGCAGAAATTAGTAACTAAATTGTTTCTCTACTTGGGCCACAATAAATACTTCCCTGCACAGCTGGGGAGTGGTACCACATATCCCTTGGCTGAGGGGGGGGAAAGTAATGTGGGTGGAGAGCAGGGGAGCTCAGAACTGTCTCCAGGCCACTGGGAAGTTCCCTCCCCGCCCCACACTTCTCCCTACAGCTCCTGCAAAATGACACCTGAACAGCCTCACTCCCAGAGAACTTGAACCTTGCCTTACAGCCAGGCCAGCCAAGGCGGCTCCCCCGTCCTTGCACAGCCAATCCTGGTCCCCTCTCTGCGCCCAGCCTCCTTTAGAAGGTGCGGTGCAATATTCAGGAAGGAAGCCAGGGGACTGAGGACCTGGGCAAGCCTACAGATCAGCAGAGTCTTGAACTGGATGAAGAATGACCAGGCTCCAGCTCGGCCATGTCCCACCCCTGGCAAGGATCTCAAATTCGATAGTCCCCGAGGCCTTTTCAACTCTGACACTCTAGTGTTTGTGACCAGCTCCGGCTCAGGCCTTAGTGTTTTATACTCAGGGGCTCTAGGTCAGCACTCAGGCCTCATGAAACGGTGTTCTCAAAAAAAAAAAAAAAAGTCACTCAGTGGTGAGAGGGGGGCCCCCAAAAGAGACTTTTTTTTTTAATTACTCAAGAGTCATGATTTGTCCAGCCTTGTGGGACGTATGTCTCAGTGCGCGCAACCTCACCTCCCTCAAATGAATGTCAGAGCACCGAGACTCACCTTTGCACAGTTAGCCATCCATCCATCCGTCCGTCCGTCCGTCTGTCCGACCATTCAGCACTTACTGAGCCCCGGTTATGTGCAAGCCCACTGTGAAGGTGCTGGGGATAGAGAAACAACTGCTTATGGCTCACATGGGTAACAGAGCTAAGATGCAATCAGTGCACTGAGGTGGAGCAGGTGCTGAGGCGGAAGCCCACAGAGTGGAGGCCCAAGGCATGGGACATGTTCCGTCTTACCAGGGCTTCCTACAAGAGGTGGCCACCCTGCTGAACCTGGAAAGGTGAACAGCTAGGACTGTGCAGAAAAAGGCAGGCATCTGCCAAACACGGCCACTGGAGGCCTGGGATTTCCCAACGCCCCTCCCCCAGCTTTGGCGCCCCCTGCAGTGAGGTATGGCAGAAAGAATACCAGTTGCTGTCAAGTCCACTCTGACTCAGGGCAACCCCACGTGTGTCGGAGGAGGACTGTGTTCCATAGGGTTTTCAATGGCTGATTTTTAAGAAGTATATCACCAGGCCTTTCTTCTGAGGTGCCTCTGGGTAGACACAAACCTCCAAACTTGCAGTGAGCAGCTGAGCATGTTAAGCATTTGCACCACCAGGGACTCAGTAGAGCACCAGACCCAAAACCATGGGACTGGGCTTTGATCTCAGGTCTGCTCCAGCTACCTGCGAGTCCTCAGGTGAGTTGTCACAGCTCCCTAGGCCCAGGGTCAGGGAATTCATCAACACTCAGCTCCAGTCACTTCCTATTCCTGTACCGCCTCTCCCTCTCACCTGAATCCTGTCCAGCTCAAACCTCACACCTCCTGGAGGGCTCCCTGGAACCCCAGCTGTCAAAGACTTCCCTCTTTCTCAAATCTTGGCTGCCAGGCCCCCCAGCGGGCTGGATAGCTGCATCTGATCGTCATGGTCTCTGGTTTGCTGTCCTGCCTCCCTGCAAACCAGCCCACCAGCTGCTTCAAAGCCAGGACTATAGCACCACCCAGAGCAAGAAGAGTGGGTGTCCAACAGGTGGCCTCGTGGGTGAGGTTGAATCAGGATTCCTGCCAGATGTGCGCTGGCCACAGTGCCCAGGATTCAGGCAGGGCCACGCTCATGGTGCTCAGCTATCTCTAGTGACAAGGGCCAGTAGTGGGGAGCTAGACTGCCACATCCTCAGGGATGGGGCAGTGCTCCTGAATTGACACTATTTACAGGCTCAAAGTGCACATGGGATAAGAGCTGAGGAGGGACGTGACACCAAGCATCAGGAAAAGAGGGACTGCTACAGCAGGCTGGCTGCTCCTAAGGGCATCCTATCTGCCTGGCATTCCATCTGGCCCCCATTTGGTGACTGAGGCTCAGCTGTGGGACCCGGGGCTAGTCTCCAACCCCCTTCTTGCTGGCTCGTCCCTGCTCCCCAGAAAGAGCGCTCTCCATCATTAACAAAGGAGAAGGGGGAGAGAACAAACATGTATTGAGCAACTGATCTGTGCAGGCATTTGCTAAACATTCATTTCCACATGGAATCCTCATCACAGCCCTGCATGGTGAATATCGTCGTCTCCATCTTACAGACCAAGAAACCAAAGCCAACGGGTGAGGCAGGCCCACCTCCTCCATCAGAAGCCCCACAAGACATTCAGCGTCAGTGGTAAAATGGTGGACTTCTTCCCAGGGAGGAGGGAACATAGACCACGGAGTAGAAAAAGGGATTAAACAGAAAGTTCTGGCCAGGGATCAGGACCATCCCGTGATGGCTCTGTCACCAGCCCCACCCCCAACCAGGGACACTTAATACACTAGACAAAGAGCTCTCCAGCTCTATTGCTGGGAGTCAAGTGGCATCAGCACCAGAGACACTGGAGCTGGTACCAACTGGTCCAGCCTCCATCCTTGCTGTCCAGCAAACAGGGCCACTGACTGTTCAGAGAAAGCCAGGCTGGGCTTCTCTCTGGACACCAGAAAGCAGTGCAAAAGGTTCCAAGGGTTGGAGAGGGAGGAAGGCCAGAGCAGAATCCCACATTCACAGGCCCCGTCCCTCTCATCCAGTTTCTCTAAAGATAACAACAAATACCCTTTCTGCACAGGAGGGTCTTAACCCTGCAGGATAAATATTCACCTCCATCCCTTCAGGTACCCTCTTCTGACTCAAGGAGCACACTCTTGGGAGGACCACAAGACGGGAGTTTCCAGCCTGATTAAAAACTAATAATCACAGATACTGACAGGGGGAAGACCAGGACATCCAGTTCGACTATGCTCTTTACACCACGCCACAAGTTCAACTAAGAAGTGTCATTCGTGGTTTACATACAGTTTCTATATGGTCCAATTCCCTTGCTAAAGAACTCTGGCTTCTAAGTGCAAAGCACAATGATTGCCTCCATTGTCGCCAAATAACAGCAGCTGACATTTATCAAGCTCTTTTTACATGCAGCTGCTGCGCTTAGAGGTTTACCTACAGCAGCTTACTTAACCCTCACAGCACTGTGAGGTAGCTGCTGTCACCCTCGCTTCACAGAGGAGGAAGCTGAAGCACAGAGAAGTTGAGCCACTTGCACAAGGAGGAACTGGGATTCAAACCTAGGCAGCTTGCCTCCAGAGTCCAGTTTCTTAACCATTCATAGTGATGCCCCAAAGTCCAGGAGGCTTTGTTCCCAAAGAAAGAGGTCCACAGCAGATTTTTTTTGTTTTGTTTTAAAGAGTAGGGCCCAAGAAAGCATCGCAGCCTGGGTGCTGCTGCCCACGTGGTCACAGATGACAGGTACGCCATCCAGTTGATTCTGACTCATGGCGACCCCATGTGTGTCAGAGTACAGCTGTGCTCCATAGGAGTTTCAATGATTGATTTTTTGGAAGTGAATCGCCAGGCCTTTCTTCTGAGGTACCCCTGGGTGGACTTGAACCACCAACCTTTTGGTTAATGGCTGAACGCATTAATGGTTTAGCATCACCCACAGGTAACAGACATAGTTAATACTAGTTAACATTTACTGAGCACTTAGTCTGCATCAGGCACCCTGTTAAGTGTTCCATATGCATGATTTAATTCTTATAATAACAATTATCTATAAGGTAAGAATTTTTATCATTATTATCACCCCTGTCTTGCAGGTGGGTATATTGAGGATGGAAACCCTGGTGGGGTAGTAGTTAAGTGCTATGGCTGCTAACCAAGTGTTCCACAGTTTGAATCCACCAGGCGCTCCTTGGAAACTCTATGGTGCAATTCTGTGCTGTCCTATAGGGTCACTGTGAGTCAGAATCGACTCGACAGCAGTGGGTTTGATTTTTTTTTTATATATTGAGGATAGAGAGATTAAGTAACTTGCCTAACATTCTACAGCTTGTGGAGGGGCCAAAGGAGTCCTGGTAGCACAGTGGTTAAGAGCTTGGCTGCTAACCAAAAGATCGGCAGTTGGAATTCACCAGCAGCTCCTTGGAAGCACTATGGAGCAGTTCTACAGGGTTCGGAATCGACTTGTCCCAAAAACAACTGGGGGTTGGGGGGGGTGATGACAAGATTTAAACTGTCTTCCTGACAGTCTAGGTTTTTATTCATAATGTTGTTACCAAACTCTGATGATCCAGATGACAGTGCTTAATTTTACTTCCTGAGTCTTCGGACCATCCTGGTCTCTCTGGCATTTCTCTCCAGAGCCCTGCCTGGCTGAGAGCAGCAGCTCAGGCAAAGGGATAGCTTCAGAGGGGCCTCCAAGCCATCCTCCCCCACCTAGCCGCCTGCAAGGGGCTCAAGTGCCACAGCCCAGGATCACTGTCCAGCTCTTCCTCCTCCACCTCCCTGCTACCCTCCCACCACCACCCCCCCCCCCCCGTGACCCCGCAGGGTTACTCAGCCAGCCAGGAGGGGCAAGGGGAGCTCACCAGCCGCTCAGTGAGTACACAGGAAAACCTCCCCCCAACACACCCACTAAATTGGGGCCTGTGTGTTCACAGCTGTACATTCATCCACAGCTGTGTCTTTATCTTCCAACTCCTCCAGCTGACTAAAACTTCATTTTCTTAGTACCCTCTTTTAGGAAAAAGAGCCCTGGTTCCAGGACAGGCCTGGGGGGAGAAGATAGGGGAGGACTGAGAGCATGGGACTGATCCAACAGAAGGGCCTGTGACTTCAGATTGTGTCCCACTCATTCCCTAGAAGAAGTTGCCCTATGGGTTGCCTCAGGCTTCCTGGAACTTTCCCCATCCAGCCTGTACCTCCTGGACCCTCCCCCCACCCTACCCCTATATGCCAGCCAGTTTCTCGGGAACCAGGACTGGGCAGGTGAGTCCACTCCAAGGCATCCTGCCTCTGAAAGATGATCTGCTAATGGAATCAGGAAAGGCAGCAGAAGCCCCCATGGCCTCACCACCACCCTTGAACAAAACTTCTGGGTGCTCAGCAAGGGTCACTCTGGGCCCTGGTCCACTGGCAATGCCTGGCTGCAGACCCAGGGCAGCAAAACAGCGGCTGGGCTATTCTTAGTCGCCGCTCCACTGGGATCGGGTCTGTGTAACAGCTGAAGGGCAAGTCCTCACCAGGTACCCACCATGCCAAACCCTGCCCACCCCCAACTCTGGCCCTTGGAAAAGACGAAGCAGGGGAACTGGCCTGGGGGGGGGGGCGGGGGAGAGCTGAGCAGGTCAAGAGTGTCCGTCAGGGGGATGGAAGCTGATTCAGAGTTCAAGGGCAAGAGCAGCGCAGGGGCTCCAGTGCCTGAGGGGCACTGGAGACTCTGGCAAGGTCTGACCTTCACTCAAAAGAAACTCTGCAGGTCTCTGCTTAAGCTGAGAGCCTTAAGAGTCGGATGCCCAGATACGACCACGTCACGCCTGCGCGCTGTGTCGGAAACGCACCATGTCCACATGTGCCCCGAGATGCAGGAGGTGAAGAGAAAACGGTGGACAGTAACTTACACACACGCGCGCGCAGGCACACACACACACACACACACACACACACTCTCCAGCCTCAACTTTCTGCCCAGAGCTTAGCCCCAGGCCTGCTGTCCGAAACGGCTCAGTCCCCTTTCCCTTCCTTAATAACCTCCTCACCCCAGCCCCACCCCCTAGGGAAGCCGGCCCCTGTCCGAGGACCCCGCAGCGTCCCGGCCGCCGACCCCTTTCCCGTCTCCCCCAAGTCCCGGACTGTGCGCGCCGTGGTGACTCATCCTGCCCCTTTCCGCTGAAGCCGAGACAAGCGGAGAAAATAAATGCAACTTTCCAAAGAAAACTCTGAGGCCGGAGGCTGCAACAGGAGCGAGCGGCCGGTCCGCCTGCCGTCTGGGCGGCTCGGGCTCCGGGGGGGGGCCGCTCCCCGCCCACCCGCCGCAGGGCCTGGGACAGCCGGGGCACCCGGGCGCCTTGCAGCCCACCCACCGGGGAAGAAAGCCCAGCTCGGCGGGGGCCCAGCGGCCAGCCCGCGGCTGAGCGGGGTGCCCGCAGCCAGGCGACCGCCTCGGATTCGCGCGGGGCTCGGCGCGCTGCGCCCGGGACCGGCACGGCGCGGCCCCATCCCACCGGGCGCCAAACACGCGACACCGCGGGAGCTCGGCCGCGCAGCGCCCCTGCCCTGCCGGCGCCGGGACCCTCGCCCCCGGGAGAGGAGGGGCGCCCTCCTACCTGGCCGAGGCGTGAGGTTGTCACCCGAGGGCGGCGCGTGGGAGCTTCCCCCTCCCCTCCACGCGCGCCAGCCGGCGGCTTTTAAATCTCCAGGTTACTCTGCGGGGGGAGAGAGCATGCGCGCTGGCGCTGCCAGAGGGGGCGGGGCGAGGCGGGACAGAGGTGGGGGTGCTGGGAGGGGGTATAGAGGGGTGGGGCTGGTACCCAAGGGCAGAAAGCAGGAGGTCTCAGAACTGTCTTTGTAGCCGCGACCGCGACGGGCAGCCCCCGTGTGGCTCCCAACTGCCCTATCATTACCTAGGACAGTGCACCGCCCCCTCTGTAGCTCGCCGCCAAAACATTTAGGAAAGGGCTACCCAGCTCCGCGGGGCACCTCCTCACCCCGGAGCCCGTCTGCAGTCATTACCCACATGTGCCATTCTGGGCATCCTCCTGTCTGCAAGCAGAGCTGCAACCCAGGCATCCAGGACCCTTCGGAAAGGAGATGTCAGCCGCTCTCCAGTTACTCTTCCTACTGTTTGCTGTTCTCCAAGGCAAAAAGAGCTTCCTTACAGCGAACACACTCCCTCTCCCTGCAACGGAGAGCCACGTGCCAGTGTTTTTCTCCTTAAGGATGTGAATGGAGAAGAGGAATGATAGCTGCCAGTTAAATGTCCCCTCGTGTTAGCTGTTGAACAAGGTGCCAAGAGATCCTGTTTCCAGGATGCTCTTGATAGAAAAGGAACAGAGCAGGTGGGCAACAGGGATCTAAAGTAGGCTGGCAGGCGCCGGGAGAACCTCAGTTGTGTCTTTTTTCCTCCAGGAATTTTATTGGAGTAGAGAGAAATCCAGTCTGTGGATTATTGTCTTGGTTACTACCAAATCCCCTAAAGATGCCTTTAAAGGGGAGCACATGGTTGGCTGCAGCCCCGGCCTGGGCATTGGCGCATCCGGTGGATGCTGGCCCTGCCCCCAACCGGCTGTGTGATGTGGGGCAAGTCCCTTCCTTGTTCTGGGCTCTGTAAGAAGAGGAACTCGGCCATATGATCTGGAAGGGCACCTCCAGCTGGGAGGCAAAGGCAGGCAGAGAAGAAAGGGAACTAGAGAAGGAAGGGGAAGCAGTGGACCTGGGGTGGCAGAGGGGAAGACAGAGAGCACAGGAGAGAGCAGAGAAAAATCGAGACTACCCCTGAGCCACTAAACAAGTTTAACTTGACAGCTGTCTCAGCAATGCCTGCCTGGGAGCACAGGCATCTCCAGCAGGTGACCCACTGGGACCCCGATGGCCTTCCAAAGTCTTCAGCACACCCATCGGTGGCCAACAGAGAAACTAGGGTGGAGTCCTGGGCCTCTAAGCTGGTACCCCTCTGCCCCAGGCAAGAGGGCAGGAGTCAGGGGGAATTTCAGGTCAGCTGGAAAATTACAGAGGCAGGAGAGAGTCGACGTGGTATTTTCAGGCTTAGGGAAAGAACACTGGGAGCAGGAGAGAACTGTCCCACCTCAGAGGGTAGCAGCCCCCCACCCCACCCCACTTCTAGCCCGAGGCCTGCATGCCCTGTGGCTGGTGACCTGCGGCAGTGGGAGGAGGGCTCCAGAGAGTGAGCAGACATCCTGATGTTAGGTCCACCTGAATAAGCGCCCGGTCACCCCTTGCCAACGCAGGTGACCTTTCATTACCAGGTGGGTGCACTCTCCAGGCCCTGTCCAACACAGGATGCTGTAGGGCGCTCTGTTCTGAAGACGCACCTCCCCTTTTCTGATGATGTAATAGTAATAGTGTGCTAATACTAATAGATAAGCATTACTGATTGTACCAGGCACTGTCCTGAAAGCTTGCCGTGCATTGACTCATTCAATCCTTAGGACAATCCAAGAGACGGGTACCGTTTTCAGACAAAGAAATCAAAACAATCCCTCAGTCTAATCCCTGGGCCCTCTGCCTGCTCTCCTTCTCCACACCCCCCCCCACCCCCAGTCTCTGGGCTCTAGAAACAAGGCAGAGGCAGTCATCCCTCATCCAGCCTGGCGGTGACTTCAGGGCCTTAGAGAAAGTCACGATATTGTGGTTTAACACCGGCACTTCCCAAAGATGCTGTGTCGTTCTGGGCAAATAACGACTTCTCTGGGCCTCCTTCCTCCACTAAGTCGGCTGTTGGAAAACCACCATGTCCCTTCTCTTCCTTCCCTCTCCCTCTCCACCACACATACACAGGCACACACCCTACTCCCTAGCCGCTTTCCATTTATAGGAAATGGGGGATGATGTGAGGAGTAAAGCCATCCCTGGGGAACTGCTAATAGTCTGGCTGAATATTGGAGAAACCAAAGATGCTGGCAAGAAGCATTAGCAGCTTCTGCCCCACACCCCACCTACAGCCCCCTCCCATTATCCTCAGGAGCGTCATCCTCATTATCCTCTTGAGCTTGCAGTAGGCTGAGAAGCCATGAAGGACCTGGAGTTCCCTTGGTGTTCCCATCTCCATTATCCAGGAGCTGTGATCCACTTTGAGGTCTCTTCGCTTTTTCCTCTGCCTGCCTCCGAGGGAGAGGTGAGCATCTCTTTAAGCAGAAGCGTCGTCAGCAGGGCCAAATCTTGGCCATGGATTTGGAAGAGATGAGAGTAAGAAAAGAGGGTGGGTCCCTTGGACACAGCAATTCCATTTCTGGAATTTCTCTTCTGGAAATAATCAGAGATATCTGTGTCAGAAGTGTGTAAAAGATGTTTGTTTTGTGTTCTTTACAATAATGAGAAATGAGAAACAATCTACATGTGGTGTAATAAGGTATTGGCGAAATAAGTGATGGCAAATCCATGCCATGGAACACTACGCTGCCATTAAAGTGATGATGACATACTTCATTTTAACTGACTGCAAAAATGTTCATAATATATTACCAAGTAAAAAATCCCAGCTAAAAAATTGCTACACAGTGTGATAAATATATTTTTTACTTAGGTACATACTGATTGGGTCTTGGAACAGAAAAAAAAAAAGAAAAATATTCGTAGAAAAAGTGGTGAAATCTGAATAAAGCCTGTAGCATTTTTAGTTGATAGTATTGCACTAATGTTAATTTCTAGGAGTCCCTAGGTATCGTAACTGGTTATGCACTTGACTACGAGCTGAAAGACTGGTGCTTCAAACGCACCCAGAAGCTCCCAGGAAGACAGGTCTGGGGATCTGCTTGTGAAAGGTCACAGCCATGAAAACCCTACCGAGCAGCTCTACTCTGCACACATGGGGTCACCAGGAGTTGTCATCAACTGGATGGCAACTAACAACAACCACGATATTAATTTCTTACTTCTGATCATTGTACTATGCTTATGTAAGAAACTCTCTGCATTATTGAGATTCTGTAAGTCTAAAATTGTACCAAAATAAAAAGTTAAAAGAAATTTGGTGTATATCTATAGAATATAAATGATAAGGAAGACATAACCAAAAAGCTAATACTGGTTTTCTCAAAGTGGGAAGGGTGGTTTTTATTTTTATTTTTTGCAGGGGAGAGATCTTTTCTGTAATTTCGAGTATTCTATATGGTTCATAAATTACTTTTGTAAATAGAAAAGAATCTATAAATATTATTTTCTCAAAGAAAGGAATAACTACCACTGAGTCTGCCCACCTCTGTGGAATCCCACACACTGTTGCTGTTCAAAGGGGTGGGTGGAGGAGAGACCTGAGTGGAGACCCAACCCCTGGGGAGTCCTTAGCTGAAAGGATTAAGACCTTTTGGGTGAAGAAGAAGTAAGATGGAGCAGAGTTCGAAAAGGGTGAAGAAAGAAACTGGAGCGGATATATCCACACTCCCCTTAACCTGAACTGTGTTTCCACAATCATCAAACAGTCTGAGCTTTGGGATATTTTGTGGGGACGGTAGAGGAGGAAATTTAAACCACCAAAAGAAGAGCTGGACCGCTGCATCTTCCCCCATAAGGCCAAAGTTTGGGAATGAGCATGACCTTCATTTCTTGAGGTCCCCTGTGCCCCCACCCTGACTGCCATTGCTTAGATGGCGGAGCTCTAGAGTTGCTAGGGAATACAGCCCCTCACTGCACAGCGGGGGCACAGACACAAGAGGCAGGTGGGAGCACTGCTCTGGCGTGGCACCCCATGCAGGGAAGGTTTAAATTTTTTTTCTATCATGCTAATATATGTATGGAACCCTGGTGACGTAGTGGTTAAGTGCTATAGCTGCTAACTAAGGGGTTGGCAGTTCCACCAGGCGCTCCTTGGAAACTTTATGGGGCAGTTCTACTCTGTCCTATAGGGTCCCTATGAGTTGGAATTGTCTCAACAGAAGTGGGTTTTTAATATGTATTTAATATTACATATATATATATAAAACTCACCGCTGTTGAGTCAATTCCGGCTCATAGGGACCATATATATATATATATATGAAGTAGGTTTGCCAAGTCTTTCTTCTCAGGAACCTCTGGGCAAACTCGAACCTCCAACCTTTTGGTTAGCAGCCGAGCACATTAAATATTTGCACCACCCAGGGCCTTTGTCTCTCTCTATGTATAAAAACATAAAACTTGCCATTTCAACTATTTTTCAGTGTACAACTCAGTGACATGAATTACATTCGTGATGTTGTGCAACCATCACAACTATCTATTCCAGAACTTTTTCATCACCCCGAACAGAAACTCAGTGCCCATTAAGCAATAACTCCCCGTTCTTCCTCCCCATGGCAAACCACTAATCTACATTTGTCTTTGTACTTTTGCCAATTCTAGCCTTCTCATCGGGCATTGGCAGTTCAGTGGTAGAATTCTCACCTTCCATGTGGGAGGCCCAGGTTTGATTCCCAGCCAAGGCACCTCTTGAGCAGCCACCAACTATCTGACGTTGGAGGCTTGTGTGCTGCCAACAGAGAAACTAGGATCAGCAACTTCTGAACAATTAGCCAATGAGAACACTATGGATCACAACCATCCAATCCGATTGTGCATGGCCCCTGCAGAATAGGGTTGCCATGAGTCCGTGTGATGGTTAATTTTATGTGTCAACTTGGCTAGGCCATGATTCCCAGTATTGTGTAACTATCTTCCATTTCGTGATCTGATGTAATTGTCCTCCATTTTGTGGTATGGTGTAATTATCCTCCATTTTATGTGTTACAAATCCTAAACCTCCGTATGTTAATAAGGCAGGATTAGTGGGGTGTATCTTGAGTCAGGAAACCCTGGTGGCATAGTGGTTAAGTGCTACGGCTGCTAACCAAAAGGTCGGCAGTTCGAATCTACCAGGCACTCCTTGGAAACTCTGTGGGGCAGTTCTACCCTGTCCTATAGGGTCGCTATGAGTCAGAATCGACTCGACGGCACTGGGTTTGGTTTTTTTGGTTATCTTGAGTCACACCATTATTAAAGGGCGTGACTCGGTCACAGCCTTACTCAAGTCACAGCCCTACCCAAGTCACAGCCTTACTGAAGTCACTGCCTTACCCAAGTCACAGCATTACTCAATACACACCCTTACTCAAGTCACAGCCTTACTCAAGCCACAGCCTTACTCAAGTCACTGCCCTACTCAAGTCACAGCCTTACTCAAGTCACAGCCTTACTCAAGTCACTTCCCTACTCAAGTCACATCCTTACTCAAGCCACAGCCTTACTCGAACCACAGTCCTACTCAAGTCACTGCCCTACTCAAGTCACAGCCCTACTCAAGTGTCTGATGTAAGGGGAGTTTGTTTCCTTAAGATTGTGACCTACATCCACTACATATGAACACGCTGGCAAAGCTTGCTCTTGTGGTGGATCCTTCATCTGGCTCGTCATCATCTGACCTCTGGTTCTTGGGACTTGAGCCAACAGCCTGCCATCTCACCTACCAGCTTCCACAGCCCTCAAGCCAGCAGCCTGACCTGCTGATACTGGGATTCACCAGCTCTCACAGCCCCATGGGCCAGCAGCCTGCCATCTGACCTACTGATTATGGGTTCGTCAACCTCCAAAACCATGTAAGTCAGAAGAAGCCTCCAGCATGACACCTGACCCCCGGATTTCAGACTTGCCAGCCTCCACAATGCCTGAGCCATTTCCTCTGTCTCTCCATATATATATATATATACACACACACACACATGCTTTACTGGTTTTGCTTCTCTAGAGAACGCAGCCTAAGATAGTCGGGAACCGACTCAAACACAGCAAATGACAACAAGCATTTTGAGGATGTTGTAAGGCTTTCAGGCATCTGATAAGGGGTGACACTTTCCAGGCCTGAGATCTAGTGAAACCAGTGCCAGTCCCCTCTCAAAGGCCAGACCTGGGTCCTTTAGCCTCCCACATTTTAGAGACATCAGCAAAATGCTTAGGAAGTCAGGGCACTCTGCAACAGCAGCTACAAAGGCTCAATTTTAGAAACCAAAGCACCAGGACTAATCGGGATTGAGGTTAGACACTTGATGGAACTCGCTCAGGGTGCTGCATCAGAGGCATAACAGATGATGCTACCTGCTTCCCCCTGAGGGCTTCAGGAGGGAACCAGCCAACCTCCCTGTAAGTCTCTAGAGGGAAGGACACTTAGTTTTGAGGCCTGGATTCTGAAACGGCTGGAGCAACTAGTTGATTACGTCACTGTGAATGCCAGGGATTCTACTCTGGGGTTCAGAGAGCCTGAGGGACTGACTACCAGGGTGGGGTTGGAGAATGAGCGGGACAGCCAGAGACGACAGAGCTCCCCCAGTTCCACACCCTCACGAACATTGCTCCCTGGCTAGTTGCAGAAGGGCTGTGTGCTAGAGCAGAGAAAGTGTGGGCTCTGGAATCAGACTCAAGTCCATGTACTATGCATCCGATCATTCATGTGCTATTCCAGCAAACATTTATTAAGTCACAATTATGTGGCAGGCATGGGGCTAAGATCTCGTAGCTTTATGCCTGCGAAGAAGCCGTCTTACCTTTGAGCCTCCAGCTTTATGTAGAAAGCTTGTTGGGAAGAAGGCAGGCTATTGGACAGAGAGCGTACTTGGAAGAGGACCTCAGTGCCTGCCATTGTTCTGTCTTATGGACAGAATTCTAAATGTGATGCTGTGGGCAGACGGAGGACATACAAGTTACAGTCTGCCCTTGTGGAGGTCACTGTCTTCTATAGGAAATAAAAAGTGGTGCAAAAATGTGACTCAGCAGCATGTCAGCAAGTGCAAAAATCTCGAGGCCACAAACCAACTTCAGGGGTCAAAAATTATCTGAGTCGAGTGGGAATAAATCCAGGGAAGTTGGGGAGAGCAGGGAAGTTCTGAACTGAGTTCTGAGACCAGTATGAAAGGTTGGCAGTTCGAACCCACCCAGACAGGCCTTGGAAGACAGGCCCGGAGATCTGCTTCGGAAAGGTCACAGCCTTAAAAACCCTGTGGAACAGTTCTACCCTGCCATGAGTCCGAATCACCTTGACAACAGCTAGCGACAGCCACGTTGGTGGTGGTGAATGGGAATTACTTTTTTCCGCGCTGTACTGACGGGCTTGCAAAGCACATTCACAGGCATCAGCTGGTTTGATTGTCACAACTACCTCTAAGGTGGGCAGGTGCCAACTCCTTTTACAGATGGGGAGACTAAGGTCAACTAATTTGCCCAAGGTGCCAGAGCTGAAGCAAGTGCAAGTCCCAAGCCCCATCACCTGGGTGTACTCAGAGCCCTGCCTTCTCCACACACCTGGCGACAGAGGGAGGGCTTGGCTCTGGCTACGTTCAGTTCCGGACCTCAGCAGCGTGTTCCCGCGCAGCAGCCACAGCAGCCACGGCAGCGGCAGGCCTGGACAGAGCCCAGATCAGGAGGCTGGGGAGCTCAAAGGGGATTTGGCTGCTGGGCTGTGCCTCCACAGTCTTCAGAGTGGGAAAGTAGAGGGGTCAAGTGAGGGGCAGGAGGGCGCAAGAGAAGACACCAGGAGGTCTTGCTGCCTTTCTCCCCTGCAGGGCTGACTCTCTGACTTGTGACGTAGAGATAATCGGAGGAGGAGTCTGCTACTCCCACCATTAAGTGCTCTCCCAGTATTTACTCAGACAGTGGTAAGGGATGCCAAACCAGGGGGAAAACACTAGGACTGCAGCAAGAGTGATGAAGTCAGACCAGAGGAGGGACTTCCCTAGGTGTCTGAGGCAAGGTGTAAAATCTCTAACCTTTCTCCCCCAAGTGTCCTCCCAGCCTAAGCTGGCTGGGAAGCTTTTCCCATTCTGGAAGGGATGGCCTGAATGTGCTAGGAGTTGTGGGGGATAGCCTGTGAATGGATGGCTCTTGGCCGGATTGACTACCGGACTTGAATTTGTGTTGTGTGGTTGTGTGTGTCTGGGTTGGGGAAGGGGGGAGCTGATACTAATTTAAGTTGCTATAAAGCCATTCTCACGGTCCTGATGCAATGCTCAAGATAATAAGCAAGTGAGTAATTAATAACTAGATTGTGAACTAACCTCTTGCCTCAGGATGTGGTACTACTTTTGCACAACTCATCCACTGGCCTGAGCCCAGGTGTCTGGGCAGGAGACACCAGCCCCCATACAGTGGAACTCCAGAGGATTGGAAGGAATTGGTGGGAGAGGCCCCTCCACGTTCTGGGTTAGGGAAGGGAGGGGGATAGCCACAGGGAGGAGCTGAGCACTATCCAGCCATCCTGGCCAAAGATACCTCTTTTGTCCAGTGAGAAGCGAAGAGGCAGAACGCTAGGGTAACCATCCCCTGCCCGCCCAGAGGTGATGGTCCAGCAGGTGAAACAGCAAGTGAGCAAGCAATTACACTCAAATGTGCTTACCAGGTGCCCTGCGAGAGGGGTATAGAGACAGAGGACACACCAAAGGGCCCCTGATCTGGAGGAGTCAGGGAAAGCTGTCTCTCTGCCTCCCCTCTTAGTATGATACACCCTTTGACACTCCTCCCATTTCAGTATTGTTTCCCACCATGGAGTCTGGATGAACCCCTGGAACTATTGCCCTGAGATAATCTTTAAACCTTAAACCAAAAATATTCCGACATCTTCTTAAAACCATACAGTAGTTTTGCTTAACTAGTAAAAGAATGTCTGCCTTGAACACTATGCTCTTTTAGGGACTATCTATATGGGATCAAACTGACAACAGCAACTGGGAAGATTAGACAGGAACCTTAAGGGGCAGTGAGTTTATGTTAACGGGGGAGGAACAACTCAGGAAAGGAGGGTGAGAATGATTACACAATTCGTAGAATGTAATCAATGTCACTGAATTGTACATGGAGAAATGGCTGAATTGGTGTATGTTTTGCTGTGTGTATTCTCAACAACGACAACAAAATTAAAAAATAATATTGTTCCCCCACATTATTCCTTCTTCTTCCCCATCCCCAGTTACTTTTTGTTGTTTAACTCCATCTCTTCCTGAATGGATTTTGATTTTTATTTACTTCTTTTAAGGTCCCCAAATGGCACAAATGATTTGCTTTCAGCCATTAACCTAAGGGTTGGCAATCCAAACCCACCCAGCAGCACTGTGGAAGAAAGGCCTGGCAATCTACTTCTGTAAAGATTGTAGCCAGTTGGGCGGGGCTAAGGTGGCAGAGTAGTCAGAAGCTTCTAGTGGTCCCTCTTACAACAAAGACCCGAAAAAACAACTGAACCAGTTATATATGACAATCTAAGAGCCCTGGACATCAAATACAAAGTTGAGGTATCAGACTGAGTGGCAGGGGGAGGGAAAGACAGTTCAGAAGCAGTGAGGATTTGCCAGACCTGACCCGGCAGGAACAGGCACCCCACAGGCCGGATCTGCTGGCACGAGTGTGGTGAGGCAAGCAGTGGCATTCGGGGTGCATGTTCCACATCGGGAGAGACCAAGCGGTAAAGAGTTCACTCACACCTCCAGAAGCAGCAAAAAGTGGCGTTCTCGGCAAAAACATAAATACTTGTGTCTAATCTACCACGAGGACCAAAAAAACACCCCTTTGAAAAAACTGTCTCCCATTTAACCGTCCTCTCCCCACTCTGCACTGGGTCCCAAGCTGGTTTCAGTGATAGCTGCTTTCCCTGGGCTGGAAGTAAGATCTGTCACATACTCTGAGCCATCCTCCTGACCTTGGAGAAGGAACAAATGAACAAACGGGGAAAAAATAACCTGCTGGCTCCCCTAAGCTGGGAACTCAGGGCAGAAACAGCTCTTTTGCCTAGGCACAGGGATAAGCAGTCCACAGACTTTGAATGCCTTTCACCCCTGCATAGTCCTGTGTAGACCCATTTCAACAGCATAGGGCCTCATTAGCACAGTACAACAGGGTATATACCTGAAGTCTAACTTCAACTGTCTCAGCTATATGGTGGAGAGGCAGGTTTGTGATGTTTGACACCGCTATGTCTATTAAGCTGGGTCCTCACCTACCTACATGAGGGACCTGAGGACTGGTGGTTCCACCCACACGACCTAGCCACCCTTGACAGGGGTCCAAGAAGAAGTGATACCTCCCAGGCCTTACAGGCATCAGCATTGGGTGCCCATAGTCTGGCTGCAAAACCCACCCACCTAGGTGCCCTAGGAAACAGGGACATGCTTTCCTCATAGACACTCAGGGGCAGTAGTCATTTCCCTGCCTTGCTCACTGCATGATCCCCTTCTGCAGCCAGATACCTGTGCCTATATCAATCACCCCTAGTCATCTGAGACTGTAGGTGAGAGCCTGCACCACACACTTGTTGAATGACTACCTGGACACCTGAGCTGAATCCATACAAGAAAAGTAAACAGACCCCTGGGCTCATATACCTAGTAACAGCCCTAACCACCTGGTGACAGGATGTTAGAGCTTCAAAGGCACAAATAATCAAACGAGCTCACTCAAGCAGCCTATTTGGGCATATCAAAACAAGAAGCTAGGACACAGTAAGCAAACATGAAATAAATAAATACAATAATATTTTGATGGCTCAGAGACAATAGTCAATATCAAATCACATAAAGAGACAGACCATGATGGCTTCAGGAAGCTCCCAAAACAAAGACTCAGGGAATCTTCCAGATGAGGAGAGCTTCCTGGAGCTACCAGAGGTAGAATACAAAAGATTAACATACAGAACTCTTCAAGAGATCAGGGAGGAGATCAGGCAAAATGTAGAATAAGCCAAGGAATGCACAGACATAGCATTAGAGGAACTTAAGAAGATTAGAAAAAAGCTTAATGACAAATTTAATAGGCTGCAAGAATCCATAGAGAGACAGCAAACAGAAATTCAGAAGATTAACAATAAAATTTCAGAATTGGACAACTCAATAGAAAGTCACAGGAGCAGAACTGAGGAAATAGAAGTCAGAATTAGTGAGATTGAAGGTAAAGCACTTGACACCAACATATTTGAGGAAAAATCAGATAAAAGAATTTTAAAAAATGAAGAAACTGTAAGAGTTACATGGGACTCTATCGAGAGAAATAACCTACAAGTGACTGGAGTACCAGAGCGGGGTGAGGGGTGGGAACAGAAAATACAGAGAGAATTGTCAAAAATTTGTTGGCAGAAAACTTCCCTGACATTGTGAAAGATGAGAAGATATCTATCCAAGATGCTCTTAGAACCCCACACATGGTAGACCTCAAAAGAAAGTCACCAAGACGTATTACAATCAATTTGCCAAAACCAAAAATAGAGAATTTTAAGAGTGGCTAGAGATAAACAAAAAGTCACCTAGAAACTACAGTCAATAACAGTAAGCTCAGACTACTCAGCAGAAATCATGCAGGCAAGAAGGCAACAGGATGACATATATAAAGCCCTGAAGGAAAAAAATTGCCAGCCAAGAATTATATATCCAGCAAAACTATCTCTCAAATATGAAGGTGAAATTAGGGCATTTCCAGATAAAAAGAAGCTTAGGGAATTTGCAAAAACCAAACCAAAATTACAAGAAATATAAAAGGGAGTCTTCCAGTTAGAAAATCAATAACATCAGATAACAACCCAAGACTAGAACACAGGACAGAGCAACCAGATACCAACCCAGATAGGGAAATCACAGAAATAAATCAAAGCTAAAACACTGCAAACAGGGAAACAGAGAGGTCATTATGTAAAAGATGACAACGTTAAATAAAAAAGAGGGACTAAAAAATGTAGTCCTAGATCTTTCATATGGAGAGGAAGTCAAACTGATGTAAAGAAATAAAATTTCCTTTAAACTTAGAAAAACAAGGGTAAATATTAACCACAAAGGAAACTAACAGTCCTACACATCAAAATAAAAAACAAGAAAAACAAAAAGACTCAGAAAATACAAGAGTAACAACAATGAAAAAGAGAAAAAGAAAATATATAAAGAAAAATTACTCAGCACAGAAAATTAAGTGGAAAAAAGAAACTGTCAACAACACTTGCAAAAAAAGACATCAAAGTGACAGCACTAAACTTATACCTATCAATAATTATGCTGAACGTAAATGGACTAAATGCACCAATAAAGAGACAGAGAGTGGCACATGATCCGTCTGTATGCTACCTACAAGAGACACACCTTAGCCTTAAAGACACAAACAAACTAAAACTCAAAGGATGGAAAAAAAATATATCAAGGAAACGACAATCAAAAAAGAGCAGCAGTGGCAATATTACTTTCTGACAAAATAAACTTTAAAGTAAAATCCACCACAAAGCATAAGGAAGGACACTACATAATGATTAAAGGGTCAATACACCAGGAAGATGTAACCATAACAAATATTTACACACCCAATGACAGGGCTCCAAAATACATAAAACAAACTCTAGCAGGATTGAAAAGAGAAACAGACAGCTCCACAATAATAGCTGGAGACTTCAACACACCACTTTCGGTGAAGGACAGAACATCCAGAAAGAAGCTCAATAAAAAGACATGGAACATCTAAATGTCACAATCAACCAACTTGACCTGATAGACATATACAGAACACTCCACCCAACAGCAGCAAAGTATATGTTCTTTTCCAATGCACATGGAACATTCTTCAGAATAGAGCACATATTAGGTCATAAAGCAAGCCTTAGCAGAATCCAAAACATTAAAATATTACAAAGCATATTTTCTGACCATAAAGCCATAAAAGTGGAAATCAATTACAGTGAAACCAAGGGAAAAAAATCAAACACATGGAAAATGAACAACACCTTGCTAAAAAACTACTGGCTAATTGAAGAAATGAAGGACGGAATATGGAAATTCATAGAATCAAGTAAGAATGAAAACGCTTCCTACCAGAATCTTTAGGACACAGCTAACACAGTGCTCAGAGGTCAATTTATAGCAGTAAATGCACACATCCAAAAAGAAGAAAGGGCCAAAATCAAAGAATTATCCCTACAACTTGAACAAATAGAAGGAGTGCAGCAAAAGAAGCCCTTGTGCACCAGAAGAAAGCAAATAATAAAAATCAGAGCAGAATTAAATGAAATACAAAACAGAAAAACAATTGAAAGAGTTAACAAGACCAAAATCTGGTTCTTTGAAAAGATCGACAAAATCGATAAACTATTGGCCAAAATGACAAAAGAAAAACAGGAGGGGAAGCAAATAACCCAAATAAGAAATGAGATGGGCGATATCACAATAGATCCAACTGAAATTGAAAGAATCACAATAGAATACTATGAAAAATTGTACTTTAACAAATTTGAAAACCTAGAGGAAATGGACAAATTTCTAGAAACACATACATACCTAAACTAACACGGACAGAGATAGAACAACTAAATAAACCTATAACAAAAGAAGAGGTGGAAAAAGTAATAAAAAAAAAATCCCAACCAAAAAGAGCCCTAGCCCTGATGGCTTCACTGGAGAATTCTACCAAACTTTCAGACAAGAGTTGAAACCACTACTACTAAAGGCATTTCAGAGCATAGAAAAGGATGGAATACTCCCAAAATCCTTCTGTGAAGCCAGCATAATGCTGATACCAAAACCAGGTAAAGACACACACACACAAAAAAACCAGACCAATATCCTTCATGAACTTAGACATAAAAATCCTCAACAAAATTCTAGTTAATAGAATTCAACAACATATCAAAAAAATAATTCACTATGACCAAGTAGTAGGATTCATACCAGGTATACTGGGATGGTTTAACATTAGAAAAACAATGTAGCCCATCACATAAATAAAACAAAAGACAACCACCACAGGATCTTATCCATTGCTGCAGAAAAGGCATTTGAAAAAGTCCACACCCATTCATGATAAAAACTCTCAGCAAAATAGGAATAGAAGGGAAATTCCTCGAAATAATAAAGGGCATTTATGCAAAGCTAACAGCCAACATCATCCTAAATGGAAAGGGTCTGAAAGCATTCCCCTTGAGAAGGGGAACTAGACAAGGATGCCCTTTATCACTGCTCTTATTCAACATTGTGCTGGAGGTCCTAGCCAGAGCAATTAGACTAGATAAAGAAATAAAGTGCATCCAAATTGGTAAGGAAGAAGTAAAAGTATCTCTATTTGCAGACGATATGATCTTATACACAGAAAACCCTAAAGAATCCACAAGAAAACAACTGGAACTAATAGAAGAGTTCAGCAAAGTATCAGGATATAAGATAAACATACAAGAATCAGTTGGATCCCTCTATATCAACAAAGTGAACGTTGAAGAGGAAATCAGCAAACCAACACCATTTACAATGGCCCCCAAGAAGATAAAATAGTTAGGAATAAATCTAACCAGAGACATAAAAGATCTACACAAAGAAAACTACAAGAAACTACTGCAAGAAACCAAAGAGACCTACATAAGTGGAAAAACATACCTGGCTCATGGATAAGAACACTTAACATTGTGAAAATATCTATTCTACTCGAAGCCATCTATAGATACAATGCAATTCCGATCCAAATTCCAATGGTATTTTTTAATGAGATGGAGAAACAAATCACCAACTTCATATGGAAAGGGAAGAGGCCCCAGATGAGTAAAACATTACTGAAAAAGAAAGACAAAATGGGAGGCCTCACATTACCTGATTTTAGAACCTATTATACTGTCATAGTAGGCAGAACAACCTGGTACTGGTACAACAACAGATACATAGACCAATGGAACAGAAATAAGAATCCAGACATAAATCTATCCACCTATGAGCAGCTGATATTTGACAAAGGCCCAAAGTCTATTAAATGGGGAAAAGACAGTCTCTTTAACAAATGGTGCTGGCATAACTGGATATCCATCTGCAAAAAAATGAAATAAGACCCATACCCCACATCATGCACAAAAACTAACTCAAAATGGGTCAAAGACATAAATATAAAATCTAAAACGATAAAGTTCATAGAAGAAAGAATGGGGACAACGCTAGGAGCCCTAATGCATGGCATAAACAGTATACGAAACATTACTAACAATACACAAACACCAGAATAGAAAATAGATAACTGGGAGCTCCTAAAAATAAAACACTTATGCTCATCCAAAGACTTCACCAAAAGACTAAAAAGACAACCTACAGACTGGGAAAAAAAAAATTTGGCTTCGACAAATCTGATTAGAGTCTAATCTCTAAAACCTACAAGATACTGCAAAACCTCAACAACAAAAAGACAAATAACCAATTAAAAATGGGCAAAGGATATGAACAGGCACTTCACCAAAGAAGACATTCAGGAGGCTAACAGATACAGAGGAAATGCTCACGATCATCAGCCATTAGAGAAATGCAAATCAAAACTAAAATGAGATACCATCTCATTCCAATGATGCTGGCATTAATCCAAAAAACAGAAAATAATAAATGTTGGAGAAGTTGTGGAGAGACTGGAAGACTTATACATTCCTGGGGGGAATGTAAAATGGTACAACCACTTTGAAAATTGATTTGGCATTTCCTTAAAATTAGAAATAGAACTACCATATGATCCAGCAATCCCGCTCCTTGGAATATATCCCAGAGAAATAAGAGCCCTCACACGAATAGACATATGCATACCCATGTTCATTGCAGCACTGTTTACAACAGCATCAATGGATACAATGCAACCATCAGTGGATGAATGGATAAACCAATTATGGTATATTCACACAATGGAAAACTGGGCAACCATAAAGAACAACGATGAATCCATAAAACATCTCATAACATGGAGGAATCTGGAAGGCATCATGCTGAGTAAAATTTGTCAGTCACAAAAGGGCAAATTTTGTATGAGACCACTACTATAAGAACTCAAGAAAAGGTTTAAACACAAAAGAAAACATTCTTTGATGGTTACGAGGGTGGGGACGAGGGAGAGGGGATAGTAGATAAGAATTATTTTAGGCAAACGGAAGGACAACACACAATAAAGGGGGAGTTGGCTCAACTGGACTAAACCAAAAACTAAGAAGTTTTCTGAATACAATCAAACACTTCAAGGGACAGAGTACAGGGGCAGGGTTCTGGGGACCACGGTTTCAGGGGCCCTCTAGGTCAACCAGCATAACAAAGTGTATTAAAACGTTCTGCATCTCACTTTGGTGAGTGGTGTCTGGAGTCTTAAAAGCTAGCAAGCAGCCATCTAAGATGCATCAATTGGTCTCAACCCACCTGGAGCAAAGGAGAATGAAGAACACCAAGGACTTATGGTAAAGATGAGCCCAGGAGACAGAAAGGGCCACATAAACCAGAGACTCCAAAAGCCGGAGTGAGACCAGTGGAACTAGATGGTGCCTGGCTACCACCAGTGACTGCCCTGATAGGGAATACAACAGAGAATCCCTGATGGAGCAGGAGAAAAGTGGGATGCAGATCTCAAATTCTAGTAAAAAGACCAGGCTTAATGGTCTGACTGAAACTGGAGGAACCCCAGAGGTCAAGGCCCCCAGACTCTCTGTTAGCCCAAAACTATAACCATTCCCGAAGCAAACTCTTCTGACAAAGATTAAACTGGACTATAAGATATAAAATGATACTGGTAAGGAGTGTGCTTCTTAGCTCAAGCAGACACATGTGGGCAGCTCCTGTCTGGAGGTGAGATGAGAAGGCAGAGGGGGAAAGAAGCTGGTTGAATGAACACAGGAAATACAGGGTGGGAGAAGGAGTATGCTGTCACATGGTAGGGAGAGCAACTGGGTTCACATAAGAATGTGTGTATAAGTTTTTATATGAGAAACTGACTTGAATTGTAAACTTTCACTTAAAGCAAAAATTTTTTTAAAGAAGTAAAAAAAAAAAAAATCAAGCTGTCTAGTACACAATACTGGGGAAGCCAGCATAACGTGTACAAGGCAAGGTCATGGAAGCTCCATAGACACATCCAGACTCCCTGAGGGACCAAAGTGCTGGGCTGAGGGCTGTGGGGACCATGGTCTTTGGGAACATCTTGCTCAATTGGCATAACATAGTTTATAAAGAGAATGTTCTACATTCTACTCTGGTGAGTAGCGTCTGGGGTCTTAAAAGCCTGTGAGCGGCCATCTAAGATATTCCATTAGTCTCTCTCCTTTGGGAACAAGGGAGAATGAAGAAAACTAAAGATACAAGGCAGAGATTTGTCCAAAGGACTAATGGACCACATCTACTACAGCCTCCACCAGACTGAGTCCAGTACAACTAGATTGTCCCTGGCTACTACCACTGACTGCTCTGACAGGGATCACAACAGAGGGTTCCAGACAGAGCTGGTGAAAAACGTAGAACAAAATCCTAACTCACAAAAAAAGATCAGACTTACTGGCCTGACAGAGACTGGAGAAACCCCAAGAATATGGCTGCCGGACACCCTTTCAGCTCAGTAATGAAGTTACTCCCAAGGTTCACCCTTCGGCCAAAGATTAGACAGACGTACCAAACAAAACGAGACTCAAGGGGCACACCAGTCCAGGGGCAAGGATTAGAGGGCAGGAGGGGACAGGAAAGCTGGTAATAAGGAACCCAGATTCGAGAAGGGAGTGTTGACATGTCGTGCGGTTATTAACCAATGTCATAAAACAATATGTGTACTGTTTAATGAGAAACTAGTTTGTTCTGTAAATCTTCATCTAAAGTACAAAAAAAAAAAAAAAAAAATTCAAGCTGTCTGAAAAAGGGAAGATTGCAGCCAAGAAAATCCTATGGAGCAGTTCTACCCTGTAACACATAGGGTCGCCATGAGTTGGAATTGACAGCAGCTAGGTTTTTTCTTTAATTCATTCATTAATTTCAGAGCCCTTCCCAGGGCCACCAGGTACAGTTGCGCATGTTCTCCACTCTGTAAGGGCAACTAGGCAAGGCACTTACTTGCTGCATCTACATTTTTTACAATTTGCATGAAAGTGCTGTGGGAGCCAGCAGTGGCCCTGGCACCTCCTGTGGGCCAGGCACTGTACAAGGCGCTTAGGGGTACCTCCTGTCTCTCACCTCTCCCCCCATTTTAACCTTATGCCCATACCCAGGATAGGTTCTGTAGGCACTTGGTGGGTGCAACGATCTTGGACTTCAGAGTCAGACAGACTTGGGCTTGCTGGCCATCTCTGCTTTTCCTAGCTGTAAACTTTGGGCAGAGGACTTAACTCGGCGAAGCCTAGGTTACTCCCTCGGTAAAAATGGGGACTATAATACCCATCTTAGGGGGCTGTGGGTGGATCTGGGAGCACTTAATATGATTCCTGACACAGAGCACTAAATCATCCCTTCCCTGGCCCCTTTCCCCCTTTCTCTTCTACCCCTGGCTCAGGGCCATTGTGTGGTCCTGGTCCCATCTTCCTGCCCGGTCTGTGTCTGCTTCCCTAGTCCCTATTCCAAAAAAATAGCAATTCCTTGCATGTAAATGGAGCCCCTGGATGGTGCAAACAGTTAATGTGCTGGACTGCTAATGGAAGTTCTAGTCTACCCAGAGATGCCTCAGAAGAAAGGCCTGGACATCTACTTTTTAAAAATCAGCCACTGAAAACTCTACAGAGCACAGCTCTACTCTTGACACACTTGGGGTCTCCGTGAGTCAGAACTGACACGATGGTAACCGGGTTTTACTGGTTACATGTAAATGGCACCATTTTCAAAGCATTTTCACAAATGCCCCCCATCTGCTCCTCACTGCTCTGAGAGGTGGACAGGAAAAGCACTAATTCTCTGCTTTATAGGACAGGGGTACAGCACTGGTAAGAAAGTGAGTGTCATGGATTCAATTGTGTGTCCCCCAAAATATGTGTCAACTTGGCTAGGCCATGATTCCCAGTATTGTGTGATTGTCCACCATTTTGTCATCTGATGTGATTTTCCTATGTGTTGTAAATCCTACCTCTATGATGTTAATGAGGCAGGATTAGAGGTAGTTATGTTGATGCGGCAGGACTCAATCTACAAGATTATGTTGTGTTTTAAATCAATCTCTTGAGATACAAGAAAGAAGTGAACAGAGGGGGAGGGTACCTCAAATCTCCCAGAAACAAGAGCCAGGAGACTGGCGCGTCCCTTGAACCCCGGGGTCCCTGCCCTGAGAAGTTCTTCAGCAAGGGGAAGATTGATGACAAGGACCTTCCCTCAGAGCCGACAGAGTGAGAAAGCCTTCCCTTGAAGCAGATGCCCTGAATTTGGACTTCTAGCCTCCTAGACTGTGAGAGAATAAACTACTGTTTGTTGAGCCATCCACTTGTGGTATTTCTGTTACAGCAGCACTAGATGACTAAGACAGTGACTTATCAAGGGTTATATGGCTGCAAAGTAGCAGAGCTGGGCTAGAACTCAGGGCTCACTCTCCTTAGTCTTGGGCTTCCCCAGAGGTCACGTGGGAATGTCTATAACTTTGCCAACTCCTTCAAGGATAAAAGACGGGAGAGGCAGGTGCCACCTGGAGCCTAGACATTCAAAACCTCTCTTTCCACCCACTCCCAGCAACTCAGCAGCAGAGGGGGGTATCAAGAGAAGCTGCAGGATGAGTCTTGGCCGGAAGCGGACCCCTGTGTTATTCTAACTGTCAGGTCTGAAGCAGGAAGAAGGCCTATCAGAGAGGCTGAGATCAGACCACAAGCAGGGCTGCCTGAGATGTGAAGAAGTACAGGAAGCTGTGATAGCATCTTCAAGGCCTCCAGCTCTGGGGCAGGCCTTCCTCCCACTCTCACCACTCAGAGATGGTGAGTGACATCACAGTGTCTAGAGGCCTGGATCCCCTCAGGCTCTGTGTGCTCAGGTTATTGAGAAGTCACTCAGCCACTCTGGCCTGCTTCCTTAGTGTAGAGACAGGCTGACTAGTTCCATCGGGGTGGTGTAGGCGCCAAGGTCTTGGCCTGTCCCCATGAATATTCCTTAGTTCTCTTTATTGGTTTTCAAAGTGGTATGTGCAGTATGTTACCTGGTCCTCACAATGACCTTGGGGCGCATGTGTTATGAAAGGGGGGACGTTTAAAGTTAACGATGTAGTAAGTGACGCCAAGTGTTGAGCCTGGCCTTGACCTCTAGCCCTCTGACCATGTCCACTTTGAAGAAAGATGACCTGAGGGGGCAGAGGCTGCTGGGCGCTCAGGACCATGGACAGGCTGGACAGGACAACGGATCTCTGCTCCCAGAAATGTCTTTGGGAAAACAGACCTTTTAGCCCTTAGAGGTGGGCTCTTGGCCTCTGCCTCCTGGACTCCCCAGAGATCACGGGGAAGGACTAGGAGAAGGAAAGAGGTATTTTAGAGGCCTGGAGATTGCGCAGGAGCACTGCACTCAGGCCGGCAGCCAGGGGCGCCTCCTGATCCAGCTTCCCATCCATCTCCAGCACCTCTGGCTTCTGTACGGGCAGAGCCTTTGTATTCGCATTTTAATTCCTGTCCCTGCCTTCCGCGTAGCCCCGAATGGGCACACACATCCTTACCCCCAAGGCCACCCAGCAGCCTCCCAAGATGTCGTGGGCTCTATCAGCCCCAGCGTCTCTGCCACGTGAAGCGGGAGCCTCCCAATGTGATTATAAGCTCCCCAGAGAGAGGCCTGTCATTAGGAGCAGGCTGCCACCTCCCTGAAGCGAGCGGCTAGCTCTCCTGTTTTTCTTAAGAGGGCTCTGCAGACCTCCCTCCTCCACCAGGACTGCGGGGAAGACGTGGGAACAGCCGCTGGGAGAAGAGGGGGCCTAGGGCTCCACCCCTGGGTTTCTCGCCTTTGTCTTTGAGAACTGAGTCCCCAGAGGCCAAGCCACTCTAACCATCCCACCTCCCTACCTTCTAGAGAGAAAACTAAGCCCAGAGAAAAGGGAAGTCAGAGGAGCTGCAACAGGGCTAGGGGCTCCTGCCTCACTAGGCTTAGGGGTGGGCAGTGCCCCTCGGGCTCCCCCGGGGCCCCAGGAGGTTGGGCTGCCTCTGTGGCCAGAGGTGAAACAGGGTCTTCGAAAGCATGCAGCAGGGGCTCCTGAAGAGGAGGGGACAGCCTCCGGACGCAGTTTTGTCCATCTCCTTGCAGCCACGTAGCTGGTATTCTGATGTAGACAAACCTTTTACTCTTTAGAATCAGACAGGGGTCCATATATTTTTTTCTATAAAGGGCCAGATAGTAAACATTTTAAGGGTCTCATGGCCTCTGTCACAATCACTCCACTGTGTGGCATAACACAAAAATAGCCATAGATAATACATAAATAAATGGGCATGGCTGTGTTCTAAAAAAACCCCTTGCCCTGGAGTGGATTCTGACTTACAGCTGTGTTCTAATAAAACTTTATAGGAACTGAAATTTGAATTTCATGTATTTCACGTATCACGAAATGTTCTTCTTTTGACTTTTTTCAACCCCCTAAATATGTACAAGCCATTCTTCAACCAGGGGCTGCACAAAAAGAGGCAGTGGCCTACATTTGACCTGACCCCAGGAGAGTCGGTGACCTGGTGGCAGGGTGGGATGGGTGAAGGAAGGGGTTGGATTTTCTGTGTATCCATTATTCAGGGCTGCCTCCTGTCTCAGCCGTTTTAAATAGAAAGCATGATAAAGTTGATTAAAGGAATGGAGTAACAGCACCCAAGCTCTTTTTTAAATATCTTTGGAAAACCAGAGGATTTATTTTATTTTAATAGGCTTCATTTTTCAGGACAGTTTCAGATTTGCAGAAAAAGTGAGCAGATAGTACAGAGAGCTCTCTTATGCCCTCATGCACGGATCTCCTAATGCTGCTCTAACAAAACACCACAGGCTGGGTGGCGTATCAGAACAGAAATGGGTTGTCTCACAGCTTCAGAGGCCCAGAGTCTGAGATCAGGGTGTTGGTGGTCTTGATTCCTTCTGAGGCTTTGAGGGAGAACCTGCTCCATGTCTCTGCTAGTCTCTGGTAGCTCCAGGTGTCCTTGGCTTGTAGCTGCAATGTTGAATGGCATCTTTCCTCTGTTTCCCTGTCACTGTGTAAATTCTGCTCTTTATAAGGCCACCAATCACATAGGTTTAGAACCCACCCTACTCTCATGTTAATCTAATTGATAACATCTTGAAAGACCCTGTTTCCGAATATGATCACATTCACAGGTACTGGGGGTTAGGACTTCAACATATGTTTTCGGGGGACACAATTTAAGTGCTAACACCCCTCCCACACAGTTTTCCTTATTTTTTCTATTTCTTACTTAAAAAAAAACTAACATCCAGCATACTCTGATGTGAACATCTAGTTTATTATTTCCGCGTAATGTTCCATCACAGGCATGCACTATATATATTTTTACATTAGTTGTTTACCATGTTGTTCAACCATTATCTTTTTCCAGATTTTTCCATCCCCCTTAACAGCAGCTCAGGGTCCCCTAAGCAGTGAGTACCCCTTTTCCCTTGCCTCTCTATACACTTCCCCATCCTAGATATCTCATGTGTCTCCTATTTTTAACATCTTGCATTAGCGTGGTATGTTTGTTATGATTAAAGAGTCAATATTGATTAATTAAGACTCACAGTTGACTTTAGGGTTTACTCTTTGTGTTGTACAGTCCTATGGGTTTTGCCAAATGCATAATGTCATGTGTCCACCATCACGTTATCATGCAGACTCATTTCTCTGCTCTAAAAATCCTTTATGTACCACCTATTCACCCCATCCTCAGCCCCTGGCAACCACTGATCTAAAGTTGATTAAAGGAATGGAGAGGAGATGAGTGTGTGACAGCACACAGGCTCCTGTTTACTGTCTTTGGACAGCCTTGTGGATTTATTTTAAAACCAGTGCTTATTCTGTATCTATTTTGTACTTTCACGTAATTTTCTCATCCTTACCACAATCTTATAAAGCCAAGTGGTAGTGCTCTCATTTTTACAGATAAGTAAAATTAAATTCCAAGAGGTAAGGCAACTTGTCTGTGGTTGCAGAGCCGCTTTATGGCAAAACTGGGATTAACCCTGAGGGACCAAGTTGCTGGGCTGAGGGCCGTGGGAAGCATGGTCTTGGGGAACATCTAGCTCAATTGGCATAACATAGTTTATAGAGAACATGCTCTACATTCTACTTTGGTGAGTAGTGTCTGGGGTCTTAAAAGCCTATGAGCAGCCATCCAAGATACTCCACTGGTCTCACCCCTTCCTGAGCAAGGAAGAATGACGAACCTGAAGACCCAAGGGAAAGATTTGTCCAAAGGACTAATGGGCCACAACTACCATGGCCTCAACCAGACTGAGTCCAGTACAACTAGATCGTGCCTGGCTACTACCACTGACTGCTCTGACCGGGATCACAATAGAGGATCCCGGTCAGAGCCGGAAAAAAGATGTAGAACAAAATTCCAACTCAAAAAAAGATTAGACTTACTGGTCTGACAGAGACTGGAGAAACCCAGAAAGTATGGCTCCTGGACACCCTTTTAGCTCAGTGATGAAGTCACTCCTGAGGTTCCCCCTTTAGCCAAAGATTAGACAGGACCATAAAACAAAACAAGACTAAAGGGGCACAACAGTCCAGAGGCAAGGACTAGAGGGCAGGAGGGGACAGGAAAACTGGTAATAGGGAACTCAAGTTCGAGAAGGGAGAGTGTTGACATGTCGTGGGGTTGTTAACCAATGTCATAAAACAATATGTGTACTAACTGTTTAATGAGAAACTAGTTTGTTCTGTAAATCTTCATCTAAAAACACAATAAAAAAAAAAAAAAAGAAAGAAATATACAGAGTCACTGCACCAAAAAGAATTGGTCAATGTTCAGTCATTTCAAGGGGCAGCATATGATCAAGAATTGGTGGTATTGAAGGAAGATGTCCAAGCTGCACTGAAGGCATTGGCAAAAAACAAGGCTCCAGGAATTGACAAAATACCAGTTAAAATGTTTCAACAAATGGATGCAGTACTGGAAGCAATCACTCATCTATGCCAAGAAATTTAGAAGACAGCTACCTGGCCAAGCAAATGGAAAAGATCCATATACGTGTCCATCCCAAAGAAAGGTAATCCAATGGAATGTGGAAATTATCGAACATTATCATTAAAATATCACACAAGTAAAATTTTGCTGAAGAAAATTCAAAAACAGTTGCAGCAGTATATCAATGGGGAAATGCCCAAAACTCAAGTTGGATTCAGAAGAGGACATGGAACGAGGGACATCATTGCTGATGTCAGATGGATCTTGGTTGAAAGAAGAGAATACCAGAAAGATATTGTTTTATTGACTATGCAGAGGCATTCAACTGTGTGGATCATAACAAATTATGGTTAAAATTTCAAAGAATGAGAATTCCAGAACACTTAATTGTGCTCCCAAGGAACCTGTACATACAGAACAAGCGGATACTGCGTGGTTTAAAATCAGGAAAGGTGTGTATCAGGGTTGTATTCATTCACCATACTTATTCAAACTTTATACTGCAAAAATAATCTGAGAAGCTGTACTATATGAACAACGTGGCATCAGAGTTGGAGGAAGACTCATTAACAACCTTTGATATCAGAACACACAGCCTTGCTTGCTGAAAGTGAAGAGGACTTGAAGCATTTACTGATGAAGAAAAATCAAAGACTACAGCCTCCGGTATGGATTACACCTCAATGTAAAGAAAACAAAAATCCTCACAACTGAACCAATAACCGACATCATGATAAACGGAGATAAGATTGAGTTGTCAAGGATTTCATTTTACTTGGATCCACAATCAACAGCCATGGAAGCAGCAGTCAAGAAATCAAAAGATGCATTGCATTGGGCAAATCTCCTGCAAAAGACCTCTTTAAAGTGTTAAAAAGCAGACATGTCACTTTGAGGACTAAGGTATGCCTGACCCAAGCTATGGTATCTTCAGTCACCTCATATGCCTGCAAAAGCTGGACAATGAATAAGGAAGACCGAAGAAGAATTGATGCCTTTGAATTATGGTGCTGACGAAGAGTATTGAATATACCATGGGCTGCCAGAAGAACGAACAAGTTTGTCTTGGAAGAAGTACAGCCAGAATGCTCCTTGTAAGCGAGGATGGCCAGACTTTGTCTTACGTGCTTTGGACATGTTATCAGGAGGACCAGTCCCTGGAGAAACACATCACGCGTGTTAAGGTAGACAGTATCGAAAAAGAGGAAGATCCTCGATGAGACGGATTGACATAGTGGCTGCAAGAACGCACCATTTTGTGTGCCACTGAGTTGATTCCAACTTGTAGAGACCCCCTATGACAGAGTAGAACTGCTCCATAGGGTTTTCTAGGCTGTAATTTTTTGTGGGACCAGATTGTCAGGTCTTTCTCCTGCAGAGTTGCTGGGTATGTTTGAACAGCCTACCTTTCAGATAGCAGCCAAGCACTTAACTTTTGGGCTACCAGGACTCCTTTCATGGTGCAAAAACTGTTTATTACCTTGACTGTGGCAGTGGATACATGAGCCTACAGAGGTGTAAAAATTCTATAGAACTAAATACACACATACACAGCAACACACAAGTACAAGTATACTGGGGAAATGTTTTTTATTACTTTTTTTATTGTTTAAAATATATATCAGACGTAGCAGCAATTGTGAGGATGGCTCAGGACTGGGCAACGTTTTGTTCTGTTACACATAAGGTCACTATAAGTTGGAACTGACTTGATGGCACCTAACAACAAACACGAAATATATGTCACAAAAAAGGTGCTGTTTCAACCAGTCTTCAGCGTACAATTCAGTGACATTAATCACATCTGTCACAACTGTTACTTCTATCCATTTCCAAAAAATTTTATCACCCCAAAGAGAAACCGAGCGTTCCTTAAGCAGTAACTCAAAACTGGGGACATTTTGAAAAGATCAGTATCCTGGCTGTGGTACTGTACTACAGCTTCGCAAGATGGCGTCACCAGGAAAAGCTAAGTAAAAGGTACAGGGCTCTCCGTGTTACTACTTATATCTGAGTGTGAATCTACAATGGACTCGACAAAAGTTCCAATTAAAAAAATAGAAACTTGAAAAATCTGCCTCCAAGGGATTTACAGTCTTCGCTGTGTCTCCTATTTCTTTTCTCTCTTTATCTAGCTCCAGGCTGATTATAGTTGATGCATAATAAATGAGTGGCCTGATTCTTGTCAGGGAAAAAATTGCCAGACAGTGAGTGAAGGACCATAAATTCAGGTTAACTTTCACTCTTCTTGATGGCCATAATCCAGTCTCCTCAAATTTGGCTTTTTTTTTTTTTTAACAGGAGGATTTGGGGGTGGGGTAGGGTAGAGGGAGGCACTTAGAAGTATTGGGGTAGCCCTGAGATCAGGGGTCAGAGACAGGTGAAAGGGAAGAGGCCAGAGAGATCTTCTCCTGTGTGGTGTCATGGCCCCGTCTCACCATGGAACCGCGGTGGGATGTTCTCTCCTCTCTCTCCCTCCACTAGTGGAAAGAGGAAAGGTACCCATAGCCCTTACATCCTGGATCTGCTTCATGAGTAACCTCTCCAGGGAAGCAGCAGCCCAGTTGTTTCCTGCCTCCATAACTGTCCCCCAGCCCCCTCACCTATAGTCCTATGTGGGACTATTTTCTAAACCCACCTCCCAGGGACTGTGCTGATGAGGGAGGCCCTGGGGGGAAAGATCTTGCAGCGCTGAGCTGGGCTCTCAGCCAGTCTCCCGCTGCCTCCTGACTGAGTCCTCTTCCCTCCCCACTAGCCAAGCCTGAGGCAGCCGCTATGTCCTCAGCAGCTGTACACAGCAGGGGTGGGGGGCAGCCACACTCCTTCTCAAACCCAGGCAGCAGCTGAGGAGCTGTGAATGAAAAACTTAAATTCCTCAGGGCTTCCTAGCATATAGTGTGCACCCACCGCCATCATGTCGCCCTTTGCTTGGGTGTTCTCCAAGCATCCACGTCCTGGCCATGCTGAGTGGCAGGTTTGGCTCCTGTCAAGGGTTCTGGTGATGACCAGGTACACAGGGCAGGAAGGAAACATTCCCACCTCCATGCTGAGCTGGGCTCTCCAGCAAGGAGCAGGAGCAGCTGCTTCCTTCCTGGTCCTTCCCAGGATACCCACGATGAGGGGGCACCAGGGACTTGGGTTTCCCAGCTCAGCTGGGAAGCTATTTCCTTTCATTAAAGAGGCGTGTAATTAGCCTGAGTGAACACATTGATGGGAGAGGGGCTCCAGAGACATGAGATGACCCCTTCCGGCCTCCCACCACTCAAGACACAGACACCTGATACTCTGTCTCTGTGCGTCTCTCCTACACACACACACACACACACACGCCACACCACTAACTGCCCTGGAATAGGTGAAACACACACACACACACACACACACACACACACACACGCCGCACTCAAGAAAGCACTAACTGCCCTGGAATAGGTGAAATAGCCTTAAAATCTCGTTGACTTAGCAGCCTGCTCTGGTGGTAGGAGGCAGACGCATAAATATCCCTGGTACCTGGACTTACTAGAGTGGCTTGTCTGCCTGGTGGTCGTCCCTCCTGACTTCTGGTCTCAGGCTGGAGAGCTCAGTGGGTGACAGCGGTCCAGATGAAAAAGCAGGGCGCTTTCTCAGAATTCCTCTTAGCCAGGCAGGAAAAGGGGGCCAAGGGTTGGGCTCCTTCAGATGAAGGCAGCTTTGCTTCCTGGCTTTCAGATGAGCCCCATGGAACACAAGCAAATCACTAGGGGAAAATCAGTAAGAAACCTTCAGATGAGCAGTTCTCAAGCAGGACAGCTTGACAATGTCTGGAGACATTTTGTTTGCCATGACTGTGGGGGTGCTATTGGCATCTAGTGGGTAGAGGTCAAGGATGCTGCCAAACATCCACAATGCACAGGACAGCCCCCACTTATCTAGCTACAATGCACAGGATAACCACCACCCTCAGCAAAGACTTATCTGGCCGCAATGCACAAGACAGCCCCCCATCCAGCCACAATGCACAGGACACCCCCTCCCCAACAAAGACTTATCCAGCCACAATGCCAATAGAGCCAAAGGTCCAAAACCATGATTGTGGACCAACCCATACTTGTCTGACTGTTTAAGGTTAAATGCTCTCCTTCTATCCCCATCCCCAAGGGGGGAAACCCACACATGAAACTGCCTCCTTAACAAAATATCACTTCCCGATCACTCTGGGTCAATTATTCTTCTCTCAAAGAAAAATATGAAAACAAAAACTCCCACTACCATGAATTTTGTCCTCAAAGTTGCTGGCACATTGGTTTTCTTCCCCTTCCATAGCAGCACATTGAAGAAAGAAGGAAAAAATACAGCCAAATAGTAAAATGATATTTCCTGAAAGTAGAGCACAGCCCTGTTTACTGGGTCACCAAGAGTTCCTCACTGTTTATTCTGAAAGTTTGCACTATGCACATAGTAAGCCAGAGCAGTTGGGCTGAACGGGAGAGTCTCTAGGCCCAGCAGCCTGGGCGTGGGGCCTCCGTCAGCCTGGAGTTGAACTTCTGCTGCACCACTGCCCTTCAGAACAGCACATGCAGGACTCCCCCAGCCCTGAGCAGCTGGAGTTCCTAGAGGAGGTAGTTGCCTAGTGGGCCTTTTCTTCCGACTTCTAGTTTCATGTTCCCTTTCCACTCTCCATCAGCTCTTCCCTACCCCCAAGACCGAGACCCCATAGATCCATACTAGGCTCCCAATTGGAGTCTGTCCACTAGGCCACCCAATCCCACTCTGCTGAAAGGCTTTTCAGGGAGGAGAGGCCAGCTAACAGTTGGACGGATGGGAACTACTTTAGTTGTAGTCTTCTATGGGTTCCTTTCTCTAAGGCTCAAGTCCTCTGCTCCCAAGGACGAAGGGAGAAGGAACCAGAGATGGTAGGGATATATTCTGCATCCTAGTACCCACCACCTCCTCCCTCTTTAGAGAGGCCACCACTGCGGAGAAAGAGAAAGAGGGCTAAGTGGGCACGCACACCTCTCAACCCCCTCCCCACGATACACATACCCTCATTATCATCAATCTATTTCCTAAGCAGGAGTCCCTGGGTGGTGCAAACAGTTAATGCAGTCTACTGCTAACCGAAAGTTTGGAAGTTCGAGCCTAACCAGAGGTGCGCAGGAAGAAAGGTCTACCAAAGCACTACTGAAACATCGGCCACTGAAAACCCTATGGAGCACAGTTCTACTTTGAAACACACGGGCTTGCCCTGAGTCAGAATTGACTTGATGATAAGTGATTTCTGGTTTATTCCTAAGCTGAGCTGGACTGTTTCATGGGGACACTAGCTACTTATCTTCCTATCCCGCACCGCTCCCTATCCCCTGACCAGGGAGATCTGACCAGCATGTCGTTCTGAAGGCAGGCCTGGTCTCTGCCTTTCCTGAATGGTAGGGTGTTCCAGCAGAGACTCCTGTCTGGCTCCATCCACGAGGATCAAAACGTACATAAGAAGCATGCTGTTAGCCAGATATTTTAGGAGACAATTATAAACAAACAGATAGCGCTTGAAACAAGGCACCCAGGGGTGCTGAGACATGTTGGCTGTATCAGGTCCATTGCCAAGCTTCCCTCCCTTCCCGTTGTTTACCTAGATCACACAATCATCCCACCCTTCAGAGAAAACACTGTCAGAGAAAGGTACCATCCCTCTGCAGCAAGAACGAAAGGCACTGTGGTTTAGCAATCGAGACTTCTCCTTGCTTATGTCCTTGATGCAGTATTAACTTCTGAACTGCCTTTGGCTGGGCAGTTTCATTGATGACCCTCACAGCAACCTTGAGAAGTAGATGTTATTGGCTTTGTTAACGGCTGAGCAACTGAGAAGCAGGGAGAGGAGTGTATTGCTAAGGACGCAATCGGTGAGTGTCAGGCCAGAGCCCTTTCTGTCTAGACTTTTTTTTTTTGTTTGCTTTTTTTCCCACCATCTCTCTCTTTTCGTCTAATTTTAGTCAGTTTCCTGCTCCCTGATGCTTCGGCTAGAAGCTGGATATTCTGGCAAGCAAGTGAAAGGAACCAAAATGCAATTGATCAGTTTTGACTTGAGTCAATAAAAAGGCTACAGAGCATAGTGGTTGTCAGGCTAGGTGACCTGGGGCACATTGTTTAACTGTCTCTAGACCTCAGTTTCTTCCTCTGCAATTTGGGGACAGTGATATTACTTCTGGAGCCCTGGTGGTACAGTGGTTAAGAGCTATGGCTGCTAACCAAAAGATCAGCAGTTCCAATTCACCAGCCACTCCTTGGAAACCCTATGGGGCAGTTCTACTCAACTGGTTGGTTGGTTGGAACATGACTTGTAGCATTCCTGGTGGCACAATGGTTAAGGGCTTGACTACTAGCCAGAATGTTGGTGGTTTAAATGCATCCCCAGGCACCTTGAAAGACAGGCCTCGTGATCTGCTTCTGAAAGATCACACCCTTGAAAACCCTTTGAAGCAGTTCTATTCTGCAGACATGGGGTCACCATGGGCAGTGTGATGGATTACTTTTGTGTGGCCTTTCTTGCCATGGTCTTGTAACTCCCATCTGAGTGATTGGGTTGTTGTTGTTGTTAGGTGCCGTTCAGTTGGTTCCAACTCATAGCAACCCTATGTAAAACAGAAAGTCATTGGGTGGGACTGCGCAAATAAGGTAACTGTGGCCCACCAAGGAGCTTGGTCAGTTTTGTCATCCTGCTAGGCTTAAAAGAGAGCCAATTCCAGAGCAGAGGGAGGATGTCATCGCCACCAAGGAAGAAGGACCAAGAGCAGACCGTGTTCTTTGGACCCAGGATTCCTGCACTGAGAAGCTCCTAGAACCAAGAAACTGTGAAAGAGAGAGAGAGAGAGAGAGAAAGCTGTAACACTGAAGATGGCAAGAAGCGGTGCCAGAGAAATAGCAACAGCAGAGATTGGCAGCAGAGGCCAGCAGCAAGGGATGAGAAAGAGCGAGAAAGTTGAGTGACTTTGTCAGGAGGCTTGCTGGCAGAGTAAGGTGCCTCCAGGCACTTGGTGGAGCTAGGTTTACTGACACACAGTGCTAGAGCTGAGCACCTTTGGGGCCAAGGCTTACTCGTAGACGGGGGGGTGCCTCAGGGAACTTATGTGCACAGCTCAAAGAGCTTTGTAACACTTGCCTGAGCAGGACAGAAGCACAAGGGACCAGAGAGGCATGCTTGCAGACACAACAGAGAAGAGGCTGTCCTGATGGAAAAACTGTATCCTGAGCGTTCCCCAACCTGAACTGTAACTTGTTACTTCCCTAATAAACCCTGTGTGGCACTGCAATGAATTCTCAAATCCAGCAGAGAAGTAGGAAGTGCCATGGGAGGGACTGCTGTGTCAGAATTGGTAAAGATGGAGGAGAGAGGAGGCACGTCTGACCTTCGCTTCAGAGGAATCAGCCTTGGGCTGTCGATCTTGATTCTCCTTCCTCCTCGTGACATCGGAGGAGGTCAGATGCCACTGCCATTTTTACACCATGAATCGAAACTGACTAGATGGCAAATAACAATAGCAGCATTTCTTGCACCTCATGGGACTGTTGTGAGGACTCAGTGGTAGAAGGCATAGTAAGTGCTCATGACGATGCCTTGAGCACAGGAAGCGCTCAGTAAAATGGGAGTTACTGATACCATTAAGGTTTAGTGGTGGAAGAAGTACAAAGTAACAGCCAAAATGAGTTTTCCAGGCTGAGCTGTAGATTATTAAAGCACATTCTTAAGCACGTTCTCTTTGCCCCACCCTTGCCCATGAACATCCGTGGTTTGTAAAAGACATTCTCAGAGTCCAGTTGTCTTTCCAGAAGGGGTATTTTTTTAAAAAAAAACTCAAAGCCAAGGCCTGAATCTGTGGGAAGTCCAAGAGCAGGCAGGATCCTTAAGTCAAAGAATAAAAAGCAGAAATGCCAGTGGAGGTATATGGCAGTGGGGTTTCATTGAAGAGACAGGGTCAGTTCTATCTCTGATGACTCCCACCCAGGGATGACGCATCCAAGACTGAAGACAAATATTTCCAGGAATGACAAATGAAGGTGCAACCACGGGATTTAGTTGGTGCTCCTAAACCAAGCCAGGTGGGGCAATAATTGGGCTATGTCAGTAACATCAGTCAGGCCAAGTTGCCTTGTCCAGTAAGAGAAGTGCAAGGATTTGGTAAAGAGAACTTTTGGCATAATTTCAGCTAGTAGCGGGTCTTAAACTCTACTGTGCATCAGAATCACACAGAGCGCTTGTCATAACCAAACTGCTGAGCTCCAAAGACCTGATTCAGTAGGTCTGGGGTGGAGCCCACGATTTTGTATTTTTAACAAGTTCTCAGCTCATGCTGAGGCTGGTGGCCCAGGGACCACACTTTGAGAATCACTGGTTTAAAACACTTTTCTATGTGCTGCCAGAAAGTATCAAATTGCAGAACCCTTAATACCTTGCTTTCCAATACACCTGACAGTTGCTTTTTGTTATTAGTTAATTTTCCTATTAGAATGAAGATGTGGATTCTCAGTTAAGAATTTTATGATGAAAACAGAAAAGAGGCAAAACAAAACAAAAAACAGAATCCAACTGACATAAAGAACTGACTTTGTCACGTGAGCAGAGAAGGGGGCAGGGGTCTGAAGAAGAGGGCTGCTACTCCTCACCTCACTCTTTCCCCATCATCTGATTATTCGATTATCGTAGCATCTGTCTGCTGTGCCAATCCCTGACCACGCTAGAGTTCTGACTCTTCCAGAATGGTGGGAGCTAAGCCCCGGGTGAAGCACGCCACCCTAGTTTTCAGCTAAGTTTCCTTAATATTAAAAAAAATACCCTTAAGAGGGAACAAAAACCTAGTTCTCATGCTCTTAAATGCTGACACTTGTCCAAAGTGCCTAACGAGGGGGAAGTCTGAGTCATACACATTAATAGAGACTCAGTGATACTGAGCTGAGAAAAGCGAACATTTTACTAAGGCCAAGACACCCAGCTCTATCTCTTAGAGCAAGATAACATGACAAGAGGGACTTTCGACTTCACGGAGTTATCTTATCTCTCCAAGAAGCACAAATGATGTTATTAAAAATCTCAAGGAAGAGAGTATCACAAGATAACAGGCTCCTGACCAAAATGTCAGTATCTATACACTCTGACCGTTACTCAACTTACATAAATCAAGCTTTTTTTTTAAAGGCCTCCTCGCTATCTGTTGAAATTGGGTCTTTCTTCCCTGAAGGTTAAAGAAAATTTGTAGGGGGTGGCAGGGAGAGCCCATCTTGCAGCTTGTCCCCAGGTTCAGTGGCCAAAATGCTATTCATCTATAAAAGGGTCTCATGCTAGTCCTCCCTCTCCCTGAAACACCCTCCTGGAGGGTGGGAACACAGGACCTCCAGCTGGGCCCCTTGTTCTGTCCCTGATAATAGTGCCAACAGGTAGTTTTGTGGTTTCCTTTCTGATATTAAACTTGAAATACCAAGGACACAAAAATATGGGTGATTTTACATACCAAAAGAATGTTCCTAACAAGTATTTCTGATCATCATTCCAGTCCAAAGGAGCGCTCACTCACTTGAAATACATGCCCTAGAAGTACTCAGCTGCTAACCAAAAGGTTGGCGGTTGGAACCCACCCCGTGGCTATGTGGGTGGGAGAAAGACCTGGCAATCTGCTTCTGTAAGGATTACAGTCTAGAAAACCCTTTGGAGCAGTCCTACCCTGCATGGGATCGCTCTGAGTTGCAAATCAGCTCAACGCCACCCAACAACTAAGCATACAGTTGGTGACCGCTGGGTCAATGCTTTTTCTTATGAGAAGCTGAAGAGACAGTCAAACTCCAACCAACAGTTCTGCATACTTTCATTAAGAAAAAAAAAAAAAAAACCCCAAAACTTTTAATAGTACAGGTGACTTGGGAGTTACTGTCACCCCCTCTTCCCCGTCCCCTTTAAACCACTCTATATTGTGGGCTGGTTAAAGTTTATCTTTTTGCAAGAGTGTTCTTACTAATAAATAACTCATTTTGTAAGTCAGAGACAACAAAGCTAAAAGGATTTCAGGTGTGAGGAGTGAGGATTTCGCCATGCAGTGCCTTTGCTTGGAGGTACGTGGCTGCTTTTGTTCCAGGCCGGTTGATCTACAAAGCCAACAGCCACTCAAGTGCAGAGGAGGCCTGTTTCTCAGGCGTTGGGTGTTGGGTGCATACAGCCTCACTCACTTTCGCAATGCCCCTTTGAGGTAGAGGAGAATCGATCCCTTATTAACCCCACTGTATGAAAAGGAAAAGCAGGCCGGGAGCGGGGAGGTGGTAGATGACTTGTCCAAGATCATCCTATAAAAAGATCTCTTGACTTTGTCGGCAACCAGCTACAAAGCCTCTCTCTCCAAAGCAGGTGGCCAGGTGAGGAAACGTGATTGGGAGTTTGAGAAAAGCCAAGGACTGCTCAAGCTCTAGTGAATGGCTCTCAACTCTGAACGCCTTCTTACACCATTCAGATAAATTCCCTGGAGTAACACATTTTTAAATATTTCTTGCTTTATTTCTTTAAACCATAAGCTACCCCAGAAATGTCAATATTCAGAGATTTAAATGATATCTTAGATGAAGACAAAAACTCTTCATTATATCACAGGTCCCAATTTTTGGTTTGGAATACAGTTCTCATACTTCTAATTGTCTATAAATATCGCTGGCTAATTCAGAGGTGAACACATGTTCTGAGAACTCCTATTCCCCTGGTCTGGTATTATTAACATGTCTCTAGCTAGACTTCAATCTCCTCAGTCACTGCTCAGTGGAGTTGACTTCCAGAAGAGAATGAGTGGTCTATGAGCCAAATATCAGGCCTCATTGGTTCACTAGAGATCGTGGGAGGAGAATGAGGGGAGGCAGGACAGAAGAAAAGAACTGCCTTGCTTTTGGCTCAAGACCGGTCCACTGTGCAAGGTCTAGGACAACCATCACCCTCTTTAACTAGACACTGTGTGTATCCCTATACCTGAAGTTATACCAGCAGTTCCCTACAATAGAGCTTTGGGATCTAAGCTCTGCATTGTTCCACGTTTACTAGAAAATGCTATTTATTTTGTACTCGGGCCAACTGTGCGGCTCTCTACAGGAAAGCTGGTTTCTCACCCACCTCCAGGGCTACCTGGTTCACGTAAAAACAACGTTATTTCCCTCAAAAATACTAATGCAATGGAAACCAACTGTTCATTCACAAAAACAAAAGAAGGAAGAGAGAGAGTGGTAAACTGGGTCAGAGGCAGGGGGAAGGACAAACTGAGGGCAGCCCGGAGTTTGTAACTGAGACGCGGCCTGCATTAGATAGGAAGTCAGGCTACTGAAGGCCCAAGTGACGCTCCAGCATCTAAGCAGAAAGCCAACTGAGTCTCCCTTGACTCTTAATGACATTTTGTGTCTTATAAAAGAGATTTGCTACATCATTACTCTTAATTACTTTAAAAATAAAACTGTATTTTAAAACAATGCTTAGTATTTTATTCCCTTCGGCTGAATTAGTGACCTGCAAGAGAAGCAATTTACAGCCACAAGGTGAGGATCCAGTGTATGTCACTGTTTCTACACATTTTTTGGTAAAGACCATTGCTTCAGTCTACTTCCTGTCAGTTCTACCACTACAGGTTCAGTTCATTTTAGATGAGAATCACTTCTTAAACCACAAAACCAGTCAACGAGGGTTACCAGACTGGCAGTTATCCTAAAACTTAGGCCACCATTTTTCTTGGATCAATGACTTTCTACCTCCTGAGAGCCTTACCTAACCCAACCCCTCTAATCTTGCAGGCAGGAGAGCCCCTAAACTACACATTCATGTTCTGCCCCACGATGGAAAATGTCTAACTATTAGACAAATTACATTCCACATCAGCCAAGGCGGCCTTATACATTCTAATAAAAGCGCTATAGCATTCAGGTTTCAAAATGCTGTTACTAGCTGGGTGTGTGTGTGTGCACACCCACCCCTCTACTTAAAACTACAATGTTATTAGTAACAGTAATATACATGTATACGCCTCCTTCATCTAGGTTTCTTACAGTTAGATTTCTAAACAAATCCTATCTGGGATTTAGCTTCAAGCCAAATCAGGGCAAACTATTACCTCTAACATTTTGTTATCATATTTTTAAGCAATTATTTGCATTAGCAGGATGGAAACTCTGCCTGCAGCCTCTCATTCCCTGCCTCCGGAATGAACACAGCATTTATTTCACAATATTTGTCCAGGACTTTACTATTGAAATAGGGGGCACACCCATGCGTAGTGCTGACTTCTTCTGGTGGTGGCCCAGCTGAGGCATGCCCAAATGGGTACCTGTCCATTCTGCTAAGCTAATGGAGGGAAAGAGAAGCATGCCATCAAGAGAAAGGAACACCAGGTACCCTAATCACCTTGAAAACGAGTCTCGGAATTTCCTGCGTGTGACCAAATCAGTGCTGCTTGTGCAAGACACAGGTTTTTGAGCTGGAGGGCGGTTTAACACCTGTTTGAAAACAGGGCCAACAGTTCACAGCTGCACTTTGAAATCTCCACATACGCTTTCATTTTGGGATGTTATTCATCCCCAAACTGTAAAAAACGGAACGACACAAGGACAGACGTGTTCAATCGGTATTTAAAATCCAGATAAGACTGCTGATGTACTAGGATGTTAAGCGGGCACACCAATCACAGAACAAAGTAGGCAGCAGGGTGTCTTCACACAGGACAGAGCCCAGAGAGCAGTACCTGAACAAAAGAAGAGGAAAGCAAGCCTACCACCGAGAACAGGGAGGACAAACACTGCCCTCTACTGGCAGAAGAAAACTGCTACGTAGTCAAGGTGATCTTTCTCAAGGCATTATCAGAAAATAAAGCTTTTTAAAAACTGGAAGCTTTGTATCTAGGGGGGATAGGGATTTTCAAGCAAGTTGAATGATTTCCTGAGGCACTTTTGTATATCATTGAAAAGCTTCAGAATTTTTTCATTAAATCTTGGATGTAACTCGTTGGACTGGTTCGAGCATTGCTGTTACTCGGAGCTGCTAAAGAACAGGGAAACGTCACAAGGGTCATGCCAGGAAGGACGTTCATTATCCATACAGTAACGGCAGCTGCATTACAACTAGCAGCAGTGATTTAACTTAAAGCACACAGAACTAGTGACCTGATTCAAATTCTCCTTGTACCACACTAAACCAAAAAAACCCCAAACCTGTTGCCGTCAATTCCGAATCATAGCAACCCTGTGGGAGAGTAGAACTGCCCCACAGCCATGTCCAATTAAATCCTACTTACTTTTCTACAAAGTTGGAGCAACAATGAACACCTTGCCAATCTCAGTTGTTGGAAAAACTGAACGAAGTAATATGTAAATAAAGGCTCTTTATAAACTGTGAAGTGTGTACAACTAGTGTTAAATCGTATACTCACCGTTCATGGAGAGGAGTGGAGGTAGCTCCAAAGGTATTTACCAAACCCCATCTCTGTCTATCGGATGTTCATCCATTTGATGTTTATTGAATTTCTTTAAACCAGAATTTTTAGAATTTTCAGTACTGTACTGAAACAGAAAACTTAGTATGTTAATCAAAAAACACCTACAGATGATGAGAAACATGAACATTCTTCCAAAGTAAACTTTGATCTGGGACAAGCTATTAAGAAAACAAGTGCAAAGTTAGCTAGTAACTGAGGGCTAACAGCAGGAAATAAAGCATTTAATTTCAAAGCCAAGTTTGCATTTCAATTACAATGTTTCACGGATAAGCAAAGTATGTAAACACGGAGAAGGGCTGACAAAAAGTCCTAGTGGCCACAAATCAGCACAGTTCTCAAGAGGGATCTATGCCAGGTTCTCCATCTAAGAAGTAATATTTCATTCTAAACAGCAAGGTAGTTTAGTGAAGTCCCGATGGGATATGAAATTGCCAATTTCCATGCTCCGTAACTGTAAACATTATCCTTTATTATATATAATTCATAAAATGAACCCTGTCCTCCACAATGCTTTATAACCTTGGATATGCACGTAGGAAAATGCTAATTAGGGATCTAAAAACCACTAATTAGGGATCTTCATCATGCAGTCCACTGCTCCCCTAATAAAAACATCAGTGAATTCACTACCTCTTGATTCCACGCTCTGACATAAGCATTAATCACTCCTGTTGACTTCTAAGATATGCTGTTCTTGTGACCAGCAACAGTGACGGTCACTGTTCTAAAGGACTGATTAGTGAACGGGCTGCTCCCCCACCCGTCAATGCATTTGCTTAAATCACATAAAAAGTACACAGAGCACACAGCTGGGTTATAAAAGCCCTTTTATAAAGCCATTTTTAAACAAAACAAAAAAAAGTTTACAAAAGAAAAAAGATACAGAAAAAGAATAACTTGCTTCGTATGTCCCAAAAAGAGAAAAAAAATAAAGGGACAATGCCAACATGCTCAACAGTAAAGGGTTCTTTTTCTTATTTTTTTTAATACAAAATACAAGCAAAGGATACACATACTTAAAACAGAGCTCAAGAGCAGACACGCAGTCCTGGAAACCCTTCAATCAAAGCAATGCAGGAGTTTGTATTTTCTTTTGTCTATGCTGGTACGTACAGAGACTGGGATATGTGAAAATTAAGTATCACAAAGGACCGTCACACACTTTTACCAATGCATGTTGCATCTATAATTCACGAACATGGTCAACAAAATCATGTTCACTTCAACCCCATTTCATTTAAATTAAAAACAAAAAACAAAAAGACTTTTAAATAAAGTGGTTACATTCAAACTTTAACTTCCTTAGTACCATGCTGCAGACTCCAGCACTGTTAAGGTATTGCAAGAATGCCCAACCCTCTGGTATCCGATGGCGTTACCTAGCAACATTGCAGTGTGAAGACAGGGATGCCGCAGGGACCATTAGTACACGTGAGCAGGTCCTTTTACCCTTCCTGCTCAGAACGTAAAAGCTTAAAAGGAAAATCAAAGACAACTGGGAGTTTTAGAACTGGCAAATTGAAGTCTGAAATGTGAATTCTCAAGGCAAACAATGACTGAGAACTTGGCTGCTGCTTAACCTTGCAAGTCGTAAACGTCTCTCCTTGTATCTTATGGGAGTTAGGTGTAAGAAGGTTTGCCACAACATGTTCATGGTAAACAAACTAAGTAGAGCTCTTATTTACAAATTTTGTAACAAATACTTCTGGAGGAAAAAAAAGAATTCACTAATTTCCAAAAGACAAAGTTTTAATTGCCAGACATATACAAACACACACACACACACACACACATACACATACACACAATACTTCAGGGGGTTTTATATATGTTATTTAGGGCATAAGCTGAGTACTATAACCCTACCCCAACAAAAAAAAAAAAGGAAAAAACAAAAAAAATCCCAACCTCCCCCTCCCCCCTGAATCTAGAAAACCCTCCCTTTTACCCCTGATGTACAAAGTGTATGCACAGTTGTGGCATTCCACCAGCCACACAAAGCACGCTCAAACAGGTGTCACCGGTTCAATCATTCCGTTGGCATGGCAACAGGCAGCTTTATGGGACTTTTCCCAATAGTGGTTAATACACAGCACCGCCGTGAATTTTGTGAATCTGGCTTTGAAAACAAAGAGAAGTGTTAACTTCCGGATTTGGGATTCAAAAGGAATCATGTTCTACCAAATTTATTCCAAAACAAACAGAAACGGGTTGCAAATTGAAACCTGGTATAGATAGCTTGGCGTCCCAAGAATCAAACAATAAATTAACTCCCTGTTTTCAAGTAAACCCAGCTTCATCCACAGAGAATACGACAATTTTCTACACCTCAAGAGCAACCGGCTTGCTGTATTTTCCCTACCTCTCAGCAGAAAACGTCTATTACTCAGTCTAAGTATCTCTGTCTGAATGTCATGAAGACCAGAGCCTAGGTTTCTTCCGTTTCCAAACTCCTACGGTGACAGCTCTTCCTTCTCAGCACGTCTACGGGGATGCAGGCTCAGAAGGAATGGTTCAAAGCTACCTACGCTCCTTCTCCAGAACAGCAGCCAAGGCCACACAACCTCTCCCCACCCCTCCTGAAAATTCTGCTCTTGTCTTCCTAACACTCTTAGGCGTATCTTAAACTCTAAAATCCATTTGTTACTTGAATGCTCGCAGAAAAAATAGGACCGTAAAAAAATATGTCTCAAGTTCAGTTCAGCTGACCATGTCAACAAGAGTATCAAAAATCCTTACTGGATTATAACCTCAAATCCCATTCCTGATTAGTTGTCTGTAAGAAAATGCTACCAAAACCCAGCCAAATTAAGTACTCAACTGAGGCAAATCAAAGTTATTGGGAAAAATCAGTATCAAATCTCCTTCATGGGAAATCAACTATACTATTAAAAGATTTTCACTCATCACACCTCCCTAAAGGAGGAAACACCCACCAGTTTTCCTGTATGGGATCAATATGGAGTGAAGCTATGAAAGGGGGGATGTTTTAGAAGGCAGGACAATCTACATTTCTAAAATTAAAATTTACTATCCCTTGGGCCCACACCGACTCCAATCTGAGGTGGGGAGGGCTAACGGAGCAGCAAGGTACAGATACATTTAGTAAGATGGGAGCCACCCGTTCCAGCACGCTGAGGGAATCTGGGCAGGGGTGTCTTAGAACTGAATGTAGTGTCAGTCAGCATAGCTGATGGATCTGTTAGAGAGGTAAACCTAACAGAGCTAACACAGAGAATTTGGATAACACAAACAAGCACCTTCGAAGTCCGTGTCCCGTTTCCTGAGCACTGCAAAATAAGACAGTGAATGCTATAGCCGTTTCACCATAGGCACACTAGAAAGAAAAAGGTTTAGCCACGGAGGGCGCTAAAGGCCAGTCCCTATCAGCTAGTCTGTAACGCACACCAACGTCACTATCAAGCCTGACTGCTGAGCACCTATTCCAGCTGAGTCACCACTACGGTGCTCCTATCTGCATGCAATGGTTTCAGGGGAGACTAGAGTGCTTTAAACCATCAATAAAAAGTAGGGGAAACAAGTCATTCAGAGCCTGCCCCACTTGGGGACACAGATCCTTTTGTCCAGTCTATGAGAAATACATAATACATTTTCAATCTAATGATTTTTTTTTTTTTAAAAAGGGACCCCATACAAAAAAAACCCAACAGAATGCACACAACTAACCTAGAAGACATGATCAAGACACGATTACCTCTAAAGGATGTGTGTGTCACATCAGAGATGTTAGTATAGATGAACACACTGAAGAGAACGTGTGTTACACAAAGTATCCCAGGTTGAAGTTTTAAAAGACAACTTCAAGAAACATAATCCAAGAAAAGCCCAAATTTTCTAGGAATATAAGACTTAAGTTATAAAGCCCTAAAAACACAGGCACATGGTGGAAACACTGATGGGTCTTCTACTAAATGAACACAAACCTTCTGTTAAAAATGGATAATTGAACAAACCCACTAAAGCAAATCATTTTTAACACCCTCATTATAAAGTTCACCACAATAAATTTATCCATCATGAGAGATAACAATCCAACCCCTGCTTATGTTCAAGTCTTGCATTTTTGGCCTTGCGCTGAAAACTCCAAACTCATTCTTAACACACATAGTGCAATGGTGAAATGACTCTCAGCCGCTGGGGGTTTTAAAAACATCAGAGTAAAAATGCTCTTTGCATAGCCTCTTGCCTTAGGAACACCTGCAAGAAAGCCATGTTGTCTGAGACAGAAAGAAAACTGCAAAAGCAGGACACTAAGGAAGCGAAGCCAGATAAAAAGGCAGCAAAGAGACAGCGGTTTCATTTCACAATTTCAAACCTACAGATCTATCTCGCGACTGCTTTCCTAAGACCTCCATGTCGGGTTCTGGAACACATGGTTCCTCCAGGCCTGCAGAGCCCCAACACTTGCTTGAAGCAGCGTGAGCAGTAGCCAGGGGAGCCAGGTAAAAGGACAAGAGCAAAGGGCCTGGTGTGAGGGTGGTGTTATCATACTCCCGGCCAGGGAAGGGCGTGAGGAAAATAAAGACTAGAGATGGGAACACTAGTGTCTTACAACAGACCTGGCAGACACTGGGGTGGAGAGGTCAGTGGTGTCCCTATGTAGTAGCAGGAAGCTGAGATACGTTCTACAGCACGTTCCTACAGAGAAATGGAAAGACAGGGTATGGCAAGGAAAACATTGTCCTCCAAACCAGCATGGGTCATGGGATCTGAAAGTACATCTATGGCATGAGAGTATCAACTCTCTGTTCTCATAAAGAAAAAAGCTCAACTCTTTGTGACTGAGTTTCACATTGACTGGTACTTTATTTGCTTAAAACCTAGACAACATTGTCAACTGGAGAAGAAATTCAGTGTGATATATAGATTGGTCTTGCCATTTAAATTCTAGGGTTTTTTTTTTTGAGGGGTGGAATCCTTGGTAAAATTTTACCCAAGAAACAATAGATACACATATATTTTAAAAACATGAACCATTAGAGAATGAGATCTGAAATCAAGAGTGATTTCAGTTTTGGTGGCCCCTGCCTTTTTTTTTTTTTTTTTAACTTCTTAAAGACTGTCGCAGGATAAAGGATCACTGGCTCTGAGTCTCTTTGAGATAAAATGAAAAACAAAACAAAAAATCCACGCCCTCAAACAAGGTCAGGTAACCCCATTCCCCATACCCTCCCACCGCCAAGATAAAAATATGAATACTTTTAGCAATAAGTCAGAATTTATCTTGACCTCCTACCTGCCTCATCAGTGGAAGTTTAAAGTCATGATTTTCTTTAAAGACGTCTATTCGATACTCATGTATACAGATAATAAAAGCTCATATTAGAGACAACTGATTTTTTTAAAAAGTGCAGGTAGGGAAAGAAGCAATCATTTTTAACTAAAATTCCTCTACACTTTTTGATTACTGTTCAACTTGCTATCATTTAGCAAAAAGCAAGATTTTTATAGTGTTCATCTCAAATCTTACTGCTTTACAGCTGTGGTATACTGTCCACTAAAATAAAAAGATGAAGCAGTCAATCCAGTGATTAATTTGACATGGCTTTCATTGGGGATTGGGGGTAGGGGAGGGTGGCAAAGAGAGGACCAACATACAAAAAGGCAACTTAAACATACAATGGTTTTCTTAAAAAAAAAAAGAAGAAGGGAAAATGTTATTTTCAACAAATGGAAAAAAGCATTCAAAGCCCACGAGTCAAGCCATAGCCAAAACCATGTTTATCTTAAGTAGGTTCTTTTTTTCTTTCTCTCTCTTTTTTTTTTTTTAATAAAATCTCTCCCCAGACCATCATCACTTTTAATCCTCCCCAGACTGGGCTTCATCTTCAGATCCTTCGTCCCCAGACTTTTCAGGTGGAGGGCTGGCAGACGTTTTCTTTTCTGGAGGGCTTTCAGGCTCGTCGTCGTCCTCTTTGGGGGAAGGAGTCTTTTCCTTTGATGCTTTTGAAGCTGTGGGACGACCCACTTTCCCTTTGCCTTTCACTGGACTTGGTGTCACTGAAAGAAGAAAAATACCAAATTGGGAAAGGGAAGAGAAAAAATTGTTTTTAATAAAAATCAGCTATAAAACAACCTGTAAGAACAAAATCTATAAAGACAAAACTCCAACTTACTAAAAACAAAGATGGGCACCGAGGTACACATATACCCCTATAAATCTCTCTCAGATTCCAAACCTGTCAGGATAAATTGTTGCAGTATGCTCTAGTGGTTTTCAATCACTTTTTCCAAAACTGTCATGTTATACCAGCAATAATCCTTGTGACGGGAGTCCCTGGTGATGCAAGTTAAGCGGTTAACGCACGTGGCTGCTAACCAAAAGGCTGAAGGCTCAAGTTCACCCAGAGACTCCTTGGAAGAAAGGCCTAATGATCTTCTACCTCTGAAAAATCAGTCATTGAAAACCCTATAAGTACAGTTTCACGCTGGCACACACAGGGTTGCCACAAGTTGGCAATGACTCGATGACAACTGGTTTAATGCTTGTAATAGAGAAACAGGAGGCTACAGGAGCCACAACAACCTCAGTGCCTTGTGAAACACAGCCTGTCTGATCCAAGTTGTTGATGATCACTTTTCATAGTTCTATCATTCCCAAGAGTAAGAAGTGATGAAGAAAAGGTTTAAAAATTACTGGTTCGATTAGCCTGAATAAATCTCTATGCACAAAAAACAATCCAGCCTTGTGATTTAATTACAAGTTAGTTCTGATGAGGAGAATATCTGGCAGAAACCACAAGGGCACAGAGAAAATGAACCCATGTTGTCCAGAGCGGTTTCATTCTGATAGCAGAGGGGACAGGTTGAGGGTCGGAACATAGACCTTAAATGCATTCATGCAGGTCTGTGTATTTTTCAAAATTTCAAGTATTCACTAGCTGCTGGGGTTTGAGATTGTGATAATGATAGGAAAAAGGGGCATTTATAGCTATGCTGACACAGTGTTTCTACCACCATGCCTGATACAAACAGGTCATTCCCAAATCTTGGGTATGTATAGCAGTAGTTGAAGAACAGGGTTCAGCCTACCAGACTCTTGAAGGGGTCGGAGTCCTTATTTTAATAAAGCCCTACCCTAGACAGCCTTTCCTAGGCATTGAAACAAACAAACAAAAAAAAACCGCTGAAGGGGACCCAGACCAGTTTTATTTGGTAACAAATCATAACCCTTCTCCTACTGAATCTATTTTAAGTGATACTTCTAGGTATACAAGACACGATCCATTTGGAAGTCTTGCATCCCTCCTAAGTACCTGGCAAATGTCAAGACACAATAAAAAATTTCTGTACAGAAAGTTTTATTGGTTCTTGAAATCTCTTACAGCAGTGTTTTAATCTCACTTCTGCACAACTCACCTGTTGCCTTTAGCCTGGGTTTGGGCATTTTTTTTTCTTTTCTCTCAGGTTTGGACTTCTTAACCATCTTTTTGTTTTTCTTTTTTGAACTGCCATAGTCACTGTCATCATCATCTTCCATTAGGAAATCTTCATCGCTGCCGGAATCTTCTAGGGGGAAAGAATTTTAACATCCAACTTAATGTGCACTTTCTTCCATGTGAACAAAGGGAAAGAGTGTTAAGAATGACTGAAGGACTGATTTTGGGAATCAAATGCTTTTAGATTCTACTTGGAGCTAAACTACCAATTTGGTTGGAGTTGTTACTAGCCCCGCCTATAAAGTTGGTTTAGCATTCACCTCACCATAAGGGTTACATGACTTATTTGAAGGACAGATCAAAAGCAGGAAGGGGGTAAGGAGCCCTGGTGGTGCAGTGGTTAAGCACCCAGCTACTAACTGAAAGGTTGGCAGCTTGAACCCACCAGGCACCCTGTGGCAGAAAGACGTGGCAGTCTGCTTCTGTAAAGAACACAACTTTGGAAATCCTGTGGGGCAGTTCTGCTCTGTCTTATAGGGTCGCTATGAGTTGGAATTAACTCAACAGCAACAAGTTTAAGAAACAGAAAGGGGTATCTGAATAAAAATCGAACCATCCAACAACCTTTGGTAGTTGCATCATTGCCGTGTAGTGCGGATGAGATTAGGGAAATGAAATTGAACAGACCTGGTGTTTTTGGTGCAACTATGAATAACTGCAAAAGAAAACCACACGAAACAAAAATACATACATCTAACTAATCTCAGTAACCTGTGAAACATTAAACTAACAGTTTTTAGGGAAAAGGAGAGTGGTCTACATGCCTTCCCCCAGGCCAAAATACAAATCGAAATCACGTAACCTAACACCCATACATGTAACTGTTACTCTAAAAATTGTTCATTCAATATTTGAGTACAAATGGATGTGCCAGTCACTGAACAAAGAGTACAACCATTAGCAATGATAGACAATTGTAATCATGAGACTCTCAGAACCTTTTAAATATTTTAACATACTAATGGCTATCAAAACGGTCATCTCTTCCAATTGGAAGTAACTACCTAATTTAAGGGACTGGCTGTAACATTTAGCAACCTAAAAAATACCAAAGTGATCAAAGACCAGATACTACCATCACAACCAAAGTACCCCAGCCAGTCTCACGTACTCTCCTGGAATGGTGCCTCGTCCTCCTCCTCTCGTTCCTCCTCACTGCCCACGTCTTCCATGAGCATCTCTCTCTGCTTAGAAGCTGCTTTTGATGCTGCCTGCCGTTGCTGGCGCACATTTTTATGGTCTTCTTTTTCATCTTCACTATCCTCTGCAACATCAAAGTCGTCATGACATAATCAGTAGAGTTCTGTGTTTGGTTGAGGAGTGGAAACCCCAACACACAGTGGCCACCACGGGATATGATCTGCAGTTTTATTTCATTCAAAAGGGTAAATTCTGCCTTTTACAAAGAATGAGGTGTGGCCATTTCAATTCAGAGAACTGAGATAAACCTTTACACCACATATTTAGGCCAGTTAGCTAAAAGACCTTTGTACAAGTTTATTAAAACAATTTACTTTCAGAGTACAGTCTATTAATTAAAAAAGTTTCAGCACAGTCATGTTTGTGAGTGAATCTGATGAGAGGGCAAGCTACTGCCTGCTGGCTCTAGATCATGGTTTATTTGTATTAGTTTCTACCTACAGCCCTTTTCCTAGACTTCCAGATTCCCTTATCGTGAAGGGTTAGCTGTTGCTTTTCTGGAAATGCTTGCCACAGTCAGTTCTCAAATCATCACTTTCACTTCCAAAAACCTCATCTAGAAACAAACAGAGGCAGGTAATGAAGCTGACCTTGGCAGACCCCAAACTAAACTCACCTAGTAGTGCTCAATAAGAGTTTCAAATTAGGGCCCACGAGGCAATAAGGCAGATGAATAATAGTGTGTATCATACAATCACAAGATCACTAGATAGCACAACAGGTTAATATAATTTATTTTCAACTTATACAGCCAGACAGCAGACTTGAATAGGAAGGAACGCGAACGGCTCAGTGGAATAAATTTAGAGGAACCTTGTCTACCTTTACACATTAGCTAAACAGCACTCTTGTTTAAAAGGTGATCCAAAAACGCAACAGCAGGAGAATGTAGGTCAAAACTTAAGTGGCTGGGATTGCAACCAATATTTACATACAAAAACAATTTGTATATAAATTTTTGAATCAGAGAAACTAATCCGTGCTGTGAACTTTCACCTAAAACACCCCCCCCCAAAATAAACAAACCAAACCTTAAGTGGCTGTGAGCAGTATGGAATAAACTCTCAATTCTAAAAAGAGGTAATTAAAAAATAAATACCAACAGTAAGTAAAGTCATCAGAATTTAACATTTTTATTTGGTCATGGCATTTCTCATTAATTTATATTTATTCTTTTAAGTTAAAATTCTTAGACAACAGCTCTCTCTGTGGCCATTGTTTCAAAGCACTACTTCCCAAGTCTAAGAGTGAGGTTGAAACTAACTTGTTTGCTTTTCATCCCAGAGTCCATTACTCCCTTTTTTTCATACCAAAACCCTGGTGCCCTAGTGGTTAAGAGCTACTGCTGCTATCCAAAAGGTTGGCAGTTTGAATCTACCAGGTGCTCCTTGGGAAATCCTATGTGGCAGTTCCACTCTGTCCTATAGGGTCGCTATGAGTCCCAATTGACGGCAACATGTTTGGCTTTTTTACTTTATTTTAGCTTATATGTATTTCTGAAAACCCTGGTGGCGTAGTGGTTAAGCGCTGTGGCTGCTAACCAAAAGGTCAGCTGTTCAAATCTGCCAGGCGCTCCTTGGAAACTAGGAGGCAGTTCTACTCTGTCCTATAGGGTCGCTATGAGTCGGAATCGACTCGACGGCACTGGTTTTATATGTATGTCTAAGGAGCCCTGGTGATGCAATGGTTAACTGCTCAGCTGTTAAATGGAAGATCAATCCTTCAAAGCCACCAGCGGTTCCTGGTGTAAAAGATTTCAGCCTAGGAAACCCAATGGGGCAGTTCTAGTCCATCCTGTAAAGTCTCTATAAGTCAGAATTGACTTGAGGCACACAACAACTGATACATATTTCTATTACTCTATTTATCTTGACATCTCTTATTTGTCCATGTTAGTGGTTTTCAATCTTGACTATCCATCAGCATAATCTGTAGAAGCTTTTAAAAAACAAAGCCTCCAAGTCCCACCTAGACTTACTGAATCAGAAATCCTGGGGCAGGACACGTTTTTTTAAAAAGCTTCACAGGTGACTGTAATAGCCATCAGGAATAAGAATCACTGTGAGCTCTTTGAAGATGGGGTATCTTTGTAATCTCAGTATTTCTAACCAAAAACCAAAAAACCAAACCCAGTGCCGTCGAGTTGATTCCAACTCATAGTGACCCTATAGGACAGAGTACAACTGTCCCACAGAGTTTCCAAGGAGCGCCTGGTGGATTCGAACAGCTGACTATTTGGTTAGCAGCCATAGCACTTAACCACTATGCCACCAGGGTTTCTAACAGTACCTGGTAAATAAAACCTGCTTATTAAAATGTCTAATGAATAAATATATGACTAGAATTACACTTATTACATTAAAAATAGTTTACTACCTGCTGAGTGAGAGTCATCCTTCTTGGTCTTCACATCTTTTTCTTCTGAATCCTCACTAGAAGGAGAAAAAGCAAACGCTTATTCTTAGCCCAAAGTCTAAGTGAACACAGATCTGTGGTACTGACTTGAGAACACTGAAGAGTATTTCTTTTTCTGTATTAAATGTTCAAATAGATCCTGAGGAGTGAAATCACTTCCTTTACTTCCCTACCTTGGAATAAGCAAGTTTATCTACTTTAGAATCTAAAACACTGCTTCCAATGGGCCCAAAGAAAAAAAGAATAGCTGGCAACAAAGGCTGCAAATCTCTCACCCATGGCTAAGGCTTGGTTCACAAGAATATTTAATAAGAAAAGATACCCTCTGTGGACAGAGACACAGCATAAGAATACTAAAAATAAATTACATAAAGTGCATATGTTGATGGTAGTAAACTGGGCAAATAAATGGGGCTGATGCAAAAAGCACCTTAAATACAATCATTTAAGGGAAGTGGATTTCAGTTATGCAACCGACAATATTCTGAAAAATTTATCTAAAATGAAATGAATATAAATCTATTAAGTAATTATTTCCTGGTACTTCTTGCTTCTAGCCATTTCCATGCATAGAAACATCAACACACAATTGCCTTGTATCATGGAGAAAATAAAAGTGAACTCAAGACCACTCTGAGAAGTAAAAGAAGTTAAGAGGTTTCAAAGTTTCCATGAAGTTTTTTAAAGCAATTTAAGTCACAAAGATAGAAACTCTATGTCCTTACAAATCTCAGCTCAGGAATCTGGGTTCTAATGCTCCTCCTCAGTGGTAAAATTTTATGATTCCACAAGAATTTTGATGAACAAAAAAAGGGAACTCAAAAATAAAAACTGCATTCATAGCTTTCCCTTCTCAAACAGCAGGTCTCGTAAATCCCTTTGGGTATTTCCCATAATATAGACCACATTCCAATGACAAACTACCGAACCCAAGATTCCTAAGCAATGAGAAAAACCAAACAAATTTCTTTACTAAAAAATGAGTCCAAGACACTTTATCATTCTGAAACTTGTGATTGTTCTATATAAATGTTATAAATGTTGTTGTTCAAAATAAGCATTTAATTCAAAAGTCTACCACAATGACTAAGAACTGTATTATTTTCTACAGTTCTCTTATTATTGAGTTTATTGACATTAATTGGATAAATCCTTCAACCCCATTAAAGTTAAATAACAGCTAAACTTTTAGGTGGAGACAAACAGAAAAATCCATGCAGGACTAGTCTGAGGGAATTAAAACATCTAAGGCACTTAATACAAATGGCAACAAAATTATTTATTATAATCACTTATACTTAGGAAAGAATAATAAAACCAAATGATTGCAACAAGAAAAAATTTAGGCTAGATAAAATTACACTGGTGGTACATTGTGACAGGCCACAAAGGAGTCCATTCCTAGGAGAAATACAGTAAATGAATATTATAACAAAAGACAATCTAGTCCATCTAAAGCTGGACAAATAATGCACGCACACGTAACGCACAACGGGGTTGCGCCGTTGGCAAAAAGTGTGTAACACATGCATTATTTACGTAAAAATACGGTACCATGAAGCATTAAAAGACTTGTTTCCCCCAGTGTAATTTTCTTACTTTTTCTCAAAAGTACATTTCTGAAGTTCTCCAGCAAATATTTGAGGTTAGTGATAAAAACAAAGAGAAAAACAGCAGGTAATGCAGGTATTTAATATTATTATTTCTAAGGACTCAGCACCGTGTAAACTCATAATGGAAAGACTTCTGCCTAGGGCTACACTGTCACTCTACTGATTCTAGTGCTCCAAGGGAAATACTTTAGAACAACTAGCGAGAGATATTATTTTGGTTCTTGTACAGCTCAGTCAACTTTGATTAGTTATAGTATTATTTGGAAGCAGTACAGCCTAATGAGGGGCCCTGGTGGTGCAGTGGTTGAGCACTTGGCTGCTAACCAAAAGGTCGGCAGTTTGAATCCACGAGCAGCAACTTGGAAACCCTATGCGGCAGTTCTACTCTGTCCTCTAGGGTCACTGTGAGTTGGAACAGACTCGACAACAACGGGTTTGATAGTAGCCTAATACTAAAAAAGCGACTTTGGAATCCAACAGACATGGTTTCAAAAGCTGTTCCTCCATTTGCTGAGCAATCGCAGTTAACTCACAGAAGCTCTCTAAGTTAGTATTACCTACTCTAGTAGAGGTGTTGTTAGACTAGAGACTGGCACATAATATTCCTAAATGGTGGTGGCTATCATCATCATCAGCACCACTACCACCAAGTCCTGAAGTTACGCTACACTGAGTATGAGTCTCTGTGTGTGTATCCTTAAGAGCAGTCCCATGAGGCAAAATTATTAAAAATTAATGAACTCGTTTGTAAAAGTGAGGGAAAGGAAACTACCCTGAAATGATTTAATTATTTAAACAAAGGAGAACTGATTATGAGACAGTAACCTCAGCAGGCTATACAATTTAGGTTCTACCAGCTTTAGTTATGATTCTGCCAAGGATCTGTGACTGAATAAGATAGGCCAGTTATTCTTTGCTATCAGCACCATGAAGTTGTCAACACTAACACTAAGTAACAAATTACACACTTAAATAACTTAACCTTTCTGCCTATGTTCAGAGGTTTAAAGCAGCAGCAAGGCATTCCTGGAGACTACCTCGGATTCACGGCTGAGCCCCAGTAAGCCTCACGACCTTAAGGAGGCTATCCATCTAGATTCAGAAGCACTGCCCGAGAGCACATGAAATACGCAGAACAACGCTATGTGGCAATGAGCACTTCCCGAGAGTCTGTGGAGATTCCACCAACCTAGAGATCAGAGACTGCCCTCATCTCAGAGCGGCAACAGTGTAAGCAAGAATAGAACAACAGTATCTCTTACCTATCTTCCTGTGAATTCTTTCCAGATCGTCTCTTATTTTTAGCTTCTCGGGGAGATGATCGGATTTTCTTAGCTGGAGGGCCCGAATCTCTTCCATAATCTTCATCTAAACCAATCATGTTTCAAATTCAATTTACTTTATATTATGATTTTTACATGTAAAAATCACCACTGCACTTATGAGATGATTATCTTGCATGCTATTTAAGTGGTGAGAGGGGCAAGTTTTCCCAAATAATTTTCTTTCTTATTTTTAAATTCTTTTCCACCCCAGTCCTACCACCTTAACTATTTCCATTTTTGTATATCTAGTCCTCATGTACGTATTTTTAACTTATTTGTGGGATAAAGGACTTAGTTTTACCCCCAAGTAGGCAGCCTTCGTCCTTAGCTCCAGAGAAGTGACCCTTGGAGTAACTGGGGTGCCTTGGTCTGGGACTTCCAAGTCAGACCTGAGAAATCTATGCTGGCAAGAGGTGGCTCGCTGGACCAGCAAAGACTAGCCTCAGGAGGCATGAGTTAGCCTATCATTCAGAACTAGTCGATAAAGTCCTGAATACAGAGGCTCAGAGAGAACATCCGTTCTCTGTAGAGTAGCAACGACCCTGGGACTTGGAAGGTAACCGCTGGGAACCTTCCCAGACCTCGCCCTATGCATGTCTTTGTTTGTATCCTTTTAGGTTATAATGAATCTGTAGTGCTAAGTATAGCATACTCTCTCTCATGAGGTCTGCGAGTTGTTACAGTGGATTATCAAACTCAAAGGGGTAGTAGGAGCCCGCAGATCGGAAAGGAAGGGTGTAATATGGACTCCGGAGCCTGCGGCTGGCATCCTAAAGGGGTAGTGGGAAACCAGCCCCACATTTGTGGCCACGGGTCAGCAGGCTGGGGTGTCATGTGGACCCTCCAAACTTGCGGCTGGGTCTGCCTATTTGCCAGTCTGAAGGATGGTGTCCTTTTAACTTGTAAGCTCTGACCTGGGTAGCTAGGGTCCGAGAGTGCTACAGGAGCAGCTAGCGAAGAGGATGGAGAAATAGACTGGATCAATCTCCACATTTTGGGGATTGGATTCATGCTGATCCTTGCCATGCAAAATCTATAGCCAAATAACGCTTATCATTTCAGAACATACCTTTTTAATTTATTAAAGATCTTCCCTGTTTCAACATCCTTACATTTATTTGAAAGTTTTTAGAGTAATACGGTTATATTTAAAACACTTTAGAAAGAACCTACAATTCTGCAACCCTAACACAATTATTGTTATCAAGTAAATTGCATTTAATCTAAGGTCTTAAATGTAGCATACCCTGGCACTTAAGGAAAATTACTACCAATTTCAAAAGCCCTATAAAACTAGAGAAAATTACCTAACAGGTGAATATTTCAAAAAATATTTATTGCACTATTATGTATAAGGATAAGAAGCTGGAAGTAGTCTGGCTATTTAGCAATAATGGAATGACTGGGTACCTTATAAATTCCACAGTATAATATTATACAACCATTAATAGGAATTTTTCAAATAATTTTTAATAAAATGAGAAAAATATTGTAAGTGTGTGTGTGGGCGATACAAAAGGCTATAGAAAGATCTCAGCTACATTTTTAAAAGGAAAAAGATAAAAGGCTAGCAGTTAATAACAAAAAGGTTAAATGACCATTTGCTGGCTAAAGGGCCTTGAGTAATACCTCTGCCTGTTTCCTTACCTGTAAGATGGAAATAATAATATGTACCATTACAACAGGATTGTTATAAGGATTAAATGAATAACCATAAGGATTTAGAATAATTCCGGGCACATAGCAAAGCATTTAATAAATGTTAGTATTACTTTCAGGAGGTAGGATTGTATATTTCTCTTCTTTGTATCTTTCTGCATTTTCTGAGTTTTCTCAAAAAGCACACAATATTTTTATAAAGTTGTTAGATTTAAAAGAAATAAAGACAGAAAATAAAAAAGTAAATTAAAAACCCCCCTTGAGTCTATGCATCTGAAAAATAGTAAGGAGATTAAGAACACAAAAAACCCCTTTATGCCTATGGTTTTAAGACATATTACTCACTCTGTAATAAATGAGTTCACAAAGTTGTTTCACAGAACAGACTCTCCCCTTAGTTACTTTACTGTGCAAGAACTTAACCACCAACACAAGGTACAACTTTACTTGGATTATAGCAGGAGATATTTTAAGTAACAAACAATGTATCAGAATTCATGGACATTTAAACTTTGGACTCTGAAACTAGGTAAGAAAAAATTATCGAAATATTTATTTTCAATGATTTACCAAGGTAAAGTTAATCCATGCAAGTTCAACTTTTGTTTTGCCTGACACAGATCTTGATATAATTTGCATACATAAAAATTTTAAGATAAAATGTATTCCAAAAGCATGACTTTTAAGAAAGTTATATAAGCTGGAGATTCTCCTACTAGTCTGTCCAACTCACAATGAATTGAAATCACAAAACTTACCAGCATCATCAGATTCCTGAAACTGTGAATAATCAACGACCTTCCTATTTCTGTTGAAAGAGAAACTCTAATTAATCACGATAAAAATAAAAATGTTGGACTTCTAAGATATCAGAAACATACATTTCTATTTCATAAACAAACTAGCTCTCCAAAAAGCAGTTTCTCAACAGCCACCCCCAACCCAGCCAAAATACTTCTTTAGGCATCTGAGATTAACCTGACAGTGAAAGTAAAACGTGTTTTTTTAGAAAATCACTTAGGATGCAGCGTATCGACCACATGGCAAACAGTTCTTCATGGCTCTTTAAACCCATACTCCACTACCATGGAAAAAAGCTGACCTGTGAACACCGTCGATCATTTTGTTAAGGCAAAGTGCCACTTGAAATAAACCAAAGGTATTTTAAGCTACAATTCTTATGTTGCTCATCTCAGTGATAGCTCAAATCCCATTTTCACCGTCAAAACCACCTCTCATTTCCCACAGCACAAGTACAAAAAGCAGCAAAATGAGTCAAATCACACATACATTCATTATATTTACAGTGATATCACATGTGCACAAGTCAAAATCGAAATGCTATTTCTTACTGCTGTCTACACACACACACAATAAGATTATTACTAAGTTTGCATGACAAAAGCAAAAACTTAATAGAATACAGTTACATTATAATCCACAAGGAGTTCCTGGGTCCTGCAAACAGTTAACTACTTAGTTTCTAATCAAAAGGCTGGAGGTTCCAGTCCACCCAGAGGCACCACAAAAGAGAGGCCTGGCAATCTACTTCTGAAAAACCAGCCACTGAAAATTCTACAGAGCCAGATTCTACTCTGACACATACATCAGATGACCATGAATCAGAATCAACTCAAGAGCAACTGGTTATGATGCACAAACGATTTATGACGACAGTAAGTTAAGACTTACGCAGAAGGGAAAGGAAGTATATTAATAGAATATTAACACAATATATCCACCCAAAAGATGCTTTTTATTAATGGATCTGTAAATGAAAAAATATGAAAGCCTCACAAATTTATGTATCTACTTGACTCGAAATGATTTTAAGTACTTCCTACTAGGTAATGGGGCCCTGGTGGCACAGTGGTTAAGAGCCTGGCTGCTAACCAAAAGGTAGGTAGTTTGAAGCCACCAGCCGCTCCTTGGAAAACCCTAAGAGGCAGTTCTATTCTGTCCTATAGGGTCGCTATGAGTCGCAATCAACTCGATGGCAACAGGTTTGGTTTTTTGGTTTCGTGCTAGGTAAAGCATCTTTAACCATCCTCAACAAATCTTAACTTCTGTTTACCTATTTCACATTCCAAATCTAAACGTTTAAAATTCCTCTCCTTGATATCACATACACACACTTCCATGTTAATATCTAAACAGCATGGCACTCAAAAGAGCCACAGATAAAAGACGCACTGTAACTGTAGGCCTCCACGGATACAGAACAGTGAACTCTGAAAGGATCAAGATCAATATGCCACCAATCACACTTAAACCTGAGCAGAGGGACATTCCTGTGTTGTAGACTAAAACACCGCTGAAATTCCAAGGCACGATGGCCAGAATGCAAGCACCAGTCATCTTCTGTCTTAACATGCAGAGCTGATTTGGGTGGGGTAAATTCTGAAAACATGATTGGGATTTAAATGTAGAGGAAAGTAGAGGTAGATTTGGCTTCCAAAGGAAAAAGACTCTTAAGCATTTGTATTTTTTTTTCTTTAGCAGATCACTAAGAATTATCTTTTCACTTTATTCTCTCAATAAGTCAAAATGCAAAACCATAAAATAAGCTTAACTACATGTTTTAAGAAAATGAGTTTCTATTATCAAGAATACCATAATATTAGGAAACTTAATTTCAAAATTATGACTATTAAAAACCTAGTATTTATTGGGCTAGTGTGCAAATGCATGCTCCGGCAGAACACTGACCGTTAACGACAAACGCCAGGACAACAGGGTTACGATCACAGAACCAAGAGAAGAAAAGCATCCAGAAGAGGGAGTGTTTAATTTTAATTTCTAATAATTAAAATACAGGTTCTGAACTTGCAAGTATAATTCTAGCTTATTCCATACCCGTGGAATCACAACTAAAATATCATTTATTTCTGGGTGCCACATGTTAAAAAAAAAAAGATCATACAAGAATACGTAAGGGAGGGCAACTAGAATGATGAAGGATATGCCATTTGAAGAAGAGGATGAAATGGGAATTTCTACCTGGCAAAAGGGAAGGCAGGTGTTAATTCCTTAAGGCTCTGAAGGAATAGATGAGCCTGCTTAGCAACCAGATTGAGTGAGTTCTACATATGGAACCTTCTAAGTCTGCTAATGATGGTTACTTTCTTAGTCCACCCTTAGAAACACCCCAGGACAATACTGTATAAGGAGCTCTGGTGGTATAATGTTGAAGTGCTTGGCTGCTAACTGAAAGATCAGCAGTTCTAACGCACCAGTGGCTCCACGGGAGAAAGACCTGGTGATCAGTCCCATAAAGATTACAGCATTGGAAACCCTATGGGGCAGTTCTACTCGGTCCTAGGTCAATGAGTCAGAATCAACACAACAGTAAACAAAAAGAACCCTGGGTTCTGGTCCTAGTTTCCAAGCAAGTCACTACTTTCTCAGGGCCTCAGTTCCTCTTGTGTTGGAACTGATGACCTAAGTTGCCTGACAGATCTAAAAGTCAGTAATTCTATAAAGTTAAATAACAACAATTATTAAAGTTTTTAATAAGAGATTATTTTTCCAATCACAAATGGTCAACTCCCCCGTGCACACTCCCCATTTTAACATATATCTTCACACACAGCCCATTTCTGGTATAGCGCAAGGTAAAAAGTAGGTACTCAAATTTTTTCTGAACCTTTTTTGCTCTTACACAAAAAACTGAAAAGCGGGAATGAGAAAAACCCAACTGCCTATTCACTGGGTCCTTTCCACTAAACCAGATTTAGCAGCCACGTCTGACACTTGACTCAAACTGAGTTCAGGGATAACTAAATTTTTGTCACATGACATACAATATATAGACAATTAAGGGAAAAAACAATACAGCCTAAGGAACAAGAGATAGGAAGGGGAAAAGATTAAATTTAAAGAGCTATGTCAGAAGTCTAATTTGTAACATCCAATCTCCTTAAAGTCTTCTAAGATCATACCTCATCTCTTGCCACTTGTCTCCCAAGCAACCCAGGAAGTCTGTAGCTCCTCCAATCCTGTTGTTTCTCACACCTCCATCCTGCTGCTCTACGGTCCGGAATGCCTTGATATCACTCCCACTCATATCACATACAATCTTACCTCCTCTCATCATCCTCAACCTCTTGCTATGTAATCTATGGAAACCCTGGTTGCATAGTGGTTAAGTGCGACAGCTGCGAACCAAAAGGTCAGCAGTTCAAATCTACTAGCTCCTTGGAAACCCTTTGGGGCAGTTCTAATCTGTCCTATAGGGTCGCTATGAGTTGGAATCAACTCGATGGAAATGGGTTTGGTTTGTTTGGTTTTCTTAACGCAATCTACTAAATGTCTGTTTTTCCCATTAAATGGGAGCTTCTTGAGGACAGGGGTTGTCTCTTCTTCATTGGGAACACCAAATTCAAGAAATGTGTTCGGTAAGTGAATGAATGCGGTCATCTTTAAATGCTAATGGGGAGAAAGAAAGAAAATTTAGATAGATAAAAGATCTACGGTAATGAGGGTCATTCATAGTAACTCATTATAATGACTTGTAATAATAGTTTGGTTTCTTTCCCAAACTATATCCTAACTTTTAAAGATGCGTATTCAAAACAGTACACTATTTCCACTACTTGAAGATTCGCCATACTTGCTCATTCTGATGAGTGTGATCCTATGTACACTGGACATGCAAAACACATTTTAGGGTGGAAACACAACACTTAAGGGTAATTATTTAAACCCAAGGGCATGCAAGGTTTACTTCTTGTTGAAAGCAAGGAAACATTCTTACCTTCCCAAAATACCATAACTTAAACTAAACGCCAAAGCTAAACTAACTCTTCAGTGTAAAATGAGTATCAACACCTAGAACTGTAGGGCGACACAAAATTCCAATACAGCATAGAGGTTAAAAACATAGATTTTTGGATTGGGCTTAAATCATGGCTCTGCCACTTATTAGCTGTATGTCCCTAAGCAAGTTACTTCCTCCTGAACTTCAGTTTCCTCACCTGTAAAATAGGAATAACAACACCTATCTCTCATGGTTCAGAATAAGTGAGATAATAATAGGTACTCAGTATATAATACGTACTTAGTGCGAAGCATAAAATAAGTAGTAAATAGCAGCTGTCATTACTTGTCTGTGTGGAACTAACTTGTTCCACCCAGAACACCACTACAGTTTTGAACATACACAATTAACATTCTTAATTATTTAGATATGATGATTAAGTGACTCAGTTTTTAAATATGCACATCTTTAATTACTGGTTCGACTACCACTTAAGGTCCCTAAAACCCAAAAAAAAAAAAAAAAACCCAAACCCAGTGCTGTTGATTCGGTTCCGACTTACAGCGGCCCTATAGGACAGAGCAGAACTGCCCCACAGAGTTTCCAAGGAGCGCCTGGTGGATCTGAACTGCTGACCCTTTGGTTAGCAGCCGTAGCACTTAACCACTAGGTGGCACAAATCGTTTGTACCCGGAAGGCTAACCTAAAGGTTGGTGGCTGCAACCTACCCAGTGGCAGGTGAAAAAAAGGTCTGGAGATCGGCTTCTGTTAAGATTACAGCCAAGAAAAACCTATGGGGCAGATCTATTCTGTAACATAGAGTCACCATGAGTTGGAATCAATTCGACAGCAACTAACAATCACCACCTCCTAGAACGACTGACTTAAAAGCTTTCTTGCTATTTCACTGAAATGTAACTAAAAAAAAAAAAAAAAGCTGGCATCAAGTCGATTCCAACTCATAGAGACCCTATAGGACAGAGTAGAACTGCCCCATAGAGTTTCCAAGGAGCACCTGGTGGATCTGAACTGCTGACCCTTTGGTTAGCAGCTGTAGCACTTATCCACTACACCACCAGGGTTTCCAAAATGTAAAAGTAATACCAAAAAACCTCCCTACTTCTATGTTAACGTTATTTTTAGCTTTATGGTAAACTTTTCAGGTTACTGTTTTGGCCAGAGAAAGTAGCAGTAGTAATTATTTTACAGCCATCATGCAAGTTAGACCAATTTCCATCATTCAAATCAACTGGAGTTTGTTCTTAACAATCCTAAAAGGTTGAGAACTACTGTAACCCAGTAAGGAAATGTTTAAATGCAAAATACAGGAAGACAAAAACTTCAGTTCCGTGCTTGCTTTTACTTTAAAAGCTGATATCATCTCTTATCTGGGTTCTGAACATACCTTGGTCCTCATAAAGAACTAACTTCTGGATGATCCCCAGAGGGCTCTGAAATGGGAAGCCCCCCACCTCTGTATCTGTTTAAGGTGCAAAAGTGAAAAGTTAAGTGGGAAACTGGACAAAGAACCCTAAAAGATCTATTTGGCACCAAACGTAGATAACTCACACTATAAAGAAGTTTACAAGCAACAGAATCTTTTCTTCCACTCTTAATCATCAGCTTCTTTCTACTGACAAGTATACCCAAAGAATGCTTTTTCTGATAGTGCAACTATCTAAGATCCAAGCAATGATATTCTTGATATGTAAATCAACATCCTGAAGAGTCACAGTATTTTGGAGATAAAAATTACCTTGCTTTGAAATGATCTCATCTACCACCCTTAATCTACAGATGAGAAAGCAGATGAGGCCCTACAATCTAGCTCTACTTTATAACAACTCTTCACATCAGAATATGGAAAAATAAACTATCTCAAGCAAGCTGCAGGTAGAAGAGAAAGGCTGAACAATGAACTGTCAAACACAAACCCACAGGTAATTACTGACATCCTAAGACTTATACTAAACAGCACAAAATCACTTTCTCAAGTCAAATGCAGGAATCTTTTAGACCACCTACTACATTATTTAGCTCGATCAAGGTGGCTATACTTCCACCTTTACCTTGAAGAAATTATAGTTTTGGCCAATGTGAGGAAGAAAAAAAAAAAACTTTGCTAACTTGTAGAATTTAACAAGTTTTTCATTAAATACTTAAAATGCAATTTCCAATCTGAGTTTTGAGAAACCGAAAATAGACAACATAGCTCTTTTCACTAATCACCTAGGTGGTAAACATCTCAGTTCATCAGAATCCTGAAGGTCTTGTAGAACAACCTTTCTCAGTCACACCCTATTACTGGGTCATGAAATCAATTTGTTGGTGTATAACCAGCATTTTAAAAGAACAAAAAGCAAAGAGATAATATGAGGGGGAAAAAAAAAAGCACTCATTTCAGGTGTCTGTGCTCAAGTGGGTAGAGAATTGCAACGTAAAATGTACTTCCTAATGGAGCGCCATCAGAAAAGTTTGACAGACGCTGCTTTAGAATAAAAAGTGGGCTGCAAAAAGAGCCCTCCTAAGTAGTTTTTGGCTTTACTTTTATAAAAAATGATTTGATTGACCCATGGCCACAAAAGAATGACATCTCTTCCCATTTTAATCTCTTATTAAAAAAAAACTTTTTTGCTAAGCTTAAGCACTCATAAGGACTATGTAAGTTTGGTGAGTGGTGGGGCAAAGGGGAGAAATGATGGCATAAGGAGTATATTGGACTTTGTTGTCAGGTGCTGTCGAGTTGCTTCCAACTCAGAGTGACCCTACGTATAATCTTATCCAAATTTTGTATCCTGTCAACAAATCAGGGGATGGCTGAGAACCTCTCATGATCTCTCAAGGCAGCCCATTCTAAGAAAACCCCAGTAATTAAATAATTCCTCATAATGAGATGAAATCTGCCTCTAATATCCACTCATTGGTTGCAGGTCTACCTTCGGGGATTATCATGGTCTAAATCTAATTAATCCCTCCTCCACAGAGCAAATTTAAAGGACAGTTTCCACTATTTCATCCAGGATAAATGAACCCCAGTATTGGGTTCATTTAACACCTCCCAATGCATTGGAAACCCTGGTGGCGCAGTGGTTAAGTGCTACGGCTGCTGACCAAGAGGTCAGCAGTTCAAATCCACCAGGCACTCCTTGGAAACTCTATGGGGCAGTTCTACCCTGTCCCATAGGGTTGCTATGAGTCAGAATCGACTCGACGACAGTGGGTTTGGTTTTGGGAACACATGTTTCAGGAAACCCTGGTGGCGTAGTGGTTAAGTGCTATGGCTATTAATCATAAGGGTCAGCAGTTCGAATCTACCAGGCACTCCTTGGAAACTCTATGGGGTAGTTCTACTCTGTCCTATGGGGCTGCTATGAGTCGGAATCGACTCAACGGCAATGGGTTTGGTCTTTTTGGTAAATACATGTTTCAAGCATCCTCTCAATTTAGATGTTTTCCTCCATACCACACCCAATTCTGTAAAGGTCGCCAGGTCCTGGGGTAGTGCAAACCTTCGCTTGGCTATTAATCATAAGGATGGAGGTTCGAATCCACCCAGAGCAGACTTGCTGAAACGTGAAGTTGCCATAATCGGAATTAACTTGACAGCAATGTTTTTAAAATCAAGTAGTGTTGGAACAAAACATTAACAATATGGTTAAAAGGAGGAGGGGGCACATCAGGATTATGACCTTCCTCTGACTGTTCTATACTTTTACTAATGCAATCCAAGATCCTGTTTGCCTTTTGGGCTGTTAGTAGACTTGATATTGCAATTCCAGTAACTAAAACCTCCTTTTCTAAAATCTAAGACCCTTTTTTTATCCTGACACAGTCATTTCATATTACTTACCTTTCCCAACTTCATATTATCTGCAAATTTAATCACCATGCCATCAATGTCTTCATCTAATTCATTAATAAAAAGATAGGCCAAGAACAAAGCCCTTTAAGGCACCACTGGAAATATTCTTCTAGGTTGACAACAATCTATTAATCAGTCCTCTCTGGGTATTAAGGCACACATCCATCACACTGAACTATCATTCTGCCTGCATTTCTCCATCTTATCCACAAGGAGGAAACCCTGGTAGCATAGTGGTTAAGAGCTACGGCTGCTAACCAAAAGGTCAGCAGTTCAAATCCACCAGGTGCTCCTTGGAAACCGTATGGGGCAGTTCTACTCTGTCCTATAGGGTCGCTATGAGTCGGAATTGACTCGACGGCAATGGTTTTTGGTTTGACCCACGAGGACACCTTATGTGAAGCTTTGTTGAAATCCTTGTTAAAATAAGAAACGAGTATTTTTACAGTATTCTGCCCAATATGTTTTTTAAAAAGGAAATGAATTCATTAAATTAGTGATTGTTAAAACTTTTTAGCAATAAGCCCTTTTTGTGCAAACAAAATCTTCCCAAGAACTACAAAATAAATCAGCTAAGTAAGAGTAAATGCAGAACTTTTAAGAGGATAAATTTGTTTTACGACTTCTAATTTTTAAAATATTCATCACTACAGAATTTTCTGTGTTCTATCCAAATAAATTTTCTATGGGTTTCCTGATCAGATAAGTCTGGATATTATCATTTCTTGCTAACCGAAAGGCTGGCAGTTTGAGTCCATCCAGAAACACCTCAGAAGAAAGAAGAGCCACCGGAAACACCATGAAGCACACTTCTACTGACACACATGTGGTTGTCATGAATTGCAGTGGACTCAATGACAACTAGTGGTTTAAACATTCATGAAGAATATCAATGTTAAAAACGTTGAAAATTCTGTACTAAAGACACCTGCCTAACTTTGATTTCTAAAATTACCTATAAAGATTAAATTTGAATCCAATGTCTGAGATATATTTTAATGCCAACATTATGAAGACTACTGACCTACACAACAGGTTTTTTGTGAACACATCCTTTTGTTAATGTTTATGATAATTACAGAAATCTGGTGACATAGTGGTTAAGAGCTATGGCTGATAACCAAAAGGTCAGCAGTTCGAATCCATCAGACGCTCCTTGGAAGCCGTATGGAGCAGTTCTACTCTTTCCCATAGGGTCGCTATGAGTCAGAATTGACTTGAGGGCAACTTAAAAAAAAATAATTATAACAGCAGCTTCCACATGCCAGATACTTTACCTAAATTCTCACAATAATTTCATAAAGTGAGCTAATTAACATTTTAATTTTATAAGGTAACTAATGCTCAGAAAGGTTAAATAACTTTCTACTACTGCCATTAAGTGGCAAAACTGACTTTCCAACCCAAGCCCACCCTACCATATACCTCCACACGTTACTGTTGATGCCACCTCTCAAACCTTCCTAAGTATTCACAAATCCAACCTTTCTACAGAACTGATGCCATTTCTGTATATAGCTACTTCCTCCTCTTTAAAAATTTGGGACATTTACCTCTCCTCACTCTTCTATTCCTCAAAGATTACCGTTATGAAATCTCATGTGCCAAATTTTGTCTGGATGTAAGAATGTTAGTTCATCAAGGCTAGGATAAAAAAACAAAACAAAAAAACACCTAAACTTGTTGCCACTGAGTCTGTTTCAACTCATAGTGACCCTCTTAAGTCCCAAGAACCAGAGGTCACAAGCCATTAAGTGGTAAAGCCAATTTTCCAACCCAAGCCCTCCCAACCACATACCCTGAACTAAATTCAGGGTACGTAATTTCTTACAATTGCTTCAGTTATCTTGAGCTTCAAGTTCCTTGTACCTAAGATAGGTACTGCCTTGAATATATTTTATATCATTCTATTATTTACATTTAAAGTATGAATTAGAAAACAAGGTCACAAGAAACAAAAATGTAAAAAAGAAAAAATAAGTTTCTATTTGCAGAAAAGGGAAGGGTAAAGGATTTCTGAATGAGCCAGGGAAATCTGTTTACTAGACAGCTGTTACAATCCCTTACTAAATATTAACTTGCTAATGTTATGTCCAAATGAATAAATTTTAACTCTCATATGGTACTGCTTATTCCCGACTCACTATTTTACAATTTACAAATGTTATATTCAGTTTCACCACATTCTCTCCAGATAAGAAAATACTTCCTTTCAAATATTTAAAATTTAATACAAATTTTAGTGAGTATACTAAGATACCAAGTGTGCTAGGTTAGATTCTTCACAACATATGCAAATGGGGAGAGGCCTCAAGTGGGTGAGACTAAACCAAAAATCAAACCAAACACACTGCTGTTGAGTTGATTCCGACTCACAGCAAACCCTACAGGACAGAGTAGAACTGCCCCATAGAGTTTCCAAGTAGTGCCTGGTGGATTTGACCTGCCGGCCTTTTGGTTAGCAGCCATAGCTCTTAACCACCATGCCACCACGGTTTCCAAAGGGGGTCTCAGATGTGCACATTATTACTAAGAAGTTCTGCTCTGCAACAAAGGGTCTCAGAAACCTCATTGCAAAGCTTCCAAATTGTCTTAACCCAATCACTAGGGATAACCTCCAGTCTGACAGGCTCACTGACTAGTTATACATAATAAACGAGACTGCAGGTTTTGGGAAGGGTACGGTTTAAGTGAAAATCAAATGAAGTCATGTCTTGATAGGCTCAAAGCAAAGTAGGATTGCATGTAAAAGGCATCAGCATCAGGCCTGGACTGTGAAACAGACTTACGGTTCTACGGAAAAGAGTTAAGTTTGGTGTGAAACGTTGGGCCCAGCAACCTCTAATCTGAGGCTTTGCACCTGAATGGTAAATTAAGGCTAGTTATGTGTCAAAACGAGTTAGATCTTCCCGAAAAAAGTCCAACATTTCATTTTTACTGATATAATTTCAAACAGCAATGTTTATGACAGTCTCTGATTTTAGAGAAGCAGTAAGAAATCAGTAGTCACTCAAAGGGTGTTTGGTTGTTATGGCTCTCTACAGATGCAGCCCGCCCTTGAAATAAAGATAGCTGTCTTTATCTGTGCCTGTTATTCATTCCTAAAGCATAGCAGGGCAGACTTTTACTTTCTCAATAAGTTCGTCTTCTGGGCAATCTGGTCGTGACAGATGAAGGATACTGCACTTCAACCAAAGGCAACGGGAAGGAAAACGCTTTGAAGATGACCTTGCTGAACAGGCAGATCTGTTTCAGGTTATCACATCCAATTAAAAATACCCAACATCCAGATGAAACACTCTTGGACAGCCTGCGGTTCCTTCACGTAAAGTATTTCAAAGACTGACAATTTCAAAACAGGAATATGGTTAACATTTTAGACTCAAGACACTGAGTCACGTGGCTGTTTACCAAAACCTACTGCCGTCCAGTCGATTCTGACTCATAGCAATCCTGCAGGACAAAGCAGAACTGCCCCATAGAGTTTCCAAAGAGCGCCTAGTGGATTTTTACTGCGGACCTCTTGGTTAGCAGCCGTAGCACTTAACCACTACGCCACCAGGGTTTCCCATGGCTATTTCAATAGCAGTTATTTAAAAATAAGGCCCCTAGGTGGCGCCAATGGTGTGCGCTTCAATACTAACCTAAAGGTTGGCGGTTTGAGCCCACGCTGCCTGCCAGGAAATAAAGGCCTAACGATCTGCTTCCACAGTGTACAGCCAAGACAACCCTATGGAGCGGTTCTGCTCTGTAACACAGGAGGTCACCACAAGTCGGAATCGACTCGAGGGAACCAGGCTTGGCATTTTGGGTTTTATTTTAAAATACGGCAATACAATTCTGTAACAATAGGTTCCACTCACTAGATCTAGATAAACCAAAACAAACCTGTTGCTACCAAGTGGATTCCCACTCAGCGGGGCCCCAAGTGTTTCAGAGTGCAAGTACACTCCATAGGGTTTTCAGCGGCTGTGATCTTATGGAGCAAACCCTGGTGGTATAGTGGTTAAGTGCTAAGGCTGCTAACCAAGAGGTTGGCAGTTCAAATCCGCCAGGTGCTCCTTGGAAACTCTATGGGGCTGTTGTACTCTGCCTTATGGGGTCACTATGAGTCGGAATCAACTTGATGGCAGTGGGTTTGTTTTTTTTTGGTTATCTTTTGGAGGAAACCCTGGTGGTACAGTGGTTAAGTGCTACAGCTGTTAAGCAAAAGGTCAGCAGTTCAAATCCACCAGGTGCTCCTTGGAAACTCTATGGGGCAGTTCTACTCTGCCCTATGGGGTCGCTATGAGTCGGCATCGACTCGACAGCATCAGGTTAATCTTATGGAAGTAGGTTGCCAGGCCTTTCTTCTGTGATATCACTGGGTAGATTTGAATTGCCAACCTTTTGGTTAGTAGCTGAGAGCAAACTTTTTGTGCCACCTGGAGACCTAGATAGTAATACACGATTCAGAACAAAACAAAGGGATGCCTCAGTTTGACCAAAGTGGTCCTACACTTAAAGATTTGTTCCTATTGTGCACAACATGGGCATCTCCTAGGTGCTGTCTCTAGTCTCAACAACTCAAGATGCCAAGAAGCTACTTCTGAACCTGGAGTAATAACATGTCACATTTATTTCCATCTTTACAGCTAAGAATTTTTCTTACATGCAAATATAAGTACCTATTCACAGTACACTAACTTTATGGTATTAAATTTAAGCAGCCAAAGTTTCCAAAACAACCCACCTGGCCATGCAAACTGTAAATTGCACAACTCCAGAGGGAAACCATTTACAGTCTATAATGCAGATGGTGTCATGGAATTGCACCGTACTCTGGCCTATTTTACATTTTTTGGGACAAGTGATCAAAAACAAAGCACTAAACTATTTGAAAGTGGTTTTCTCCTTCATAATAAACAGTACTATTATTAGAGCTGGGAGAAACCTGTGATTTATAAACACAAGGTGCTATTATTCTAACAGTTCAACATCTCCAATTGCTAGGCAGGAACCTAAGTTTTGGTTCTCAGGGTTTTTGCTGTGCCATGCTACCACCTCCCAGGAGTTTTGTTATTGCTAATGAGACCACACCAAAAATTCAAACACTTAGTTCATAACCTTTGTCAAGTGAAATCAATTTTAATTTTAATTTCCTTCTAATCCTAATGTACTATTTAATGAGTTTAATAATAGTTGAACTTTTTTAAATGCCATGATTTTCTCTTTTAATCTTTTAATATGAATTACAGTGATAGGTTTTTTTTTTTGTTCCTGGGATAAACCCTACTTGATCACGACATATTTTTAATACACACTGGGTTCAGCTACCTAACATCCTGTTTGGCACTGTGCCAACCATAATTTTATGTGAAATGAGCCTGTAATTCTCTTGTATTGTCCTTTAGGAGGCTTTGGATATCCATTCATTCATTTTAGTCAGGGGACAATGCCCTTGCATTACAGATTTTATAAAGTTAAAACAATATACCTAACATCCATATTACCTTTCCCCAAAAACCTCATAGTAACCACCTTCACTGTTTTTTCCTCTCCATTCAGGTGTATCCTCCTTTAATCCCTTCATTCCCATATTCTATTTCTTCCAAAAAATTATTCAGTTCTCCACCTTCCTCCCTGAAGTTCACTTTACTTTTGAAATAATCTTCACAAAAGTCCTATTACGAACTGTAACCCCTTCCAAAGACAAAGTGTGCTATCACCCCAAGAGTAACACCCTGCAGCTGTAAGTCACACAAAAAAGATCACGCAGGCTTTGGGTTGGCCAGACTCTGGAACAGTTAGGTAAACTTGGGCCAGTTACTTAATTTAAGCCTCAGCTGCCTCACCCGTCAAACGGTAATACAAACTTTGCTTGAAGACTTGCTGCAAGTTTTTGAAGTAATATATATAAAGTATCTGGCAGAATATCTGGCACGTGAGACCTGCTCAGTAATAGCTCTAACAAGTTTGGAGTGATTTCTAAACCTGAAGGCTGAGAAAGGAGTATTTACTGTTAAAGGTTCACAATCCCTGATCCGAATTTAGGAATCCAAAAAGTCCTGAAAACCAAAAACTTTTTCATAACTGATACTGTAGTAAAACCTGACTTACCTGAACCATGTGAGGCTTATTACAACCTTTATTTATTGTGATCATTTGTGAGTTCACTACAGTTTGATTCTAGTGTTCCTCTAAATTTACTTGTGATGGTATGTTAAGTGTACGTACCCCAAATCCTCTTAAATTTTTCTGAAAAATTCTGAATTTCCAAACACAGATAGGCCCCAGGGTTTCAGACTAGGGATTATGGGCCTAACACATTCTGCGTAGCATCAATACAATAAATGTAAATCTATTAGAAAGAATGAACAAAACTCTTGAAAGTCTAAATTCGCTTTGCTATTACTACCTCCACACTTCAATTCACTGGGCTTCAAAATCATCACTGTGAATTGGAGGAATTAAATAAATCTCTGAAGTTCTTTCTAGCTCTTCAATAATTTTAATTAAAAAAAAAAAACCTCTGAAAATTACATTAAATACCGAGTTGAACACAACTGCTTATATTTAAAACATTTTGGCGATGCTTTCCCTGAAGTATTTTCTATATAGAGCCAAAAACCTATGTACTCACCATTGGGAAAAAAAAAAAAGATTAAATAAAAAACATGTGACCAACTTCATGCCAAATATTAGGAAGGAAAGAGTGGTATCATGGAAAGAATGTTAGCTTTGTATTCAGAAGATTTGGGTTCCCATCTTGTCTCTGCCATTATGACTCTGAGGAGTGTATTCTTTAACCTTTTTGTCATCTGTTACACGGGGCTAAAAAATGAAATACATACATCGAGGTTGTAGCGAGGCTAAAACAAGGTAAAGTGAAAGCCTCTGGCAGAGTGCCCGACTATGCATTTTTTCTCAATAAACACTCTAAAAACCAGCACAGAAATTAGGCATTTTAAATATTATCATAATTTTCAGTTTAATTAAATACACAAATGTTGGAAAATACTGAATTAGTGTTCTTGTAGACACTGATATGTCTTTGAAGGTAAAGTCTACAGCAGGAATTATGTTTTTTGGAGGAAGGTGACATGCAATAATAAAATGTACAGATTCAAGGTTAATAAAAGCATACTTTTCTTCTCTCCCTCTGACACACACACCTGGGAAAGCAGTGAAGAGTAAGAGCTATAAGGAACCAGGCTCACCTGCATTTACTAGGATGCTAAAATGTGACTCTTTCCGTCAGCCTCTAAGAATCCATACTATGTTAAATCTGGGGGCTAAAACCTTGAGTGTCTTTCTGTGCATACTTGGTATCATAAATTCCAAGCTACCCTGTATTTTCAAACCCTCGTGGCACAGTGCTTAAGAGTCTGGCTGCTAACCAAAAGGTTGGCAGTTCAAATCTACCAGCTGCTCCTCAAAAACTCTATGGGGGCAGTTCTACTGTGTCCTATAGGGTCACTATGAGTTGGAATAGACTGGACTGCAACATGTTTAGGTCTTTTTGGTTCACCTTGCATTTTCAGGTTTCCCTTTTAAATAAGGGCTTCATGAAACTAATTTTCTGGTAAGAAAGAGTATTAATTTTTAGAACCCAGACACATCCCAAACAAAATTCCCTTTGAAAAGAAAGCAATCTGGAATTTTAGGAAAGCTGTTCATTTTCAATGTAATTTATAAACATGACAAAATAAAAGTAAAAAAATGATATAAACCTGTAAGAGCCTATGCTTTCACACCCATGTTAAAGCCCCTTACAACCTCAAGCATTAAGCAAAAGAAGAAATCGAGTAAACTGACAAAGACAGGGGCAAACAGTGACTTGGATCACTTTCAATAAGGAAGGAGAATATGTGTATTTTAAGCTGAATTTCAAGAAAACTGGTTTCTAGTCTGGGCAAGTCAGTAAATCTCTGAGCTCTCTTTCTCATCATTTACAAGGAAGTAACAGCATTTTCCATCCTTCCTCTCAAGGATAAGTCATGAAAAAGTTAAAAGTGCCACAAGCTATATTCTTTAACCAGCATCAATATTCTTCAGGCAGAAGATAGTGATTATTACAGGGATGGGGGGAGGGGACCCAGCTGGACTGGGAATTAAGAAATCTAGGTTCCACTAGCATGTGATGCAGGGCACTTCACCTCTCCAGTCCCAGTTAGGTCTCTGGTAAAATGAGTTGGCATAAATTTCATTCTAGCTTCAAGACTGTGAGATTTTATATTATAATCTGAATCCAAGGCCTAAAATATCTGAACTCTCATTATAAACAGTAAGTAGCAATCTTACAAGAGCAAAGCTACTTAAATACAATGAGCTAGACCTGTGTCTTAGAAAAATGGGCTATAGCTGACCAATCCATCACTAGCTTCACTGGTAAACTGGTGTCAAGGCACCATTATTACATTTCTAATTGCTCTTTAAATGCTTAGGTTAACATATAATACAGTAAAAATGTAAACCAGAAAAATCACAAAATTATTATATAGGACAGAAATGGACCCCTGGTGGCCCCGTGATTAAGGGCTCAGGCTGTTAACTGAAAGGTAAGAAGTTTGAATCCACCAGCAGCTCCTTAGAAACCCTGTGGGACAGTTCTACTCTGACCTACAGGGGCACTAGGAGTGGGAATCAACCTGGCCGTGAGTTTTAAGGACAGATATTTTCTGTGTGCTTTTTTTTTTTAAGTAAGGCTGATCATTCTGGAATCAGATCAATGTCATCATTAATTTTTTGTTAAATGCTCTAGGGTACTCAGATTCTTCAATTACACTCTGACAAACATTTCCCTAAGACAACACTTTATTTAAAATTTAACAAACCACCGAACTCAAGTTTAATTTCTGCTTTGTTTATTATGGCTCATGAATATATTAAAGATTTCTTCAAGAAAGTTACATCAAGAGATTTTATCACTAAAATATGGATAATCAGAAGTTGTTTTGAAAAATATTAATTTGAAAGTGATCAAAAAAGTCCATATATTAATTTCACTCCTCAGAGACAAACAAACAAGGTTAAAATTACTTTGAACAAACATATTAAGCAAAAAAGTTTTGCAGAAATCTCAATGCCCCCCCAAAACTGTTAGAATGTGTTTAATATATTTACCCCCACGTTAAAATTCAAATTTTTGAGTAAAAAAATTGTTTTTAGTAAAAAAAAAAAAGTTCCAACATCTAAATGTGGGAACACAAATCCAGGCAGATGAATACAAGATCTTCACTACAATAAAACAGGCAGTCATCAAAACTTAGTGAACTGAAGTTTAAGAGGTACAGAAAAATATTCACCTGATTTCACCACACAGTACTCACAAGGAGACAGACCTTTATTATAATAATTGTCTATTTGACCTGATCTTAAAGAAAATATTTTACATGAGTTAATGGCATACACTGATCAATTTATATGCAAAAAAAAGTACGCATACTGTAATATGAAAATGGCTTTTCAGACCCCTTGTCAAAAGCCAGCACAACTTTCAGGGTGCCAGTGGTGTTACCAAAGAAATGGAGGTTGACATGGAAGGCAGAAAGGCAGTCAGGTAGTCAGCTCCCGCTCCCGCTCCCGCTCCCGCCCCCGTCCCCACCCCGAGAGCAGGAGTACGCAGCGACACACCACCACCAGCTGGAGACGATGATCTAGTCATGGGACAGAATCCGGTGCACCAAAACCCCTTCCAGGTCCCCAACCTCGGTCTAGAGCTCTAAATCAAGATACTTCCGTTTCCCACCAAGCTGGGAAGGAAGAAGGGGAAGCTACAACTGTTAAAACGTTTTAAACCTCTCTCTCTACCTAATCACCTAGAAAACAGTACGGAAAGTGGCCACTTTCTTATATTTAAAGGGTCAAGGAACTACTATGTATTTGCAACAGCTCTCCGTTTTACAGGCTCCGACAGATTGGACTCAACGACACCCCTCCATAAATGGCACATTCCATACAATGGCCAGGAGGATGGCAAAGGGCGATTCCACCGTCCGCTGGGGAACAGTAAACTTGTCAACGTTCCGTGAATCAAGTCTGAGGGTAACTGACCCTAGACCCTCTCTTATTAAAGTTATTCGAGGGAAAGAGATGGCTACGATACATCCCGACACGTGTAGGCCGGTGAGAGGAGAGGGGTAACGGGAAGGAGAACCCCACGGGATTTGGGTCGCGCTGTTTGGGTTTGTTAACCCGCACCTCCCAGGGTAATGACATGTCCCCGAAGAAGGGTATTTCGAGTCGGAGGGAATGGGCGAACTTTGGAGTTACATCTCTCAAAACTACGAGCTGGGGGAGAGGCAGCGGCCCACTGTCCTCCCGGGCCCAGTCCCGAACTCCTACTTTTGCCCGCGGGGAAAAGAACGCGTCCCGCCCACGGCCGGCCCTATCCGAGAGGCGGGGCCCTACGTCGACCCAGGAGGACGACAGCGGGCGTGTGGCCGCGCCGCCCCCCCTTCACGTGGAACACCCCTGTCCGCCCGAGCGCCGAGACCGAGTGCCCCCCACCCCCACGCAAGGCGAGGGGAGAAGCGGCAGGACGGACGCCTCTGCCCTTCCCCACTTGGGCTGGGCGCTGAGCACCAGTCCAACAGTCTCCGCCGCGGGCTCCAAGGGGCCGGCCCCGAGGAGGTGGGGCCTGGTTGGGGGCGCTGACTTCACACCCCTCCCCCGCCGGCCGCTGGCAGTTCGGGAACACCCCCGCCCGCCCCAGTGCGGCGGGTGGGGGAGGCAGCAGAGCAGCCCGGAGCCCTGCGGCAGGGCGGGGGTAGCGCGCATGGGCGCGCGGCCGCCACCCCCGCGCAGCCCCGCGCGCCCGCAAGGCCCCCCGCGCTCAAGGGCGCGCGCGGGCCCCGAAAGGGTGGAGGCCGCGCGTGGCACCGAAGAGGGCCTACTCTAGGCTTCTGTCCTCTACTCCTTCACCTCTCGCCCCCAGCCCCCTCCCACCCTCTCCAGGCCTCGGACTCCGCACTGACCTGACAGGCCGAGACATGTTCGCTGTCGAAACAGGACCGAGTCGAGAAGCCAAAGACCAGGACCCCCCCCACCCCGCGCGCTCGGCGCCCCACCCCCCCGGAACTTCGGCCGATGAGACGGCTGCCGTTGAACCCCGAGCTGCTGGTTTCTCAAACTCCGCCGCTCTTTCTTTCAGGGCCCCTTGATCAGACGAGCCCCCCGCTCCCCCGTCTCTTCAAAATGGATGAATCAAACCAGCCGAAAATGCGCCAAAGCCACCGTGCAACCAAACCCACTAGGGCTTGTGCGCTCCGCCCCAACCCTCCCGCTCATTGGCGGTTCCTGCCAGATGCGCCCAGCTCGTTAGTCAATTTGAATCATCACGTCTCTCTGGCCACGCCCCTTCCCGGGCAGCTCCGCCTCCTCCGTGGGGGTCCTGTAAGTCAAGATGCTTTGAGAGCGCACGGCCGCAAAACAAAAATGGTCGCTGCTCAGCCCGCCCCCTGGCTTCCACTCCAGAGTTGCAGATTCGTCTTACGTCGCATCTTGGGACAACTATAAAAGAAGATTTATATAGGGTTCAGCATCGCCGAGTATTAGTTTAGTTATGTTTCATTTCGCCCGCCTTGATCATCTATAAACTCCATTAAGAACGGAACCAGTTATATACACAGCAGATTCGTCACTAAGGGGCTGCTTCTGAATTGGAGGGAAATTCCATAGGTTCAAAAAATTTGACCTTAACGCTACAAGCCCTCCGCCTGGCTTCTATGCTACCCCTCAGGGGCCGAACCACGCTGCTGGAGTCAAGAGGCAGGCTCATAATCAAATAATAATTTAATCCCCCATTTCCACAGTTCTTTTCCATTCTATACCTTGAGACTCACTTCTGGGGCATTAAAGTCCCAGTACTGGACATTATTGTTTCAAAGAAAGAGAGGCATGAGCCTAGTGCTTAGGAGCGTGAGCTCTGGGGCCACAAGATGTCTCAGTTCCAATCCCAGGTACCTCTCTATGCCTCAATTTTCTCATCTGTAAAATGGGAAGTAATTGTACCTACCTTATGTTTTTTTAATAGGGTTATTAGGATTAGATGAGTTGATATAGGAAAGGCCTTTAGGATAGCCTCTGGCCTACAGTAAGGGCTATGTAAATGTTTGTTAAATTCAATTTTTTAAAAATGATCCTTTTTTTGGCGGGGGCGGGGGGGAGGCCTGGCTCCAGACTCTTTCAAGTCTGAGGATAACTCAGATATTTCAATTTAAATCCATGAACATTTGCTGGATGCCTTAATCTCTCAGAGGCAGAGTTCTGGATCCCTATGGGATCAGTTTATGGAGCCCTGGTGGCACAATGGTTAAGCACTCGGCTGCTAAACAAAAGGTCTGTGGTTGGAACCCACCAGCTGCTCTCCTGGGGAGAAAGATGTGGCAGTCTGCTTCCGTAAACATTACAACCTTGGAAGTCCTATGAGGTAGTTCTACTCTGTCCTGTAGGGACACTATGGGGCAGTTCTACTCTGTCCTGTAGGGACACTGGGAGTCAGAATCATCTCCACTGCAAGGGGTATGGGGACAGCCACCTTTGTAAATAGACTTCAATCCCTGCCCCGGAAGGTATACTCTCGAAACAAGAACAAAAAACCATCTCCTGAAAGTCTCCCCATGTAAAATCCACCTTCCCTAAGGGAAGAGAAGGGCACATGCCACTAGTGAAGCATTATTTTTTGCCCCTTCCATGTCACTCCACCTCTCTCCCCAAATATGTTTTGACTAAGCGTATTACCATCCAAATTACTGTCAGAATGCCAGTGCAGAGGGTGGTGCAAGGACCGGCTTTTGTTGGAGGCTGTATTATTAGGACAAATTGCTATTAGTTTAGCAAATACCATTATTTGGTATTCTGTGACAAGGCAGAGGAATTTTTTTTTTTAATTGTGCTTTAAGTGAAAGCTTACAATTCAAGTTAATTTCTCATACAAAAACTTAAACACACATTGTTATGTGGCCCCAGTTGCTCTCCCTATAATGTGACAGCACACTCCTCTCCACCCTGTCTTTCCCATGTCCATTCAACCAACTCCTGTCCCCCTCTGCCTTCTCATCTCACCTCTGGACAGGCGCTGCCCACTTAGTCTCATGTGTCTACTTAAACTAAGAAGCACACTCCTCTCCAGTATCATTTTATGTCTTATAGTCCAGTCTAATCTTTGTCTGAAGAGTTGGCCTCCGGAATGGTTTTAGTTTTGAGCTAACAGAGAGTCTGGGGACCATGTTCTCTGGGATCCCTCCAGTCCCAGTCAGACAAGTCTGGTCTTTTTACTAGAATTTGAGTTCTGCACCCCACTTTTCTTCTGCTCTCTGTTGTGTGCCCTGTCGGGACAGTCATAGCTGGTAGCTAGGCACCATCTACTTCTTCCAGTGCCAGGCTGATGGAGTCTCTGGTTTATGTGGCCCTTTCTGTCTCTTGGGCTCATATTTTCCTGGTGTCTTTGGTGGTCTTCATTCTTCTTTGCTCCAGGTGAGTTGGGACCAATTGATGCATCTTAGATGGCAGCTTGCTAGCTTTTAAGACTCCAGATGCCACTCACCGAAGTGGAATGAGGAACGTTTTCTTAATAAATTTTGTTATGCCAATTGACCTAGATGTCCCATGAAACCATGGTCCCCAGACCCTTGCCCCTGCTACTCTGTCTCTCGAAGTGTTTGTTGTATTCAGGAAACTTCTTAGCTTTTGTTTTAGTCCATTTGTACTGACTTCCCCTGTACTGTGTGTTGTCCTTCTTTCACCTAAAATAATTCTTGTCCACTACCTAATTAGTGGAAACCCTGCTTGGTGTAGTGGTTAAGTGCTACTGCTGTTAACCAAATGGTCGGTCACTATGAGTTGGAATCAACTCGACAACAGTGGGTTTTTTTTTTTTTTAAATCTAATTAGTGAATATCCCTCTCCCTCCCCATAAACCTTTTCTTGAGTTCTTATAATAGTGGTCTCATACAAAATTTCTCCTTTTGCGACTAATTTCATTCAGCATAATGGCTTCCAGATTCATCCATGTTATGAGACGTTTCATGGATTCATCATTGTTCTTTATTGTTGCCTAGTATTCCATTATGTGAATATATCATGATTTGTTTATGCATTCATCCATTGATGGGCACCGAGTTTTGTTTCCGTCTTTTTGCTATTGTAAACAGTGCTGCAGTGAACATGGGTGTGCATATATCTATTGGTATGAGGGCTCTTATTTCTCTAGGATATATTCCAAGGAGTGGGATTGCTGGATCCTATGGTAGTTCTATTTCTAGCTTTTTAAGGAAGCACCAAATGGATTTCCAAAGTGGTTGTACCATTTTACACTCCCCCCAGGAGTGTATAAGTGTTCAGTCTCTCCACAACCTCTCCAACATTTACTTTGTGTTTTTTGGATTAATGCTAGCCTTGTTGGGGTGAGAAGGTATCTCATTATAGTTTTGATTTGCATTTCTCTAATGGCTAGTGATCGTGAGCATTTCCTCATGTATCCATTAGCCACCTGAATGTCTTCTTTAGTGAAGTGCCTGTTCATATCCTTTGCCCATTTTTAATTAGGTTGTCTTTTTGTTGTTGAGGTTGTTCAGTATCTTGTAGATTTTAGAGATTAGACCCTGATCACATATGTCCTAGCCAAAAGTTTCTTCCCGGTCTGTAGGTAATCTCTTTAGTCTTTTAGTGAAGTCTTTGGATGAGCATTAAGTGTTTTATTTTTAGGAACTCCCAGTTATCTAGTTTCTCTTCTGGTGTTTGTGCATTGTTAGTAATGCTTTGTATACTGTTTATGCCATGTATTAGGGCTCCTAGCATTGTCCCTACTTTTTCTTCCATGATCTTTATCGTTTTAGATTTTATATTTAGTTCTTTGATCCATTTTGAGTTCATTTTTGTGCATGGTGTGAGGTATGGGTCTTGCTTTATTTTTTATTTTTGCAGGTGGCTATCCAGTTACGCCAGCACCATTTGTTAAAGAGACTGTCTTTTCCCCAATTAATGGACTTTGGGACTTTGTCAAATATCAGCTGCTCATAAGTGGATGAATTTATGTCTGGGTTCTCAATTCTGTTCCATTAATCTGTGTATTTGTGGTTGTACTCGAACCAGGCTGTTTTGAGTACTGTGGTGGTATAATAGGTTCTAAAATGAGGTAGTGTGAGGCCTCCCACTTTGTTCTTCTTTTTCAGTAATGCTTTACTTAAAAAACCCAGTGCCGTCGATTATCCGGGGCCTTTTCCATTTCCATATGAAGCTGGTGATTTGTTTCTCCATCTCATTAAAAAATGCCATTGGAATTTGGATCGGGATTGCATTGTATCTATAGACTGCTTTGGGTAGGACAGACATTTTCACAATGTTGAGTCTTCCTGTCCCTGAGCAAGATGTGTTTTTCCACTTATGTAGGTCTCTTTTGGTTTCCTGCAGTACTGGCTTGTAGTTTTCTTTGTATAGGTCTTTTATGTCTCTGGTTAAATTTATTCCTAAGTATTTTATCTTCTTGGGGGCTACTGTGAATGGTATTGATTTGGTAATTTCCTCTTAGACATTCTCTTTGTTGGTGTAGAGGAATCCAGCTGATTTTTGTATGTTTATCTTGTATTCTGATACTTTCCTGAACTCTTCTATTAGTTCTGGTAGTTTTCTTGTGGATTCTTTAGGGTTTTTTGTGTATAAGATCATATCATCTGCAAATAGAGATTCTTTTACTTCTTCCTTACCGATTTAGATGCCCTTTACTTCTTTATCTAGCCTAAAGGCTCTGGCTAGGACTTCCAGCACAATGTTGAATAAGAGTGTTGATAAAGGGCATCCTTGTCTGGTTCCCATTCTCAAGGGGAATGTTTTCAGACTCAAAGCAGAGGAATTCTTATTACCCATTTATTAGGTAATGAACTGAACTGATCATAGCATGTCCAAGAAGGTAGAAGGTTCCAGGCATTGACCTGGGAGTTTAATCTAAAACCAATATACAGATGGCTACTGAATGAAGGCCTTTCCCTTCCAAGATGAGGGCCATACCCTACCTCTCTCCTCACCTTAGCTTCAGCTTGTATCTTCCCTCCACTTCCTCATTTATTCGAATAGTATTTCAATACTGTCTCTTAGGAAGGAAAAAACTTAAAACTTTAACTTCCAGTTTACTTTTTAGTGGGCATGTACAGAGCTGTGCCTAACTAAAAGGGTCCTAGCTGGCTGCCAGGAGGACCTGGAATGCAGTCTCCAAGGTCAGGTTCCTCTAGCTCTGGGCACCTGTCTCGAACACAACAAGCCTGTCAGGAACTGAAGATTAGATTTTGGAAGCACTGTTGGATAACTCTGAAGGAACAATATACTTAATAAAACTATGAAAACAAAAAAGGCTCAGGGCTAAGGAGATAAAAATGGCACTTATTCCTTTTCCCTAGAAATTAACTCTAATGGCTTTTTAAACCCCAAAATTAATTTTCCTGCTGCATTTGTTTCCTAGGGCTGTAACAAAGTACCACAAATCAGGTGGTTTATAAGAACAGAAATTTATTGTCTCACAGTTCTGGAAGCTGGATGTCTGAATTTAGGGTGTCACCAAGGCCATGTGCTCTCCAAAGTTTCTAGAGGAAGATCCTTTTTGATCTCTACCAACTCTGGTAGCCCCAGGCATTCCTTGGCTTGCACGATCATTTTTCCTTTGTTTTTCTGTGTCTCGTCCTCTTTTAAAAGGAGTAACTCAGATTGAATTAGGATCCATCACTCTATTCCAGCATGGAGCCCTGGTGGCACAGTGGTTAAAAGTTCGGCTGCTCGAATCCACCCACCTCAGGCTGGTGTAGGACTGATGATTCTTCACATCCCTAACGAAGACCTGTTTCCTTTAAGGCTATGCTACAGCAACAGGGAGCATTAGGACAAGTTTTGAGCACTTACTCTTCCAGTTATGTGAACCCATAAAAGTCAACCAACCAGGTCTGAAGACAGACACCGCTTCTACTGGCCACAGGAGCATGGAAAGGTACTTCTCTTTGAAGACACTAACAAGAAGTTAAAAAAAAAGATTCTCTTGAGTTTTTTTTTTTTTCCTTTCTTTCTTACGGCCTCCCTCCAACTGCTGGCTCTCTCTGCCCTTCTGTTCTCAGGAGAAAGAGCTGTGTGTCTTTGGTTAGTCTTTCTGTGATCCCAGAGGCTGAATCGCCTGCTTGGAGATAAGGTTCATGCTTATCCAGCATGCTCCCCTCGGCCTCAAGTCATAGCCAGAAAAAGGTTGTACCAAAGTCAATTTAAATTTTCGATCTCTTTTGCTCAAATATATATCCCTTCTGCTCCAGGATTCTACTTCTTCTCTACTTTTAAGAACGTCAAGAACTAAGTTTAGGTGAATTTCTCCTACTAAAAAAAGTTAACAATATACAACTTGACATCCAGCTTACATTGGAGAAGAAAAAAACTAAAAAACAAAAAAAGACTAACATTTACTTTTCTGCTCCACACCAAAGAAGTCCATAGAAAACTTGCCAATTTTAACACTGCAGGAGACACAGCCTTATCCACCTAAACCACTTACAAATACTGTGATGTGAACTTTCCTGAGAGTGAGGCCCCATGGTGTAACAAAAACTACACCAAACTTGTAATAAAAAACATCTTTCTGAGCTCCATGATTTACTACCTAGGTGACCTTCAGCAAATTTAAAACTCTCTGGGCTTCGACTCCTTCATCTGTAAAATGGGGGTAATTACACTGGCTCCTACCTACTTCACAAAGTTGGCATAATAATAATAATGTGTAAAAGTAGTTTGTGTACTATGAAGCACTGTGGGAGGTAGAATGGGACCATATTACCTTCACTGAAGGAAAAACTCTAAACTCTTAACAGCTGGGTTACTCTTCCAACAGAACACAATCCTCCCTGGACCCTGTGAACAAAGATTGCCCAAGGCTTACAGATGAAGAGGACAGTGAGAAGTGAGGACGATCATCTTTCAGCACTGTGGATGTCCAAAGCATTGTCTCTCTCTCCACTACCACCTAAATCTTTCTAGGGGAATTTATCTATTCAAACCTTTACCAATACGGGTGAGATTCCACCAACTACTGCCAGCCTCTCTGCCTCTCTTCTGGGTTCCAGCGCAGTATCCCTAACTGCCTAACAGACATTTCCATTTGCGCGCCTGCAAGCTCAATTTATCTATGCCAAACTCATCAGCTTCCGTACATTCTCTTCCTGACTCCTCTATTTTTGTAACAATTACTTGAGTTCTCTACCACCATTGTTAGTCTTCAACGTGGAAATCTCTTGATATTTTCATCACATCTCTCAAATTCATTTTTCACTTGCCTTTCCTTTTTCTGTAATCTGTGCTAGATACAACAGATGACACTGCCTTCCTAAAGCACTGGTTTCATGTCATTCTCATATACAAATTTTTAATAACTCCACACAGTTTCCACAATAAAGTCTTAACTCCTTAACCTAGAGTTTAAGCTACCAGCAGAGAGATTTCTCAAGCACAAATCTAACATTACTCTGCTTAAAGTTCTTCCGTGAACTGGGAAAAATATTTACAATACACATGACAAATGCATTTGTAGTACATTTACAATATCATTAATATACAAAGAGCTTTGATGGCATGACTAGATGGCAGTGGGTTTTGCTTTTTATTATCTCTAAAGGGATTGATTTAAGACACACCCTACCCTAATCCTGTCTCATTAACACAACAAAGACAGCCCATTCCCAAATCTTATTATAACCATAGGCACAGAAGTTAGGATTTACAGTGCATGTTTTCTGGGGACACAATTAAATCCGTAACAACTTCCCACTATACGATGAAGTCCAAATGGCTTGGCATGGCATACAGACCTCTCCTTGATTTGGCCCTATCTCCAATCTGGTTTTCTCACCTCTACCCTACAGCACCCCACTCTACCCCCCAGGCTCCAGCCACAGTAAACACCCACTGCTCCCTGAGCAAGCTCTGCTGTTTGTTGTCTGCCCTCATGCCTTTGGTCACATTTTTTTACCTGTCTGAAATGCAGTCATCTAGTTGACAAACTCTTATGCAGCTCAAGTGCAGCTCTTCTGCAGCCCTCTCTTCCATGAGGTCATCCTTGACTTCCCTCTTTGTCCTCCCTCACAACAAGCAAAAACTCTGCACTGCCCATACTGAGATGAAGTTCTTTACATGTCTGTCTCCTTTCTGGACTGCCCTTCCTCGACAGGGACTTTCACTTCCCCAGTCCTGCATTCCATGCACCTAATAAAGTATCTGGCACGTGGCAGGCATGCAACTATTAGTTATATTAATTAATAATCTATGCAATCTGTCATGGAGAAGAAAATGAAGTTGTCGATGATTTCATTCTACTTGGATCAACAATCAGTGCCCACAGAAGTAGCTGTCAAGAAATCAAATGACGTACTGCATTGGACAAATCTTCTGCAAAAGACCTCTTTAAAGTGTTAGAAAGCAAAGATGCCACTTGGATCACTAAGGTGTGTCTGAACCAAGCCATGGTATGTGTAAGTTGGATAATGAAAAAGGAAGATAAAAGAACTGATGCAAACCGTTGTGTCAGCAAAGAATACTGAATGTACCATGGACTGCCAAAGAATGAACAAATCAGTCTTAGAAGAAATACAACCAGAATGTTCCTTAGAAAACTTTGACTCATTTACTTTAGACACATTATCAGGAATGACACCACATTTGGGAAAGTAGAGAACCAATGAAAATGAGAGAAACTCTCAGTGAAATACACTGACACAAGAGTGGAACGATGGACTCAACCAAACCAAGGGTCACGAAAATGGTGCAGAACTGGACAATGCTTTCTTTTATACATAAGGTTGCTGTGAGTTTGGAGCTGACTTGAGGGCAACTAACAACAATGACAATGACAATTTGTCAACAATCTTTCTAACTTTATTTCCTACTGCTCCACAGCATGAGCCTTCTGATTTGTCTACTTCCCAAACCCACATAAGAACGTTAAACTCCCTGTCTTCCTAACCTGAAATCCTACCTTACCCTTTTCTCAGTTTTTATCCATTTCAAGTCCTACTTCCTTTTAAGAAACATTCCTTGGCCTCTTCATTTGAACTCGTATGGCATGTCTTTATATCCCCCACAACTCCTATTGCAATACTAGGTATATAAAAGATGTGTAGTTGAAAGTTTTATTTAAATGTGAATACAATCGTATATGTGGGAGAATCTTTGCATTAAAAATAATGGCTGAAAACAAATTTATCAAAATGGAAACAGAGGCTTTGTTTGGATTGTGTGACTATGAGTGATTTGGATTTTTCTTTTCCCCACTTTCCTAAAAATCTTTATAGCCATTTAATAAGTTACTGTTTCCACCATACTGAAAACTTGTTATATGGAGAAACTTCAAGGATGCCACCCCCAAAACATACACATCCAAAATGGGAGGCAGTGTAGTGTTTCTGGAGTCACTGCTTAAAGTTAAAAATCTCAGCTTTGTCACCTGCCAGCTGTCTAACCTCATCTTAATTTTTTTTGTGCCTCAGTTTCCTCATATATTTATCTCATTAGGTCATTGTGAAAGTAAAATGATCCAGTAAAATGCTTAGAAGAGTACTTGGCCTATAATCAGCATGCAAATGTTAGGTACTGGCAGCAACTGTTGAAAACAGAATGGCTATCAAAACCCCTGCATTTGAAAATAAGTTGATATTCAAAATTAAATGAAAGTCACTGTACCTAGGTGACCTATCTTAGTAAGCAAAAGTCACCAATGAAACATTTTAGGATATGTCTGCCCTGTATGCTCTTTACAATATACCTAATTTGGCCCAAACTTTAATTCCACATCTCTATTCCACTCATGAACATGACCTCGAAAGCTATTTAACATGAATCAAGAGTTTCAACCCAAAAAAGGGGGTCAGTTCTGCGTCTCTGAATGTCTGGCTTATTTTCTAAAATAGGTTTTTCAGGCCAAATGTTTTCCAGAATCCTAAATGACAGAAAGGAGACAGGGAATCAGAAGCCTTGCAGTTATGCCTTGGCTCTGCTACAAATTCAACCACTGCCTTTCCGTCAGTCAAATTTTGAGACATTTATTCTCTCAAACATAAAATGGGAAGAACTGTTTCTTTGCCTTCTTATTTAAAAGCTAGCGTAAGAGCCCCATACAACTCACAGATCTGAGAGAAGAGTTCTGTATAAAATCAGATCTTGGTATGTAGTGGGACTAGGGTGTCCTGCAAAAAAGTCATCTCATTTCCCTCCTCTTCCTATTCACTTTCTCGTCTTTATTCCCATTAACATGTTATTAGTTCCCAATCAGATGGATTTTGAATGTGAATCAAAGGAGATCTGAAGAAGAGGTATTAAAATAGACCCATTATACAGTAGAGGGCTGTTAAGGGCAACAGCATTATTATACTGAAACCCTAAGGTCAAATTTAAGAGAATTCAGATCATGTTAGAAAGCCAAAGAAAAGCAAGATTTTTCTAACAACAACAAAGGTCGTATGTAGATACATTTTCAGTTTCTGGTGTTTATTTCTGAATCAAAAATTCATGTAGAATTCCTTCCAACACACACCATTTTCTACTAGCTTCCTACCTATTCCAACTTACAGCTTTGGGGGTTATTTGACTTTAATAGATGAGTCACTTACACTGCTGAGGAATCTTTTTATACATAGTGAACAAAAAGGGGTGGAGGAAAAAAAGGGCACTAAGGTCTGTTTCCTCGGGCAATCTGGTCACTGGATTTTATAGAATACCATGGAGATTGCTATATCCTCTGACCACGACCTTCGATGATGCCCTGCAATAAGGCCACTGCCTACAGAAGGGCCAGGAGGAAAAGCCTCATCTGAGGACAGAATATAGACCACCTAAGGAAAAGTTAAATCTGGCGATAGTAAGAAAAAATGAAGAACTCATGGAACTATTATGTGACCCAGCAATCCCAATCCTATGTATACACCCAAAAGAACTGAAAGCAGAAACACAAACAGGAACACATACACCAATGTTCACTGCAGCACTATTCACAACTGTGAAAAGGTGGAAACACCCTAAATGTCCATCAACAGAACAACGGATAAACATGGAAAATACATACAGTGGAATGTTACTCAGCCACAAAGAGAAATGAAGTCCTGGTATATGCTACAACATGGAACAATCTTAAAAACATGATGCTGAGTGAAATCAGTCAGTCACAAAAGGACAAATATTGTATGATTTCACTTATATAAAATAGGCAAAGATAGAGACCAAATGGGTGGGAGGAAACGGCGAAGGGGAGTCATTGCTTAGGAGCCACTACATTTCTGTCGGTGGTGGTGGAATAATTTGGAAAAAGATAGTGGTAAAGGTTACACAACCTGATGAACATAATCAATGCCAGGGAATTTTTCGTGTAAATATTGTTAAACTGGCGAATGTTCTGTTACATATATTTTTACCACATATGCGCATACACACTCACAATGAAGAACCCAATCACCCCTTAGCAACAGCTAAGGAAGTGTATTAGGGAAATCATCTTGGAATAATTTTGGCCCATGAGTACTGATGAAACAGCAAATCGTTACTTCCTGCTCAGGGGGCTTCCCTGCATCTGCATCTCTTGCCCCTGCTTATTTGGTCGCTCCACAATTCTGTTCAAAGTAGAAACCAGGGCAGTCACAAGCCCACAGCTCTGTTTACAGCCCTTCCTCAGGTCTCTCAGAGCACTCTGCTGGGAATATGTGTTTTCTTTTTGGCCAGAGACCACCTGAGTGGTTAGTGGAGCACCTTGTCCTAAATACAAAAACTTCTCTAGGGAAGGGTTACAACAATATCCCTGCTCCAAACAGTTTCACCAAAGAGGTAGTAGGGCTTAATTATTTTTAGTATAATCACATTTCTAATTCTGTAAAGATTTCTTCCTTATCCTAATTGCTTTTCTTTTCTTTATGGATGGGGGATAGAGAGGAATTAGTTATATTTTCATTCCTTCTTTAATTAGTTTCAGGCCCGTAATGTTCACCAACTGGCAGAGAAAATCCAGAAGAGCTGACAGCCAGCCTCTAACGATGCATGAAAAGGCAGGTAAATCCTGAGCTGGCAAATGGCAACAGAAAGCAAATTCAATTTATTAAAATGGTCACATTTCTAAGCAGTATTTGGGATGTTATATCAAGTACTGAGTTAGTACTAGGCAACAGGATCTAGGCAATTGGTACTAGTACATTAACAGGTAAACAGAATACTTCATTTTTAAAAGAAGGTGTTTTTTTAAGCTCCATTTCCACAATACTCTTGCGCTATCAGTATAAAACTACTTCAACAAACTAACTTAAAGACCAATAACTACCATGAACACAAGACTTAATTTTCAATTTATTTGTGATTTTGCACGGGTTCAAACTAGTGAATAAAAACCAGTTTTCTCCCACATAAAGGGAATTTGTTACTATTATCTTCAGAATCATCGCAATCAAAACCCTACTTAAAAACAGTAATACAAAAGAGAACGTTAAGGTCTCAAAAGACTGTGCAAAAGTAGCAGTAACTGGCATTTTTTAAAATACCCAATAACATTGACAGGTTGGCCCCCATTTTCTTTCTGATGTTTGGCCTTTGATCTTTCTCTCAGTACAGTGGGTTTCAAAGTCTGGTGTGTATCAGAAGCACCTGGAGAACTAAGAGAATACAGATGCCCAGGCTCATTTCAGTTCCCCAGCAATGGTTTGCAACCCAGGCCGATGAAAACCACCCAGGGCGCTTTGAAAACAAAACAAACTCCAGGGCTTCACCCCTGGACATTTTGATTCTGTAGGTTTGAGGTTCAGACCCTGTCATAGACTCAATTGTGTCCCTCAAAAATATCTGTCAACTTGGCTAGGCCACCATTCCCAGTATTGTGTGACTGTCCACCATTTTGTCATCTGATGTGATTTTCCTACGTGTTGTAAATCCTAACTCTACGATGTTGATGAGATGGGATTAGTGGCAGTTATGTTACTGAGGCACGACTTAATCTACAAGATTAGGTAGTGTCTTAAGCCATTCTCTTTGAGATATAAAAGAGAAAAGTAAACAGAAAAACATGGAAACCTCATACCACCAAGAAACAAGACCCAGGAGAATTGCGCGTCCTTTGGACCCAGGGTACCTGTGATGAGAAGCTCCTCTACCAGGGGAAAACTGATGACAAGGACCTTCCTCCAGAGCTAACGGAGAGAGAAAGCCTTCCCCTGGAGCTGATGCCCTGAATTTGGACTCGTAGCCTACTAGACTGAGAGAGAATAAATTTCTCTGTTAAAGCCATCCACTTTGTTGTATTTCTGTTACGGCAGCACTAGATAATTAAGACAGGCCCAGAAATCTTAAAATATTTTATTTAAAAATTATCTTTTTACGAATTTCCCAAGTGGTTCTGATCAGCTATATTTGGGAACCACTGACTCAGGACACTTATCTAAGGCCTATCAAAGAACCTTAGGCCTCCAAGTTCACTAAGAATGTTCATAACTTTGGGTAGGTTATAAATCATCATCCTACAGAGAATTTTACAAATTAAATTGCCTGGAAGTGATCTGATACTCAAAACCCTGCCTAATTTAGCCTTTAAATTACCTAATGATTTTCTATCTATCCATTCTCCACCCCCAGGCTAGGCTGTACACAGTATTTGTTTCCTATGGCTGTTAAATACTAACTGCTGGTAGTGCTCATAAGCAAGGATTCAGTTCTGTTAACTTCTCCCTCTTCCTCTTCCATTCAATTCTGAGAGCTGCCAGGAACAGATCTATCTCAGAGCCCACAGCCAAGTGATGCCACGTATGGCACTACGCATCAAGCACATCAACCCAGATACCTGCAAACCCACCCCCACACCACTGGCAGAGTTCTTTCCTTGTGGAAAGAAATGCTCTCGTCATACAACATAGGTAGTTTAAAAGCCGGACTATTCTTGAAGCCAAGACAAGAGGAAGCAAATTATGACTTTAGCCACAGATGTCCAGGCCTCTCCTTCTACATCCTGGAATCTGATGTTTAAATTCAAAATCCAAGACAGAAAGTATCTGCAAGCAATGACCTAGAATTTGGGAAATGACACTTGATCCCCACCCCCTCAATCTGAAGTCATGATATTAACATCCATCAAATGGAAAAATCAGGTCAAAGCAGCTGAGAATTATGATGTTTAAAACACAGATGGTGATTTCTAACCCTTCCCACAAAATTCCATATAACGAATTGGATATGAGATGATCCTCCTTAATCAGAAGGCACTAACCCAACCATGTGAGGCAGGAGCAAGGCTAAGATAATTTCAGGAGATCCAGAAATGCACATGGGTCCCAGGTGTCTTCTTAAAATGATGATGGGCCTCCTTACTGGACAGCTGCTATACAAGCCGACTGATGGTTTCAAGGCACATTCAAATGTACCTAATAAAACTGCTTGGTGAGCATCCAAAGGGAAGAGTTGAAAAGATCTCCTTAAACTGGAATGAAAAACAAGTCAAACACTACTAGCAACAGGCCCAGCTGGAGGAGGCCTTGGTTTGTAGATTGATATAGTCCCCTTGGGTGGACAACGATATGACGTCTTCTCTGGAATTATTCATCATCTTTTCAATGAGGACTCTAAAAAGCAAATAAAAAATAAGCCTGAGAACTGGTTGGAGGTGATGGAGAAATGGCAGACATCATCTGTTTTATCAAAAGACAGCATTCAGAAAAGCCACAAGGTTCAAATGCCCCTCTGTCCCCAGTTATCTCAGGAGGGAAGATGCATCCCTGACCTTCAGAAACTGGCATTCCAATGACTCAATCTGTTCTTGTTGGCTCAGAACCAAAAAAAGAGGGCCCATGGGGCGGCAGTGGAAGGTGGGGAAATCTACACACTTATGCCCAGAACAGCGTAAGTTACTCACCTCATGGCCTCATTAATGTTTTTGTTCTCCTTGACTGATGTTTCCGTCCAACCTGTGAAACCATTCTCTTTACTGAACCGGTCAATCTGGTCCCGGCTCACTGCCCAAGGGGACAGATCACACTGGCAGAGAAATAAAAGACAACATCATAAACTTCCTGGGAATAGGAACACTGCTCAGATACCTGTGAATTTAAAACATTCCAGCACCAACTAAGGGCTAAGGACACCAGCATCTAAAATCTATAATAAACATTCTTCCCAAAGAAAGCTTCACTCTCACCATCCCCTGAAAAGCGGAAGAGATGATTCTGCCAACTTGAGAAGGGGAAAAAGATGCCTAGAACCAGACGGCATCTTGGACTATATTCTCTAAACCACGGATATTCTCTGACCATAGGCCATTTTCCTAGACTGATCCCATACCTTGTTGGCCAGGAGCAGGCAGGGCACGGGCTCTCCACTGGGCAGTGTGAGCTTGCTGTCCAGGTCCTGTTTCCACCTCTGGCTGTTGCTAAATGTAGTGGCGTTGGTAACATCAAACATAATAACACAAGCAGAGGCATCCCGATAGTATAGTCGTGTCATAGAGGTGAAGCGCTCCTGTCCTGTGGAGAAAGGGGAGGGTACACAAGGAGGTGATTTTAGAAACAGTTTCAGTCCCCTCTCTGACCCGCTGCCTTCTCTACCTTGATTGTGGGGGAAAAGGCAGTATATGTAGTAAAGATTCTGCACTCAGGCTGTCCAAGTTCAAATCCCTGTTCTGCCACTTACTATCTATGTGACTCTGGGCAAGGTAAGCTCTCAGTGCTTCGTTATCTCTCACCTGTAAAATAGGGGTAAAGGCAGTAGCTGTTATCATGGAATTGTCGTGAGGATTTGTGGGCCAGTGAGTCTAAAATGCTCAGGAGTATGCTTGCACGTACTAAGAGTTGTTGCTGTTGTTGTTACGTGCTGTTGAGTCAGTTCCAATCCATGGCAACCCTATGTACAACAGAATGAAACACTGCCCGGTCCTGTGCCATCCTCACAGTTGTTCTTACGTATAGGCCCATTGTTGCAGCCACTGCATTAATCCATTTTGTTGAGGGTCTTCCTCTTTTTCACTGACCCTCTACTTTATCAAGCATGATGTCCTTCTCCAGGGACTGGTCCCTCCTGATAATGTGTCCAAAGTATATGAGATGTAGTCTCGCCATCCTTGCTTCTGAGGAGCATTCTGGCTGTACTTCTTCCAAGACAAACTACTACTTCTTATTATTATCTCTATTTTCTAGGGATCTTTTTTCTCATCAAGGTCAGCTGAGAACCCAGAAAAAGTGCCCTGCCCCTGCTGTGGAAGTGTCTACCTATGGTCTGGACAACCTACCACCTTACCATTCCCTTTAGTCACACAAACACTGCTCTACATCTGTTTAGGGCAAAACTTTAAGTTTCTGTATCCTCAGAGCAACTTAACCATTCCACCTTCAGAAAGAAGTTTGGGTTTTGGCTGTCCCCCTTTTTCTCTGACAGACTGCTAGCTGAACTGAACTTTCTTCCCTTGTTCCTATCCAGCCTGCCCAGCTCACCTGCAATATCCCACAGCTGGAGCCGTACCATCTCCGAGTCAGACCACTGAAGAACCTTCAGAGCAAAATCCACTGAAAGTATAATGGATATCATACGTTAATGAAATTTAACCTTTGAAAAACACCCAGACCAAATCTGCAGTTACAACTCTAGGGGCACACAGCTCCCAAACCCATTTTATTTTTAATTTTTACAAATATTTTATTGTGTTTTCAGTAAAGGTTTACACAGCCGTTTAAGTTCCTATTCAAAAACCTCTACGCGAGTTGTTCAGTGACACTGGCTGCACCCTTCACAATGTGTGAACACACTCATTATTTCCGTTCTGGTTGTCCCATTTTCATCTCCCTGCCCCCTCATATTGCCGTCTTTGTTTCACAGTAACTGTTGACTGTTTGGTATCGTACAGGTGATTTTTTAAAGGAGCACAGTACTTACAAGTGATAATCCTTATTTTTTAGAGCTAAATAAGGTGGCCTCAGGGGCTAGTCTACATCCAAGGTCTGAAGAGTATCTCAGGGCAATAGTTTTGGGGATTACTCATTTATTTTTAAGCCCTTAACAGACTGAGCCGAGCCCACCCTCGTGTACTAGGTATGAGACAGATAATTCATACTTCCTCTCCGAAGGAGTCTCCAGCTGTTACTCTGCTGCCAAAACAATTTATTTGACACTATTTGTCTCAAAGGCTGGGGACAGGAAGGTGACAGTCATTATGAAAACAACTCCTAATCTCGGGTTAAACAGTCTCTGGGAGATTTGGGGGTTTTCTCAGGGAAGGGATGATGGGGTGGGAGGAGAAACGAGGTAAGTGTGGTCGCTCTTGCATCTTCCACATTCCATTTCACTGTTGGTTTCTAATTCAAGTGCAGGGGGAGAAAAATACGCCCTGGGGGATTCTATATCCTCCATAAGGCGATAGAAATTATCCCAGGCCGGAACAGGATTAAAGTGAAAAAGTCCCAGAGGATTCCCAGGAAATGAACACTGCATGGATAGCGCTTAAGAGCTACGCTGGAATCTACCGCCACATCTGTTCAGGATTCCATTAGATGTGCTGAGACTCCGTGAGTTAAGGCTGAACAAGCATTCCAAGGAGAAAAGCTTTTTGATAACAGAGAAATAGGATAATTTTTGAGGTCTGGAAATACATTCTTCCACATCTGTGACAGAAATAAGAGCTGGGGGACATTTATAATAAACGCCGCCCCCCGGCCCCCCCCCTAAAAAATTTGCTAGAGTCAGAGTGAAAACTGTCAGCACCAGAACTCGATGGGAATGCCTTGTTTTTCCGAGTCTCGGAAGTCTTCCTTCTGCCTTTGACAAGGCACAGTTCTACCACACTGGAAAATATTTGTTTTCCTTCCGGCAGGTTTCCGTCTTACACAAGTCCTGGCTTTGCAGATTTTTTACTGTATACTCTTTACGAAAGGAAAACCAGAGCAATTGCTAAAAGTTAATTAGCAAGACATTTTTAACTCAAATCCCATGAAATACTGTTGTTGTTAGCGGCTTTGACTCATGGCGACCCCATGTGTGCAGAGCAGAACTATGCTCCACAGGGTTTTCAAGGCTGTGACCTGTCAGAAGCATATTGCCAGGCCTGTCTCGGAGGCACCTCTGGATGGCTCTGAACTGCCAACCTTTCAGCTAGTAGTTGAGCACACAGCATCACCCAAAACACCAAAACCAAACCCGCTGCTGTCGAGTCGATTCCGACTCACAGCAACCCTAAAGGACAGAATGGAACTGCCCCATAGGGTTTCCAAGGAGTGGCTGGAGGATCTGAACTGCCAACTCTTTGGTTAGTAGCTGCAGCCCTTAACCACTATGCCACCAGGTTTTCCTTATGTCACCCAGGGACTCCATAATCCATTAAATTAAAAGGAAAACAAAACAAAACAAAACCCGTTGCTGTTGATTCAATTCCAACTCATAGTGACCCTATAGGACAGAGTAGAACCCCCCATAAGGTTTCCAAGGAGCAGCTGGTGGATTCAAACTGCCAACCCTTTGGTTAGCAGATGAGCTCTTAACCACTGTGCCACCAAGGCTCCAATCCATCCATGAAATAGGGACCCTCATATTATTTAGAAGTAGGGGGAAGAGGCAAAGTGGTTAGGAAACAATCTTCGAAACTTTAAACCCTTAATTTTGCTGATGGTCTTACAGGGGAAAGAGAATGCTTTAATTGCAATGTAAATGTTTGATATTTTAAAAAATTCTGTATGAACACCAGTACCCATTTTCAAAATTCAGACTAATGCAAGTTTTTACAAGGCGCCCTCGTGGCGCAGTGGTTAACCAAAAGGTCGGCGGTTTGAACCCACCAGCCTCTCTGAGGAAGAAAAGAGCTGGCGATCTGCTCCCATAAAGATTACAGCATTGGAAACTCTATGGGGCTCCCTGTCCTATGGGGTCGCTCTCGCTATGAGTCGTCCAAATTGACTTCACGGCAATGGGTTACAAGTGTTTTCCTTTAAAAAAGTTCTTTTAACAGAGACAAATAAATGTTTAAATTACTTCTTCCCTTTACTAGTTCTTCTCAGCTAAGAACCAAAAAAACTAAACCCACTGCCATGGAGTCAATTCCGACTCATAGCAACCCTACAGGACAGAGTAGAACTGCCCCATAGAGTTTCCTGGGAGCACCTGGTGGATTAGAACTGCTGACCTTTTGGTTAGCAGCCGTAGCACTTAACCACTACATCACCAGGGTTTCCTCTCAGCTAAACACGCTCTAGTTAACGAAAAGGGAACCACAAGGCATCTCTATCTCTGAAAAAAACAGCTCAGTTGAGTCCAAAATCCACACCTGAGAGAGAAATGAGTTAAGTCTTGGTGTCCCCTGTCCTCCTCCCCTTCCCGCTTTGAGGGAAAGAGGGGTAGGAAGATCGGTCAGAAAAGTGGTATATTTCACATTTTTCAAAGAATTCCTAGGTTGCCTTTAAGCAATCAGTGGACAATACACAGCTCATCAGCCCTGATAAGCACCTGATTCTGTGGCCAAGGCCCCACAGAGGATCTGCCGTCCCCACCCTGCCCAGGCACTCCCATAACAAAGCTAGGGTCCTTCAGACCAGCTCAACGTCCTAGGTCCTCCCCTCGAGGCCAGGTGAAACATCCTTCTGTTCCTCCCTCCACAACGCACAGTCGCAGCTGGCACCTACCGAGCCATACAGAGGGTCTCAGCTGCCCCTGCCCCTCGCTAAGATTTGCCTGTGACAGCTTCGAAGGCTGCAAGAAACTTGAGTTCACAGTTCGCTCGCGAAACGCAGAAACTGCTTTCTCTCACCCTCCCTTCTCCATTTCTTATCTTCACACCTCCGCCCTATCTCTTTCCAGGCAGCTGGCTCTGTCGGGGAAAACCTAAGTGGGGCAGCCCAAGGGGGCATGCAAATCAAACCTCCAGTAATCGCTCCCCTCAGGATCCCGAACACGCACTTCCTGACCTGAGAAGGACCCACGGACACGAGCTCCCTCCCCTCCACCCCACTTGGGCCCACAGCTCGAGTCCTTAGTCGGGCCTCTGTCCAGCCGCCCCCCTGTCCCCAGCGAGGTCTCACCTCCCACCGTGGACTTGTAGTGTTTGCTGAAGCTGTCCTGGGAGTATCTCTGGACCAGCGACGTCTTGCCCACTGCGGCGTCCCCCACCACCAGCACTTTGAACAGGTGGTCGCGGCTGCCCATGGCGGGCTAGCGGGGTGTGCGTTTTAGGGAGGTGGGAAGCGTTTTAACCCCTCTAGCTCCGGACTCCCTACACACTCAGGTCAGGCATTCCCACCCACCGCCTCTGGGGCGGCTCTGACGAAAAAGCAAAAAAAGGAAACTTTGCACTCCACCTCTACGCGCTTCCTCCCCCGCGGCCGCAGCCTGGGTGGGGCGTAGGGCTCGGCTCCAAGCCCCCCGGCTGTTGGAACTTTCTGCCCCTCCCGGCCCGGCTGCCGAGAAACGGGACGGAGCACCTCGCTGCCTCACCCACCCGCACTTCCCGCGGGCGGCTCCAGTGGGCGACTGAAGCCGGGTCAGCTTATTTCAAGGTTAGGGCCAGAAGATGGGGATCCTGCCCCCACTGCACAAACCAAATTCGGAGATAAGAGTACTCCACACCTCACTCCTGGACCCTGGCTGGCCTTGGTGGCGCGGTCCCCTCGCCTCCCTCCGCATGCGTCACGTGCAGATTGCGAGAAGCACTACATTTCCCATGTCACTTCGCGGTGAAGAGAACTAGCCGAGTGTGGAGGCTCGCCGCAAGGCCTCCTGGGAAAAGTAGTTTATGAACTATTTTTATTAAAAAAGCCTACGCGAAGTTTCAAGACTTTCACAACCCCCATAATTCGTCACTAGTTTGGGATCTTATATTAAAATAATTCTGGGTTCTTCCAGGTGATTTGTTCAACATGATCTCACCTTCCTAAATCCCTCTACAGATAAATTAGATTCCTCGTATCTTTAAAGGTTCTATGGAGCTCTGTGGAAACCCTGGTGGCATAGTGGTTAAGAGCTTGGCTGTTAACCAAAAGGTTGGCAATTTGAATCCACCAAGCGCTCCTTGGAAACTCTATGGGGCAGTTCTGCGCTGTCCTATAGGGTCACTATGAGTCGGAATCGACTTGAAGGCACTGGGTTTTTGTTCCCGAGTTGACGGCATTGGGTATGACCCAGTATCAGGCAAGTTCAGGGAAACTTGACCCAAGAGACCGGCCCTTAGAAAATCCCATGCCAAAAGTTACAACATTTAATAACTAGCCACAGCAATGAAGATAGAAAACAAGAGATAGTTCCTCATTCTCACTCTCACAGCCCCTATTCTAGTCCATATTCTAGACAAAACATGTATCATTTGAGCTGGAAGCTAATTGGATCAGCCTTGCTCTATTTATTTGTTGCTGCTGTTGGCCATATCATCATTAAACTCGTTTTGCAAGTAATTTAAAATTTTCATCCTGTAACCTTTCCGACCTGCCTGTTTTTTAGGCAGGCGGTAAGGGGACAAGATGTATGTTTGGCAAGCAAGGTGAGCTTCATTTTCTATGCTTTTCACAGGAATAGAAGTGGGAGCAGTAGGGCTGTGGGGAAATAGCCCAGAGGGCTGACTTCGTGAAATCCTGCCCACATCTATTGGTAGAAATACTATCACTTAGCTTTCTGCCAGGAAAGAATATCAGCATGGTTCACAATTTATTTAGCTCAAATTGTTTGTTACCCTAGCTAGGGGAGGTCAGACATCTTTAACAATGTCTCAGATCCCTTTCTAATGGCCCTTCTCAATTCCTATTTGCTTTGACATAGTTCAAATGGCTTAAAATCTATTTCCACTTGACTTCTGTGACGTTGTTCTTTCATAGTCATCCTACCTCTTTTTCTTTTATGTTTCTCTCCATCCCGTCTCCCCCTAAGTATTTCCTAAGGCTTGGTTCTTGATCCCTGTTATGGATTGAATTGTGTCCCCCCAAAATATCTATCAACTTGGCTAGGCCATGATTCTCAGTATTGTGCGATTGTCCACCATTTTGTCATCTGATGTGATTTTCATGTGTTGTAAATCCTATCTCTATAAAGTTAATGAGATGAGATTAACGGCAGTTATGTTGATGAGACTCAATCTACAAGACTGGATTATGTTTTAAGCCAATCTCTTTTAAAATGTAAAAGAGAGAAGCAAGCAAAGAGACCCAGGGGGACCTCATACCACCAAGAAAGTAGTGCCAGGAGAAGAGCACATCCTTTGGACCTGAGGTTCCTGCACTGAGAAGCTCCCAGTCCAGGGGAAGATTGATGGTAAGGAACTTCCTTCAGAGCCGAGAGAGAGAGAAGGCCTTCGCCTGGAGCTGGCACCCTGAATTTGGACTTTTAGCCTCCTAGACTGTGAAAGAATAAATTTCTCTTTATTAAAACCATCTGCTTATGGTATTTCTGTTATAGCAACCCTAGATAACAAGACAATCCCTGAGCTGATTGTTCTATAAACTCTTCCCTTTGGTGAATTGCCCTTGGTTTCAAATATCTCTCTGTTTTTACCTCTAATTCATTACATCCAACTTCCGAAAAGTAACCTCCACTTGGATGTTCCACCACAGCTCAGCTTCCCTCTCATTACTTCTTGGACTGAACTCATCACTTGGCCAAATAACGGCTCCTTTTCTCACTTTCCCTATTTCGGTCACTGGCCTTGTCATTTCTTCCCTTTGCTGAGGCTTCAGACCATGAGCATTATTAATATTTCCTTTTACAGATGTCCATTTACAGCCCTCCCCCCCCACTGCTTTTTAAAATTTTTATTGTGGTAAAATATATATAACAAAAAGTTTGCCATTTTAACCCTTTTTAAGTATATAATTCAGTGATACTACATTCACCATGTTGTGCTACCGCCACCAGTTCCAAAAGTTTTACATCACCCTGAACAGAAACTCAGTACCCCTTTAGCAGTAACTCCCATTTCCTCCTCCTCCTAACTCCTGTTGTTGCTGTTAGGCGCCATCGAGTCAGTTCTGACTTACAGTGACACTACATACAACAGAAGGAAACACTGCCTGGTACTGTACCACCCTCATGATTGTCGTTTATGCTTGAAGCCATTGCTACAGCCACTGTGCCAATCCATCTCATTGAGGGTCTTCCTCTTTTTTGCTGACTCTCTATTTTATCAAGTGTGATGCCGTTCTCCAGGGACTGATCCCTCCTGATAACATGTCCAGAGTACATAAGACAAATCCTTGCCATCCTCGCTTTCAAGGGGCACCCTGGCTGTATTTCTTCCACAACAGATTTGTTCATTCTTCTGGCAGTTCATGGTATATTCATTGCCCAGCTTTCACATGAATCTGAAAAAAAAAAAAACAAAAAAAAAACCATTGTTGTAGAGTTGATTCTGACTCAAAACGACCCTATAGGGCAGAGTAGAACTGCACCATAGGGTTTCCAAGGAATGCATGGTGGATTTGAACTTCTGACCTTTTGATTAGCAGCCAAGCTCTTAACCACTACACCACCAGGGTTTCCACATGCATATGAGGCGATTGAAAACACCATGGCTTGGGTCAGGTGCACCTTAGTCCTTAAAGTGAAATCTTTGCTTTTTAACACTTCAAAGAGGTCTTTTGCAGCAAATTTGCCCAATGCAATGCATCATTTATTTCTAACCTAACCCCTGATAACTATTAACAAGCATTTGTCTCTATGCATGTGCCTATTCTAGACATTCCATATAAGTGGAATCATACAATATTTGTCATTTTGTGTCTGACCTGCTTCACTCAGTATAATGTTTTTAAGGTTCATCTATGTCATGGCATGTATCAGAACTTCATTTCTCTTTATGGCTGAGTAATATTCCATTGTATGTGTGTCACATTTTGCTTATCCATTCATCTGTTGTTGGACATTTGGGCTGTTTCCACCTTTTGGCAACTGTGAATAATGCTGCTATGAACATTGGGATACAAGTATCTATTTAAGTCCCTGTTTTCAAATCTTTTGGGTATATACCTAGGAGTAGAATCGTTAGTAGGTAATTCTATGCTTAACATTTTGAGGAACGACCGAACTGTTTTCCCCAGTGGCTGCACCATTTTACATTTCCACCAGCAACGCATGAGGGCACTCCACATTCTTGCCAACACTTTTTAGTTTTTCTAATAATAACCATCCAAGTGAGTGTGACGTGGTATCTCACCGTGGTTTTGATATGCATTTCCCTAATGACTAATGACATTGAGCATCTTTTTGTGTGTTGCTCGGCCATTTGTACATCTTCTTTAGAGAAATGTCTATTTAAGTCCTTTGCCCATTTTTCAACTGGGGTTGTCTTTTTGTTGTTGAATTGCAGAAGTTCTTTATATATTCTGGATAGTAAATTCTTATCTTATCAGATATATAGTTCCCAAATATTTCATAGATTGTGTCTTCACTTTCTTGGTAAAGTCCTTTGATACACAAAAATTTTTCATTCTGATGAACTCCAATTTATTTTTTCCCTCATTGATCATGCTTTTGGTGTCATACTTAAGAATTCACTTTCAAAAACGAAGTCTTTAAGTTTTACCCCGATGTTTTTGACTAAGGTTTTGTGATCTTAGTTTTTATATTTAGCTCATTGATCCATTTAGAGTTAATTTTCGTATATGATGTGAGGTATGGGTCCAACTTCATTTCTTTGCATGTGGACATCTAGCTGTTCCTGTACCATTTACTAAAAAGACTATTCTTTTCCTATTGAATGGATTTGGCATCCTTGTCAGAAATCAATTGGCCATAGATGTATGGGTTTATTTCTGAGCTTTTGATTCTATTCCATTAGTCTAAATGCCTGTCCTTCAACCAGTGCCAGACTGTTTTGATTACTGTAGCTTTATAGTACGTTTTGAAATTATAAGTGTGAGTCCTCTAACTTTGCTCTTCTTTTTCAAGATTGTTTTGGCTGTCCAGGGTCCTTTGCAATTCCATATGGATTTGAGGATTGGCTTTTCCATTTCATTAAAAAAAGGCTGCTGGGATTTTTTTTATTGTACTTTAGATGAAAGTTTACAGAGCGAATTAGTTTCTCATTGAACAATTAACACACACATTGTTTTGTGACGTTGGTTGCCAACCCCACAGCATGTCAACACTCTCCCCTTCTTGAACCTGGGTTCTCTGTTACCAGCTTTCCTGTTCCCTTTTGCCTTCTTGTCTTTGCCCCTAGGCTGGTGTGCCCATGTAGTAGGCTCTCTGAATTTTTATACAAATTGCATTAAATTGTAGATTGCTTTGGGTAATTTTTTTTTTTTTTTGGTTGGGTAATACTGGCATCTTAACAATATTAAGTCTTCCAAAACATGAACATGGGATGTCTTTCCACTTATTTAAGTCTTATTTAATTTCTTTCAGCAACATTTTACAGTATTCAGTGTATGAGTCTTACACTTCACTGGCTAAATTATTCTTAGGTATTTTATTTTCTTAGATGATATTGTAAATGGGCATGTTTTCTTGATTTCCTCTTCAGATCGTTCATTGTTGGTGTATAGAAACACAACTGATTTTTGTGTGCCCATTTCCCTTCTAAAAAGTCAGGCATCATGTGTGTTCTGATTCCTCCTTCCAGAATGTTTCCTCCATCCACCCTCTCTGCTCCATATGTAGTGTACTTTCCCAGCTCAGGCTTTCCGCATCTCACACCTGTATTACTTCGATAACCTGTTCAGTGGTCTTACTGACTTCAGTTTCTCTTCCGTTCAATTCATCCTACACAACTGGCCAGGATGATTCTCCTAAAATGTTATTATTGTTCCTTCATGCCTACCAAAAAACCTTCTAAAAACTGGTCAACCTCCCTGAGCTGGTGTCCAGGCTTTCATGCTGGCCCCACGCTACCTAACCAACTTCATTCCATCTCAACGGACCTGAAATGGGAATTTCTTCCCTCCAACAAGGTGGGGTTTCTTACACTTTTTATTTTTTATTGTCATAAAATATTTGCCATTTCAACATTCTTCACACGTGCAAGTTAGTGACATTAATAGTATTTACCATGTTGTGTGACCGTCACTATTATCTATTTCCAACTTTTTCCATCACTCTTAACAGAAGCTCAGTGGCTCTTAAGTGTCTCTTATCCCCCTCCCCCAACCCGCCCTCCTTATATTCTTGAAAAGCCATCTCATTTTTTATGTTTATCTTTGCCCAGGGTCCTTCACCCATCAGAATACCCTTCAGACTTCTTTCACTTTCAAATGCTTACCACACTGTAAGTTCTTAAACTTTAGTGCGCATAAAAATCACACAGGGCACTTGTTCAATAGGGACATTCTGATTCTGTAGGGCTGAGGTAGGACCCAGGAGTATCTGTGTTTTTGGCAAATACCTGGGTGAATCCTAGGCCAGATTCCACTTTGAGAAATGCTGCGTTAAGGCCTGATTTTAAGTATCACCTCATTTATGAATATTTCCTTTATTATTGCAGCCCGTATCGGTCACCTAAGCATTTATAATCTGCTCAGCTTTTGGTCACTTAACTATACAACCAGTTTACAATTATTTGACTTATAAACAACCAGTGCATTACACAGGAAGTGGGGACTTCAAACACAACATTTTGGTTTCGACCCCGGTTGTCAGTGTGGGAACTACCCGTAGTTTCCCAAATCAGAAAATGTGGGGAGTGAAGGTTTAAAAAGGAAGATGAGCAAATTACTGACGCTCCCCCAAGTCACAGGACTAGTGGTTCCTTTGGTGGAATGGGGGGGGGCAGGAGGAATATTTCTTTGATACTAAGTTGCAATTCTGATTGCAGTTTCCCAGAGAGACAGTTATAAATAAGAGAGAAAGAAAAACATTCAGAGTGTCAAGCAACTGATTTGCATAGACATGTTGGGAGCACAGTCTTTTGGAAGCTGGGGTAAGTGGTCAGCCTTGCTCTGTTTCTGTCTGCCTTTCTCTTTCTACTGTTTACTTTCCACTTTTGATTTTGAAAAATTTCAACTCTGTAGAGAGGTTAAAAGAAGAGTACAGTGAATACCAGTATGTCCTTCAGCTGGATTCACAAATCCCTAGCATTTTGCCAAGGAGCCCCGGTGGTGCAAATGGTTAAACGCTTGGCTGCTAACCAAAAGGTCAGCAGTTTGAACCCACCCAGTGGCTCTGCGGGAGAAAGCACTGGCCATCTGCTTCTGTAAAGATTATAGCCAAGAGAGCCCTATGGGGTAGTTCTACTCTGTTACATGGGGTCACTATGACTCGAAAACGAGTCAATGGCACCCAACACCAACGTGAAATGGAGGCTGAAGTGATGGAGCAAATGGTCCAGCAGCAGGGAGGGAGGGTCAGAGCCAGGGAACGGGGAGGCCATGGTGCCACAGCTATCCATCAGCCCCAAGCCCCAGACTCATTCCAAAAGTCACGGTGTTTCGGTGATTGCTCGGAGGAGGGGAAGGCATTTCGGTGAGATACCTGTGACTCAGCTAAGCGTTCGGCTGGAAATCTCTGCAGCAAGGTCCCCAAGGACACCCTCTAGAGAAAGAGGCTGATGGGTTTGAACAGCAATCTGCCAGTCATTCCTCTGCTGGCTTGTGCCCAAGAGTCTAGGGCTAATTGTAAACCTGGGAGCACCTAGGGAAAACCCCAAACCATAGTTTTTATTGCTTTTGTTGCCACATTTTCCTCTTCTGTGGATACCCTCCCTTCCACCCCAGATAAGGACCAGGGGAAGAAGATAGTAAAGAGGTGGAAGCTAGAGAGAAAATTTTGGCTTAAAGCACTCAGTGTGTGGCCCCAGTTGTCAGAGTGGCACTGGGAAAGTCCATTTACCACTGGGCATCTGTAAAATGGAGTTCCCTTCCAGCACTGAGATGATTCGATTTTAATTACAAAAAAATTACCTACATCTTTTTCACCTCTGTAAGAGGTGAGGGGGAGTTCCTGGGGTGGGGTGTAAATGCTGCTAATCAGAAGGTTGGAGATTCCAGTCCACCAGCAACATCTCAGAAGAAAGACCTGCTGATCTTCTTCTGAGAAACCAGCTTATGGAGCATAGTTCTGCTCTGATGCACATGAGGTCACCATGAGTTGAAACTGACTTGATGGTAACTTGTTGGTTAAGAGGTGAGGAAGACAGAAATTACTGTACCCGAAGGCCATATTTAATTACCCACTGACAATCTTTCTCCCAGAATTAAACTCTAAAATATCAATATGTAACGAGAGGTTCCCAGGCAGGAGACATAGCCTGATTGAAGGTACAGACATATCTAAAGAAGGAATGTGTTACCTAAAGGGAAGTTGGTCAGTCTTAGAGACAAGGAAAGGAGACTCTGAGAGGACATTACTGGGCACAGCTCTTTTAAACTCTGTCTGGTGGAGAAAGACCAGAGTCTTATGGGAATATTTGCCCCATCTGTGGGGTATACCACTTTTGTAGAGATGGATGCAGCCAATCGACAAGGCCCAATGCATTATTCTTTCTTGGTATAAAAACAGGAGGCCTGGTGGCACACTGGTTAAGAGCTTGGCTGGTAACCAAAAGGTCAGCAGTTTGAGCCCACCAGCCACTCCTTGGAAACCCTATGGGGAAGTTCTACTCTGTCCCTATAACATCGCTATGAATTAGAATCGACTCGCCAGCGACAGGTTTGGTTTTTGGTTTTGGTATTATAAAAACAACTTTGTCTGTTATGATTCTAAACTCTCCAGGTACCTTCTGATCATCTGCCTTCCCATGTTGGCCTTCAGGAAGCAAATATGCTGATCAGGCCAAGGTATCTCACTGCCCATGACCAGTCTTTTATGTACGGGCCTCTGTGAGTTGGTGGGTCCAAGTCAGTCTCCCTGAGGGAGATGATTTCTGGGTAGGACTGAGTTTCTGAGGCTCTGAGGATGAGGCCAGACCCAGGGACACAGTGCATTCATGGCGACCTGTTCCCATCACACAGCCTTGTCCAAGTTGAACTACATCCAAGGCTAACAATTTCTTGATTCACTAGTTCCTTCATATCATCTCAAACTGTACATCCTGAGTATTTCTGTTCTCATTTTTTACCACCACCCATCCAATCCACATTATATAATCATGTGCCTAGCAACCACACAAGAAAGACTTTGTGGTCTCATTTTACAGATGGGGCAATTGAGGATCAAAGGAAGCTAATTATGGCCATAAACTGAGAAAGCTGGGATTAAATAATCTATGTCTATCTCTAAATCTTGTGCTTATTATTTTTTTTTAATATAAGCTGTGTGTGGGGACCAGGGAGACCTCCAGAAGGGCGGCATCTTCAGCGTGTTTCCTAAGAGTTTCCTCAGTCTGGAAGTGGACAACACGACCCTTACTTGTTGACAGTGCAGATAAAACAGCAGTGATCTGCCCTGATTAGAGAAGGCGGCCTGTGTGGAATAGCAGAAGACTGCTAGGTGAGTTCTCAACATCCCAGAGTTTTCCAGCTGTCTGCTTTGACCCTGAGACAGGAAACGAGATAACCTAGATGGTAAGCAAAGCAAGAGACGGGGAACGTAGAATCCTGAGTGGGCACGTGATGAATTCTGTCCTCCACAGCGGTAGAGTTACAGTGGAGAAAGATCAGTCACTGCACTCCTGGCTTGTCCCCCACCCCATGGTGTCTCAGGCAATGGTGACATCTCCTCACCTTCTTGAACCTGTATGGTGGGAGGTTTGATTTTTGACCTGGCAATCAGAAGACTTTCATCAATATTTCAGGTTTGACACAAATAATCTATGTCTCCTGGGGCAGGTCATTTATCCTCTCAAAGATTTCTTTAAGATAGCTTCTCTTTTCATGGCTCTATAACTCCTATACTTCATTTCTGAATAATTTGTGAAGTAGTTAACAACTTAGGTAATGCACTTGAAAGTTATGCACATGGCAGACTGGGGCAGAGTCAAGGCCAGAGAGATACACCTGTGGGCTTCTTCAAAGGAACACTCTTTATATACTTGTTCCACATTTCTTTGGTAGGTGTTAAGAGAAAACTATGCCTATAATAAAAAATATTCATGTTCAAAATAAGGAATTACCAATGTCGGAATTGACTCAATGGCAGCAGGTTTGGTTTTTTTTTTTTTAGGCAGTGTTAAGAGTCCCTGGGTAGCGTAAACAGTTAACACACTTAACTTCCAAAAGGTTGGAGGTTTGAGTCTACCCAGAGGCACCTCAGATGAAAGGCCTGGTGATCTACTTCTGCAAAGTCACCTATTGAAAACCGTACGGAACACAGTTCTACTCTGACACACATGGGTCACCATGAACTGGAGTTGATGCGATGGCAACTGGTTTGGTTTTTAGGTAGGGTTAGTTACTGCACTTAACTAAAGATGAATACAGCCATAAAGTCTTTCAAAGAATGTTTACAATCTCTTTTCTGGTTGGCCAAACTATCAACTTTTCTGCAATTTGTTTCCTTTCTAGGGTTCTTTTTTTCCTCCTAAGCCAGACATTTTTGGGGGAGCCATATTAAAAGATTTTATATTTAGACAACAGAATAAAACACTCATTTGCAGTAAACAGCACTCTACCACGCATTACTTGGTTTCAGAATTTTAGCTGGAAGGAGACAGCTGGTTTCATGAGACTGTCAGCTGGCTGATCTCAGGGTTGGTGGCATTGCCTGTAATTATGTTGCAAAAATATCATCAGAGATAGGTTGGCATCTGGGAAGCTTGTTTTTAAATGCCCACTGGAAGGTACTATTTCAGTAGACAGTGAACATCTTACAGTAATGTTAGACGTCTCATGAGTAAAACTGAGATAACAGGCACCATATTTCAGCCACGTTTTCGTGCTTTCTTACAGAGGAGCATCCTGCCAGCTGTTTCATCTGACTCCAGGCATGGCAGGAAGGCATGGGGTGAGAGAGACCTGGTGTTTTGAGTGTATGACCTTGGGCAAGACAGTTAATCTCCCTGAGCCTGTTTCTCCCTCTGTAAAATGGTGATTATATCTATCTTGTAGAGTTGTTGTGAAAATTAAATGTCTGCCATATAAAAAGTCATGAGTGGGGCTTATTATTAAAAATACACTGTATAGTATAGTACATTGTACTGTAAAACACTAGCAGTTATCCTCTTTCTATTAACTTTTAATAGCCTTATTAACATGTTGCTACTTTGAAGAGTTAGTTCTAGAGCCCAGGCCTGTTAGAAAAGGCTGGTTTCTGCGAGTGGCATCCATTCAGCACTCAGTCTATGCTGTATCATATTGTCCTGAATTCCGTAGGGGGCGCGTCTTGGGTGGGCAGTGGTTCCCAGCATAGGCAGACTTGTGCCTTTGCCCTTCTGTGTCTGTCATCTCAGAAAACCTGCTTTGTCAGAAATGCGTGTGCGTCTCATGGATCTAATTATCACCCTCTGCACTCCCAACTCCAGTCATTTGCAGTTTCCAAACGCACCAGGCTCACTTCCCCGCTTAGCACGTTGTTCCCTCTGCAGGACAACTTTCGTCTCCCACTGCTGCTAGGCTAACTCCTGGTCCTCTCAGTTTGGGCGTGTCTCCCTCCAAAAGCCTTCCCTGACCCCCAATACTTGATTAAGGTGCCTTTCTCATCTGCCCTGCCCTTGGTTAGTATATTGACATTGCCTAGTCATTGGTCAGGAGTCCCTGGGTTGTGCAAACAGTTAAGTGCTCAACTACTAACTGGAAGGTTGGTGGTTTGAATCTACCTAGAGGTGCCTTGGAAGAAAGGCCTGGTGACTTGCTTCCTTCCAAAAGGTCACAGCCTTAAAAACCCTATGAAGTGCACTTCTTCTCTGTAACAGATGGGGTCACCACGAATCAGAAGTGACTTGACGGCAACAGGTTTGGTTTTTGGTAGTCACTGTTTTGTCCTCTTGATTGGTACTTTAAAGTTTACTGTGTTTATGAGTCAGAATCGACTCAAAGGTCTGGGGTTTGGTTTTTCAGTATGTGCCAGGCAGTCCGTACTGCTTTATGTACATTATCTCACTGAAGTCTCATATCAATCCTATGAAATAGGAATTAGAACAGATGAGGAAACAGACTCTGAGAGGGTAAATGATTTGCTACAGGTCACACAGACACAAGCAAAAGAGCTGATACTGGAACCCAGGCCTGTCTGACTCCAGTCCTTTGCAGTGAAGTGTAAATTTCTTCAGGGCTTGCAGAGAACAGGGAAGGCACATAGTACATATTCACTAATAATAAAAACCCAAACCCACGGTCACCAAGTGGATTCGAACTCATAGCAACGCTATAGACCACAGTAGAACTGCCCCATATGGTTTCCAAAGCTGCACATCTTTACTGAATCAGATTGCCCCATCTTTCTCCCTTGGAGGGGCCGGTGGGTTCGAACTACTGACCTTTCGATGAGCTCCTGAACGCTTTAACCCCTTTGCCACCAGGGCTCCTATTATTATTGTTTTGACCCAACCGGAGTGAAAGCCACTGGAAGGAGGGAACCTTAACTCAGATGCTCATACCTCTAGCGCAGTGTCACACAGAGTCAGTGTGCGGGAATCAGGATGCCACCTCCCTGAGAGCAAGGAGTCTGCATTCGGCCACTTGTGTAGATCCCAGGGTCTCAGTAAGTGATTAACGTGTGTTTTCTCTCACACAATCTCTGTATTTAAGGGACGTTTCAGTCCTTGTCACACTTTGGCCCCTTTTCACCTCTGAGCTAGGAGGGGGGACAGCAGAGGGGGCCCCCACAACAGCAGATGCTGCTTTCAGATGAGGCACACAGAAACCACCAACCACCTAAATAAACGTCCTCTTTATTTTACCAAATATAATTTATCAGTTAAGTTGACATTTGTCAATTCAGTTATAGTAACTATAAATAATTCTCTTAAGACACAGTTCTGTAACTTTTTAAGGATACAGGAGTAAACCAATATCGCTCCTTGCGGCCAGGACAAAAGTACATGCCGTCTGTGCCAGCAGGGGAGAAGAAACGAGCTTCCATGAAAGTCATTTTCCTTCCCCCTCGCCCCAGTTCCTCTTCTGCTCACACACTCAGAGCCTGGGGCACGCCGACCTTTCTGCTTTTTTAGGCAAAGGAGGACACTTCAGAGTCTCTCCAGGACAGCCTGGCCAAACTCCAGAAACGGGGAAGGGGAGCGACTGGGGCGGGGGGACTGGAGATCACAGGGCACAGTCTCAGGGCGAGAGGAGTTGGTTTTGGTGCCTGTACAAGAAGAGTCTGTGCAAGTGTGTTTTGAGGTTGAGGACAAGATGGAAGAAGGCCTGAGGGAAGAGCAGAAACAAGCCCAGGCTGCTGTTCATTAACTCTGTCGGACACAACTCCAGCCAGATAACCTCTAAGATGCCTTCCAGTTCCAAGGTTCTATGATTCCACAAGGTAGCCTGGGTGGGAATGGAGGGAGAGAAGTCTCAGGAGGTATGGGGCAAGTCCCTGGGTGAAGGCATGGTTATTGATAAGAGACTGGGCCATTGCCTAAGCCTTCCCTTGGAGGTGGGACCTTTAGGCTACGGAGGGGAGTCTTTTAACAGAAAGGCTAGAAAAGCCTGCACCCAAATGCCCAGATTTGTATGTGTGAGTGTGGGCAAATTTCCAATCATTCAGAGCAGCACGCGGGGAAGACGCATATGTTCCAGCTTGCTCCCCATCTTGTGCCAAGCAGAGAAGAGTAGACACAGCTGGTTAACGTCCAGCCTGCTAGTTCTGCATCCTCTTTTGGGTGCCTGGTGAGGAGAGGTGGAAGTAAGGGAGAGAAAGGCTGGGTAGTTTTGGGAAATGAATACTGGCTGAGAAGTGGGGCTGGGGTTCCAGCTGTGGTCAGCACTGCAGAGGTGGGAGCTAGGAAGGAGAAGACGCAGAGCCTGGCTGGGTGATGTGGACTCAAACACTTACAACGGAGAAACTGTCCGACCGAAAGGGGTTCACTGCCTGTGTAACCTGGGGAATGAGATGAAGCTGGAGCCGTGTTTCCCTTACGACTAGTCTGTTGGTGCCTGGCACAGTACCTAACACATAGTTGGCACTCAATAAATATTGCTCGATGAAAGTTTCCGATCATGCCTTGAGAAAAGCTCACCTTGGAGGAGGCTGCGTACCTGCTGAATGGGTGACTGAATGAGTGATATTTGTGGGCAGAAGGCAAGGAAGAGGAAATCTCACCTCCATGACATGATAGAATGGGTGGTTTTAGGAAAAGACAGAGTCTAAGGCGACCACACATGATTATGTCCTTAGGAGAAACAGCAGCAATTAATCACCCCTGGTTGCCCTCAACCCCCCAGTCATGCTCCACACATCTCCACACTCGGTCTCTAATTTGGGGATCCGACCCAGCCAGCTCCAGGGAAGGTAGCCTTAGGGACATTTAGAGTTGAAGGTTGAACAGAAACAAATAATTGCTCTTTGGGCCTGGGGAGAATGTGGATCTTGGCAAACCTACGGGCGGATATGGGCCAAATGGGGAGACCAGGCCACTGCTCGTTTCCTCCTGGATGTGGCATCAACTGGACCAAGATCAGAGGAAGGGTTGGTGGTGTTTAGCAGGCAATGGGGTGAGAGGCATGTCTACAATCTGAGTAGTCAGTCCACCTCACTCTTTCTAAGCATAGGAGGGCAGAGAACAGGGCTAGGATGATAGGTGACCAGAAGCAACTGGTTCTTCTGCCCAGGGCTTTGAGATTGGTCCCCTTCTAGGAGAACATGTGTTGGGGGCAGTGATATTTTTCATTCTGTTCAACCAAGAAAAAAAAAAAAGGAAAGAAGAAACAAAAAAGCAGAGCCCACGCATAAAGGGTTTCTCATTAGGGCCAAGTCTGAGGTTGCTAAAGCTAAACCAAATGTCCCCAGATCCCAGACAGGATACCCCCTGCCCCAATCCACCTGGAGGCACCCACCATGAAATTGCACTTGGTGATTGTCCCAAAAATCCACTTGCAGTGTTTATCTCAGTCCATCTGTCCTTCCTGAATTCCTGCTATACAAACATGGCTCAATGCATAAAAATTCCCATTGAAAATAATGAGAATTCAGTATCAAAGTGAAGTCTTAGAAGGACGTGGGAGTGTGGAGTGGAGGAGGGGAATGGAAACAAAAGAACAATTTCAAATAGAAAGTGCAGGGGTGTGGGAGAAGACTGATGACCAAACTAGTCCCCGACATCCGTGTCTCGGTCCCCAATGAGCCAGAGAATATGGAAGCTGAGTGCTAGGAGCCCAGTGCCAAGCAGGTCCCCCAGAGCTGTCAAGTACGGGATGGAGAAGTTGTCTGGGTCCAGACCCCGGCCCCACATCCAGTGCACCATCCAGTCAGCGATGTAGAGGAGAATCAGCACCTGGAGAGACAGAAGGGCCCAGCTTGTAGCCATCCCCTCTCTCCAGGGGGAGCCAGAGGCCGCGCGATTGCACCCATTTGTTGCGTCAGAAAGTTTGGGTATCCACAATCCTTAGCCTGAGACAGCTCATCTTTCCACCCCTGAGGCAAAATGCGAGAGCTCTTTAGAAAGGAAGATGCCGCTACTACCCGGGGTCCCCACATCAGCATTACATTTTGCTCCCAAATTTACCAAACGAACCCATTGCCATGGAGTTGATTCTGACTCACGGCAACCCCATGCGTTATAGAGTAGAACTGCTCCATAGGGTTTCTTGGCTGTAATCTTTGTGGAAGTAGATCATCAGGCCTTTCTTCCACCGTGCCGCTGGGTGGGTGCCAACCACCAACCTTTAGGTTAGCAGCTGAGTGCCTGACCATGTGCACCACCCAGGGACCACATGAGGGGCTGCCTAACCCAAATCCTACTTGTTGCAGGAACTCAGCCCTCCTGCCTCTAATTTGGGGTCACACCATTCTTGGATCACTCCAATTCCTGCCATGTCGGCCTCTCCAGGAGCCCGGTGGGAATTGGGGATTTCTTCTCTGAGCAGACTGCAGTCAGGGTAGTGTTTGAGGCTGGTGCTGGCACAATCAACTGAGTAACAGTTGATTATCCCTACTGCCTTCCTCCTGACCCTTCCCACTCTGCTGTTGTGGGCTGGAAGAATGCAAGCTTATTTTAACATTAAAACCAAAAAAACCAAACCTGTTGCTGTCGAGTCGGTTTCGACTCATAGCGACCCTATAGGACAGAGCAGAATTGCCCCATCGGGTTCCCAAGGCTGTAATCTTTATGGGAGCAGACTGCCACATCTTTCTCCCACAGAGCAGCTGGTAGGTTCAAACTGCGAACCTTTTGGTTAGCAGCCAAGCACTTAACCCCTGTGCCACCAGGGCTCCTTATTTTAACCTTAGTTCTAGCAAAATAAAATGATGACTATGTCAGCTACATATGAAGCAGGCATGTAAATGCATATAAAGCAATGCATACCAATTCAAAATATCCTTTGGCTTCTCTGCGTCCTTGCTTTCCTTCCATAACTACAGGTAATGAAGAATGATCTAGAGTAGAACCTTGCTAATGGCTGGAAGACCAGTAGCATTAACAAAAAGCTGGGTGCTTGTTAGAAATGCAAAATCTCAGGCCCCACTCTGGATCCCCTGGACCAGGACCTGCATTTAAACAAGATTCACATGTATTTAAGTGGGAGACGCACTTGACCTAGAATACCATGGCGGGGCAGGCCTGCCCCTTCTGCACTGTCTGACAAGGTCTGACACTGGACTCTCTAAGAGACTGCATCTGTCTGAGATGAAGTGGTTTCTAACGGTTAAGCGCCAACACAGTCATTTGGGAGGCTTTACTCTTGACTAAGTTTTGCAAATACTGTGGCATATAATTTCTGTCCTAAGGGGCTTAGATGCAGGAACCAGAGCCCCCTATGGGACCCAGAAGCCAGAAATGACATCTATTTTTAGGCCAACTTGGTTGTTCTTGTGCGTCTCTCCAAGGAAGCCAGAGGTTTTGGTCCCAACACCGTTTCACATCCCCCTGGCTCTGCACAAAGCTTCCTTGTACTCCCATGGCCTTGGCCCTGGGTGAGGGCCAGTCCCCGTAACTTCACACCCCTTTCAGCAGCTGCAGAACAGTCGCAAATAAAGAGTGTGGTCAGGCGGCCTTCAGGACATGGCCCGGGAAGGGAATGACAGCAGCTGCTCCTCTGCTCCTACCTTCCGGCTTCCCGAGCAGACCCCGGGACACATGGCTGGGAGGAGGCTGCAAAGGGATCAGGAAGGACCTTTACAGGGAATCCAGTGCCAGGCTTGGGCATGTCACAGGCCCAGGGCAGACAGCAGAGGAGAGCGTCTCCCCCAGGGTGTTCGTAATGGGTAATGGAGCCAAGGCTTCTTCCCAAACTAAGCCGGGGATGAGCTGAAAACCTCCAGCCATGCACCCTCAGCACAGCCCCTTCTCTATCCCATCCCACCAGGTACGCCCCACTTTGCTGCAGGGAGCCAGCATCAGATTGATTCTCAGCCCAGCCCCTCTCAAGATGTCCTGACACAGGACCCTTTTAAAATGGGGTGGGGGGGGTGGGGTGAGGAGGGAATAGTTTTTATCAAAAGGGACTGGTGAAATGAAATCATGATGTATCTGTAGAATAGAACACAACACAGCCATAACAAACGAGGTGCTCATCTCTTCACATACAGACGCGGAATGATTTCTAAGACAAACCATCATGTAAAAAAAAGCAGCGTGTATACTATGCTACATTTGTGTAAAAAAAGGAGGAAAATAAAAAATATATATACGTCTACTTGTGTAAGTATGAGATAAGCTCGAAGGATACACAAGGAACTGATCACACCGATGGCTGTGAGGAAGAGATCTGGGCACTGGAAGAGGGCAGAAAGGCACTTCTCACGGTATACAGTTAACCTTTTCACCACGTACCCTGTAACACTACGGAACTATATAAACATTAGCCTTTACTAACGAGAGCAGGGGTGGCTATAAAGGGAGCCTCATGGCGCTGGAATCGTGTATCCTGACTGTGGCGGTGGTTACAGGAAATCTGCACTTGGGATAAATTGCACGGAACTACACACACACACACACACACACACGCATAAAGTGGTGTAGGTTAAACCAGAGAAACCTGAATAAGCTCTGTGGATTGGACCCATCCCAGTACAATTACACTACACTATGTTACCACTGGGGGAAACTGGGTGAAAAGTATATGGGACCTCCCTGTACATTTTTCTGGTAACTTCCCGTGAATCTATAATAATTTCAAAATAAAAAGTGTAAAAAATATAATAATACAACAAAGGGAGAAAACATCACAGAATTACAGAAGGCAACACTGCACAGGGTCTCATGGATTATCTAGTGCAGTGGTTTTGACAATCTTCAAGATGCGGAATGCTTTATTCAAATAAAGTCTCCTGAAAAAGCCCGGCATGCAAAATACAGCCAAATAGGCTCTGTGGCCTGGTGGGGTGACACCCAGAGTCCACCTGCTCAAAACTCCACAAGGAACAGCTCCTCAGGGCACTGCTTGAAAACTACTACCTCTGGTCTATTGCTCCCAATTTACAAAGGTGTCACTGAGACTCAGAGAAGTGACGCAGCCGAGCCAAAGCCACAAAGTATATTAATGACTGTGCTCAACTACAAGTCGTCCTCCTGAGCCCCTGGCCGGTTTATCAGCTGCCAAGACACAGACAAAGAGGGGGCAGAACGTGTGCTGGGCGGAGGGTGGGCCTCCTCTCCCATCACTGCAGGGCAGCCCTGGCCCTCCCCACACCCCTGCCAGTCGTACCTGGAGCAGTGCAGCTGTCATGTAGAAGATGATGAAGATGAGTGTGAGGGTGGTGTGCCCGCCCTGCATACAGCTGATAGTGTAGAGGAACACCAGGTGTCCTGGAACCACGAGGAGGAAGAGGACTCGGGCCGAGCGAGAATTCACATCTGGGTCCAGGGGAGAGAGGGTGTGAGGAGGATGAGGAGGGGAGTCCTGGCCCCTGAAGGCCTTTCAAAGTCAGGAGGGACCACACCATACTCCAGAGCAGCAGACGGCTGTCTCTGCATCTCCATCCTATGGTCTCCAGCCCCAAGGGTGTCCCAAGAAAGGATGGCCCTCTAGAGCAGCTGGTGCAGCCCAGCAGGAGAAAGAGAACTTGTGCGACTGGGCCCCAGCTGTTCCTTATGTGAAGTTCATTGAAATTTGGCTCCCTCCCTCCAGGGATGGAATGGACCCAAAAGTCTGAGAATCCACCATTACCAGGGCTGAAGAAGGTGGTACAAGGACTGGGGCAGCGACGAGGAGCTTGCTCAGAGTTTTCCCCTGGCATCCCATTCATGTGTAGGAAGGTGGAGATGCGGCTGGCCTGGACCGCCACCAGATTGCCCCCAACACCTGCAGAGACACGTAAGAGCTTAGACACGCAGGGAAGGAAATTAACCTCTTGTTCCTTGTCTCTTATCAGCAGAGGCACTGCCCTCTGTCTTCATTTAGTGTCTACGTGGGCATTGCCCACTCACCAGTCCCAAGAGAAGAGCAAGACACTAAGAAGGAAGACAAAGACATCCCCTTTTGCAGGAAGTCTTCCAGGCTCTCCCATCCTGTCGTCAATGGAGATGCAGCAGTCCCATGAGCCCCTGGTGTGGCTGTGAGAGTGCCAGAAGGGACACAGGCACATCTGTAGATTCAGGTAACCCCACTGCTCTGCCAGGGCAGCAAGTGCATCTGACTTCACACACAGTCAAAGGAGGCGCTCCTGCCCTCACCCTCTCCTCCAGAGCTCTGCGCAGACCTAGGCACCCAGTGGTCATGTACTGGCTCCGGTGACCAACTTCAAGTAGTGGGTTTGGGTGCGGAATTCTGGAATCTGGTACCTCTGGCGCCTCTCCCAAGAAGTGTGCTGGTTATTCAGTTTCCCCCTCACCCCACAACCTATCCCCTGCACTGAGCCATCACCACTGCCCTGAGCCCTGAGAGGCTGACTTCTGCAGGCTGCATCACCCAGGCTCCCTTGCTGGCTGCTTCCAATTGGGTTTGTTCAACGGGAAGCACCAGCAGGAATCAAAGGGCAGAAGACAGAGAGGTCAGGTGTTTTGTTCTTGATCCTTCCATGTTTTTGCCAGTGGTTTATCCTTGTCGGGGGCAGTGGAAGGGCTCTCATGGGGCTCCTGTGACATCATTTTCTCCCTTTGACTCCTCAGGACTCGAGGCTTCCCATTGTTTCTAGTCTCTGGTACATCAACATCTCTCTCTTTTTTTTTCCTGCCAATATCTCTTATTGGTCCTGCTCCCACCTCTGTGAACAGCCCCTTCATTAAAGTCTTGAACTATCTGAGCTGGATTCTCTTGCCTGCTGGAACCCTGAATGATACAGGAAAACCAGTTAAAACCAGTTGCCATCGAGTCAACTCTGATTCATGGCGACCCCACATGTGTCACAGTAGAAATGTATTGCTCCAGAGGGTTTCCAATGTCTGATTTTTCAGAAGTAGATCTCCGGGCCTTTCTTCTGGGTGCCTCTGGATGTGTTCGAACTGCCAACCTTTTGGTTAGTAGCCAGGCGTGCTAACTTTTTGCACCGCCCAGGGCTCCGGATACAGGAAAACCAACCAAACCCAAACTCACTGCCATCGAGTCGATTCCAACTCATAGGGACTCTATAGGACAGAACAGAACTGCCCCGTAGTGTTTCTGAGGCTGAAATCTTTACAAAAGCAGACTGCCACACCTTTCTCCTGCAGAGTAGTTGGTGGGTTTGAACCACCGGACCTTCTGGTTAGCAGCCAAGTGTTTTAACCACTGTGCCACTAGGGTGCCTTAGATACAGGGAAACCTGTTGCCGTCAAGTCGATTCAGGCTCATTGGGACCCTACAGAACAGAGTAGAACTGCCCTGTAGGGTTTCCAAGGAGCAGCTGGTGGATTCGAACTGCCAACCTTTTGGTTAGCTGCCAAGCCCCCTTAATCTTCTTCCCCTACCTCTCTCCTTCTCCCCTGGCAGCTGAGGTCAAGATCTCACCATTAATCACAGGCGTGAAGACAGCCATCCCCGCGAAGTTGGGGTCTGAGACAGTCTTGTCCAAGATGAGGCCTCCCACACTATACAGACACAAAGACAAAGTGACACCATTGAGAGGCTCTGCTCCGGTCTCTGGGATGAGGGGCACAGGCTCACGTGGTATTGGGGAGGAGAGTAGGCAAAGGTAGGTCCCAGGAGTCCCTGTTCCTTTGCCAGAACCAGCTGCTAGTTCTAACATTTGGACTTGGCAGTGCCCCTTGAGCCAGCTGGCAGTGCAGTTAAGGCAGCCTCTGCCTGAACCCACCCCCAAGTTGGCTAGAGGAGCTGCTGCAGAGCTACCTGCGTGTGAGGACCCCTGTTGTTTTGTCTGCTCAGCATTTATTTACTGTTCTGGTGACAGCACTGGGCTCTTCCTTAGGGAACCACTTCTCTCAGACTCAGTCACTACCGTTTAGGGACACTGCTTCGATGTTGGCTAGATCCCTGGCCCACTCAATCAAAGCACTGCATCCCTGAAGCCATAGTGATTGGTTCAGGGACAGCCATGTGAACTCAATCCCAGCCAGTGAAGCACTATTCTGGGACTTTGTGGAGCTGCGGGGGTAGAGAATCTCTCTCTCTGCTGGAGTTAAGAAAAGTGTAAGCCTGGAACTGCCTGCAGACTGTCACAGAGAAAAGCAGAGCTGAGAGATGGAGCGTCCTGGGGCCCTGAGGATCTCTTGTGAGCCCTGGAACCCAGCTGTGCCTTCTTAGTTATGTAAGCCAGCACGTTCTATTTTGATCTGAGGTGGTGGTTTCCGTCACTTGCAGCAGGACATGTGACCGAAGGGTCAGAGCCACACCCCTTCTCTTTAGGGCTTAAAAGGGAGTCTGTGGTGGGGTGTGGGTGGGGTGGGGATGTGCACCCAGGCCCAGAGCCTACCTGCTGATGGCCATGGCGATGATGACAGGCTCCCAGCCCGAGTACAACACCTCCCTCGTGGCTGGGCTCCGCCGTGCCAGCACCACCCAGACAGGCAGCAGGGCCACAAAGAAGGCACATACCAGGGGGTAGATGTATCGCCAGTACTCTGAAAAGAGTAGAGACCAGAGGGGTGGTGAGTGCTGTGCTCCTTGTCCCAGCCTCCCTCCGGCCTGCTCAGTCTGCACCTGTTGTCCCCACAGATCAACAGCAACACCATAGGAAATGCCATAAACATATGACTTTATGTGATCTACCCAGTGGGTAGGCAGGGCCAGCTTTTCCATTTTATAGATTAGAAAACTGAGGTAGAGAGCTGCCCAGGCACTGACTTAGGTCTCTTGATTTTCATCCCTGAAGTCATCGTCTCCCATCCTCCTTGTTCACTTTGCAAACGGATTCCAGCCTTAGTTCCTTCCTTTCCTTTACTCTTTCTACCTCACTCCTCCAAGAACGGCCAAAATCTACAGGGCCAGGCAGGACTATATTCCTCAGGCACTCTCCTCCACCCTGCCCCTGCTGTCTGCATGAATTTGAGGTTAATACTTAGCCTCCTCTCTCTAAGATCAGGAGCTATTATAAACTAAGTTCAAAACTGATGATGAAGAACACAGAAGAAATGCTTGCAGGTCTGCAAGACTACTACCATCACTGGATCCCACCAAGGGGTCCACCCTAGCCACACTCTTAGGGTCTCAGCCTCACCCAGCTCCAGGTAGAGTCCCCAGCTGATGCCTGAGAGCAGTGCCAAGGTGATGAGGTCACCCAGGCTGGCAGCAATGGGGGTGGCCACGTTGTCTGGGTTGATCCCAATCTTACGAGATCCAATGATGACCCCAATCATGATCATACCTGGTGAGGGGGACCAGGCAGGGGGAGAAGAGAAAAAGGGGTATCAGTAAACAAAAAGGGAGAGAGAATCGCCAACATCATTACCCACAGGGTTTCCAAGGAGCACCTGGTGGATCTGAACTGCCAACCTTTTGGTTAGCAGCTGTAGCTGTTAACCACTAGCCACCAGGGTTTCCTCATCAGCCGTTAGAGAGATGCAAATCAAAACCACCTTGGTCTGCAGTGAGATACCATCTCACCCCTATTAGAATGGTAAGGATAAAAAAAACCCAGAAGATGACAGGTGTTGGTGAGGTTGTGGAGAAACTGGAACCCTCATCCAGTGCTGCTGAGTATGTAAAATGGTGCTGAAACTGTGGAAAACAGTTTGGCGGTTCCTCAAAAAGCTGAACAGGAATTATCAAACCAAAAAACCTGTTGCCATCGAGTCAATTCCGACTCACAGCGACCCTATAGGACAGAGTAGAACTGCCCCATAGGGTTTCCAAGGAGCGCCTGGTGGATTTGAACTGTTGACTTTTTGGTTAGTAGCTGAACTCTTAACCACTATGCCACCAGGGTTTCCAAAGAATTACGACAGAAAATAATTACCATATGACGGAGCAATCCCAATTCAAAATATATACCCAGAAGAAGCGAAGGCAACTTGTACACCAATGTTCACTGCAGCACTTTCCACAACAGCCAAAAGGTGGAATCAACTGAAACGTCCATCGACAGATGACTAGATAGACACAATGTGGTCTATCCAACACAACGGAACTCAGCTAAAAAGAGAACTAAGTCCTGATACACGCCATAACATGGATGAACCCTGAGAACAGCATGCTGAGTGAGATTAGCTGAAAAAGGACAAAACCTGTATGATCTCACTTACATGAAATCAGCAAATATATAAAAACCAAAGATCATCTGTGGTTACCAAGTGAGGAAAGGGGGGAGTTCTGCTTGGCGACCACTGAGTTTATGTTCGCAGTGGTAGAATGGCTTGGAAAAGGATAGTGAGAATGGCTGCACAACTTGAAGCATGTATTCAACGACACTGCATCATACATGTAGAAATCACCGAGGTGGTACATTTTTTACTATGTAGTTTTCACACAATGAAATAAAAAAAAAAAAAAGGAAGGGAGCAAGGAGGCGCCTGGCTTAGTGCACACCCCTGTGCAGCCCTCCTCGGCCGACTCTTCCCCTCCTTACCCAGTACCAGGGAGGCGATGAAGGCTGTGGCCACACTGCTGGCACAGAGCAGGAAGGCATGTGGGATGCTGAAGTGACCGTCAGGGATCCAGCCAAAGATGACGGCCGCGATGGATGCCAGGAAGCCCACCACTGTGGCCTGCACCTGAGGAGAGCCCAGGAGCAGTGAGTTTCTTAGCTGAGGTCACTGAGCACTTAGCTGGACCTCTTCCTGGCCCCCCACAGCCCCAGGAGGCAGGCGGGGTTGGACTGTCCAGTCCTCACAGGCTGGAATGATGACTTTATTTATTTAGCTTCTCACCAGACACTAGTACGGGGTAGGAGACTCTTCAGGAGCCCAGTACATCTTACTGGCTGAATGAGTGTTCCTCTGGGGACTGGGCTGACACTCAACAGAGCCAGAGACTTCAGTTCAGAGTCAAGACCGGGGACTCAAGGGGGAAGACTCCCCAGCCTCTTGGGGACATGGAACATGGTGGGAGAGGACACGGCCTGAGCCTGTTCCTGTAGCCAGGATCTGTGGGGACCCTGGTCCCTTACCACCTGGGGCAGAGCAGTGGTGTGGGAGACGCTGACCCGCCCCACGTTGGCTGTTTTTCCTGGGTAACCTAGAGTTACTCTGGGAGAAGCCAGCTCAGCAGGATGCTGGGGTTTCACTCAGGAGCAGCTGGGCAGGCCTGAGCCTTTTAGAGATTCCTGACTAAGAGGAACTCGGCCCACCCTCTCGAGCCCCTGCACTCTCACCTGGATGAGGGCCATGTTCCCGGTGATCATCCGCCAGAGCTCCTTGGGAGTGTCCATGTGCCCAATGTTAGCCTGGGAGAGGGAGGCAGGGGACTGAAGCTCCAGGCCTGGCCGGGCCTGCAGCTCTACCATTGGGCCCCTGCCTGAATCAGGAGGCAGTGCATGTGACCCAGGACTCGGACCAGGACATGACCACCAGGAAGAGGGAAGCAGGACCAGGGAGACTGGGTAAAGGGGAAGGAGCTAAAGAGTACTCAGCTCCTGTAGCTGGGGCTGGGGAGGGGGCTCCTGAGGTGGCCTCCTCTTCTCAGGGCAGCCGCTGAGCAGAAAGAAGCAAAGGCTTCCTTAGCCTTGCTTATCTGGGCAGTCCATTCCTGCAGGGGTCAGAGTGACCCCACCCCCGGCTCTGAAGCCAGCTTGCATCCCAGGGAAGGAAAGGTCAGCTGTTGGTGCAGGACTGAAGCTGTAAGAGTGTTTGGGAGGAGTAAGGCGGCACGGGCCAGGGCTAGAGATATGTTGGAGTGGGCAAGCCTGCTTGCCACTTCTCGCTTGCCTCCCCCCCACTCTGTGGCCATGCAAGGATGCCCCTGACACCTGCTCCCCTGAGTTTCATCACCCCCACCTCCCACCCATGGCCCTGAATCTGGTTTGGTCTCTGATGGTCGAGGCTGATTGAGTGATGGTGGGAGGGATGAGTGATGGGCTGCTGAGCAGCCCCTCCCTGTCTACTCCCCTGAAGAAGAGCATGCTGTCTGGGGGGAACGGGGCTGGGATGGGAGGGAGGGTGGGAAGGCCTGGCTCTGCTCCTGCCCAGCTGCAGAGTGGGGCTGGAGATCAGAGGAGGCCCCCATCTGTGCGGGTGGACGGGCCAGCATGCTGCTCTCCTGTCAAAGCTGAACAAACAGTCACGAGGTGGCTGTGAGGCAGGGGGTGGGGCAGGAGTCCAGGGATGGCTGGTACATCCAGAAACCAAGTCTGGGAACCTCTCTGGATGGGGAGCCCCTCCTAGGAACAAGACACCAGGCCTGGGATCCCCTACACCTGCCCAGCCAGCCCCTCCTTTCCCACCCCACCCCCACACTCCAGACCTGACAGTTGTGAAAGGCCCGTTGCTGTCCCCAAGTCTGGCTCTGTACCACCCAGGGTCCTCCTCGGGCCCCTCCCCCAGCCAGGGCACTCACTGCGGTGGACAGCCTCGATGCCAGGGTCATTTCTAGGTTCCCCTTGAGCCCCAGCAGCGCAGGCACCAGGATGAAGACCTCTGTCACCTTCTGGAAGACTTCCCAGTGCTACAAGGTGAAAACAGATCCCAGGAATTTCAGTGCCCAGAGGGCTGGTGCTGAGGTTGGAAAGAGTCTGGGATCAGGGGCTTAAGGAGGAAATGGGATCAGCGAGGGGCAGGCACATTGGGTGCCTTTCCTCCAAGAGCCCTGGAGCCAAACCGAGTCCACAGTTCTCCCAACAACACAGCCCCGCTTCCTGCCACTCAGAACAGGGGAGCTGGAGGGGTCTCTCACTCAGGAGAACCCAAATCTGGCTCTAATTCCTCTGTCTGCTTCCCCAGAGCCAGTGAAGAGGGTGGTAAGGAGCTGCTCTGCTGAGCACCCCCCAGGCTGGCTCACACCCCATAGCTCCACTGCGATCCCACCTCAAATAGCAATCCCCAACCCCTTTTGCCTTTAGTCCAGTTTCGCTGCAGCCTCAGCCTTGGGTGGTGTTGTCTCAGCTGTTCAGAGCTGGGCTCCACGGGGCTGGGGCTGAGGAGATTAGAGAGTTTGTTTGGTTTCTATCTCCAAGGGCTTTGGGCCTCAGCCACAGTGGTTCTTCTTCTGAACAGGCTGAGTTATTACTGTGGCCCCCAAACCTCTGAGGGCTGTCTGTAAGAGGCTTTGCATTCCTCCCCTGGAACCATCCCACTGCCGTCCCCAATCCCTCAGCCAGGAGAAGCAAGTGTGCCCCTGCGCAACGAGCACTGTACTGGGAGTTGGGGGACGTGGGCTACAGTCTGGAGACAATCGAGCTAATGTCTGTTCAGTACTGACTGTGTGCTAGGCTGGAGTCCCCAGGAGGTACAGACGGTTACCATGCTTGGCTGCTGACCAAAAGGTCAGTGGTTAGAGTCCACCCGGGGTCAAGCCTTGGGCGAAAAGTCTGGCGAGCTACTTTTGAAAAATCAGACACTGAAAACCCTGTGGAGTACAGCTCTGCTCTGACACACGTGGGGTCGTCATGAGTTGGAATCGACTGAACAGCAACTGGTACATGTGCCGGGTTAAATGCTTTACATGTGTCTTCTCATTTAATCTTCTCAACAACCCTGTGAGCTGGGGCTATTTTTTATCCTCATTTTCTAAAAGAGGAAACAGGTTCAGTGTGTAATATACCAGCTAATGCTAAGGTGGGAAAGTCCAGGAGCCGGGATTGGCTATTTAGAAATCCATTTCAGTTGAAACAAACTGAGGACTTGCAAAAAAGAGGCTGGCATTGGATCTCCCTCCTGGCCCTAACGGGGCAACGCTGTTTCTTTTATTTGCTTTAAGAAATGGAAGACGTCCAGGTTTGGAGAGGGAGGAGGGGGCGACGGCTGGGCGGAGGTAGGAAGGTTGGTCAGGGAGCCATGGTCTAGGAGGCAAGGTGCTGCCATGGGCAAGGGCACTGGACTCAGAGACTGGGGTGTCCCCTAGAGACCACAGTGAGGGGCCTCGTGCTACTCCCCAACGTGCCTCCCCACACAGACCAGCTGGGGGACAACAGGCAAGTTACAGGGGCCAGATCAGATGATCTCTAAAGGCCATTTTAGCACTGACACTACAGTTAGAAGATGAGCAAGGATATGGAGGGGGCCAGGGTCAGGACTAGAGACTGGGGTAGCTGGACACTGTGGGGTTAGCAGTAAACTGTAAGGCAAACCAGTTGCCACTGAGTTAAAACCGACTCATGGTGACCATGTGTGTCAGAGTAGAACTGTGCTCCACAGGGTTTCAATGGCTGAGTTTTTGGAAGCAGATCGCCAGGCCTTTCTTCTGACACACCTCTGGGTGAACCTGAACCTGGAACGTTTCCATTAGCAGCTGAACACGTTAACCATCTGTACCACCCAAGGACTCAAGCTGTAAGGCAAGGATCTCTCTTTTCCTAGATTTTTAGATTTCTCTTTGTGGGGGGAGGGGAAGCCCCTAAAGGGCTCTGGGAAAGGGCTCATGTTACCATGGCTGGAGCACATCCTCCTCTGAGCTCCTGACCCAACCCCTCACAGGTGGAGGGCCTAGGACACAGGGAAGCTCCTCTCTGGGGATGAAGGAGGGAGAGAGACCCCCTCACCCTCAGTCCCACCTCAGCCCCCGTTGCTGACCGTTCATGGTACCCACAGGAACAGCCAACCTCTTTCAAACACCAGAGGGATGGGAACCCTTTGTCCATACGTCCCCAAAGAGAAGGCAGTCCCCACGAGATGAGGGGTGCAGAGGCTGCCCCTGCTGCCCCGGAGGAGCTCTGGCCGGGGGTGGTGCAGACTGCTGGAGTTCCAGTTCCCTGCAGTCACTCCGCTTTGCCTCCTCCTTCCTCCCCCAAGCCAGACCTGCACAGCTCCAGAGAGGAGGAGCACTGCCCGCTCCCCACCAGGGTGGCTGACTGCGGACTCTCAAAGTTCCTCTCAGACCACAGGGCCTCACATCCCATCTTCAGCACAAACCACCTGCCTCTCCTGCTTCCAAGCCACCAGCTCAGTGGACGAGTAGTTCTCCAGGGCAGTGCGTACGTACTGACAGCATGAGAAAGCCTGGAAGGAAATGCTCCAAGCGCAAGCAAGACAGATTTTCTGAATAGTTTGCAACGTATATTGTTGTTAGGTGCCGTCAAGTAGGTTCCGACTCGTAGCGACCCTATAGACGACAGAAGGACGCACTGCCCAGTCCTACGCCATCTTCACAATTACTGTTATGCTCAAGCCCACTGTTGTGGCCACTGTGTCTATTGCCTGTATTTGATGCTATTTTTTAAAAAAATGTATAAAGTTCAGTCAAGTTCCGCTGGCTGCTACTATAAGCACCCCAAATCCATCTATTACTTCCAAGCCTCCACACAACCCCTCTTTTCAGCTACATGAGGACCTAGGAGTCATGGAGTTTTAGTGGTGGTAAGAGCAGTGATGCGCAGGTGGGGGAAGAGGCAAGGAGAGCAAGCAGCCACAACAACAGCCCTATCCCAGTCTTCACAACCCTCACAGAATACAGCCCAGAGCCTCACACTACCTGCCCCCATTGCAGCCAAAGCCCTAAGCTGGCACTTGGATCAGAGCAGCCAATTCCCACAAACATGTTTCTTCATCCACAAGACTGTCTCAAAGATGCAGCTCAGGCCGGGAAGCCGCACGCACGCATGCACGCACCCCATCCCTGCCCACCCCTCCCCATACATACACTCAAGACTCTGGGAAGAGATGCTGGGAGGCGGGTGATGTGGAACCAGACCAGGAAGCAGGGTGGCCCTGAGGCCAAGGTGAGGGCAGTGGGGCAGGGACAGACAGTGAGTGCCTCTTCTTCCTTCTTTGGCCTAATTCAGGCCCATCCTGCTCATCCTGGCTGCGAGTGCCTGCCCCTGAAGTCAAACCCGTCTGCCATGCCAGCAGCCAAGCTGCCACCCACACCTTCCTGCTCTGCTGGGGATGGAAAAGGGCACATCCCAGTAAGCACTGCCTGGCATGGGTGACAGGGCACTGACAGGTTTTTACCGCTTCTCAGAAACACAGCTCTTCTTCCCCTTCTTTATTCTTGGGGGGCTCACTAGCCACAGATATTCTGGGGCTAAGGGATGACACTGGTCCCCCACACTCAAAAACAACCCTGCCCTCAAGTGTTCCAGCCTGAGCCTTTTTGTGCCCTGGGAGACAGCAGCAGGGAAGACAGCTGCTGCCAGGGAGACGGAATCAAGCCATCAAGATGACTTAAATGCCCAGATACAAGCTGTGAACACTGGGCTGCGGAGAAGCTGGGAACTGGGCTAGAGCTTATCTTTCAGGGTGAGGACTGGGCTGGTCTGATTTGAGCCAGCCCAGCCTTCATCTGTCTGAGGCTTCTTACCTAGGCCTCCTCTGGGTGTCCAAGGAGAAGGCCTGAAGGCAACACTTGGATATACTGTATAAGGCTGCCAACATGTGAGGAAAGCAAATGGGTTCCTGGCAGTAAGCAGGAGCCAGAGATGTGAAGAGCAGGCGAGATGATCAGGTGAGACTACATCTCAACATCCTGCCCAGGGAGCCCAGCAGCCACGGGGCAAAGGGCAGACCACCCAGGAGAGGAATGCTTTTTTCCCATTCCCGACCCAAGCCCCCACACGCTGTCCGCTCTCATCTCTGTAGGTCGGCCCTTCCACAGACACAGTGGAACAGAGAAGCCAGGAGTATGTTTGAGGGAGGCTGGTCCACTTTCCCTGGGATCCTTGGCAAGTGAATAGCAAGTTAAAATAAGGACTTAGGGCTCCCAGACACCCTTTTAGCTCAGTAATGAAGTCACTTCTGAGGTTCACTTTTCAGCCAAGGATCAGACAGGCCCATACAACTAAACGAGACTAAAGGGGCACACCAGCCCAGGGGCGAGGACTAGAAGGCTGGAGGGGACAGGAAAGGTGGTAACCGGGAACCCAAGGTCGAGAAGGGGAGAGAGTTGACATGTCGTGGAGTCAGCAACCAATGTCACAAAACAATACGTGTACTAATTGTTTAATGAGAAGGTAGGTTGTTCTGTAAACTTTCACTAAAGTATAATAAAAAAATAAAATAAGGACTTAGGAGTACCATCTGTCTTAACATAGCGAGAATTCTGGTGAAGGTCCGCAGACCACCCCCTACCACTCCCACCCTCACAAAGGCTGGCAGGAAAGGGGAGCTAGATGTCCTGCAGCAGCCTAGGACAATGAGAAGAAGGGCACCAAGGCTCCCATGTCTTAACCCACTTCCAATCCCACCAGCTGGCCCAATCCTGCTTTCCCTCCCAATGCCACAAGAACGTTGGGCCACGCTGGGGAAGTTGCAGTGGAGTATAGTCCCTCTATCCTTCTATTACTTTTGGCCAGGGCACCTGCCACTTATCTCATTGCCTCAGTTGGCTGTGCACATTGAGCGGAGAGGAGGGCAGATAAGAGGAAACAAACAGGCTTTCCTGGAAGACAGGCGTCTTCTGCAATAGTAGGGGAGAGTGGGGGGCCCTAGACCAAGAAGGCATCTGAACCACAGCCAACATGGACTTCTGCTCAGTTGTTCCAAGACACTGGGGACACTCGCTCCAGATGGCCCCAGTTTCTTTAGGCACCCCGACTCTCTGTCCCACTGAAGGCCATCTTAGCTTGTGGGAGGGTAATATAGGTGTGGCTCCTTTGAAACTGTCCTGCTCTTCCTGAGTCCAGGATTGTGAATCACCTTTTCGCCCCCCTGTGGTCCCACGCCCTGGCCCTTTTGCACCCACACCCTTCCATGATATGACTGCAGCCATCTGCAGGGCCCGCTCTAGCCCAGCTGCAGCAGGCAAGCTGGGCGGGGGCTGGGAGACAAAGACAAACCAGCTATTATTACCCATATTAACTGAACCCTAGCTTTGGGGTGAACCACACAGAAGGAAAATGCTGGTGTCTGTGGGCATGGCTGGCAGGCCCCAGAGTTCCGTCCTTAGGCCTCTCAATGTCTCAGGCACATGGGCATGGAATGGCCTTGGGGCAAAGTGTCAGAGGGCTTTTCCAGCTTTAGAGTTTTCTGAGTGCATGGGGTGCAGTCTCCGTGCCCCCCTCCTCTAAGAACTTTGGTTCCTGCTTACTTCAGAAGACAACTTCAATTGGTCCAGATTCCAGTCCGCCCTGCTTTTCAGGGGAAGACAAGAGAGTAGCTCATTCCAGATTCTTCAACCAACTGGTGAGTCATGGCCATGAAGGCCACAGAAGAGAAAGGTGTGGGTTCTGGAGTCAGATGACCAGGGACAAGTTACCTAACTCTCTAAGCCAGAGGTTCCCTATCTACAAAGCAGAGATGATCATGACTCCTGCCTCACAGGCATACAGAGAAGCCCAACAAATGCTTCCTGCTGCCATGAGTATTACTTAGGAAATAAGACAGCTCTCACCCAGTTCGCCACCGGATCCTGGTTCTGTACCCCTATGTAGGTACCAAACCAGAACTCACAGACTCTAAGAATGAGAACCAAGGCCACAGGAAATGGATGGAAGAGGTGGAGAAGATGCCACTTCAGTCCCATTTCCCCTCCTCTGGAGAAGGGGTAGCCTGGGGGAAGGAATCCAAAGCCCATCTTCTCAGCTCCAGGCTGGCTTCCTAACCTCCATGCAGGAATAATTCTCATGATAACAGTTTAGGGGTGAGTGGAGGCAGTATAAGGCCCTTTGGCATGTCATAAACACCATCCTCATTGGCAACCAAAGGGCACAGTTCTCCTGAAGATTCAAGTCAAAGTGGTCCAGGTGGATATTGTTGATGCAACCACCTAGCACCAGCCACTTCAGTCCCCCTGGGATATAAGCATGGTGAAACCTGCCGGCAGGACTCATTGCATTACTGCCTGCAGCGTTTGCAGGGGTGGCTTGGCACAGGGGAGGTCATGCTGAGCTCCATCTCTTCCTGACAGATTTCATGGTTAGGGACATACTCTGGAGTTCCAAAGGGCAAAGGCCAGATCACCTCCCGCCTCTGTGTTTCTCCGAGTACCTAGGACAGAGCCCAGTACTTGGCAGGAATTTGATACATTCCACTGATTAACTCTGATATGTCCCACACCTTCAGAAAGCTCTGCATGCCTTACTGCGCTTCAAAAACTTTTACCTGGACACAAGACTTTAACTACCTCTTGGACCTGGAGGTTCTAAACCACAATATACTAACATAGCATGTCCTCTGTCTTTTAGCTTCCAGGTCCTCCCAATTCTTAACTTTAATTCTACAGTAGCCTCACAAAGAGCTCTCTTTGCCCAAAGTAGGTTCATGGAAGACAGGTGATAAGCCAAGCGAAGTTCTGCCCAGGCCTGGTTACATTCTGTCATTTAAGTCACATAATTAGCACTTTTATATCTTGTCACACCAAGCTCCCAAATCACAGATCAGACAGCATGTGCCCATCCCCAGCCCCCAAGGAGATCATCCCAAGGTTACAGCCAGATAAGCAACACAAAATGCCTTTAATAGCCTTTTTACTTCATTTGAGACCCTCTTGGCAGTGGAGCAAATTCCTGCCCAGCAGGCGATGGAGGGAAGACTTGAAGCTGAGCTTTTTACTATGGGTATCCTTGAAACCCCAAGTGAAGGGAAAAGAGGGCATAAAGAGGAAACTCGTCTAAATGTTTCCTACTGGGCTGGGCTCAGCAGGAATGCCCAGAAGGGTGGGCAGGCCGACCACCCTCTTTCTCTCTCCTTTTCCACGCCTGGGCCCTGGAACTCATTCTACTTCTGTTAAGCAATACCACCCTGACCACTTCCCTGGGGCTACTCAGTTTCCTTGAGGATTCTGTAGAAAGTAACCATACCAAGAAGAAACCGAGCACCTGATCCAAAAGGAAACAGTATTCTAGGAAGCAGCAGCTGCTTCTAACGTGGAGAGAAAGCTCTGAGAGTCATCATTTCCCAGTAGGAAAAGGTGGCACTGGGTTCCCAGACAAGAGCTGCCCAACCCAGGTCCTACCTGCACGATGTCCAAGACCATGCCGGCAGCCACAGTTCCAAAGCCTGCCAGGAGGAAGGGAAACAGAACTTGCAGCCCGATGGAAAAGGATGTCTCCTTAAGCGGTGAGGGTGGTGTGGGGCCATGGTCTGTGCTGACGTCGTCACTTTCGTTGCTTTGGCTCCCGTTCTCCAGCAGGGCGTCCTCCTCCCGAACCCCCTTGGCGTTGGCCCGAGACTCAATCACCACCACCTCTACCCCTGCGCCGTCGGGCCCCAGGAACTCCGAGGTCCCAGCCAAGGGCTCTCGCCCAGGGCCATCTGCAGAGCAAGGTGAGGTGGTGGGCCCAGTCCCGTTCAGCTGGTGGACGTCCTTCGGCTCTGGCTTGGAGGACATGACGGGTAGGGAGGAGGGGAAGGGGGCGCTCTCCCCTCTTTTTTCACTTTCTCTCTCCCTCTCTAACTTGGAAAAGAACTTAGTCTTGGGGTGAGCCCAGGCTTGGGTGCCGCGGGACCTCTTCCCACGGCTCTGTGCTCCCACCAGGCACTGCAAAAAGTGACCCACCAACAGGCAGCCCCATCAAGCACTGAAGCCGCAAGCGGGAAGGAAACAAGAAACTCCTCACCAGACGCAGCGGCCAGCCACTAGGGGTGCAGATGTCTGATCCAGTCGGCCTGCGCTGTGCTCAGGGGAGAGTTATCTGGCCTCCTATCTTCTTTGGTTCTCAGCAGCAGGCGCCTCAGAGCACGGGGCATCCAGAGTAGAAGAGCCCAGCCAAGTCGGAGGTACCCTTTGAGGTGGCCCCTCTTTCACGAACAGTAGCTCGAGTTCAATCTTTCAGAGCACAGCCTCAGCCTGGGGCTGTGGCTCCCTCCCACTCTTGTTGCTGGGGTCCTTGGGCTTCCCGCTGCTCCTCAGGCTCTGCTGGTCCCAGGGTAGAATCTTCCAGAGATCTCCTCTCTTCCTGGGAAGACCTTCTATCTCCCCAAATCCCTGGTCCTGAAAGTCACAGGAACCTGTGTGGACCACCTTATGGAGGAAGGAGGTAGAAAGGAAACAAGATTATGATACAGCAAAGTACAGCTTATACTGGGTGAGCTCTCCCCTGAGAGGCACACTTAGCTCTTGCCTCCCTCTTTCCAATTTGCCTGTCTTGCACTACTGCCATGTCTATCCTGCACTGCTATATCTGGAGGCCCAGGAGGTGCTCTCCTCGCCATCCTCCCAACCAACAACCCACTAGCCCACAGGGATCACCACTGTGGTCACCAGTGAGGATCGTGACCAGCCCACGATTGGGAAGTGCTGTGCAGATCTTGGCATTGCCTTTTCTGCAACTGGAATGGGCAGCGATGTTCTGAGGGAGATCCCTTCTTGATGTTCATTACAAACCGAGGATCCTTTAAGTGTGGTCTCCCAGTGGGGTCAGCTACATGTTCACTCACAAATTTGGTGCCACAGAGCCACCGTAGAAGGTGGTTGTTTGTATCACAAGATATAAGCAACAGTATAACAACAGCGCAAGGCAGCTTAACAGGCAGAATCTATTGAATGAAGACCCCCAGGTCGCCAAACGCCCAGCCCAAGAAAAAACCCAGAAGGACTGACTCCCAAGGCAACGGGGCTTGTCAGACAAATGCCAAGAGCCAGAGGCCTACCCACTCCTGCCCTTGAGAGTCAACAGTGTTACAAAAAGCTCAGAGGCTAATTGGGATCCAGGCCTCTGTCTCCTCTTCTCTCCCTCTGCTCCTGGCCCTATGAGCTGGTCAGATAGAATGAGGGAGTTATCACAGTTTGAAGGGAAAGAGGACACAACTATCGATATTACCCACACGCTTCTGTTCCCTAGGCTCTCCTGTTCCCCAGGGTTACTGAGAGTTAGATATAGTGGAACTCTTAAAACAAAACACCAGCCAAACCAAACCAAACAACAAAAACAAAACATAAGCTGAGGTGCACTTGCTCCTAAACCCATGCATGTCTCTTTAGATGGAACGCCCCAGTTTTCTTGCTTGAAGGAATCCTGGGCCTGAGTCCCATCCTATTCATCATAATAGCTCCTAAGAGTGGAAAAAAAAAAGAGAATTTCCTCAGATTTCCCCAGGTAGGATGAATAGGCCCTTAAGTATTCTAAACACAGGCAGTTAGTCAACTCCACTTTGGCAAGGGCTGGAACAAACGCCAGTAACTGGCCTGTAAGAATTGGTTTCTCATTCTATCAACTCAGTCACCCACCAGCAGTCCGTTTTCAAAACTCTCCTTAAACACAGCACTGTGGTTCTTTCAAAGACTCTCTCACTACACATCCAGGAGGAGACCTCTGAGCAGAGGAGCTGCCACTGCCCTTGGGCAGAAAAGTTTCTGAGTCCTATATACTCCAACCTCTCCTTCCCCCTTCCGTCTTCTTGGCAGGCGACTCCACCTGAAAAGGGGCTCGCAGGAAAGGAAGCCAGTCCCTCACCCCTTTCCTCCCGGTAAAGAGACCTCAGAGAGGCCTAAGGCTGGGATGAAAGAAGCAAAGTGAACCAGAACGCCCTACGCCTTCCTTCCAGGCGGGGACAGAGAAGCCCCGTTTTAGTATCCCCCAACCTAGGGAGGGGGAGAAGTAACTGGGTGGCCTCCCCCGCCTCTCCCCAAGACTCAGACTCAGCAAATGCGCTGCGCGCCAGGGCGTCCGCCCTCCGCCACTCACCCTACCAGACCCAGGACTGACCTGCGCCTCGCATGGGAGGGAGGGGGGCGCCCGGCGAGTGGCAGCAGGGACCCGTGGTCTCGGGGGGTGCAGGGTACCACCTCTTCTCATCACTCCTCCTCCTCGCCAGTCCTCCTCGGCTCCCGGCGCGCTCCCCCACCCCACACCCCCAGCCAAGGCCAGCGTCCATCCGCTACACCCGGCTCGCTACATTTCGCCTCCGCGTTACCGCGAGGCCCCTGCTCCGCTTCCACGAGGGGGAGGTGGCCGGGGAGAGCAGGATATACTGCTTCGGGCCGTAGGGGGGGTACCCGGACCGGGGACTCTGGGGCTGAGCTCACTCGCCCCCAATCGCTTCTTCCCCGGCGACTTGGGCTCGACTGGTTGGCTGCCGGTGGCAAACGTGATCTGGGGCAGACTGGGTGGCACCCCCCGATCAAAAATAGATTCTAGATGGACAACGGCAGCAGCCAATCGGAGACAGGGGACAGGGCGGGCTCGGCCTTGGCCCGACCCCTTTCCTTCGCTTTGTGCCCCGGAGGCGGGGCGCGGGGGAAGCGCAGTGCGCGGACTGACGGGAACTGGGAACCCGCCTTGGTACCGGCAGCTCGCGGGGCCCAGCGCCCATCGGCGGGCGGCCGGAGGTCCCGCTGCCCAGCGCTCGCCGCGCAGTGTCCCCTCCCTCAGGGCTGCCCGGTCGCGCTGGGAGCTTCTCTAGCCTTTCAAAGGCTTGTGCGCCTGTGCGCGTCTTCTCTGGCACCTTCAGTGTTTCATTTGAGCCTCTGGCCTTCGAGAAGACCGAGAAACATCCCTGTAGAGCCAGCCAGCCGGCCAGCTCTAACCCCCGGGCCCACGCAGCCGTACCCGTGCTCCTTACCAGATCTCAGTACCCGGAGAGAACTGTCCCTATCTTGTTCTTGGACAGAGCGCCTCCTCTGCTGGCTCGCCACTACGCGTTTCCGCCAGATTCTACGTTCCTCTAAGCAAATGGCTCATCCCGGACGGAACCGGCCCTAATAAAGCCCCGGCCTTAAAAGGGGTGGAGATGGGCGGGCGGGAGGGAAAAGAGGTCAGACTCTCGGCGGGGGTCCCATACGCATCGCCTGAGGTAGGGGCGGAGGGGAGCCTGGCTTCCTTTGATCCACTGATCCTGGTGGCAGCCTGGGGAGAGATGTCTCCATCCCAGGCTAACCGAAATCCAAATTTCCCTGACGCACCTGTAGGATCAAAGAGGGGTGTTCCCATGGTCGCCTTTGCCACTTCCTCCCTGGGGTATCTCCACCTCTCCCACGCAAACTCAGTACCAGTTCTCTTTGGGATGTTTTTGTGCAGGGTGTGTGACCTCCCCCCAAAAGGAACCCCCACCCCGAGGTTTTCCCCTCTTGTCAGTGGAACCTGTGACCATGGTTCCTTCCTGCCCTTTTCCTCCAGGGAAGTGGCTCAGGGGGCATTCGGTCCTGACTCCAGAACCTCGGATGGGGTTTGGAGCAGAAATGAGCCTGGAGAGGGGAAAACACTGCTAGATAGGAAGTTTTCGGCCACACTTTCCTCCTTCTGAGACACACGGGAGCACACAGTGCAACCTGAGCAGGTCATATTTTGGACAAAGACGTGGATGACAAACACACAAACAACCCCACTTAATCCAGTACCCCTAGGATTGTTCCACCTCAGCTGCTGGGATATTTTCATCAAGGCCTGCAGCCTCACAGGACCCAGTAGAGGGAATGTCAGTGCCTTAGTAGAAAGAACTCCAATTTTGTCTTCAAAAGCCAGGTCTTTCTGCCCGTAGACAGAGTGGTTGCTAGACCAGGAAACACTGGGCCCCACAAGAAGGAATCGGGTTTTTAAGTAGAGACTGGGGGAGTTGGATGGTGAATTAAGGCTAAAGTATCCAGAAACATTTCAGTGAGGGACTGGAGGCAATTTCTGCCCTGATCCACTCAAGACCCCCCCATCCCCTTTCCCTCTGCCATTTAGTCTTGCCACAGCCCAGCCACCTATTTGTCAAATCTTGATCTCCTGGGGGTACTTTTTTTTTTTTAGTTGAATATGCCAGGCATAAGGGAAAGTGCACAAAGCTTAATTGTACAGGTTGACAAATTATCCCATAGTGAAATAATAATAAAAAAAAAACCTGTTGCCTTTGAGTCGATTCTGACTCATAGCAACCCTGTAGGACAGAGTAGAACTGCCCCATAGAGTTTCCAAGGAGGCCTGGTGGATTTGAACTGCTGACCCTTTGGTTAGGATATATAGCTCTTAAGCACTGTGCCACCAGGGTTTCCAACCCATAGTAAAGATACCCATAAAACCACTACCCAGATCAAGAATTTAGATCATTACCAGCACCCCAGATTGTTGTGTGTGGGTGAGTCAATCCCAACTCACGGTGACCCTATAGGACAGAGTAGAACTTCCCCCGTAGGGTTTCCTAGGCAGACAGCCAGGTCTTTTCTCCCGCAAAGCAGCTAGTGAGTTTGAAGCGCTGACCTTTCTGTTAGCTGTCAAATGTTAACCATTGTGCCATCAGGCTCCCTAGCACCCCAGGAAAAAAAGAGGCCCCCTCAGATTCCCTCCCAGTCACTACCCACCCTCCTTCCCAAAGGTACCCTCTCTCTAACATCATGGGTTAGTTTTGCCTGTTTTTAAACTTTATATAAAAGAAGTCGTTCAGTAGGTGTTATTTTGTGTCTGGCTTCTCTCACCCAATATTATGTTTGTGAAGCTCATCCATCGTGTTGTGGTGGCAGAAGCACATTCATTCTCATAGCTGTGCAGTACGCATTAACTGAGTACAATACGCGTTAACTGAGTACAGTACGCGTTAACTGAGTACAGTACGCATTAACTGAGTACAGTACGCGTTAACTGAGTACAGTACGCATTAACTGAGTACAATACGCGTTAACTGAGTACAGTACGCATTAACTGAGTACAATACGCTTTAACTGAGTACAGTACGCATTAACTGAGTATACCACAATTTGTGTATCCATTATTCTGCTGGTGGACATTTGGGTTGTTCCCAGGTGGAGGATATTATGAATAATGTTGCTGTGAAGATTCTTGTTTATGTCCTTTCGTGTACTTATATTCATATTTCTGTTGGGTACCTAGGAACAGAATTACTGGGTCATAGGGTAGCATTAGTAAATGCTACTAAATAGTTTTCCAAAGTGGTCATATTAATTTACACTCCTACCAGCAGTGTCTTAGAATTTCAGTTGCTCCATGCCTTCGTTAACATTTCGTATTGCCAATCTTTTTAATTTTAGTCATTCCAGTGGCTGTGTCGTAGTATCTCATTGAGATTTAAATTTATATTTCCCTGATAACCAATGAGGTTGATTACCTGTACATATATTTATTTGCCATTTGGATATCTGTTCAAGTATTTTGTCCATTTTTATTTCAGGCTTTCTGTCTTCTTCCTTTATAGGAGTTCTTCATATATTTCAGATATGAGTTATAGATAATTGTAAATATTTCTGTGACTACAGAAGACTTCGGTTTTGAGGTCCTTCAAAGCCTCAGGTCCTTCAAAGTCCTCAAGACTATACATACACTCTGTGTTTCTTTTGGTCGCTAGTCTCTGGCACATACTAGGTACTCAATAAATGAATGAAAGAATGGATGAGATGGATGAGAGTCATCCAGGTAGTTTGCCCTATGTTGTGCTGATCCCTACACTCAAACACCAAGAGGACCTGGGGGAAGCTGATTTCCTTCCAGCCCAACAGCTGTGACCTCCGCAAAGGAAGACACCCCAGCCCTTCCCCACTGAAAGAGCAGAAATAGCTCCCGTCTGTGAAGAGAGAAACACAGATGTAGGGCTAGAGGTCACAGATGAAAAGACAGGAACTAGCAGCAGGTAGCAAGCCAGCTAGATGCTTCCAAAGGAGAGACTCCATTGGGGGTATAGGATGGGGTGAGTAATGCCAAGGAGACGGTGAGGGTCTCTGAGCATCTTTGTGGATGTTTGTGGACAAGAACTTCTAAAGATCACAAAGACCCTCCTCCTGTCTTAAGATATGCTATTTTTTTTTAAGGAGTACTAGATTTATTTACTAATTTCACTATTTTTTAATTGTGTTGCAAATATACTATAAATTTTTTTTAAACCAATCCAACACTTTCTATACAGACAATGACATTGATCACACTCTTCAAGATATGCCCACTCTTAATGATTGTTAGCTAAGAGAACTCTGCAATGTTTTTCCCTCTTCAGAGGAGGTCCCCTGAGATTTTGTGTTGCAGGGTCTTGTTCCTACCTCCCTTTTTGGGAACTCTTTTTCAGGTCTGGCTTTGACATAATCATGGCCTGAAGATGGAAGACCATTATGTAATTCTCAGAGCTTTCTTCACCAGGAAGTCTTTTCACAGGGCTGTTGCATTCTACAATTTTCCATCACTGTATTTCTCCCCAGTGTCCTCTCCTCCTCCTTCAGCTACAATGCCAAGACTAGGTCAGGTCAGGAGTCCATTACTGTGTAGAAAGGGACCCTCCCCTATGTAATGTAACACCCTAGCAAACTCACAGCATGCCCTCCCAGCTGCCCCAGAAGAAAATGTGGCACATACCCAGAAGCCAGTAGCACCTCCAGAATTTCTATATAGGATGAGCTTAGGGGCAACAATCTTGTTGGAGAGGGGCTAGGTGGCTTGTCAAGAAACTATGTATAGCAAGAGCAGCGTTTTCACTTAGACTTTAAGTTTATTCGGAAGCAGGAGCTTGTAGGTAAGGGGGAATTCCTGATCACTGCCAAGAGTACATGGAGGAGCCTGTGAGGGGAGAACCTCTGTAGGGTAGCCTTCTTAAGTATTGCTTGGTACTTTTCATTTAGCCTCTTTCCTAAGGTCCTCCAGGCCTGCTGCTGTCTAGCAATGGCTTTTCTGTGCCATTGAGTTGATTCTGACTTATGGCGACCCTATGTGTTTCAGAGTAGAACCGCACTCCACAGAATTTTCAATGGCTGTGATCTTTCGAAAGTAGATCACCAGGCATCTCTCCTGAGGGTAGAATAAAAACCACCAACCTTTCAGTTACTAGCAAAGTGCTTAGCCATTTGCACCATCTGGGGATTCTCGACCACCTGGATGTTGTTGTTGTTGTTAGGTGTCGCTGAGTTGGTTCTGACTCATACAGACCCTATGTACAATAGAATGAAACACTGCCTGGTCCTGCACCATCCTCACAATTGTTGCTGTCTATGTTTGAGCCCATTGTTGCAGCCATTAAGTCAATCCATCTCATTGAGGGTCTTCCTCTTTTTCACTGATCCTCTGTTTTACCAAGTATGATGTCCTTCTCCAGGGACTGGTCCCTCCTGATAACATGTCCAAAGTACGTGAGATTAAGTCTCACCATCCTTGCTCCTAAGGAGCATTCTGGCTCTACTTCTTCCAAGACAGATTTGTTCATTCTTCTGGCAATCAAAAAACCAAACTTATTAACGTTGAGTTGATATGGACTCACAGCAACCCTATAGGACAGAGTAGAACTGCCCCACAGGGTTTCCAAGGATCAGCTGGTGAATTCAAACTGCTGGCCTTTTGGTTAACAGCCTGAGCTTTTAACCACTGTACTACCAGGGCTCCATGGTGTATTCACTATTCTTTACCAACACCATAATTCAAACTCATCAATTTTTTTTTTGGTCTTTGTCATGGTTTGAATAGTGTCCCTCCAAAATATCTGTCAACTTGGCTAGGTCATGATTCCCAGTGTTTTATGATTGTCTACCATTTTGTCATCTGATGTGATTTCCCTATGTGTTGTAAATCCACACAGATGGATTAGTAGCAGTTACATTGATGAGATCTACAAGATTAGACAGTGTCTTAAGCCAATCTCTTTTGAGATGTAGAAGAGAGAAGCCAGCGGAGAGACAAGGGGACCTCATACCATCAATAAAGCAATGCTGGGAGCGTAGTGTGTCCTTTGGACCTGAGGTTCATGTGCTGAGATGCTCCCAGACCAAGGGAAGGCTGATGTATCACAAGGACCTTCCTCCAGAGCCAACAGAGAGAGAAAGCCTTCCCCTGGAGCCAGGGCCGTGAATTCAGACTTTTAGCCTACGGGATTTTGAGAGAACAAACTTGCTTTGTTAAAGCCATCCACTTATGGTATTTCTGTTATATCAGCACTAGATGACTAACACAGTCTTCCTTATTCATTGTTCAGCTTTTGCATGCACATGAGGCAATTGAAAATACTATGGCTTGGGTCAGGTGCACCTCAGTCTCGGACGATGGGGAGGGCGCCACCTTAGACCATCTGGATACCCAACATGAAATAACAAAATTCCAGAGCCCCGTAGATCCTGGATCCCCAAACAAGCATGGCATAGTCACAAGACTGGCCTGACATGGCTGGAAACTTTTCTGCCTTTTGTTTCTGCTGGGAGAGGGTGCCCCCTCCCATTTTTCCCCTTGTTATAACCCCTCCCCTGTTATCTCCCTCCCAGAGGTCAACTTCTTTCCTGCTGCCCAGAGCAGAGGTGATATCCCCTTCCTGCTTCATTCAGTCCTAGGAGGATGTAGTGATGGGGGTGGAATGGGAAAGTGTGGCCATCTGTGTGCTAGCTGCACTCACCATCCTCTTTGCTTCTCTCCAACTGAGCTCCCTTTTCCCAAAGACCCCTGGATACCCACCCTGGAATTCCTCTAGGCAGGGTGGTAAAAAGTATTTTGGAGCTGTAGTTCTGCAATTACTGAGTACAGGTGGGAAGCCATAGCTGCAAGCAAAATAGTCCGGTGAACTATAAAACAAAGAAGTAATCTTTGAGATGCAGCACGCACAGGGAAATATGTGACAGCTTTGTAATCATAAGGACCTGGGTTTGAATCCATGGTAGCTCTGTGATCTTGGGCAAGCTACTTAATGTCTCTGAGCCACGTCTACCCCCTTTCTCAGAGATGTTAGGAGGATTAGTGCTACTGTAACCCTTGGAATGTTCCTGCACATGGCAGGATCGTTAAGATTTCAGTCTCACCAAAGAGAAAGTGCACAACTAGGGACTAGGCATTTGCTAGGCGACATCTCTGGCTTTCTCTGGGCCTCACGATGAGGTCTGGAAAGTACAGAGTTTGACAGCACTCCTAAGTGGAAAGGGTTAAAGATGGACACTCTCCGGCACATGCATACTGGTGGGGAGCTAGGCAAGGCAGCATCCCCACTACAGGTCACAAGATAAAGATGAGCAAGTTTTATCTTGTGAGAGCCAGGATGCAAGATCGTATCTTGCAAACCAGATGATCTAGTTTTAAACTACCCTCTGTGTTTATTGCCCTTTGATTATTCCCCTAGTCCAGGGTTTCCTAAAGTGGCCTAATCATAGGAATCACGTGTGGGCATTCTTTTAAAATATAGATTTCCAGGCATCTCTCCTGGAAATTCTGTTTCCAAAGCTTTGGTGTGGGGTCAGGAAGTCCACCCTTTTAATCAGTGCCCAGGTGACTCCCATGATCTGACCAGTTTGGGGAAGAGTGGTCTAGCCTAGTAGTTTTCAACCCCAGCTGCATATTAGAACCTCCTGGAGGGCTTTAACAAAAATATACCTGCAACAAAGCTTGCAAACATGCCACCTAAGGCACAACAAATGGTCTGTATTCACCTGGAGCAATGCAGGAAGAAGGGAGTCGGGAATTGGATGGAGAAGGAAATATTAGGTATGGCTGATTGCCTCCATAAACAACTGCCTCCTTTACCATGAGACCAGAAGAACTGGATGGTGCTCAGCTACCATTACGGAACATTTCAATAAAAAATTCTGTAGAAGAATCCTGGTCAAAAGAGGTAAAATGCAGAACACAATTTCAAATTCTTATAGAATCCAGATTTCCGGGAGCTATGGAGGCTGAATGATCCCCATATTGCTGTGAGATAATCTTTAAATATTAAACCAAAAATATCCACTGAACTCTTCTTAAAAGCAACAATAGTTTAGCTTAACTAGTAAAGTACGTCTGGCTTGAGTATTGGGCTCTTTTTAGATCTATCTATATGCAATCTAACTGATAACAACAACTCAGAAGATAGTAAATTTAGGGGGCAGTGAGATTATGTTAATGGAGGAGGAACAACTTGGAAAAAGTTGGTGAGAATGGTTGCACAACTTGAAGAATGTAATTGTACATGTAGAAACTGCTGAATTGGTATATGTTCTATTGTGTATATTCTCGACAACAACAAATAAATTATAAAAACAAGCACACAAAAAATATACCTTTGTCATAAGAGAAGACACTGAGCTTTGGGAAGGTTCAAGACGTCTTCAAAGACATGGAGATGCTTCAATTGAATCTTACTATGTGGGTTTTTTTAAGGAACCCCTGGTGGTGTAGTGGTTAAGACCAAAAGGTCAGCAGTTCAAACCTACCAGGTGCTCCTTGGAAACTCTATAGGGAAGTTCTACTCTGTCCTATAGGGTATGAGTCGGAATCGACCCGACGGCAACAGGGTTTTTTTTTTTTTTTTAATGTGGGTTTTGCAGGAGAGAAATTATTGCAGTTACAGGGATCAGAGTGAAATGGCAGGCAGGCAAAGGAGGGAACTGCGGGTTATTCAATAGGTGGCTGGATGTAGATAGAGAAGTGTAGGGTGAAAGACGGAATGGTAGGCAGTGTTGACATCACAAAAGATTTTGACGATATGTTACAGAATTTAAGACTTCTTTTATATTGACTTATTGTTTTGTGCTGGTTTTGTTTTCTCACCTAGATTACAAGGTTCTTGAGCACAGATACTTTATACTTAAAAATTTGAAGTGTTTTAAAATTTTCGTGATGTTGGTTGACACTTTCTAATTCATACTTACAAATTTGATTCTTATCCCTCTATCAGACTCTTAGAAATTAGGTCTCATAGTCTCTCATAGTGTCAATTATGGTACCGTGTTGATGACTCCCAGATATCGTAATCTTAGACCTTTCTTCTGAGCCCCAGACTTGGATGTCTCAGCACCTCCAACATGTTATATCCAAAATGGAGTTCATCATCTCCTAGACATCTGCTCCTTCTTCCATTTCGGTAAATGGAGTCACCCTCCAATTTGATCAAGTTAACCACATAAGAGTCATCCTTGACTCCTCCCTCTACATCTCCACCTCCTTACCACCCATCAGTCACCAAGTACCATCTCCTAAATACCTTTTAATCCACCTACCTTTCTCAATCCACTGACCCCATTGTTTTTCACTTGTTATGTTGCAACAATGTTCCGCTGCTATTCATAAGGTTTTCACTGGCTAATGCTTTTCAGAAGTAGACCGCCAGGTTCTTCTTCCTATGCCAAGAAATATGGAAGACAACTTCCTGGCCAACTGACTGGAAGAGATCCATATTTATGCCTATTCCCAAGAAAGGTGAACCAACCGAATGTGGAAATTATAGAACAATATCATTAATATCACACGCAAGCAAAATTTTGCTGAAGATCATTCAAAAACGGCTGCAGCAGTATGTTGACAGGGAACTGCCAGAAATTCAGGCCAGTTTCCGAAGAGGACGTGGAACCAAGGATATCATTGCTGATGTCAGATGGATCCTGGCTGAAAGCAGAGAATAGCAGAAGGATGTTTACCTGTGTTTTATTGACTATGCAAAGGCATTCGCCTGTGTGCATCATAACAAACTATGGATAACATTGCAAAGAATGGGAATTCCAGAACACTTAATTGTGCTCATGAGGAACATTTACATAGATCAAGAGGCAGTTGTTCGGACGGAACAAGGGGATACTGATTGGTTTAAAGTCAGGAAAGGTGTGTGTCAGGGTTGTATTCTTTCACTATACCTATTTAATCTGTATGCTGAGCAAATAATCTGAGAAGCTGGACTATATGAAGAAGAATGGGGCATCAGGATTGGAGGAAGACTCATTAACAACCTGCGTTATGCAGATAACACAACCTTGCTTGCTGAAAGTGAAGAGGACTTGAAGCACTTACTAATGAAGATCAAAGACCACAGCCTTCAGTATGGATTATGCCTCAACATAAAGAAAACAAAAATCCTCACAACTGGACCAATGAGCAACATCACGATAAACAGAGAAAAGGCTGAAGTTGTCAAGGATTTCATTTTAGTTGGATCCACGATCAACAGCCATGGAAGCAGCAGTCAAGAAATAAAAAGACACATTGCATTGGGTAAATCTGCTGCAAAGGACCTCTTCAAAGTGTGGAAGAGCAAAGATGTCACCCTGAAGACTAAGGTGCGCCTGACCCAAGCCATGGTATTTCCAATCACATCATATGCATGTGAAAGCTGGACAATGAATAAGAAAGACCGAAGAAGAGTTGACACCTTTGAATTGTGATATTGACAAAGAATATTGAATATACCATGGACTGCCAAAAGAACGAATAAATCTGTCTTGGAAGAAATGCGGCCAGAATGCTCCTTAGAGGCAAGGATGGCAAGACTGCGTCTTACATACTTTGGACATGTTGTCAGGAGGGATCAGTCCCTGGAGAAGGACATCAGGCTTGGCAGAGTACAGGGTCAGCAGAAAAGAGGAAGACCCTCAACGAGGTGGATTGACACAGTGGCTGGAACAATGAGCTCAAGCATAACAGCGATTGTAAGGATGGTGCAGGACCGGGCAATGTTTTGTTCTGTTGTGCACAGGGTCGCTATGAGTTGGAACTGACTCGACGGCACCTAACAATATTGCAACAGCCTACTTTATAGGGTAATTATTAGGATTAAACAAGTTAATATATATAAATCAATGTGGCTGGTATATCATAAACACCATAAAAGTGTTAGACAGAGCCCTGGTGGCACAGTAGTTAAGAGTTTGGCTACTAACCAAAAGGTTGGCCGTTCAAATCCATCAGCCACTCATTGGAAACCCTATGAAACAGTTCTATTCTGTCCTATAGGGCCGTCATGAGTCGGAATCGCCTCGAAGGTAATAGGTTTTTTTTTTTTTTGGAAGTGTTAGAAATGTCATAGGGGGAAAAGATCCCAGACTCAAATTTAATTAAAAGAGATTTTTATTCAGCCAAGACAAAGACCATCACTGCAATGAGGAGTTCTGCTAGTTTGCACCAGGCACAAGAGATTAGCAGAATCCACTGAATCACAGGGAGTTTCAAATATAGTGTTACAGAAGGAAGCGAAGATACACCATTGTCAAAGGTGGGATAACAAAACGGGACCTTAATAATGATTGGTTTACAGAACTTTGTTGACTAGTTACCCACTTAGTGACATTAAATTGATTGGTGGCATTTACGTTTTATTTTAAGACTCCTTGGGAATAAACCATAGAGATGAGCTATTTGGGTTAAGGCTCCTTTGGAAACAAACTAATAGAATTCTGATTGGTGCTTGGTGACATAAGATAGCTTCTACTTCGTGATATGGGTGCATTGTTGATTAGTTACCATAAAGAGTTCGCAGAGTCATCACAGTTACATAAAAGCTCCTTGGTTTTGTTACAAGAAAAAAGCCACATTCTCTTAGATATTCGATTAACAGACAGCATTGCCCTAACCAGTTTAGCTCTCTGGCTCTACAAATTTTCTACACAGGGTGAATTCCAAAACTGGACCCTGCTTTAGCTTTTCTTACTCAGATCAGATACCTCAAACTAATTTTTAGGGTCTCCATATCAGAAAGAAGGAAAGAAAGGAAGGAAGGGAGGAAGGATGGAAAGAAAGAAGGAGGGGAGAAGGAAACAGGAAAGGAAGAAGGAAGGAAGGTGTCAGTGAGTAAGAGCACTGTTGAAGGTAAAGAGATGAAGGTTCGAACCAGGGAAACATCTTATCTCCTAAACAGAAACAAAACACACCAAAGCTACAGAGGTGGAATCACAGAGGCATATTTATGGGGTAAAATCAAGAACTAAAGGTACAACATTCTGATTGGAAGTTATAAGATCAGAGAAGCAGGAGGTGGGACAAGTCAAAGTGGGGGCTTTAGAGCGATTGGCTGGAAACAGGAATGTGGGCTATTTGGACTGGGCTGCAGAGGGAATTTTCGATAAGGGTCTTGTGTCAAGACCCTCCCATAGGAACATTCTTTCCATATCTTTAGTTTAACCACAGAGAAAAAATGTTTCCATTGTTATGTACTTAAGTCTGTCTAAGGGTTTGACAGTTGCAGGAAAAATAAGCAAAAGCTAAGATGGAATTGGGGCTCAGACCTGGGCAGCTTATTCTGATATGAGTCAAGTGTCTGAATTTTGGAACTCTCACAAAAGGAAAGAAAGAAGGAAGGAAGGAAGAAAGGAAGAAAAGAAAAACCCATCTCTTAATTATTCTCTTTCCCTTTGTCCTTAAGTCAAAGTTCAAAATCTCTATCCTGGCTAACAAGGCCTAAGTCAGTCTCCTCTCCCAGTCCTGAAGGTATAATGCTTTCTTTTGCCTCAGAGTCTTCGCACACACTCTTCTCTCTGTCCAGCACAACTTTCCCCCAACTCTTGGGTGGCTAACTCTTATTTAACCTTGAAGTCTTAGCTTAATCATGACCTTTTCACCACAGAGGCCTTCTTGAATCCCAGATCATCCACCATAGGGTATATAAAATAAGACCTCATTTCTTAGACTTGGGCCACAGAGATGCCTGCCCTGGGCTCCATACTTTAGAAGGCACTATATATTACCACCACAAAATAACCAAATCTATTAAACACACTGGTACTTGGGATGCAGAGCTCAGTGCTGGCACAGAGCAACCAGTAACCCTAAACACACATTCCTGAAACTAATAAAGTTCAGGTCCCAGGGGAACACTTCTCTTTATCTCTTGCCCTATGTCCTCAGAGGAAATAAACTAAATTGTGACTGAATACCCTGAAGGTTTGTGGATTGTATCACTGTGAACTTTGGAGACAGATATGGCTTTGGAGGGCAGAGAAGAATCCAGCCGTGGCAGCACTTAGGTATGAGAAAAGAAAATGAACTTGTCAAATCCTTCCTCGCAGATAGCATTGCTGTATTAGGTTCTTGCATGACAGATGATTCCCCAGTAGTGCTGAATGTCCCATTTTCTTGCTTCTCTTTGAGTTCCAATTTCTGGTCACATATTAGTGTAGAATTTGTAACAGCTGAACATGGTGGCTGAGGAACATTTTGTAGTATCAAATCATTTATATTGATCTCAAATTTTTATGTTTGTAGGTCTAGATGTAACATACATGAAACATGATACTGATTCTTTTCATCGACAACCAGATGGGTGTTGAATACTACAATCGCATAGTTTCATTTTTATAAAAATATTTAATTAAATTTAAACTTTCAAAACATTTTAATAAAATGTTCTGCTCTTGAGTAGGAACTTTGTCTCCTCCTATGACCTCCTCCCAAAGAAAAGAGTATTAGGTCCAGAACGGGACAGACGCTTAGCAACCCAGGTCAAAATCACAAGGGACTCCGGCCAAACTTTATCCCTTTTCTTTCCCATTCTCTTTGCTTTTGAATGAGTGAGGTGTAAGTAACAAGTTTGAGATAAGTCCCTGATTGGGAGTGGGGGTGTAGCATGTACTTGTGATTACCTGCCCCAGTTCCCGCAAGGTGGGTTTAGGGAGTGGTAGATGGATGAAGGTGGAGTTCAAGGGGGGTTAACACGCTGGGCTGCAACCTAAAGGTGGAGATTTGAGTCTACCCACAGGTGCTTCAGAAGAAAGGGCTGGTGATCTGAAAAATCAGCCATTGAAAACCCTATGGAGCATAGTTTTACTCTTACATGGGGTCATCATGAGTCAGAATCGATAATGATGGCAACTGGTTTACATGGAAAAGGGTGGGGTGAGGAAAGTCCTGGATTCATTACCCCATCCTGCCCAGATCCCTGGGGCTCGCGTTGTCCTGGCCAGGCTGGTAGTTTGAGCCACTCTCTCCAGAAGCCCTCAGGGACTGCAGGGCTGGAATGTCTGTGTTCTCAGAGCCAGGCTTTGCAACAGTTCCCACTCGGTGGGCTTGGCAGACTGTCCTGTCTGGGGCAGGAGGAGGGTGGTGAGATGGGATGCGGAAGAGTCCCCAGCTTATCCTTCTTCCTGTCACTCCACGGGCCATTAGAGACCTGGCTGTCCCAAACTCAGAGAAGAAAGGAGAGGAGCTGAACCCACGGACTGGGGATGGAGGTGGTGAGAAATGCTGGCAGATGGAGAGGTGTGAATAGGGAGAGGACACCCAGGGGAACACAGAGAGCCCATGCTAAGAATGAGATCCACCAGCAGAGCAACTCTGTCCTTGAGATCCCCTGGGTCAGGATGAACAAGCCACATACCACAGGCTCTTGTGGCAGGCAGCATGGTGCAATTGAAAAAGTGCTGGACGTGGGGATTTTTGACCTGCATTTGACTGTAAGTGACTTCCTCCAGCCTCCGTTTCTTCCTGAGTATTACTAGCACAGTCTTTAGAGTTAGACAGACTGTGCTCTTTACAGCTGCATGACTTTAGACAAGTCACTTAACATCTGAGTCTCAGCTGCCTTATCTGTAAAACAGGGGCAATAATACTTAAGAATTTTGGTGAGGATTAAATATGATAATTGATGCGAAGTAGATCCTCCTGGTAACTTAGGATCATAGAATAACAGTGAGTTTGGGGCCAGGTGACTGCCCTCAGCCCACTGTGTAACCTCTTTGAGGCCCAATTCTTCAGCTTTAAGATGCCCTCCTCAAGGTGTCCTTGCGGGGCTCTGGTAAGGTAAGGTGTATAAAAGCACTTTGTCCAGCTCTGTACAAGTGTGAGGGATTATTTTTGTTCTTTTGCTCACCCTCTAACAAAGGCTGAGTAAGTACTGAAGGAGCCAAAAGAGAGAGGGTGAGGGAAGGAATGAGAATCTTGGGGCGGTAGCAAAAAAAGCTTGAATAATCTCCACACTGTTTCTAACTCTTTCCATTAAGCCTGTGCTCCCGGGAGCAGCTCACATCCACAGGGGGTAGGCGAGGAATTGGGGAGCAGGGGAAGTGTGAGGAGAGGGGAAAGGAGGAAGGCATGGAAGGTCCTTGTCTGCTGAGGAAATAAAGAGGGAGTCTCTTAAGTCCCAGCCCGCTCTGTGTCTCCCTCTGTAACCCAACTCCCTCGTGATCCAGAAAGCACAGCTCCCAGCCTTCAGCCAAGAAATGCTGTCTTCCCATGTCCCCCACCTGGCAGCTACTGCGCAGACTCAACTGTGCTCAAGGTTAGATTCTAGAGGATAAAGACAGGCGCTCCAGCGTTCCCTAAGTAAGGGAGGACGGCTTGCCTCTCCCCCACCCTCGAGAGCCAGGGCTGAGACCCTCAAACCAGTTTCCCTTTCCTCCTTCCCCTCCCCCCCACTCTTTGATCAGTCTGAACCAGGACACGGATGCCTGGGCCAGGGCCCTGCTGGTCCTGGGCTCCACCGAGAGGAGTTCATCCCTCAGGAGCTCAGCCCATAGGAAGTGCCAGGGAAATGTTTCCACAGATTAGTGCCTCTTGGGGTGAGAGAGCAGCAGCAGGTGACAGGAATAGGGCTGGGGAGGGGTCAAAGCCCAGGGAGCCCTGGGGAGCAGCCCAAGGACAGAGGCCCTCTTCTCCAGCCTTCGGCTTCCAGAACCAGGTGTTTGGGGTTCCTCAAAGCCCCTTGCCTCAGTTTCACCCCTTAGTGACCAGTTGGTGCTACAGAGATCATTTTGTTTGACCAATTGTTGTGGCAATTACAGTAAAATCAATTTAATTCCTGCTCCAGAGGTAGGATAAATAAATTGGAGGGTAGGAAAAGGGATGCAGGGGCAGGAGAGAAGCAATAAAGAAACAGCTATAGAATTAAAAAAAAAAAAAAAACCCACTGCTGTTGAGATGATTCTGACTCATGGTGACCCCATGTATTACGAAGCAGAACTGCTCCAAAGGGTTTTCTTGGCTGTAACTTTTTTTATTTTATTGAGTTTTTGGTGAAAGTTCACACAGCAAGTTAGGTTCCCATCTGACATTTTCCACACAAATTGGTCACTGACATTAGTTACATTTATCACATTTGTCCACGTTCTCTTTAATTGTGTCTATACCCATCCATATGTGCTCAAACACTCGTCATTACTTTGGTTGTGTTGTGCTCACTATATCCACATCCCGGGCCACTTCTCCCATCTCCATAAATAAAAAGTCTTCATGGTCTAAAGCCTACTTTCCCCTCCCCGCTCCTTTCCCTGGTAACCACCAGTGAACATCTCTATTCATCTGTTCTTGTCTTCTTCTAAAAGAGGGATCACACTATATTTGTCCTTATATGCTTGACTTACTTCACTGAGCATTATGCCCTCCAGGTCCATCCATGTTCTGTTTCGGGGACTCATCATTGTTCTTTATGGTTGCGCAGGATTCCACTGTACGTATGTACCACAATCTATTTATCCGTTCCCGTTGGTAGGCACTTCGGTTGTTTCCATTTATTTGCTATTGTGAATAAAGCAGCAATGAACATAAGTGTGCATATGTCTGTTCGTGTCATTATTTTTAGGTCTTTCGGGTATATACCAGACAGCCCTGGTGGTGCAGTGGATAAAAGTGCTCAGCTGCTAACCGAAAGGTCTGTGGTTTGAACCCACCAGCCATTCTACAGGAGAAAGATGTGGCAGTTTGCTTCTGTAAAGATTTACAGCCCTGGAAACCCTATGGGGCAGTTCTACTCTGTCCTATAGGGTCATTACAAGTCAGAATTGACTTAATGGCAGTGTGTTAAGGTATATGCCTAGGAATGGGATTGCTGGATCATAAAGTAGTTATTTCCAGTATTTTGAGAAAGAGCCATGCCATTTTCCAGAGTGGTTGTACCACTTTATAGCCCCATCAGTAATGGATAAGGGTTCCAATCTCCCCACATCCTCGCCAACATTTGTTATTATTATTATTTTTTTTTTAATCAGTGCCATTTTAGCTGAGGTAAGATTGTATCTCATTGTAGTTTTGATTTGAATCTCTCTAATGGATTAATGGATAATGATCGCGAACATCTTTTCATATGTTTGTTGGCTGCTTGGATGTGCTCTTTGGTGAAGGTTCTGTTCATGTCCTTGCCTATTCTGTGACTGGGCTGTTTGTCTTTTTGTTGTTGAGTTGTTGCAGTTTTCCACAGATTTTAGAGATTGGACCCTCATTGGGTATATCGTTTCTGAGGATTTTTTCCCAGTCTGTAGGTTGCCTATTTACTCTTTTAATAAAGTCTTTTCATGAGCATAGGTTATTAATTTTTATGAGGTCTCATTTATCTATTTTGCTTTCTATTTGTGCCTTTGTTGCAATGTTTGTTAACCTATTTTTACAAAAGATTAGATCCCATAGTTTTCTCCCAGGAATTTTATGGTTTTAGGTTTAATGCTTAGATCTTTGATCCATTTTAGATTAGTTTTTGTGTATGCTGTGAGGTATGGGTCCTGTTTCACTTTTCTGCAGACGGATATCCAGTTTTGCCAGGACCATTTATTAAAGAGACTGTTTGTTCCCCATTGAATGGATCTGACCCCTTTTTGAAAATCAGTTGTCCACAGATATTTGGGTTTAGCTCTGAGTTCTCAATTCTAGTTCACTGGTCTACGTGTCTGTCACTGAACCAGTATCAGGCTGTTTTGATTACAGTGGCCGTATAAAACCGAAAACCAAACCCAGTGCCGTTCAGTCGATTCCGACTCATAGCGACCCTATAGGACAGAGTAGAACTGCCCCATAGAGTTTCCAAGGAGCGCCTGGTGGATTCAAACTGCCGACCCTTTGGTTAGCAGCCATAGCACTTAACCACTATGCCACCAGGGTTTCCAACAGTGGCCATATAGTTTATTTTCATATTAGGGAGTATGACGCCTCCTGCTTTGTTCTTTTTCTTCAATATTGCTTTGGCTATTCTGGGTTTTTTCCTTGCCACATGAAGTTGGTCATTAGTTTTTCCATTTCAGTAAATAATGTTTTTGGGATTTGTATCAGGATTCCATTGTATCTGTAGATCACTTTAGGTAACGTTGACATTTTCATTATATTAAGCCTTCTGATCCATGAGTACAGGGTGTCTTTCTAGTTCTGTAAGTCTCTTTTCCTCTTGTGTAGTAGTGTTATATAATTCTCACTGTATAAGTCTTTTATGTCCCTGGTTAGGTTTATTCCTAGTTATTTCAAGATGTCACTTTGAGGACTAAGGTTTGCCTGACCAAAGTCATGGTATTTTAAATTGGCTCATATGCGTGCAAAAGCTGGAATGAATGAATAAGGAAGACCATAGAATTGATGCCTTTGACTTATGGTGTTGGTGAAGAATATCGAATATACCATGGACTGCCAGAAGAATGAGAAGTACAGCCAGAGTGCTCCTTGGAAGCAAGGATGGCGAGACCTCAACTTACATACTTTGGACATGTTATCAGGAGGGACCAGTCCCTGCAGAAGGACATCATGCTTGGTAAAGTAGAGGGACAGCAAAAAAGAGGAAGACCCTCAACGAGATGGATTGACACAGTGGCTGCAAAAATGGGCTCAAATTATAGCAATAACTGTGAGGATGACACAGGACCATGCAGTGTTTTGTTTTGTTGTACACAGGGTTGCAATGAGTTGGAATGAACTCGATGGCACCTAACGACATTGTTTCTTTAATTTCTTCTTCAGACTAGTCTTTGTTAGTGTAGAGGAACCCAACTGAGCTTTGTTGATCTAGCAACATTGCTATATTCTTCCATTAGTTCCAGCAGTTTTCTAATGGAATCTTTAGGGTCTTCTACGACGTATAGGATCATGTCACCTGCAAATAGAGAAAGTTCTACTTCTTTTCCGATTTGGATACCTTTTATTTGTCTTTCTTGTCTTATTGCTCTGGGTAGGAGTTCCAGTAAAATATTGAATACGAGTGGTGATAATGGGCAACCTTGTCTCATTCCTGTTCTCAAAGGGAAGGCTCTTAGCCTTCCTCTGTTGACTATAATGTTGGCTGTTGGTTTTGCATATATTTAACTATAACCTTTATGGAAACATATCACCAGGCCTTTCTTCTGTGGCACTACTGGGTGGGTTCAAACCACTAACCTTTAGGTTTATAACTGCTTGTGCCACCCAGGAACTTTAAAGGACAGGAGGAAAAAGGTAGAAAGGAAGTTACAGCACAGAGAAATATATAAGCCCTGGAGGAGGCAGCCCAGCAAGAGTACCTTAAATTAAACACTTTCACAGGTAAACTCTGGTTGAGATTTTTCAAATCTTCATTTGCTAAATCAGGCCTGGAGGGCGGAGCAGCTACATAACCAGCATTAAAGAGACGAGCCAGAGAGTTCTAAGACAGGCAAGACAGTAAAAAGCCAGGCAGTTGAAGGATGGACATTCCAGGAGGAAGGGAGAGGCCAGATTTCTGCTGGCCAGCCCTTACCCCCAGCCACGTTACTGGGTGAGTCTAGGAGTGAGCAAGGCAGGTGAGCAATGCATTATAATGTAGTTTTGGCCAGAAATCTCATCAAGATTGGCTTTTTCCCTTGGCCTAGTCCTGGGCACTCCAACTTAGCTGCACCCCAACCTCACAGTTCGTGCACGTGAGGAACAGAAACCCGGACTGTGTCCGCATTCTGGATCAACTCAAAGATGAATTTCACATGGGTCTCATAGGCTTGGACTGAGATTTTCTCGTTGAGTCCATGGATGCTAAAGGAATGAGAGATGATGCATTTTAGGGAGGAGAGGAGAGAACCAATTGCTATAGTACAAGTGTTGTTAAAGAACACTCCCTCTTCACCTCCCCACCCCCTCTCCGGTAACCCCCCAAAGCCACAGACCTCTGACCCTCCAGGTGTAGGAAGGTGACAGGTGGGGGAGGCTACTTGTAAGACATGTTGGTCTTCCCTCAAGGATCCATGCTCGTGGCCAAAAAAAAGCAGGGTAGATAATGGATAACCTCCAGGGAGTTCAAAATCATCTCCCATGCTAGAACCCATTTGGTAATTTCTCCTCTGGGAGGTCGATCTTCCTAATTCTCCTTCTCTTAGGCCAGGGTCCCTAGCTAGACTTAACTCTCAGCCAGCCTCCCATCCCCCCAACTTACTGGGGTATGAGAGGGTTGGGAGGGCAACTGCCCAGAGTACCCATCTGATGCTCTGCTTCACTTAGGAACATTACTGTCAGATCTCATGCCCACCAACTGGCCTTCCCACAACTTAAGAAAACAAAACAAACAACTACCAAACCATACATGTAATCTCAAAGATGAAAGGAAATTAAGAGTAATCACCTGCCCTCCTTAAAAAACAAAACACGATAGCTGTTCTTAAGCTCATATTTAGATTTTTCCTTCTGTTGGCAACTGATTCAGCGTGAGGAAAATAGGTCTGGATGTGATAAGAAGCAGAGAGGGAAATGGAAGTCACTCCCCACCTTGGAATTAAAAATTCAATGGAAAAAAAACCCAGTTATCGTGGAGTCGATTCCAACTCAGGGCTGCCACATGTGTGCCACAGTAGAACTGTGCTCCATAGGATTTTCAAGGGCTGATTCTTCAAAGGTAGATTGCCAGGCCTTTCTTCTGGGGCATCTCTGGCTAGACTCAAACCTCCAACCTTTTGGTTAGTAGCCAAATAAGTTAACTGTTTGCAACCAAAAAACAAAAAAACAAACCCACTGCTGTCAAGCTGATTCCGACTCATAGTGACCCTACAGGACAGAGCAGAATTGCCCCATAGGGTTTTGTAATCTTTATGGAAACACACCGCCATTTCTTTCTCCCATGGAACAGCTGGTGGTTTTGAGCTGCCAGCCTTTTGGTTAGCAGCCAAATGCTTAACCACTGCACCACCAGGACACCTTTAACTGTTTGCACCACCCCAGAACTGAACTCCAAAGAACCCACAAAACAAAACAGTAATTCACACACAGAGGTTATGCTTTGGATTTCCATAGTGTGCTTCTTCCTGAAAATTTAAAGCATATGCCCACCTCTGACTTCATGGGTGCCTACATTTCACTGAGTCGTAAGAGCTCTGAGTCTCCCCATTCTGTAGATGAGGTCCAAGGGGTTAAGGTGCTCCCAAAGGGAGCATGAGCTGGGATTAGCACCCAAGGGCCATAATTCCACCAGGTTCTCACCCCTGAAAAGTAGGGGCCAATTACCACAAGTTCGAGGAAATGTCAAGACTATGGCAATGAGGACAGTTGGCCAGCCAGGTTCTACAATGACTCCATTTCAGTCTGTGCAAACCACAGTCTTTCCCATTCTGTGGACTGTCAGGAGAATGGGGTGAGAAATAGACAGGTCACTTGTGTCTTCTCTCTTCCCTCCTGCTGCTTAAATCTGTTTCACTCACCCAGTGAAGTCCTGAGGTCGGAGGTAGAATGGGTTGAATCGGTAGATGCCATTGGAAAGGTTCTTATAGTGTCTACTGTCTGTGTTGCCAATACAAGTACCTAGAAAGGGACGATTAAGAAGAATGGGGCTTTATGTGAGCAACCAAGCCAAGGAAGTGGCCAGAGGTGGGCTGGCTGGAAAATTAGTGTGCCTGGGTACTACACAGCAGTGCCTGGTCCCTTGGGAGGTCTGTGGCTACTGACTCTCAAAACCTTAGTACAGCACCAGGAACATGGAATTGCCCCTCTAGGGCATCAGTGAGATTATCCTTTGAATGGTTCAAAACTCGATTCTTTCTCTCCATGATGACCAGGGTGGTTATCTTCATTTTCACACCCATAGCCAGGGGCATTTGCTATTTTAGAAACGAAGGTCTAGCTATCACTTCTTTTTTTTTTTTTTTTATATATAGTTTAATTATTTTGTTGTTATTGAGGACATACACAGCAAAACACAGCAATTCAATAGTTTCTACCTATACAATTCAGCGACATTGATTACATTCTTGGAGTTGTACAACCATTCTCATCCTCCTTTTCTGAGTTGTCCCTCCTTAATTAATATACACTCGTTGCCTCCAAAGGTTTCTGTCTAATCTTTTGAGTTGCTGTTGTCAATTCGATACCACCAAAAAAACCAATCAAACAAACAAAAACCAAAGCCAACAGAGAACCTCTAGGACACAGCAGAGCTGGCCCAGAGAGTTTCCAAGGCTGTGTTTATAGAGGTAGACTGCCACATCCTTCTCCCGAGGAGTGGCTTGGTAGCAGCCAGGCACTTAACCACTGTGCAACCAGGACTCCTTGAGCCCACGTAGATAATTCTTAAAAGAGCATAATGCTTATGGCACGCATTTTTTTACCGGTTAAGCCAAACTACTGTTTGGTTTTAAGCAGATATCACTTCTTTATTGCTTGATCCTTAGTCTCTATAACCCTGGGTCAGAGGTAAATACTCTCTGGGGGAACTTTGTTGTCATTGTGTGCCTTGAGTCATTCAGATTCACAGACTCAATAGATGACTCTACAGGACAGAGTAGAGCTGCCCCATACAGTTTCCTAGGCTGCAATCTTTATGGGAGCAGATCATTAGGTCTTTTCTCCCACGAACCAACTGGTGGATTCAAACTGCTGACCTCTCAGTTAGCAGGCAAGTACTTAATGATTGCGCCACCAGAGCGCCTTGGGGGGAACTTTACTGCTGTAAAATGCAATCCTTTTGAAGTAGAACATAATTTCCTGTTAATCTCTTCCTTTGAAGGATGACCTTCTCTTCCTAGAGTCAAACCTCAGGTTTGGAAATTCCAGGATACTCTCTCCAGTTTTTTGCTCTCAAACGTGGTAGCAGGTGACCTCACCCCAGCTAGGGTTGGGACTTGTCCCTAATAGCAGTGTTCTGTGGGAAAAGGTATCCTGGAACATCAGCTCAAGTGTGGTGGATGGTTTGAGATGGGAATTTGTGTTTCTTTCTACTTCCCTTTCCTGGTTTCAAATAGGTAGACAGGCTTTCACAATTCCTTGCTTTGGGGGATTTCTGCCTGTCAATTTCTGCCTAACTTTTTTATGTAAAAGCCTAACCCTGTTGGTGGGATTATGGAAAGTGTCCCAGAAGGGAGGGGATGGGATAGGGAACCTTTGAGGGCCAAGAGACGAAAATCTGGGGACAGTGACGGGCAGGGTCTTTGGATGGTGGAGACTCAGGCCCTGCTCTGAAGGAGGACCTCAAGGAGAGGACCTTAGAGGGAATGTGTGACTCTTAGGTCTAGAGTGAAAGACCCATTCCTCAACCAGACCAGGGGGTTGGGAAACCTCTAACCTGAAGCGACCTTTGGCTAGGACATGGATGTCTCAGAGATAACCACGAGGACTGGTGACCACTGACTGAGAGACTCTGATACTATGTAGCTGATCAGACTCTGAGGACCTAATTCAAGGTGTGCTTGGAGGCCTCAATAATGTTTCAGATGGAATTTCCGAAGGAGTGGGGGCTTATAGTTAGATTTAAATTGATTAAAAAAAAAAAAAAAAGCTACTTTTTATACACCTGAATCTGTGGATGAAAATTTTCACTGTAAGTGCCTTAGGGGCCCATGCCTGGCCAGAACAGGTCCTAAGTGTGAGCTCAGCAAATGTTTGGGGAAATCTGTGATTGAACCTAGATTAAGGACGATAGACCTTAACATTAGAGCATGTCATCCTCACACTGCGGATCAGAGATTCTCAAGCTGTGGTCAGCCATTATTTCCTCAAGAATCCCCTGGGCATATGTTAAAAGAGCAGATTCCAGGGCCCCCTCCCAGATCTGGTTAACTAAAATCTTTGGGAGTGGGTCCAGAAAATCTACATTTTAGCAAGCTCCCTAGGTGACCCTTTTCCACTCTTAAATTCATGAACTACTGTTTACACCACCTAGATTTGGATGGTATGCTAGAAGACTTGGGAAAGTGCTTAGAAGCAGAGCTGCTGGCTTTGGTTTTGGTTGGGAACGGTGGATGGGGTTAATGCCAATGGTATGGGCCCTTCAGACTTTTACGGGCTGAGAATTCTGAACCCTGCTGTTGAGCTGTTACCCTAGAATGGATCAGACCCAGAATCTGGGAGGAACTTGGTTCCCTCTGTGGCTCCTACAGAGGAGGGGGGAGTCTAGGCCTATCCTCACCTCCAAGTCAGAGTGGCCGGCCTAAGTTAAGCAAGGACCCAGGCTTGACTGACCTAATTTATTGTTTCTGCTCTTTCCTGTTTGCTTTCTCACTTCCACTCTGAGGGGAAAATACCATTCCAGTCCCATCAGCAGGGGAAGTAGCCAGCTGTTTCCAGGCTAAACAGCTGGCATGGGGGTAGAGCAGCAGACACGAGATAGGAAACAATTCCAACCCTCCCCCCCACCTCCCCGCAACCACAGCTGATGAAGTCATACCTGGGGCGACAATACTGACTTCTGGGAAGACAGAGTGTATGGTATGGCGAAGCAGCTGGTAGCCCAAGGCCTGGTTGTCAGAGGGGCTGACGGGCTCGGGGTCAAAAGCACTTAACACGTGTAACTGGACTCGGTCATCAGCCACGATGTTCTTGACCAGTTCTAAGACCTCCAGGGTGGAAACAAAGGGAGTTTGATTTCTTACTGATCTGCTATCCAACTACCATACGAATTCAAATAGTCCTGATTGCTCTTCAGCAAGGCAAAGCCCTGGAGGGTACAGAGGGAACTCATCATTTTGGCACTGGGACCTCAATTTCAGCTGACTGACTACAGGAGATCTAAGAGCTGGGTGTTCTTGAAAAATAATCTATATAGCACGATAGATTTATTTATTCACTCTACTTTAGATGAAGATCTATAGAACAAACCAGTTTCTCATCAAACAGTTAGAACACACACTATTCTATGACATTGGTTAACAACCCCATGACATGTCAACACTCTCCCTTCTCAACCCTATTACCAGCTTTCTTGTTCCCTCCTGCCTTCCTGCCCCTGCCTCAGGGCTGGTGTGGCCCTTTAGCCTTGTTTTGTTCAATGGGTCTGTTTAATCTTTGCCTGAAAGGTGAACCTCAGGAGCGACCTCATTACTGAGCTGAAAGGGTGCCCGAGGGGCATTCTCTAAGGGTTTCTCCAGTCTCTGTCAGACCAGTAAGTTTGGTCTTTTTATTTTTTTGAGTTAGAATTTTGTTCTACGTTTTTCTCCAGCTCTGTCTGGGACCCTCTATTATGATCCCTGTCAGAGCAGTCAGTGGTGGTAGCCGGGCACCATGTAGTTGTACTGGACTCAGTCTGGTGAAGGCCGTGGTAGATGTGGTCCATTAGTCCTTTGGACTAATCTTTCCCTCGTGCCTTTCGTTTTCTTCATTCTTCCTTGCCCTCGAAGGGGTGAGACCAGGGGAGTATCCTAGATGGCTTCTCACAGGCTTTTAAGACCCCAGACACTACTCACCAAAGTAGAATGTAGAACTATGCTATGCCAATTGAGCTAGATGTTCCCCAAGACCAAAGCATGATAGATTTAGGTCAGATGTTTGGAAGGCTTGTCTTCTAGCCATGAGCACGATGGGGAATTAGAAAAGTAGGGAATTAAGTGTCCTTTGCCTTGGACTATGAGCCATGGGTCAGAGAACTGAGCATAGGAGGAAGGGGTGAAAGCGGCGTAGAAGAGACAGGAGAATATGAATCTCCATGATCTTGAGGTGAGGGGATGGATGTGATGATTTCATTTCAAGCTGGGGGGGTCTCAAACAGGTGATGAAAGGGTCACATGCTTTTCCTTCCCCTCTCTGGGCATCCCTGCTTCCTGTTTGTGACGACCTGTCCTGGAGCCAGGAAGATGAGCTCAACGCAGACAAAAAGTCATGAGTTGAGGGACTCGTATTCAAGTGTTCTCTCTGCCTCCTTTCCTCAGGAAGGAACCCAAGGAAGCTCCTAGAAAATTTAGTCTGAAATGACTAGAGCTGAATCCAGCAAAGTTCTTGGTCCCAGGCAGGATACAGACCAGGTCCTGAGGATCAGGTCACATGGAGCCACGTGGGAATGGACCAGGAGGCTGGTTTAGGGTGGCCCCCAAAACCTACCAAGCCATTCAGGGAAAGCTCCAGCACTAGTCCCAACCCAATTGATCAGTAGTTGCTTTAACACTGACTGCCCAGGAAGGAGGTTGTCCCATAGCTGGGATCACCTGAATGGGGGCATTACCTCAACAGTGCCCCTTTCAGGTCAGGGTCCCCTAGACACATGCTAGGAGCTGAGTCTGGAAAGGAAATGTGGGTTTCTACTTCCGTCTTAACCAATTGCCATCAAGTCGACTCTGACTCATGGTGATCTTACGTGTATCAGAATATAAATGTGCTCCATAGGGTTTTTTTTTTTTTTTTTCCATAGGGTATTCAATGACTGATTTTTTAGAGGTAGATTACCAGGCTTTTTTTCTGAGGCATCTCTGGGTAGACTCGAACCTCTAACCTTTTGGTTAGCATCTGAGTGTGTTAACCATTTACACAACCAAGAGACTCCTGTTTTTGGCTTAGAAGCCACCATTTGAGCCAAACCAAACTCCCTGCCATTGGATGGCAGAGGCATCAATTCACTACCAGAGCTCATTTTCTCTCTAGCACATATGACCCAAATATTCAAATACAAACATTAATGTACAGTTTTGGGTCTCACAAGGTCTGTCTGGCCTCACAATGGCTATGCATTACTGCTCCCTAAGTACATAAAGGTTCAGTTGGCATGGGGTAGAGGCAGAACCAGGGTGGGATTCACCTAAGATAGATTCCTGGTGGCAGGAACTTTGAGCCAGAGTTTGAAGGAAACTGATGGAGAAGAGGCAGGAGACAATCCTGAGCATGGAGAGTGGCATGTACAAAAACTGAGCAGTGACACCTAACTTTGTGCCTCCGACAGCTAATTACAGCTATGTGGCCTTGGGCAAGTTCTTTAACTTCTCTGCGCCTCAGCTTGCTCAACTGTTTAATGTAGATTATAGTAACACCTACCTTAGGAGGTTGTTGATACTACTATCTGAGTTAATAATATATTTAACATGCTTAGGCCAGTGCCTGGCACACTGAGTAGGCACTCAATAACCATTAGCTGACTGGGCAAGAATCAGACACACAGCTGGGACTAGGACTAGGAGGAGGGACGTGCCAATGGTAGGAGGGGCATCAAAGTTTACTTTAGAGCACACTGATCTCATTTCTCTGATCTCCCACAGTCCTTATAGCACATTCCCACAATTTATACTTGACTGTAAACCATCATGTTGCTCTCTAATTGTTTTGTGTGTAGATATATCTTCCTCTCAAGTGAATGGGCAATTTGTTGACGCTTTCATTCTGCCGCAGGACTACTTATTAAAACATCATGGTAGGCTGTCATCCGGCCTCCGTCCGAACAACTCCAGAGGCAGGACACTTACCATCACACGTCACGTACCATTTTTGAGCATCTTGGTTACGCATGTCTCCTTATACTGAGCTGAGCTTTAGCTTCCTATAACGTCTCTCCTTTTTAATTTTTGATACTGGTATATATACTTCATAGGACACAATAGAGCACTAGATAAGTCAGAACACTCAACAGAGTCTCATTTCTGTGGGAATTTGAGCACATCTAGCACTGTTCCCCCCTTTGGGCTGGTGCTCTCACTGCCTGGAACCCCATTCCCCAGGTCTGTGCAGGCTGGCTCCTTCTCAGTCCTCAGTGTAAACGTCTCCTCTGAGAGACCTTCACCAACCACTATAGCTATAGCAGCCTGCTGCTTCCACCCCTACCCACAATCACTCTGTGATATATCATCCTATTATTTTCTTTGTGTTACTTGCCACTTAAAAAATCACCTTGTTCAAGGACCTTCTCCCAGAGCCAACACAGAGAGAAAGCCTTAGAGCTGGTACCCTGAATTTGGGCTTCTAGCCCTCTAAACTGTGATGAAATAAATTTCTGTTCATTAAAACAAAAACAAAACCACCTTGTTCATTTGATTACTTGCTATTGCTGTCTTTTCTGCACAAGAATGTAAGTGCCCTGTCTTATTCACCCTTGTCCCAAGTGAATGACTAGCTCACAGCTAGTCGCCATCGAGTCGGCTCCAACTCATGGCAACCTCATGTATAACAGAACAAAACACTGCCATGACCTGCACCTTCCTCACAATGGTTGGTGTGTTTGAGCTCATAGAAGTCACTCATTATACACTTGGTGAGTGAATGAATGAAGGAAAAACTAAATCTTCTCCCCAACATTTTGGATAGGTAGGCATTCAGCCTCTGATTGAGCTGTTTTAATGATGAGAACTCATTATCTTCCAAGGTAGTATGTTCCAAAATTTTCCCATAAGTGGAGGCTCCCTGAGACATCTCCCCTTGGCTTTCTTTCTACTCCTTGAACCTCATTCAGAACCAAAAGCACAATGTCCATTCTACTCCAGTGCACATGGATCATCCTCCAGGAGAGACCACATGTCAGGTCACAAAGCAAGTCTCCATAAATTTAAGAAGACTGAAATCATACGAAGCATTTTCTCTGACCACAATGGAGTAAGCTAGAAATCAATAACACAAGAAGAAGAAGGAAAAAAAAAAACTGGAAAATACACAAACATATGGAAATAAAACAACACACTATTAAACTACCGATAGGTCAAGAGAGAAATCACAGATTTCCTAGAGTCAAATGAAAATGAAAGCACAACATACCAAATATGCATAGGATACAGTGAAGGCTGTACTCAGAGGGAAACTTAGAGCAATAAATGCTTACATGAAAAACGAAGAAAGACCTCAAATCAACAGCCTAACTTGGAAACTTCAAGAACTTGAAAGAGAGGAGCAAACTAAGCCTAAACCTACCAAAAGAAAGGAATAACAAAGATCAGAGCAGAAATAAAAAAAATTGAAAACGGAAAAAAAAAAAAAGAGAGAGATAATCAATAAAACCAGAAGTTGGATCTTTGAAAAGATCAGTGAAATGGACAAACCTTTAGCTAGACAGATAAAGAAGAGAAAAGATGCAAATAACCAAAATAAAAGACGAAACAGGGGACAGTACAACAGGTCCCACAGAAATAAAGGGAATGATGACAGAACAAACTTTCCTTTCCATATGGCGGCCTACTAAATTTCTCAAGACTCTTGGTCCTCAGAGATAGGTGCTAGAGACCTATTTATGCCTGGAATACCAGAGAGACCAGTTAAAGGAGGAGAAGGAGGACTTTGGGAGCTACCAGTGTTTCTGTCAGGTCCAGCTTAAGGGCCTGCACACTTGATCCTCAGACCTGCAGGGAGTGCCCCTGAAGCACAGGCCTGGGACACTGAGGGAGAGGACTGCCCTAGAAGAATGGGCCCTGTGAGCTTTTTCCATTCCTCCCTGGCCTAGCGGGGCAGGATGGGCCTAGGGATTTCAGGGGTTTCATCAGGTGGACCAGAAAGGAAAGCCATTGTAGCAAGGGAATGCAGGGGAGGGAAGAGTGCCAGAAGCTGGGGAGATGAAAGCCCCAGCTGGGTGGAAAACAGCCTTGGAAAGGGAATGGAGTTGGAATGAGGCTGGAAAAAAACTGGTGGGAAGAAGCTCAATGAGAGGAATTAAGTGATTTGCTGGTCCCATGAGCCCCCAGAGGGAGGACAAAGGTTGGCACCTGATGAAAAGCAGCAAAGTCCAGGCTCCCATCTGTCCCAGCTCCCCCGAATGCTGGGTGGGTGACTCAGGGCAGGCCATCATCCTGCCCTACCCACCCTGCAATGAGGGGCATGCCTCCCTTCCTGTGTGAGGACAAATGAAACCATCCATGGGGGAGAACTTAGGGAGAAACCAAACCAAAAACCAAACCCAGTGCCGTCGTGTCGATTCCAACTCACAGCGACCCTACGGGACAGAGTAGAACTGCCCCATAGAGTTTCCAAGGAGCGTCTGGTGGATTTGAACTGCCGGCCCTTTAGTTAGCAGCCCTAGCACTTAACCACTACACCATCAGGGTTCCCTTAGGGAGAAAGGACCTCAGAAATCTAAGTATGGCTGATTCTCATTTACCTGTGCCACAGACTCAGGAAACACCACTTGCCCGCACCCTGCTTACTTTTGGAATGTATTGTTCATCTGACAGTTGTTGGTTTGCCTGCTTTTGATAACTTTTTGAAGGATAAGATTTACATTTGGAATTCTTTTTAGCTCAACATGATGCTTAAGTAAGCTGTCATTTCCTACACTTGCTGAGTAAGCTGTGGGACTTCCACCAGCCCTTTAGATCTCAGCTCCAACATCACTTCCTCGACAGCCTGGCCTGACCTGCAAACGAAGCCTGGTTCCTTGTTCATATTCTCAAATAGCACCAAGTTCCTTTGCGTCACAGCACTTGGCACAGTTTGGGATTAGACATTCATTTTTGTAATTTAAAAATTGATGTTCATAGCAGACTGCTGCAGGGCTCTGTCCTGAACCCTCTTGTACTTTGCATGTCCTTCCCCTGGGATCTTAGTGATTCTAGAGTTCCAATTAAGGAGCCCTGGTTGTGCAGGGGTTAACCGAAAGGTCAGCAGTTTCAACCTACCAGCTGCTCCAAGGAAGAAAGACGTGGCAGTCTGCTCCTGTGATGATTATAGCCCTGGAAACCCTATTGGGCAGTTTGACTCTGTCCTATAGGGTTGCTATGAGTAGAAATTGACTCAATGGCAATGGCTAGAGTTCCAACTATGTTGATAACACACCAACCTGTATTCTTTGAGACCTGGTGGCACAGTGGTTAAGAGCCCAGGCTACTAATCAAAAGCTCGGGAGTTCAAATCCACCAGCCACTCCTTGGAGAGCCTATGGGGCAGTTCTACTCTGTCCTAAGGGTTGCTATGAGTCGGATTTGATGCAACGGCAACGGGTTTTTGGTTTTCTGTACCTCTAGTTCATTTCTCTCTCCAGACCTGGGGTATTTATAATCTCCAGACCTGGGGTATTTATAACTGCCTATTAGGAGCCCTGGTGGCACAATGGTTAAGTGCTCAGCTGCTAACCAAAAGGTTGGCAGTTTGGACCCACCCAGCAGATTCATGGGAGAAAGACCTGGCAATCTGCTCCTGTAAAGATTACAGCCTAGAAAACCCTGTGGGGCAGCTCTACTCTGTTACATGGGGTCGTTATGTTGGAAAATTGATTGAACAGCACACAATAACATTAATTATAGACTTCTCAAACTTTTGAACCATTCTCTCTCTCTTCAAACTTAGTCTCCTTTCTGAATTCCCAATCTTGATTAAGGACATCTGCGCCTGGCCAACTACTCAGGTTCAAAATCTTGAACCCACCCTTCCTTTTACCCCACATCCACTTATCTGCCATATCCTGCTGAACCCATCTCTCTCACCTCTGGTCGGTGCCCTCTTCTCCACCCCATATGCATGACCTCAGTCCCGAACTTCATGCCCACTGCCTGAGATGTTGCAGCAGCTTCCTGTCTCTTCCTACTCCAGCACTTCCTCTGCATTGTCATAAGCAGGGGCAGATGACACAACAGGCCAGGTCAGCACGGGCTGGCTTGTGCTGATTTACTAATCTGTAGTGAACAGTTTGACCCATGTGATTGGTACAATCAGCATAAGTCACCCCGTGCCTACTTTGCTTACTGGGTCATCCACCCCTGTCAGGGACTATTTGAAATTTGAAAAGAGGCTTTGATTCTGTAGGAAGGTGCTGTGGGGTTTGGAGAGAGACAGATGCCAGTCATATTTAGAAGAAGAATCTTTGATGTGGTGAAAACAATGAATTGTTCACCACAGATGATCCAGTAAGCAAGGTGAGCACTGTGCTTACCTGGCCTATTGGATAACCCGCTCCTGGTCATTAGCATTGTCCTCCTAAAAGCAAATCTGAGATATTGCTCTCCCACTTGACGACCTTTGACAGCTCTCTCTTGTCGACAGCCTAGAGCCCAGCCTGCTTGGTACAGCACACAGCCTTGTGCCCCAACCTATAAGGCCATTTTCATCTCCCATTGCTTCTCCCAATTTATTCTACTCTTTCACCACAATGAATGTCTTACTTCTAGCAAACTCCTATCTGTCCTTTAAGTCCCAGCTAAAATGTCTAGTGCTCAGAAGAAAGACTGTCTTAACTCTCGGAGGTGGTATCAGACCCTTCTTTGTGGTGGTTCTAGGTAATGTACTCATCCTTAGTTGTTCTAATCACAGACAGCATTGTGGCTAAAACCACAGACTCTGGAACCAGACTGCTAGATACGTAATGTTGGGCATGGTATTTAACTGCTATGTTGCTCTGTGCCTCAGTTTCCTCACCTGCTAAGTGAAGATAATTACAGTTCCTACCTTGTAGGGTGGTTGTGAGAACTAAATAAGTATATTAGAACAGTGCCAAACACATAGCAAGCCCTGGCATTGTAGCTAAGCCCCAGTGCCGAGGGCCGTACCTCCCTGACGCCGAACCAGTCATTGGAAACATACGGTACCTACCTCCTGGACCGTCTGTGCAGGGTGAATCCGGAAGTTGACTACGGCCTGGGCCACTGGGGGGATGACATTCACCTAAAGAGAGAACTACAGTCTTTGATCTGAGCCAACCTCAAGACCGCTGTATCAGATTCCAGGCCAGGAAGAGCCAACCACCCCCAGGAGGGACAGAGGAAGCTGATTTGACCAGGGTCCAGGGTCTAATTTTCTTTAGTCTGCCTCCTGTCTTTTCTGGCCTTTGGCATGTGGTTATGTTCAGAGCTAGAGGGGTATGTTGGTTTTAGGCCAGACCATCATAATTCTTGGTTCTGGACGGAGTCACAGAGAACTGCTCAGAGCAAGACTGCTTTCTCTGTGACTGTCCAGACGTCTCTGTTTAGGTCCTGTGCTGTGCCATTGTAATTCTTCTGTTTGCCCTCCCTTTCTGAAGGCACCAGGACATTTCTGCAGCCTTTGGCATTAGTGTTTACTCAGGACAGGGCACCACAAGCCTCTGCAGGCCCCATCACGGTGTCTGATCCCAGAGGGGGATGATGCTGGTGGTGGTGATGATTTCTCACAACCAGTTGTGAAATCTGACTGTTCTTTGCCTGGCCAGGAAGACCCAGGCCCAGTTGGAGAAGGGACTTAGGCTATGGAGGGGTTTTTCCTCAGAGGCCATGACAAAGCAGACTCTCAACTGTGTATCTTTCTTTGAACTGCTACGGTGCAAAAAAGCACTAGACCAGGGGCAGGTGAACTGCACTGTTAGGAATTAGCTATGTGATTAAAAAACTTTTGTGTGTGCATGTTTTAGGTGAAAGTTAATAGCAAAATTTAGTTTTTCATTCAAAAATCTATACACGAATTGTTTTGGGACATTGGTTGCAATCCCTGCAATGCGTCAGCACTTCCCCCTTTCCACCTCAGGCTCTTTGTGGCCATTTGTCCAGTTTTCCTGTCCCTTCTTGCCTTCTTGTCTTGTTTTTGGGAGTTGCCCATTTGGTCTTGTATATTTGACTGAACTAAGCAGCACATCCCTCAAGTGTGTTATTGTTTATTTTATAGGCCTGTCTAATATTTGTCTGAAAAGTGGGCTTTGGGAGTGGCTTCAGTTCTGAGTTAGCAGGGGGTCTGGAGGCGATAGTCTCAGGGGTTCCTCCAGCCTCTGCCAGACCAGTAAGTCTGACTTTTTTTTTGTGAATATGAATTTTGTTCCTTTGGACAGATATTTTCCTTGTGTCTTTGGGTTTCTTCATTCTCTTCTGCTCCAGATGGGAAGGGAACAATAGCTGTACCTTTTTAGAGGGCTGCTTTTAAGACCCCAGATGCTACTCGCCAAAGTAGGGTGTAGAACATTTTCTTTATCAACTATGTTATGCCAATTGACCTAGACATCCCCTGAGACCACGGTCCCAGCCCTCAGCCCCAGTAACTTGGTCCCTCAAGGTGTCTGGATGTGTCTAGGAGGCTTCTATGACTTTGCCTTTGTCAAGATGTGCTGACTTCCTCTATGTTGTGTGTTGTATTTCCCTTCACCAAAGTTAACACTTGTCTACTATCTAGTTATAGTTATTTCCCCACCCCATCCCTCTCCTCCCTCGTAACCACCAAAGACTGCTTTTTTTCTGTGTGTAAACCTGTTCTTGAGTTTTTGTAACAGTGGTCTCATATAATATTTGTCCTTTTGATATTGACTTATTTCACTCAGCATAATGCTCTCCAGATTCATGCATGTTGTGAGATATTTCATCATCGTTCTTTATTGTCACGTAGTATTCCTTTGTGTGTATGTACCAGAATTTGTTCATCGATTCATCTGTTGGTGGGCACTTAGGTTGTTTCCACCTTTTTGCTATTGTGAATAAGGCTGTAATGAACACTGGTGTGTACATGTCTATTCGTGTGACAGCTCTTATTCCCCTAGGATATGTTCCTAGGAGTGGGATTGCTGGATCATATGGTATTTCTATTTCTAGCTTTTTAAGGAGGCACCGTATGACTTTCTATAGTGGTTATACCATTTTATATACCCATGAGCAGTGCCTAAGAGTTCCAATCTCCAGATTTGTGATTCAGATTTTGTGATTTGTGTAAACCTAGGCTAGAACTTTGCACCGTATGACTTTCTATAGTGGTTATACCATTTTATATACCCATGAGCAGTGCCTAAGAGTTCCAATCTCCAGATTTGTGATTCTGAATAATTATTTTCTTTGAGTCTCTTTTCTCAACTGTCAAATGGGGACAATAATACTCACAGGACTGTTTTTTCCCCATTGCTATCTAGTTAATTCTGACTCATGGCAATCCCATATGTGTCAGAGTAGAACTGTGCTTCATAAGGTTTTTAATGGCTATGATCTCTCAGAAGTAGATTGCTAGGGCTTTCCATTCAAGGTGCCTCTGGGTGGATTTGAACTACCAACCTTTCAGTTAGTAGCTTAGCATGTTAACCATCTGTACCACCCAGGGACTCCATAGAGCTGTTAGGAGGATCAAATGGAGAAACAAATGTGAAAAGTATTTTGGGAAGCACTATTCAAATGCAAGGATACAACACAATGATTTTGGTGCCTACTACAGTCAGCTGGTGAAGACAGCTCAGTTCCAGCTAATACACTGGACACTCCAGTCAGTTATGCCAGGAATTTAGTCCAAGGTACATTCACTTATACCCAATCTAGACTCCAGATTACCGGAGCTCCACTAGGTCACACTGTAGTCTATGCAAATGGTGCTCTCTGAAGTTGTGCTGGTGATACTGATGGTAACAGGGATGGTCTAACTCCCTCGAAGATTTCAGAAAGGCTTATACCCAGGCTAACTAGTGTGCTGGTGGCTTGGTCCTTTTAACAGAGCTGCCACGTAGCGGCCAATCCAACTGGAAGTAGACCAATTTGTTGAAAAGTGATTTTTGGATAAAAATTTATCAAAGTATTAATCCACTCAAAACTTACTTCTATAAAAGTAAACCTCGTATAGAGTTTACAGAATTTATGTTTGCTAAAGCCACCCAATATTTAGTATATTTTGGAAGAGGACGATGTGTATATTTTAAGTGTCGTACATATTAAAAATGTTAGATTTTATAAATAGTAGATGAATTTTTCTCTTTCAACTGAGGGTAACACCAGTTATGTTAAGGGGAAGATGTACTAATCATTCATTAATCTTGTTAGGTGGATAAATCTTTCAAAATACAGGGAGAAATAATAAAAAGATCCTTGGTGGTAGAAAGATTAGTCCATGCAGCCAAAATGCCAGGTAAATGTAAGACATGTTGAATTACATCCTGAGCACAGATCCCGAGACTTACCCCCAGAGAACCTCTCTTCACACTAGTGTAATGGTTTTTTTGTGGGGGTACAGACCTAAAGAACCAGAGGGGGGCATGGACACCTCCCAATGAAATACAGGCAGTCCCTGGGTTACGAACATCTGACTTGTCTGACTTATCTACAACCCGTAGTTATGAACCAAACCCTGTAAAAGAGTTTGTAATAACAATCAGGTGCTACTTTGTGATATGCATCAAAACATCGTTATTATTATTATTACTGTATTATTATGTTAAAGATGTCTTAGTGTATCTGGAAGTGTTTCGTTAACATTTTTTACGCATAGAAAGGTACACTATACACTAAGCCACACATTTGACTACCTGATGGTAGCTATGAACTGTACCTAACTGTTCTAATTAACTACAAATTCAACTTAAAGGCAGATTTAGGAACGGAACTTGTTCGTGATCCGGGGACTGCCTTTACGCACACACACAAGATTTGGCCAGCAATTTCAGAGGGCTTGTAAACCTAGGCTAGAACTTTGCTCTGGAGGCTTAGCCAGCTGACGACCCAGGACAATCCAGCACTGATCCTTATTAAAACCTGTAACCAGAGAAGGAAGGAGGAGGCAGAAGATAAAGCACAGGGAGACAGGTGTGCGTGGGGAGCGAGGAAAAGGTACATGACAGGAACCGGGCAATGTTACCTTGATCCCTGCATTGAACATGGTGAGTGCCGTGGTGGTCCTAACCAGTGCATTGGTTATGTGATTTCTCTCCAGGAACCTAAAGCAAAAGGATTAAGGTCAGATGTTAGAAAGAGTGGTCCAGTGGGGAGAAAGAAGAGGGTTGAAAGATCACTCGCTTTCCTGAACCTTGGACATCTTCAAGACTAGGAGGGATGTCTGTATATGAGTTAGATGTAGTATCTGGTGGTTGAGAGACAAGTGGTCAGGCCCAGTTAAGCCAAGAAGAGGGGACTAGGGAGTAGGTAGGTTTGGGGTTGAGAATGCATGGGAAAGAAAGACCACGATTTACCTTCTTACGAAGGGCCAAAATAGCCACAGGTTGCTCAGGATAATATTGGTGGGGAAGGAAAACTGAAAGAGAAAGTACCAGGTCAGCAGAATTATGGAGGGGTCAGCATGACAGGGTCACTCTACCTATGGCCTAGGCCTCTCTCTATATATCTGCCTTGGGGGCCCTCGGTAGTCAGAGGGCAGCTGGGTTCAGCTAGCAGTCTTTGGGGTGAGGAGCCAATCACCACCTGGCTGGGCTTATGCAGCTGGTTAGAACAATTGTTTAGCAGCTTGGGAAACAGCTCCCAAGAATGCCTGGGTGGGTCAGACCTTAAGGGCTCAGATAAGCATCAACATCACGGCCCAGAGAACAAGCCAGATCCCGCCTCTTGACAGCCACCAGCTGGGAATGGGTGGGAATGGAGAGTGTACTAGTCAGCAGTAGAGGCCTTATATAACGCTGGAGGTTAGTTCTCTGCCACTCTTGCCCCCTTTTTCACAGCTGACCAGGAGTATGTGATACTCCATCCCACACCTCATTTGCCAGAAGCTCTAATGTTGTCTTCAGTGGCCCGTCTCCAAACATGTTAGGCAGTGGTGTCTGCTCCAGTCTGGAAGAGAAATGGTATTCTCAAGACTAACCCAATCCCAGCCAAAGACCAGCAGCCCAAAGGAGAGAAGGAAGGCGAAAGGAGGAAGATTCGACAAGACTGGCCGGGAGGTCTCCTATTCTAATCCTATCACCTCCACCAACCCAACCATTCTGAATATCTCAAAGCACCAGCAGAACCACCTTTACTCCACCAGCAGGAGGGTACCCTGTCCACCAAGTGTGAGTTAGGATGCCCTGTCTCCCCCTTCTCTGGCTTCCTGTGTGTCCACACTCACAGCCCTTCCACACTGCAGCAGAACTATCAGCCTCCTCTGCTAATGGTGAGTTCCTTGAGGACGGGGATTGTATCTGTTTTGCTCACCACTGTATGCCTATCACCTGGCACAAAGCCTTGGTCATGCTAAATACTCAGCTCAACAGGTGCTGACTGAACGTGCCTCTCCTTTCCACTTTGTGACAAGAAAACAGAGCCAGAGGTGAGCTCTGCTGCTCCTCACCCTACAGTTCACCCACACCAGCAGCCCTTATTTACCTTTGCCTTCCTGCTAGGGCAGGTGGAGGATCTGGACAGTTCTACTAGTCATTGCCATTGTCAACTCTAACTGCTTTTCTGGACTCTGGATGACTTCAGCTACCATATGAATGTATTGAGAGATCATCTTCTGGCCCCTAGCCCTTGCCTGGGTACTGGTGTCTCTGTCCCGTCTGTAACCCCCACTATAGCTACCTAGCCCAGCTGCAGGGCAGGAGGCTTAGCTCCCCAAACTCAAAGAAGTGGGAAAGTGCCCAGGAGCTGCTTACCGGCTGACGGCGGCTGCGAGGATGCCAATGCTCGTCTCCTTCTGAGGAGCTGAAGAGTGGCCTGGAGTCACATTGACTTGCAGCATGAGGTTAATGCTGCCTTTCTCTGCGACTGCAATCCTGTCGGATCCGAGACAGCCCTCCTGACTTCCTCCCAGCCAGGCTTATCCCATAGGCCCAGGGGCCTACTGGTCTCGTGGTCAGGGTCTGGGAGGTTGGCTACATGTTGCTAAAAAAATTTACACTAGAGGAGAACAGGAAGGGGGAGCTCAGATCCAGCCGAAGATTGGGGTGAAGAAGGCAGGGGTGGTTGTGTCAGCATGACTTACAGATACCAGCTGGGGTCATCTCTTACACGGTGTGAGAATCCCTGCTAAGGTGAGGTGTTACTCACTGGGCAAAGGGCTTCTTGACGTTGGGAATGAAACCATCGAGGATGAAGCCACCTTCATCCACAACGAAGGCTAGCTGGACGCCCCTTGCCTGTAGCAGGGTTGAGATCTTCTGAGCCCCGTTCTTCCCCGATACCTGCAGACATTGAACCCAGGCCCACAGTCCTTCTCAGCCTGTTCTCCAGCCCCTGTCTACGGGGCAGGGCCCTAGACAACCCTGCCTCACAGGATCTTGGAACGTCGGAGCTGGAAGGGTCCACCCCCTCATTTCACAAATGAAGAAACAGGGACATAGAAGCTGAAGTGACTTGCCTGGTGTAAAAGTAAGTGGCATCACTGTAAATACGACAGTCATTTAACCCCTGTTCGGCCCCCTTCCCGTCACACCAATGTTTCTCAAGGTGTAGGCGATGGATCACCATTCTCAGAACTCATCAGGGAGTTCGTTAAAAATTCACATCTACTGCACAGGGCCTGGAGATCTGCACTTTGGGCAAGATCCTCAGGTAGTCCTGGCATACAGACATGCAGAGAAGTTTGCAAACCACCACAGCACATCATGGAGACCCCGAAGCTGGAGAGCAAACTGGACTAGGGTGAAGTACCCCCACCCCATGAGGGCCCAAGAGGTGGGTATACGGTGAGGAGACTCTACCTCCTCATCATGGCCCAGAGCAATGAAGAAAGGTCTTTGGGGGATGTAGTCCCTGATCAGGAGGAGCTCCAAGGCCTGCAGGATTGCCTGGGGGACAGAAGCACAATGGAAGAGGAGAAAGGCTTATTTTCTAAGTAGGAGTACCAGGGACTGAGAGACCTGCAGCTGCCTACAGCAGGGCGGGTGAGACTAGTATCAGAGACTCTCTTTAAAGAGGACAAATTCAAATGGCCCCAGGGGGCTGGCTGAGGGGAAGCAGAGCTCTGCATAAAATTCTACCCCTGGAGAAAAGTATAAACTTATCAATGTCAAAGCTGAAAGGGTCCCTGGAGATCATCTACTTTAACCCCTACTGCACAGTTGAGAAACTGAGGCCTAGAAAAGGGAAGTGACAAATGGCTGGAACCTAGGTCTCCTGGAGCCAAGGTTCTTTCTACCGCAACCTCCCGCCTCCCAGGGGTCAGCCACCCTGGGTTGATCTTCAGGGCCCCAAGGCAGAGGGAACATATGGCTTCAGACCATTACAGAGTTCTTGTTGTCCAGCGTGCCCCGACCCCAGATGAAGCCATCATGTTCCAGCCCAGAGAACGGGGGCACCTTCCAGCCTTCTGCAGGAGCAGGGACCACGTCAATGTGAGCCAACAGCAAGTAAGGCTGCAAGCTGGGGTCCGAGCCTTGGACAGTGAATAGGTGGCTGTACCCTCCCACAACTTCATGCTGGATAAAGCTGGTGCTGAACACTGTAGGAAAAACTAGAGGCAGGGGGATGAAAATCAGGGAGAGAAAGCCAGGTTTAAGTTTCTTCCAGTTTAGCTACCATTTGCTGCTCCCCTGTCCCCCCGACCCCCCCTTTTTTAAACAAGTTCTAATTCCTGAGTTTCCTGGACCATCTCTGAAATTCCTCTTCCCCATATTTTCATGCACTCTTACTATGTAATAATATATGTAATAATATGCATATCAAGACTCCACCATTAAGATAGTCAATATCTCAAGATCTAGCTTGGTCTGATCTATAACACGTTATCACAAGTACAGTGTACAGAGCTATGCAGATGAGGGGTGTGGCCAATTTTGAATACAGTTGGCTCCAGTATCTGAATTACTCAGAATCAAACATGACTCATATATATATATATATATATATATATATATATATATATATATATATATAATCAGAGATATTTTTCAGGGCTCTTTTAACAAAACAAGACTCTTACTGCATGCTATATGGAGATAAAGATTATTCCATCTAGCAGAAGGCCATACTTTTATGCAGAGGTGTGAATGTTTCCAGGGTTAATTATTAGGTAACAGGCAAGTCCTAACACATATGGCCTCAGATACATGGAAGAAAGAACTCTGATCTCTCACTGGGCTTTGCTGAAAGAATCCACATATACCTCCATGGATAGCTGAAGACAAAAAACCGAAGAATACGCTTTTATCTTGTCAGCCAGGTTATCTAGTTAATTATCACTGTATATTTATTTCCTATTCTTATCTCCTATTGCTTAGTAAAGACTCCCAGCCTGGCTTCAGCTTGGTTACTGGGAATTAACCCCAGATCCGCTCTGTCCCAGAGCATTAAAGAAGGGGGCCTTTTATTGCCTCTAAGCCAGCTTCTCCCACTTTGGAGAGGCTGGTTTTTATTTGATTTAGGAAGATGGCTTCACTACTCTTCAAGGAGTGGTGAGCGGTTCCAAGACGCCTTTTACCCCTGACCCAGCTTTCCTCAGCTCTGTACTCTATGGGTGCTGGGGGCGAGGGGAGAAGACTGATGTGACAGCTCAGAACGTTGGCTGTTACTGATGAATCTGGAGTAGGGCCTAGGTGGGTGGAGCGTGTGTATACAGAGGTAAGGATGGGAGAAGCATGGGGCAGAGTTCTGGAACCTTGTACACGTAGAAGGAGTCCCTTCTACCTTTGTGATCATACATTTATTGACTGACGCATATACAGGGCAAAGATTGGGAGTGTTCAAACTCTGACCCAATAGCTATGCACCTCAATTCTTCAAAGGGGGCATCTCTAGGGTTCACTCTGTCTCCATGCTAACGCCTAGGTTCTCCCTCCTGTACTTCTCCATGACGTACAAAACTCAAAGAGGCCCACGGGAATTAGGTGGTTCTCTGGCTCAGTCACAAAATAAACTTCTTTAAAAGAACCATGTTTCCAGTGCTGCGCCTACCACCTCTTGCTCCCAGTTTGTGGTGGACCATATATTACCTTTATAAATGTATTCTCCAAACTCAGCCAGGGCTGTCGTATTGTAGTCCTCGGAGGTGAATGACACTGTTGGGATCTGGATGGCACCTGTCAGAGTCAGACAGTCAGAGATGGAAAATTAAAGATGGTAACAGCCACTGGTTTTTCTGCAGTGTTCTGCTGTGTAAAGAGCTCCTTCACATTCATTATCTCACTGCAGAGGGCATAGCATTCCTGAAAGGTAGGCATTGTTGTTTTTCCTAATTTGATGAGGAAACAAGCTTAGAGAAGTTAAATAAGCTGCTCGAGATTGTTCAACAACAAGCAGCAGTGCTGGGATTTAAACTGTTGTGGTTAGGCATTTCGGCTGCTAACCAAAAGGTCAGCAGTTTGAATCCACCAGCTGCTTCTTGGAAACCCTATGGGGCAGCTCTACTTTGTCCTATAGGGTCTCTATCAGTTGGAATTGACTCGACGGCAATGGGTTTGGTTTTGGTTTCTCCTGGTTTGGCTCAGGCTAATATGATTCTTAAAGAAAAATAATGTCCAAGACTTGGAGGAAGTAGACTTGGACCTTGGCCCTGGGTAGTCAGAGCAAAGATGAAATATCCTCCTAAGGTTTCACTCTTTGCCTCTGAAACCACCGTTCCCTTCGCTGATTTCCAATTCCATCATTCTCCAGGAATCCGCTGTCTTGGGTACCTTCATCAATGAGTGCGTTCTTTGGATCTGAGGTTCCTGCGCTGAGATGATCCCAGACCGAGGGAAGACTGATGACAAGGACCTTCGTCCAGAGCCAACAGAGAGAGAAAGCCTTCCCCTGGAGATGGTGTCCTGAATGCGGACTTCTAGCCTACCGGACTGTGAGAGAATAAACTTCTCTTTGTTAAAGCCATCCACTTGTGGTATTTCTGTTATAGCAGCACTAGATGACTAAGATGATAGCCATCCGAGAACACCAAAACCAAACCAAATCCACTGCTGTCGAGTCGATTCCAACTCACAGCGGCCCTATAGGACAGAATCGAACCACCCCATAGGGTCTCCAAGGAGCAGCTGGTGGATTTGAACTGCTGATGCCATGGGTCAGGCATCAGGCTGGAGGCTTCTCTTGACTTGTGTAGCTCACAGGCTGACAAACCCAATATTGGCAGCCAAGCTCTTGACCACAGTGCCTTCAGGGTTCCTCCAACAACACAGTGGGACAAAATGCACCTGGACAGCTTGACGTTGAAGGAGAGGCTCTTAAAGGCAAACTTAATTCTATACTCAGATTTGCTAAGATCAACTCTACATCACAGCCCACCATATAGATGGGGAAGCTGAAGTTCTAGAGGCAGACCCAAGATCGCAACTCAAGAGTTCCAAGCCATGTTGCTATAACGCCCCTACTCTAGATTCTGGTCTTGTTTTTGTTTTCTTCCATGCCAAGACGTTCTGGTGAGCTGCAGCCCAACACCTTTCAGAGGAATATTTATCCTATGCTTTTGGGAGAGCCCCGCCTGCCTCTGGGACAGCTCATGCACACTTTATATTCAATCACAGGAGTTAGCTTTGGGTCCTGGCATTTGTCTGCGCATGTTTACCTGGCAGTTTCTCTTATCCATTAGGAAAACAGAGGAAAAATACTGAAGCTACTCCCAGTGTTGAGGAAGGATCCTATTATCTCACAGGCTCTAGAACTCAACAGAAACTTCCCTCTTTCCTCCGGTTAAACGCAGATTCAGAAGGTGAATGAGTTTTTAGTCTTGTTTAGAGGTCTAGTGGAGAGCTGTCCAACCAGGAGGAATTAGGAATACCCTACACCCTAGGATCACCCCTCTCTCCCTACCCAACACACCCTTCTTAGAGCCAGATGGAGCACAGTGGCTCCTACCCACTAAAAACCCACTGCCCTCCAGTCGATTCCGACTCATAGCCACCCTATAAGACAGAGTACAACTGCCCTGTAGAGTTTCCAAAAGGTCAGCAATGGCTCCTACAGGCAGTAGATACTGTCACCCGGTGCTCACTTTTTTGCTGTGGGGGCCTGGGGGGGAAGATCATTTAACTGATCTGAGACTCCACTTCCCTCTCTCAATTTCCCTTAGACAAGACTAAGATCATTTAGCCTTAAAATACTACAGAGATTTAACAGACTTGAACATTTTCCAAAGTTACAAGTGCCCTACAGATAAAACCAACCGTAATAATCGAGGCAGGTAAGCAGGGGGTAGGGTGGGCGACAGCCATACCGAGAGGGGCTACGCAGGGAGCGCCCAGAGTCCCCCGGAGCCAGGTCCGGGGGAGAGTGGCGTCCCCCAGCCAAGCACGAGGTTTTGGAACCGGGGCCACGGCTGGCCTGGGGTGGTTTGCTGAGCTCGAGCCTGAGTAGTGGACCCTCTGCGGAGGGAGGGAGGAATCACGGGTTGACCCGGGGAGGCAGGAACACGCATCTGCGCAATGGTGGGCGAAGGGGACCCACGTTCACCTTTCAGCGCCTCTTTCATGTCCACGCGCTCCTCTTCGCTGAACTGAGAAGAGATTCGCGACGCCGCCCCCTGAGGCTCCTTGCCCCGCAGGCCCTTGGATCTGGAGAAGGTGGCGATGCCTAGCAACAGCACACCTCCCAGGGCCAGCAGGTACACGCACCTCCGCGCCATGCTTCCCTCCCGCGCCCGCGCTAGCCTGCGGCTGGAGGTTGGTACTAAAGCCCAGACCACTCCGCCTTCCGGGTCCGGTCACCGCTCCAAGTCCGGCGTTCTGCGTTAGGCCCACCCCATCGCCAGACTGGCCAGCCTCTGCTTGGCTGGGGTCCTGTCCCCGAAAGACCTTTGGGGTGTTGTGGGCATTTTTCCCCTGGAGCGGAACGCTGTCAGAGCAAAGGTCAAGCAGATCCCCAGCCGAGGTGCAGGTCTCGTCCGCACGCGATCTGCTTTGAGATCCTGGTAAATCGCTTGCTATGTATATATATAAAAAACAATAAATCAAGTTAAAGAAAAATGAAATGAGTGAAGCTTATTAGAGCTCATTCTACTTATTGCTTTTTCGGAAGCTTAGAAGTTGACCACCATTCCCTAGATTCCGTTGGGCTTTCCTGGCCCCTGGCTTGATTTCATCTGAAATTGAAACAATAGCGTTCTGTCTGTAGATACTGCTTTGAAGCACCACCTCAGAGGGTTTGCTCCTGTTTTGGAATTTTCCTGTAAATGTTTTTGATATTAAGGTTAACATTGTATTTTTGCAACTCTAGCCAAATACAGTGACTTAAGAACGTGTAGAAGAATTACTGTAAAATAAAGAGAATTTTGATGCATTAATAAACATTCAACAAACTGAAATTTCATAACCATTCAGAGTAGAGGTTTATTTTTTGGGGAAAAAAAATCTCTCTTACAAAGCAAATATAAAATTAGATTTCTTGGAGCCAGAAGAAACTGTTTCTTCCAGATCCTTTGAGGCAATTTCATCTGGCAGTACTATCACATTTTAGGATTTTCCAGAAAGTTCAGCAAGTGTTATACGGTCAGTAGTACCAGACAGCTACTTGTGACCAAAGCTGCAGACACAATCCCAGTGTTTGTCAAGGTTCAGAGAGGGAGCGGTTTGCTCTAGCCTTTTCACTAATCCTTCTTAAAAACAAAAAATAAAACCCAAAACCTACAATCATGTAGTTACTTTTCAATATTTACTAAAAAAAAAAAAAAAAACCATTATAAATTACTTCACACATATAGAAATGTGTAAAGAATAATATAATGGGCATCCTTGTATTTACTAGCCAGTTTAATAGAGTTGAAACGAATTTTTAAAATTGCAAATATTGACAGAATTTTTAATAAGAGTATAAAATAAGAATTTTTATGAGTATAAAATTAATAAACATTTGTGCACTGCGAGTCATTTGAAAATAACAGGAAAGTATGAAGAAAACAATAATTTATGTCATCCCAATTATCTTAGGCTGGGTTCTCTAGAGAAGAAAAGCCAGTAAAGTGTGAATATATGTATATTTATATATATTTATTTATCTCAAGGAAATGGCTCACATTGTTGTAGAGGCTGGCAAGTCCCAAGACTGTGGGTCAGGCATCAGGCTAGAGGCTTCTCCTGACTCACGTAGCTCAGAAGGTGACAAACCCAGTATTAGCAGGTAGGATGACAGGCTACTGGCTCACAGGTTGCAGAGGCTGATGAATCCACATTGTCAGGTAAGATGGCAGGCTGCTGGCTCAGGTCCCTAGAACCAGAGGTCAGATGGTAACAAGCTGGATTTAGGATCCAGAATAAGCAAGTGAGCTTTGTCAGAATGTCCATATATATTGGATGCAGGCCACACCCCTGTGGAAACTCCCCTTGCAACCGATTGGCTGATTATCTTAGATCACATCACTGAGGATGACTACATCATTACATAACTGCCAAATTTCATCATTAAATAACTGCCAAACTACATCATTACATCATTGCATAACTGCCAAACCTGCCAAACCACTGAGAATCATGGCCCAGTCAAGGTGACACAGAACCTTAACCACCACACCAATATCCAGAGATTTTCATTCATAGTATTTGATGTGTCATTCAGTCTTTTTTCTATGCACACAAATATTCACATCTGAAGTGTTTGTCTATTTTAAAATGAGACAGATGCATGCTGTATGCAAAGTTCTATATTCTGCTTTAACATATATCAAAAACCATTTCCCTAGCCTTACAATTCTTTAAATTCTCTTATCATGTAATATTGGATACATACAAAAGGATATGTGCTGTGTATATGTAAAGCAAATAATAAAACAAACACCTGTGAACACCCCTCTCCACATTATCAGTAAAGTTCCTATATGTGGAGACTCCCTGCCCGAGGTAGCCACTATCTGAAATCGTGTGGTGTGTGCCTATGTGCGTGTTTTAAATAGTTCACATAGATCACATATGCTTGAATATATACATATATATGTATATATATATACATATATCTATATATAGAAAGAGGGAGGGAGAGATAGAGAGGGAAAGAGAGAGCTTGGTTTTGCTTGCCTTTGTAAAAATATCATGCCATCTGTAGTCTTCTGCAACTTGCCTTAAAATTTTTTTTATTGTGATAAAATACACATAACATAAAATTTACCATTTTAGCTGTTTTTAATGTACACTTTAGTGTAGTTAATTACATTCACAATGTTGTGCAGCCATCACCACTAGGTATTCCCAAAATTTCTTCATTATCCCCCGTAGAAGCTCTGTATACCCATTAAGCAATAGCTCCTTGTTCCCTCCTCCCCCAGCAACTGGTAACCTCTAATCTACTTTCTGTTGCTATGAATTTGCCAGTTCTAGACACAGGTAGTCCCTGACTTACAACGAAGCTCTGTTCAGATGACACTGTCTTAAGTCGGTTCTGACATAAGTCAAATACCTCGTTTTTATTCTTAAATTTTCATTATTATTGTCTTTTATTATCAGTATCTATAAATCCAATCTTTATTTGTCTTTGGGGGTTGGAAACATTACGTATCAACTTACAGATATATTTTAATGCACATATAAAAAAATACATGCTCATAAAAAAATGGATGAATTTGGCATTTTGTCAGTTGTGGTAATAGCTCTCCTGTGGAAGGTTCTGGATCATCCCAATTATCCCTGGGAATGGAGACTGTGTTTCTAGTCTGAAAATTAGTGAGAGTTGTCTGTGTGGTCCTTTTATGTGCTACAACATTGTATGTAGTACAGTACATATTACTAACGATAAGATGTGCCAAAAAAAAAAAAAAAAAAGATGACTTTACATGTGGTTCTTTTTAACTCAAATACATCATGAGGCAGGGATTACCTGTATTTCATATAAGTGAATCATAGAATATTTGCCCTTTTATGTCTGGCTTATTTCATTTAGCATTACGTTTTAAAGGTTCATCCATGTTATAGCATATATTAGAACTTCATTCCTTTTTATGGCTGAATAATATTCCATTGGGTTCCAATTTCTCCACATTCTCTCCAACATTTGTTAATTTCCATTTTTTAAAAAATTATAGTCATCCTAGTAGGTATGAAGTGGTATCTTGGGTTTTGATTTGCATTTCCCTGATGACTAATGATGTTAAGGATCTTTTCATGTACTTCTTAGCTATTCGTATATCTTCCTTAGAGAAGTATCTATTCAAGTGCGTGCCCATTTTTTAATTGGATGGTTTGTCTTTTTGTTGTTGAGTGAAAGGAGTTCTTGATATAGTCTGGGTATTAAATACATATCGACATGTGATTTACAAATATTGTCTTCCAGTATGTGGGCTGTCATTTCACTCTCTTGATAGTGTTCTATGATGCACAAAATTTTTAATTTTCATTAAGTCCAATTTATCTATTTTTTTCTTTTGTTGCTTATGCTTTTGGTGTCATATCTAAGAAAGCATTACCAAATCCAGGGATATGTACAGTTGTCCCTTTGTTTTCTTTTAAGAGTTTTATAATTTTAGCTCTTAAATTTAGGTCTTTAATCCATCTTGAGTTAATTTTTGTGTATGTTGCAAGTAAGAGCTCAACTTCTTTCTTTTGTAAGTGGATATCCAGTTTTCTCGCCATCATTTGTTGAAGAGACTGTTCTTTCTCGTGCATGGTCTTGGCACCCTTATTGAAAATCAGTTGATAATACATGTGAGGGTTTAATTCTAGGTTCTCAGTTCTGTTCCATTCGTCTATATACTTATGCTACTACCACACTGTTTTGTAGTAAGTTTTTGAAATTGGGAACTGTGAGTAACCCAACTTTGTTCTTTTTCAATATTGTTTGACTATTCAGAGTCCCTTGAAATGACATGAGTTTTTTCTATTTCTTGGGAAAACAAAACAAACACAGCCCACTGGGATTTTAGTAGGGATTGTATTGAGTCTGTAGCTGCCTTTGTATAATATTGCTACCTTAGCAATATTAACTCTTACAATCCATCCATGAATATGGGATGTCTTTCCATTTATTTGGGTCTTTTTTTATTTCTCTCAGCTATTTTTTTAGTTTCCAGTGTACAAAACTTGCACTTCCTTAGTTAAATTTATTCCTAAGTATTTTATCCTTTTTTTTAAAATAATTTTTATTGTGCTTTAAATGAAAGTTTACAAATCAAATCAGTCTCTCACACAAAAACCCATATACACCTTGCTACACACTCCAAATTACTCTCCCCCTAATGAGACACCCTGCTCTCTCCCTCCACTCTCTCTTTCTGTGTCCTTTTCGGCAGCTTCTAACCCCCTCCACCCTCTCATTCCCCTCCAGGCAGGAGATACCAGCATAGTCTCAAGTGTCCACCTGATCCAAGAAGCTCACTCCTCACCAGCATCCCTCTCCAACCCATTGTCCAGTCCAATCCATGTCTGGAGAGTTGGCTTCAGGAATGGTTCCTGTCCTGGGCCAACAGAAGGTCTGGGGGCCATGACCACCGGGGTCCTTCCAGTCTCAGTCAGACTATTAAGCCTGGTCTTATAAGAATTTGGGGTCTGCATCCCACTGCTCTCCTGCCCCCTCAGGGGTTCTCTGTTGTGTTCCCTGTCAGGGCAGTCATCAGTTGTAGCCAGGCACCATCTAGTTCTTCTGGTCTCAGGATGATGTAGTCGCTGGTTCATGTGGCCCTTTGTGTCTCTTGGGCTCGTAATCACCTTGTGTCCTTGGTGTTCTTCATTCTCCTTTGATTCAGGTGGGTTGAGACCAATTGATGCATTTTAGATGGCTGCTTGGTAGTGTTTAAGACCCCAGACGCCACTCTTCAAAGTGGGATGCAGGATGTTTTGTTAATAGATTTTATTATGCCAGTTGACTTAGATGTCCCCTGAAACCATGGTCCCCAGACCCCTGCCCCTGCAACGCTGGCCTTCAAAGCATTCAGTTTATTGAGGAAACTTCTTTGCTTTTGGTTTAGTCTGATTGTGCTGACCTCCCCTGTATTGTGTCTTGTCTTTCCCTTCACCTAAAGTAGTTCTTATCTGCTATCTAATTAGTGAATACCCCAATCCCACCCTCTCTCCCCGCCTCGTAACCACAAAAGAATGTTTTCTTCTCAGTTTAAACTATTTCTCAAGTTCTTATAATAGTGGTCTTATACAATATTTGTCCTTTTGCAACTGATTAATTTCACTCAGCATAATGCCTTCCAGGTTCCTCCATGTTATGAAATGTTTCACAGATTGCTCACTGTTCTTTATCGATGCATAGTATTCCATTGTGTGAATATACCATAATTTATTTATCCATTCATCCGTTGATGGGCACCTTGGTTGTGTCCATCTCTTTGCTATTGTAAACAGTGCTGTAGCAAACATGGGTGTGCATATATCTGTTTGTGTAAAGGCTCTTATTTCTTTAGGATATATTCCAAGGAGTGGGATTGCTGGATCGTATGGTAGTTCTATTTCTAACTTTTTAAGGAAGCGCCAAACCGATTTCCAAAGTTGTTGTACCATTTGACATTCCCACCAGCAGTGTATAAGTGTTCCAATCTCTCTAGAGCCTCTCCAACATTTATTATTTTGTGTGTTTTGGATTAATGCCAGCCTTGTTGGAGTGAGATGAAATCTCATTGTAGTTTTGATCTGCATTTCTCTAATGGCTAATGATTGTGAACATTTCCTCATATATCTGCTAGCTACCTGAATGTCTTCTTTAGTGGAGTGTCTATTCATATCTTTTGCCCAAACTCGTTTGAGATATAAAAAGAGCAGATTGAGCAAGGGATGAAGCCAAGCAAGCAGAGATGGGGGAAGATAGATGCCATGCCACATGAAGATGACCAAGAGTCAAGGAATAGAAGCTGAAGAGACAAGGACCTCCCCCAGAGCCGAGAGAGAGAAAGCCTCCCACTAAAGCTGACAACCTGAATTCAGAATTCTAGTCTCCTAAACTGAGAGAAAATAAATTGCCCTCTGTTAAAGCCACTCACTTGTGGTATTTCTATAATAGGGACACTTGATAACTAAGACAGAATTTAGTACTGCAGAAGTGGGAGTGCTGCTCTAACGAATTACCTACAATGTGGAAGTGGTTTTGAAATTGTGTATTGGGTGGAGGCTGGAAGAGTTTTAAGCTGCCTAACAGTAAAAGCCTATATTGCCTTGAAGAGACTGTTGGTAGTATTATGGACATCAAAGCAATTCTGGTGAGGGCTCAGAAGGGGAAGTGAGGAGAGCCATAGAGAAAGTGTCTATCGTCTTAGAGAACACATATGGCACCATCAACAGAATGTTGCTAGACCTGTGGATGTTAAATGTGATTCTGGTGGGGTTTAGAAGAAAACAATGAACATGTGATTAAACAATGGAGGAAAACCCAAAAACCAAAGCCAGTGCCATCAAGTCGATTCCGACTCATAGCGACCCTATAGGACAGAGTAGAACTGCCCCATAGAGTTTCCGAGGAGTGCCTGGCGAATTTGAACCGCTGACCCTTTGGTTAGCAGCTGTAGCACTTAACCACTACACCACCAGGGTTTCCTACAATGGAGGAAGGGTGATGCTTTTATTTCAGTAGTAAAGAACTTGTCTAAATTATGTTCAAACATTTGGTGGAAGGTAGACCTTTTAAGTAATGAACTTGGATATTTGGCTGAGGAGATTTCTAAGCAAGATCTTAAAGGGGCAGTGTAGGTTCTCCTTGCTGCTTATAGTAAAATGCGAGAGGAAAGAAATGGACTCAAAAATGAACTGTGTAAAATGAAAACAAAACTTAAAGATTTGGATAATTCTGTTGTACAAACTGAGGATGTGTGTTCTAGAATTTTCACCAAGGACATGGCTACACCATCTTTTGTTAAAGAGATTAGGCCTGAGACTGATGGATCTAACCAACTACCACGGCAGAAAACCCATCAGCTTAGACTGAAGGGGACAGAGAAGGGACAAAAGGAAAGAAAGCTGTCTGCCTCTTGGAATTCTGCAGGTAGGAAACAAGCCAGAGGGCCTATATCTGTTGTCCTCCAAGAACAGGAAAGGACCATCCCCAGAGAAGTTTGTAGATCAGCAGAACTGTCGGACAGGAGCATGGGAAGCAGGGCTGACTCGGTTTCAAAAAGTGGAGCCTTGGTCTCCTAGGTCTCAAAGAGTGGAGCCATAGTATCCTAGGTTTCAAAAAGTCAGATCTGTACCAACTCATTCCAGAGTGTGGGGCTGCCATTTGGTTTGGCCAAGAGGATGGGGCCACCACCCAAACCTCCGGGGGTGGGGCTGCCATGCCTAAGGGGCAAAATAACAGAGCCTGGGGTGGAGGGTGGAAGCCAAGGGTATGAGGATGCCACTCAGATGGACAAGGAGAATGGAGCTGCCCAAAGCACAGTTGCCATCCCAGTAGGCCTGGAGCCCAGGGCGGAGGGGCCTCCACCCAGAATCCAGTGTGGCCAACACCCAGAGTCTGGAGGGCGGGGCCATTGCTCAGATGCTTTCAGAGAACAAGGATTATTTTCAAGTTTTGAGAGTTAATGTAGTTCGTTCTGCTCAGTTTTGAACTTGCTTAGTGCCTGTCATCCCTTCTTGCCCTCCAACTTGTCCCATTTATAGTGGAAATGTCTACCTTGTACCTGTTCCATGATTGTGCTTTGGAAGCAGATAATTTGTGTTCTAGATTTCACAGGTTCACAGGTGAAGATGAATTTTGCCCCAGGATAGAATATGGCTAAAGTCTTACCCATATTTGATATACGTCATTCAGAAGATGACATTTTGGATTTAGGGTTGCTTTAAGACTTTTGGGATAAAGTGACGGGGTGAATGTGTTTTGGATGTGGGAAGAACATACATTTTTGAGGGCCAAAGGCTGGAATGTCATGGATTGAATTGTGTCCCCCAAAATATGTATTGTAAATCCTAACCCCTCTACTAGTGGTTACAATCCCATTTGGAAATAGGTTGGCTTTGTTATGTTAATGAGGCAGTATTAGCGTAGAGTGTGTCTTAAACCAATCTCTTTTGAGATATAAAAAGAGCAGATTGAGCAAAGGATGAAGCAAGCAAGCAGAGATGGGGGAAGGTAGATGCCATGCCACATGAAGATTACCAAGGAGCCAAGGAATAGAAGCTGAAGAGAGAAGGGCCTTCTCCCAGAGCCAACACAGAGAGAATGCCTTCCCCTAAAGCTGGTGCTCTGAATTCAGACTTCAAGCCTCCTAAACTGTGACAAAATAAATTGCTGTTTGTTAAAGCTATCCACTTGTGATATTTCTGTTATAGCAGCTCTAGATAACTAAGACAGAATTGTTTCTGACTCGTCAATGTTTTTGAAGAGTTTGATAAAAATTGGCATTAATTTGCCAACCAGGAATAATATATCCTGCAAAACTCTCACTTAAATATGACCACAAAATTAGGACATTTCCAGATAAACAGAAATTAAGGGAATATGTAAAAACCAAACCAAATTTACAAGAATTATTAAAGGGAGTCCTTTGGTTAGAGAACAACATCAGACAACAACCTGAATCTGGGACACAGGACAGCATCAGTCAGACACCAACCTAGGTGATGAACTCTCAAGGACAAAATAAAACTAAAAGATTTACAACAGGGAACCAGAGAGCACAATCTATAATGCCAACAACATCAGAACAATAAAAGAGTGTAGGTATTAAACTTCCAAATGGAAAGGAAGTCAAGGCAATATCAAGTAATAAAAGACTGGTTTAAACTTAGGAAGATGGGGTAAATTTCAAGGTAACCACAAAGAAAGTTAACAAACCTACTCATCAAAATAGAGAATAAAAACATAAAGTCTCAGTAAACACAAAATCTATAAAAATGAAACAAATTAACAAAAGTCCACCAACAAAAGGAAATCAGCCCAGCAGAGTATGAGGAACAAAGAAAACGTCAGCACCACAAAAAAAAAGCACTACAAAATGACAGCAATAAACTCACACCTATCAATAATCACATTGAACGTAAATAGTTTAAATGCACCCATAAAGAGACAGAGAGTGACAGAATGGATAAAAAAACAGGACCCATCAATATGCTGTCTACAAGAGACACACCTTAGAAATAAAGAGATAAATATATTAAAAATCAAAGGATGAAAAAAATATATAGCAAACAGGAACCAAAAAAAAAAAAAAAAAAGAAGCAGGAGTAGCAATACTAATCTCAGATAAAATAAACTTTAAAATAAAACCAACCATAAAAGTCAAGGAAGGACATTATATAATGATTAAAGGGATAATCCACCATGAGGACATACCCATAATAAATATCTTCACACTCAATGACAGGGCTCCAAAATACATAAAACAAACTCTAACAGCACTGAAAAGGGAAATTGACAGTTCCATGATAATAGTAGGAGACTTCAACACACCACTCTCGGTAAACGATAGAACATCTAGAAAGAAACTCAACAAAAATACAGAAGATTTAAAGGCCACAATCAACTAACTTGACCTCACAGCCATATACAGAACACTCCATCCAACAACAACAAAGTACACATTCTTTTCCAACGTACATGGATTGTTCTCCAGAATAGACCAAATCTTAGGCCACGAAGCAATTCTCAACAAAATCCAAAACTCTGAGATAATACGAAGCATCTTCTCTGATCACAACATCATAAAACTAGAAATTAATAACATGAAGAGTAAAAAAAAAAAAAAATCAGATACATGGAAACTGAATAACACCTTGCTTAAAAACCACTGGGTAAATAGAAGAAGCTGAAGATGGAATAAAAAAAATTCCCAGAATCAAATGAGAATGAAAATACATCATACCAAAACCTTTGAGGCAAAGCAAAGGCAGTGCTTAGAGGTCAATTTATAGCAATAGACACACAAATCAAAAAAGAAAAAAGGGACAAAATCAAAATATTAGCTATACAACTTGAACAAATAGAAAGAGAAAAGCAAAAGGAGCACATGGCCACCAGAAGAAAGGAAATAATAAAGATCAGAGCAGAAATAAAAGAAATAGAGAATAGAAAAACAATAGAAAGTACTAATAACACCAGAAGTTGGTTCTTTGAAAGGATCAACAAAATCAACAAACCATTCAGACCCATAACAAGAGAAGAGGTGAAAAGGTAAAAAAACAAAAACAAAAAACTCCCCAAAAAAGCCCTGGCACAGATGGCTTCACTGAAGAATTCTGCCAAATATTCAGAGATCAGTACTATTCAAACTATTTGGACATAGAAAAGAAGAGAAAAGGATACTTCCAAATTCGTTCAATGAAGCCAGCATAACCCTGATACCAAAACAAGGCAAAGACACCACAAAAAAAAAAAAAAAGAGAAAATTACAGGCTAATATCTCTAACGAATATAGATGCAAAATTCTCAACAAAATTCTAGCCAATAGAATTCAGCATCATTAAAAAAAAAATAACACACCCAAAGCAAGTGGGATTCATACCATGTATGCAAGCATGGTTCAAGATTAGAAAATCAATCAGCGTAATCCACCGCATAAATAAAACAAAGAACAAAATCACATGATCATCTCAATTGATGCAGAAAAAGCATTCAATAAAGTCCAACACCCATTTCTGGTTAAAAAAAAAACCAAAACTCTCAATAAAATAGGTGTAGAAAGAAAATTACTCAACATGATAAAGGGTATCTATACAAAACCAACAGCCGACATCATTCTTAACAGAGAGAAGCTGAAAACATTGCGCCTGATAATAGGAACAAGACAAGGATGCTCTTTATCACCATCTCTATTTAACATTGTGCTCCACAGCCTCTCCAACATTTATTATTTTGTCTTTTTTGGATTAATGCCAGCCTTGTTGGAGTGAGATGAAATCTCATTGTAGTTTTGATCTGCATTTCTCTAATGGCTAATGATTGTGAACATTTCCTCATGTATCTGTTAGTTACCTGAATGTCTTCTTTAGTGAAGTGTCTATTCATATCTTTTGCCCATTTTTTAATTGGGTTATTTGTCTTTCTGTAGTTGAGCTTTTAGAGTATCATGCAGTTTTTAGAGATCAGACGCTGATCAGAAATATCATAGCCAAAAACTTTTTCCCAGTCTATAGGTAGCCTTTTTACTCTTTTGGTGAAGTCTTTGGATGAGCATAGGTGTTTGATTTTTAGGAGCTCCCAGTTATCTAGTTTTTCTTCTACATTCTTTATAATGTTTTGTATACTGTTTATGCCATGTATTAGGGCTCCTATTTTTTCTTCCAAGATCTTTATCGTTTTAGATTTTATATTTAGGTCTTTGATCCATTTTGAGCTCGTTTTTGTGTGTATGGTATGGATCTTGTTTCATTTTTTTGCAGGGGGATATCCAGTTATGCCAGCACCATTCCTTAAAAAGGCTGTCTTTTCCCCATTTAACTGATTTGGGGCCTTCGACAAATATCAACTGGTCGTATGTGGATGAATTTATGTGTGGCTTGTCAATTCTGTTCCACTGGTCTATGTATCTGTTGTTGTACCAGTACCAGGGTGTTTTGACTACTGTGGTGGTATAATAGTTTCTAAAATTAGGTAGAGTGAGGCCTCGCACTTTGTTCTTTTTTGATAATGCTTTACTTATCCGGAGCCTCTTTCCCTTCCATATGAAGTTGGTGATTTTTTTCTCCATCTCATTAAAGAATGTCGTTTGGGTTTGGATCGAAATTGCATTAAATGTATAGGTCGCTTTTGGCAGAAGAGACATTTTTATAATGTTAAGTCTTCCTATCCATGGGCAAGGTACGTTTTTCCACTTATGTAAGTCTCTCTTGGTTTCTTGCAGAAGCGTATTGTAGTTTTCTTTGTGTAAGTCTTTTACGTCTCCGGTAAGATTTATTCCTAAGTATTTTATCTTCTTGGGGGCTACTATAAATGGCAATGACTTGGTGATTTCCTCTTCGATGTTCTTTTTGTTGGTGTAGAGGAATCCAACTGAGTTTTGTATGTTTATCTTGTATTCCGATACTCTGCTGAACTCTTCTATTAGTTTCAGTAGTTTTCTTGAGGATTCTTTAGGGTTTTCTGTATATAAGATCATGTCATCTGCAAATAGAGATACTTTTACTTCTTCCTTGCCAATCTGGATGCCCTTTATTTCTTTATCTAGCCTAATTGCTCTGGCTAGGACCTCCAGCACAATGTTGAATAAGAGCAGTGATGAAGGGCATCCTTGTCTGGATCCCGATCTCAATGGGAATGTTTTCAGGCTCTCTCCATTTAAGGTGATGTTGGCTGTTGGCTTTGTGTAAATGCCCTTTATTATGTTGAGGAATTTTCCTTCTATTCCTATTTGCTGAGAGTTTTTATCACGAATGGGCATTGAACTTTGTCAAATTCCTTTTCTGCATCCATTGAAAAAATCACGTGATTCTTATCTTTTGTTTTATTTACGTGGTGGATTACATTAATTGTTTTTCTAATGTTGAACCATCCCTGCATACCTGGTATGAATCCCACTTGGTCATGGTGAATTTTTTTTGTTGTTGTTGTTATGTCGTTGAATTCTATTGGCTAGAATTTTGTTGAGGATTTTTCCATCTAAGTTCATGAGGGACATAGGTTTGTAATTTTTTTGTGTGTGTGGTGTCTTTACCTGGTTTTGGTATCAGGGATGTGGTGGCTTCATAGAATGCGTTTGGGAGTATTCCTTCCTTTTCTATGCTCTGAAATACCTTTTTGGTAGTAGTGGTGTTAAGTTTTCTCTGGAAGTTTGGTGGAACTCTGCAGTGAAGCTGTCTGGGCCAGGGCTTTTTTTTTTTTTTCCTTTGGTTGGGTGTTTTTTGATTACCTTTTCAATCTCTTCTTTTGTTATGGATCTATTTAGTTGTTCTACCTCTGTTTGTGTTAGTTTAGGTAGGTAGCGTGTTTCTAGGAATTCATCCATTTCTTCTAGGTTTTCAAATTTGTTAGAGTACAATTTTTCACAGTAATCTGATAAAATTCTTTTAATTTCAGTTGGGTCTGTTGTAATATCGCCCATCTCATTTGTTATTCAGGTTATCTGCTTCCTCTCCTGTTTTTCTTTTGTTATTTTGCCAGTGGTTTATCAATTTTGTTGATTTTTTCAAAGAACCAGCTTTTGGTCTTGTTAATTCTTTCAATTGTTTTTCTGTTTTCTATTTCATTTAGTTCAGCTCTAATTTTTATTATTCGTTTTCTTCTGATGCCTGAGGGTTTCTTTTGTTGCTCTCTTTCCATTTGTTCAAGTTGTAGGGGTAGTTCTTTGATTTTGGCCCTTTCTTCTTTTTGGACGTGTGCATTTTTTGATATAAATTGACCTCTGATCACTGCTTTCGTTGTGTCCCAAAGGTTCTGATAGGAAGTATTTTCATTCTCATTGGATTCTGTGAGTTTCTTTATTCCATCCTTAATGTCTTCTATAATCCAGTCTTTTTTGAGCAGGGTATTGTTCGGTTTCCAAGTTGTTTGATTTCTCTTCCCTGCTTTTTCTGTTATTGATTTTTACTTTTATGGCCTTATGATCAGAGAACATGCTTTGTAATATTTCAGTGTCTTGGATTCTGCTAAGGCTTGCTTTATGACCTAATATGTGGTCTATTCTAGAGAATGTTCCATGTGCACTAGAAAAGAAAGTATACTTGGTTGCTGTTGGGTGGAGTGTTCTGTATACGTCTATGATGTCAAATTGGTTGTTTGTGGCATTTAGATCTTGCGTGTCTTTATTGAGCTTCTTTCTGGATGTCCTGTTCTTCATCAAAAGTGGTGTGTTGAAGTCTCCTACTCTTATTGTGGAGCTGTCTATCTCACTTTTCAATGCTGACAGAGTTTGTTTTGTGTATCTTGCAGCCCTGTCATTGAGTGCATAAATATTTAATACGGCTATATCTTCTTGGTGTATTGTCCCTTTAATCATTGTATAGTATCCTTCCTTATCCTTTATGATGGATTTAACTTTAAAGTGTATTTTGTCAGAAATTAATATTGCCGTTCCTGCTCTTTTTTGATTGTTCTTTGCTTGCTATATTTTTTCCCATCCTTTTGATTTTTAGTTTGTTTGTGTCTCTAAGTCTATGGTGTGTCTCTTCTAGCTAGCATATAGACGGATCTTGTTTTTTAATGCATTCTGCCACTCTCTGTCTCTTTATTGGTGCATTTAGTCCATTTACAGTCAGTGTAATTATGGATAGGTATGAATTTAGTGCTATCATTTTGATGTCTTTTTTTTGTGTGTTGTTGACAGCTTCTTTTTCTTACTTAAATTTTTGTGCTGAGTAGATTATATATTGTCCTTTCCTCATATTTGTTGTTGTTGATTTTACTTCTGCTGAGTCTCTATTTTTTTCTTGTGTTTTATTTGGATGTGTAAGATAGTTTGTCTCCTTTGTGGTTACCTTAATATTTAGTCCTATTTTTCTAAATTTAAACTTATCTTTTGTTTCTTTGTATCATCTTGTCTTCCTTTCCATATGAAAGATCGATGACTGCATTCCTAGTCCTTCTTTATTGTTTTAATGTCTTCTTTTACATAATAACATTGCGGTTTCCCTGTTTTGAGAGTTTTTTCTTATCTTGATTTGTTTTTGTGATTTCCCTGTCTGGTTTGACATCTGATTGCTCTGCCCAGTGATCTAGTCTTGGGTTGATACCTGATGTTATTGATTTTCCAACCAAAGAACTCTCTTTAGTATTTCTTGTAGTTTTGGTTTGGTTTTTATGAATTTCCTAAACTTGTGTTTATCTGGAAATGTCTTAATTGCACCTTCATATTTAAGAGACAGTTTTGCTGGATATATGATTCTTGGCGGGCAATTTTTTTCCTTCAATTTTTTAAATATGTCATCCTATTGCCTTCTTACCTGCATGGTTTCTGCCGAGTAGTCCATGCTTATTCATATTGGTGCTCCTTTGTAGGTGACTTTTCGTTTATCCCTCGCTGCTCTTATAATTCTCTCTTTATCTTTGGTTTTGGCAAGCTTGATTATAGTATGTCTTGGTGACTTTCTTTTAATATCTACCTTATGTGGAGTTCGATGAGCATCTTGGATAGATATCTTCTCATCTTTCACAATATCAGGGAAGTTTTCTGCCAACAAATCTTTAACAATTTTCTCTGTATTTTCTGTTATCCCTCCCTGTTCTGGTACTCCAATCACTCGTAGGTTATTTCTGTTGATAGCGTCCCACATGATTCTTAAGTTTTTAAAATTCTTTTATCTGATTTTTCTTCAAATATATTAGTGCCAAGTGATTTATCTTCAAGTTCAGAAATTCTGCCTTCCACTTGCTCAATTCTGCTCCTCTGACTTTCTATTGAGTTGTCTGCTTCTGTAATTTTATTGTTAATCTTCTGAATTTCTGATTGCTGTCTGTCTATGGATTTTTCCAGTTCATTCTATTTTTCATCATGTTCCTGAATTTTAATTTCTTCAATTGTTTTATCTGTGTGTTCCTTGGCTTTTTCTGCATATTGTCTCATTTCCTTCCTGATGTCTTGAAAGGTTCTGTATATTAATCTTTTGAATTCTGCCTCTGGTAATTCCAGGAAGGCACTTTCGTCTCTAAGATCCCTTCATTCTTTGCTTTGAGAGCTTGTTAAGGCGATCATGGTCTGTTTCTTTATGTGATTTTATTTTGACTGTTGTCTCCGAGCCATCTATAAGTTATTGTATTAGTTTATGTTTGCTCTTGTTGGGTTTTACTGTATCCTAGCTTCTTGTTTTTTTGATATGCCCAAATGGGTTGCTTATGATTTAACTTGATTATTTTAGACTTTGGAGCTCTGACGTCTTGTCCCCAGATGGCTAGAGCTGTTATCAGGTATTTCAGTCTAGGAGTCCATTCACTTTTCTTGTATGAATTCACCTCAGGTGTCCAGGTAGCTGATCATCAAGTGTGTGGTAGAGGCTCTGTCCTACAGTTTTAGAGGGTTAGGGGTGATTGATGTAGGTACCAGTATCTGGTTGCAGCAGGGGTTCATGCTCTGAACAAAGCAGAGGGCTGAGAATCATCCCCGAAGTGTCTCTGACGAAAGTGTGTCCCTCTTCCCTAAAGCATGCAGGTGGGTGTGTTCTGCATTTTGACCATGGGCACCTAATATTTTTGGTTATAAAGACTGGGATGTAGCAGTTATCCTTGGACCCCTGTTGTGGGCAGCTGGGTGACCTGAATAGAGCCACCAGTCCTTACCACCCTCACGTGGGGAGGTTAGGACACTGTTTAATAGGCAAAGCGGTGTCAAACATTAAACACCCGCCTCTCCACCGCACAGCTGAAACAGTTGTGGTCTGCCAACAAGGGCCTATTCTCCTGAAATAGGCCCACACAGGTCCAATGCAGAGTGGAAAGGCACCCAAAGTCCATGGACCGTTTATGCCTGGACAGGATCCGCTTCTGTCCTGAGCTCCCCCAGTTAGTGGAGCTGGGAAATTATCTTTCTCCCCAGTTGCAAATTTATTCCTTCTTCAGGGCCTGGAGGATGGCTCTAGGTGCTCAACAGGGCCTATCTCAGGCCCAGGGAAATCAAGAGCCCCTGAAGCTGGCTTGGGTGTGGGGAGCATGGTAAAACATACACAAATACTTAGCTTTTGTCAAAAGCACCATTTTTCTCTGATTTCGAAGGTGTGAGTAGGCTGTGTGTCTGGCTGTTTCTCCCTGAGGAAACTGTGGCCAAACGCTAGTAGCAGCCCGCAGCAGCCACTTCTGGGAATGATGCCTGAGGGTTCCCGGAGACTCAGGTCCGGTAACTCCTCTCTGCTTCTGTACCGTCTCTTCCTCCCCCTGCCCCTCAGCCCATTTTATAACCTTGCCTTTGATGTTCAAGGCTCCTATCTTGTCATAAATATACCTGTTCCACTTTTTGGGGGGGCCTTTGTTGTAAGAGGGCTCGCTGGAAGCATCTGTCTATTCCACTATCTTGGCTCCGCCTCCTTTTGTTTGTCTTTTGGATTTCTAATTGTTTTTGTATGATTTCTAGTTGTGAATTTATTTTGGCATTTGTTCCTGTATTATTTTCCTGAATTCTTCCATTGTTTTGTCTGTATTTTCCTTGAATTTGTCTATTTTTTCCTCATTTTTGTCTGCTTTTTGGCTCATCTCTTGGATAGCTCTGAATATCAGAGATTTGAACTTCCTATCAGGTAATGCTAGTGCCTTTTCTTCTACTGGAAAGTTATCTGGTGTCTTATTTTGGACGCCTACTGGAACCATCTGTCCTTTTATTATTTTTTTCATGTGTTTTGATATTGTCTGCTGTCTTCAGGGCATTCAGTAGTTATTTTCTTCATTTATTGATTGTAGCTATGTGTGTTTCGCCCTACTTTTTTTGTTTTATTTGGTTATCTCGTAGCAGGTGGTCTGTACGTTCTTTGGCATTTGCTCATCTGTTGGCATGATGCTTTTCACCTCCTTGTTCAATGGGCAGGTCCGGTTGCTCAGCTATGGTGCAGCAGGGCAGGTCCAGCTGAAGGGGAGGGGCAAGGATACATTGTTCGTGGCATGTACTAAGACCAACAGGGTGGACTGGGAATCAGTGCAGGGTAGGTTCTGGCAGGCTGTGCCTGTGCTACTTGGGGGTGTGATGTTCGGCTCGCAGTGCAGATAGGTAGGTAGGAGGGGGGAGGTTATGATGTGTGGAGCTAATATGGGCATGGGAAAGAGGAGAGAGAGGAGAGAGAAACAGGAGCTAAAAACAAACAAACAAAAAAGTGCTAAGGGAGCTTGCCATTACAGTGGAAAGATGGGAATCTGAGAAATGGAGAAAAACAAAAGGAAAAAGAAGAGAGAGAGAGAGATAAAAAGAAAAAAGTAAATAAAAATTAGAAAAAATAAAAGAAAAACCTCCAGGGATCCCACTCGTGTGGCTATGAAGATGGGGGAAGTGGTTCCCAGGCTGGGTAGTACAGCCTGGCTAGAAGGGGCAGAGATGCCACACAGTGCCAGGTATTCAGGAGACAGGAAAAGAAGGTACGTATAGAGAGACAAGAAACTGAGAAATGAAGAAAGACAAAAAGAAAAAAAAAAAGAGAGAGAGAGAGGCCCCCAGGGATCCCACTGGTGTGGCTGTGCAGAACAGGGAAGTGTCTCCTAAGCCACCCAGTACAACCTGACTATAAGGAGCTCCCAAGCCTCAAAAAGAAGGAGAAAACAAACAAGCAAATGAAACAAAGCAAAAGTGAAAAAACAAAACAAAAACCGAGGGATCCTACCAGCGTGGGGATTGGCCAGGGAAACTGTTCCCCAGTTGAGCAGAGGCATGGAAGAAACCAAAAGAAGCAAAAAAAAGTAATACCAGCAACAAACAAATGGCACTCGGGGAGTTGTCCAGTGTGGGCGGGGCAACTCCAAGTGGCAAGGGGCTGAAGCCAGTGCCTTTCGGCCGAGAGACTGTGGCCACAGAAAGCAGAGAAGGCTAAGCAGCAGGGGGAACAAGATGGGGGGCGGTTACTGGGTGCTCTGTCTCCTGCTGGGAGCTCCTGTAAGCTGCTTTTCCGTACACCCTGTCTGCTGATCTTTGATGTTGGCAGGGCGAATCCAATTGGCACAGACCCTGCATTTCTTGGCTGGCAGAGTGTGTGCAGCCAGCTATGAGTCAGGGGAGGTTGAGCAGCAGGGAGAGAAGGATGGGGGGTGGGGAAGCATATATTGCTGGTTACTGGGTGTTCCATCTCCTGCTGGGAGCTCCATGAAGCTGCTTTCCTGTACTCTCTGTTGATCTCTGACAGGAGTCCAAGATGGCAAATCTGTGCTGTGTTGGCTGATAGGGGTCTTCCAAACATATCTCTCCTCACTACCTTTTCTCTGTCAGTTTCTTATTCCATTTGGTGCTTGGCTGAGTTCTTTATCTCTTCGTTTGACACTTAGGATTCAAAGATTAATGTTTATCTCTCTTTACTTAGTTTTTTGGGTGTTTGCTGTGAAGGGACAGCTTGGTACTTCCATCTATTGCACCATGTTGGCTGGAAGCCTGGACTTTATTTTTTTTTGGAGCACTTTTGGGTTTACAGAAAAAGTGTGCAGAAAGTATACAGTTCACAAATACCCCTTCTGTCCCCTGCACACTCTTTCTCCTGTTATTAACACCCGGCATTAGCATGAATGCATTTGGTGTCATTAATGAACCAATGCTGACACATTATTATTAACTAAAGTTCATCGTTAACATAAGGGTTACTCTTTATGTTGTGCCATTCTATGGGTTTTGACAAATGCATGATGCCATGTGTCCACTATTACAGCATGATACAGAGTAGTTTCACTGCCCTAAAAATGCCCTGTGTTCCACCTATTCATCCTTCCCTGCCCTACTGAGCCTGTGGCAACCAATGATCTTTTTTTGTTTTTTATTTTTAACTTCAGTCCTCAAGGGATTCTGAAAATGAATGTTGCTCTTGGGACCCTCTGTATACTGTTGGCCAAATCCTTTCTCTGTTAGCCTCCATCTTCCCATCTGTAGAGTGAAGGGCTTGGACATAGTGAATTATGTTTTTGTTTCTATGGCAGAGGAGGAGAAGAAAGGGAAACAGAGGAGGACATTGTGTGGATATGCCACATTTTGTTTATACATATTTTCTCATTTATTTAGATCTTCTTTAATTTTTCAACAGTGTTTTGTAGTTTTCAGACTATAAGATTTATACTTCTACTGTTAAATTATTCCTAAGTGTTTTATTCTTTTTGATGCTATTGTAAATGTAACTTTTTAAAATTTCATTTTTAGATTTTTTGTTGCAATTATATGGAAATACAGTAGATTTTTGTGTATTGATTTTGTACCCTGCAACTTTGCTGAACTTGTTTTTTAGTTCTAATAGTTTTTTAGTGAATTCATTAGGATTTTCTATATACAAGATCATGCTATCTGTGAATAGAAATAATTTTGCTTCTTTCTTTCCAATCTAGTTGTCTTTATTTTCTTTTTCTGGACTAATTGTCCTGGCTAGAATCTCCAATAAAATGTTAATAGAAGGGTCAAGTGCAGGCATTCTTGTCTCGTTCTTGATCTTAGGGGAAAACATCCCGTCTTTTACCATTAAGTTTTTCATGGATGCCCTTTATCAGGTTAAGAAAGTTTCTTTTTATCCTTAGTTTACCTGGCTGTATATATATATTTTTTAATCATAAAACGGTGTTGGATTCTGTCAAATGCTTCTTCTGTGCCTACTGAGATGATCGTGAGACTTTTGTTTTTTATTTTACTGATATGTTGTATTACATTGAGTTTTGAATAACTATTACTATTGTCTATTTTTTTTTAACAACCGTTATTTTTATTGGCTATTATGATCTTTTAAAAATAATTTGTTTGTTGTTGAGAATATACACAGCAAAAACATACACTGGATCAAGTTTCTACGCGTACAATTCAGTGACATCATCACATTTCATGAGTTGTGCAACCATTCTCGGTCTCCTTCTCTGAGTTGTCCCTTTCCCATTAACATAAACTCACTGCCCCCCCACGTTTCCATCTAACCCCTCAAGTTGCTGTTGTCAATTTGATCCCTTATAGATAGATCCCAAAAGAGCATAATACTGAAAGCAGACTCCTTTCACTAGTTTTGCTAAACTATTGTTTGATTTTAAGAAGACTTCAGGGGATATTTTTGGCTCAAGGTTTAAAGATTATCCCAGGGCAATAATTTTGGGGGTTCATCCAGCCTCCATGAATCCAGAAAGTCTGAGCTCCATGAGAGCTTGAAGTTCTGTTCTGTATTTAAACCCCGCCCCCCCAAATCAGGACTCCTCCACAGAATCCCTCATCAAAATGCTCAGTTATGGTAGCCAGGCACCGTCCACCTCCTCTTGTCCCATGGCAAAGGAGGCAGTCTTTCAGGGAGGCAACTTATTACACACTCCACTTTCTCCTCCCATTCCTGACTCTCCCTCCTCCTCTGCCACTCCAGGTGAACAAAGACCAACTGTTGTGCTCTGGATGACTGCTTGCAAGTTTTTAAGACCCCAGCCACTATGCAACAAACCAGGAGGTAGAACAAAGCACTCAGCATGTTACTAGGCCAATTAACTGGGATGTCCTATGAAACCATGACCCCAAACTCCTAAACCAAGGAACTCACTATTCTCTATTTGATGTGACATTATCATTATACCTTCCTTTACTCCTTTAATCATGCTTTCCTGTAGTTCTGTGAACATATTTATAATGGTTATTTTGAATTATTTTTCTGTTAAATCTGACTTCTGGTCTCTCTCACAGAAGCTTCCGTTGCTTCCTCCCCCCCCACCCCCCGCCAGTGTATGAGTCATACTTTCCTATTTCTTTGCATGCCTCATAACTTTTTTGTTGGAAATTGGACGTTTTAGATACTATATTGTGGCAACTGTGGGTACTGGTTCCCCACCACCCTCTCCTCTCTGCCCATATGGCTTATTATTACTCATTTGTTCATTTTTTAGTGACTGGATGGATTATTTTAGTGAAGTGCTCAGTGTTGAGACTCTGGTGTTGCTCCTCAGGGAGGTGCAGTTCTGTGAATGCCACAGTCATCCTGGGATGACAGGGGTTTTGATAGGGCTGTTGTCCTCTCTTTCCCTAACCACATCCAGCGGTTAAACTCCACTAGTTGCTAATTGGTCCACTGATTGTTCTATTATTCTCAGCAATGTCCTGGGTTATAAATTGTTCTACAAACTAATCCAGTCAAATTGTAACTCCTTTAAAATAATAATTTCTAAGGTCAGTCAGTGTTTGATCTTTGTTCTGACCCCAGAAGGGCTCCTCCCAGGTATCTTATGGCCTAGTTCTCTCCTGCAAACTAGAAGGCCTAAGTCTTGGCTGTATCTTCATTAAATCCACAAATCTCCTCCCGACTTTCTTTCACCATAGCCTCCACTGTTCTTAAGAGTGCCCTTAGGCTCCTCCATGCTCTGTTGCAAGTGAAGTCAGCTCCTTTGGGAAGAAAAAAAAAAAAAAATTTTTTTTTTTTTTGGAAGAGATTAGGAGATATCTGTTTCATGGCCTGCTTCTGCCCCCTGGTAAAATCTCTGAGCCAGGGCTCTGGATGTGGGGGTGGAGACAATGGTAAGTTTCTCTGAGTGCCACTTCCACTCTGGAAGCTGAGTCCTTGGTAGAGGGTAAGGTGCAGCAACCTGAGGTCCTTTCAGCTTGTCTCTTCTGATGTGAAACCACCACCTCACAAGCCAGGACAAGGGCAGTCAGGGCCCCAGTATTGTCCGTATGCAGTGCTGAAAGTAGAGCCCCTGTTTTATCAGTGGGGGTTGGGTAGAAGGGAGCTTCCACCTATCAAGTGCACTTGCCCAAGACTTAACCTCAGTAATAGCTGGGGGCAGGATGGGAAACACTGAAGTCCTGCTCCTCCTTCGAAGAAAGCCTTCTGACTGAGAATTGGGGATGAGGGGGCTCCTGTGTTCTTGGCTGCACCAATCTGGAGTAGAGTCTACACTTCACTGAGCTGGGAAAGGGAGAAGACAGAGCAGTCCTGGCTTAATACCACAAATTTTCTCCTTTCTATTTGAATTTTCATAGATTTTCTTCAATAGATATTTCTTTATTGCTGTTTGCCCTTAGAAACATTTCCGGAGGCTTTACATTAAAAAAAAAAAAAAAAACCACTAATTTCACCAGGGAGTGTTATCAGTGGAGCTCTTCAAACTGTGATGGTAGAAGTCGATCTTTCTATATCCATTATTATTATTATTTTTTAAATTTCATTGTGGTGAAAATACATATAATAAAACATATGCCATCTCAACAATTTCTTCATATGCAATTCAGTAACATTATTTTCATTCTTCAAGTTGTATAACCATTCTTGCTATCCTTTTCCAAATCATCCCACCACCACGAACATAACCTCAAGGCCTCCTAAGCAAAAACTTCCCCCTTTCCCCTTCCTCCCACCCCTGCTAAAAAAAAAAAACAAACCACTAATAATCTTTGGTTTCTGTGTATTTTCTTATTTCACATAAGTGAGATTTTACAATATTTATCCTTTTGTAACTGACTTATTTCACTCAGCATGATGTTTTCAAGGTTCATCCGTGTTGTGACATGTACCAGGGCTTCATTTCTCTTTATTGTTGAGTAGTTCTACATCCACTCTTGATAAAACTCTTAAACTGATAAAATACATTTTTTCAGTGCCCAAACCAGAATCATACTGAACGGGAAAAAACTAGAAACATTTTCATTAAAGTCAGGAACAAGATAAGGAAGTCCACTATTATCACTATTCAACATTGTTTTGCAGGTACCAGTCGGTGCAATTAGACAAGAGAAAGCAATTCAAGGCATAAACATTTAAAACAAGGTATAATTATAATTATTTGTATATTAAGATGTATATCTGATGATCTAAAATAATCAACTGAAAAACTATTATAAAACCATTAGTATTATAAAAGAATTTAGTAAGTAAACTTGATACAAAATTAATATATAGAAATTAATGACCTTTATATATACAAACAAGAATCAGTTAGAAAATAGAATAGAAGAAAAAATTCCATATAGAATGGCAATAAACAAGATAACAACAACAACAAAAAACTAGGAATAAATTTGAGTAATGTGTAAGATGTCTAAAAGAAAATACTGAGATTCTCAGGAAAAAAGACTTAACTAGAAAGGAAAACCGTGTTGGAATACCATGCCCTTGAGTAAGAAGACTGTATCGTAAAGGTGCTCTAGGTAAGGACTAGGAGCCCTGGTGGTGCAATGGGTAAGCGCTCAGCTGCTAACCAGAAGGTTGGCAGTTTGAACTCACCCAGTGGCTCGGCGGGAGAAAGACCTGCTGATCTGATCCCATAAAGATTACAGCCTAGAAAACCCTATGGAGAAGTTCTACCCTGTCACATGGAGTTGCTATGAGTCCAAATCAACTCAACAGCTCCTAGTAACGACAAGAACGGTGAGGACTAATCCTATCAGATATTAAAAAATAAGGTAAAACCTCTACAATTATCTATCATTGGTATGGATTCAATTCTTGTTTTTAATGGTTTAAAATTAATTATTGTACTTACTTCCTAGGTTTGTCTAGTAGAAGTCCCTTCAATCTGATTCCTTTGACATGTGACATGTCCTTATTATTTATTTATTTAAGCAATTCTTTGCTTTCTAGCACAAGTTGTTCCAGGCTCATCTTGTACCTACTCTGACCCAGCCCTGGAATCAGCCCTTTCTGGTTTATTCTAGTGGAAAATAATATAAGAGGCCAAAGTTTGGGTGCTAAGTGTACTTGTTGCTGCTGAGGAATTCGTGGAACCTTCAGTAGTCTGAGTTAGGAAATACACGCATGTATGCACACATACACACTTATTATCCGCACATACAAATATACACGCACATACATATATATGTCACATAAACAGGCACATAAACATATACATACCTGAGAGATTGTAAGGTGAGTGGAGGAGTAGGCAGGACTCTTGTATACAGCAGAATACCAAAGACTGATGAATATGGAGGGTGTGTTAAAGTCCGAAAAATCATCATCTTGCTGTCATTATAGTAATGACAGGGTCAGACAAAAATCATCAATGGATGCTTAATCTAGGGAGAAATGTTAATGAGGAGCTGAATATTTGCATGGTCTTAAAGTATCTTCTCAGAGGCTGCTTATTAATGGCAAGGGAGAAAATATCTCAATAATTATACAGTGGAGACATTGGGCGATACCCTGACTAAGCAATCAAAACGAATTCACCTATGAGGGACAGACGGACATCATGGCCTATGAGGGACGGATGGACATCATGTGCTTCCAGATATGATATCCAGAAAAGGACAGAGCATTACCTATGCAGTGTTCTGGCAGAGAATGTAAAACTCCCATCTAATCATGAGGAAACATCAGACAAATACAAAATGAGGAATATTAAAAAGAGGAAGTGAACCATAGTCTCTGAAAATGTCAGTTTTATAAAAGACAGACAGGTTGTGGAAATGTTCTAGATTGTTGTTGTGAGGTGCCATTGAGTCATTTCCGACTCGTAGAGACCCTGTATACAACAGAACGAAACACTGCCAGGTCCTGAGCCATCCTTACAATTGTTGCTATGTTTGAGCCCATCGTTGCAGCCATTGTGTCAATCCATGTCATTGAGGGGCTTCCTCTTTCTCACTGACCCTCTACTTTACCAAGCGTGATGTTCTCCAGGGACTGATCCCTCCTGATAACCTGTCCAAGGTACATGAGACGAGGTCTCGCCAGCCTCGCTTTTAAGGGCCATCCTGGCTGTACTTCTTCCAAGACATTTATTTGTTTCTCTGACAGTCTGTGGTATATTCAACATTCTTTGCCAACACCATAGTTTTAAGGCATCAATTCTTCTTCAGTCTTCCTTATTCATTGCCCAGCTTTCATATGCACATGAGGCGATTGAAAATACTATGGCTTGGGTCAGGCGCACCTGAGTCTGTAAAGTGACATCTTTGCTTTTGAACACTTTAAAGAGGTCTTTTGCAGCAGATTTGCCCAATGCAATACATTGTTTGATTTCTTGACTGCTGCTTTCACGGGCATTGATTGTGGATCCAAGTAAACTGAAATCCTTGACAATTTCAATCTTTTCTCCGTTTATTGTGATGTTGCTTACTGGTCCAGTTGTGAGGATTTTTGTTTTCATTATGTTGAGGTGCAATCCATGCCGAAGGCTGTGTTTCAAGTCCTCTTTGCTTTCAGCAAGCAAGGTTGTGTCATCTGCATAATGCAGACTGTTAATGAGTCTTCCTCCAATCCTGATGCCAATTTTTCTTCATATAGTTCAGCTTCTTGGATTATTTGCTCAGCATACAGATTGAATAATTATAGTGAAAGGAAACACACCTTTCCTGAATTTAAACAACTGCCTCTTGGTCTATGTTCCACATGAGCAAAGGTAAGTGTTCTGGAATTCCCATTTTCCACAACGTTATCCATAATTTGGTATGATCCACACAGTCGAATGCCTTTGCACAGTCAATAAAACACAGGTAAACATCTTTCTGGTATTCTCTGCTTTCAGCCAGGGTCCATCTGACGTCAGCAATGGTATCTCTCGTTGCACATCCTCTCCTCAATCTGGCGGCCTGAATTTCTGGCAGTTCCCTGTTAATGTAGTGCCGCAACTGCTTTTGAATTATCTTCAGCAACATTTTACTTGGCGTCAGATACTAATGATACTGTTTGATAATTTTCACATTCCTTTGGATCACCTTTCTTTGGAATGGGCACATGTATGCGTCTTTTCCAGTTATTTGGCCAGGTAGCCATCTTCCAAATTTCTTGGCATAGATGAGTGAGTGCTTCCAGCACTGCATCCATTTGTTGAAATGTCTCAGTTGGTATTCCATCAATTCCTGGAGCCTTGTTTTTTGCCAACACCTTCAGTGCAGCTTGGGTTTCTTCCTTCAAGACCATCATTTCTTGATCACATGCTGCCTCTTGAAATGATTGAATATGACCAATTCTCTTTGGTACAGTGACTCTGTGTATTCCTTCCTTCTCCTGTAACACTTCCTGGGTTGTTCAGTATTTTGTCCATAGAATCCTTCAATATTGCAACTCAAGGCTTGACTTTTTTCAGCTTGAGAAATGCTGAGTGTGTCCTCCAGGTCTTTGCACATTTCATGTATCAACCTACCCACAAGGCTAAAACTCTATGCTAATTTACTTTTTGAACCTTCTAATGTGCTCTGGTCAGAGCTGTCATTATTACCCAATTACAATGATGCTTCTAATCACTTGGTTTTATCTACATGTGCTACAAGTGTGCACTATTATTTTTGTTGCTGCTGGTGTTTTTATTGTGTCCGATTTTGTCAAATTTTCTGGTGTTTTAGCTACAATATTGTGGTAATTAGTATTTGTGAACCTATAGCAATAACTTTTTTTGAGAATGAAGTATTAATTAAAGGAAAAGAAGGAGTAATATATTGGGATCACATTTTACAGGTAACAGTAGTACAAAAAACATTACTAAGGATTCTATATGGTCTGGTATGGGAGGAGATCCATGGGTGGGGGTGATACCATGAATTACTGCACTGGGTGGCACCTACCCTAGTGACACCACTGGTAGAGGGAAGAGGGAGTTTCTTATATTATTTTTAATTTAACAACTTTTTGTTTGTTTGAAATGATTTCCAAAGAGAAAGTTAAAAAAAAAAATTCCTTCTCTTTTTTATTTCTGTCAAAGGAGAGTGTCTACTTTCAGGTTTGGAAAGTAGGGTGTAGATCACATAATTCTAAATAATCCACTTTCATGTTACACAATAATTTAGAGTCTTAGAGTCAGAAAGCACCTTCTGTGTCATATTGTTCAATCTGCCATCTAGAGCTGCGGCTCCTTTGACAACATCCCGGGAAGGTGGTTAGCTTACCTTTTCTTGCATGTGTTCAGGGACTCAGTCTTAAAAGTACTCCACTCCAGGTTTGAATGGTGAGATGGCCATCTTACGTATGCTTAGGACACCACTCCTAAAGACTGCTAAAGTGCATTGAAGTTCTACAACTATAGGTAAAAATGGGTTTTAAAGATGAGAAGTTAAAGAAGTGCACCAGATTTAGACCCCTCTAAAATGTGCCACTTGAGAGCGGTGGTGGCTCAATGATAGAACTCTCGCCTTCCATGAGGAAGACACGGGTTTGATTTTTAGATGATACACCTCAGGTGCATCCACCAGCTGTCTGACAATGGAGGCTTGCATGTTGCTATGATTCTGAACAAATTTCAGTGTTGTTTCCAGGCTAAGACAGACTAAGTGGAAATGCCTGGTGACCTACTTCTGGAAATCAGCCAGTGAAAACCCTGTGGATAACAACGGTCTGATCCACAACCCATCATTAGGATGGAGCAGAACCAGGCAGCTTTTTGTTCCATTGTGCACGAGGTCACCATGAGTTGGAGGCCCAAATTCAATGACGGATGACAACAACAACGTGCCACTCAAAACCCTCCTACTAAGTCTCTCTTGGGGTAACAGTTCTGACCAAGCTCACCTGCTAGCCCCTGCCTAGAGCCTTGTGGTACCTCTCCCCTCCTGCCCTGGGATGTGTCTGATGCCACAGTGTGGGGTACCTTGGGAATTGTTCTGTACTCATATCCATGCAACTCTGAATTGTTGGGAAGCTAATACCTGTGGGACCACCCTTGACCAATGAAAGATGGGATCAATGGTTAAAGGTTTCTCCAGGGCAGTTCTGAGAGTCATTTCCTAGGGCTCCTCTGAGTGCCCAGCGGAATGGAGCTCCAGTTGCTCGAAGCAGTGGCTACTTCGGTCACTCATTCTGGCCTCACCTTTCTCTTCTTCCCTCTTTCACTCCTCCTGTCCTGCCCTCCTGCTCCCTGGGGTCACTTCCTAAAAAGCCTGCACACAAGCTTTTGTCTCAGGTTCTGCTCTCAGGGACACTTAGGCTAAGGTAATATCATTAAAAAATAATCTAAAGCTCAGATGGGAGGGATCCTAATTGCTAATTTACCCAAAGCCCGCGGGCCAGTTGAATAGCACGATGAAGCATGATTCTGCCACGACTGTCAGCAGCCATTGAGTCACTTCTGACTCATGGCGAACACAGGTGTGTCAGAGTAGAACTGTGCTCCGTAGGGTCTTCAGTGGCTGATCTTTTGGACGTAGCTCACCTGATCTTTCTTCTGAGGCACTTCTGGGCTGACTCAAACCCCCAAACTTTCAGTTAGCAGCCTGGGATGTTAACTGCACCACCCAGGGACTCCAAAAGCAAGGCTAGGTTATCTTAAATAAGTATCATTTTGGAACTCTCTGACTTCTCTGCCTCTGCAGTGTGCCCTCCTCCTTCCTTGACGCATTTCTCCCCTTTCTAGCTCTTCCATCGTCTTTGTATCTCAATCCCAGTGCTCATTCATCTCCCTCCTTCCTTTGGTTTATCTTATCCCTATTCCTTCATCTCTTTCCATTAATCCTATTTCTGCCTCCTTCACTCCTTTGCTTTTTTTTTTTTTTTGATTCTTCTCATCCTCTTCCATTTCCTATGGCTAGTAAACAAAGTTGGGACTTAATCCAGCTCACTGGGCACTTTAATCTGGTGGCCTTACTCCTTTGTGTGTCTCACAAACAGGGGAGGAGAAGGTGGGATTAGATTGTTCATTCCCTCGAGCTAAGGACTCTGAAAGTTTGCTGAATATTGTTGGGACTCATCCTTAATAGACATCTCATGAATGTTGAAGAATTATGAGTGAAGAAGGGTGATCAGAAGGGGTGATGGGACTTTAACTTCCCTTATAGTCACCCAACGAAAAAGGAAGGCAGAAGAAGAATTGATGCATTCAAACTGTAGTGTTGATGAAGAATATTGAATATACTTTGGACTGCCAAAAGAATGAACAAATCAGTCTAAAAAGAAACACAACCAGAACGTTCCTTAGAAGTGAGATGGCAAGACTTTCACAGGATTACTTTGGACACATCATCAGGAAAGATCAATTGCTAGAAAAAGACATCATGTTTGGTAAAGCAGAGGGTCAGTGAAAATGAGGGAAACACTCAAGGAGATAGATTGGCCCAATAGCCAGAACAATGAACTCGAATATACCAATGATCATGAAGATGGCACACTACTGGGCAATATTTTGTTCTGTTATATATAAAGTCACCATTGGAGCTGATTAATAACGACAACATAGCCATAAAAGCCAGAGCTGACTCTGGGAACCGATCCCGAGTATGTGGATCCCTCAGGCCTGTCTCGTTTCCCACACCTTTAAAGGCTCTTTAGCTGGGTCCTGGAAGCTTCTTCACTCCCAGGAGTGTCTAATAGCTAGACGGGAGCTGGGAGACTCATGAAGAGATCTTATATCCTCTTTGCTCCCCCCTCATCGGGATAGCACTAATCAAGACTACGTGGGGGTGGTTCTTTTTTGCCTCTCCACAAAACCACTCAAACACACCATTGATTCACATTTCAAAACCACTTTATTACCAAAATGAGCAAAAGAAGAATGGCATTTAAATTAAATAAATTACACAAATATCTCAAGAGTCCCGGTCAGCCCCAGGAACAACGTCATCACAGGTTAGTATCAGTAAGAACATTCAAAAGCATTGAAATTCTGGATTCTTTTGCTATATTGCTCCCTCCTCCTGCCTCTATCATGTCCAGAAGAGTGGTCTATGTGAATTTGTTTGTGTTCTTTCCAAAATATTCCAGCAGTGAAGTTTTCTTTGATGTCTCTCCTCTGCCCCATGTGCTTCCAATCTTACCTCTACAGTGAGCTCTGTAAGTACTTTATACCCTTGGGCATGTTGTAAGATTCCCCCTAAGCCCTGACCGACTCCATGTCATGAATCAAAAAGCCCCTTTAATTCCGGGGCTGGCCTAGGGGTTAATGGTCACTTCATCAAGTCCTGAAGAAGTCTAGATACTTGGCTCAAAGGGGGCCTCTGACTTGGAATGTCTGGAGACTCTGTGACCTACCGCCGACTCCTGGGCCTCAGCTGGACTTTGAAGGAGGTGGAGTAGGGGAGGGTGAGTTGTCATTGGCTAAAGTTCTTGTCCTCCTGGAATCTGCACTTTGGGTGCTGGGCATGGTGAATCCCAGATAACATTGTCTTCCGTTTCCAAGTTTTGAGTTCCATTGGCAGCCAGATGGCATAATGAATTCAGAGAGAAGCAATACTCTTAGGCCAAGAATGTGTTGGCCCTTTGCCAGTACCCACTCCTGTTAGAAGACTTGCTAGCAGACTGGTTCACTCAACACACAGACATACAATACAGGTCAGGCAGAAGGTAGGAATGGGCCACTTTTTCCAGGCTGGGTCAGCCCAACCTGATAAGGCACGGGCCGTTAAGTTGAAGGAGATTGGGAGAAGCAGTGGGGAGAGGCCAGAAGGTTTTCTGTGGATTTGCATGGAAATTTTACAAAACGCTTGCACGTGGAACCTATTTATTTTCAAGTTAACAATGGGGTTTCTTCTAGTTCCCTCCCTATACACAGAGAACTTGACCTCTATTCTCGGATTTCCTAGAAGTTGATGGCCCCAGGTCCTGAGTTTGTTAGGGAATCCCTGAGGAGCAAGCCCCCCACCTGGATCAGCCCCTCTCCATGGTCTGCACCCAGGTGGGGACTCAGCTGGTCCCTAGAGGGCATCCTCTTTGGAAGGCGGTCCTGGGTCAGGAGCTGATAAGCCAAATGATTGGGTCTTTCCCAAGTGAAGTCAAAGGCAGATTTTCTGAGGAGAGGAGACATTTCCCTGATGGGTCCTGAGGTCAGGGGAACTGTTAGAACCCAGCTCCCACCAGCTTGCCCTGGGTTGGCACTTTCAGGTACAAAGAGGGATTTCCAAAAGCCTTTGTGCAAAATGACTGGTAACTATTGGTAGGTTGCCAGAGGATTCTGCCAGTGGCAGAATTTTCTCCCTTTTTGGGTTCCTCTTACCCAGCCTCCCTGGTGGCGTAGTTGTTAAGAGTTACGGCTGCTAAACAAAAGGTTGGCAGTTCCAGTCCACCTGCCACTCCTTGGAAACTCTACAGGGCTGTTTTTCCGTGTCCTATAGGGTCGCTATGAGTCGGAACCGACTCGACGGCAGTGGGTTTGGTTCTGGTTTTTACCCAGCCTCCAGAGGAAGGTGTGGCCCCTGAGGGCAGGGGCACCGTTAATATTTCAGGAGGCTGAGACAGCTGCCTTGTGGGGGCTGGCCCTGGAGAGATAGCTCTGGTGGTCTTGAGGACTCTGGCCACTCCCCAAGCTAGAGTGTATGTGCTACATCGCAGTGGAGGTCTCAGCAGCCTTGGGGTGAAGAGGAAAGGGACAGAGTCTCCAGGCTGGTGGGGAGGATGTGGCTCCAGGGGTGAGGAGCTGCCAGGGGAACCGTTGGGGCAGCTGGAGGGGGTAAGCCACAGAGTCCTAACCAACTTCAGTGCCTGGTGGTTATGAATCCCCATGGCTGCAGCCAGGGTACCTGTACCCTGTGGCAGCTTGACATCCTCCACCGCCAAGTCACACAGGTCCAAGGATACCGTCAAGGCTTATGCTCCAAGTCAGCACAGTCATGCCTTCTCTTCTGTTCTTGGCTCACTCTAGAACCCTAGAAGTTCAGGATTCTGTCAGCTGTCACAGGCAGGGCCTGGGTGGGTGCAGTGGAGGGGGCAGGAAGCTTGCTCACAGCTGGCCAGGTCCCTGATGGTCAGGGGTAGGGTGGAGAGATGGGTTCCCAGGCCCTCACTCCTGTAAGAGCAGTCTCTCCATGCTGCTGAGATTGGCTTTTTCTAGAGATGCCAGGAGGGAGGCAGGGGAAGGAGAGAAGAGGAGGAGGAGTTGGGTAGAGAGGAGCCAAAGTCCTGGTGAATGCAGTCTCTCCTACCCGCCACTCCCTGCGGCTCTGTGCTCACCCTCCATCAAGTCCCAGGTGCCAGGCACTGTGGAGGTAGCTTGGGAACCAGCCGGGTCCTCACAGGGCAGTCAGAGTCTCTGTGTGAAACATGCTCCCAAACATTTCCTGCAGGGGCCATGGGAAAGGGAGGGGGAGCGGCGTTAGACCTGATGGGTTTAGAGGGCCGAAGCCAAGATGTGACTCTATGGACCACTGGCCAGGAAGAGGCGTCGTGAGTGTGTATGTGAGTGTGTGTGAAAGAAAGTGAGTGGGCATCTGTGAGTGAGTGTGAGTGTGTTTCTATGAGTATGTGAGTGTGTGTGTGTGTGAGAGAGAGGGTGTGTGTGGGCACAGGCTAAGGCAGGGCCAGTGGCCACAGAGGTGAGCCGGTAGAGTGGTGACGTGAGAATATTCCCCACCCCCCACCCTGTGTGTGTGACTGTCCACATTCCTCCTCCCCCTTTTAGCTTAAAATTTTTCATCAGGAAAGATGAGGGAGTGGGGCGGATTAGCTCTAAAGTCCTTTCTTGCTCTGATAAGCTGTTTTGGGTCTATCTAGGTTTTTGAGAGGAGATTCCAGTTCTACTCCTTAACACATAGGAGTCGGAATCCACTCAAGGCAATGGGTTTGTTTTTTTGGTTTTGATAGAGATTCTGGGGGCACAGAAATCAGCCTGCCATATCTTTGTGGCTCCAGCTCTATTTTCTAATGTCTCCCATGTACCATAAACACTCTCAGAGACTGCAAAACTCAAGGCCAAAAAGAATGGGAAGAGATACAAGAAGAAATTATTTTTAATGGATCTGAAGCCAGATGTCTCTAAACCTAGTCATCTGGTTTCTTTTAGTTCGGGGCATTGGGTTAGTGCTAATGTTCACATCAGGGCCTCGGGGCCTGTGAAGACAGGAACCCCTCACATCTGCAAAGCGTGTAGCTCTTAAGGCCTCTTCACAGGCACTAATAATTTACACGAGCCCTGGGCATTTGTCTGACTCTACCAGAGTATGTTTCCCGAGGGCAGGGGTGTTTGTTTATTTTGTTCCCTGCTGTGTGGCCACCCTGGAACTATGTCAGTAGTAGTAGTAGGCACTCCATAAATACCTGCTGAATTAATGAAAGAACACACAAATCCCCCACTCGTCTTGTAGACGGGACAAGTATTGCTGATATTTTCCTTATTTTACAGATGAGAAAAGCTGGAGCTCAGTGGAGTGAAGTGTGGCTGGCCCAACATCGTGTAGCTGACGTATGGGAGAGTTAAGGACAGATATTAGTTCTCCAGGGCTTGGTCCAGTGTCTCTCCCTTCCCCCATGATGCCTTTCAGGGAGTGAGAAGAATTAAGATCTAGCTTGGAAGTGAGAGCCCAGCGAACACCTTGTGTCTGAGAGGGTCTCCTTCCTTCCCTCCTCTCCCATCTCCTCCTATCTTACCTGCACCTTCCCCCCATCCTCCCAGCACCCCTTCAGCTCACCTGCTCCAAGTTCCAGTAGCTGGGGCTGTCTTCCTCTAAATCGTACAAAGAGAGCTCGGGGTCCACTGGAGCCTGGAGGAGGAAACCGGTGCAGAATAAGCTCAGTGACATGACACCAGTCTGGCACAGTGTGGCAGGAAGGACAGAGGCAGACTCCAGGTGGTCACCATGTTTTCTGCTGTGTGACTCGCCCTCTTGCCCCTTCCCACACCTCCTTCACCTGCCTCACAAAATACACAGACAGGTGTGCATCGGCGTCTGCCCGCCTTCATGGGGCACATTTGTCTAGCTGCCTGCATTGGAGGAATTCGCCTCCCCTCTCTGGGTGCCCATGTCCTCACCTGTAAAAGCAGGACAATCAAACTCTCATTGCTGGCCTTACCCCACGATGTGGAAAAGCTGTGTGTGTCTCTCTTGCTCTCTCTCTGTATATAATTTATATATTTAAATACATACAATTCCCTATTCTACAGATCAGGAAATAGAGATTAATATATATATGAATATCTATAATTTATATATATGAATATCTCTCTCCCACAGAGCAGCTAGTGGGTTTGAACTGCTGACCTTTTGGTTAGAAGCCAAACTCTTTAACCACTGCACCACTGGGGCTCCTTAAGAATTTATATTATGTAATTATATATAACAATATACTAATTATATATGAATATACAATTTTATGTATGTAAATCTTTTTTATATTTTCTATATGATTTATATATATGAATATGATCTATAAACTGTAATAACTGAAAATTATTAGTGAAATAATGATTCTTCCAGCATCTCCCTCTCTTTGCTTCGTGGTCAAGGTTCACGAAGCAGGAAAGCCCATCGCTCCCCCAGTTTCCCTCTGAGTATGGAGGGCGCCAGCCAAGGCCCTGTGTTTTCCTGGGTAGCATTTCTGCTCAGAGAACAAATGGCTTCACTTTCTCCAGAGCTTTAAACAAAGAGCAAATGGTTGGTCTAGGGCCAGAAAGGCCTTTCTTAGGACACACAGAGGGCAGGAGAGGTTTTTATCGAGGGCTGGGGCAAAAACAAAGCCTTGGGAGGTCAAGGGCAGAGGCTGAGCTGGGAGCGGCCCTGGGGAGAGGGGAGTGGCTGTGAGGCCTGGGCAGGGACCCCAATGGGGTAGGCTTGTTCTGACTCCCCAGCGTTTTGCAGTCCTAGACAGTGTTGTTTGTATTTCAATTGCATGCTGCTTACTTAGCTAGTAAATTAAATGTCAAGAAGCTGAGACAAAACTTGGACCCAGCCTCTTTATCGTCACCAGCCTGAGTTCTTTAAGCCCACTGAATTAAAATAGGCAGGGACACTCCCCACCCTTCCCCAGACCTCTTTTAGGGAGAGTCAAGGGGAGAGGTGAGCAACGCCAGGACAGCAGGCAGAAATACGCTTTGGGTTTTCCTGAGGTCAGGAAATTAATTAACATCGATACAGAATTTGTGATTCTCTCCAGCAATCCTAAAGTGCTTTCAAGTAACGTAAAAGATATAACTTTCATTTAATCCTAAAACAAAAACAGAAAAACCCTGTCGAGTGGGTAACGTTATTTCACAGTGTCCATTTTACAGGTGAGGAAACTGAGATTTAGGAAAGTCGAATGACTGAACTGGCATTGGACTCAAACCTTCTCCTGGGTTCTTTTTGATGCTTCTTAGTCCTGCTATTTCGGTGCCCTGGGAGCCTAGGATTCCCCAGGTGCAACGGGCCTTACCCCTTGGAAGCTGTGTCCTGGGGCCACATCTCTGGTGCCTGCCTGGGCAAAGAGGACTGCATCATGTATGCTAGGGAAGACGTGGCTGCGCTCTAGACCCCCGTCTTCAAAGACACCTCCATGGCTAATGTCGTTGTACACCTGGGCTAGAGAGAGAAAAAGATCACCTTATGAAGGTCACAGCCACTGTGCATTGGACCTGGCGGAGGATGGTGAGACCACAGTAGGGAGGGAAGGACGGAGAGAGAGGCCTGAGGTTTGTACTCTGGCTGTATCCAACAGCCGTGGGCACTGCAATACCCACCCTGAGCAGCAGAGGGCATCATGAGCTTGAGGATGCTGAATCTTCCACCCTGGGCGGAAGGAAGCAGCTCGATTCAGGAAAGTGATTCTTTGTGGTGATTGGAGAGGGAAAGACTAAACAGTCCTTGAGGAGGCTGCTGCCAGTTCCATCCCCTAAGGGCCCATTCTGCCTCTTGTTTACCTAGACATTTCCCGCAGCTTCACCTGTGTGTGTGTGGCAGTCTTTCCTCTCCTCAAATCCTAGAGATGTTTTGCTGAAGGAGTGGGCGGGGGGGGGGGGGAGGTGGTGGCAAACCCACTGCCCTCGAGCCGGTTCCGACTCATAGCGACCCTATAGGACAGAGTGGAACTGCCCCATAGAGTTTCCAAGGAGCTGCTGATGGATTCGAACTTCTGACCTTTTGGTTAGCAGCCAAGCTCTTAACCGCTGGAGGAATTCCGCGGATCCCAACTCTGGAATATATGCTTAGCAGGTCATTCCCATCTAGAACTGTGCTTCGTGAGCAGGGTCCCCACAGAGCCTGGGAGGTGCTCAGGCCAGCTGGGAAGTTGGGCAGCCCTGCTGGGAGGGACCTGACCCTCTGCTTGAAGCTGGGTGTGTGTGTCCCCTCCACGCCCTCTTGTGTATCCGTGTGCGCTCACTGTGGCTCCGTGTCTGTGTCCTTTACGTACATTCTAATGATGTGAACCTACACCTGTACCCTCTGGACTGTGTGCATGTAAAACTGATATGTGTGCTCCATACTTCCAGGTTGGGAGAGAACCCCCAAATGCATTTAGTCAAACTTCTTATTTTATGTAGGAATAAAATTGATCCCTAGACAGATAAAGTAACTTGGCCAAGGTCACGTGGCAAATTATTGATAGGGGCAGTTTAGAACCTTAGTTGTCCTTTCTCAGGTTCTGCATCTGATTCCTCACTCTGTTATTGAGACCTTTAGGATGCTTACAAGGAGCCCTGGTGGCACAATGGTTAAGCACTCAGGTGCTAACCAAAAGTTGGCGGTTTGAACTTAAGCAGCAGATCAGTAGGAGACAGACCTGGTGATCTGTTCCCATTAAGATTATAGCCTAGAAAACCCTATGGGGCAGTTCTACTGTCACATGGGGGTGCCATGAGTTGAAATCAACTGGACTGCACCTAACAATAACAACAAGGATGTTTCCAGAGTCCCTGGGTGGTTGCAAAGGAGTCCCTTGGGTGGTGCAAACGGTTATGCACTCAGCTGCTAACAAAAAGATTGGTAGTTTGAGTCCATCCAGAGATGCCTTGGAAGAAAGGCCTTGTGATCTACTTCCAAAAGTGATGCTTCCATTGATACCCCTATGCTCTTATGAACAGGCAGTAGCTTGGGGAAATCTTTGGGGCTTTCATCCCTCTGTCATTATTCAGCATCCCGCCAACCTGGCTCCACGCCCCCCCCCCCCCCCGCCAGCCTTTCAGTCCCCTAAATGTCCTCTTACCATGAATGTTCACCAAGAAGACCTTCACACCGATCTTCCCGAAGGTGGAGCCCAACTAGAAGTGTTGGGGAGGGTGGTTGGGAAGAGAGACAAAAAGAATGTTCTGAGTGGGTCTCAAAAGTGATTCACAAAATGAACTTCAGAGGGTAAGCCAAACAAACAAGCAACCCCAAGGGCCCTGGGAGCCAAAGATAAAAATAGCAGCCAAGCACACCACTTCTTTCTGGAGTGTTGGCTGAGGGCTCCTCTGCAGAGTGGGACGGAAATGGCGCTTTGCCAGTTTGGTAGTCACTTAAAATCACCACGGCCCCTTCTTATGGGGCCAGAACTTTCCTTTCAGTAGTCTGATTCCCAGAATTCACCCCTTTTCCAACTTTGTGGCTTCAGGCAGACGCCCGCAGGGAAGGACTAAGGCTTAGAGAAGGCTAGGGCTTCACTTCAGCCAAGGTCAGCCTGGACTCCAGGCCCAGGACCGGCGAGCAGGTGTCTCTGTGCCCGCCCGGCTGGCCGGCCGATGGTGACGTCACCCTGTATGTTCTCTGTTCCTCTCTGTTCCCTGAGCTGCCTCTGTCTGATCCAGCTCTGAGGGTTGCCGACTCCCTGCCTTCAGAGGTGGCCACTTAAAAGTTATCAGATTGATACATTTTTTCAAGGTGTCTCATGGGCTGCCTGTTTGGCCTGAGGGTGTGGGGAACTGATATCATTTCTTCTCCTCTCCTAGGCTGGCCAGAACTGGCTGACTGAGGGTGCAGGGTGAGTGTGAGAAGGAGCAGCAGGCCATGAGCCTGGGGGCAAGCCTGTGGGGGCGTGGTTCCTGGGGACCTCTGCTAAGACAGGTGGAAGAGTGAGGCCTGAAGCTCTGGTCTCCTTCTCCAGGGCTGTGCTGGGTCTGCTCCGCAGAGAGCATACCATCCTGGTTGTGTCTGGGCAAAGGAGGGACCCTGAAGAGTCTTTGGACTCCTCGCTCAGCTCGTGGAAGGGAGGGCTCCAAGGAAAGGGAGTCGGGGGGAGCAGGCTGTGCGCATGCTTCTTCTCTCTGAGGGCCTCACCTTGGCCAGGGCTTTGATGCCCATGAGGTCCACAAAGCTGACTCCACTCATGTCGAGGATGAGGGTATGGAAGGTGACAAAGGGTGGGACACTGGCCAGGGTGTCACTGGGGGACTCAGCTGAGGCTGGTAGCTCACAGTGGGCACCTGAGGAGGTGTCAGGGCTGAAGGTGATGTAGGATACGCTGGCACCGTTAGTGGGCTTCTGGTTGTTGTTGGGGTCAGTGGGAGAGGCGTTCTCAAAGTCCTGCTGGAGCTCCTGCAGGGAGACAGTCTGGAGGGGTGGGGGTGGGGTCCAGAGTCAGGGCTTGGTAAACTGAATGACTGCTGTGGTTGAAGCAGGGGCCCGGAGAGTGGAGGTGGAGTGGAGTGGAGGTGGTGGTAAGTAACTGAGCTTGGTGGTGGAGGGCACCCAAAAGCCTTTGGTTTCAGCTCTGAAAACCCATAGCGAAGGCTTCTCCCATAGCCTGTTCCTTAGGCAGGACTTGCAAGCTTGGCCTCCTACAACTCAGGACGAGGGGGGAGGAGCCTTCTGAGAGAGCTACTGAAGCCTCAACACTCTGCTCTGGGAGGAAACCTTTTTGGAAACAGCTCAACTTCTTTTTGCCTGTGTCTCGCCAGAATTCCCATGCCTACCCCAGCCTGGCTAGTTCTGGGTTTGCTGGGAACCCCAGTTAATTCGCTGCATCTCTTCATCCAGGGTTGTTCATAGGTCTATGGGCCATGCCCTCTTAGCCAGAAAGTGGGGAAGGGCTGTCATGGGAGTTCAGTGGCTACCCTGGAAACTGACAGGCCCTCACTCAAGAAGATTGCCCAGTGGCTACCAGGAAGTGGCCTCAGAGACTTTCTGTCTTTGCCTCAAAGGTGCTGGGAGGTGGGACACCAGGGGACAAGATACAAAATAAGCAGAGTAGCAGGGCATGGGGCTGTTCTGAGCCTCAGTTTACCTACCTTGGTTTTCATGAATAGAGATTTCTTGTGTTGGGTGGGCATCTTTCTCCCCATCTCCTGCTTCTTGAGGTATTTTTGCTTGGCCAGTAATACTTTCTGGGGGTCCACACCTGTCTGAGGGGAGAGAGCCAACAGCAACCTTGACCTCCAATCTCTCTAGGAGTGGCCTACTCTCAGCAACCTGCCCCCCTCTGCACCCATGTTCTGGGCTGGATCCTTGCCCAGCCCCTCTGGTTGTCAGAGGGCTGGGCCTCACCTTGGCAATAACTTTTTGCCTGAAGATCTCTGAGTTGGCAAAGTAGAGGGGGGAGCAGTAAGTGACGATCTTAACCCCTGCAGTCTCCCGGACCTGTGATGGAAGACTGGGCTCAGGTAGCAGAAATGTCTTTATTGGCTTTAAAAACACAAACTCATCACCTCAGGGTAGGGACAGGGCAAAAGGGGGAGGTCATAAGCTGGGGTTACGCACCCTATTGTAGGTCTTGGGATTCACATAAATGTCAGTGTCCATAACCTGGGCCAGAGCACAGCCATTTCGACTGGAAGGAGAAAGAAAAGAAAAGCCTAAGAGAATGCTAACGGCATACGAGTCTGGAAGGATGCTGGGGAGGGGAGCTGGCTGTAGGGCCAGGCCAGGAGGGGGCCCTTCTTCATTCCCAGGCTTGCTCGTCTTTCTGCATTGGAGGTACATGCCTGGTGGCTGGTGGTTCGGGTGTAACAAGGGGATGACAGGCAGGCCCTTGATAGAGCTCCCAGATGGGGGATCAGGACAGAAGATGGGGTACACAAGGTCACAACCTTAATTGGCCCCTGAAGTCATCACTTGCTGGTTCTGAGTTGTCAAGAAGGGAAGAGCGGGCTTCCTTAACATTCGGCATCCTTTCCCTGGCCTGAATCCCTCCCCCTGGTGCCCCTGCCCTTCACTACTTAATCTTGGTCCAGGAAGGACGCAGCAGCTGTCCCATGGCCTGGTGTTGCCCTGGGGGGACTGGGGTTCTGGCAGTGCCTTTGGAAAGAATGAGTCTCACCCACCTGCCCTTCTCCCACTTTCTCTGGTCCCTTCCCAGCAGCCCTCTGGGACTATAATGACTTTCTGTTGGGTATTCAGAGTATGGGAAGTCAGACAGCCCAGCCTATACCCACAGTCCTGGTTGGGCTGGCTCTCCTACAGGCCTGGCAGCACCTCTAGTGCAGGCCCAGAAGGAGTAAGAGCCTGGTGGGCTGGGCCAGGCCTGGGCATGGGGGTCCTTGGCAGCCGGGACTAAGGACCCTACTGCTGTGCCTTGGTGGGAGGAGGGTGTTACTTACAACTGGGTCTGGAAGACCACAACCAGAACAGAGAAGGCGACGCCCACTGCCACACCATATGGCAGGCTCAGGAAAAAGGAGGCGAGGAAGCTCACCACCCAGACGCACTGTGAGGAGAGAGCTGTCAGAAGCAGGCCTGGAGAAGGCTGACTCTTGCAGGAAGCCTTCCTGGATCAGCAAGCCCTTCTCTGCTAGCACAACTTCAGATCCACCCTTTCTGTTTTTTGCACTTTTGCGATGTTCTACGAATTTGTGCTTCAGTCACACTTGCCCGTTTCTCCTAGATTGCGTGTGGCCCCTGATCTTGTCTATTGTTTTAATAGACAACCCCAGTGCATGCAGGAAGACAGCAGTGCATAATGATAAGAGCATGAGCCTTGGGCCAGATATACCTGGGTTCAAAACTTGATTCTCCTACTTCCTAGCCTCAGTTTCTAACCCAAAAGGGAGAGTAATAATACCTACAGTACTTCAGCAAAGGAATAAAAGTGTTATATGAAGGACCTAGCCTAGTGATCTACCACCTGTCTGGTGGCTTGCTTGTTGCTGTGATGCTGGAAGCTGTGCCACCAGTATTTCAAATACCAGCAGTGTCACCCATGTTGGACAGGTTTCAGTGGACCTTCCAGACTAAGACAGACTAGGAAGAAAGGCCTGGAGATCTACTTCTGAAAATAAACCAGTGAAAACTGATATAACGCTGGAAGATGAACCCCTTAGGTTGGAGGAGACTCAAAACACACAATGGCTACAACAATGGACTCAAGAGTAACACCGATCATGAAGATGGCGTGAGATTGGGCAATGTTTGGTTCTGTTGTACATGGGTCACCATGAGTCAGAGCTGGCTTGATGGCAACTAACAAAACAACAGCCAAGTGAGGGAGACCCAGTGACTTTCAATAAATGTGAGTTCGCTCTCTCTGTCTAACAGTGAGCTCTCTATGTCCCTACAGGTGCTCAGTGAGTGCTTCCTGAACTGACGGCCTGGTGCTTGGTTGTGTGGGTGAGGAGGGGATTGGATGCAGCTCCCATAGTTGCTAACCTTTTGGCTAGCAGTCGAGCTCTTAACCACTGCACACCAGGGCTCCCATGGACCCTTTAGAGCCCCTCACGTTCCTCTAAACAAACTAAATCTGTCCAGATTCCTGTAAGTCTATGGAGACACAGAGCACTGTATGAATATAAGAGACTGTTATCGCTATGGCACAGGGATCGCTGGGGTGTGTTAAAAGCAGATTCTTGGGCTGAGAACTGGGACATACATTTTCTCCATGTCCTCATCATCCACTCACTGGGGGACCCCAGATGCACCAGTCAATTCCCTGGCTTTAGGATTTCTTTCTCTGCACCTTGCTGGTGAGCCTCCCTCCTATAAGAGACGGTATAACTCAAAAGTTTGGAGTCAAAGATATTGAGTTCAAATCCAGACTCTACCACTTACTACCTCTGGGGCCTTTGATGAGTTACTTCACCTCTCTGAGCCTTGGTTTCATCATGCTTAATTGAGGTTAGTAAATCCTCTCTTGGGTTGTGGTGTGGCTTAAATGGGGAAAATGCTGTGTTGTCAATACCTGTAGCCTTTATTACTATTGTACAGTGGACGATGCAGTGAAGGATGTGATTAATCATAACAATTTATCATGTTTGCAGAGTGCCTTATGGTTACTTGGTGCTTTCCCATTATGATCTCATTTAATCCTCAGGACAAGTATACAATGCAGCCATGACTATCACTGGAATTTACAGATGAGGAAATAGAGCTCCAGAGAAGTCTAATAACGTGTTCAAGACTCTGTTCCTCTGGCTTTGTGTTCTTGGATTTTTTTTTTTAAACTATGTCCTTTTGCATTTTTGGAACTACAAATTGTAAAAATAATAATAGATAACTTTTTCTGAACACCAGATACAATTCAGACAATGTGCTGCTTACTTGTCTTACTTTTCTTCCTCATAGCAACTCTAGACAGTAAAAAAATTTCCATTTCCTTCCATATGAAGGTGAGACTCATAAAATTTAAGTGACTTGCTTTTGGTCACTGAGCCAGTGAATTGTTAAGTTGGGATTTGAACATAGGGTAACTCTTAACTCTTGGGCTATGCTATGCTAATTAGGGAGCAGTAGATGACAGGGATCATTGTTAGGAGAACTGACATGGCTTTGGGGTTGAAGGAGGGGGCAGGGGTATGGATGGGTACCCAGAGACTGCCCAATACATACGCAGTCCAGCTTGTTCTTCCTCCACAGATAGTAAGGGTCAGTGAGTTGCTTGAGGGAGTTCTTGAGGTTGACAGCTATCAAGGCTCCTAGCACAGACTAGGGAAGCAGAACATTGTCCCATGTCACATTGGGTATCACCTTCTTTCTGCCCTTCCTGGAAATACCTGGAGCCTGGCAGGACAGAGCTGGAATTCCAGAATAATCGCCTGGCAGAGCCCCCAACTCTGTGCCTCAATCTTAGGTTTGGAGAGTGTAGGCACTAGAGCCATGGGGTCCATTCTATCCCCATCCTTCACCTTCCTCTCTTCCCTCATTCCTACACAGCCCCAGCCCTAGACACCTCCTGACTGGCCTATGAGAGAGTCTGGCACTCAGATAATTGTGAACAGATTGTGGAATGAACTCTGAGGCCAGAAGTCTGGAGTTTGAGTCCAGCTCTGCACTTGTTAGCTGCCTCATCATGGGCAAATCACTTAGACTCTCTCTGCCTCAGCTTCCCTCACCTGTAAAATGGGGAGAATAAACCCCACTTTGTTTACCTCACAGGAATGTGATTAGGATTAAATTTGACAATGGCAGCACTTCATAATATGTACAACAATCCCAGTAGTTCTTAGGGATTGTTTTACTCTATTCCCCCTCGAGTATCTTCCTGACCTCTGTTATCTTGCTGGGCTCTTACCTTGGGGAGAGGGGACAAATAGGACCCCAGGACCAGCATAGTGATCATCACCACCAGCGACACACAGAGGCTTGCCACCTATTCAGAGAGAGAGAGAGAGAGTTGGGAATATGGGGTAGGTGTGAATTCTTACTCTTGATTTATTCCAAGAGGGACTTTGGTGGAGTAGGGTGCAGGGTCAGGAGGAGAGAGGAAGGGTGGGGAGGCAGTTGGCCTGGCTTGTGGGTTTCTGATCTCCTCTGGGGCAATTGGTCTGTATCCCACCAGCCCCATCTCACTCCCCAGGTACTGGGCTCACCTGGGATTTTCCTCCAGCTCCATCCACAGCCAGGGTGACGGAGAGAGCACAGCAGATGACATGGATTTTAAAGAAGGAGCCAAAGAAGTTGCTGCAGCCCAGGGCGATCATTTCCTGTGGGGAGGGGGGGCAAGATTGGAAGCCAGGGAATCAGTGCCTGAGCCTGGAGCAGGGAGGGGGTGGGTGGGACTGAAACCAGCCAGCCACCCAAGCTGGACCTTGAGCTTCTGAGTGACTCTATAGTTATGAATTCACACATTCTTAATCAACCTTGAGGGGTCAGAGGTCCCCCCTCTTGCTGGCAGACAGCCTGCCTCATCTCAACCCAAAGAGACCCAAGATATCTCTTGCCTGGTCTCTGCTGGCCATATCCCGTCTTGTCTAGCCCTCCCAGGGGTGGCTGGAGCTACCTGATTAGAATCCACGTCATAGCCATGTTTGTTGGCCAGGGTCCGGCCCATAGCCAGGTTGATCACGTAGCTCACGATGGCTAGAGAGAAGGCTGTGCCAATCATGTCCTTCCACTGAGAAACCACAGGTGACACTGGAGTGGGGAACCTGCCAAGGAGCCGGAGAGGGGACAGGGCCCGGGGGTATGAGCAGGGGGAAGGCAGCTGTCTCCTCCATCGACCCCACTAGTCAGGCCCCACTGTGTACAGGTATTTTACATAAGTTATCCCCTTCTGTCTGAATCCTCAGTACAATCCTGCAGGGTAGGCACCATGGTTCCTGCTTTACAAAGGAGCAAGCTGAAGCTCAGAGACCTCAAACAACTTGTCCCAGGTCATAAAAAAAAAATCATAGAGCCCATAAATGGTAGGGCCTGGCTTGTTGAAGCCCAGATTCTGGACTCCCGAATGAAGGTACGCTGTTGCTGTTAGGTGACAACTCACGACGACCCATGTGACAGAGTAGAACTGCCCCATAGGGTTTTCCAGGCTGTAAACTTTAGGGTTGCTGATTGCCAGGTCTATCCCCCGTGGAGCAGTTCTAACCTCCAGTCTTAAGGTTAGCAGCCAAGCGTTTAACTATTGTACCACCAAGCCTTTTTTCAGATTCTGGACTCTTTACATCACTGGTTCACAGACCCTTTCCAGGCCACTGCAGTGCTGTGGGGACTTTCTCCCTTGCCTGCTCCAACTCTACAGACAAGCACTGCCCCTCTCCACCCGGGGCCCAGTGGTTGGCACAGATGGATGCTTGGTGAATTCTGTTGATCCTAATGGAGTCCTTTCTACAGGGATAACAACAGCCAATGCCTTAGAGCAAGACGAAGAACCAGCAAGGGGCTGACTCAAGGAACTTTGCTTTAACAGCGTGGATTGCATGAGACTTTGGGGAGGGCATGGCAGCTAAGTCTGAGTTTTCATTAAGCAGAAAGCATTGGCTGGTTGGGTGGCTCTTCTAAGTAATTGTAATAATTCTCGCGTGATCAGTGTCCTACAGTTTATAATGCTCTGTCATTGGAGCCTAGGCCCTGAAGGGGTGTGGTGGGCCTGGGGCCAGGCTTTGGGCATGTTTGGACTCACCCACGTTGAATCTCTCCCACGATCTGCATGTGGTACTTTTTGGGCATCTTATAGCTCCCAGAGATAGCCGTCGCCACCACTACCTGCAAGCCCCAAAGTGGAGGATGGGGACTGGCCGTCAGTTGAGGCCACACAAGGGTCTCTCCCAAGACTCCCTTTCCCCTGGAAGTCCCACACCTAACTCCCCTGCCTCCTTGAGCAGCAACAACCTGAGGAGCAGGAAGCATGGGGGTCCTACACAGGGGGACCGGATGGCTTCCTGCTGACTTCCTGTCCTATTGGCTGCCAGTGAGTGGGCTGGGGATGAGTAGGGGCTTCCCTGGCCTGGGCTGGGGCTGGATTCTTCTTCTCACTGCCTCTCCAGCTTGGCCTGCCAAGACCCCAGCCCCAGTCAAGGTCCTTACCACAATCATCTCCGTGGGGATGGGGAAGTGGATCTTGTGCATGTAGCGAGCGTTCAGCTCCTTCACCAGCACCAGGAAGACGCCGCTGATGAGGGCGAAGATGAGCGATGCCATGTTGGTGTTGGGGAGGTTTTTGCAAATGTCAATGAAGGTCTGGGGGAGAGAGCATTGTGCTCACGGTTGCCCACCCTTCTTCCCGTGCCACCCCCACCCTTGGGTGCCTGCCCAGTTTCATCAACAGTACTTAATGGAGGCAAACCAGAGAAGAGTTCAGATCCTGGTCACGAACACTGTTCTGTCTTCTAGCACCCTCTCCCAAAGTTGCTCATGTTGGGATGACAGTGCTAATTCCCCTTTCTTTCTCTAGAAAGAGTTCTAAATAAAGGAGGAGGGATGGAGGCTAGACTTAAGGGAGGACTTCCCAGGTAGGGAGGGGTTAAAGCACTGGAATGGGTACTGATGGATGGTGTCCATGTCCTTTTCTTCAGGGATTAGCCGCAGAGAACCTCAGCAAACCTGTAAGGTCATGTGTTCAACCTTCTCTCCCAAGATGGAAACCCCCTTGAATTCTCTGTGAACAATGGGTCAGGCAGCCCTTGCTTGAGAACACGTCATAATGAGGAACTCGCAACTCCTTGAAGCAGTCAACTCTGTTTACGTTTCTGCGTGAGCCCCCTCTCAGTTGTGCGGGTGTGTCTCCAGACTTACAAAGACAATGGCCCCTGGGCCTGCGTAGGAGGGGACGGTCAGTCCAAAGACATATTTGAGCACTGAGATCAGGATCTGCAGGCCGGCAGCCGTCATGAAGCCCCTGACGAAGGACTCAGAGAGGTAGATGGCCACAAAGCCGAACTGCAGGAAGCCCAGACCCATCTGTAAGGAGGAAGAGGGTGGGGAAGACCGAGCTGGTCAGCAGCTCCCACAGCCTACGCACCCAAACCCAGGGCTGGAGTTGGATGCAGCCCTGGGACAGTCTTCGCTCTGGGGAGATAGGCCTTTCTTGACCTTGTCCTGACCTTTGCCATCAGACCTTCGCTTCCTTTAGGGTGCAGGCCTCTTTGTTGCTCACCTCTGACTTCATTTTCTTTATCTGTAAATGAACCAGGTCCTCCCCCAATGTTTCCTCTCAGTAATTTGACACCGCCACCTGTCCAATTGCCCAACCAAAAGCTTGGGAGTCATCCTTCCTCACCTCCCACGTCCAATCTATCACCAAGCCCTCTTAATGCTGCCGGCAGAATACTCCACCCCATCTCCTGGTCCACTGCCACCACCTTGGTTTGGGTGACTCCATCACTCGTGTCTGGGCCTCTGCATAGCCTCCCAGTAGGTCCCCTGCCTCAATTCTAATCCACCCTCCCAGCCACCATCTTCTCTGCAGCCTGAACGATCCTCGTAAACTGCCAAACTTTCTGCTCTCTTCCTGCGCTTGGGGGACAGGTCCCGGGCTTCGTTGTCTGGCCTACCTTTCCACCTCTTCTTTGGCCTCTTCCCTCCAAACCCTCTTTCCTCCAGGCACCAAACTCCTTGCCCTTCTCCAGTCAGATCATACTCTTAGGCCTCAATCTTTTTGGGGCTGGTCCCTCTGTCTGGACCATCCTTCTGCACATGTTTATTTGGTTACTGGCTAACTTCTATTCGTCCTTTAAGACTCAGGTCAAATGTCACCTCCTCTATGAGGCCTTCCCTGACCCTCTGTTCTGTGTTCCCATAGCTGTTTGTATGAAGCTCTATTATGCCGCTTATCTAGCTACATACACATTTACCTGTTTATGTGGCTACTTCCTCTGCTGGGCTGTGGGCTCCCGGAGAACTGGGGCTCTTTCTTACTTATCTTTATATCCCAGGGCCTCGCCCAGTTCCTAGCTCAGTGAAACAACCAAAACAATTAATCCAGTGAATGAATCAATGACAGGTGCCCTCTGAAGCTGCCTCCACTTTTGCATTCTATTAGGCTGCGTTTCCCTTCATAAAGCCCAGCAGACTTCTTTGCACAAACAAGGGCAGAAGCTCAACTTATGTTGTGCAGCTGATGCTGTGGCTTGGAGCAGAGCAGGCTGGAAGGGGATGAGGAGCATCAGAGTAACTTAGCAGTCTGGGCGCATGAGAAGGAGTGGAAGGAAGACTGCGCGGGCAGGGAGAATTTTTGGGAACTGGAAAGGATAGAAGAGCCAGGCTGTGAGTCTTCTTGACAGTCTCTAATTTCAGGATGGAGCCCCTGGGCTAATGATTAATGTGCTCAGCTGCTAACTAAAAGGTTGGAGGTTCAAGGCCATCCAGAGACACTTTAGAAAAAGGCCTGGCGATCTACTTCCAGAAAAGCAGCCACTGAAAACCCTATGGAGCACAGTCCTACTCGGACACACATGGGGGGCCATGAGTCAGGGCAGACTTGACTGGCAACTGGTTTTTACTGGTTACGCTCAGGACAGTTTTAACAGGTGGGGATGGTCCATCCTGGAGGCAGGTGAGGAGATACTCTGACTTTTCAAGGTCCTTTAGGCCCTGGGGATGGGGAAGAGGGAGGATAAGCCTTAAATGTTCAAACTGGGGCTCTGAGGCAGGGGCAGGGCAAAGGGATGCCATCCCGAGTCCGGGCCCTGGCAGGGCGGGGCTGTCCCTCACCTGGATGATGGCAGTCAGGCAGGCTAGTGTGGCTGACACGTGCAGCCTTGCTGCCTCCATGGCCGCCGTGTCCACGTAGCTCTCATTGGTGGCGTTGTTGAAGACCCGAAATTTCGACTCTGGGGCCAGCTGCAGACAGATGTTACCCACCAGGATGCTGATAACGGCAAAGGTACCTGTGGTGCCCCACCCAGCCAGCAAAAATCAGAGGTTTGGGCCGTGTCCACAGACACCAGACAGGGGCCCAGGAATGCTTCCCAGCCCTGGCGGTAGCTCCCCGCCTCCAAGGCTCCTCTCCTGCATAACTACAACCACTCACATCTACACATGAGCTATCATTTTCAAAGTGCTTTCACCTCAGTTGTTACTCTTATCGCACTGGACACGCGAGAAAGTGGGCTTGGAGATACAAACAGTGCTTGAGCCAGAAACCATGCCTTGTGACCAGGTCTTGTGACCAGGTCTTGTGACCAAATATCTCTACAGTGACCTGGTAGGCCAGCCTGCGCATTAGAATGGTAGTTTCTCACATTTATTTAGTCCTTATGGTGTGTGGGGTGTCTTGTTCCACCCAGCTTTCCCCACGGCCCAGTGAGGGAGGCAGAACAGGCTGGGCTAATTGAGAACACAGGTGCTCAGTGGTTTCTCTAAGGTCACAGGAGATGTGGGACTGGCTCTCACAGTGACTGTCCCTCCCGAGCTGACCAGCACCAACTCTAGGAGAATGAGATGGCAAATCACCTGAACCTCCTTCACCACACTCCCCGTCCTCATGTGCCATGTCCTCCTGGCTGCCGAGAGGGGAGAGGCCTTACCTGGCACCATCTGGTGCACGCCGCCCAGGAAGAAGTAGGTCAGCAGGGGGAAGAAAGACGAGTAGAGGCCATTGACTGCGGGAAGGTTGGCCAGCAGAGCAAATGCCATGCCTACAGGGACGAAGAAACTGAAGGCTCAGGATGACAGAGGTCATACAGGTTAGGGGTGGGTGAGGGGAGAGGAATAAGGGAAAGCAGCAGGCCAAGCCTGGCTGAGGGGACCCCTCACCTTGTGGGACCTGGATACATCCACCACTGAGTCCGCCAAGCAGGTCAGGGATGATGTAGTCTTTGATCTTGTACTTGGGGAGCCAGGAAAGCACAGGAAACAGCCCAAACACCACAGTTTTGATCTTGGCTGAGGAACATCTGCAGGGGAAGAGAGGAGATTTCCAGTCAGCATGGCTTAGGCACTCCAAGTTGGGGATTGTTGTTGTGTGCCGTTGAGTCAATTCTGACTCGTAGTGACCCTATAAGACAAAGTAGAACTGTCCCATGGGGTTTCCTAGGCTGTAAACTTTACAGAAGCAGATTGCCAGGCCTTTTCTCATGCTGAGTCACTAATGGGTTCCAACTGCCAACCTTTTGGTTAGCAGCTGAGTGCTTAACCATTGAACCTCCAGGGCTCCTAGTTTGGGAAGAGGCTATAATATCCTGCTCCCAGTAATTCATCCAGTCATTTATTCATCCATTCAAAATTAATTCAAAATTCAGGTATGGTACTGGGGACTCCACTGAACTGTGTGCCAGAGACACTGAGAAGTCAGGAACTTTCTCTTGAGAACCTGTCAACAGGCCCTGGGCATTAGCTGCAGGTCTTCTGATGGTCAACCGCTCACTCCAAGACTTGGTTTAAGGTATGGATCTCATGGTGGCTTAGTCTTCCGAGGTATCAAGTCCTTCCGCGGCTCAGATGGAATTTCTCCAGGAGAGGCTTCTCTGGATCCCTGGCTGGGCTCCTGCAGCTTCCTGTGTACCCTGTGTTGTAATTGCTCATTTTTGTCTGTCTCCCCCACTAGTCAGCAAACCCCACGATGGACAGAAGTCTGCCTCTCTTGCTCATCTTTGTACACCTCATGCAAGATCCAGGGCTGCTTAGTAAGTATCTGTTGAATAAATGAATGAGCGGATGAGGGAAGGACGGGCTGGTATTGAAACTCAGTCCGAGAGGGGGCTGCTGCCAGTTTTCTTAGGATTTCCTCCCAAAGGAAGGTTCCATTGTCCCTGCAGGTTGTGCTCCTAGTGACTTCTCCTTTATGTGTGGTGACTCCAATACCAGCCTGTTAATTCATCAGCAGGAGCGGGAAGACTGGGGGAGCTGTTGCTGGTCTGTACAGGGTAAGGAGAGTTGATCCCTTCCCTGTTTGTTGAACACCTCCAGGTCCTTTCATAGAAACCAAGGAGTGGCAGGATCAAGGGCCTATAAGTTCAAGGGTGACAGCCAATGGATTGATGACTGGAAGGGAGGGCTTTTGCTTTTCTTCTCCCAGTTCAGGGAACTCAAATACTTGCAGATCATCTGGTGACTCACTGGCCGCTCTGATTAGCCTCTCTTCCTGCCCAGCACCGATTCCTGCTCTTTGCTGTTGCTCAATAATAGTTTCCTTGACCCTGGGTCCCCTGGATGTCACCCAAGGCTGAAAACAACACAGACAATGCTTTGTGCCCTGTGAAGCCTGGGCAGATTTTCTGTCCCAATCAACACTTTGTGGAGTGGCATCACCATCTCCATCTGACTCTGGCTCCCTCTGGGGCTGGTGGGTGCCTCTTCCAGCCCAGGGGTGGCAGAAAGAGAGTTGGAAGGGTGGTCAATATCTTAAAGCATCTTTAAAGCTTTGGACCAAGAGAAAATCAGCTCTGCAAGAGCTCTATCAGGTTTGTTTGTGGCAGAGAAAACTGCACTCATGAAGAGAGAGCTGGCTAGGGAAAGAAAAACAACTCACTTCAGGGCTAGTACATGTCCAGCCTTGCTTGCAAGCCTGTCATATTTTGGGCAAAGCAAATCTAAGCCTGAAAGAAGAGTTGGAAACAGATGCCAGACACTGACAGAGATGCCCCAGAGGCCATAAAATGGGAAATGGAGAGAGGGATTAGCTTTCTAGAGATTTATTCATTAAACAAATACTGATTGAACACCTCCCGTGTGCCAGGCACTGTTCAACGCTCTTATACCAGCCACGAGGTGTACTATTTCCCTACTTCCCTTTATAGTTCTCATCACCCCAGCATTTCAGGACAACAGCAAATACCCCATCTCCCCAGGACAGAAAGAACCTAAACTTACACTCTTTGAGCACAAGGGTACACATGTATGGGTACAGTGCCCAGACCCTGGGTACCCAAGGCCTCTTGACTGTAACCAGGCAGTGATGGATCCTCCCAGAAGAAGCAGGGTTGGGCTGGGGATTTAGTTAAGACCCAAGTGGGTGATTCCCCTGGCCTGAACCAGTTCCACCTGCGTCTCTACTTCAGCCATTGCCAGTGACCTCAATCCAGGTAACTGAATCAGCTGTTTCCCCAGAAGAGTGAAGGAGAGCAAGCCAGCCCATAGCTAGGCCTGAGGAGGTCTGCCTGGAGTCCAGAAAAGGGGAGGACACAGTTCATAGCCTCAGGCCTCTGGAGAATGGGCCTACGGCACCTGGTGTAGCCCCTTCCATAGAGCCAAGGCCTCGCTTCCGCATCACAGGTCCAGGAAAGGAATGGTGCAGATCGGGGATCTGACAGTGGAAAGAGTCCAGGGCTGGAGAGACCTCATCCAGACCCCCTTCAGGAGAACCTAGGAAATGAGGGCCTCCTTTGGGCATTCTCTGGGAGGAGCATCTAGCAGGGGAAGAGAACAAAAGGCACGGGGTGGTGGTTTCAGTCTTCCTTAACTTCAGTGGAGGAGGGAACGTGGCATTGAAGTAAAGACTTGATGTCCTCCAGCCTCCATGTTGTAGCGTGCCCACCTACAATTCCCTTTAGAACCCAAGAGAGACTTGGATGGGCTGAAAACGTGGGGGAACACATGCAGCGGCTTGGGGCTGCCCCGAAGCTGTGGATGGTTTTTGCTTCTAGTTCCCATCGTCCCTAAGGGTCTCTCAGCCCAGATGAGGCTGTAGGATCTTGAATTCAGGGTTTGGAACCTCACCTCCTGAGGGCTTCCCCCAACCCCTGTCTTAGGACAGGGTGCAGGAGCCACGGGCTGGTGCAGGGAGGACTTTGGTTGGGGAGAAAAAGGGAGCAGAGGAAGAGGATTCTGGGCTCTGGGCCACATTACCTGAAGGCATCGCGAAGTTTCTTTCCCGCTGGGTACGTCCGGTCCTTCTTCTCAAACTCATCATCAAAGAGGGTGAGGGAGTATGCTGCTCTGTCTACCACGTAGCGGGGCCTGGGCTGGTTCATGTCTGGGGGATTGACAAGCTTTGGGAGAAGCAGAGTTGGGGATGGTGAAGGGGCACCCCTCCCCAGTGCCAGCTTGGGCCTTCTCCCTCTGGTCCTCGCTACAGCAGTTTTATCCTGGTCTTCCCCGCCCCCATCTGGCTAGGTGCCTCCCTTCCCTCTTTCAAGTCTTTCCACCAGACTCACTTCTCCTGGTGACCTTCCTTCCCAGGTACTGATGATGCACATGCTCGCCCTGTCTGTTTTGCTTGGAGCCCAGCACACCATACTGTGACATCACCATCACCCCCGCTGAATGCCAGCGAGAAAGAGGTGGGAATGCCAGGTCTGGGACTCAGCACGTGGATCCTCCCCCCACGGGACCCTTGGAGCCCCTGCAAGCCACTCTCCCTCCCCAGACCTCATCTTCCCTGGCAGAAAGGCTCATACCATAGGAAGAAACACAAAACAGCCTCCCTTTAGGCAGGGGGATGGCTGAGGTGACCTCAGGAGAACCCTTCTTGAACAAGACGTCTAGGACTTCACCAACAGGTTTCCCCAGGGGACAATGGTGTGTTGGGGAATTCAAGATGGTCCGCTGGCAGCTGTCTCTCCCACGGCTTCCTGTACCTAAGCTTTCCCCCACCCTTCTGTAATGGTGTCTCTCCTCTTTTTGCGAAACCTTGCTGACATTCCAGGAGTTCAGTGGGGCGGGGTTAACAGCCAGGGCCCCTGAGGCCAGAGGAGCTCCTTCTGCCTCCTCCAACTACTGGTCCCCCTCCTGCCCCCTAGAGCTGGGAGAAACCTGTTTGGAGGACCTCAGAGGATGGGGCAGCCTTGGAGCGAGGGTTTATGTCTGGGAGGTGGGGAGTGTGGGATGGCCATAACCAGTTGGAAAAAGATTTGAGATGGGGTTGAAAATGAGTAACTAACTACACAGGGGTCTAGGGATACCCCCAACTTCCTAGGGGAGAACCTGGGAGAGTTGGGGAGGTTCTCAGTGGGGAGCAGACTGGGGAAGAGAGCAATAGAAAGAGCATTGACTAAAGATCTAGAAACCTGGCTTCCAGTCCTGGCTTTACCGGTGAGAAGGAATGGGTGACATGACCTCTCTAACCTCCTGATACCTCATCAGTAAAATGGGGAGAACACACCTACTTCACAGGGTTGTTGTGAGGATCAAATGAGGTAATGGACGAGAAAGTGTTCCATGACGCGCACCCAGCAAGGCAGATGCCTGAGTTGTTGTTATTGGTAAGATGGTGCTCCAATTGATGAAGTTTGGGCTGGTGCATTCTATTCATTTGGTGTCAGAACCCCAAGGTCCGCAGGGAATTTTAAGCAGGGGCTGGATGCTGGCACACCCCTACAGATGGTACCTGACTGGAAGGGAAGCTGGGACCAAACCTACCCACAGCGCCTGGGCCTAGCCCAGTGCCTGGCACTTAGTGTGTACTCAGTAAATGCTTGTGCAGTGAATCAACAAATGATGTTTTGGAGGAGACATGGGCAGAAATGAGCAAGGGCGACGGCACCGTGATGTCTCAGTGGGAGAAATAAGAGGCAGATTAGCATAAGGGAAAGAGCCCAATTTTTTAAAATCAGAATGACCCAGGTTCAAAGGTTTGGTTTCTTCCTCTGTAAATGGGGATAATAACAGTCCCTGAAGGTGGCTCTGAGGGTTAAAGGAGATCAGATGTGTGATGTGGCTGACCTTTCACAGGCACCCAATGAATGGTAGCGGCGATGATTACTATTTTCAAGATGGGAGGGTGCTTTCCTTCCTCGTAGGAGAGACTAGTCAGAGGCTTCCAGCCCTTCACCTCCTGTGAGGCAACGTGGCCTCATTCCTCTTCCCCACCCTCTCTAGGGTCTGGAAAGGTCTCCCTTTCCCTGTGGTTTGCCTGGTGGCCCCCTTGGGAGCAGACCATTTAGGCTTTACCTTAGAGAAAGGCTTGTGGTTTGGGGACTCTGTTCCCAGGCCACTGAAGAGGCCACCCACAATGGAATAACCAAAAGTTTCAAGGAGGGTTGAATTGGCAGAGGGGGGCCCCCTGGCAGAGGGGGTGATGGGAAACTACTCCCATGCCAACCAGCAGGGGGTGACCCCGAAGTCCCTTCCCAGGCTGCTTTCGAGGAGGGCTATCAGCTCTACTAGTGCATTTGAGAGCAGGCTAACACCTGGATCTGACTAACCCAGCTTCCCTTCCTGACTTCCCCATTTCCTCAGTGGTACCTTCCTCCCCATCATCCAGCCCTAACCCCACTGTAGCCCCTCAGCCTCCACACTGAGCTGTTCATCTAATCCTATAACTGTTTCCTCCCAGTGTCTTTTCTGTCCATTGCCTACCATGCCTCATCCTACCCTCACCCCAGTCTGCTAAAGTCTTATCACCTCACACCTGGGCTACTGCAATAGCTTTCTAAGGGATTTCCCCAGCCCCTCCAATCCAGCCTACACCCCCTGCTCAGAAACTTCAGCCTCCTTATTTCCTGTAGGATCAAGCCCAAACTTAGTATTTTCGCATTGTTGTCCTTTCGAAAAGTGTCTGGCCCTGTTTTGGTAGATTCGGGAGATTTGCCCCTGCGTCCTTCCACACCTCCCAGGCTGGACTGTTCAGCGGCCCCCAAAAAGGCTTCATTCAGTTCCGCCTGCTGGTCCTTGTCCACACTTTCCTCCTTACCTGACAGGCCCTGACTCATCTCTGCCTTTCTAGACCTGCCTGCCCTGAAGACTGGTTTAGGCTCTTCTTCCTTCTCTTTCCTCCTCCTCTTCTCCTTTTTTCCCTTCTCCTCTGGAGCCCCTCCTAACCGCCAGCCCTGAGGGGTCTCTCTCCTCTGACCTCCTTTAGCTGGGATTATCTGTACCTCTCCTGCCAGCAAACCAGTGTTGGTGCTGGCCTTTCCTGGCTGTCACTTCCAGGGAAGGGGGGCAGGAAAGAGGGTGCTGGTGGTGGATGCCCTTCAGAGAACAACAGGAGGATGACTCATGGCTGTTTCTGCCCCTCTGGGAGGCTTCCCTACAGATGGGTGACCAGACACCAGAAAAGTCCCCTCTTACAGGCTGACAGAGGAGAAAAATTCCCTTGCTTTACTGGAATACAATTTCTTCCCCTTTTCCCACGTACCCTACTCATTTCATCCCATGAAGAGGGTGTTGGAGGAGAGAAGGATCTGGGAGCTTTCACAACCCTGACTTTACACCTCACAGAGAATGCAAGAGAACCCAGCAACCTATCAGACTCTCCGAAAGTGTCATCTAGAGGGGAACTGGGGGACTGTGCTAGACAAAAGACAAAAACAAAACAAACAAAACCCAAACCAAATCAGCTGCTGTGGAGTCGATTCCAACTCTTGGTGACTCCGTGTGTGTCAGAGGAGAACTGAGCTCTATAGGGTTTACAGTGGGTGATATTTTCAGAAGCAGATTGCCAGACTTTTCTTCTGGAGCACTGTTGGATGGGTTCAAACTGCCAACCTTTTGGTTAGTGGTTGAGTGCAAACCATCCAGGGACCTTATGCTAGTCCAATCCTCTCATTTCACAGAGGAGTCTTGGAGAGAGGTCGGATGGGAATTTGAACTGAACCATTGACCCCAATTCCAGTGCTTCTGTAGGAAAGGTCTAGCCTTTCCAGGGACGATGCTGACCCCTGACACTTGGGGGTTGCCCCCTCAGTGGCACCCAGAATACCCCTTTCAAACTACCCCAATGGCCTTGCCACCTCGGCTGAGAAAACAGGGCTCCTGTCAAAGGCTCAGCCTCCTTTCCCTGCCTCCATTTTCCCAGGACAATGACAGTGTCTCAAATCTGCAGCCACAGCAGCTGCCACAGCTTCTGGTGAGGAGGTGCCCTCACCCTACTTCCTAATTCCAAGAAGAGGGGTTGCGGTGGGGTGGGGCTTAGAAGAGGAAGTTACTTCATCCCCAGCCAGTCCTGCAGGCTGTGGGGCTGGGGCAGGAAAGGGGATGGGAGAGGCGGGAAAGGGTGAGCCAGCGTGGCGGGAGGTCCTTGGTGAGTTAAGGGGCCTGTGGGACCCTGGAACCCAGAGGGGGCTTCTCAAGCACTACGTTTGGGGTGGGAAGGTGAAAGAGGGAGCAAGAAAAGGAGAGAACTCTGGGGGAACTTGACAACTTGATCTCTAGTTAAACAAACACACAGCCCTGCCCAGTGATGTCAGCATCGCTGAAAACAGTCAAGTGCTCTATTGCCATAGGTGTGTATCCGCGAGCCCTGCCTCCCGTCAAACAGTGTCAGCCCCTCACCCCTCCCCAGGCTCCTCCCACTGGAGCGGGGATAAAGAGCAGGTGCCATGTGACAATATTGAGGAACAAAAAGGTGACCCTACTGCCCTCCCCCACTGTAGAGGAAATCAGGGGTGGGACCTGAAGAGCTGGAGCGACTTTGAGGAGGGCTGTGGCTTCCAGGATGCAGCCGGGAGGGGAGGGGAGAGCAGAGGCTAGGAGAGATGGGGGCATGGACAATCCCAAAGGCTTGGCAGGGACGTGGGGTCCAGTCTAGGGCCAGAGGGTCTAGGGATCTTGCAGAGCTGAGGACTAGGGTGGGAGGGATGGAGCTGAGGGGAAATGTATCCCGTGCGAAGGGCACACGGTAGAGTAGGATTGCTGGACGTCTCATCAGCAGCCTAATTGCCCCAGAATGTGCCCATGCAAAAGAAAGCCCATTGCTACCTCCTCCCAATCATTTTCTGACTCCGGTCTGCAGTCATAGTCATCATGTGGGCGGAGATGGGTTTGAGCATGGTGCCTGAGCTAAGGGATGGAAAGGCTTGGAACAGTGCCTGGCCATGGAAAGCATGCAATAAATTCCACCTGTGTTATATATTGGAGTCCCTGGGTGGTAGAAACAGTTAACATGCTTGGCTAATAACTGCAAGGCTGGAAGTTTGAGTCCACCCAGAGGCACCTAGAAAGAAACACCTGGCAATCTACTTCACAAAATCAGCCATCAAAAACCCTGTGGAGCACAGTTCTACTCTGACACACCTGGGGATGCCATGAGTTGGAACTGATTTTTTGTTTTTCTTTTTTGCTTGTTGTATTATTATTAGTCTTACTCTGGAGGATTCTCTTCTTGTACTGTACCCCTTTTCCCATGTGCCCCATGCCTCCCCTGCCCCATGCTCTTGCTCCTCCAAAGTTTGCCAGGCCTGGTGAGAAGAGAAGCAGGAAATATTTCTTAGAGGACGGCAGGACATCCGAGGAGCAGGAAGGGGAGGACTCCACTGTTGGGTCTGGAGGTGAGCCTGTCATTGTGGCCAGCCTGACACCCTCCCCAGCCCTGCCCAGGGTGTGCATGTGTGTGTGTGTGTGTGGTGTGTGTGTGTGTGCACGTGCGTCTGGGGTTTCTTTGACGCACATGCGCCAGGCACTGGAGCAGCCCTGGCTTGGCAACCCCTCCGGAGCCCTTATCACTGGTCCCTACCAGGTGAAATGCTGTGTTCTGGGAGAGGAAAGGTCACTTTGAGGTTTCCCCTTTGCCCTAGCTACTGGAGGCTGCCTCCCCACTTCATCCAAGGTGGGAGGCACGGGGAAAGGGCAGCCTCTGGGCAGCCCAGGTGTGGGGTGGGGATGGGATTGGAGGGCTGGGCTCTCAGCTTGTGTCCCTGGCAGGATGAGGGAGAATGTAGGGGCCTGTGAGCCTGCAAGGCATTCTATAAACACTCCTTTCTTCCTATTGTCCCATTAGGACAAATAGGGGCAAATCTCTGGCCCCCTCCTCACCCCAGACTCATTTCCTCATCAGTAATATGGGGCAGGGGAGGCTGAGATGTCCCTAAGGTGTCTTCCTGCTCTCTGGCTGTTGGAAGGACTGGTATTCCCTCTAAGGGAGAGATTCACTGCTAAATCCGTTGCCATTGAGTAGATTCTGACTCATAGCGACCTGATAGGTCAGTGTAGAGCTGCCTCATAGGGCTTTTAAGGCTGTAATCTTTATGGAAGCAGACTGCCACATCTTTCTCTCAAGGGGCGGCTGGCGAGTTCGAAGTGCCAATCTTTCGGATAGCAGCTGAGTGCTTCAACCACTCCACCATCAGGGCTCCTTGATTCACTGCTACCCTCCCCCAAATCGAGACTTATCTTCAAGCCCACTCTTCTTCTCTCTCTCTGTTTTCCTCGCTGGGGACAGGCGGATGGGTATGGGGCTGAGGAAGTAAGCTCTAGCAAAAGGGATCGAAGCTAGACTTTGAAAAGCACTTTCCAAGGGGAGAACTGAAACAGACACTTAAGGTTAGATGCCCAGAAGTCTTTAAGGAGACGAGGCTGGTCTTACTTGGAAGCAGGGGAATGAGTAAGGAGACCAGTGAAGGGTCGGGATGCTCTGGTCCAGTGAATCCAGGTCAAAGCACAGAGAGGCAGTGGGGGAAGACTAGCACTCCTTGAGGAGGTGGTCATGCAGCTGCCATCTTCCAAGTAATGATGGTCCCACTCTCTGCAGCTCAGTTGTCCCCATTCCCTCAGGAAGCTCTGTAGTGATCAGTCTCAGGTTTTTGGTACAGTTCAACAAACTCATTAAATACCTATCCCATGCCAATCACTGGAAGAATCTGGACATAAGGAGATAAAAAACACTCCCTCTCTGCCCCTAGGATTTCATACAAATGAGCCTCAGAGCAGTTGGCCAGACTCTGGTGGTGGAGGTGGTGAGTACGCTGATCTCCCTGTCACCCAGGAAGGGTCTTGCCAGATTTCTGAACACCAAGGCCAAGGGGGACATTGGAGAGGATTATGGGACCCTGGGAAAGGGCTTGTTTATGCGAGTGAAGCCGTTCAGAGAGACAGCCCTCTCTGGGTCTACCCTACTTGAGTAGTTGTGCTGCTCTGAAAGATACCTGCTCTTAAGGCTGGTCTTTCTCCAAGTGCATAGAGCCCATGGGGCCAAATATCAGTGAGGCATTTACTCTAGAAAAAAGGATGGAAGAAATGTTTGCCCTAGCTGGGATGCTGTGGGCTGGCTTTGAGGGATGGGGCAGTATCTGAGGGCAGCTTGGGGCTCCTCAGAGCTACAGGATGAGGGTTTAGGAGGCCGAGAGCTAACGAGGTTGGCTCATCATCCATTGTCCTGGCCCAAACCCTCCTGTGTTGAAGCATTCGTCTGGTAGTCTGGTCCCCTGGGTTCTGCTCCTGACCCTGACAGAGAGCTGATCCTCTGCTTGCCCTTTCCACTCCTGGGTCTCCCCTGGTTTCATTTCTTCCAACTTCTAAGATTAGTGGGACAAATGCGGTTCCATGCCCCCAGCTGGTGGAGAAGCGAATGAGTGAAGGAGCATGTCTGGGGGCAGAGAGAGATGGAGACAGCTCTGCAGAGTAGGCTGGTGAGCCAAGCATTGACAGCCTTTGCTTCCAAGACTTGAATGGAAAGGGGAGAGATATAGCCAGCAGCTTCAAAGGCTGGTGCCCTGAGGAAGCCTCAACGCTTTTTCTCTTTTAAAGGAGCTGGCTGTTTTGCCTCACCCTGGTTTTGGGGTCCGGGGGACTCTCCTCCACCAGAGCCTCTGTCTGATACGCTCCTTCAGCCTCCTGCCTTGCAGCAGAGATCCGTATTGGAAGTGGGGACCCAGCAGGCTGATTCAGAGGTGAAGGGCTGAGGGGCTGCTCTCAGACGCAGAGGCCAGAGCGTTCTCTTCACTGTGTGTGGGTTGGCGAACAGCCCACCACCTGACCAGCTGGCTCCTGTCATCCCTCCGCCCAGCACCCTGGAGCCCACCCTCTTCAAGGGGTGACCCCCAGCCCAGTGGGGTGGGCAGGGTGGGGCTTACCGGTGGGTGAGCAGAGCCTGGCTGGGCAGGGCTGCAGGTGTGTCTGGGGAGCGGGCAGCGCAAAGGTGTTCCAGAGGTGTGCGAAAGGGCTCTGCTCAAATAATCCAGGGGAGGCGTTTATAAATAACTTTACCTCAGGGCCACGGGGTGAGCCCCGGCTTCTGATTGGCTCAGAGGGGAAGTGGTTTTGAACACTACACCATAGCTAAGCCTCAGGAGATAGGAAAAGGAGATAAGGAAAAAAAGGTCCCAAATGAACAGCCCTTTTTTTGTTTTACCTGGGGAGCAGGGCTGTTTGATGGGAGCTTGGCACTTCCTAAATCCACCCCGAAGACAATAGATCACATTCAGCGGGGCCCCTGCCCCACAGGCTCCCCCAAGGCGGCCAGCTGAAGCAGAGGAAGGGGACAAGGCAGACTCCTTTCTAAGTTGGCCGTCCTGCTGCTTATGGGGCTGGGGGTCAGGCCAAATAGCCTCTTGGACAATGGGACCCATTGAGACCACCCGAGGGGTAGGGTCCTGGAGCTGCTTGCTTTGAAGTTTGGAGGGGTGGGGACAGTGGGTCTCTGAGCACCCTGAGGAAAGGGTGAGTTGTGACTGGGAAGCCCTGAGAGCCCTTGGGAGATCTGGGGCTGCACTGGGGACTTGATTCTTGGTTCTGTCCCCGACCTTAAGTGACTTGTAAGCTCTGTGCCTTGTTCTACCCATCAGTGCAATGGGAGTATTCCCTGCCCTCCTAACCTCCAGGTAGGATGCATAGGGAACATGGGGTTTTGGACCTGGTCAAGGTACTTAAGAAACTGGATTTACAACAATTCTATGTAAGCCGACTTCAAGGCTAGCAAAGCTCTGATTCACCGGCCTCCACCACTTCCAGGGTGAATGTCCTCCTGTGTCAGGAATACCTACATGCTGGGTTGTGGCACTGCTCAAGGTGCTGCTTGCCTTCTGGGTTAGGGCTGCCATTCCATGTCCAACAAACACTTTGGAAGAGCCTCAGAAAGCAGTTCTGGGGACCAATGTGGGGGGAGTTTCTTGACATATCTCTTGGGAGGGAATTTCCCCCCATGCCAGGCACACCTTCCTTTTCTTCTAGGGCAGTGCTGCCCCTGTCTTGAACTGTTCCGCCACCTTTCCAGAAGAAAACAGGGACTTTGGAGTGGGTGAAAGTTGAAATTGGCACAGGAGGCTTTAGTAAGTCACTCCTGGAAGTCAAGTTAAAAGTCCCTCTGGAAGGTGAAATGAGCTAGCTTCAGGGCATAATAATGCTGTGTTGTTAGCTGTCATGGAGTCACTCTTGACTCATGGTTATCCCGTGCAGAGCAAAACAAAATGCTGCATGGTCCTTGATTGCACATCAGACTGTTGTGATCCAGGGTTTCTGTTGGCTGATTTTCTAAAGTAGATTGCCAGGCCTTTCTTCCTAGGCCATCTTAGTCTGGAAGCTCTGCTGAAACTTGTTCAGCATCATAGTAACAAGCAAGCCTCTACCAACAGTCTGGTGGGGGCTGCACATGAGGTGCCCTGGGTGGGAACTGAACTGAGTTATCCTGTGTGGAAGCAAAGAATCCTATCGCTGACCACCAGGTCGTAGTAGTGACTTAATAAATATCTGTTGAATGAATGGAATAATGAATTATCTTCAAGCCTAACCCGAGGGATAATATGTAGATACTTTGCTTGTGGGGACTAGGAAAACACCTGAATTCAGTCAGAGTTGTCAGGGTGTAGCTGGGGTCACAGCCTTGCCTGCTGAACATAAAAAGAGGTCTTAAATCACTTACTGATGAAGATCAAAGACTACAGCCTTCAGTATGGATTACATCTCAACATAAAGAAAACAAAAATCTTCACAACTGGACCAATAAGCACCATCAAGATAAATGAAGAAAATACTGGAGTTGTCGAGGATTTCATTTTACTTGGATCCACAATCAACAGTCAAGAAATCAAACGGTGCATTACATTGGGCAAATCTGCTGCAAAAAATGCCTTTAAAGTGTTTAAAAGCCAAGGTATCACTTTGAGAACTAAGGTGCGCCTGACCCAAGCCATGATATTTTTAATCTCCTTGTACGCATCCAAAAGCTGGACAATGAATAAGGAAGGCCGAAAAAGAATTGATGCTTTTTGAATTATGGTGTTGGTCAAGAATATTGAATATACCATGGACTGCCAGAAGGATGAACAAATCTGTCTTGGAAAAGGTACAACTAGAATGGTTCTTAGAAGTGAGGATGGCGAGACTTTGTCTCATGTATTTTGGACATGTTATCCGGAGGGACCAGTCCCTGGAGAAGGATATCATACTTAGTAGAGGGTCAGCAAAAAAGAGGAAGGCCTTTGAGGAGATGGATTGACACAGTGGCTACAATGACGGTTTTAAGCATAGCAATGATTGTGAGAATGGCGCAGGACTGGGCAATGTTTTGTTCTGTTGTATGTAACGTGGCTATGAGTTGGAACCCACTGGACAGCACCTAACAGCAACAACAAGCTGGGGGCTTGAATATAACTGAAGAAACCCAGGCCGCAGTGACACATGCCTGGCTGCCACTTGGCTGACTGGAAGCTGCGTGCTTGGATGCTTTCCCCAGAGCTCTTCCTCAGGCTTCCTCTGCTTCACCATCTTAACACTGCAACATACGGTAATTATGTCCAGTAGTCAATCTGTCTGTCTTTCAAGACTGTGAGCTCCATAAGGAGGGCAGGGCAGTGTCGGTCTTGTTCACTTTTGTATCCCTAGAACCTAGCCCAGTGCCTGGCATTTGGTAGGAGCTCAATATAGATTTGTGGAATGGATGAAAAACTCTATGAATGGAGCCTTTAAACAAATCAGAGCCAGAGGGCAATCATTTGTCCATGTGTCTCCAGCACTGTCCAGTGGTGTGGGTAGCCTGACCTGTTCTAAACCTAGGCCAGGCAATTCCTAAAAAGCAAATGATTCATCAGGCTTTCCCTGTAGACTGGTGACGGTGGCCTTCAAGATGGAACACTACATCCCCTTGCTGGGATCCAAGCCCACCAGAGAATCTTCTGGTTGTAAATTGGTTCCTTCAAGGCAGGGAATGTGCTGCCCAGCTGACTAGAACACTCATGATTGCCTGAAGTTTCATTCCTCATTTTTAAGTGATCCATGGACATTTTGGTCTATCCACTGATGTAGTGTGAGCTTTGTTAGTGTGAGTCAGTCTCCCCTGAACCTGAACAACTTGGTTTGCAGAGGGCTTTTACATAGGTTGTTGTTGTTGTTGTTAGGTGCCGTTGAATGGGTTCCGACTCATAGCAACCTTATATACAACAGAATGAAACACTGCCTGGTTCTGAGCCATCCTCGCAATCATTGCTGTGCTTAAGACCAGTGTTGCAGCCACTGTGTCAATCCATGTCATTCAGGGTCTTCCTCTTTTTTGCTGACCCTCTACTTTACCAAGCATGATGTCCTTCTCCAGGGACTGATCTCCTGATAACAAGTCCAAAGTACCTAAGATGAAGTCTCACCATCCTCGCTTCTAAGAAGCATTCTGGCTGTACTTCTTCCAAGACTTGTTCATTCTCCTGGCATTCCACGGTGTATCTAATATTCTTTGCCAATGCCATAATTCAAAAGCATCAATTCTTCTTTGGTCTTCCGTATTCATTGTCCAGCTTTCAAATGTGTATGAGACAATTGAAAATACCATGGCTTGGGTCAGTCGCACCTTAGTCCTCAAAGTGACATCTTTGTTTTTTTTTTTTAGTTAATTTTTATTGTGCTTTAAGTGAAAGTTTACAAATCAAGCCAGTCTCTCATACAAAAATTTATACACACCTTGCTAATACACTCCTAATTGCTCTCCCCCTAATTAGATAGCACACTCCTTCCCTCTACTGTCTCTGCTCATGTCCATTCAGGCAGCTTCTGGCCCCCTCTGCCCTTTCATCGCCCCTCCAGACAGGAGATGCCAACACAGTCTCATGTGTCTACTTGCTACAAGAAGCCCATTCTTCACCAGTCACATATTCCATCCCATATTCCAGTCCAATCCCTGTCTGAAGAGTTGGCCCTGGGAATGGTTCCTGTCTTGGGCTAACAGGAGGTTTGGGGACCATGACCTCCGGGGTCCTTCTAGTCCCAGTCTGACCATTAAGTCTGGTCTTTTTATGAGAATTTGGGGTCTGCATCCTACTGCTCCCTCAGGGGTTTTCTGTTGTGTTGCCTGTCAGAGCAGTCATCAGTTGTGGCCGGGCACCATCTAGTTCTTCTGATCCTTTCTGCCTCTTAGGCTCATAGTTAACCTTGTATCTTTGACGTTCTGCAGTCTTCCTTGCTCCAGGTGGGTTGAGACCAATTGATGCATCTTAGATGTCCGCTTGCTAGCGTTTAAGACCCCAGACACCACTCTCTGAAGTGAGATGCAGGATGTTTTCTTAATAGATTTTATTACGCCAATTGACTTAAATGTCCCCTGAAGCCATGGTCCCCAAACCCCTGCCCCTGCTTCTCTGGCCTTCAAAGTGTTCAGTTTATTCAGGAAACTTCTTTGCTTTTGGTTTAATCCACTTGTGTTGGCCTCTCCTGTATTGTGTGTTGTCTTTCCCTTCACCGAAAATAAAACTCATCTACTGTCTAATTAGTGAAAACTCCTCTCCCTTCCTCCCTCCCTCCCGCCTCTCGTAACCATCAAAGAATATTTTCTTCTCTGTTTAAACTATTTCTCTGGTTCTTATAATAGTGGTCTTATACAATATTTGTCCTTTTGCAACTGATTAATTTCACTCCGCAAAAGGTCTTCTAGATTTCTCCATGTTATGAAATGTTTCATGGATTCATCATTGTTCTTTATTGCTGCATAGTATTCTATTGTGTGAATATACCATAATTTATTTATCCCTTCATCCATTGGTGGGCACCTTTGTTGTTTCCAACTTTTTGCTATTGTAAACAGTGCTGCAATGAACATGGGTGTGCATATATCTGTTTGTGTAAAAGCTCTATAACCTGGAGAAATTAGAGCCTTTACACGAACATCTTTGCTTTTGTGGTCTTTTGCAGCAGGTTTGTCCAAATCATTTGATTTCTCAACTGCTGCTTCCATGGGCGTTGATTGTGGGCCCAAGTAAAATGAAATCCTTGGCAACTTCAATATTTTTTTTGTTTATCATGATGTTACTTATAGGTTCAGTTGTGAGAATTTTTGTTTTCTTTATGTCGAGGTGTGTGGCCATTAAGGTTGTGTGTCAGCTTGGCTGGGCCATGATTCTCGGTATTTTTGTGGTTATGATGTAGTTTGACAGTCGTATAATGATGTAATCACTTCCATTATGAGATCTGACATAACGCACAACGCGATCACCCCCATGATGGGATCTGCTGTGAGTAGCCAATCAGATGAAAAAGAGTTTCCTTGGGGGTGTGGCCTGTATCCAATATGGGTGAACTTTCTGGGAAGGCTCATGGGCTTTTGTGTGCCCTGGATCCTGAAGATGGCTCCTGTTCATCTGGCCTCAGGTTCTTGGGACTTGAGCTAGCATCTTACCTGCCATCTTGTCTGCTGATCTTGGAATTTGTCAACTTCTGCAACTTGTGACCCAGAGGCCTGATGTCTTACTTGCTGATCTTGGGTTTGCTAGCCCCTGCAGCTACATGAGTCAGGATAAGCCTACAGCCTGACCCATGGACTTGGGATTTTCCAGCCTCTGTAACAAAAAAAGAAAAAAAAAATTTTTTTTTTTTTAACTGTGTGAGCCATCTCCTTGACATAAATCTCTTTCTCTGTATGTATTTATATGGCCTACTGGTTTTGCTTCTCTACAGAACCCAGCCTAAGACAAGGTGTAATCCAGACTGAAGGTTGTAGTCTTTGAGCTTCATCAGTAAGTGCTTCAAGTCCTCTTCGCTTCCAGCAAGCAGTGTTGTATCATCTGCATATTGCGGGTTGTTACGGGGCCTTCCTCCAATCCTGTTGCTGTGTTCTCCTTCGTATGGTCCATCTACTTGGGTTATTTGCTTAGCATACAGACTGAATAAGTGTGAAGAGTTACAACCCTGATGCACACCTTTACTGATTTTAAATTATGCAGCATCCTCTTGTCCTGTTTGAATTTATGCACCAACCACTAGGGTCAAAGATGAAGAAATTGAAGATTTTTGCCAACTTCTGCAGTCTGAAATTGTTCAAACAGGCAATCAAGATGCATTGATAATTATTGGTGATTGGAATGCAAGAAGTTGGAAACGAAGAAGGATTGGTAATTGGAAAATATGTCCTTGGTGATAGAAATGATGCTGGAGATTACATGACAGAATTTTGCAAGACCAATGACTTATTCTTTGCAGATACCTTTTTTCAACAACATAAATGGCAACTATACACAGGAACCTCACTGGATGGAATACACAGGAATCACATCTACTACATCTGTGGAAACAGAGGATGGAGAAGGTTAACATCATCAGTCAGAACAAGGTCAGGGCCAACTGCAGAACAGGCTATCAATCACTCATATGTGAGTTCAAGTTGAAGCTGAAGAAAATTAAAACAAGTTCACACAAGCCAAAGTATGTGAGTATATCCCACCTGAATTTAGAGACCATCTCAAGAATAGATTTGATGCATGGAATACTAATGACCGAAGACCAGATGAGTCATGCGATGATATCAAGGACCTCATACACAAAGAAAGCAAAAGGTCATTAAGAAGACAGAAAAGGAAGAAAAGACCAAACTGGATGTCAGAAGAGACTTTGAAACTAGCTCTTGCTGATACAGTAGCTAAAGCAAAAGGAAGAAATGATGAAGTAAAAGAACTGAACAGAAGATTTTAAAGTGCTGCTCAAGAAGACAAAGTATTATAATGAAATGTGCAAAGACCTGGAGTTAGAAAACCAAAAGGGGAGAACATGCATGGCATTTCTTAAGCTGAAAAAAGTGAAGAAAAATTTCAAGTCTCGAGTTGCAATATTGAAAGATTCTATGGGCAAAATACTGAACTATTCAGGAAGCATCAAAAGAAGGTGGAGGGAACACACAGTTATTATACCAAAAAGAATTGGTCGATGTTCAACCATTTCAGGACATAGCATATGATCAAGAGCTGATGGTATTGAAGGAAGAAGTCCAAATTGCACTGAAGGCACTAGTGAAAAACAAGGCTTCAGGAATTGATGGAATACCAGTTGAGATGTTTCAACAAACGAATATAATGCTAGAGGCGCTCACTTGTCTATGCCGAGAAATTTGGAGGACAACTACCTGGCCAACAGACTGGAAGAGATCAATATTTATGACCAGTCCAAAGAAAGGTGACCCAACAGAATACGGAATTATTGAACAATATCATTAATATCACACAAAAGTAAATTTTTGCTAAAGATCATTCAAAAGCAGTTGCAGCAGTACATCGACAGGCAACTGCCAGAAATTGAAGCTAAGTTCAGAAGATGACATGGAACGAGGGATATCACTGTTGATGTCAGATGGATCTTGGCTAAGAGCAGAGAATACTAGAAAGATATTTACCTGTGTTTTATTGACTATGCAAAGGTATTCGACTGTATGGATCATAATAAATTATGGATAATATTTTGAAGAATGGGAATTCCAGAAGAGTTAATTGTGCTCGTGGGGAACATGTACGTAGACCAAGAGGCAGTCATGCACACAGGTTATCTGGTTTAATTTGCATAATAACCATGTGAAGTAGGCATTGCTACCCTCCTTTTTCAAATGGGGAAACTGGGGCTGACTGAAGCGAAATAACTTGTCCAGGGTCACATAGATCTGGATGGCAGAGACGGGAATCTAACTCAGATGTTAAGGCTTCAAACCCAATGCATTATATCACTTTAGTCTTTGAACCTGTAAAGCAAAGGTTGAGATCCTACACAAGATTTCACATTTTAGACATTTTCAACCTCCCTTTAAGGTGTATCTCTGAAGGTAACTGGGGTGAAGAAGGCTGGGTCTCCAAAACACTTTCTGTTGTTGAGAAACAAAGAGAAAAAGAGACAGAGACTAAGGCTTAGAAACATAGAGACGAGCAAAAGATTCATTGAGATCCAAAGCAGCTTAGTCATGAGTTTAGTTGAATCCTTGCTTGCGATCAAAGCAAGTAAGCATCAACCCTGTACCGCTCTTTGGAGAGACATAGATTCTTCATTGGTAGCAAACTACTTCCCCGTGACTCCTAGGGTTGAAAGCTGTATTGATTGATTGATTGATTCATCCAAATACAAACCCTTACTGAGTGCCGGAATCCCGTCTTGGGGATCCTGAGATAAATAAGACACAATCCTTGCCCTGAAAAGATTTCACAGTATTATGGATTGAATCATGTCCCCCCCCCCCCAAATATATGCTGAAGTCCTGACCCCCAGTACCTGTGAGCATGACTTTGTTTGGGAATAGGGTCTCTGAAGATGTTATCAGTTAGGTTAACATGGAGAAGGTTCCTGGGTGGAGCAAGTGGTATGGACTTGGCTGGTAACTGAGAGGTTGGCGGTTTGAACCCACCTAGCCACACCACAAAAGAAAAGGCTTGATGATCTGCTTCCATGAAGACTATAGCCAAGAAAACCCTATAGAGCAATTCTACTCTGTAACACAGAGGGTCTTCATGAGATGGAATTAGCCCAATGGCACAAGACAACAACAGGTTAACAGAGATCATACTGGAGTAGAGTGAGTCCTAAGTCAATTCAACTGATGCCCTTTTAAAAGAGAACACACACAGGGACAACGACACAGAAAGGATGCTGTGTGATGCTGCAGCTGCAAACCAAGGAGTGCATGGCGCTATCAGAAGCTAGAAGAGAGGCACGGACCAGATTTTCTGTCTAAGCTTTAGATGGAATCAACATGGCTGACACCCTGATCTCAGACTCCTAGCCTCTAGAACTTTGAGACAATAAATCCCAGTTCTTATAGGCTTCCAGGTTGTGGTATGCTGTTATGGCAGCCCTAGGCAGCCAATCCACACATTCTGGTGGGGAGGGCAGGAGAGTGAAGATACCACTGTAATATGGAAACGTGGAGTGCCCTGGGGGAGCAAAGGAGAGGTACCTAGCTCAGCCCTTAGGGGAGTGGAGGGAGTTCAGGGAAGACTTCCCACGGGGGGTTTAGGAGGGGCTGCCACAACCTGGAGACCTGAGCATAAACCCCAAGGTAATCACTCCCAGGAGGAAGCAGGATGGGGGCTGCTCATGGAAGGGGTTTTCAGCTTGTTCCTAAGCCCTCTCTGACTTCTGAATCCACTGCAGGATCTCTGCCTTAAAGCTTATCCCCATGTTCCCCTCTGATCCAGAGCTTGATCATTCTTCCTGACTCCATTCTTCAGCACGTCACACCATACCACATACACGCGCACAACACACACATGCACACTCTCACTCACTCACACCAAACAGGCTTTGGGGATTTACTGAGTTATGTAGATAAAGCCAAAGTATTTACAAAGTACCCTCCTGACGTAGCTTACCTTCCTGTTAGTTCAACTAAGTAACAGCTATTTGCAGATGGGCACACTAAGACTACACCCCCCCCAAAAAGGAGACTAATTCTGCCACCTCTGCCCATCCTTGGGCCTTCTGGCCTTATCTGTACCTGCTGGCTTCTTGTGCCTGTGTCCTGTGCAGACATGTGCCAAGGGTGTGGATGGAGTCATGTCTAGGGCAGAGCAGCCCAGTGACTTAAGCAAACACCTCAAGGGTGAAGACAGAGAAGTCTTCACCTCCCTGCCCTGAGACAGCAGGATCTGACCTGGCTCTGCAGTTGCCAGTTTCAAAGTGCATGGGAACTGGAGGGCTGCAGAGATACCGGAGCAGAGCCTTGTTCTCATCCGTCTCCCCAGGGAAACCCAGGGCTTCAAGGTCCTGGCTGTGAGATTCTACTGCCGATCAGGAGACAGGGAGGCAAGGTGAACAGGGTGAAGCCAACCTGTGTTTGATCTTTCAACACAGGGAACTTGTGTTGCTACCAGCACTGTGCTGGGCACTAGGGATCCAGACTAGATGGGAACCAGACCTGAGAGGAAGGCTCAGAAAGGAACAGGCAGAGAGAGCTTTTCTGACGCACAGTGGCAGAGCTCCAAACCAAAAAACCAAACTCACTGCCGTTGAGTCAAATCTGCTCAGGGACGGTATATTGGAAGGGATCTTCGGGCGGAATCTGGATGGGGCTAGCCTGGAGAGAGTCAGATCATAGTTGGCCAGATCCCTAAGCATCTGACACCAGGGGAAAGGGAAGGTCAGAGAACCATAGCATGGGGAGAGGGGGAAGGGGCCGTGGGGCTCATCTGGTTCACCTCCCTCCTTTGACAGATGGAAAACCTGAGGCCCCAAAGAGGGGGAGCGACCTGCCCAAGGTCACCCCCAGAGGCCATGGCAGAGCTGAGGAGACACCTCAGTCAGTGCTGTCCCCAGGACCCCAACCTGCCCCTTCATTTGGCCCTGGAGCATGAATGAGGCTCTCCTTCCACCAAGGGGGCAGGAGGTCACTTGGGGACCTCCTCACTCCCATTCTCAGCATCACTCAGAATTGCCCCAGAGGAGCGATGCTCTCCAGGGGTGGGCAAGTGCCACTCAGAGGGGCTGCTCTGCTCGGCTGAGTTCTGGCCAGTTCGTTGAGAGAGAGGCTGGGGAAGCAGTTCTGCAGTGTTAGGCCTGGAAGCCACAGGACGTCGCTCACAGGTGGGGTAGTCCTGTGGCCTTCAGAAAGAGGAAAGGATTCTGCTCAGAACCAGAAATTGGTGGAATGGGTGAGGGTGTTGGAGGCAGTTCACACCGCCCTGGGAATGTGGAGAATGGGGTTGGAGGTGGGGAGGGAGTGAGTTCCAGGCTGTTAATGTTGACTCATGGGCCTCCTGGCTGTAATTCTGACTTTGGAGGCTTAAACCAAGTACATATTAACCTGAGTAGAGGGGCTGCTGCCTCCAAGGGCAGGGTGTAGGTGGCCTAGACCCCCAATTCAGGGAGAAATGGGATATCTGGAGAAGCCTGGAGTTGATAAACCTTTCTAGGAGCTCACCCTCTCTCCAGGGTCTAGCTTGGGCAGCAAGAGGATTAGGTCAGAAGGTGTTATTTACTGGCCCTGGGAAAGCCATCAGCAAAAGGATGCCTTCTCGTCTCCCCTTTTCTCTTCCACAACTCCAGGAAACCGTCCAACACTGCCAGTTCCTATCACCTACCACCCAGTCCAATCCACCCAACTCTTCCTCTTCCATTTCCCTCAAGCACACAGACCTCTCTTCTCCGAGTACTGACAGCTACAATACCTGAACCCCATTATGGGCCGCAGGTGAGGTGTTAGTTTTGTCTCCTCAAGGGCTCCTTGAGTTAAGGGACTGAGTCACATACACTTTAGAGGTGTCAGGATATAATGGAAAGGTCAAAATCAGGATATAGTCGGAACAAAAAAGACCTGAGGTTCAAATCCTGAGTCTGGGGTTTGCTGGTCTGATGACCCCTGGCTAAGTATTTACTTCTTTGAGGCTCAGTTTGTTCGTCTGTAGAAGGGGACACATTCTTGTAAGGTGAGTTCTTTTCCATCAGGCACAAGCACAGGCCCCATGATGACCATGTACTGCATGACTATCTGCTCACCTCTATCATTGATCCAATACCCTGCTCCATTCAGCCCTTCAGCCCCACCCCAGCCACGTGGTGCCTGCTCACCCTGAACAATGAATGACCCTTGCTCTTGGGTTCCAGGGAGTGTCATCCCCCCACCCCAGCTGGTCTTTCCCTCACAGTGTCCCAGGGAGGCAGCCAAGCAGCAGAAGGGGTTCCAGGAGGCTCTTCTCCCAAGTTGAGCAGAAATGTCATGGCATTGCCTGGACTTGAGCCCTGGAACTCTAATCCCCTCTGCCAGCTTTGCTTCTGGGAGGTGCCAGGTGGAGACGGTGTGAGTGTGTGTGTGGGGTGTGGGTACTAAAGAAGAGCAAAACTGCTTGTCCAAAAAGAAGGGAGGAGGTGGGCTCTTTGCCTTTGGCTATTTGCCCTGTCTTATCCAGCCTAGCCCTGGGTGCAGCTGGATGGCTGGTGGGTCAGGCTGGCAGCCTCACCTTCCCCTCATCTCCGGAGCCCTCCTGCCTGAGGGTTAAATCACACCGTTTAGGCTGGAGCCTGGGCTGGCCCCCACGAGGCATGGGCAGCCTTTTCAAGGCCAGACTCTTGCTGGTGGGCCACCTTCATTCATGCAGGAGAGGAGGGAGGGTGGAGGGGTGTCTACCCCAGGCTTTTCCCCATGTCTGTGTCTGGGGGACATGTCCAGAAATTTATCTGCCCTCCTCCCCAAAGGAAACCTCCTGTTGCCGTAATTGTTTTTAGCCTTTCAAGGTGAGTGTACTTAGCACCCTGATTCCTTCTCCTCCCTCCTCCCAGCACCCTGCCCCAGAGCCACTTACAAGGGCTAAGGCAGGTGGGGGCATGACTGGGGTAGGTTTTCAGCCCTAGAGAAGAGTCATGCGCCCCTATGGGCAGAGGACTGGGACCAAGCCAGGGCTTTAGCCTGGGCCACACCCACAGTTCCTCAGCTGCTCAGCCCTCCCAGCCTGGACCCCATCCTCCCCAGGGAGTAGGGGGATGTGAGAGGTGTGTGGAGTGCCTTGAGTAAAGTGGTCTCGGCGTGAGGGTACAGAAGGGCACCGGGGATGGGCCATTCCTGTGCGCCTCCCAGTGCACAGGCAGGCCTTGAATCTGGCCCACAGAGGCTGGCTGAGGGCTCTGGGGCACAAGCTCAAGGGCGCACATGTCCTAAGCCCCAGGCCCCTGGGTGGGGGTGGGGACAGAGCACTGGGAACAGGCTGCACTAGCGGATTTGAAGGTGTCCTTGGGGATGCCTCGCTTGGTCGGTCGGATGGGGCTAGTTCTTGTCAGCTCTCCAAGGGCTGTGCTCTGGCCTGGGCTGCTCACAGAAGCTGCATTGTTCCCCAGGAGCCTCTTAAGCATTTTAGCTTGTCTTGTCCTCCAGGTACATTTGTTGGCTGTGGTTCCCACTGAAGGCATCTTCAGGGGGCAGGCAGGATGCCAGGCTTGCGGGCAGGACCTGGAGCGCTCCACCAAGCAGAAAGCTCAGAAGCAGTAAGGACTCGGCAACTTGAAATGGGACCATCCTTGGCTGTTGGCCAAAGACAGCAACCAGTCCACCTGAGAAGCCCTGCCATTACTACTGGTCCCAGCCAGGAGGCTGAGGGCACGTACTCTGCAACCAGAGCATCCTGGGATTGAACCTGGGTTCCCCCAGCAAAAAGCTATGTGATTATGGGTAAGCTACTGAACTTCTTTGAGCTCCTAGTTACCGTGCCTGCAAAATGTGGGTAATAAAAGGGATGTTGACAGAATAAACAAGGTAATGCCTGAAAAGCACTGAGCTCAGGGTCTGCCTCTTCCATGACTCAAGACGGCCCACCCCAGCAACACTGTCCTTTCTCTTATGCCCTCTCCTCATCTGGCTTGGAATGTTCTTCCTTTCCTTCTCAGTTTTCCGAATCCTTCAGCTCAAGCCACACCTCCTCCATGCAGCCTGCCCCGCTTGCTGTGTTTATCCTCATACCCCTGTAGTACTTGCCGGTGGTCGTTGCCACTGGACACTTGACCATGTGCCACCAGGGATTTCATGCTAATGGTTTACAAGAGGTTACAATCCTGGAGCATGGGACTTGAGTACTTTGCTTCTTTGGTGTCCTTCATGGACCAAATCACGCTAAGCATAGTAATGTGGATGCTTACCTTCTGAGTCAACACGTCCATCCTGAGTCTTGTCCACGGAAATGAGAAGAACCATGTTTTGGTCTCAGCCGTGCTCTGTGGTGACCCAATCGTTCCAAAGAGATGCTTCAGTTGCAGTCACACTGCACCAGCTGGCGAGGTCATATTATTGTGACATCCCCATATTTTGCCAGCTGGTGCCCCCTCCCTCTCACTTAGAGCCTTGAGTCCCCTTTCTGGCTGTAGTCTTCTGTGGTTAGCCTTGGGAGTCTCTGGGTGTCTCTTGGTATTGACTTTAGGCAAGCCGCTTAACCAACCCAGAACTCAGTTTCTTCCGTTGTTGGGAAGGATATCTCTGTCATTCCCAGACCAAATGGAGGCTTTGCTGTTGTTCCCACACACCCTGTTCCCATTCCAATTCTTGCCCTTATTCCAAGACTGCAAGACTGTGGGCCTAGACTTGTAGGGGATATTGAGGTCTGGGGAGGAACATCTTGGGGCTGCTGCTCCCAGAAGGGCCCGCTTGGGGTGAACCATACTAGGCTGTCCTCCAGGGAAGAGTCATTGGAGAGAAGTTCTCAGCTCAGGGAGAACGGGGGTGGGGAGGAGGAATGGGGACTCCCTCTTTCACCAGAAGCCTGGGTGGAGTGCAGGGTAAAGGACCAGTGGGAAAGAAGGTTGGTTTGACCCCAGTGACCCTGGTTTTACTTCCCCACCAGTTACACAAACACAGCCCTGTGCACCCTGCATGAGCACACCCCATATGTTGAGAGCCACAGACCCCGGGCCCCACTGGCCTGTATAGAAAAGCAGCACGCAGGATTTATGTTAGACACAAGGGATAATTTCCCACTATGAGGGTATTAGAGACTGGACGTTGTATAATTTTCTGGAGGCTGTAGGATGATCTCTAAAAGACACGTTTATCCCTATGGTGGTGGCGGGGGTGGGGAGGCAGTTAATCCTTTCAAGGCTCAATTATTCTCTCCTTTGAATTTTTTGTTGAAACTATGCGTTTTCACTAATGATGGCATGCTGATTAAAGGACGAATTCAGAATTTTCGTTATGAGTTATGGATTTTGATACCCACTATCTGGGATTCCATGTATTCCAGAGGCCCTTGGGCAAGGTAAATTCTGCCAATATTAGTCAATGATAAAATTGGGTTATTCATTTATTTTTTAAGTTTTATTTCTTGAAAATTTGCAAAACATGAGGTAAAAAATGAAGGCACCTGGCAATGACTGCACATAGATTTTATTCTAGTCTCCTTAGCCTTGTTATTATTTTTTTCATGAAACTTCAAAACATGGTATAATATATTCTTACTGCAAAAGCAGTACTTATAGCCCAAATAAATAAATAAAGCCAAGGAATTTATTTTATCTCAGGAAAATTACCACTACAATGCAGTCTTCATTACTGCAAAAGACGTAGTTAGGGGCAAAAATAAATAAAACGAAAATAATTTGAACCTCAGGAAAATTAACACTACTGTATCCTTTGTTACAGCAAAAGCAGTACTAACAGCTAAGAAGCAGAAACAGCTGCCCTGGAATACTGCAGAACTGCTCACAGGGGTGCGTTCTACCTGCCACACCTGGAAGCAATAATTGGACCCTAAGACCGAATGCAGGGTAAGCGTAACTTAAAGTTGAATTCCAGTCTCTTGAAAAGTACCACTGCAATGCATCATTCCTTATTGAAAAGGTACTATTTACTGTTCAGAAGCTAGAAAAGAAGGGAGCCAGTAACACCTGGAAACAGTGAATGGCATAAAGGAGAAAATGGCCACTATGACTGAATGAAGACTGAAAATAGCTTATTCTCATGATAAGTACATTCTCATAAGGACATAGTAAAAGGGAAATATAGTGAGGAGGCTTATCTCATAGAAATAAAGGCAAACACGTCAAAATTTTAGAAAATTCACACATCTGGGAGGCATCACCTAAGACAATTCTCAATTTACACAAAAATGGGGCTCTCACTCAGGATTACTGAGTTTCATGCATCCCAAAAGGCTCCCACCTTGAGGCTAACTGCGTTAAAATTGGGCTACCCGCTTTCCGAAGAACTCCGGGGGCATAAAAAGTGGGTGGGATACCATATGTCCCATGGGTATTGGAGGGGTTAAACTGGACTTGCCCAGAGGCAGGGGGATGGAAGAGGTATGAGGTCCCTACTGGAGCAAGGCTCCAAACCCAGGCAGATGGAAAAGGAATAGAGAACCAAGCAAGAGGTACATAGAAACTGTACCCTTACCTATCTCTGCCATGGAGCGGGAGAGAAGAGGGAATCCTGGACTCTGAATACACGTGAGAGAGGGCTACTTGCCTGCTGGTAAAAAATTATCAGGGAACCAGGACTCTTTGGTCCTTAGAACAGGAAAAGGGTGAGGGGCCTGTGAAATGCCGCATTTCTTTATGTCTAGCAGCCTAGTGACATCCCGACTTCTTGTCAGGTCTACATGGGCAAGTGAGCTGTGGGGGTAGAGCAAGAGGGAAGTTGGGTGAGCTGGGCGCCGCTGCTCACTCAGTCAGAACCCACCAAAGCACATGAACTGAGAGCCTGTGAGAGGGGCTGAGAGGTTTCTGAGGAGGTAGGATGACTCCTTGATGCCTTAATTCTTTTCATATCTACATGTTATTATGAAAAATTTTCAAACATATAGAAAAGTGTAAAGACTTCTACAGTAAACACCATACACCCCCACCTAGATTTTACCATTAGCATTTTGGTATATTTGCTTTATCACATATCTATCCGTCAGTCAAGGTCCTTGGGTGTTGCAAGTGGTTTGTGATCAGCTACTAACCTAAAGGTTGGCAGTTTGAGCCCACTGAGTGGCACCACAGAAGAAAGGTGTCTTAGTCATCTTGTGCTGCCATGACAGAAATACCACAAGCGGATGGCTTTAACAAAGAGGAGCTTATTCTTTCACAGTCCACTAGGCTAGAAGCCTGAATTCAGGGCACCAACTCCAGGGGAAGGCTTTCTCTGTTGGCTCTGGAGGAAGGTCCTTGTCATTAGTCCTCCCATGGTCTGGGAGCATCTCAGCTCAGGAACCTCGGGTCCAAAGGATGCGCTCTGCTCCCAGCGCTGCTTTCTTGGTGGTATTAAGTTCCCAACTCTCTGCTTGCTTCCGTTTCCTTTCATCTCTTGAGAGATAAAAGGTGGTGCAGGCCACACCCCAGGGAAACCTCCTGTACATTGATTGGATCAGGGATGTGACCTGGTAAAGATGTTACAATCCCACCCTAATCTTCTTTAACATAAAATTAGAATCACAAAATGGAGGACAACCACAGAATACTGGGAATCATGGCCTAACCATGTCGATACACACATTTTTGGGGGGACATAATTCAATCTATGACAAAAGGCCTGGCAATTTGCTTCTGTAAAGATTATAGTCTAGAAAACCCTATGAAACAGTTCTATCCTGTAACACATAGTGTTCCCATGAGTCAGAATTGACTTGATGGCAATGAGTTTTTTTGGTTACCCATTAATCAATCAATCCACCTGTTATGGAATAGATTGTGTCCTCCAAAAATGTGGGTCAACTTGGCTAGGCCATGATTCCCAGTATTATGTGATTGTCCACCTTTTTGTCATCTGATATGATTTTCCTATGTGTTATAAATCCCACCTCTGTGATGTTAATGAGGCAGGATTAGAGACAGTTATGTTAATGGGGCAGGACTCAATCTACAAGATTCAGTTGTGTCTTGAGTCAATCTCTTTTGAGATATAAAAAAGAGAAGTGAGCAGAGAGACAAGGGGACTTCCTACCATCAAGAATGAAGAACCAGGAGGGGAGTAAGTCCTTTGGACCTGGGGTCCTTATGCTGAGAAGCTCCTAAATCAGGGGAATATTGATGACAAGGACCTTCCCCCAGAGCAGACAGAGAGAGAAAGCCTTCCCCTGGAGCCAGGACCCTGAATTCAGACTTCTAGCCTCCTAGACTGTGAAAGAATAAATTTCTCTTTATTAAAACAATCCACTTGTGGTATTTCTGTTATAGCAGCACTAGATAACTAAGACACCATTTTATTCTTTGAATACGTTTCAAAGTTGCACACATCAGTATACCTCTTCATTAATTCTTCAGTGTATCACCACCAAGAGCTTAATATTTTTTACAGTTACTTCTTTCTTTTGTCATGAGTGTTACATACAATGAAATGAACAAATCTTAAGTGTATCATGTATGAGTGTTGACAAATGCCTACACCTGCAACCCAAATACCTATGAAGGCATAGAATGTGATGATGACTCCAGAAATTTCCCTCGTGCCACTTTCCAATAAACTCTACTCCCAGTCCACAACAGAAAACCCTGGTGGCACAGTGGTTAGGAGCTATGGCTGCTAACCAAAAGGTCAGCAGTTTGAATCCACCAGCAGCTCCTTGGAAACCCTATGGGGCAGCTCTACTCTGTCCTATAAAAAAAAAAAAAAAATTAACTCTGTCCTATAGGGTTGCTATATATCCGATCAACTTGAAGGCAATGGGTTTTGGAACCCACAACTACTCTGGTTTTTTTCTACCACAGCTTAGTTTTGCCTGTTCCAGAACTTCATTCAGATAAATGAGTGAAACTTAATTCATATAAATGAAATATAACATGTATCCTTTTGTGTAAACCTCTTTCTCTTAGCATAATGTCTCCTGCTTTCTTTGGTACTGCTATACAGGGATTTACTTAACATGGCCCTTCTAGCCATGCTTGGCATCAATTCTTCCTTGGTCTTTCATATTCATTGCCCAGCCTTTGCATGCGTATGAGGCGATTGAAAACACCATGGCTTGGGTCAGGCACACCTTAGTCCTCAAAGTGACATCTTTGCTTTTGAACACTTTAAAGAGGTCTTTTGCACACATTTGTCCAATGCAACACGTCATTTGATTTCTTGACTGCTGCTTTCACTGTTGATTGTGGATCCAAGTAAAATGAAATCCTTGACAACTTCAATCTTTTCTCCATTTATCATGATGTGGCTTATTGGTCCAGTTGTGAGGGTTTTTGTTTTCTTTATGGTGAGGTGTAATCCACACTGAAGGCTGTGGTCTTTGATCTTGATCAGTAAATGCTTCAAGTCTTCTTCATTTTCAGCAAGCAAGTCTGTGTCATCTGCATATCATTGGTTGTTAATGAGTCTTCCTCCAATCCTGATGCCGAATTCTTCTTCATATAGTCCAACTTCTCGGATTAATTGCCAAGCATACAGATTGCATAAGTATGGTGAAAGGATACAACCCTGATGTACACTTTTCCTGACTTTAAATCACGCTGTACCCCTTGTTCTGTTTGAATGACTGCCTCTTGGTCTATGTACAGGTTCCTCATGAGCACAATTAAGTATTCTGGAATTCTCATTCTTCCCATTGAGGCCTTTGAATTGTGGTGTTGCTGAAGAATATCGAATATACCATTGACTGCCAAAAAAAACAAACAAATCTGTCTTGGAAGAAATACAACCAGAATGCTCCTTGGAAGCAAGGACGGCGAGAATACATCTCACATACTTTGGACATGTTATCAGAAGGGATCGGTTTCTGGAGCACATCATGTTTGATAAAGTAGAGGGTCAGTGAAAAAGAGGAAGGCCCTCAATGAGATGGCTTGACACAGTGGCTGCAACAATGGGCTCAAGCATAACAACGATCATGAGGATGGACCAGGTAGTGTTTCATTCTGTTGTACGTAGGATCATTATGAGTTGAAATCAACAACAACAACAAGCACACATGGAGTCCTGGTGGCGCAGTGGCTAAGAACTCGGCTGCTAGCCAAAAGGTTGGCAGTATGAATCTACCAGCTGCTCCTCGGAAACTGTACAGGGCAGTTCTACTCTGCCCTATAGGGTCACTATGTGTCGGAATCGACCCAATGGCAATGGGTTTGTTTTGTTTTTTTGTTAGCCATGCATGTTCTTGTGACTCCCACAAAATGTTTGGGCAGGATTATGCAAATAAGGTGCTTGTGACCCATCAAGTGGATTGGACAGCTTGCTAACAATGCAAATAATGTGCACGAAACACTTGTGGGGTGGGGCCATGCAAATAAGATGTATGGAACCCTAGCAGTGGGACAGGTCAGTTTTGCCACTCTGCTATTCTTAAAGAGAGCCAATTCCAGAAGTGGAGTAGAGGACCTCACTACTATCCAGAAGAAGAAGACCCAGGAGTAGAGCTTGCCTTTGGACTCAGGATCCCCGTGCTGTAAAACCTCCTAGACCCACAATACAGAGAAAGCTATAACACTGGAGAGGGTGCAAGACAGCGAAAAGTGGCAGCAAGTGCAGCAGAGAAAGGGCAGCAGCAGAACCAAGAGATTGACCTGAAATGGCTGCAGTAGGCTTCCTGGCCCACAGAGCAAAGCAGCTATGTGGGCATGCTGAGCTATGGATCAACAGAGCTGAGCACCTTCGGGCAGAAGGCTTCCTGGTGGACTAGGGTGCCTCTGGGCCAAAGGGCTTTGTAACGCTTGGCTGAGCAGGGCAGAGGCCAGGCTGAGGGGTCAAGGGAACAAGGGGCTGAGAGAGAGAGCTGCCTGTGGGCACTGCTGAGAAGCTGTCCTGACCAAAGAGTTGTTCCTGATCCTGAATTGTAACCTGTTACTTCCCTAATAAACCCCATGACTGTGAGTATGGTCTGTGAGTTCTGTGTGGCCTTTGCAGTGAACTATTGAACCCAGCAGAGAGGTAGACAGTGCTGTAGGAGGGACGACTGGTGCCAGAATTGGTAAAAAAGGATGGAGAATGGAGGTAAGCCTGACCTCTACCTCGTGGGAATCAGCCTTCTGATTTTAATGATCTTGATTCTCTCTCCTCCCTCTTGTCTAATTAGATGAGCTCTGAGGTCACCAGGCCATTTTTATAGGGAACCATTTTTTTTTTTTTTAAGCCATCAAATAAAAACTTGTCCCCGAATCTAATCTTCATTAAGCCCAGGGAAGCTGTGTTTACAAGGGCACGATCAACACCTCAGTGCGCCTGTTCTGTTTGTCCTTGACCAGCTGAAGGTAAACAGGGCTGGGCAGAGAGAAATCTGTGAGGTGTGCAAAGGTTTTCAGCCCTCAGCCTCCTCTTTCTGCTCTGAACTGCCCTTTCCAGCACCCCTCACCCCTCAATTGATATGTTCTTCCCACTCCAGGCACTCCCTCCCCCACCTCCCTAACCAAAACCAGCAGGATCTGATAACCAGTCATTTACACTAGATAACTGATAATCCAGTTACATTGTAACTGGACTGCCTGCCACTGAGGTGTTGCCTCCACAGGTATTGACTTGTTCCCACTTTTATCTCTGAATGGGGCCTGATAGACTCCCCAGCCCTGTGCCTCTCAGACTTCCACCGAGGCTCCCTAAGGACGGAGAAGTGAATGTGTCCCCACAGGGACAGGGGTCTAAAGGTGGAACTCAGCAGTACTCTGCGGGTGTGGTATTTCTTTAAAAAACATATCACAGATTTTATTCGTTCTTAGAACCAGTGCATAGACAAAGCACAGAAGACTTAAAACCTTGATAATACAAAAGTAATAGTGTTGGTGACAGAAACAGGGGGAGGGGTGGCACGATATATTGGGATGCTAATTTCTGCCACTTTTCCAGAGAGAAGGAGACAGTTATTGTCTAAACCTGACACATAAAAAGTAATAATAATAAATAAAAGTTTAAAACATATTGAAAGACAAAGACGGTTGTTGTGTGCCATGGAGTCAATTCCGATTCTTAGTGACCCCACATAATAGAGTAGAACTTCCCCATAGGGTTTTCTTGGCTGTACTATTTGTCCTTCTCCCTCAGAGCTGCTGGGTGGGTTCAAACTGCCAACTTTTCGGTTAGCAGGGGAACACTTAACTGTTAAGTCACCAGGGCTCTTTTGGCTACCAGAAAACCCCATGTAACAAAAAGGAGGAAGGAGAAGCCAGAACAGTTTCAGGAGAAGAACGGAAGAGTTAATTGTATACTACCTCAAGAGTGCTCATGAACGGGGTGTCCCACTTTATAACGTGTCCATGTTTATTTGTAACATAAAAGCAATACTCCTCCTTCCCCTCCAAATCTCTGAGTAAAATCGAGGCTGTAGGATATGTACCTTGCTTTTCCCTTGGCCTGGGTTTTCCTGACCCCCACAGCACACCCTAGGTTGACAGGTACAGTCTTTCCGGCAAAGGCATTTCAGGCTCTAATTGTTGGGTAAGAGGGACCCAGGGAATTTGATGGGTTCATTTGAAGATCCTGCAGGAAAACCAAGTCAATCCTTATGTCAGGACTCAGGCTGTGGAAAGGGGCGCCAAGTGGGCTGGACTCTTCCTACCCTACGTCAACCCCTCCCCGCCACCTCTCACAGACCCTGCTCCTGGGGAGACCAGCTGAGCTGTGAGAAGCTTGGCTCTGAAACAGCTCGAGTTGGAGGAGTCCTGGTTCTTCCTTTTATTTTTTATTGTACTGTAGATGAAGGCTTACAGAGCAAACTAGCTTTTCAGTAAATAATTAGTACATATATGTTTTGGTGGCATAGGTTGTCAACTCCACATGCTAACACTCTTCTTGATCTTAGGTTCCCAATTACCAGCTTTCCTGTTCCCTCCTTGCCTGGTGTGTCCATTTAATCTCATTTTGTTCTATGGGCCTGTCTTATCTTTGGCTGAAGGGTGAGCCTCTGGAGTGACTTCAGTACTGAGTTATAAGCGTATCAAGGGGCCATACTCTCGGGGTTTCTCCAGTCTCTGTCAGACCAGTAAGCCTGGTCTTTTTATTTTTTTGAGTTAGAATTTTGTTCTACATTTTTCTCCAGCTCTGTCCGGGACCCTCTACTGTGATCCTTGTCAGAGCAGTTGGTAGTGGTAGCTGGGCACCATCTAGTTGTGCTGGACTCAGTCTGGTGGAGGCTGTGGTAGTTGTGACCCACTAGTTCTTTGGGCTAATCTTTCCCTTGTGTCTTTGGTTTTCTTCATTCTCTCTCCCTGGTTCTTTCTTGACCAGCTAGCTGTCTTGGATCAAGGTACTTGAAATGCCTGCCACCAGCCTCTTCCCTCTAGTCTTTCTCTTCTCAGACCTAGGCTCCCTCCCTCCTTTTATTCTCAACCCAGTGTTCTTTATCCCCATCCTCCATCCTCATCTGAACCACAATTAGGCTTCTCCAGACTTGGCTGTACTTCAGAACCACCTGGAAGGGTTTTAAATAAATGTACCAATTCCTAGGTCTTGTCCCTAGACGTTCAGATTCATTGTGTCTTGGTGGGATCCGGTCATGTGTATTTGTAAAAAGCTCCTCAGATGATTCACATACACAGCTAGGCAAGGGAATCCCTGCCTTACCCCATGTCCTGCTGTCTTAATCATCTAGTGCCACTATAACAGAAATATCACAAGTGGATGGCTTTAACAAAGAGAAATTTATTCTCTCACAGTCTAGTAGGCTAGAAGTCCAAATTCAGGGTGCCGGCTCCAGGGGAAGGCCTTCTCCCTCTGTCAGCTCTGGAGGAAGGTCCTTGTCCTCAATCTTCCCTTGGTCGAGGAGCTTCTCAGGCACAGGAACCCTCTGTCCCAAAGGACACGCCCTGCTCCTGGCGCTGCTTTATTCGAGGTATGAGGTCCCCTACTCTCTGCTTGTTTCCCTTTCCTTTTATCTCTTGTAAGATAAAAGGTGGTGCAGACCACACCTCAGGGAAACTCCCTTTACATTGGATCAGGGGTATGACCTGAGCAAGGGTGTTACATCCCGCCCTATTCCTCTTTAACCCCAGGCAGAGATTATGATTTATAACACATAGGAAAATCACAAAATGGACTAGAAATCATGGCCTAACCAAATTGACGCATATTTTAGGGGGGCACCTGCCTTCTGCCTTGTACAACCTCCCAAATATGTGTCTTTTGTTTTCTGGCACAAATGATGTGATTTTTATTGGTAATCGTTGAGTTTTCACATCATCACGTTTTCAGTCAAGGATTCTCTGAAATGTCCCTCTGTCTCCCGTGCTATTCCTTCCCTGTTATCCCGTCATCTTCGTTATCCGTGGGGTCACTTTATGACATATCCCTGCCCCCTGGAGCCGCTTCTAATCTACTGAGGCTCTAGAAGGAGGAGAGAAGCTGCTCTGTGTTTGTGTTGTGGTTGCTATGAGTTGGAATTGACTTGATGGCAACAGGTTTGAATTTTTTTTTTTTTTTGATCCAAAAGGGAAATGGTCAAACTGGGGCCAGGCCCCTTATGGAGACTCTAGTCTTAGTCCCAGGAGCCCTGGTGGTGTCATGATTAAGTCCTTGGCTGTTAACCAAAAGGTTGGCGGTTTGAACCCACGAGCTGTTCCATCGGAGAAAAGGCGTGGTGATCTGCTCCTGTGAAGATTACAGTCTGGGAAACCCTATGGGGCAGTTCTACTCTGTCACAGGGTCACTATGAGTCAGAATTGACTAGACAGCACACAACAATAACACTCTTAGTCCCAGGGCCAGCAAAGGCGAGGGAAACTCTCAGTGAAGTGGATTGTCACAATGGCTGCAACAAGGACTCAAACACACCAATGATCATGAAGTCGGCTTAGAACTAGGCAGTGTTTTCTGCTGTCATCCGTAAGTTATCCACGAGTTGGAGGTGACTCGAGGGCAGCTAACAACAGCAATAATAATTTTAGTTCCAAATTAAGGTCTTCCCTTCTAAATAACTTCTCTTAATTCTGTTTTGGGGAGGCTCTCCACAGTCCCCAAAGTGTGGAGGGGGCACTGGTAAAGTACCCCAACCAGCACTCGAGCTGTTTTCAGATGCCCCATCCCTTTCTGACCACTTTAAGCATAAATACCATAATACTGCTGTCACCCGTGATCTCCACAGAGGAAAACGTGCATCCAAAAACCTGCATTCCATTATTGGGACTTAACCCTTCTGAACCTTTCCAGGACATTTTTAGTGGGGGAAAAAAAATAATAAAAAAAGAAGACAGAGAGAGCGAGAGAGAGCGCTATAGGAAGGGAGCAATGCTAACCCCAAAATAAAATTCCAAGCACCAGTGACAGAGGTTATTATGGATTGGGGACATTGTTGGTGTCCCTCTAATTGCAGCCACTTCCTATGGACTCAACTGAACAGGTGAAGAAATTGTAAATGCGTGTTTGTGTTTGAATGGCAGACTCAAGTTACAGCTTGCAAGTGACTTCCTCCTTATTTGGCAAAGGACAAATAGAGGGAAATCCTCCCAGTACAGACGGTGTTCAAGAAAAATGACTGAAGTGTGTAGAAAACTCCTTTGAAAGGTCAATATGATCAAAATCTTACTTGACTTTTTGCAAATGACCTTGTTCAAAGAGCTCCGGGCATTTTGTTCTTCAGTCCAGCACAGGTCCAAGCTGAGCAAGGAGATGGTGGAGGAGACGGGGCCAAGAGAAACACCCCAGTTAGGAGTCTAGACTCCCTCATGTACTGGGGGAAATCACCTTTCAGCCTCACCCTAGTAGAGCTCCCAGACCAAAGGAAAGTGGGAGACTTAGGGAGGTACCACAGCCCCAGGAATCTGCTTGCTCCCTAAAGCTAGAGGTGGAATACATCACCCAGAGCTGATGGACATACCCCTTGGGCTGCCTTGCAGTTCCCCAGGAAAGGAATCACCCAGTTAATGAGCACTCCAGGAAGTTGCCTGCAGGCTAGAGTCAGACCCACCGCTTCTCCAGGCTCTCCAGACTTGTGACTGCTCCCTGTCTTTTCTCCTCTACCACTAGCAGCTCCCCTCCAATTTTATGTGCCCCAAACACCATGATTCTTAAAGTTCCATGGTACACAGAGCACTCTTCTTTCCCTCCCTCCCTCTCTTCCTCCCTCCCTCCTTTCCTCCCCCTCCCTTCCTCCTTCTCTCCCTCTCTCCCTCCCTTCCTCCCCGCCTCCCTCCCTCCCTTTATTTTTTCCTCTTAAAAATCAATTTCTTTTCATTGTAAAAAATTCAAACATCAAGGCAATGTGCAAATAAGAAAGTATAAGTTCCCATAATCTAATTTTCCTGTGATAACCAGCCTTAGCAGTTGGGCGTATGCCCTTTCAGATCTTTCTTTAAGTGGGTACAAACACCTTCTACGTGCCGTGCCATGCTATTTGTTTACCCACACCTTGCTCATGCTGTCTACCCCTGCTTCCTGAAATGCCCTTTCTTCTCTTTTGCCAGGCTTACTTCTATACATTTTTTAAAACTCAGCCCACTTTCTCCTTCTGTCTTCTTCCAGCCTGGGCCAGGTACCCCTCCCTGGGCTCCCTGATCCCGTGTACAACCTTACCATAATGAGGTATCAATTCTTTGTTTATGAGTCTGTCTCCCCCAAGAGAATATAGGTTAGTGGCCCAGCCATGAGGGCCAAGGCAGACCCCAGCCTCACTCGAAATCCCTCCTCTCTGGCTCGGCTGCACTGTTCTCCTCGCTTCAGCATCCTCAGTGCCTGGCACACTGCCTGGCACATGGTTGGCACTCAATAAGCCTTTGTTGAATGAGTGATGAGTGAGTGAATGAATAGCAAGTCGGGGTCCTGCAGCTGTCCCCAGCGTGGGACCTTTCTATGCAGGTGGAGAGCTACAGACAGAGGCAACTGCCCAGAAGAGAAGACCTCCATGTTGCCTGGTCCCATGAACTGCCAATAACTTACAGTAGTTGTGTAGCCTGAGGGCACTCCCCTCAGGATGTTGTGAGGGTAAGAATTTATGAAGTGAGGTTCCCTGCCACCTTTCACCACTGCTTTAACTCCCAACCCACTTGGGGGGAAAGGGCCCACTTCCCTCAAGCCCAAAGAAATACAAGGAGGTCAGGTCTGTGACAGAGCTTGTAATGATTGGGTCCCCAGGGACAAAGTTTCAGATGTACCAGCTGTGTGACCTTAGGCAGCTCCCATAATCCCTCTAGCTTCCTCCACAACAGTAAAATTAGAATGCTGCTAATAATACCTAGCTTACAGGTTTGGTGGAAAGACTATGTGAAATGGGAATGCTAGAGTGTTTTGTCAATTCCATAGCTCTTTATCCTGCCCCCTCCCCATGGGATTCAGGTAAGAGCAGGGTCCTAGGAGACCTGGACTTTAGTTCCAGCTCTGCCCTTCACTCCCATGGTGAGTTTGGGCAGGCCACTTCCTGTTTCTGAGCCTCAGTTTCCTCATCTGTAAAATGGAGTGGGGAGGAGGACACCAGACTAGATGATCCCTAAGACCCCTTCAAAGTTCCAGTCCTCTGAAAAATAAAATGTAGAACAAAATGCCCCAGTTTTTGTGCTATCATTTGGCTGTGACCACAGAGGTCTTTGCAGTAGCAGGGAGGGCCCTTCTCTCACAACAAACCAAAACTCATAGCCATCGAGTGGATTCAGATCCATAGTGATCCTATAGGACAGAGCAGAACCTCCCCATAGGGTCTCCAAGGCTGTAAATCTTTACGGAAGCAGACTGCAACATCTTTTTCCCCTGGAGTGGCTGGTGGGTTTGAACTGCCAACCTTTTGGTTAGCAGCTGAGCGTTTAACCACTGCAGCACCATGACTCCTCTCTCTCACACCAAGGCACCTGAACTGGAACCATGAAGGCTGTGTTTGGCAGCCCACCAGCTGGAACACCCCCAATCCTGGATTTCTGTGCTGGGACAATATGACGTTATCTGATGCTGCCAAATCCTGAGAGAGATTCCAAGACACCAGAGAGGAACGGATTTGAGGTGGTTTGTATTATGTCTTTTATTACATTTGACTGCTTTGGAAACTGATCATCTAAGGATGGTGTCAAACAGACGCCCTCTAGATTTTGCTCTTAGGGAGCATAGGGCTTAGCTGGGGAGAAAAGAGCTACCTGTGAACCTGACTTAGGGAGTGACTGGAGAACTCATTGTGGGCTGGAGTCTGCAGGGGACCCTCAAGGGCTAGGCTTGAGCTGGACTTTGAAAGATGCTTAGGTTTGGGTATGTAAAGGGAGGGTGTTGTAAGTGGTGGTTGAGGGTAGGATATCTGAGGGTGAGTGACAAGACCAGACCACTGGACAGAGGAGGTGGTATCTATTAAACAGAATATGCATTTAATTGATCAAGTACACTTTCCCCAAGAGGACTAGACACCACCACCAGGAAGGACAATGTTGAGGACGTCTTTATTTGGAAGTCACCTGCAAATAGATGTCTAAAATAGATATCTCTTCACCAAATAGGTGCCTCTTTTCTTTTATTTCTCTAAACTGGGTTTGTAGCAGGAATATAATGAATATTCAAAGAGAATCTTTCATACTATGTGCCTCCATGGGGTGCATCTCATTTGATTCTTACAGGGTAGGGCTCATTCATCCCACATTATAGATGAAGAAAACGGGGCTTAGAAATGCCAAGAGCCTGCCTCAGATCCAGGGCTTCAAACCGGTTCCAGCGGTTCAGTCATGGCTGACAGAAACAAGGGCAGCGTACATGCTGCATAGCAACCGAATCTCTTGAGTGTCAGATTTTGCCCCAGCAGAAAACAGGCAGCAGTGCCTCCTCAAAGATGGCGGCCGATCACACAGCTTTGAATGTGTGTCGCTCTCCACAGTCCTGCCAATAATCCAATCTCCCGCATCAGGCTCCAAAGTGTCTGTCAGGCCAGCAGGATTATGGTGGGGTCCCAAGAAGCGAAGGGAGTGAAGGGACAATGGGAAGTGTTTACTGCTCATTTTCAGCCTTGGGGTCTGGAAGTGTTGGGAAGCTCAGGAGCCCTGAGCTGGGCTGTCAAGAGAGACAGAAAGGCAGAAACTCAGAGAGAAAACTGGACAGGCTTACAGGCCACAGATGGGCCACTCAGTTGGATGGAGGTTGGCCATTGCATTGTCCTCCTGCCTTCATTCAGCAATCAGACTTCTTCATCAGCGACACAGCCAGACTCTGCCTGCTTGGTGCTCTGAGACAGAGGGAGGCCTCTGGTTCTTTCCCTTCTCCAGGGCCTTCTTGCTCCTCCCCTCACTGGCTTCCTGCTGCTCTGGGCCTGAGTTGGGGGATGGTTGGAGAGGGGCTCACTTTCCTACAGTGGCCAGATCCAAGGTCCTGCTCCACCTCTCCATCTGCCTCCTGCCTGACTTGGACAGCAAGATCATGGCCTTGCAGGAGCCAGCTGTCTACCCCTCATCAGACTCTGTGGCCTCCTGGGAAGGTGGTCCATTGGCAGTGTTCCTGGACCATCAGCATCCTCTGGGTGCTTGTTAAAAATGCGCTGGTTGGACCTCACTCCAGACCCTTGGGATCAGACTTTTTGGGCATGGGGCTCAGGAATCTGCTTTTTAACAAGCTTCCCTGGGAGTTCTTGAGAACAAACGGTAAAGATTGAGAGCCACCACATGAGATCATCACACCAGTCCCCTGCTGAGGGCTGACTGGTCTCCTGGGATGCCAGGAAGGAGTCTGGGTTGGGGGAAGTAAGATAAGACCAGTTGAATGAGCAGTTTCAGAAACAGGCAGGAAGGCAGTCCCCTGGCTGGAGGCCCTTGAAGCAAAATATTGCTTTCTTACCTCCCCGTACCCCACCACCATGCCACCCCCACCTTCAGGCTTCTTCACACAAGAGCTCTCTCCCATTGGTGGAGCCAACCAGGAATGCTCAAGTTAGGGCCCAAAGGGGAAATCTGAGGAAGGGCTTGGAGATGGGCCAAGAGGAGAGCCAAGGAAGTGAAGAAAGATATTTTTAGGATTACTTGTTCCAGAAACGGCTGAGGGGGCACTTTATCGCCACCCAAGAACTTGGAGAGGCTTATTTATTAGATTCTTGACCAAGAAGTGGGAGATTAGACGACGGCTAAAAGGACGAAGGTCAGATGAGAGGAAGGGACTTGTGAGGTATTGACGTGGGTCCAGGAAGAAGGCCGTGGAAGCTTCTATTCTGGCGTTTTTTGAGGACAGTTCATTCAGTCGTTCCTCAAATACATTTTAGAGTCTACTGTGTGCCTGGTACTTGCTCGGCACAGGAAAGAGGGTCGTGCTTAAGGAACTCGTGATCCCTGCCCTCCTGAGCTGAAAGTCAAGTGGAGTCCCTCCTGCCTGGAAAGCCTTTCTCCCCGTGGAGCAATCCTGTCCAGGGGCGGGTACCTGGAGAGCACGCAGAGGTGTGGCTCTTGCCCAAACAGCCCCACATGGTTTGGATTCCCAAGGGGGAGAGGCGATAGGTGATGAGTCAGGGATGCCGGGCGGCAGTGGGAGGTGGTGCTTGGAAGGCTGAAATGCTCTTCTGTGGCGTCTCCCCACCCTCCAACTGCCCCACTGCTTATGCAGCGACACATCTAGAAAATGGACTGGCTGCCAGCTTCCAAGCTTGCCACCACATTTCCACAGGAGCTGCTTTTCACAGGACTGAAAGGCTTGTCGCCAAGATGAGCGTCCTGGGCTGCCCCGGAGCTCAGACTGTCCTTTTGGAGAAAGCTGTTAGTTTAGAACCAGGGAACCCAGCTGACTTACCAGGCCTGTGGAACCCCCGCCTAGGCACTGCTTCCTGTCACTGGCTTCTCAGATACCCCTGTTCATCTCTGGGGTCCTCAGTTCAGTTTGGATTTCCCTGGGGAGCCTGCAGGACCAGGGAACTGTTTCTGCTTTGCTGTCTATTGGCCCCATACATTTATGTCTTCAGGGTTTCTGTAGCCCAGCACTGCCAAGAGAGCGAAAGAGACAAAGGAGAAATACCTGGGCCTGCCTCGGAGGGTGGCCTGAGCTTGTACAATGAAGCAAGGAGAAAATGATTCAAGTCCAAAGCTACAAGGAGATAGGGGTAGAAACCTGGGCACCCCAGGTTCCTGAGTCACTGGTAACCCCTAGTAAGCTCCAGAACCTTTCTGGGTTCTCCCTCTATAAAATGGGAAGGAAGGTCTCTGTGCTTCCACTAATTGAGGCAAGAATGAGTAAAAGGACAGGCGGGAACAGTGGGTGGTGGTTAGCAAGCGTTTGTTACCAGCTGGGAACAGTGCTCAGTAATTTATGTAGTTATTTAATCTTCTCAGAATCCTATGAGGTAGGCATTGTTGTTATTTCTATTTTATAGAGGAGGAAATTGAGGCAGAGAGAAATTGAGTAACTTGCCCAGTAAGTGGTTGGTTTCAACCCAGCCTGTCAGACCTGAGTCAGAATTGACTCGACGGCAACAGGTTTGGTTTGTTAGACCTGAGCCCAGGCTGACTTCCAGTCACTGGGAGGTGGGAGAGTGAAGGGCCTCTCAGGGCTTAGGGTCACTTCCAGAAGTCCCCAAATCCAGAGACTAGTACCTCTACCTGAGACCTCCCACCTAGCGCCTGTTACTGAGCAGCAGCTATGTAACTCTGCAGTTTCCACACCCTGGCCCCAAGAACTTTTCTGTTTCCTCCTGTCAGAGGGTCCTCTTGCCTGAGCTACTGTCTGTAACATCCCCTTCACATAATGGCTCATGTACCAACTCCACACAGCCCTTTGCTGTTTCCTGAACATTCTCTCATTGCACGGTTCCAGTGTTATTCTTCCCATTTGTCAGATGAGGCAGCTGAGGCTCAGCTTGGTCATGTGTTTGGTGGGTTCTCAGCCCCTACTCTTTTGATTAAATAGAGGCCGTGAGTGATTCCTGGTCCTTTCCCTCTCAGGCCCCCAAACACCACTTTAGTCACAACTCTGAGAATTCAAGGGTTGGGTATACCCTGTGCTTGCTGGGTTCATTCATTCACTCATTAATTTATTCAACTGTATTTATCTGCCATGTTTTAGGAGTTGTGCTAGATGTGAGCGCAGCCATGAACTGTCCTCAGGTGGTGAACGGGCAGGGAGGCAGGAAGCCAGCATGCAGTCACAATACCGTGTGAAGTGCTGAGGAAGGACACCGAAACAGTGTCCTAGAGGAGGTGAAGTCTAAGCCGTTGATTCCGACTCATGGTGACCCCAAGTGTGCCAGAATAGAACCGTGCTCAACTGCTGGTTTTTCAGAAGTAGATCTCCCGGCCTTTCTTCTGAGGTGCCTCTGTGTGGACTTGAACCCCCAACATTTTGGTTAGCAGCTGAGCGTGTTAACTGTTTGCACAACCCAGGAACTTCTGAATTAAAACTAGTCCTGAGAATTAGGCTGGGTAGTGGGAGGGAGGAATGACCCAGAAACAGCATTTGTGAAGCCCTGATGGCAAAAGAGCCCATGGTGCCCCTGGTGCTGTGCCTTTAGCTTCACCCCCAGGTTCCTCACCCCTGTCCTTTCACCCCCCTAGGACCTGTGATTCCACCCAGACCACCCAGCTCCCCTGTCCCCTCGATGGGCAAGCCTGGGTGTGGCACCGTTACATTCACTCTCCGCCTGCCAGCTCCCTGGGCACAGGGGTGCCTGGTCTCAGTGTGGACTCTTTCCCTCAGGGGGTAACTGGAGACGAAGCGGCAGGTGAGGTGGCAGGTACAGTAGCAGGGAACATCCCAGCGTCCCAGGGCTGGCTTTGTCCTGGAGACCTGCAGAAGGCCTTTGTCTCCACGGTCTGTAATGGGTTTCAGGAGAAAGCTTCAATATTTGCTGCAAACAGAGGCACAAAGGATGTGGAGGGCTATTGTGGGCTCTCCAAAGGGGAGTTAATCGTTGGGAGAGCGGCTGGCCAGAGGGGGTTCAAGTGCTGGGTGCCCACGGCGGGTGGGGTGGTGGTGGGGGGGTGCTGCCATTCATCAGCAATTCAGGAGATAATAGTGCCACCGCGGGAGACACAAGTGGATGGAGGTGGCTGAGAGGTACTCCCTTAGACGATGAAGGGGGTGGCGGGCAGCACCTGCCGGGAAAGCTCAGGGACACCCCTCTTGCCCCATACCCCATGCTGGGAGTCCTCAGCTCTCTGCAGGTGGCCTCAACTGCCTCATCAGCTGTCTTTTGCCCAGGGGTCACTTGAGTCTGGGAGGAGGGGGCAGCCAGGGCTCTTGGGCCTCTCTTTCTTCCTCTACCCCTTCCTGCTCTCTTGCCTGGCCTCTTTTCAGTCCACTGCACACAGACAAGTCATTTCTTGGCTCCAGAGGGCCAAGGAAAGTGAACCGGGCTACATTTGCATATCATTAGCATAAAGTGCTGCATTTGCATGAACCTATTTTCAACTCCTCTGTCATCCCAACCTTCCCATCGTCTTTAAATACCTCAGCAGATGTCCAGTCACTAGACAAGGGAGATGGTCCCATTTCCGTTTCAGGGATGTCTTGTGGCCAGACTGGAGGGAAACGGAGCAGAAGGAAGCCATCTGCAATCCCAGGGGTGGGAGAGGTTGGAAAACTCAAATCTTTAAGCTTTGCCTTAGTACAGGGGGCTCTGCCGGCTCCCCTCACCCTCGACATCTCCAGGAGTGCCGAGTAGTGGGGCTGTAAATAAAGAGAAAGGAATGTGATTGTGCAGTGATTTACATATCATTTGCATAATCATATGTAATTGCATGGATGGGATTATTCAGTGTTTCTGAAATTTTCAAATTCAATCTTTTTTGCTTCCTAAAATTCCTTTCTTTCTTTTTTTTTTTTCCTTTCCTTTGCCCTTGTCAGCTTCCTAAGGTGCAGACCTGCCTGGTACCCAGGAGGGAGGGGAGACTGGGTGGGAGCACCCCGTGACAGCTGGGGAGGGAGAAGGAGGCAGTGTGGACAGCTGAGACCTTTGCCAAGTCCCAGGCAGAGCATCTCCTCCTGCCTGTCCCAACCCCAGGGCAGCCAAGAATCTTGAGGTGTGTGGAAGGCTCTCTTAAAGCCCCTCTTTCCCTTAACTCTGTGGTATCTTATTTCCACTCGCAAACATGTGGGAGCACATCAGGTTGAGGCTGGGTTTGTCTGTCTATTCCCCATAAAGCAAACCAAAGCCACAGAGGAAGAACCCAGAATATCTGACTCCCAGGCCATGTTTTGGCAGAGAATGAACTTTATCTAGAAAACAAGAGCCTTGCTCCTGAGAGGGTCTGGTCTTTTTTTCTATTGTACTTCTGATGAAAGTTTAAGGAGCAGACTAATTTCTCACTAAACAATTAACACACCTATTGTTTTGTGACATTGGTTGACAACCCTATGGCATGTTAACACCCTCCCCTTCTCGACCTTGGGTTCCCCATTACCAGCTTCCTGTTCCCTCCTACCTTGCTCCTAGGCTCCTGTGCCCCTTTAGTCTCGTTCTATTTTATGGGCTTGTCTTATCTTTGGCTGAAGGGTGAACTTCAGGAGGGACTTCAGTACTGAGCTATAAATATGTTCGAGGGGCCATGCTCTCAGGGCTTCTCCAGTCTCTGACTGACCAGTAAGTCTAGTCTTTTTTGTGTGTGTGTGAGTTAGAATTTTGTTCTACACTTGTCTCCAGCTCTGTCTGGGGCCCTCTGTTGTGATCCCTGTCAGAGCAGTTGGTGGTGGTAGCCGGGTACCATCTAGTTGTGCTGGACTCAGTCTGGTGGAGCCTGTGGTAGTTGTGGTCCATTAGTCTTTTAGACTAATCTTTCCCTGTGTCTTTGGTTGTCTTCATTCTCCCTTTCTCCAGACAGGGTGAGACCAGTGGAGAATCTTAGATGGCTGCTCACGAGCTTTTAAGACCCCAGATGCTACTCCCCCGTAGAACATTTTCTTTTTAAACTGTGTCATGGCAGTTGAGCTAGGTGTTCCCCGAGACCGTGGTCCCCATAGCCCTCAGCCCAGTAATCTGGTCCCTCAGGAAGTTTGGATGTGTCTACGGAGCTTCCATGACCTTGCCTTGTACATGTTGTGCTGGCTTCCCCAGTATTGTGTACTGTCTTACCCTTCACCAAAGTTACTATTGTCTATTTAGTGTTTTATCTATTATCTATTTAGTGTTGGAAATCCTGGTGGCATAGTGGTTAAGTGCTATGGCTGTTAACCAAGAGGTCAGCAGTTCAAATCCTCCAGGTGCTCCTTGGAAGCTCTACGGGGCAGTTCTACTCTGTTCTATGGGGTCACTATGAATTGGAATCAACTTGATGGCAGTGGGTTTTTCGTTTGTTTGTTTGTTTATTTAGTGTTATCTATTGTCTATTTAGTGTTTTTCCCTCTCACCCTCCCCCCTTGTAACCATCAAAGATTGTTTATTTTTGTGTGTAAACCCTTGCATGAGTTTTTATAGTAATGGTCTCATATAATATTTGTCCTTTTGTAATTGACTTATTTCACGCAGCATAATGCCCTCCAGATTCATCTATGTTGTGAGATGCCTTGAAGATTCATCATTGTTCTTTATCGTTGCATAGTATTCCATTGTGTGTATATATCATAGTTTGTTTATCCATTCATCTGTTGATGGGCACTGTTATGTATTGAACTGTGTCCCCCAAAATATATGTCAACTTGGTTAGGCCATGATTCTCAGTATTGTGTGGTTGTCCTCCATTTTGTGATTGTAATTTTAAGTTAAAGAGGATTGGGGTGGGATTGTAACACCCTTAGTAAGGTCACATCCCTGAGCCAATGTAATGGAATTTCCCTGGGGTATAGCTTGCACTACCTTTTATCTTACAAGAGATAAAAAGAAAGGGAAGCAAGCAGAGAGTTGGGGACCTCATACCACCAAGAAAGCAGTGACAGGAGCAGAGAGCATCCTTTGGCCCCAGGGTTCCTGTGCAAAGAAGCTCCTAGTCCAGGGGAAGATTGACGACAAGGACCTTCCTCCAGAGCCGACAGAGAAAAAGGCTTCCCCTGGAGCTGACGCCCTGAATTTGGACTTCTAGCTTACTAAACTGTGAGAAAATAAATTTCTCTTTGTTAAAGCCATCCACTTGTGGTATTTCTCTTATAGCAGCACTAGATGACTAAGATAGGCACCTAGGTTGTTTCCATCTTTTTGCTATTTCGAACAATGCTACAAGGAACATGAATATACGTACAGCTATTTGTGCCACGGCTCTTATTTCTCTAGGATATATTCCTAGGAGTGGGGTTGCTGGATCATATGATACATGATATTTCTAACTTTTTAAGGAAGTGCCATATTGTTTTCCAAAATGGTTGTACCATTTTACATTCCCATCAACAGTGCATAAGAGTTCCAATCTCCCATCTGCCTCTTCCCAAGCTATAAGGGTGTCCGGGGGCCATACTCTTGTGGTTTCCCCTGTCTCTGTCTGACCAGTAAGCCTGGCCTTTTTTTGTGAGTTAGAATTTTGTACTACATTTTTCTCTGGCTCTGTCCGGGGCCATCTATTGTGATCCCTGTCAGAGCAGTCAGTGATGGTAGCTGGGTACCATCTAGTTATGTTAGACTCAGTCTGGTGGAGGGCGTGGAAGAATTTATTTTATTTATTTTTTAAATTGTACTTTAGGTGAAAGTTCATGGAACAAACAAGGTTCTCATTAAGCAATTAGTACACATATTATTTTGTGACATTTGTTGCCAACCCTAAGACATGCCAGCATTCCCCTTCTTGACCTTGGGTTTCCCATTACCAGCTTTCCTGTACAATCCTGCCTTCTCGTCCTTGCCCCTGGGCTGGTGTGCTTGTTTAGTCTCATTTTATTTTAGGGGCCTGTCTAATCTTTGGCTGAAGGGTGAACTTCAGGAGTGACTTCTTTACTGAGCTAAAACAGTGTCTGGGGACCATACTCTAGGGGTTTCTCCAGTCTCTGTCAGACCAGTAAGTCTGTTTTATTTTTTGTGAGTTAGAATTTTGCTCTACATTTTGCTCTAGCTCTGTCCCAGATCTCCTATTGTGACCCCTGTCAGAGCAGTCAGTGGTGGCGGCCGGGCACCATCTATTTGTGCTGGACTCAGTCTGGTGGAGCCTGCAGTACCTGTGGTCCATTAGTCATTTGGACTAATTTTTCAGGTGGAAGAATTTTGATCTCTTTTACTGCAGATGCCTGGAATTCTATTTTGTTATTTCCATTCACAGCCGATTATTATTGTATAAGATAAATGAGGCTTAATTCAGTGGAAGCTAAACTGAAGGAAAACTCCTGCAAAAGCCATTTTTTGGCTAAACTACCCCCAAATGACCAAACTACCCAAACTACCCCCACCTTCTCTGCCCTTTTCTTTTTACATTTTTTTTTATTTTGATGAAAGTCTACACAGCCAAAGATCCATTGTTTCCACTATTTCTACTTGTACAATTCAGTGACATTAATTATGCTCTTCAAGTTGTGCAACCATTCTCGCTCTCCGTTTCCAAATTATTCTACCACCACTGTCTTAAACTCACTGCTCCCTTAGCTTCCCGGTTGACATTGTTGATTTGATCTCACATAGATAATTCTCTAAAAGAGCACAGTGCTCAAAGCAGATGTACTTTACTAATTAAGGTAAGAAAAAAATTTTTTTTTTTATATTTTGGTTCAAAAAAAATTTTTTTTTTAATATTTTGGTTCAAAGAAGATTTCAGGTGGTAGTTTTGGTTTAAAGTTTAAAGATTATCTCAGGGGAGTAGTTTCAGCGGCTTATCTAGCTTTGTTGACTCCAGAAAGTCTGGATTCCATGGAGAATTTGAAAATATGTTCTGCATTTTCCCCCTTTTGCTCAAGATTCTTCTATAGAATCTTTGGAACAGAGTGTTCAGTAATGGTAGTCACCTGCCCTGCTTTTTCACTCTTTCTCTTGTCTTCTAAAGTAATTGTTTTTAAACATTGTTATAATAATTATTAGCAAATTCCAATGCTGTTTAAGCAACCAGTGACATCCTCCCAGGAGTCCCTGGGTGGTGCACACGGTTTAGAAGCTTTAGCTGCTAATGGAAAGGCAATCAAATTCTGAAGAATCACCCAGTGAAAACCCTGTGGGGAACAGTTGTACTCTGATATGCACAGGGTCATCACAAGTCAGAGGCAACTGTTCGGCAACTGGTGGTTTCAAAATATCCTCCCAAAACAGAAATCAAATCCTATTATTCTTCAGCCAGAAAATTTTCTATGGCTGGTCCCGCATGATGTGGGCCCGGCCTTCTTTTCTTCACCTTTTACCTCTCTCCCCAGTTCTCATGCATTTTTCGGGCCCCCTGACCACCCTCCTACTGGGAGAACATTCCCAGCTCGTTTACAGCTCAGCTTCTTTGCCCTTGTTAACCGGTCGGCCTGGGCAGCTCTTCCTCCAGGTCTCCTGAAGGCCGGCTCCTTTTCACTGCTGGGGCTCAGCCAGGCCCTCTGTCCCCTCCCTGCCTAGAAAGGACCCAGCATATCAAACCTGTTCCTGCCTTGTTTATTTGTTAACTCGTTTGTTCTCGTCTTCTATGAGGACAGAGACCTCACCTGCTCTGTTCATTTCTGCATGTCTAGCACTTGGTAAAGTGCCTAGAACACAGCAAGTGCTCAAGAAACATGTGTTGAATGACAGAACGGATATGAGCAATGACACCCAACAATAGTTTGGGGTTGGCAGCAGATCACGGATTTGGGAGGCAGAGAGATGTGAGTTCAGATCTTGCTTCTGTCACTCACTGGTAAACGGCCATGGGTGAGTTACTCACCTCTCTGGGAACAGGCGCAGTAATGACTTATATATTGAAGATTAAGTTAAACATATGTATAAGTGCCTGGCACTACTAGGGATCATTACGTCATGACTATTAATGTTAGTAACCACACAGTTCGTTTCATTCTTACCTGCTCCAGGCTCTGTTTCCTGCCTCGGGAATTCACAGCTTACTGCGAGGCACAGAGACATATATAACCAGCTATCCAGCAGTGGTGTAGGCATGAAGTAAAAGTATGAAGCCAGCCCGTCAGAGGCACCACGATTAATTCTGCGGTCCCTGCACTAGAATAGCATTTTACAGCTTATATTCCATGTACACCTCCATAGTTCATTTGATTGTCTCCCAGATCTTTAAATTAGGCAGTGCAACAAGAAAGTGGAGGCTCAAGGAGAAGACACCACCCGCCCAGAGTCACACTCCATCCCCTTGGTTGCTTTATTCTTCTTTCACAGCACTTACCCCTTGGGACACCTTGTGTGTGGCCTTCTCCCACACCAGAATTCAAGCTCTGTTACAGTCTGTTTTGTTCACTGCTCCATCTCCAATTCCTAGAATGGTGCCTGGCATTAAAAAAACAAACAAACAAAAAAACCGTTGCTGTGAGTCAAAAAACCAAAACAGTTGCTGTCGTGTCAATTCCAATTCATGGTGACTCCGTGTGTGTAAGAGTAAAACTGTACTCCATAGGTTCTCGATGGCTGATTTTTTTGGAAGTAGATCAGCAGGGCTTTCTTCTGAGGCACCTCTAGGTGGACCCGAACCCCTAACTTTCAGTTAAGTTCTGAGCTTGTTAAATATTTGCACCAGGATTCTAGCACATAGTAAAAAACCAAAAAACCAAACCCAGAGCTGTCGAGCCGATTCCGACTCATAGCAACCCTAGAGAACAGAGTAGAACTGCCCCATAGAGTTTCCAAGGAGCGCCTGGAGGATTCAAACTGCCGACCCTTTGGTTAGCAGCCGTAGCATTTAACCACTATGCCACCAGGGTTTCCAGCACATAGTAAGTACTCAGTAAATACATGTGGAATGAATGAGTGAAGGATAGAAGAAAGAATTAGTGAATGGTAGAGCTAGGCTTCAAACCTCTGAAGCAAGAGGCAGCAGAGCTGGTTGAGAGCCTAGTTTCTGGAGCTTGACTGCCTGGGTTTGGATCTCAGCTTTGCCACATACTAGCTGTTCAACTTCAGCAAGTTGCTTAACCGCTCTGTGTTCTAGTTTCTCCATCTGTCAAATGAGAATGATAATATAATATCTAGTTCATAGGATTGTTGTGAGGAATAGATGAGTTAACATTTATAAAGCACTTGGAAGAGCGCCTAACACACAGTAAGCATCAACAAATATTTGGTAACTTCAAAAACCAAAAACAAAACCCCCCCAAACCCACCTAGTTATCTTGATTCCAAATCTAGTATTCTTTCTGTACGCCATGTTATACGGAACTTTATAGTTTTTAAATCACTGACATCGTCATCATTTTATTTTATCCTTGCAAAAAAAGTAGAGAAATGATTATTATCCCCATTTTACAGAGGAGAAAACTGAGGCCAGAAATGATGAGTCTGGCTCAAGGTCACACAGAGGTTTGACTAAGACTTTCTGATTTGAATTCACTGTTCCTTCCAGGATTCCATAGGCAATTCCACTCCCCAAACCCAAGCAGATCTAGCCTGAAATGGGGAGGAGAGGGCGTGGAAAATCTGAGATTGGCCTAAAAACATCACTCTATTTTCAGAGCTTGAAAATCCATTTACTTTCCTCTTCCCATGGGCTGTTATTGTATGTAAGACAAATGGAGTTGAGGCTTTAAGGCCAAGGGCAATGCCTACAGATTCAAGAGTGACAGATCCCAGCCTGCAGATGTCCTGGGAGCACCCTTTCCTCCTAATGGGCCTAGACTGTGGAGGTGCTGTGGGGAGGGGGCAGGGAAGCCAGGGAAGACACGGGGAGGCCCTCCTCCCACCAGGATCTCAGGCCCAGTTTGGAGGGTGGAGGTAGATTCTTCCCTGGGGCTGACTGCCAGCTCCCCTGCTTCCAGAGACTCTGGGCAGTTGTAAGAACTGTATTTTAAATTTCATCATAAGTGACTGCAGTGCTACCCAGATGATTTGAGTCCCAGAGGTCATTCATGAGGGGTCTTTGGAGGTAGGAAACAGATTTATGAATTCTTTCCTTTGCTCTCATCCTGGTTCATTCAGTCAGCACTCATTCATTTAACCCTTAGTCTACAACAGGGATCAGAGTCTCATGCCTAAATTCACAAGAGGATTTAAGGCAAACACACCTGCAGCTCTTCCTGACCCAATAACCACCTCCGTTTACTGAGCACCTACTCTGCGCTAAGCACAGTGCATATATAACCAAAACCCTTTGAGGTAAGGCTCCAGGGTATCATCACCATTATACAGGTGAGACAATGGAATAAATGACATGACCAAGGGCACCGAGCTATTATAAAGAACAGTCAGTATTCAGTCCAAGATGGTCTGGCTCCAAAACATGTGCTTTAAATTTTTAAATTTGAATATTTGAATCATAAAAAAGAATTATGTAAAATACATCTAAGATATAAAGCATAATAATAAAACGACTGCCTGTGAACCCACAGCCCAACTTGAAGACTAGAACGTTTCTGACATTGTTGAGTCTTCTCACATGCCCTCCCGCATTAGGTCCTCCTCTTTCCCCCCACCCAGACCCCCACCCCAAATTTTGGATTCATTATCCCCTTGTCTTATGTTTTATATATTTTTGTTGCTGTTGGGTGCCCTCAAGTCGATTCTGACTTATAGCCACCCTATATGACAGAGTAGAACTGCCCCGTAGATCGCCAGGTCTTTCTCCTGTGGAGACGTTGGGTGGTTTCTGTCACCTATTTATTTATTTATTGTGCTTTAAGTGAAGGTTTATAAATCAAGTCAGTTTCTCATGTAAAAACTTATACATACATAGTTATGTGACCCTAGTTGCTCTTCCCCTGATAAGCCAGCACACTCCTTCTCTCCACCCTGTTTTTCCCATGTCCATTTAACCAGCTCTTGTCCCCCTCTGCCTTCTCATCTCCCCTCGAGACAGGAGCTGCCCACATAGTCTCATGTGTCTGCTTGAGTCAAGAACTCACTCCTCACCAGTATCATTCTGTCTTATAATCCAGTCTAATCCCCGTCTGAAGAGTTGGCTTTGGGAATGGTTCCAGTCTTGAACTAACAGAAGGTCTGGGGACCATGACTTCCGGGGTCCTTCCAGTCTCAGGCCATTAAGTCTGATCTTTTTATGAGAGTTTGAGGTCTGCATCCCAATACTCTCCTGCTCCTTCAGGGATTCTCTGTTGTGTTCCCTGTCAGGGTTGTCATCGGTGATAGCCAGGCACCATCTAGTTCTTCTGGTTTCAGGCCGATGGAGTCTCTGGTTTATGTGGCCCTTTATGTCTCTTGGGCTCATAATTACCTTGTGTCTTTGGTGTTCTTCATTCTCCTTTGCTCCAGGTGGGCTGAGACCAATTCATGCTTCTTAGATGGACACTTGCTAGCTTTTGAGGCCCCAGACACCTCTCACCAAAGTGGCATGCAGAACATTTTCTTAATACATTTTGTCTAGCTGCCACCTTTTACGTTAGCAGCCAAGCGCTTAGCCGGTTTGCCATCAGGGCTCCTTACGTTCTTCTACCACATGCCTTTGTGTTAAATGTACATTAAGACAAACCACTTCATTTTCCTTGGTTTTGAGCTTTATATAAATGTTCTACATTGTGTCTTCTCCGGGGCTTGCTATTTCCATATGTTTCTGAGATTCACCCAGTTGATGTGTGTGGCTCCAGTTTATTCGTTTTCACTGCTGTGAAATCCCATTGTTTGAAAATACCACATTTTATGTCTCCGATTTCCTCTAGAAGGACACCTGGGCCATCTCCAGTTTTTTGTTTTTGCTTTTACAAATAGTGGTGCAATGAAAATTCTTGATCATGTCCGCTAGTGCGCATGAGCAAGGGGTGGAATCAGGGTTGCTATGAGTTGGAATCGACTTGACGGCCGTGGGTTTGGTTTTGGTTTGGTTTAGGGCCTGTTTGTGGTGCATTTTACTCAACACAGCTAAACAGTAGTTGCTCCAGTTGACCTTGGAGCCTGTAAGCTGGAAGAGAGTCTTTTCAGGGGCCAGCATTGTAGTTAGGAAAGCGGGCTCCAGGGTGTTGACTAATTGTCAGCCCCTGAAATTAACCTTGGGAAATACCTACTCAAAGGGTATTCAGTCACGTGGTGATTCGCCAAGCAGTGCACACACTTGATAGTTTATCTTCAGAGCTGAGCCTCTGAGGTTCGAAACACTGGCTCAGTTAGTGACTAACATGCAGGAGAAAAATGCCCCCTCTAGGACCCAGGGAAACCAAGATCTTAGCCCACCTGGGAGGGTTGGCATCTGCCAGGGTGATCTGCCTGGGGCGCCCAGTGTGTCCTGTTCCTACTGCAGAATCCAGAGTTATCGTACCAGGATTCAGGCAGTGTGGTGTAACTGAATGCAGGTGGCGAGGTCCTGGTGTAGATTTTGCCCCCGTTCTCCTTGTTTCCCCTCTTTCCTCACTCCCTTTCTTCTATCAACATTTATTTTCTTCCTCTTTAAATGTCCGATTATGTAATAGATTCAAATAGTTCAAAATTCAAAGTATAAATTTATAGAAGAAAAAACCTTGCTCCCACTCCTGACTCCCACTTGCTCAGCCCCCTACCCACAAAGGCAACCATTTTTATTAATTTCTTACGCATCCTTCTAGAGTTTTCTTTATGTACAACCAAAAGCAGGTGTGCATTCTTATTGAAGCCCCCCCCTTATATAGAAGATAGCATTTATACCCATGATTCTGCCATTGCCTTTTCACATGACAGTGCATCTTGGGTATCTATTCCATGTTCTTATGCAGAACATTTCATCATTTTTAAAAATAGCCCTTCTATTGTATTCCATTAATATTTATTTGGGGGTCCTTAGATGGCGCAAACAGTTAAGCGTCTGACTACTAGCCATAAGATTGGAAGTCTGAACCACCCAGAGGTGCGTTGGAAGACGTTCCTGGCGATCTGCTTCCAGGAGATCACAGCCTTGAAAACCCTTCGGAGCAGATCTAGTCTGCACACAAGGGACCAGCGCATAGCCCGAGGGTCTTGAGGTGCTACTGGGATGCGTTGGAATTAACTCTGTGGAAACTATCAACAACACCACCAATATTTATTGGTTACCTACTATGTGCCACCATCACTCGTCTGTCGGTTTGTCGCACTGTGGTGGCTTTCATGTTGCTATGACGCTGGAAGCTATGCCACTGGTATTTCAAATATAAGCAGGGTCAGCCATGGTGGATAGGTTTCAGCAGAGCTTCTAGACTAACAGGCTAGGAAGAACAACCTGGTGATCTACTTCTAAAAAAACTAGTCAGTGAAAACCTTATGAATAGCAGCAGAACATTGTCCAATAAACTGCCAGAAGATGAGCCCCTCAGGGTGGAAGGCACTCCAAATACGACTGGGGAAAAGCTGCCTCCTCAAAGTAGAGTCTACCTTAATGACATGGGTGGAGTTAAGCTTTCGGGATCTTCAAATGCTGATGTGACATGACTCAAAATGAGAAGAGATAGCTGAAAACATCCATTAATAATTGGAACATGGACTATATGAACCATAAATCAAGAAAAATTGGAAGCTGTCAGAAATGAAATGGAATGCTTGAAGATCGATATCCTAGGCATTAATGAGCTGAAATTGACTCGTATTGGCCGTGGGACAATGGCCAATATATATGGGACAACCATATATATGGTCTACTATGCTGAGAATGACAAATAGAAGAGGAATGGCATCTCATTCATTGCTGAAAAGAACATTTCAAGTTTTGTCTTGAAGTACAACACTGTCAGTGACAGGATAATATCCATACCCCTATAAGGGAGACTAGTTAATGAGACTATTGTTCAAATTTATCCACCAATCGCTAATGCCAAAGATGAAGAGATTGAAGATTTTTACCAACTTCTGCAGTCTGAAATTGATCAAACACCTGATCAAGATGCATTGACAATTATTGGTGATTGGAATGCGAAGTTGGAAACAAAGAAAAAGGATTGGCAATTGGAAAATATGGCCTTGGTGATAGAAATGATGCAGGAGATCGCATGAAAAAATTTTGCAAGACCAGTGACTTATTCATTGCAAATACCTTTTTCAACAACATAAATGGTGACTATACACATCAATTGCTCCTATACAAGTTGAGTTGAAGCTGAAGAAAGTTATAACAAGTACACAAAAGCCAAAGTATGACCTTGAATATATCCCACCTGAATTTAAAGGCCGTCTCAAGGGTAGATTTGACACACTGAACACTTACGACCAAAGACCAGATGAGTTGTGGAATAGCATCAAGGACATCAACATACATGAGAAAAGCAAAAAGTCATTAAAAAGACAATAAAGAAAGAAAAGACCAAAATGGATGTCAGAAGAGACCCTGAAACTTGTTTTTGGACATAGAGTACCTAAAATAAATGGAGGAAATGATGAAGTAAAAAAGCCGAACATAAGATTTCAAAGGGCAGCTCGAGAAGACAAAGTAAAAGCAGTATAAATGACACGTGCAAAAATCTGGAGTTAGAAAACCAAAAAGGAGAACACATCGGCATTTCTCAAGATGAAACAACTGAAGAATAAATTCAAGCCTCGAGTTGCGATGTTGAAGGATTCTATGGGAAAAATACTTAATAACACAGGAAGCATCAAAAGAAGATGGAAGGAATACACAGAGACACTGTACAAAAAAGAATTGCTTGATGTTGAACCATTTCAAGAGGTAGCATATGATCAGGAACCAATGGTATTGACAGAAGAAGTTCAAGCTGCACTGAAACCACTGGCAAAAAACAAGGCTCCAGAAATTGATGGAATACCAACTGAGATATTTCAATAAACAGTTGCAAAAGTGCTCATTTGTCTATGGCAAGAAATTTGGAAGACAGCTACCTGGCCAACCAAGTGGAAAAGATCCATATTTGTGCCCATTCCAAAGAAAGGGGGTCAAACAGAATGCAGAAAATATCGAACAATGTCATCAATATCTGACACGATTAAAATTTTGCTGAAGATAAACCAAAAGAGGTCGCAGCAGTAGATCAACAGGGAACTGCCAAAAATTCAAGTTGGATTCAGAAAGAGATGTGGAATGGGGCATATCGTTGCTGATGTCAGATAGATCTTGGCTGGAAGCAGAGATACCAGAAAGATGTTTACTTGTGTTTTATTGGCTATGCAAAGGCATTTGACTGTGTGGATCGTAACAAATTATGGATAACATTTCAAAGAGTGGGAATTCCAGAACATTTAATCGTGCTCATGTGAAACCTGTACATAGACCAAGAGGCAGTCATTCAAACAGAAAAAGGGGATGCCGTGTGGTTTAAAATCAGAAAAGGTGTGCATCAGGGTTGTATCCTTTCACCATATTTTTTCAGTGTTTACTGAGTATGCACCATCAACTTGGAGGAAGACTCATTAACAACCTGAGATATGCAGATGGCCCAATCTTGTTTCCTGAAAGCAAAGAGGACTTAATGCACTTACTCTTGAAAGACCGAAGACTACAGCCTTCAGTACAGATTACATCGCAACGTAAAGAAAACAAAAATCCTCACAACTGGACTAATAAGCAACATCATGACACACGGAGAAAGTATTGAAGTTGTTAAGGATTTCATTTTACTTGGATCCGTAATCAACACCCATGGAAGCAGCAGTCAAGAAATCAAACGATGTATCTCATTAGGCAAGTCTGCTGCAAAAGACCTCTTTGAAGTGTTCAAAAGCAAAGATGTCACTTTGAGAACTAATGTGCACTTGACCCAAGGCTTGTGTCTTAGTTATCTAGTGCTGCTGTAACAGAAATACCACAAGTGGATGGCTTTAACAAAGAGAAATGTATTCTTTCACAGTTTATTAGGCTAAAAGTCCAAATTCAGGGTGCCAGCTCCAGGGGAAGGCTTTCTCTGTTGGCTCTGAAGGAAGGTCCTTGTTATCAATCTTCTGCTGGTCTAGCAGCTTCTCAGCTCAAGAACTTCGAGTCCAAAGGACATACTCTGCTCCTGGCATTGCTTTCTTGGTGGTATGAGGTCCCCAGTTCTCTCTGCTTGCTTCTGCTCTCTTTTATATCTCAAAAGAGTTTGCGTTAAGGAACAACCTAGTCTTGTAGATTGAGTCCTGCCTCATGAGCATCATAGAGGTAGGATTTACAACACACACGAAAATCACATCAGATGACAAAATGATGGAAAATCATGCAATACGGGGAATCATGCCTTGGCCAAGTTGACACATATTTTGGGGGGATGCAATTCAATCCATGACTCCACAGTCTTTTCTATCACCTCATATGCATGCAAAAGCTGGACAATGAATAAAGAAAACCAAAGAAAAACTGATGCCTTTGAATTACAGTGTTGGTGAAGAGTATTGAATATACCACGGACTGCCAGGAGAACAAATGAATTTGTCTTGGGAGAAGTACAGCCAGAATGGTCCTTAGAAGCAAGGATGGTGGGACTTCGTCTCACATACTTTGGACATATTTTCAGGAGGGACTAGTCCCTGGAGAAGGATGTCATGCTTGGTAAAGTAGACGGTCAGTGAAAAAGAGGAAGACCCTCAATGACACAGTGGCTGCAACAATGGGCTCAAGCATAACAATGATTGCGAAGATGGGGCAGGACCAGGCAATGTGCCAATCTCTGAATGCCTTGGTTACAATGATGAATCAAAATAGGCCCTGCCCTCAGGAAGGCTACAAAGCGCAAACAGACAACAAATGATTAAAATAAAGGTGTTATTCATTCAGAAAATATTTACTGAGCACCAACCACTTGTCAAAGGAGCCCTGTTTGCACAAAGGTTAAGAGCTTGGCTGCTAATTGAAAGGTTGGAGTTTTGAATCCAGCAGAACCTCCGCAGAGATAAGATCTGCTCCTGTAATGATTTCAGCCTGGGAAACCGTATGGGGCAGTTCTACTCTATTACACGGGGTCGCTGTGAGTCCAAATAGATTCTACGGCATTCAACAACAGCAACCACTTGTCAGGTGTTGTTCTGGGCACAGAGACAGTGGTGAACAAAACAGCAGAAAATTCCTGCCCAGTGGTACTGCAATCCCAGTGGAGGTAACACTGGCACAAGGGCAAATGGGGCCTGTGGGAGCAGGCGGGGACACAACCTGGTCTGAGGGATGTCAGGGAAGCCTCGCTGGAGAAATGATGCTTCAGCTGACAACTCACAGCCCAGGAGGGTTTAGCCAGGTAAAGAGCCAGCAGGTCCAGCACACTGGCCAAGGCAGGGAGGTAAGAGGTAGCCGGCATTCCTGGGACCAAATTTGGGGTTCATGAGCTTGGGGTATGGAGAGTGAGGGAGGTTGTGGCCAGAGCTGAGGCAGGGGCAGATGGTGGAGGGTCTTGCAGACCACAAGAAGGGCTGTGTCCTCTATCTCAAGGGCCATGGGACACCACTGGAATGGCAGCTGTGTAGACAGTGGCTAAGAAAGAGGCCAGAGGGCAAGCAAGGAGGCCGCAGGGAGGGCAGTGTGGTCACTGGACCAGGTGGAGCGAGGGTAAGCGGTGCTGATGGGACTTGGTTGGGTTTGACAGGGAGTGAGAAAGAGCTTCAATTCTCTCATCTGTAAAACGAGGCTGATGTCCTCCTCCCTGGCTACCCTGGGGATTCGCTGAAGCAAGTAAGGCTCTCAGTGGTGTTAAGTTCAACCTCCCACCCCTCATCCCTTTATGTGTTTCTTTGCCCTTCTACATTTATCAGCTCAATTTATTATTATTCTGATCTTCTAAGCCCTGGCTCCCTTCCCTACCACACACACACACGTCACGTACACACATCACATACACACACACCACACCACACACACACCATTCACACTACACACATATACCACACACCCACCATGCCCTGCCATACACACTTCACACACCACACACACACACAGCACACGCACCATGCACGCTACACACATACCGTACACACACCATACTGTTCACACACCATGTACACTACACATACACCACACACGTCGTACCGCACACACACCATGCATACTATACACACACCACACCACACACAAGGCCATGCCCTACCACACACACACCACACGCATATCACACACACACCATGCACACCACACAGATACCACACACACCATGCACACCACACACACATGCATACCAGGAACATATCACATACACACCATACATATCACACATACCACATACACACCGTGCACACTACACATACATACCACACATACAGACGTGTGTGTGTGAGTGTGCAGACCCTGCACAGGCCATCACCCTCTGCTTGAGAGGAACTTCTGGCCTAGCAGTTCCTCCACCCTGTCCCTGGAGCCCACGGGGCAGAGCAGCATCTCCTGGAGCCCATGGGGTAGGGTGAGCCTCCCCTGGAGCCCACAGGGTAGGGTGAGCCTCCCCTGGAGCCCACAGGGCAGAGCAGCCTCTCCTGGAGCCCACGGGGTACAGCAGCCTCCCCTGGAGCCCACAGGGCAGGGTGAGCCTCCCCTGGAGTCCACGGGGTAGGACGTGCCTCCCCTGGAGCCCATGGGGCAGGACAAGCCTCCCTATGAGCACACAGCACACGTGGCCTCTGAGCGCTTGTGATGCTCCCCTCAGTCCAAGTTGGGTGTTGCTGTGGGCATGGCTGCTCTGCAGCCCTCCCTGGGCTGTGCACTCCCAGGAAACCAGAACCATGCTGTGGGTGCCCACCATGTGCCTGATTATGCCGGGAAAAGCCCAGAGCCCCTGGCTGGTGAATGAGGCAGGCACCAAGCGAGGCAGTTGGGGCTGGGGGCCTCTGCTGAGTGGCAGCAAATGGCAGAACAGCTAGCATCTCCCCAAATTCCCTTGGGCAGTGTGGTACCCAGCTGGGCCCAGCCCAGTTTTAATTGGTGATATGATTTGGCTTTTTTTCCCTAAGCCCAAAGGGCACATGCCATCCAGAATCCAGGCCAGGGTTCTCTCTATTATTCATCAGCAGCCTGGAGATGCCCCTCCTAGCTGGGCTGTGGTGACTCCAGGAGCAGCCTGAGCGAGAGTGTTTTTGTAGATTGGGGTCCTCTTCTCTGAAGGAAGGGCAAGGAACGGGCCCAGGAAGCTTTGCCCCCAGCCCTATCCAGGTTCCCAGGGGCTCCACTCAGGCGCGGAATCACAGCCCTCAGAGGCTACCTCTGTCTGCCTCTGTACCTGCCCCTGCTGGAGTGGGTACTGGGGCAAGTCCAGTCTCAGGCTCAGTGGTGGGGGGAGGTCCACAGGGAAAGGGAGCTTCCTTGTGGGATCTAATGGTTGACTTAGTCCCTCTGCCCCATGGCAGTGTCTCTTAGTCAGGATGGAATGGGTACTGTGGGTCCTCAGCCCTCTAGTGCACACCCCCACAGGAGTGCACAGTGTGTGCTCCGGCCTGGGGCTGAGTCTCCATACGTCAGAAGGGACAGCCTTGATTCAATGCTTAGCTGTCGCTGTCTTGAAATTCTTAATGATTTTTGAGCAAGGAACCTGCAAACTATGTAACCGGTCCTATTTTGTTTTTGTTCTCTGCCCTTTAGTATCTCTTGAATTTTGAACTATGTAGACGTTTTCTTTTTATTTTTAAAAACCAAATACCACAAAGGATAAAAACAAGGACACATTTATTATTTGTTGCATACACATAGACATAGTCCCTATGTCTGTTGCTTTACACAGGCTGCCACACACACCCGCACAGGGCACGTTGACCAACCCACAGTCTGACTCCCAGGAGGGCCGTCTGATGGGCTGCCTTCTGAGTGCCATTTGTCTCTGGGAGTGCTGAAGGATAGTGAGATAGAGCTGTGCTGGTACCCACCCTGGCCTATGCCAGCAACGTGCCACTGCCCTGGATGTGCCAGTTCATACCCAGAGCTGAGTGTGGGGAGAAGGGGCCCCCAAAACTCCTTTGCTGATCCCCTGCACTGACTCCTGTCTTCTAGGCATATCTTCAGGGTCAGTGACACCTGGCAGTCAGAGGCTTGGAGCTCAGGTAAGAATACTTCTACAAAGGAGACTTCTCTAGTGGGTGTGGACTCAGCCATGGGAGAGCCTGAGAGGCCATCTTGTCTACCCCGGTCTATGCTGTCTGTACCCAGGAGGATAGATTATAGCCTTAGAGGTTTCAGGAACAGAGAATTCGTGAGCTTTCCAGGCCCCTCATTCTAGTATATGTCACCAATGCTGATCAGGTAATCCGTTTTGATTTCTTGTCTGAATCACTTTTGTTTTTACCCATTTCACGCTAGACTTAAAAAGTCAGAACTGTCCCACAGATCTTGAAGGGCTAAACATGCCCAGAGCCCACCAACAAGCTTGGAGCATCAGTGCACCAGAAACAAGTGCCCTTCAAAAGTCCACGGTGTCCATTTTTCCCTCAGCCGGGAAGGGGGTGGGACATTGCTGCCCTCTGGTGGCCAATGTCAGCACAGCATCAGGGAGCAGTCAGGGCTGGGGAAGGAGCCCTGGCTCCTTTGCCTTGTGTCTGGGACGGTACCTTTGAGCCTCAGGTTCATGTGTGTCTGTTCACTGTTCCTGGAACACAGCAAGCTTGTCCTCACCTCAGGGCCTTGACCTTGCTGCTCCCTCTCTCTGGAATGTCCTTCCTCCAGATCTCAGGTGGCAGTGGCCTTCTCATTCTCTAGCACTTGGGTCAATGTCACCTCCTCAGGGAAGCCCTCCTGGACTACTCTGTCTAAAATAACACCCCACCCAAACCTCTGTCCCTCTGTATCCCATTACTTCATTCACTTTGTTCACAGCACTTCTCTGCTATTTGAGAATATCTGTTTACATTCTGTGATTATCACCTTCACCAGAATCTTGGCTCCAGGAGAGTTGGGTCCTTGTCTGTTTTGCTCGTCACTGAACGTCAACGCATTGTGCATAGTAAGATACTCAAAAATGCTGTTAAGAGACGAAATACACACACATCAACATGAGCGACTGAGACTTCAGCAGAGCTTCCGCCCCTCAGAACACGCTGACATAGGCAGGGCACGTATCACCCATCTGACACATGACAAGCCGCGGCTCAGAGGGGTTTACAGGAGTCCCTGAGCATGCAGAGTCCCTGGTGGGTTTTCCTGTACTCCTTCAGTTCTGCACTCTTGAGGGAGCAGACAGGGTGGTCCAGGGGTTGAGCAGGCACCCAGAACCTCACTCTTGGCCTTGGTGCCAGAGGGGACTGAGTTGCACCAACATCCAGTGCTGTGCTGGGCTTTGGGAGGTGTGTGGTGGTCTGGGGGAGCAGATCACGACCACAGGAGCGATACCAGGGGCAGCAGCCTGTCTGGAGAGATGTGCGTTCTGGAGCAGTGTGTGTTTGGGGAGGGAGCATGGCAGGAAAGCTGGGGCCAGCAGGGAACTGTGACCGCTCCAGGACCAGCATTTGGCTGCAATATTCTGGGCTTCATCTGGACCCCTAGGGCCCAGCTCTGCCCTCACCACATTCAGCCTGAGGCGGTGGTTTTCCTCCGTGCTCTACGCCCAGCACGGAAGCAATGGGGTCAGGGACTCTGGCAGCAGAGCCTAAGCCACCCAGGCTGAGCTTGGGGTCACCAGCCCCAGGGCAGGCTTTGTCTCTGGGAGTCCAGGGCAGGAGTCTGGAAGGTCAGCAGCATCCTCTCCTGGCCTGGTCTTCTGGTGAGAGCTTGATGGAGTCTGTGAGGTAATTCTCTAAGATGCTTTGATACTGGAAAGGAAAAGAGGAGTCAGGGTTCATGTCCTGAGATGCAGAAGCATTGCCTACGCTAGAGGTTGGGCTTTTTACCCCCAACCCGCCCTGTGGTAATGCTGGAAAACTGAGGCCCAGAAGAGGAAGCCACTCGCCTTTTCCACCCTTCCCCTTCCCCTCCTCCTCTTCCAGTCTTTTCTCAGGAGCCCAGAACAGTGGCTGCGTTAAGGGCCCTTCAACCAGGTCCCTTCTCCAGAGGGGACAACTGAGGTGACGCTTGAGCTCAGGTGGGGTGGTGATAGTCCTCTCCTTATTTCTGCCAGAGACCTCTCCCCACAAACGTCCTCACACCTTAACCTTCTCTTCACGTTGTCCACCGTCCAATCTCTGCTCGCCCCCAGCCTGGCACCTGGAGAACCCCAGTCCATCCTCTGACCTTCCAGGTCCTCCCAAAATAGACTCAAAAGTTTCCACTGGGCTTCTTTGCTTCTCTGTCCACTCCCCAAAGCTCCCCTGTCCCTACAAGAGCCCAGGAAAGCCCCTCTCCATCTGACAACCCTCCCTCCACTCAGCTGGCTGCACTTCTGACTTAGGCCTCCGCCCTAGCCCTTGGCTGTGGGGAGGGTCCTTCCTCCAGGGGAAGGATCCTGCAGGCTAGAGTGCATCTCCTTGCCCTGCTGTGGCCCTCGGTGGCCTCAGAGCTCAACAGCATACCTGCTCCTCACGCTCTTAACATTGTTAGCACTGGGTGTGTGAGAGTGAGCAGGCTGCAGCCTCCCGCCTGTCAGACACTGAACCTGGTGGTCTGTCTGACAGACCTGCCCTTCTGAGGGGGCTAACTTCCAGGGACAGAGGTCGTGCCTTCTCTCTAATTTATCTCGTCCACAGCCCCAGGTTCAGGCCTGGTGCCCAGTGGATGCTCTGGAGTAGCTGGGGTACATCACCCGTCAATCAGCTCCTTAATGCCCAAGACTCGGACCTCAGGAGGGTTGTCAGACCTGTTCTCCTGTGCTCTGATGATGGTGACCCCCTCCCAAGACACATGAGAAGGTTCACCTGACCTTCTCATAACTCACCGCCCCACCTCCGGCCCCCCACCGGGAGTGATTTACCCTGAGGACACAGAGCTCAGGGCACTGGGCCTGGAATTCGGGCCTTTTTCATAGAGTTTGTTTCTTGAAGAGCCCCCTTTTCTTACCTCCTCCCTGGGGAGGTCTTGAGGGTGGCAGAACAGCTACTCTTAGTCTAGATGATGTGCTTTGACTGTCCCTCAAAAAATTCTTTTGAGTTATTAGCATGTTATTTGTTTTGTGTTTTTTTATAGGAAGAATTAGTGCGGGGGACAGGGTAGTCTGTGTTCTTCAAATGAAGGTCTGTTCTGGGAAGCTCTGGAGAGGCCCCCACGCCTCACATAGATCTTCCTCCTCCTCATGACTATCTAACCCTAAGTAATATGGTGGTATTCTGATACTAATGCCTACAGCTTCCAGGCCTTTCCCCAAGGCATCCCAGGGCCCCTGCTCTCACTCTGAGGGAACGGAGAGCCTGCCCCAGAGGTTCCTGAGGAGAGACAACAGCCAGAGTGGCTCCTTGTCAGTCGCTCCACCAGGCCTGGTACGCCAGCTCCTGTCTACTCAGCCCTGGACATCATCTGGCCCACCAACTGGACCCTCTGTTGTGGGTAGGGCCCCCACTCCAGTGAGCTAATTTTAGTGAAAAGCTCAACATGTCTGAATCTCTTAGTGAGGGACAAGGAACAATAGCAGAGCATCGCCATCTAAGTCTTCTCCCAGCAAGGCAGGCCTCTGAAGGGATTCTCTTATTATTTGGTATTTTCTGGGTTTCCTCTCTCATCGTGGGAGTCCCTGGGTAGTGCAAATGGTTAAACACTCAACTACTAACTGAAAGGTTGGTGAGTTTGAACCCACCCAGAGGGACCTTGGAAAAAAGGCCTGGCCATCTATTTCTGAAAAATCCGCCGTTGACAACCCTACAGAGAAGTACAAGGGGTCACCATGAGTCGGAACTGACTGGATGGCAACTAGTTTGGTTTTTGGTTTTCTGTCATCATGGAAGCCAAGAAGACCTTGACTGAGTTCAGGAGCTTTCCTAGCTGGGTCTTTTGGGTGGGTGGGTGGGTGGGGGGCGGGGCAGGGCCCACTGGTTCATCACTCCGGAGTGTCCATCATCCTCGTGTGACAGGGAGGCCCAGCTGGCATTCCACAGCTCCTTAGCCCTCAGGTAGTGGACACCTGTGTCATCATCCAGCCACATGAATGACCCTGCCGGATGCCAGCCTCCCGGGAAGGAGTTTCAGAGCACCTGCTAAGCAACTTTGCACTTTACTTTAGGAACAACGCAAATGCATCTTGGGTGGGTGTGAGAAACTTCCTCACACACCTACACTGGCGAAGCCTAAGGTCTTCGTGCCAGTTCTCGTCAGCTAATCAACCCTGAGCTCTCCTCACTTATGACATTATTTCCACTCAGTAATGGCACCATCTGGCTCCTCAGATTTCTTGCAAAAATTCCAAGTATAACTTGCAGGCCATAATTAGGCTTCCTTGTAATTCTTTTCTCCAGACTCTGGTCCTCTCGGTAGCTTGACTATCTAACCGTAAGTAATATGGCGGTATTCTGATGCCAGTGGGGGTGTGATTGTGAGTCCCCAGCCTGGTCACCTCAGTGGCCCTGCTGTCAGACCCTGGATCCCAAGGACCTCATAAAGTTCCCGTAATTTTACTGACCAGCCACTAGCCAGCCCACTTTCCTCCTGGACGTGGTGACCTTGTCTCCTGTGGGTAGAGACAATTAACCAGAATGGAGTGGGGCCTGCATTTTGCAGTTTACCTTACTGGAGCCAAGCTTGACTGGCCCCAGCAGGGGAGGTGGTGGTAATCCAGGAAGATATATGCTACCTATCCTGCAGAGCAGAAGGGCATCTATTCTTTGATTATGAAGGTATTCTTAACTATATTTTAGAATAACTAAATACCCTAATCTTTGAATGTGGCCAAATCGAGATACTAAAGTAACTACCTACCTTCTCTCCTTAAAAAAATAAAAAAAAAAATTTTTTTTTTTCCCCTTACAAAGCGTTAACTGAGCACCTGCTCTGGGCTCTTTAGAAATGACTTACAAATCACAATTTCCAGTCCAGAGCCCACTGCAGAACTCTAGACGGGCCACCCGACATTGGTGGTGTTTCCAACAGGAGCAGTACATGAGGAGTGCCCCAAGGAGTGCGCTGCCCGTCCTCCTGCAGAGCCCCGTTCCTTTGTTCTTATCTTGGTTCGCAGCAGCACTAAGCCCTTGTCCCTTAGCTCGCCAAGCTAGAAAACTGGTCATCCCAAACTGCTACTGATGTCTGACCGTTAACCCCTGGTGGTTCTACCTCCTAAATCTCTTTAGTCTGCCTCCTCCTTGCCGTCTCCGTCATCTCATGCTGCGACTACTGCAGTACCCTCTTACCCACCTGTTGTGAATTGAATTGTGTTCCCCCAAAATGTGTGTTGGAAACCTAACCTCTGTTCCTCTGGATGTAATCCTGTTTGTTAACAGAGTTTTCTTTCTTATGTTAATGAGGCCATGCCAATGTAGGGTGTGTCCTAAACCTAATCACTTTTGGGTTATAGAAAGAGCAGATTAGATACACAGGTGGGCACGTACTGGGGAAGACAGATGCCCATGTGAGGATCAACAAGGAACCAAGGAACAGCTGGGGCTACCAGCCAGAAGGAACCAATATGGCTGAGACCCTGATTTGCACTTCTAGCCTCCAGAACTGTGAGAAAGTACATTTCTGTTCTTTCAAGCCGCCCACTTGTGGTTCTGTGACAGCAGCACGAGGAGACTGAGATGGCCCATGGAGCCCATCCTCTCTGCAGCTGAAACTCGTCTGCTGAAAACCCCTTAAAAACAGCTAACTTTCATTTACTGTCTTCTCTGTGCTATGATATTCTTTTGTTTAATTTTCACAGCACTCTCATGAGGTATAATCATCCGTTCTTTAAAGACAGAGGAACCGGGTGGCACACACGTACTGTGATCGGCTGCTAACCCAAAGGCTGGCAGTTTGAACTCACCCAGCTGCTCTGCAGCAGAAAGGCCTAATGTACAGCCAAGAAAGCCCTATGGAGCAGTTCTCCTCTGTAACATGTGGGTCTCCGTGAGTTGGGGGCTGAGGCGACGACAGCCAACGACAACGTAAAAGCAGAGAAATGGTGGCTCAGGAAGGCTGTATGTGTTGACCAAGGGCACAGAGCAGTAAGAGGGAGAACCAGGATTTAAAGTCCCATCTCGGCCTCCAAGCCCAGTGCTGCCCACACCAGGGCCGCGCTTCCCTCCTCACCTACAGCAGCACCTTCCCAGCTTCCTCCGGCACACCTGGGCTGCTGTGACTGAGCACCAAGCTCCTCTGGAAGCAGGGGAGGGGTCCTGGTAGCATATGTCTTTGAAAACTCTTGTTTGACTTTAAAATATGTATTTGCAAACTCCGACTTTACTTTAAAAAAGTGAATGTTGCATTCTCTGCCCCAAGTACATTTGTTTCAATGTTTCAGACTAACAAGGAATAACAATGAATAACATTGACCCTACAAAAGTTGAACTTCATTACCCTGCAGCTTCAAGGTCTGGGGTGCGCCCCTGAGTGTCCCGCGGTCCAACAGAGTGTTCTGGGAAGCTTGACAGGGCATGGAGTCCTAACTCCTGGTCAGGCTCGCAAGGCCCTTTGTGATCTGGCCTCCGCTGACCTTGCCAGCTCACCATGACCTCATGTCCCTACATCCCTCCAGGCCACGTTTCTTTCTCTTGAAAATGGAACCCACAGTTGGTTCCTCAAATGAGCCTTGTGGATTCATGCTTGGGCCTCTGACCATGCCCTTCTCTCTGCCTTCTGCCCCTCCTGCTCACACCCCAATGGCCTAGGTTATGTTCCCTAGGCTGCAGTAACAAATTATCACCACTGGGTGGCGCAAAACAAGACGTGTATTCTCTTACAGTTCTGGAGGTTGTTGTTGGGTGCCGGTCCAGTCGATTCTAACTCAGAGACATATAGAACAGAGCAGAACTGCCTATAGGGTTTCTTAGGCTGCAGTCTTTACGGGAGCAGATTGTTAGATCTTTTCTACCATGTAACTGCTGGGTGGATGTGAACCACCAACCTTTCAGTTAGCAGCTGAGCTCTTAACCATTGTGCCACAAGGGCTCCTTGTTCTGGAGGCTAGAAGTCCAAAATCAAGGTGCCCTCAGGGTCATCTCCCTCTGAAGGCTCTAGGGGAGAACCCTTCCTTGCCTCTTCCTAGCATTTCTGGTGGCCCCAGGCAATCCTTGGCGTTCCTCGGTTTGTAGCTGTAGCACTTCAAACTCTGCCTGTCTTCACATGGTGTTCTTCCCTGTGTGTCTGTGTCTCCGTGTCTCCAAATCTCTCTCTCCTTAGAAAGACACCAGTCATTGGATTTAGGCACCACCCCCCCCCACCCAATCCAGGATGACATCATCTTAACTTGATTACACTTGCAAAGATCCTATCTCCAAATAAGGTCACATTCACTGGTACTGGGAATTAGGACTTGAACATATCTTTTTGGGGAAATATTAAAGTCACTACACTTACCACGTCCACCTACACACAGCTAATTGTGTTTTAAAATCTAGCTCACATGCCATTTCTTTGGGTAGGCATCCTTGCCCACTGTCTTAATCATCTAGGGCTGCTATAACAGAAATACCACAAGTGGATGGCTTTTACAAAGAGAAATTTATTCTCACAGTGTAGGAGGCTATAAGTCCACATTCAGGGTGCCGGCTCCAGAGGAAGGCTTTCTTTCTCTGTCGGCTCTGGGGGAGGTCCTTGTCATCAATCTTCCCTGGGTCTAGGAGCTTCTCTGCGCAGGAACCCTGGGTCCAAAGGACGCGCTCTGCTCCTGGCACTACTTTCTTGATGGTATGAGGCCTCCCTGTCTCTCTGTTCCCTTCTCTCTTTTATATCTCAAAAGAGATTGACTCAAGACACAACCTAACCTTGTAGACTGAGTCCTGATTAACATAACTGCCTTTAATCATGCCTTATTAACATCAGAGAGTCAGGATTTACAACACAAAGGAAAATCACATCAGATGATGAAATTACAGATAATCACACAATATGAGGAATCATGGCCTAGCTAAGTTGACACACACTTTTGGGGGACACAATTCAGTCCATAACACCCACCCTCACCACCAGCTGCCTCTGAGTTACCACTGGACCTTGACCACACCCCCTTGTGGCACTTCCCACATTCCAAGACAACCTAGTTGTGAGTCTATTACTCCTCTACCTCACCTCGGGTGCACAAAGGTCTGTGCTCCCAGCGCTGGCGCAGCAACTGAAGAAACATTCACTGAACTGAATCATTTTCATTTTGTAGATGAGGAAACTGAGGTTCAGGTAAGCTGGTGGGAGGCTCACTTGAAAGCCCCAGGGCAGGATTCGAATCCAGGGCAGTCTGAGTACAGATGCCACTACTGCGACTTCCAGACTTCTGGTCAGTAAATTTTTCCCGTTGAGCAGGGAAGTTGTCAAGTGAGGAGGTTAAAAAAAAATTAACACCGTCACAACAACAACAGGGACGTTTAACCCCTGAACAGTGGGAAGGACAAAATTTCAAGAATAAAGGATACCCCTTCCCCAGAGAGGCCTGAGGCCAGCCATATGCCGATGCTGTAGGGCATGGGCTTTCCCCGTGGCTAAGTGTTTGGGAATTACTGCACCACGTATGTGGAGGCTTATTTATTACAAATCTGTACAAGGTGGGTAGCTTTCCTTGGATAAATCCAGGGAATGGCACGGGCAGTCACATTTGTAATTTAAGAGCTGACTTTGTAGTTGTTGTGTGCCATGGAGGTGACTCCATGTGACAGAGCAGAACTGCTCCAGAGGGTTTCCTAGGCTGTTATCTTTATGGGAGCAGATTGCCAGGTCCTTCTCCCTCAGAACCACTGGGTGGGTTTGAACTGCCAATCTTTCAGTTAGCAGCTGAGCACTTAACTGTTACGCCACCAGAACTCCCTAGAGCTGATTTTACTGACTATGAAATAAAGCCTCACTCTAGACTCTGCCCTGGAGACGGACACCTCGCTGCTTCCCCTAACATGAGACAGCAAAGGCTGCTGGGTGGGAGGGGAAGCATAGCAACAGCCCACAGGGGCAAACCTGGAGATGAAGGCTCTGGGTGTAAGGATGGCAAACGTGCATCTGCTCCCCAGGCAGCCTTCAACGCAAACAACCCCCAGGCTGGTCCCTGGAGCCCTACTCTCCAGGGCAGCTGGCAGGACAAGGCCAGACAGGCCCGTCACTCACAAGGGCGGATACTTCCCCATAAGGGGAGCCTCCTATTTCCCATGCTCATCTGCTCATTTCCCCAACTCAGTGGTCATTGCTGAGATTATTCTCTCCCCTCTTCCAAGAAGTCCACCTTGATTAAATGAGGCAGAATGATCAAACAAGCTGAGCCCCTCCCCACGATAGTCTCTCATGGCCCTTCTTCTGAGTTTCCAAACTCACATCTGAATGGCATTAAAACCCTGCCACTGCCTCCAGGGTCTTCCATAACTCCCTGTCTTCTCTCTGCTGCAGGCCCCATTTTCCAGCCCTACCCCACCACACAGTACTGTCTGTCACTCCGTGCATGACCGAATCCCTCCTGAGACCCTAGGTCCCCAGGGCCCTGCACAGTGCCAGGCTCATGTGACACTGGATACGTGCATTGAGCAATCATACCGAGGGGTCTACATCTATTCATCTTTTCTATTACAGGATGTCAGCAACTCCTGCAGGTTTGATAGTCCTCTTGGACAAATGCTTGGCACCATGGGCTTCTCTCCCACCAAAGAAAATGAGAGGGTTGAACTAAATCACCTCTTTTTGAGACCTCACTACATATCTCCCAGGGTAGGAGTTTCCTGGTTGGTGCTTGACTACTAACCTGAGGGTTGGTGATTCGAACCCACCCAGTAGCACTGCAGAAGAAAAGCCTGGTGATCTGCTTCTGTAAAGATTACAGCCAAGAAAACCCTATGGAGCAGTTCTGTTCTGTAACACATGGGTTGGAATTGACTCGATGGCAAGGGGGTTGGTTTGGGGTGAGTGCAGGACTCTGTGTTTTCAGAAAGTCCCATAAATGATTTTGCTAATCAGCCAGATTTCAGGACCACTGGCTCTATACTATAGTAGCCCTGGCAGTGCAGTGGTTAAAGCGATTGACTGCTAACCAGAAGGTTGGTGGTTTGAAACCACCAGAGGCTCTATGGGAGAAAGATGCGGCAGTCTGCTTCCGTTGAGGTTTACAGCCTCGGAAACCTATGGGCTGGCTATGTCTCAGAAGTGACTGGACAGCAGTGGGTTTGGTTTGGACTCTGTACTGTAAGGCGCCTTTATAGCTCTGGCATTCTGTGGTTCCAGAACTGGAGTACCATTGCTCCCATTCAGCAACTAATTAACTAAGACGATGAACAATCCTGTCTCACCCACGTCCCTACCTGTGCCTAATTTATTCCTCTTTGGGATCCTCATTTTGGTGGCAGTCCTCCTGGCAGGTACTGCTACCACAACCACTCACCCTGGACAGGGCCCGGCTGGCCAGCATCTCGAAGGCCTGCACCACATTGATGTCATTCTTGGCACTGACTTCAAAGTAGGGAATGTCCTTCTCTTTGCACCAGCCTTGGGCTACCTCCTGGGGCACCTGAATGAGGGGAAGAAATGATCATTGTTTCTATATCATCATTATCACCACCATTGTCACCACCAGCATCTCATCACTACCATCAGCATCATCCTCACACCCCCACCATCCCCACCGTCATCACTCACACTCTGACCACCATAACCATACCACTATTACCTCCACCACCATGTTACCACCATCACATCCCCACCATTATCACCATCCCCACCATCATCACTCACACTCTGACCACCATAACCATGTCACCATTACCTCCACCACCACCATGTTACCACATCACATCCCCACCATCATCACCAATCACTACGATCACCACCTTCCATGTGTCTGCAACTTTACACATATTACCTCTTAAATTCTCAACATAAGTCTGTGAGGTGGATTTTGTTAGCTCCATTTTACAGGTAAGGAAACTGAGGCCTGGAGAATTAAGAAATCAGCCCAGTGTGTACAAGGCTGAGCAGGAATTTGAACACAGGCCTGGCAGGATTAGGGCTCAGTGCTCTTTGCTGCCATCCTATGGCTAAAATGTGGAGCTTCATTCTCCCACTGGTTCCTTCTGCAGTCCCTTCAGGGAGGACTAGCCAGGGAGGGAGGCCCTTCCCCCATGCTGGCTGAGCAGGCCCCGCCCACTATGCAGAGACACAGCCCCTGCTGATACCTTCTCCCCCAGGGTAGAGTCCTAGGAACAGTTAGTAAGCCCGACTATGGACAGGAGTTAGAAATCCAAAATGGAAGAAAACGCTTGGCATTTCTCAAGCTGAAAGAACTGGAGAAAAAATTCAAGCCTCGAGTTGCAGTATTGAATGACCCAGGAAGCAGCAAAAGGTGGAAGGAATACACAGAGTCACTGTACCAAAAAGAATTGGCAGACATTCAACCATTTCAGGAGGCAGCGTATGATCAAGACCTGACAGTATTGAAGGAAGAAGTTCAAGCTACACCGAAGACACTGGCAAAAAACAAGGCTCTAGGAATTGACTCGACGGCACTGGGCTTTTTTTTTAGGAATTGATGGAATTGAAATGTTTCAACAAACAGATGCAGCTCTAGAAGAGCTCACTTGTCTATGCCGAGAAATTTGAAAGACAGCTACCTGGCCAACCAACTGGAAGAGATTCATATTTATGCCCATTCCAAAGAAAGGTGAGCCAACCAAATGTGGAAAGTATTGAACAATATCATTAATATCATCAACAAAACAAAACAAACCCAGTGCCGTTGAGTCGATTCCGACTCATAGCGACTCTATAGGACAGAGTGGAACTGCCCCATAGAGTGTCCAAGGAGTGTCTGGTGGATTCGAACTGCCGACCCTTGGTTATCAGCTGTAGTGCTTAACCACTATGCCACCAGGGTTTCCCATTAATATCATACGCAAGTAAAATTTTGTTGAAGATCATTCAGAAGTGGCTGCAGCAGTACATCCACAAGGAACTGCCAGAGCTTCAAGCCGGATTCAGAAGAGGATGTGGAAAAAGGGATATCATTGCTGATGTCAGATGGATCCTGGCTGAAAGCAGAGAATACCAGAAGGATGTTTACCTGAGTTTTATGTATTATGCAGATAACAATGGGATACAGCGTGATTTAAAATCAGGAAAGGTGTGCGTCAGGGTTGTGTCCCTTTACCATAGTTAATCTCTATGCTGAGCAAATAATATGAGAAACTAGACTATATGAAGAAGAACGAGGCATCAGAATTGAAGGAAAACTCATTAACAACCTGCGACATGCAGATGACACAACCTTGTTTGCTGAAAAGCAAAGAGGACTAGAAGCACTTACTGATGAAGATCAAAGACTACAGCCTTCAGTATGGAATACACCTTGACATAAAGAAAAAAAATCCTCACAACTGGACCAATAAGCAACACCATGATAAACGGAGAAAATACTGAAGTTGTCAAGGACTTCATTTTACTTGGGTCGATAATCAACACTCATGGAAGCAGCAGTCAAGAAATCAAACGATGCATCGCATTGGGCAAATCTACTATAAGAGGCCTCTTTAAAGTGCTAAAAAGCAAAGACGTCACCTTGAAGACTAAGGTGTGCCTGACCCAAGCCATGATATTTTCAATTGCATCATATGCATGGGAAAGCTGGACAATGAATAAGGAAGATGGAAGAAAAATTGATGCCTTTGAATTATGGTGTTGGCAAAGAATATTGAATAAACCAGGGACTGCCAGAAGAATGAACAAAACTGTCTTGGAAGAAGTACAGCCAGAATGCTCCTTAGAAGCATGGATGTCAAGACTTTGTCTCAAGTGCTTTGAAGATGATATCAGGAGGGACCAGCCCCTGGAGAAGGGCATCATGCTTGGTAAAGTAGAGGGTCATCGAAAAAGAGGAAGGCCCTCAATGAGTTGGACTGACACATGGCTGCAACAACGGGCTCGAAAATAGCAACGATTGTGAGGATGGTGCGGGACCAGGCAATGTTTCAGTCTGTTGTACATAGGGTCGCTATGAGTTGGAACCAACTCAACGGCACCTAACAATAATAACAACAATCTTTGCAAGAGCAGATCACCGGATCTTTCTCTGGTGTGACCACTGGGTGATTAAAACTGCCCACCTTTTGGTTAGCAGCTGATCACTTAACTGCTGTGCCACCTGGGTTCTTGACTGAAAGGATTAAATGAGGTAATATATGATAAAGTGTCTAACACAGTGGCTGGTCCATAAACCAAAAAAACTCAAACCTGTTGCCATCAAGTCTATTCCAAATAGAAGCAATCCATTGTTGTTTTTTATCACGATGTTTCTTATTCCAATTATGAGGGTTTTTGTTTTCTTTACATTTAAGTGTAATCCATACTGAAGGCTGTAGTCTTTGATCTTCATCGGTAAGTGCTCCTTCAAGTCCTCTTCACTTTCAGCAAGCAAGGTTGTGTCATCTGCACAACACAGGTTGTTAATGAGTCTTCCTCCAATCCTGATGCCCAGTTCTTCTTCATATAGTCCAGCTTCTTGTGTATTTGCTTAGCATACAGACTGAATAGGTATAGTGAAAGGATACAACCCTGATGCACACCTTTCCTGACTTTAAACCATGTAGTATCCCCTGGTTCTATTTGAAAGACTGCCTCTTGGTCTTTGTACAGGTTCCACGTGAGCACAATTAAGTGTTCTGGAATTCCCATTCTTTGAAATGTTATCGATATTTGTTATGATCCACACAGTCGAATGCTTTTGCATAGTCAACAAAACACAGGTAAACATCTTTCTGGTATTCTCTGCTTCCAGCCAAGATCTGTCTGACATTAGCAATGATATCCCTGGTTCCACGTCCACTTCTGAATCTGGCTTGAATTTCTGGCAGTTCCCTGTTGATGTACTGTTGCGACTGTTTTTGAATTATCTTCAGCAAAATTTTACTTGCCTGTGATATTAATGATATTGTTTGATAATTTCCACATTCTTTTGGATCACCATTCTTTGGAATGGGTTCAAATATTGATCTCTTCCAGTTGATTGTCGAGGTAGCTGTCTTCCAAATTTCTTGGCATAGACAAGTGACCGCTTCCAGTGTTGAATCTGTTTGTTGAAACATCTGAATTGGTATTCCATCAACTCTTGGAGCCAGTTTTTGCCAATGTCTTCACTGCAGTTTGGACTTCTTCCTCCAATGTCATCAGTTCTTGATCATATGATCATTACGGCTAGAAAACCCTATGGGGCAGTTCTGATCTGTCACATGGGATTGCAATGAGTGGACAACATAACATAAGGCAACAGCTTAGCAATTGTCCTCTCAGTAACCCTATGAGATGGATGTTATTAGCTCCACTTCATAGATTGAGGCTCAGAGAGCTACAGTGATTTGCCCCAGGTCAACAGCTAGGAAAAGGCAGAGCTTGGATGCAACTCTAACTCAATACTCCCATGGCTCTGAGCTGCTGCCTGCAGGGCACCGCTTAGGAACTGCATCTCTCACTGTACTGTGGGCTCCTTGAGCTCAGGGTCAGACCTTCTTAGCTCTTGGCCTGGCTCATAGGAGGCACTAAGAACAGGCTGATGAATGTGCACATGGCCATCACAGTTTGGGGAGGCTGAACTGGAAAATACTCTGGTGGTTCTCTGGGTCACTTTTAAAGACAGTTGGCACCACAGAGATTGATTTCTAGTTAATTCTTTTGGGGAGGGGGAAATGACAATATATTAAGCATTTCATGTCCCGGGTACTTTATAACCATTATTTCACTTTATTTAAGGAAAGCCGGGTCCTTCTCATGGAGAAGGTCCCTTCTGCTCTCTCCCAGCACCAGGGTGACCTCAGCCAGAGGGAGCCCAGAGGCTGCCCTCCCTACTATCTCCCCAACTCCTGTAATCTCTAGGAGTGTCTGTCTTATTGGGACTAAAGATGCCATCACTGTCCCCTGCCTCTTTGGTCCTTGTTTCCCTGGCCTCATGGGCAGTGGGGCCCAACGCCTCAAGGCCCCCTCTCCCAATGCCACTGTTGTCCACCAACATTAGGCCAGCACTGTGACACTCGCTACCTACAACAGGTGGGTGAGGACTGGGGCCAGTTAAGAAGTCTGCCCTTTGGGAAGCCCAGATGACACCCCTACCTTAGATCTCCAGGCTTTGCCTGGTCAGTCTCCCAGGAGCTGCTGAACTTGAGCAGACCAAGATAAAACCCCAGGTCCTGTTTTTGGCCTCTGGTCTCTAAGGTCCTTCTCCTTTTGTGGGTAGGGACCCCAGAATTTCCCAGAAATACTCCCTCCTATGGAGCATAGATGCCCAAGGCCTGGTGAACAACTGAGAAACCTCATAGCTTGGGGGAAGTCCTGAGCCATTTGGTGAAAGAATCGAGGATTATTAGTGCCCTCACTACCGGCTGTTGTGGAGTCAACCTCGACTTATGGTGACCCCAGGTGACCAGGGTAGAACTGTGCTTCATAGGGGTTTTAGTGGCTGATTTCTCAGAAGTAGGTCACCAGGCCTTTCTTCTGAGGCATCTCCGGGTGGCTTCGAACCTCTAGCCTTTCGGTTAGCAGCTGAGAGTGTTAAACCCTTTGCATCACCTGGGGACTCCATTGTCCTCACTAGTAATGTGCAAATAATAATCATAGAAATTAACACCTTATGCCTTGAGAGTTGAGCACCTGGATGTTACAGACCGTTAACGTGCTGGCTGCTGACTGAAAGGTTGGAGGTTCAAGTCTACCCAGAAACACCTCAGAAGAAAGCCCTGACAAGGTAATTCTGAAAGATCAGCTACTGAAAACCCCATGGAGCGTAGTTCCATTCTGACATACACGGGATCACCGTGAGTCAAAGTCAACTCGATGGCAACTGCCTTTTTGATTTTTTTATTTATACCTTGTCAGCATCTTAGCAAGGAGCCCCGATGATGCAGTAGCTAAGCACTTGGCTGCTAACCAAACGGTCAGCACTTTGAACCCGCCAGCCGCTCCATGGGAGGAAAATGTGGCAGTCTGCTTCCGTACTGATTTACAGCCTTGGAAACCCTATGGGGTAGTTCTACTCCGTCCTATAGGGTCCTTGAGTCGGAATCGACTTGACGGCAATGGGTTAGCATCTTAGAAGTTCAGAGGGCTTTGTACCTTTTAAAGTCCTTGAGGGCAAAGACTGACCTACACTTCTTACAGCTCCTTCCTGTTTTATATCCTGCTATTCACTCCTCTTCCTACCAGTTGCTGAGCATTTTCCTGGGCACATAGTTGGCACTCAGGAGTTATAGTGAACACTGAAGTAAGTGAAATGAAGTGACTCGGCTTCTCCAGGAGGCAAGGAGATTCTTTATAATCCGTGGCAGAAGCCCAGACTGGTGCCAAGACTTGCCCAAGGCCACCGGGGCCTGCTGGTCTTGGCTGTCCCTTTCCTACTATTGGGCAGTGACCTGACCTGCCTGGTGCCTGGTTATGCCTGGTCATTTTTCCCCATTGTGTCTCTTCATACGGAGTCCCTGGATGCCACAAACGGTTAAGCACTCAGTTACTAAACAAAAGCTTGGCAGTTAAAGACCAGCCAGAGGCACCTCGGAAGAAAGGCCTGACGATCCACTTCTGGAAATCAGTCATTGAATATCCAGCGGACTACAGTTCCACTCTGACACACCTGGGGTCTCCAAGAGTCCGAGGTGACTTCACAGCAGTTGGCTGGTATCTCTTTACACGGAATGGCTGGAGACAAACTCCAAAATATCCGTAGAGATCATGTTGCAAATACTCCCTTCACCTCAGTCATCCTCAGAAACCTCCTTAGGCTGCATTTTTCACTTTTCTCCTCCAATTCCAGCTACATTTTCATGATTTTTAAAATGGTCTTAGGTGCAGACTCTAGAAATAAACTCAGGGTGTAGTATATGGCAACATGGGAAGTAGGAAAATTTTGAAAGTGTTACTTTCATTCATTTCACTTTTGGTTGACAATCTACTATTGTCGTGGATTGAATTGTGTCTCCCCAAAATATGTGTCAACTTGCTTAGGCCATGATTCCCAATATTGTGTGGTTGTCCTCCATTTTGAGATTGTAATTTTATGTTAAAGAGGATTAGGGCAGGTCACTAAGGTCACATCCCTGATCCAATGTAAGGGGAGTTTCCCAGGAGTGAGGCCTGTACCACCTTTTATCTTGGTGGAGATAAAAGGAAAGCAAAACAAGCAGAGAGTGGGGACCTCATATACCAAGGCAGCAGTGCTGGGGGCAGACTGTGTCCTTTGGACCTGGTGTTCCTATGCAGAGGAGCTCCTAGTTCAGGGGCACATTGATCAGAAGGACCTTCCTCCAGAGCTGACAGAGCAAGAAAGCCTTCCCCTGGAGCTAACACCCTAAGTTTGGACTTCTAGCCTGCTGGACTGTGAGGAAATAAATTTCTTTGTTTAAAGCTATCCACCTGTGGTATTTCTGTTAGCAGCACTAGATGACTAAGACATTTTACTTTTCCTGTTACAGTTTTGTACATTCATCAGAGGCTAAGTGTTTGACAAAATTAGTCCAGTTTGCATTATCTATAATTATCTATAATGCTGTTTCATGTTATATGTATTTAAAATGATTAATTACATAAATATTAAAATTAGCATGTCAAATAAATTTGCAAAACCATTACCAAAAATAACAGCATTTTCAGAAAACATGATCTCAGCATTATGAATCAGTGGTAAGCTAGAAATTACCCATCTGAGCATAGAGCAAAGAATTTAAGTATTAGTGAACATAATTTTTGTAACATAGATACTGCAAGGCTGCTATTTCTAATAAGGTAATTTTATTTTGTCCATTATTACCTTCTGTAGCAGCAGTGGAGCCCCTGGGTGGTGTAAATGGTCAATGTGCTTTGCTGCTAACTGAAAGAGTGGCGGTTCAAGTCCACCCAGATGTGCCTCTGAAGAAAGGCCTGGTGACCTACTTGCAAAAGATCAGCCATTGAAAACCCAACGGAGCTCAGTTCTACTCTGACATGCATGAGGTTGCCATGAGTTGGAATTGACTCAATGGCAACTTTTTTCTTATTGGTAGCAGCAGTAAGGATTTTTTAAAAAGCTGTTAAGTCAGCTATTTCTGTAAACCCATTCCATCAGTATATTTTTAAACGTGCATGTTCTTTTTGTTAGCTGGGAAAAACTGCTGCACTTCCCCAGTCCACCCCTTAGAGACAACAAAGAGGAGGTTATCAATCGTCTCCAGGTACTAAGCTTGCTGTGTGCGTTAGAGGCATCGTTTCCTTTAGTCCTCAAATAACCTCATGAAGCCGGTGTTCTGGTCTTGATTTCACAGACGTGGAAGCTGGAGCTGGCTCAAGGACACACAACCAGTAAGTGGGGGAGAAGGCACCCTTTCACTGGCCCTCAGCTCCCTTCCACTCAACTCTGAGTAAGTGAGAACATGCCTTCTGCCTCACCCCCTCCAAGCCCCGAATGCACTGCCTCTCAGCTGTTGTTGTTGTGTGCCAAAGTTGAGTCGATTCTGACTCATAGTGACCCTATAGGGCAGGGTAGAACTGCTCCATAGCATTTCCTAGGCTGTAATCTTCACAGGAGCAGATCGCCAGGTCTTTTCTTCTGCATAGCTGCTCGTGGGTTTGAACCGCCCACCTTCCTCTTAACAGCCAAGCACTTAACCATGGTGCCACCAGGGATGCTACCTCTTAGCTAGCCTTCACCATTCGTTCACATGTGCGCAGGTACTGGCAGACCCTCTGCTAGGTCTGGGGCCAAAGATGGCTGTGCCCAAGCAGGCCATTTGAGGTCAGTCACTTCTCAGCCTCACCTCTTGGCTTGTTGATCCTGGGTTCCTGAATTAGATTTAAAGTCACTCTGCTCTCCCCCTCAGTCACCCCTCTCCACTCTCCTGTTCTCATTTCATTGTTGCTTAGTACTTCCTCACCTCTGTTTCTCCTTCTCTGCCTCCCTCCAGACCCTCTCCCTGGGCCTTCCTTGTTAAAAGACAGACTCCCCCAACCTCCCAGCCTCCAGGCTAGTCTCTTCACCTCCCTGTCTTGGCTGAGGCCTGGCTTTTCCTGGGGTCACCATTCTCCCTATCATTCTCTCCTATGGGAGCTATTTCCACAGCCCATTCCCCACAGATCCCGGAGAGGGGGTTGGGGCTTGCCTGGCACTTCATTGCTTCTTTCAACTCTTTTTTCCCTTCCTCTCTCTGTAAACAAAACTCATCCTCCCTGATGCTTGGATGGGGCCCCACCGCCCCCCTCCAGTCATCACCGTCACTTCTCATCATGCTAAACGCCCCCTCTTTCATGGAGGCCTTGGATCTGAGGAGGCTTCCTTTCCACCTCCTCACGCAGCCTCCACCTCTCTGTAGCCTCAGGATTCCTTCCTTTCTAACATTCTGAGTCTTCTCCGCAACAGCCACCTCCGTCTCCTAGGGCCAGACCCAGCATCTTGCCATCACCTGGCCTGTGCCCTCTCCAAAATCTTAAGACACAGACAGTGGGCTGGTGTCTGATATTCACCTAGTGTCATACACACACAATTTCCCACTCTGTGACCACAACCCCCTTTCCCTCCAATTCCCTCTGTCCTGCTCTTCAGCCTCTGACACCTCAGCCCTCTGGCCCTCCAATTCTTTCCTGGTCTCTCCTCTTTCTTTCATGGTTTCTCAGTGCCCTCACAGCTCTGTCCATCTGCAGTTCTTCTCTGGAGAAGCCTTAGTCTCAGATGTTTGTTCCTGACCCTTCCCCCATGCAGGAGTGTTGGAGAAAAACTCATACAGGCTCCAGCTCCAATTCAGGGTCTCCTCCTTCACCTGAGCCCTGAGTGTCACCCACGCATTCCTGTCCTGGTCTTTAATTAGCTCCATCACCCTTTTCTCTCAAGAATAGCTGGTAAAGCTTCATCATGATTTTAGTGTCCTACTTGGTTCCCTCCCTCTCCGCAGAGGATGGTGCCTCTCATTTCACTGAGAAAAAGGTAGGCTCCCAGTCTTGAACTCCCTTTACTTCCTACCCCAGGACCTGCAGACACATGAAACAGGATGCTAGAATGGAAGTCTTGACAGGGATACTACAATTCAGTACATGTCAGTTGTAAAGGGAGTTAGGAGACAGGCCATCCCCTGATTTTGCACATTTCCAAAGGTTCATGGCCAAGAACCTGTTAGATGACTCTAAAACCCATAGCAAGGACATCAAATGGTTGAAAAGGAGGATTACAGGTTTCACCTTCAACCAAAAGACAGCTTCAAGGAGGTCACTTGGAACAATTAACGTATATGTCCTCAGGTTTGGTGGACACAGTGGACTGGTGTCTGATATGCACAGTGGACCGGTGTCTGACATGCACAGTGGAATGGGGGTCTGACATGCACAGTGGGCCGGGCTCTGACACACACCTGAGGGATCTAAGGCAAAAGGCAATAGGGCAGAGAAAGAGAGCAGACTGTACTGGAACTACTCTTGCCCCTAAAGTGGAGCCAAATGTATGAGTTAGCCTGGTGGAAGAGACAAAGCGACAGGCAGCCTGGAGTTGCTGTAAATCCCATCAAGAGGACAGCCTGGAGGAAGGAGGTGACCCCAGTGGGGTAGGGTACCGCTGAAAAATTAAGAGCTGAGGAAGGAGAGGCCAACTGGAGGAAATCTTCCCAGTGGAGGCTTCTTAAGGACACAGTGGAGTGATCCCCAAAAGAAACAGCTTGAAACACCTGCCAGACCCAGAGAACGTGAAACTCTCTTATGAAAAAAAAAAAAAAAAAATGAAAGCACCAGTCAAATAAGAATTTTTCTGCTCTCTGACCTCTTCTTCAACCCTAACAGAGCCAGAAACCAGTTATCCAGATAAAGGGAGGAGGTATGGACACATAAGGCTGGCAATGTGATTCAAAGGACCATACTTTCCTTCGTAGACCACAGGATTCTCACCTGCAGCAGGTCCCAGTGGGAGAAAGGGAGATGCCTTGCCTAGCCTTTGAATGAACTTGGGAGTTTGATTATTATACAAGATTGGATATTTCTAATTAAAGAGTTGACATTGGGTTTGCAACCTGAAGTGGCCATAAAACTGATGACTCCTAGGTGTCTATTCCTGGCACAGACTTCTTCTTTGAAGTTTTATTCTCATCTATTCTAAAGTCTGCTGGACATCTTCAAGCAGCTGTTCCACAAGTTTCTTAAATTCAGCATGTCCAAACCAAACTCATTTCTCTCTGAACAGAAGACTCTCCTTTCTGTAAGTAGTAGCTTAGTTGGAAGCACCATCATCCATCCATCCATCCACCCATCCACCCATCCACCCATCCACCCATCCACCCATCCACCCATCCACCCATCCATCCACCCATCCATCCATCCACCCACCCACCCACCCATCCACCCATCCACCCATCCATCCATCCATCCCATCCATCCATCCATCCATCCAACCATCCACCCACCCACCCACCCATCCATCTATCTGTCCATCCATCCATTCATCCATCCATTCAATATACTTCATGGTGTCAAATGATGCCTCAGTTCTCCTGTCACTTTCTTTTATTTGCATCATTATGAAAATGTAGTTCAAACATGGTAATTTAGTTCACTACTGTTCTCTGTTTGAAACACTAAGAAAGCTCTTTTTGGTGTCACTTGGGCTTTCTTTATTTGGCACAAGAGTATCTTTTACAAATTAAATCTACTTCTAGTTTTCTCACTAGCAGGCTATGATTGAACAGCTGTAACTCAATGCCACTGTAATGGTAAACACACACAGCGGGGTCACTGGAATCCAGAGCTGACTAGCTATCAAGTGTTAGCCAGATGGTCTAGAATATTCTTGTGCTAATATAGTAAAAAAAACGATGATTATTTCTCCAGAAATCCTGTAGAGCATAGAATTTGTAAGTGTAGATTCTCTATCTGACCTAGGTAGAAATGCTGTTCTACAGGATAATTCAAAGTCCTCTGAGATCTGACCCCTGCCTATCTCTGATGCCTTAACTCCTCCACTCCCTGTCACTAGACAAAAATGGCTTCAGTTCTCAGCTCACATTACACTGTTTCTTGCTTTTGCTCATGCTATTTGTTCATCCTACCTCCTCTAGGAAGCCCTTTTTATATTCTGGGCTGGGGTAGAACCACTTCATTGTGGTCCTCAAATATCCAAGTCATGTCTTTATCATTGTATTTACAGTATTGTGTTAGAATTGTCTTTTAAAATGTTGGTCTCCACCACTAGGCTGTGAGATTCTAGAGGTAAGGGCTATGCCTGATTTAGCTCTGTTAGTATAGGACCTAACACAATGCCTGACATACAGTAGGTACTCATAATGTTTGTTGAATGAATGAATGAGTGCATGGTACCTGTCGGTCTGCCAGATCGATCTTGTTCCCCAGCACCACCATGGGGTAAGACTGTTCCATTGGGATGGTCTTGGCCAGAACGTCACCCCGCCAAGTATCCAAGGCTTCGAAGGACTCCAAGTCAGTGACATCAAAGGTCAGGATGCAGCCATCAGAGCCTTTGTAGAAGGTGGACACCATGGAGCGGAACCGTTCCTGACCACCGGTGTCCCAGATCTGAAGGGGAAGAGGAGCCACCCAAGGAGGCCATGATGAATGGCTGAAGGAAGGCCCAACTAGGTCACCTTTCATCAAAGCTCTCTTTTCTTGGTAAAAAGCCCTGGTGGTATGCATGTGGTCCTTTGAATACACGGGCATCTTGCATACACTATAACACCATTGCAGTAACATTTAACGCCCTGAGAGTACTTCATACCTAGTTCTCATTTTTCCCTGTACCATCAGGACAGGGACTGTTATTCCTATCTGACAGATTAGGAAGTTTGGACCTGGGGAGTGACTTGCTCAAGGTCACCTGCCAAATTTTCCAGGGAACACAAGACTAGGGGTGAGGTCTCTTAACTTCTGGATTAGTGCTCTACCCTCAGACTAGGGATTAGCTATTTTTTTTTTTTTCCAGAAAAGGACTAGATACTAAATATTTTAGACTTTGCAGGCAGTCTGTGTTGCAATTACTCAACTCTGCCATTGGAGTATGAAAGCAGCCATAGCAATAAGTAAAAAATTGGGTGTGGCTGTGTTCCAATAAAACTTTATTTATAAAAATAGGCTTGGGCTGCATTTGGCCCATGAGCTACAATTTGCCAACCCCTATTCTAGACCATCCTAACTACTGGTGCACATGGCTGTATCAGCGGCTGTATAGGGACTGTGCGGTGATTTCCAGGTGTATGTAATGCAGAAGGGAGGGCTGCTCACCTGTAGTTTCAAAGTTGTGTCATCTAGTATGATAACCTTGGAGAGGATGCTAGCCCCCAGCGTGGTCTGGTAGTCCTCGTAGAATGTCTTGTGCACATACTGGTGAAGCAGAGAGGTCTTTCCCACACTGAGGAAAGAAAACAAACAGATACATGTGAATATGTGTGTGCGTGCATTCATGCACACAACAATACACGCATACCATCCTCATACTCCTTCCATGCTCCTCTCACTGCTGCCTCTCCTGGAGATTCTGCACGTCTAATATTTGTGATCCATGGACCACACTTTGAGTAACAAGGAACTAGGGAGTGGTTTCTAGAAGTAGGGGCCAGTTAAAGTGAGCAGAGGGTTGGAGAGAGCTGAGTGTTCGCAGCCACAATCAGGTCTTCCTGAGGGTGTAAGTGGCAGGGGCCAGGTAGATGTCAATAAGAGACTTGCCTAACTCCCACATTAGTTACTGCAGAGCTGGGATCACAAACCATGTCTCCTGATGCCAACATTTCCCCCAAACAAGCTCCCTTCTTTGGGTGGAATGCCCTTGGCGGTGTCACCCTGAATCAGGAAGGGGCTCTTGGGAGGCGGGAACATATCCAGGAGGTCTCACCATCCTTGGACTGGAGGCTGCTTCCCAATCCCCAGCCCTGAGCTGAGCCTGGCTTACCCCAGGGCTCCAATGATGATGAGTTTCAGGTCCACTTTCTTGTTAGGATTCATGGAGGGGCCTCAGAGCCTGTGGAGAAACAGAAGTCATCACATGCTGGCCAGAGTCCCCTGTGGCCCTTGTCACTGAAGCTGGCCCCTGCCTTCCCCTTCTCAGATGTGTGGATCACTGTCCTCGGACTTGGGTGGCAGAGGGTGGGGCAACTGTTCTTCAAAAGAGGCAGATGACTCAGCAGCCCTCACATACTCTCTCCCTCTCTTCCCCTGGGAGCCCCACCAAGACTGGATGAGTGGTGACCCCATAGAGGAGGCACATCTCTCACCCTTGAGCTCCACCAACCCTGTCCTCTGAGGCAGCCTGGAGTGCCAAGAAGCTGGGCTGGGATTAAACAGAGGCCTCACAGACTGGCAAGCCTGGAGCCAGGGATGGAGGGCAGTGCAGAAGGGGAGATGGGAAGGCAGGACAAGGGCTCCATTGTCAAGAATGCCGTGAGGCTTTGGGTGGAAGAGCGCCCCTCTCCCCCGGCTAGAGGTGTTGCTGTGATTGCAGAATCAAAAGGCTCTTCTCTAATGCAGCTGGTGGGAGGGTTACTGGCTCATGGTTTCTGAAAAGCTACTTGGCACCGAGTGCTGAGGGCCTTAAAAACGTCCCTGTGTTTCACTTCTAGGAATTTGTCCTAAGGGAATAATCGAAAAGTGGGCAAGGCTTGTGTTCATGAATGTTTATTCACAGTACTGCTTAGCAACAATTAAAAAGTGGCTAAATAAATTATGAACGATTCCGCCGTCATTAAAATGCACTTTCTTTAGTATATTATGATGATATGGGAAAATGCTAATGGCATAGGGTCTAAAAGAGAAACGGGAGATGCTACACTGTACGTATAACACAGCCCCATATACTGAAGCGAATACACCTGAGAACGTGTGTGTACATTTCCTATGGGCTTTGATATGTTAATATATTTATATTATATTTCATACACACGCGCGCGCGCACACACACACAGATTGCGAGCCCTGGTGGCACAGTGGTAAAAGTGCTTGGCTGCTAACCAAAAGGTTGGCGGTTCGAATCCAGTAGTTGCCCCTCGAGAGAAAGATGTGGCAACTTGCTCCCGTAAAGTTTTACAGCCTGGGAAGCCCTATGAAGCACTTCTACTCTGTCCTATACGGTCATTAGGAGTTGGAATAGGCTAGACCACAATGGGTTGTATATATAAATAAACATATAAATACACAAACATATTACCCATATGTATATATATGTGTGTGTTTATTTATTTCTTTAAAGAAATTTTACAAATTTTACCAAAGAAAAGGAAAACTGCGGCGGGGAACTGTGCTGCAGTGGCTCTCTGGCTCCACCCTTACACGCGCACACACACATTCCCAACTCCCGGGTCTTTTATCCTTGGATGTACTGCGCATGCTGAGTAAACCTTGATCTGATTCTGCCCGGAAGAGGTCTCAAAGGCTGGCCAGCTTGTGTTTCCCCTGGTCCTGGGAGAAAGCTCTAAAATGGATGTCCTGAGGCCTGGCTCTAGATCTCGCTTGGCCACTGTGTGACCTTGGGACGGCTGCTTCTCCTCTCTTGAGTTTTGGCTTCCCAACTGGAGAATGAACCAGTTGGTCCCCCAAACACTTAAGGTCCTTTCTGGTTGAAAAATGCCTTACTTACTGGCCCCGGGCCACCAGGCCTTGCCTCAGGTGCCTAGTTAGCAAGAAGTTAAAATAGGAAATCCCCAGAGGCCTGGGATTATGAGCATCTCCTCCATGAGTCCTGGCATGGACCAAAGGTGGTTTTAGGCTCTGTTTGGAGCTGCTTGTCCTGGGAGCTAGAGTTGGTGGTGCTGGACCTCTTGCCATAACCCGAGAGGGCTGGGTTATTACGCGGGTGGCAGGTCTTCTCCAAGGTCCAGGCATTCATCCCATAAAGACTCCATGCAAAGCCCTGTGCTGGACACTGAGAGGGACATGAAGATGAAACAAATAGGACTCCACCCCAGGGAGTGGTCAGGGAGGAAGTACAGGGCAGAGCAGTTAGGCCAGAGAGAAAGGGTCCCAACAGAGACACAGAGGAAGTGCTGTGGGAATTCAGACTGGGGAGAAGCTGGCATCTGAACTGGGCCCTGAGGAAATGGACGCGTGGTTTGGAGTGATATTTCACAGAGCGAACAGAATGGCCAAAGGCCTGGGAACAGGTGAACGGAGAAGGTGGATGTTTTAGTTCTGGAAGGGTGAGGCAAAGAGTGTGTGGAGGGAGGACAGCCTGGAGAGCGAGCAGGATTAAGATGGGTTGTGATTATCAGACCAAGATCCTGGCATTCATTCGTTCACTCGGCAAACATTTCCCATGCTGCACACAAGCGGAGGAAGAGGATTCAAGTATTAATCTGGGCTGGGCGTGTGTGTCCCCGAGGAAGATGGCTCAGGAGCTCCTGAAAGGCCCTGGTGTCTAAGCACCAGTTACCACTTTGGAAGAGGAATGGTAGTGTTATGGACTGAATTAAGTTCCCTAAAAATATGTTAATATGTTAACTTCCTAATACAGAAATTATCAAACATCATTAATATCACAGGCAAGTAAAATTTTGCTGAAGATCATTCAAAAGTGGCTGCAGCAGTGTATCGACAGGGAACTGCCAGAGTTCAAGCCAAATTCAGAAGAGGACATGGAACCAGGGATATCACTGATGATGTCATATGGATCCTGGCTGAAAGCAGAGAATACCAGAAAGATGTTTACTTGGGTTTTATCGACTATGCAAAGCCATTCGACTGTGTGGATCATAACAAATTATGGATAACATTGCAAAGAATGGGAATTCCAGAACACTTAATTGTGCTCATGAGGAAACTGTACATAGATCAAGAGGCAGTCATTCGAACAGAACAAAGGGATACTGCGTGGTTTAAAGTTAGGAAAAGCGTGCATCAGGGTTGTATACTTTCACCATACTTATTCAGTCTGTATGCTGGATTATATGAAGAAGAACTGAGAAGCTGGACTCTGTGAAGAAGAACGGGGCATCAGGATTGGAGGAAGACTCATTAACAACCTGCATTATGCAGATGACACAACCTTGCTTGCTGAAAGTTGAAGAGAAATTGAAGCATTTACCAATGAAGATCAAAGACCACAGCCTTCAGTGTAGATTATACCTCAACATAAAGAAAACAAAAATCCTCACAACTGGACCAATAAGCAACATCACGATAAACGGAGAAAAGATTGAAGTTGTCAAGGATTTCATTCTATTTTGATCCACAATCAACACCCATTGAAGCAGCAGTCAAGAAATCAAAAGACGCATTGCATTGGGCAAATCCGTGGCAAAAGACCTCTTTAAAGTGTTAAAAAGCAAAGATGTCACCTTGAAGACTAAGGTGTTCCTGACCCAAGCCATGGTGCTGTCCATTGCCTCATATGCATGCAAAAGCTGGACAATGAATAAGGAGGACAGAAGAAGAAATGATACCTTTGAATTGTGGTGTTGGTGAAGAATATTGAATATACCGTGGACTGCCAAAAGAACGAACAAATCTGTCTTGGAAGAACTACAACCAGAGTGCTCCTTAGAAGCAAGGAATGGACATGTTATCAGGAGGGATCAGGCCCTGGAGAAGGACATCATGCTTGGTAAGGTGGAGGGCCAGTGAAAAAGAGGAAGACACTCAAAGAGATGGATTGACACGAGGCTGCAACAGTGGGCTCAAGCATGATAACGATTGTGAGGATGGAGCAGGACCGGGCAGTGTTTCATTCTGTTCTACATAGGGTTGCTATGAGTCAGAAGTGACTCGATGACACTTAACAACAACAAAAATACGTGTTGTCGGCCTCCACCAGACTGAGTCCAGTACAGCTAGATGGTGCCCAGCTACCACCACTGACTGCTCTGACAGGGATCACAATAGAGGGTCCCAGACAGAGCTGGAGAAAAATGTAGAACAAAATTCCAACTCACAAAAAAGAAAGAAAAAAAAAAGACCAGACTTATTAGCCTGACAGGGACTGAAGAAACCCCGAGAGTATGGCCCCCAGACACCCTTTTAGCTCAGTAATGAAGTCACTCCCAAGGTTCACCCTTCAGCCAAAGATTAGACAGACCCATAAAACAAAACAAGGCTTAAGGGGCAGACAGCCCAGGGGCAAGGACTAGAAGACAGGAGGGGACAGGAAAGCTGGTAATAGGGAACCCAAGGTCCAAAAGGGAGAGTGTTGACGTGTTGTGGGGTTGTTAACCAATGTCATAGAACAATATGTGTACTAACTGTTTAATGAGAAACTAGTTGTTCTGTAAACCTTCATCTAAAGTACAATAAAAAAAAGATATAAAAAACAAACGTAACAAAAAAAGCCTGTTGGGATCCTAGCCCCTGTGCCTGTGAATGTAATCTTGTTCGGAAATAGGGTTTTCCTCATTATGCTAATGAGAGCATAACAGTATAGGGTGTGTCCTAGGCCTAATCAGCTCTAAGTTACTTGGAGCAGTGCAGACACAGCGCAGACAGAGAGCCAAGTGAGCAGAAACGGGGGAAGACAGATGCCACTTGAAGATCACCAGGGAACCAAGGAATGCCTAGGCTCCAAAAGCTGAGAAATGGACCTTCCCTCAAAGCTGACACAGAGAAAGCCTTCCCCTAGAGTCAGCATCCTGAGTTCAGAGTCCTAGCCTCCTGAACTGTGAGAAAATACATTTCTGTGCTTTAAAGCCACCCACTTGTATTTCTGCTGCAGCAGCACTGGAGAACCGAGATGAGGAGCAATGGCGAGCACTCTCCTAAAGGCTTTGGTAGAGCTGACTTAGCTTGTCAAAAGCCAATGCAGTGCCTTGGAAAAAAACCCCAAACCAAACCCACTGCCATTGAGATGATTCTGACTCATAGCGACCCTATAGGACAGAGTAGAACTGCCCCGTAGAGTTTCCAAGGAGCGCCTGGCGGATTTGAACCCCCGACCTTTTGGTAAGCAGCCATAGCACTTAACCACTACACCACAAAGGGGTCATAAAAAAGGAGAAGCAGGGAGAAGCAAGAAAGGAGCCAGCGCTGGTTGAGCACCTGCCGTGAGGTGTGCATCCTGCCAGGTGCTCTGTAGAGCTCAGGTAATCCTCACACCAAGCCCTGGAGAGGAATGCAATGGAGGCGCTAAGAAGCTAAGTCACAGTAACTCACCCGTGGCCACACAGGTAGGAAACAAGCGAGGGTTTGAGCTAAGGCCAGGGACGCTCTGCTACATCAAATTGCCTCCTGTTCGCCTGCATTTGGACCCCTGGAATCTGTGTGCACAGAATCTAGGAAGCTGTGCTCAGGTCTGGTGACCTCAACAAAGCCTAGCAGAGTGGGAGGAGATTGAGAGGAAGACAGCCAAGGGACAAAGGTGTACGATGGGTGCTGAGAAAACCGGGGCTGCCGAAAAGGATCCGTTGTGTGAGTCCTGATCACCGGGATCAAGACTCCCCATGCTGAGGCCGAGAACAGTGTTCACATCCCTGATACGGTCATGCTGCAAGGCTGGGGTAAGTCTCACAGTATTAGCTAAGTTATTTGCGCTGGCTACTAACCGAAAGGTCGGCGGTTCTAATCCACCCAATGGCACCACAGGAGAAAGGTCTGGCGATTGCTCCCATAAGATTACAGCCATTGGAAACCCTGTAGAGTGCAGTTCTACTCTGACATAGATGGGGTCATCATGAGTCATGAATTGACTCCATGGCAACCGGTTTTTTATTATTATTATTTGCCTGGCCCTGGGCTGCGGGCTTTGCGAATGTGCAAATAAACAATATGCATACTGCTGTGAAGGTCAGGAAAGCTAATTCATTATTATAATACATTCAACACATACAATACATTATTATAATGCATTTACTGGCACAGGGGCTGCATGGGTGTGTGTTTGACACAGTGTAGCAAAGCTGGTGTGCTGATGAAGAGAAGGGGCAGCGCGGAAACGGTCTGTGACACATAAGGAGGGCTCCATAGCCACAATGTATAAAGCATTCTTACAGATAATGCAGGTCTTAATATAAAAATGGGCAAAGAATATGGATAAATAATTGCTGTGGATTGAACCGTGTCCCCTCAAAATATGTGTTGAAATCCCAACCCCTGTACCTATAAATGTGACCCTGTTTGGAAAGAGGGATTTTCTTTTATTATGTTAATGAGGTCCTGTCAATCAGAGTAGAGTGGATCCTAAAGTTAAGCACTCCTGATTTACAAAAAGCAGAAGACACACACACACTCACACACAGGTGAGGACTGTCCAATGCCCTACTGATGAGGAAGGAATGAACACGGCTGAGACCCTGATTTGGGCTTTTAGGCTCCAGAACTGTGAGGATGTAAATTTTTCTTCTTTGAAGCCACCCACCTGTGGTATTTGTGTTACAGCAGCATTTTTTTTTTTTTTTTTTAGCACTAGGTAGCTAAGATGGTAATCAATAGAAGCCTTATGAATGACTAGCAAGTTCGCATCGACCCTCAGCCTTACTAATTATGGAGGAAATACGAAATAAAAAAGACAGTGAAACCTGTGAAAGCCAGAACTGGATGGGACTGCCTTGCTTTTCCAGTTCTCAGAAGTTTTCCACCTTTGACAGGATGCAGTCCTATCACTTTTCTATCGCTTTCTATTAGTGGAAAATATTTTAGTTTTCCTTCTCTGACAGGTTTCTGCCTTACACAAGTTCTGGCTTATACAGATTTTACTGTACCATTTTTTTTTTTTAACCCATCAGAGTAGCAAAAATTAAAAAGATTGAGGAGTGTTGATAAGTGTGAGGGAAACAAAGACCCTTGTACTGTTGATAGAGTTAAGAACTGGTTCCATTTTTTTGGAGGCCAATTTGACAATATAAAAGCTTCATATGCACATCAAATTCTCATGAAAATCCAGACCTTCTGGAGCCATGGAGGCTGCATGAACCCCTGAAACTATTGCCCTGAGATAATCTTTAAACCTTAAACCAAAAATAAACCCTGAAGGCTTCTTAAAACCAAACAACAGTTTAGCTTAACTAGTAAAAAAAGTTTGCCTTGAGCATTATGCTCTTTTAAGGTCTATCTCTATGGGATCAAATTGATAACAGCAACTCGAAAGATTGGACAGGAAAACTAGGGGGCACTGAGTTGATGTTAATGTGGGAGAAACAACTCAGAAAATGAGGGTGAGAATGGTTATAAACTTGAAGAATGTAATCAATGCCACTGAATTGTACATGTAGAGTTATCTAGTGCTGCTATAACAGAAATACCACAAGTGGACAGCTTTAACAAACAGAAATTTATTCTCTCACTGTTCAGGGGGCTAGATGTCTGAATTCAGGGTGCCAGCTCTAGGGGAAGGCTATCCCTCTCTGGGGGAAGGTCCTTGTCATCAGTCTTCCCCTGGATCTAGGAGTTTCTCAGTGCAGGGACCCTGAGTCCAAAGGATACACTCAGCTCCTGGCTCTTCTTTCTTGGTGGTAGGAGGTCCCTCTCTCTCTGCTTTTATCTCTTGCACAGGGGTGAAGGGCAGTGACTCAAGATACATCCCACCTTAATCCTACCTCATTAACATAATGAACATAACCTAATCCTCATTAGCATGACCTAATCCTGTCTCATAAACATAATGGACACCTCAATCCCACAGGCATAAAAAATGAATCCTGTCTTATAAACATAATGGACACCTCAATCTCACAGGCATAGAGGCTAGGATTTACAACACATCATAAAGTGGCGGACCATCAGATCACAAAATAGAGGATGACCACACGATACCAGGAATCATGGCCTGGCCAAATTGACACATATTTTAGGGGATACAATTCAACACATGACAGTGGCCAAATCAGCGATCTTGAAAAAATGTATTAAAAAAAAATTAATATACACTTACCTTAAAAAAAAAAAGTTTTTTTTTTTTTACCTTAGATGCCAATTCTAGGAATCGATCCTACAGAAATATTCACACATTTGCTCAAAGACATATTTATGCAAAGAAGGTTGCTGAAGCATCGTTGTAACCTAGAAGCCCATCAATAAGAGACTCTCTACATAAATTATGATCCATTCATACTCTGACATACCAGGCAGACTTCAGAAGAGTATAAAATTGAAGTGGAAAGACATGCATGATAATTTAAGTATAAAAAGGGCAGTGATCATTTTGTGTAGTGTGATCCCAATTATAGAAAACAACAACCACACCATGCGTGTGACTGTATGTACAGTGTTATACATACTTGTCCTGTAAACTCATAGAAAGCTATGGATAGACACACAGCAAGTCGTTAATAGCAGAGACAAGCAAAGGTAGATTAGAAACTAGGAGCGATCGTCTTATTTTATAAATAGTTGCTGTTAAAACTTGTTGCACAAGCCTAAGTTATTTTTATAATTTAAAAAATGAAATAAAGAGCATTTCTTTACAAAGAGTGTGTGGGTGGATGACAGTGCAGAATCATCTGAGTGTGACCTTTCTTATGTCTGGCGGGAGGAGACCACCTGGTCCCACGGAGTCCCCGTGAGTTTTGGAGTCAGACTTCTCAACCCCGCTCCACACTTTTGTGTCATTTAACCTTACCACCAGTTGCCGCTGAGTTGATTCTGACTTATGGCCACCCCATGTGTGCCAGAGTAGAACTGTGCTCCACAGGGTTATTGGCGGCTGGTTTTAGACTGTAAGGAAGTGGATTGCCAGGCCTTTTTCTGTGGCGCCTCTGGGTGGACTTGTATTGTCAACCTTTGGGTTAGCAGGCAAGCACTTGGACCATTTGCATCACCCAGGGAACCCTTATCTGACGTTGTACCTCACTCATGGCTGTGGCTCCCTCTGTAGGCAACATGTGTTATGTCTTCATAGCACAACAGGCCCCCAGAGTTGGGAAAGACCCAGCAGTGTGTCCATAAATGTTTAACAACTCGGTGGAGGACTGACTTAAACAGGGCTTTCTGATTTCTGTGGTGTCAACTCCGCTACCATGGCTGATTTCAAGCTATCAGTGTGGAGGCTGCTCCAGCCCAAGACTGGAAAGACCTCCAGGTCATCTACTCCAACCTCCCCCCAGTGACTGAGCTATCTGCACCACATTTATGGGAAGTTGGATCCAGGACCTGCTCCCAAAGGGCTTCTTCCCCCCACTGGGGGTGCATTTCTCCTGGCAGCCACACAAAAAGTGTCCAATTCCTCGTCACATGCTAGCCCTTCAGATGTCTGAAGTCTTTTCTTTAGGTTCTCCAGTCTTCTCCAGATTCTTGTAACTCACCTCAACCTTGACTTTGGGCTTCCCCCTACTCAAAGTGCACTGCCCACTTCAGATTCCTCCACCTCACTCCCAGAAGGGCAGGGATTTGCTGAGGCTGCTATTTAAAGTAGCCTAGTCCTGGGGGGGAAAATATATATATATATATATATATATATATATATTTTTAATCCTGGAGTCAGGGGCAACTGGCAGGAACAGGAGAGTGACCAGGACTGCAGTCAGTGGCAAGGAAGGGTGGACGGGGGTAGACATTGGTGGGGCTCACCTAGGAGGCACCTGCGTAGAGGGCTGAAGTCCCTGCCCTTGCCTGGGCTCTGGCGGTGGCTGTCCTCCCTTTAAGCCTCCTCCTGCCCACTCAGCTGACTCAGATGCCTCCAACCAGGGCATCCTCCCAGAGGCCAGGCTGAGTCATCCTCCAGGGGAGGATGTGAAATAGCAGCGACTAGCAGGCTTGGAATGCCGGGCCCTGCCTTCAGGCACAAAGCAGAACTCTCGGGCCCCTCGCTCCCCAAGGGATCCTCTCCCCTTCTTGCCGCGCAGCACCCCGCCTGGCAGCACAGAGCTCCAGAGCACGGCGCCCCGCAGCACCCCGCCGGGCAGCACAGCGCTCCAGAGCACCACGCCCCTCAGCACGGCGCCCCTCAGCAGCTCACCCCCCGCCCCCGCCCGGTCTGCCGCAGCACAATGCCCCGCAACTCCGCTAAGCTGAGAGCCCTGGCCCTGTCCATCTCCCAAAGCCAGAGAACGCTCATCTCAGTCCCTGCGAAATAAGAAAGCCTGAGTGGATGCTTCTCCCACTCAACATATGCCCCTCTCCGCCCCGCCCCGCAAAAAAAAGCCCTAGGGGCTGGGGCCAGTCCCACAAGAACTCTTGGCCTGCTCCGCTCCCCTCCCCCTTACCTTCTCTCGCTGCCCCACTGTCCCCACCCAGGACGCAGGCACAATGTGCCTCACTCCTGCTGGGAGAGGTGGCTTTTGTGCCCACGGGGAGGAAGGACGGGGAGACCCGTGGGCAGGGGCGGGTGAGAATTCTGAGGTTGGCAAATGCTTCCCACCTCCATCACACTCTCTTACCTGGCTTCTTTCTCTGCTTTCCAATACCTCCCCTCTCCCGTCCCACACCTGGGAAAATGGCAAACGTTATCCACCCTAGAAAGTAATGGGACTTAGGCTCTTGAGAGTAAAGTTTGTTTTTGAAAATAGGCTATCTAGGGAGCAAAAGCTCCCTGGGTGGCTAAGTGGTTTGCGCTCAGTTACTAGCCTAAAGGTTGGTGGCTCCAACCCACCTAGTGACTCCAAGGAAGAAAGTCCTGTTCACCTCTTTCCGAAAAATCTACGGGTGAAAACCTCATGGAGATAGTTCTACTCTGATACACACGGGATGGTCATGAGTTGGAGTCAACTCAAAGTCAACAGGGTTGATTTGGTTTTAGGGAGCACAAGGCTTAACTACCTCAGAAGAATGCTGGCCACCTGTCTTACACACCTAAATCCTAGCAGGGCTAGTCCTACATCCTCTAGGGAGTACACCCACAGCCCCCAGTTCCCGGAGGCTCACTGCTGTGTCCTTATGCGATTTTGGGGTGTTAGCCCTGTCTCGCCAAGTAGGCTGTCTCTGCCTGGAGGGTAGGACAGTGCCTCACACGTCTCTATACCCCCCACACATACTGCCCCGTGCTGGGAACGTAAAGGTGTCAAAAACAGTCATTCAACTGTCCACCCACCCACCCACCCACCCGCCCACCCACCCACCATACTACACAGCAGCACTACGTGAGACTGAAGGTGCAGAGAAGTTCTGTCTTCATGGCACTTAATAAGGTGGGGGATTGATTCGTAAGCCCAAAGATATTATTTTTATAATTACTTGCCAATAGTAAACAACAACAACAAAAAACCAAACCTGTTGCCATCGAGTCAATTCCGATTCATAGTGACCCCATAGGACAGAATAGAACTGCCCCATAGGGTTTGCAAGGAGCGCCTGGTGGATTCAAATTGCAGACCTTTTGGTTAGCAGCTGAACTCTTAACCACTACTCCACCAGGATTTCCTATAAAATGCTCTTACAGCCCCATGGGTTCTTGAGTCGAGAACAAACAGCGGTTAACAGGTCTGTCCCACTCTATTCATTGGCTCTTACACCATGCAGTGAAGGGAGAGTTATTTATGACTTAGAACGGGAGGGATTATGTACTCCTCCAGGGGCTCACCCTTCCCCATTGAAGGCCTCTGGCTGACATGCTTCCGTTCCAGAAGGTGCCCTGCCAATGTGGCAAGGGGACTCCAGATGCTGGCAGGACTCAGCCCTCTGGAGGGCTTCTAGTTTCTGGTTGGCCTGAACGTTGAGTGGCAGCAGTGCCACCCGGCTCTGAGGAGCTGGCAGCTGCATCCTGCCTGAGACCAAAGGCTTGTGTGAAGCCCCAAGCAGGCCTCAGCTCATTGGGGCGGGAAGCCCTTTCTGCCCAGGCTCACTGGCTGCCACTCCCCAGAAGGCATGGCCCATCCCTCCAGGGCGGGGGCGGGGGGGGGTCTTTGGCCTGGATCTACACTCTGCAGCAGCCAGCTTCCAAGCTGTCCCTGGCCTCCCACTCCGCTCCTCCCCCGAAAAACCAAATAACTTGGGGCAGCTGGGCAGGCAGGAGGACCTCGCAAACTTCCAGGATACTTACAGCTGCAGCTGCTCTGCCCTGGGCTCCGAGGGCAGGCGGGGAGTGCTCTGAGGCTGGGGTCGCTTGTTGGAGCAACAGTCTTAGCTGGGCCAAAGGAAGAAGAGGGCGAGAGTGAAAAAGAGCGTGCTGAGGCCTGCCACTTCCCTCTGAGTTTTCCTTCTTTCCTTCTCAGGCACAGACTTAAAAGAGGCTGGGCCAGTGTGACCTCAGCTGTGTGGGTGGAGGGGGTGGGGTGTCAGGCACAGACTTAAAAGAGGCTGGGCCAAGGTGACCTCTGCTCTGTGGGTGGGGTGGGGTGGGAAAGCTCAGTTTAGAGCTGAAGGGGTCTCTGGCCATGAGAATTTAGCTCACCGTGGCCACTGGTAGGGGTGTGGAGGGGAAGAGAAGGTGTGGGAGTTTGAGGGTGGGAGCTTGGGGGTCAGAGGGCCTGCAGGGTAACACGTTGGGTTTAGGGCACTGTAAAGAGCCTTGGGCTTGTTTCAGGAACGTCTACCTCTGCTGCCGGAAGCCGCCCAGTAAAGTGGCCTGATTGCTTGTTAAAACATTAGACAGCATATGCAGGGAGTTTGGCCCCACTCCTGGCCTATCAGGGAGGGGCACTGGTCCTCACGCCTTGCTTTCACCCCCATATTGTGCACATACACACATGCACACACACTTACACACACGCATAAGTGTGCACACGCATACCCCAGACTTGGGAGATGGGAGACAAGTTCTGACATCTCCCTGGGCCTCTCAGATGAGGATGTGTGATCCAACCTGAATTACTTAGCAGACTACAGCAGTTTGAAATGCTGTCAGCATGAGGCTAATTTTGGTATCTCTTTGGGCTGCCTGGAACTGTGCCTTGGGTAATTATGGTTGACGGATAAAAGGGGGAGAAAGTGTGTTTAGACATGCCCAAGCTAACTGGATCGTCAGATTGTAAGCTTTTTCTTCAGGCTTCTAATCAATTTGGTGCACCCCTTTGGCCCCACGTTGCTTCAGAGAGGCGGGACTATGCCTCCTTGGTGGCCCATTCTTCCCGTTAACAATCCGCACAGTCCAGAGGGTCTTGCTGGTATCCCGTATGAATTTCTACTGCTGCGTCATTGCTATTGTCTATGTCTAATCTGGTCAACTAGACTATACATTCCTCAAAGGCAGAGTAAGTGCCCTTGAATCCTACGTTCAGCCACACACGGTGCCAGGCATGGGCCTTGGTAAGGGTTTTTGTTGCTAACTTATTTTATTTTATTTTTTATTGTGATTTAGGTGAAAGTCTAGATAGCAAATTAGTTTCTCATTAAGCAGTTAATACATGAATTGTTTTGTGACATTGGTTGCCAACCCCGAGATGTGTCAAAACTCTCCACTTCTCCACCCCAGGTTCCCTGTTTCCATTTGTCCAGTTTTCCTGTCCCTTCCTGCCTTCTCGTCTTAGCTTTTGTATACATGATTGAACTACCAAGCACGTTCCTCACCTGTGTTGTTGGCCTATAAAAAAAAAGACTTGTCTAATTTTTGATTGAAGGTGAACCTCAGAAATAATTTCCATACCGATTTAAAAGGGTGTCTGGGGGCCATACTCTTGGGGTTTCTTCAGTCTCTGTCAGACCAGCAAGCTAATGATGCTGTCGTGGATTGAATTATGTCTCCCCCCAAATATGTGTTGTAAATTCTAACCTCTATGCCTGTAGTTATAATCCCATTTGGGACTTGGTTCTCTTTGATAAGTTAATATGGCAGGATTAGTGCTGGGTGTTCTTGAGTCAATCTCGTTTCAGATATAAAGAGATTGAACAAGCAAGCAGACAGAGAGATGGGGAAGAGAAACACCAAACCACATAAAGATTGCCCGGGAGCAGAAACTCAAGGAGACAAGGACCTTCATCTCAGCCAACAGAGAGAGAGAGAGAAAGATTTTCCCTAGAGGCCACACCCTGAATTCAAACTTCTAGTCCCCAAAACTGTGAGAAAATTTCTGATTGTTAAAGCCACCCACTTGTGGTATCTGTTATAGCAGCAATAGATAACTAAGAATTTGGTACCGGCAGAGTGGGGTGCTTCTCTAACAGATAGATACCCAAAATGTGGAAGTGGTTTTGGAATTGGGTAATGGGTACCTAATAGTAAAAGCATAGATTGCCTTGAAGAGACTCTTGGTAGAACTATGGATGTCAAAGATAATTCTGATGAGGGCTCAGAAGGAAGTGAGGAGAGCTGTAGAGAATGTCTATATCATCTTAGAGAATCCATATGGCACCAGCAACAGAATGTTGCTGGAAATGTGGATGCTAAATGTGCTTTTGGTGAGGCTTCAAGAGAAAATGATGAATATATGATTGGACAATGGTGCAAGGGTGGTGATTTTTATGCAGTGGCAAAGAACTTGTCTGAATTATGTTCAAAGGTTTGGTGGAAGGTAGAATTTGTAAATGATGAACTTAGATATCTGGCTGATGAAGTTTTTAAGCAAAATTTTAAAGGGGCCATGTGATTTCTCCTTGTTGCTTATAGTAAAATGTGAGAGGAAAGAGATGGACTTAAAAATGAAATGCTCAAAATGAAGACAAAACTTAAAGATTTGGAAAATTCTGTTGTACAAATTAAGGACTCATGTTCTAGAATTTTCACCAAGGATGTGGCTATACAATCTTTTTTTAAAGACGTTAAACCTGTGACTGATAGATCTAACTAACTACCACTGTAGAAAACCCATCACCGTATACTGAAGGGGATGAGAAAGGATGAAAAGAAAGAACACTACCTCTTGGAATTCTACAGAGAGGAAACAGGCTAAAGGAACTACATCTGTTGTCCTCCAGGAAAAGAAAAGGACCATCCCTGGAGCAGCCTGAACATCAGCAGAGGTGTTGGAAGGAGCATGGAAGGAGGGCCTTCTTGGTTTCAAAGGGCGGGGCCACAGTCTCCTGGATCTCAAAGTGTGGGGCCACAGACTCCTAGGTTTCAAAAAGTTGAATCTTCACCAACTTGGTTCCGGAGTGTGGGGGTGCCATTAAATTGTGCCAGGGGAATGAGGCTGCCACCAAAAGCTGAGAAGGCAGAGCTGTCATGCCCAAGGGGCAGCAGAAGGGGCCTTCTGGGACCCAAGGGAACTAGGAGAATGGGGCTGCCCAAAATGGCAGTTGCCATCCCAATGGGCTTGGAAGGCAGAGCTGAAGCTCAGGACCAAGGGGGCCTCCACCCAGAATCCAGAGGGTGTGGCCAACCCCCAGAGTCTGAAGGGCAGGCCCATTGCCTCAATGATCTCAGAGATGAGAAGATTATTTTCAAGACAGAATTATTTGAGAGTTAATGTAAATTCTTCTACTGTGTTTTGAACTTGCTTGGTGCCTGTTATTCCTTCTTTCCCTCCAGTTTCTCCCATTTGCAATGGAAATGTTTACCTTGTGCCTGTTCCACCTTTGTGCTTTGGAAACAGATAATTTGTAATCTAGGTTTCACAGGTTCACAGAAGAAGAGGAATTTTGCCCCAGGATGGGATACACCTAAAGTCTCACCCATATTTGATTTAGATGATTTAGAAGATGGGATTTCAGACTTGGAGATGATTTAAGATTTTTGGGATGATGTGATGGAGTGAATGTGTTTTGCACGTGACAAAGACATGAATTTTGGGAGGCCAAAGGGTGGAATGTTATGGATTGAAGTATGTCCCCCCAAGATATGTGTTGTAAACCCTAATCTCTATGCCTGTAGTTATAAACCCATTTGGGAATGGGTTGTCTTTGTTATGTTAATGAGGCAGGATTAGTGTAGGGTGTATCTTGAGTCAATCTCTTTTAAGATACAAAAAGAGATTAAACACATTTTGGGGCTAATATGTCAGAATAGTCAGATGCTTCATGCCATTCCTCTTATAACAGAGACCCAAAAAACAAATGAATCAGGTACATAAGAGGATCTAGAAACCCTAAACATCAAAGACAAAGCTGAAGAATTGGACTGAGTGACAGGTGGAGGGAGAGACAAAAAGAGCAGAAATGGGGAATGGGGAATTATGGATCATGGGATCACCAACGACCTGCTAGCTGAATCTGCACAGTGCACATAGGTTGAGGCAAGCAGCAACATCCTAAGCTGAAACTCACTCCATCTGGTACAGTCAAGCAGCAGCATATCTGCACGCATCTCCAGAACCAAACATGAGTGACACCAGACCTGTGAAAGTTAAGTGCAAGCTCCCAACCCATAGCGCTCACACAATAACCCCCCGACCAGAGCTCCATGGTTGAGGAGCATTCCCTTCCTCATCCATTCCATGCCCTGTTCCTACACCAGTCTGGCGGGATTCAACACTGCCACGCTCCCCAAGCCAGGAACTCATGGCCAGGTCTGGAGGCACACACCCCTTCACTTAGCCACTGGCATAGGGGGTCCACAGACTTGCAGTGCCCTTCACGCCTGCTGATCACCCACACCAGTATCTCACTGGCTGAACCGGCAAGGTATGCCCTCATTGTAATAAAGCCTGAAGCCCATTTTCACCTGCAGCAGCCAAGTCAGAGCTGCAGATTTGTGACATTTGACACCACCACACCCCCTAAGAAGCTGCCTCACCCAACCACACCAGGGATGTGAAGGCTGGTGATACTATCCACTCCATCTACCTGCCCACAACAGGGGCCTGAGAATTAGTGGTGCCCCCCAGTCCCTCTAGGCAACAGCACTGGATGCCAAAGGACAGGTTGCTCTCCCCCCAACACACGCTCTAGAGGACAAGGGCATGCCCTCCATCTGGGCATCTGGGGGCAGCTGACAGCCCCATGCCTTGCCCCCTTGCACAGCCCCCCACTGCAACCGGAGACCTGTACCTGTTCTGAACATCTCCATGTAGCTTTGCCTGCCCAGGACTGTAGGTGAGCCTCTGCATCACATACTCATTGGCTGATGACCCAGGCACCTGCACCCCAAACAATCAGTAAGTGGTAGAGCACACACATACAACACCCAACTCAATGACCCAGGAAAACACCCCCTGTACCCTCGGCCAGGAGATCAGCAGGACCGATTCATCACCTCACCAAAAATGCTGCCTACATCTTCAGCACCCCCACAAGAACAGTGAACAGACTCCCAAGCTCACACGTCTAGTAGCTGCTCTGACCACCTGAAGACAGGAGGTGAGAACTTCAACAAGGCCACATTCATGAACAGAGTAGCACACATGCCTGGCCTACTTGGACATATTAAAAAACAAACAAACAAACAAAAAATTCGGGGCACAGTAAAATGAAAATACAATAAATAAATAGATAAAAAACTTATTGGTGCCTCGGAGATGACAGTCAATATCAATATAAAATCACATAAAGAGGCAGGACAAGATGGCTCCAGCAATTGGTCAGAATAAAGAATGAGAAAACCTTCCAGAGAAAGATAAGGCAATGGAACTACCTGGTAAAGAATTCAAAAGGCTAATACACAGAGCTCTCCAAGGGATGAAGAAGGAGATGAGGAAAACACAGACCAAACCAAGGAATACACACAGACAAAGCAATAGAATAATTCAGGAAAACAATGCAAGAACAAAATGACAGAATAAACAGGCTGCTAGAAATCATATAAAAACAGCAACTTGAAACCCAAAAGATTAACAATAAAATTTCAGAATTAGATAATTCAATAGGAGGTCATAGGAGGAGAATTGAGAAAATGGAAGTCAGAATTAGTGAGATTGATGATAAATTCCTTGAAACCAATTTGTTTGAAGAAAAATCAGAAAAAAGAATGACGAAAAATGAAGAAAGCCTAAGAATTATGTGGGATACTATCAAGAGGAAATCCTGGTGGCATAGTGGTTAAGAGCTATGGCTGCTAACCAAAAGGTCAGCAGTTTGAATCCACCAGGCATGCCTTAGAAACCCTATGGGGCAGTTCTACTCTGTTCTATAGGGCCACTATGAGTTGGAATCCACTTAATGGTAACAGGTTTCTTTTTTTTTTTTTTTTATCAAGAGGAAAAAACATATGAGTGATTGGAGTATGAGAATGGGGGGAATAGCAAAAAACACAGAGAGAATTATAAAAAATTTGCTGCCAGAAAGCTTCCCTAATATCATGAAAGATGAGAAGATATCTATCCAAGAAGCCCAGTGAACCCCATACAGGGTAGACTCCAAAAGAAAGTCACCAAAACATATAATCAAACTTGCCAAAGCCAAAGACAAAGAATCCTGAAAAGTCGTCTACAAAGGAGAACCAATAAGACTAAGCTCTGATTACTGAGCAGAAACCTTCCAGGCAAGAAGGCAATACGATAATATATATAAAGCCCTGAAGTAAAAAAATTGCCAGCCAAGAATTATGTATCCAGCAAAATTGTCTCTCAAATGCAATGGTGAAATTAGGTCACTTCTAGATAAACAGAAATTAAGGCAATTTGTGAAAACCAGGACAAAATTACAAGAAAGACCAAATGGAGTCCTTCAGTTAGAGAACCAACAACATCAGGCAACAATCCAAGGCTAGGACACAGGACAGAGCAACCAGGTATCAACCCAGTAGGGAATTCACAGAAACAAAACAAAGCTAAAAGACTGGTAATAGGGAGCCAGAGATGTCAATATGTAAACAACGACAATGTCAAAACAAAAAAGAGGATAAATGGTGTAGTCATAGAACTTCAATATGGACAGGAAGTCAAGGCAATATCAAGAAATAAAAGACTAATTTAAACTTAGAAAAATAAAGGTAAATTTCAAGGTAACCACAAAGGGAGCTAACAAACTTAACAATCAAAATAAAAAAGAAGAAAACATAAAGACTCAGCAAACACAATACCAACAATAATGAAAAAAATGAAAATACATGAACAAAATGAAAATACATAAACAAAAGGAACTCAGTGTAGATAATTAAGCGGAACAAAGAAACTGTCAGCACCATACACACACACAAAATACAACAAAATGACAGCAGTAAATCCATACCTATCAATAATTGCACTGGATGTAAATGGCCTAAATGCACCAGTAAAGACAGAGAGCTGCAGAATTTAAAAAAAAGACCCATCTATATGCTGTGTACAAGAGACTCACCTTAGACACAATGACGTAACCAAACTAAAGCTCAAAGGATGGAAAAAAAAATCAAGCAAACAATAACCAAAAAAAGAGAGAAGTGGCAATATTAGTCTCTGAAAAAATAGACTTTAGCACAAAATCCACCTCAAAGAATAAGGAAGGACACTATATAATGAGTAAAGGGTCAATAAACACACCAGGAGCACATAACAGTAATAAATATATACGCACCCAATGACAGGACTTCAAAATACATAAAACAACTTTAACAGCATTGAAAAGAGAAATAGTACCACAATAATAGCAGGAGACTTCAGTACAACCCTTTCAATGAAGGACAGGACATCTAGAAAGAAACTCAATAAAGTTACAGAAGATCTAAATGCCACAATCAACCAACTCGACCTCATAGATGTATACAGAACATGCCACCCAACAGCAGAAAAGTATACATTCTTTTCCAAAGCACATAGAACATTCTCCAGAATAGACCACATTTTAGGCCACAAAGAAAGACTTAACAAAATCCCAAACATTGAATAATACAAAGCATATCTTCTCTGATTAAAATGCCATAGAAATAGAAATCTCTCTCTTTTGGCTCTGGGGAAAGGCCCTGGACATCGCTCTTCCCCTGGTCTAGGAGCTTCTCAGGCACAGGGACCCTGGGTCCAAAGGATGCACACCCCTGGCTCTTCTTGCTTGGTGGTAACGAGGTCCCCATGTCTCTCTGCTCGATTCTTTCTTTCATGTCTCAGAAGAGATTGACTTAAAACACAACCTAATCTTGTAGATTGAGCTCTGCCTCATAACTGCCAGTAATCCCACCTCATTAACATCGTAGAGATAGGATTTACAACACAACGAAAAATTTCACATCAGATGACAAAATGGTGAACAATTACACAATACTAGGAATCATGGCCTAACCAAGTTGACATACATTTTTTTTAGGGGGACACAATTCAATCCATGACATTCCACCCTTTGACCCCCCAAAATGAATGTTCTTGTCACATGTACCACCAGGCGCTCCTTGGAAACTCTATGGGGCAGTTCTACTCTGCCCTATAGGGTTGCTATGAGTGAGAATCAACTTGACGGCAGTGGGTGGTGGAGGTGGTGTCACATGTAAAACATATTGACCCCATCATATCATAGTTAAAGTCTTATTTCAACTCCAAGCCCAAAACCCAAAAATTTCTCTTCATCTATGAAATAAAGAATACAAGTTATCTACTTCCAAAGTACAATAGTGGAACAGGCACAAGCTAGACATTTCTGTTACAAATGGGAGAAATTGGAGGGAAAGAAGGGATAACAGGCAGCAAGTAAGTCAGCAGAAAACATATCAACCCTCTGTTCTCTGAGACCATTTAGGCAATGGCACTGCCCTCCAGACTCTGGGTGTTGGCCACGCTCTTCAGATTCCAAGTGGAGGCCCCTCAGCCCTGGGCTTCAGCTCTGCCTTCCAGGCCCACTGGAACAGCAACTCTTCTCCCTTGAATTTGGGCAGCCCCATTCTCCTTGTCATCTGAGTGACGATTACACCCTTTGAGACAGTTTTGCTTCCAGTGTTCCTTGTCTCTTCAGCTCCTGCTTCCTGGTCCCTTGGCCTCTCAAAGGGCAGGACTTGCCATCTATGTCTTCCCTGCTGGGGCAAATGTTTCAAAGATCTGCAGGCACCCCACACTGCCAGGAAGACTCTTGCGCAAAGGCACTCAGCTCTCTCTCTTCATGGGTAGGTTCTACTGCTGTCTTGAGCTGGTCTCCTGGTTCTGTTGCTGCTGTTTCTCTGCTGCTGTGTCTCACCATCTGTGCCATCTCCAGTGTAACAACTGTCCTCACTTCCTTCTGAATCCTTACCAGAATTGTCTTTGATGTTCATAATTCCACCAACAGTCTCTTCAGGGCAATCTAGGCTTTTACTGTTAAGCAATTTTCTTCCAAGCTCTGTCCATTCACAGTTTCAAAACCACTTCCACATTTTACGTATTTGTTAGAGCAACATCCCACTCCTGGTACCAAATTCTGTCTTAGTTATCTAAACAAAAAAACCTGCTGCTGTCAAGTTGATTCCGACTCATAGTGACCCTGTAGGACAGAGTAGAACTACCCCATAGGGTTTCCAAGGAGTGGCTGGTGGGTTCAAACTGCTGACCTTTTGCTTAGCAGTCTGAGCTCTTAACCACTGTGGTTTTAATTATCTAGTGCCACTATAACAGAAATATCACAGAAATTTATTCTCCCACAGTTCAGAAGGCTAGAAGTATGAATTCAGGATGCCAGCTCCAGGGGAAGGCTTTCTGTCTCTGTCAGCTCTGTCACAAATCTTCCCCTGGTTTAGGAGCTTCTCAGGTGCGGGGACCCCAGGTCCAAAGGACGAGGGCATCTGGTTCTTCTTGCTTGGTTGTAATGAGGTCCCTATGTCTCTCTGCTTTTTTCTGTCTTTTATATCTCAAAAGAGATTGACTTAAGACAACCTAATCTTGTAGATTGAGTACTGCCTCACTAACATCAACTGCCACTGGTCCCACCTCATTAACATCATAGAAATAGGATTTACAACACATAGGAAAATCACATCAGATGACAAAATGGTGACCAATCCCACAATACTAGGAATCATGATCTAGCCAAGTTGACACATTTTTGGGGGCCACGATTCAATCCATGACAATGGGTGATATCGCAACAGGCCCAATTGAAATAAAGGGATCATAAAAGGATACTATGAAAAACTGTACTCCAACAAATTTGAAAACCTAGAAGAAATGGACAAATTTCTAGAAACACATTACCTATGTATACTAACACAAACTGAGGTAGAAAACCTAAACAGACCCATAACAAAAAAAGAGATTGAAGAGGTAATAATAAAAAAAAAAAATTCCAACAACAAAAAAAAAAGCCATGGTTTGGATGGCATCACGGGAGAATTCTACCAAACTTTTGAAGAAGAGCTAATACCAACATTACTTAAGCTATTTCAGAGCATAGAAAAGGAAGGAATACTACTGAACTCGTTCTATGAAGCCAGCATAACCCTGATACTAAAGCCAGGCAAAGATACCACAAAAAGAGAAACCTACAAACCAATATCCCTCATGAACATAGATGCAAAAATTCTTGACAAAATTCTAGCCAGTAGAGTTCAACAGCATATCAAAAAAATAATACATTATGACCAAATGGGGTTCATACCAGGTATGCAGGGATGGTTCTACATTAGAAAATCAATCAACGTAATCCACCACATAGATAAAAGAATCACATGATCTTATCAATTGATGCAGAAAAGGCATTTGACAAAGTCCAGTGCCCATTCCTGATAAAAACCCTCAGCAAAATAGGAATGGAAGGGAAATTCCTGACATAATAAAGTGTATTTATAGAAAACCAACAACCAACATAATTTTAAATGGAGAGAGACTAAAAACATTTCCCTTGAGAATGGGAACCAGACAAGGATGCTATTTATTACCACTCTTATTCAACATCATGCTGGAAGTCCTAGCTAGAGGTATAAGGCAAGAAAAAGAAATAAAGGGCATTGAAAATGGTAAGGAAGAGGTAAAACTATTCCTATTTGCAGATGATATGATCTTATACACAGAAAACCCCAAAGACTCCACAAGAAAGCTACTGGAACTAATAGATTTCATTGAAGTAGTAGGATACAAGATTAACATACAAAAATCAGTTGGATTCATCTACACCAACAAAGAGAATTTCAAAACGGAAATCACCAAATCAATACCATTTACAACAGCCCCCAAGAATATGAAGTACTTAAGAATAAACCTAACCAGGGATGTAAAAGACCTATACAAATAAAACTACAAAATATTACTGCAAGAAACCAAAAGAGACCTAATAAGTGGAAAACATACCATGCTCATGAATAGGAAGACTCAACATTGAAAGAATGACGATTCTACCAAAGTGATCTACAGATACAATACAATCCCAAAACAAATTCCAACAGCATTCTTTAAGGAGATGGAAAAAGATAATCACCAACTTTATATGGAAAGGGAAGAGACCCGGGATAACTAAAGCATTACGGAAGAAGAACAAAGTGGAAGACCTCACACCAACTGATTTTAGAACCTATTATACAGGCTAGGAAGTCAAAGCAGCCTGGTACTCGTAAAACAACAGATACATACACTGATAGAACAGAATTGAGAACCCAGATGTAAATCCATCCATCTTTTTATAAGCAGTTGGTACTTGACAAAGGGCCAAAGTCTGTTAAATGGGGAAAAGACGTCTCTTTAATAAATGGTGCTGGCATAATTGGAGGTCGATCTGTAAAAAAATGAAACAAGAGCCATACCTCACACCATACAGAAAAACTAAATCAAAACTGATCAAAGACCTAAATATAAAATCTGAAACCATAAATACCATGGAAGAAAAAATAAGGACAATGCTAGGGGCCCTACTCATGTTGTTGTTGGTAGGTGGCATCAAGTTGGTTCCGACTCATAGTGACCCAATATATAAGAGAATGGAAACACTGCCTGGTCCTGTGCCTGCCTCATAATTGTTGCTATGCTTGAGCCCATTGTGGCAGCCACTGTGTCAGTCTGTCTTGTTGACAGTCTTCCTCTTTTCAATGACCCTTTAGTTTACCAGTTTTTTGTTGTTGTTGTTTGTTTGTTTATTTTACCAAACATGATGTCCTTCTCCAGGGACTGGTCCCTCCTGATAACATGTCCAAAGTATGTAAGGTGCAGTCTCGCCATCGTTGCTTCTAAGGAGCATTCTGGCTCTACTTCTTCCAAGACAGATTTGTTCATTCTTCTGGCAGTCCATGGTATATTCAATATTATTCATCAACACCATAATTCAAGTCATCAATTCTTCTGTCTTCCTTACTCACTGTCCAGTTTTCGAATACATATGAGACAATTGAAAACACATGGCTTGGGTCAGGTGCACCTTGGTCTTCAAGGTGACATTTTTGCTTTTTAATACTTTAAAGAGTTCTTTTGCAGCAGATTTGCCCAGTGCAATATGTGGATCCAAGTAAAATGAAATCCTTGACAACTTCAATCTTTTCTGCATTTATCATGATGTTGCTTATTGGTCCAGTTATGAGGATTTTTGTTTTCTTTATGTTGAGGTGTAATCCATACTGAAGGCTGTGGTCTTTGACCTTTATTGGTAAGTGCTTCAAGTCCTCTTCACTTTCACCAAGCAAGGTTGTGTTATCTGCATAACGCAGGTTGTTAATGAGTCTTCCTCCAACGCTGATGCCCTGTTCTTCCTCATATAGTCCAGTTTCTTTGATTATTTTCTCAGCATACAGATTGAATAAGTATGGTGAAATGATACAACCCTGATGCACGCCTTTTCTGACTTTAAACCACACAGTATCCCCTTGTTCTGTTTGAAAGACTGCATCTTGATCTACCTACAGTTTCCATATGAGCACAGTTAATTAAATAAGCATTCTGGAATTCCCAGTCTTCGCAATGTTATCCATAGTTTGTTATGATCCACACAGTCGAATGCCTTTGCATAGTCAATAAAACACAGGTAAACATCCTTCTGCTATTCTCTGCTTTCAGCCAGGATCCATCTGACATCAGCAATGATATCCCTGGTTCCACGTCCTCTTCTGAAACCGGCCTGAATTCCTGGCAGTTCCTGTCAATATACTGCTGCAGCCACTTTTGAATGATCTTAAGCAAAATTTTACTTGCATGTGATATTAATGATATTGTTTGATAATTTCCACATTTGGTTGGATCACCCTTCTTGGGAATAGGCATAAATATGGATCTTTTCCAGTCAGTTGATCAGGTAGCTGTCTTCCAAATTTCTTGGCATAGATAGATGAGAGAGCACTTCCAGTGTTGCATCTGTTTGTTGAAATATCTCAACTGGTATTCCATCGATTCCTGGAAACTCATTTTTCACCAATGCTCCCAGTGCAGCTTGGGCTTCTTCCTTCAGTATCATCGGTTCTTGATCTATGGTACCTTCTGAAATAATTGAAGGTTGACCAATTCTTTTTGGTACAATGACTCTGTGTATTCCTTCCATATTCTTTTGCTGCCTCTTTTGTTGTTCAGTATTTTTCCCATAGAATCCTTCAATATTGCAGCTAGTGGCTTGAATTTTTTCTTTAGATCTTTCAGCTTGAGAAATGTTGAGAGTGTTCTTCTATTTTGGTTTTCTAACTTCAGGTCTTTGACCATGTCATTATGGTACTTTACTTTGTCTTCTTGAGCTACACTTTGAAATCTTCTGTCCAGCTCTTTTACTTCATCATTTCTTCCTTTCCCTTTAGCTACTCGATGTTCAAGAGCAAGTTTCAGAGTCTCTTCTGACATAAATTTTCGTCTTTTCTTTCTTTCCTTTTTAATGAACTTCTTCTTTCTTCATGTATGATGTCCTTGATGTCATTCCAAAACTTGTCTGGTCTTTAGTCATTGTGTTCAATGTGTCAGATCTATTCTTGAGATGCTCTTTAAATTCAGGTGGGATGTACTCAAGGTCCTACTTTGGCTCTCGTGGACTTGCTCTAATTTTCTTCAGCTTCAACTTGAACTTGTATATGGGCAATTGATGATGTGTTCACAAGTCATTCCCTGGCCTTTTTCTGACCGATGATATTGAGCTTTTCCGTCATCTCTTTCCACAGATGTAGTCAGTTTGATTCCTGTGTATTCCATCCAGCGAGGTCCATGTGTGTAGTCACAATTTATGTTGTTGAAAAAAGGTATTTGCAGTGAAGAAGTTGTTGGTCTTACAAAATTGTATCATTCAATCTCAGGATCGTTTCTATCACCAAGGCCATGTTTTCCAACTGTTGATGCTTCTTTGTTTCCAACTTTTGCATTCCAATTGCCAATAATATCAATACATCTTGATTGCATATTTGATCAATTTCAGATTGCAGAAATTGATAAAAATCTTCAATTTCTTCATCATTTGTATTAGTGGTTGACACATAAATAATAGTTGTATTAACTGGTCTTCCTTGTAGATGTATGGATATTATCCTATCACTGACAGCGTTGTACTTCAGGATAGATCTTGAAATGTCCTTTTTGAGAATGAATGCAATGCCATTCCTCTTCAATTTGTCATTCCTGGCATAGTATACTGTATGATTGTCCAGTTCAAAATGGTCCAGTAACAGCCTATTTCAGCTCATTAATGCCTAGGATATCAATGTTTATGTGTTCCATTTCATTTTTGACAATTTCCAGACTCATACTTCGTACATGCCATGTTCCTATTATTAATGGATGTTTGCAGCTGTTTCTTCTAATTTTAAGCTGTGCTGCATCAGGAAATGAAGGTCCTGAAAGCTTGACTGTATCCACATCATTAAGATCGACTCTACTTTGAGGAGGCAGTTCTTCCCCAGTTGTATTTTGAGTGATTTCCAGCACTGTATCAATGTTCTGCTGCTATTCATAGAGTTTTCACCAGCAGTTTTTTTTTTCAGAAGTAGACCACCATGTCCTTGTTCCTAGTCCGTCTTAGTCTGGAAGCTCAGCTGAAACCTGTCTACCATGGATGACCCTGCTTGTATTTGAAATACCGGTGGCATAGCATTCAATGTCACAGGAACACACAAGTTACCACAGTACAACAAACTGACAGATGTGTGTGGCATTAGAACTGCAAATCAAAAACTTTAATGAGATATCATCTCACCCCAACGATTCTGGCACTTATCAAAAAAACACAAAATAGAAACAACCTAGATGCCCATCAACAGATGAATGGATAATCAAACTGTGGTACATACACACAATGGAGTATTATGCAACAATAAAGAACATCAATGAATCTGTGAAGCATCTCATAACATGCATGAATCTGGAGGGCATTATGCTGCGTGAAATAAGTCAATCACAAAAGGATAGATATTGTATGAGACCATTACTGTAAAAACTCATGAAAAGGTTTACACACAAAAAGGAACAATCTTTGATGGTTACGAGAGAGGTGTGGGGTAGGGATGGAAAAACACTAAATAGACAATAGATAAGGGGTAACTTTGGCGAAGGGTAAGACAGTACACAATACTGAGGAAGCCAGGACAACTTGTACAAGGCAAGGCCATGGAAGCTCCATAGACACATCCAAACCCCCTGAGGGACTGAATTGCTGGGCTGAGGGCTGTGGCGACCATGGTTTCAGGGAACATCTAGCTCAACTGGCATAATATAGTTTATTAAGAAAATGTTCTACATTCTACCTCAGTAAGTAGCATCAGTGGTCTTAAAAGCCTGTGAGTAGCCATCTAGGATACTCCACTGGTCTCACCCCTTTGGAAGCAAGGAAGAATGAAGAAACCTAAAGATACAAGGGAAAGATTAATCCAAAGGACTAATGGGCCACATCTACCATGGCCTCCACCAGACTGAGTGCAGTACAACTAGATGGTGCCTGGCTACCGCCACTGACTGTTCTGACAGGGATCACAACAGAGGGTCCCAGACAGAGCCAGAGAAAAATGTAGAACAAAATTCTAACTCAAAAAGAAAGACCAGGCTTGCTGGCCTGACAGAGACTGGAGAAACCTTGAGAGTATGGCCCCCAGACACACTTTCAGCTCAGTAATAAAGTTACTACTGAGGTTCACCCTTCAGCCATAGATTTGACAGGACCCTAAAACAAAAAGAGACCAAAGGGGCACACCAGCCCAGGGGCAATGACTAAACAGCATGAGGGAACAGGAAAGCTGGTAATAGGAAACCCAAGATTGAGAAGGGAGAGTGTTGACATGTTGTGGGTTTTGTTAACCAGTGTCACAGAACAATATGTGTACTAACTGTTTAGTGAGAAACTAGTTTGTTCTGTAAACCTTCATCTAAAGTACAAAAAAACAAATATTGGAGAGGTTGCAGGGAGATTGGAACTCTTGTACAACACTGATGGGAATGTATAATAGTACAATTACCTTAGAAAAAGATATGATGCTTCCTTAAAAAGCTAGAAATAGAAATATCATAAGATTCAGCAGTCTCAATCCTAGGAATATGCCCTAGAGAAATAAAGAGCTGTCAAACGAATAGACATAAGTACACCATTGTTCACTGCAGCACTGTCTGAAAATGCAAAAAGCTGTAAACAACCTCAATGCCCATCAATAGATAAATGGGTAAACAAACTGTGGTATATACACACCATGTAATACTACACAGCAATAAAGAACAATGATGAATCTGTGAAACATCTCACAACATAAATGAATCTGGAGGGCATTATGTTGAGTGAAATAAGTCAGTCTCGAAAGGACAAATATTGTATAAGACCACTATTATAAGAACTCAAGAAAAGGTTTACACACAGAAAAAAAATATTCTTTGATGGTTACGAGGGTGTGGAGGGAAGGGGAAGGGAATTCACTAACTAGATAGTAACAAGTGTCAACTTTGGTGAAGGGAAGACAACTTACAATATAGGGGAAGTCAGCACAACTGGACTAAAGCAAAAGCAGAGAAGTTTTCTAGACACATCCAAACACTTTGAGGGACTGAGCAGCTGGGGCTGAGGGCTGTAGGTCAATTGACATAACATAGTGCACAAAGAAAATGTTCTACATCCCACTTTGGTGAGTAGCACTTGGGGTCTTAAAATCTTGTGACTGGTCATCTAAGATACAGCTATTGGTCCGATCGCATCTGGACCAAAGGAGAATGAAGAAAACCAAAGACACAAGGAAAATATTAGCCCAAAGGACTAAAGGACCACATGAACCAGAGACTCCACCAGCCTAAGCCAAGAAGAACTGTATGGTACCTGGCTACCACCAGCAACTTCTCTGACAGGGATCACAACAGAGAGTCCCAGACAGAATGGGAGAAAAATGTAGAACAGAATTCAAATTCAAGAAAAAAGACCAGGCTTACCGTTCTGACAGAGACTGGAGGAACCCCTGAGACCATGGTCCCCAGACATTCTGCTAAGTCAGAACTGGAACCACTCCCAAAGCCCACTTTAAACAGGCCTATAGAATAAACAATAACACATGAGGAATATGCTTCTTAGTTCAATCAAGTATACTAGACCAAATGGGCAATTCCTGCCCAAAAGCAAGGTGAGAAGGCAGGAAGGGACAGGAGTTGGATAAACAGACACAAGAAACTCGGGGTGGCAAGGGGGAGTGTGCTGTCACATTGTGAGGATTGCAACCAGTGTCACAAAACAATGTGTGTGTAAATTTTGAATGAGAAATTAACTTGAACTGTAAACTTTCACCTAAAGCACAATTAAAAAAAAAAAAAAAGATTAAACAAATGAACAGAGAGAGGGAGAGAGAAACAGGGTAAGAAAAATGCCAGAGCTAACAGAGAGAGAAAGCCTTTTCCTAAAGCCCATGCCCTGAATTCAAACTTTTAGCCTCATAAACTGTGAGAAAATAAATTTCTGTTTGTTAAAGCCATCCACTTGTGGTATTTATGTCACAGCAGCACTAGATGACTAAGACAGACAGCGAACATCGTTTCATGTGTTTGGTAGCCATTCGAATGTCCTTTTTGGTGAAATGTCTGTTCAAGTCCTTTGCCTATTTTGTGATTGGGTTGTCTTTTTTTGTTAAGGTGTCAAAGTTTTACATATATTTTGGTGATTAGATTCTTGTTGGGTATATGGTTTCTGAAGATATTCTCCCAGTCGGTAACTTGTCTTTTCACCTCTTTGGTAAAGTCTTTTGATAAACAAAAGTTTTTAAATTTTATGAGGTCCCATATATTTATATTGTATTTTGCTGTTTGTGCTTTTGTTATTATATTAGATAATCCATAGTTGAAAGCTAGGCCTGACAACATTGCCCCTGTGTTTTCCTCAAAGGATTTTATGGTTTTAGTTTGCACATTTAGGTCTTTAATCCATTTTGAATTTGTTTTTGTGTATGGTGTGAGACATGGATTCCATTTCACTTTTTTACTTGTGGAAATCCAGTTTTCCCAGCACCATTGAAAAGGCTTTTCTTTCCCCATTGAATGGACTTAGCACCTTTGACAAAAATCAGTTGACCATAGATGTGTGGGCTTATTTCTGAACTCTCAATTCTATTTCTTTGGTAAATGTGTCTGTTGTTATACCAGCACCAGGCTGTTTTGATTACTGTAGCTGTATAGTATGTTTTGAGATCAGGAAGTGTGAGTCCTCCTACTTTGTTCTTCTCTTTCAACATTGCTTTAGCTACTGTGTTTTATCGAAGATAACACACTAGTTACACATTTTTTTGCCAACCATGAAACCCCCTTGTGCATTATTTTCCCAGGAGTGCTATGTGTGTTATGGGTGTGGGTGTGTTATTTACATGATTGCCTTATTTGCTAAAAAAATATGGTATCTGGGGCCTCTTGCTATGCCATATAAAGTTAAGGATTGGTTTTACTCTTTCTGTAAAGAAATGCTGTTGGAATTTTGACCGAGATTGCGTTGAATCTTTGATTGGGATTGTGTTGATCACTTTGGGTAGTACTGACATCTTAACAATACAAGTTTTCCAGTCCATGAATGGGGAACATCTTTTCCTTTATTTAGGTCCTTTTTAATCTCTTTCGGAAACCCTCGTGGCATAGTGGTTAAGTGCTACGGCTGCTAACAAAAAGGTCGACAGTTCGAATCTACCAGGCGCTCCTTGGAACCTCTATGGATGGGGCAGTTCTACGAGTCGGGATTGACTTGATGGCAATAGTTTTTTTTTTTTGGTTTTAATCTCTTCAGCACTGCTTATTGTATAAGTCCTTCGTGTCCCTGGTTAGATTTAATCCTAGGCATTTTATTCTCTTAGAAAAAAAATTGTAAATGGAATTGTTTCCCTAATTTCACATTTCTCATTGCTGGAGTATAGAAACCCAACTAATTTTCATTTTTTGACTTTGTGTCCTGAAACTTTGCTAAATTCTATAAGCTCTAGAGGTTTCTTGTGGTCTGAGAACAGGCTTTAAAGGAACATTGTGTGTGTGTGTGTGCTGTCAAAAATAAATAGCTCAGAACAGATGACTCTGCAGTTTTCACAGTCAGTTTGTAAATTGGGCAGCACTTCACTACCGAGTTAATCAGTGCTCTGATTAATTAAGATTTTCTAAGTGCTTATATACAATTTTATCAGGAACTTGGAACAAAAAATTTTTGATTGGTTGATGATTACGTCAGAATACATAAATCTTACAAGAACGCAGTATGTGCTCAACATTATCAGAGCTTAAATAGAAACCTTGTAAGACAATCACAAAATCAGTGAGCCATGGTTACAAGACCTCTGGAATCTTGAAAATGGGCATGTTCATTAATCTTCAATTGTTTCCTGAAAGAATAAGTTTCAGGTGTTTCATTGAGTCTGCTCATGGAGATACAATTACGTGACACAAACAAGCTACTTCTAGGGGTTAGTTGAAAGCACTGCTAGAGGCATTAAAGATTCTCACTGCAGCACATAGGTTTTTAACATTTAACAACATGAACTTTAGTCTCTTGGGTAAGAGAGCTCTGTCTTCATAAAGCAAAACTTGTAATTTTATTTCACAGTATGTAAGAGAGAGACAGCGAGAGAAGGAGAGAGAGGGAATGACACACACAGAGACAGAGACCGGGAACAAGGCTGGGGAGGTAGAGAAGGACATTTGAGCCTAATTCAGAGAACACGTAAAAGCTGCTGTGGGCCTGCTGCTGCTGGGGTGTTTTGGGCAGGGGAAGTGAGCTGTTCTTGGCTAATCATTGTAGCCTCTGAACATGGGACTGAAACTTGAACTTCAGGGGATATTTGCAGAACTATCCCTAACACCTTTGGAAGCCACGTCACCAACCACCGGTAGGCTCTAGTCCCCACTTCCCCGTCTATGTGCATCAAGAGTCAGCAACTTCCCCCTCTTCCTCTGACATGTGCCCCAGTGAAGAGTGACAACCAGCCTCTGTCCTGCGGAGGAAGCCATGACTCCGCAGTCATTGGATTTCCTTCCTTCTTTCCCTCCTGAATTCATTCATTCAATAATCTGACTACGTCAGACCCTTGGGGGACACAAAAATGGATACTTGCAGTTTATCAGTGGAAATAAGATATGGCACAAATAACGATATGAGAAATACAGCTAAAGGGCTGTGAGGATTTAGAGGGGGAGGAGACTACTTCTCGCTGTTGTTGTAGGGTCAGCTGTGGCTCCTAGTGACCTTATGTATAACAGGAAGAAACATTGTCTGGTCCTGTGCCATCCTCACGAACCTTATCCATAAGGTATTTACTGGCTAATTTTCAGAAGCAGAGAACCTAGTCCATCTTTGTCTGGAAGCTTCTCTGAAACTTGTCCACCATGGGTCACCAGGCTGGTATTTGAGATACTGGTGGCATAGCTTCCAGCATCACAGCAACAAGCAAGCTACCATAGTACAACAATCTGAAAGATGGGTGGTGGTACTTCTAATTAGGGGGCATCGCATCAACAAGGGCTTTATGGAAAAGAGGGATTTGAAGTGGGGCTTGAAGGATGCACAGCATGTGAACATGTGCAGGTGTTTGGACAGTAGAAGAGGGAGTTTAGTTTAAGGGGAAGAGTGCTGGGAGTAGGGTGGGCCCTAGGTGGTGGGAGAGAAGATACTGATTCTTGGCTTGGTAGAGGAGAGAGTGCAGATAAAAGCCTCCAAGTCATGGCTGACCACCTTTGCTGTGCGTCCTATAGGACTGAGGTTTCACTCTGTTTGTTTTTTTTTTTTCATGGTCCTGTGTCTAAAATCTCTTCCCTCTGCTCAACAATTGTTGGAAAAGGGCCACTTTGGGAAAGTGCTCTTCTGGTGAGCAGAGTAGAAGGAATCCTGGGAGCAAAAGGGTGCAAGTGAGAAAATGGGGGAAGGTAAGTGGCTCAGTTGGGTCTGGGGCCCAATAGGTATGAGCAGAGGACAGGAGGCCACGCTGAAACAAAGCACTACCGGTAGACCAGTTGCCGTCAAGTTGATTCCAACTCATGGCAACATCATGTGTGTCAGAGTAGAACTGTGTTCCACAGGGTTTTCAATCATTGATTTCTCAGGAGCGGATCGCTAGGCCTTCCTTCTGAGGTTCCTCTGGGTGACTTAAACCTCTAGTGTTTCAGTTAGCAGCCGAGCATGTTAACTCTTTGCTCCACCCGGGGTCTCTGAGACAAGGCCCTAGAGAGCTTTGAAAGTTGGATTAGCTTGGATTTTATTCAGACCACAGTGGGAGGCCTTAATGAGAAGATTTGAGCGTGGGAATGACTTGCTTAGAGCAGAGCTTCGGAAGTATTAATCAATCAGGCACCAGTGTGTTGAGAAGGAGGAGAGAGAGAAATTGGAGTAGCAGTTAGAATGTTCTGGAAATACTGGTGATACGTGATGATGAACTGAACTAGGGGGTTTGGGAGGAAGGAAGGAACAGATCATAGAAGCATTTTTGTAATAGAACTGGTAGGGCTGTTGTGAAGATTAAATTGTTGACTTGCTCAACCTTTAGCAGATCTTATGAAGGACTTACTCTGTGCTAGGCACTGAGCTGGGCTCTGTGTATTTAGTGCAGAGCAAGATACCATACACTTTCTCACTCCCGGCACTTAGTGGGCACTTAATTACTGTTAATTGAACCTGAAAATGTGTGTGTAAGTGTTGGGGGTGGAACGGGAGGGACTGTGAGGCAGATGGCTCTCAATTCTGTGTCTGAGAGGCAGTGAGGCCAGTAACTGAGATGGAGAACACAGGTCAAAAGTGAGATTGGATGAGGATGCAGGGGCTACAGTTTTGTGTAAACTGAGGTTGAGGTATGTTATGGATGGAATTGTGTCCCCTAAGATATGTGTTAGAATTCTACCCCTATACTTGTGCGTGCAACCTGTTTGGAAATAGGATTTTCTCTGTTATGTTAATTAGATCATACTCTAGTAGACTGAGTCCTAATCGGCCCAGGCCCTGGCTTCCCCAATGGCTCCCTGGAGAGGCTGGTAGTATAGATCGGAAGTGCAGGGGACCTTATGCCCATGGGAAAGACTCTGATCAACAGGGACAGAAGAAACCTTCACCTCCCCCACTGCCCTGCCGTGGGACCATTCTGAGATGCTGTCAGTCCATATGGCCTTGATGAAGATGTCTGAGCAACCAGCTGTACTTGTTGCCAATCTGTGACCAGTTAGCATGGGTAAAGTATTTACCCACTGTCTTTACCTTCCTCTTCCTCGCTTCCTTTGAATTGAATGCCCCATTAAAATGTTAAATCTTAACTTTTGACTTAGACATTTTAAAAATTTCCCCTTAAGGAACCTGGACAAGATCCAAACCAAACCCATTGCTACCTAGTCCATTCTGACTTACTGAACTGCCCCATGGGATTTCCAAGGCTGTAATCTTTATGGGGAATCCTGGTGGTGCAGCGGTTAAGATTTTGGCCTCTAACCAAAAGGTCAGCAGTTCAAATCCACCAGCTGCTCTTGGAAACTCTATGGGGCAGTTCTACTCTGTTGTATACAGTCATATGAGTCAGAATTGACTCGATGGCAAAGGGTTTAATCTTTACTGAAGCACACTGCCACAACTTTCTCCCTCTGTGGCTGGTGAGTTCAAACTGCTGACTGCTTGGTTAGCAACCCTGTGCCACCTGGGCTCCCTGGACCAAAATAAATAGGGCTCCATAAATATCTGTCAGGCAAATTAATAAATTGTAGGACTGGAGGTCAAGTAAGATAAAGCAGGGCTAGAAACTAAAATTTCAGAGTTAATTTTTTAAAATTAATTTATAGTGCTCTAACTGAAAGTTTACAAATCAAGTCAGTCTCTCATACACACCTTGCTAGGTACTCCTAGCTGCTCTCCCCCTAGTGAGACAGCACATTCCTCCTCTCCTCTCTGTATTCCCCTTGTCCATTTCTCTTAGTTATCTAGTGCCACCACAACAGAAATACCACAAGTAGGTGGCTTTAACAAAGAGAAATTTATTTCCTCACAGTAAAGTAGGCTGAAAGTCCAAATTCAAGCAGCAGCTCCAGGGGAAGTCTTTCTTTCTCTGTTGGCCCTGGGAGAAGGTCCTTGCGCTCAGTCTTCTGGTTGATGAGCTTCTCAGGCACAGGGACCCTGGGTCCAAAGGATGCGCTCTGATCCTGGTGCTGCTTTCTTGGTGGTATGAGGTCCCCCACTTTCTGCTTGTTTCCCTTTCCTTTTATCTCTTGAGAGATAAAAGGTGGTACAGGCCACACCCCAGGGAAATTCCTTTTACCTTGGATCAGGGAGGTGACCTGAGTAAGGGTGGTGTTACAATCTCACCCTAATCCTCTCAACATAAAATTACAATCACAAAATGGAGGACAACCACACAATACTGGGAAGCATGGCCTAACCAATTTGACACATATTTTTGGGGGGACACAATTCAATTCATAACACCATTCAACCCATTCAACCAGCTCCTGTCCCCTTCTGCCTTCTCATCTCGCCTCCAGACAGGAGCTATCCACATAGTCTCAAGTGTCTACTTGAGCCAAGAAGCTCACTCCTCACCAGTATCATTTTCTGTCTTATAATCCAGTCCAATCCCTGTCTGAAGAGTTGGCTTCAGGAATGGTTCCAGTCCTGGGCTAACAAAGGATCTGAGGACCATGATTTCCAGGGTCCATCTAGTCTCAGTTAGACCATTAAGCCTGGTCTTTTTATGAGAATTTGAGATCTGCATCCCACTGTTATCCTGCTCCATCAGGGATTCTCTGTTGTGTTCCTTGTCCGGGCAGTGATTGGTGGTAACCGGGCACCATCTAGTTCTTCCAGTCTCAGGCTGATGGAGTCTCTGGTTTATGTGGCCCTTTCTGTCTCTTGGGCTCATCTTCACCATATGTCTTTGGTGTTCTTCATTCTCCTGTTACTACAAATCGTGGAATCAAGCCACCTGCCGCAAAGCCAATACTGAGACAGGAGGAGGTAAGCAGCAAGAGGACTTTATTGAATACTGGTATTCAAGAGACAGAGGGGGTTAAATTTCTCTCAAATTCTGTCAAATTTTAAAGAGCTAGCAGAAGGGTTTTATAGGGAGAAGCTTAGGGTTACCTAATGTTTTTAAGCAAGTGGCCCACAGATGGTCTTATACATCAAAAAACGACTACAAGAAACTATTAAACTAAAGATATGTCTGCCAGGCATCTGGACTCTAACCTGTATGTTTGTAACAGGCTGGAAAAAAACTTACATTAAGAGTCTCTTGGCTAGTGGAACCGTTCTGTTAAGTCCACTCTGGCTGAGATAAGGACCAAGAAAGAAAGTTGCAGCTCAAAAAGTGTTAGGCAGCTTTTCTAGTTACTGTCTTGCACACTGAAGGCCATTTCTCAAAAGAACAAGGAAGAGAAGAGAGACCAAGGCCACAGGAGCTGAGAGAGCTCTGTACCCCTTTGGAAGAGACTGGTGCAGCTGGTGCAATAAAAAATGTTTGGAGATTACTTAGAGCATCGTTATGGCATTAGTTATGTTAAGCTTTCAATCACCCATTGTGAATAGGAGGAAACATGTTGTAAGGTATTAGTGTGTCTGTTATGTTAAGAGTGGGACAGGCTGCTCAGCCATATCTTGAACAGAATCTGCACCTTTTTCCAAAGACTAGAGGTTAATCACAGCTTATACAGCTATACTAAAACAAACGAGGAAATATATTCTCTCTACTTTAGTATTAAAACACTGGAGAAAATGTATTTTCTCTACTTCACTCTTTTATTCCAGGTGGGTTGAGACCAATTGGTGCATCTTAGGTGGCTGCTTGCTAGTGTTTAAGACCCCAGACACCTCTCACAAAAGTGGGATGCAGAACATTTTCTTAATATATTTTGTTATGCCAGTTGACCTAGATGTCCTCTGAAACCATGGTCCCCAAACCCCTGTTCAGAGTTAGTTTTAAAAAGCTTTAAGAAATTTCTTATAAAAGTAGATTTGCAAATTATCTACTTAGAAACGAGGATGTGGGGGATGTTACCATTGATTACATTCTTGTAGATGCACCTCACCCCCACGGGTATGAGAGGGAAGGGAGTTTAGGGGAGAGAGAGAGAAGAGTGCTGAGGCAGACTTGAGAAGCACTCACATTTAAGGAGCAGGAGAAAGAAAAGTATCCAAACCAGAGGCCTGGTGAGGCAGAGCCTGCTAGTGTTGATCAGAGTCTCCTATACCTCTGGGTAGAGCTAGACTGCCTTCCCCAGCCCCTTGCAGTAGGTGTGACCACGGGACTATGGTTTAGCCAAAGGGCAGAATGGTGAGCAAGACAGAGTGCCTGCCCTCATGGAGCTTCAGTCCAAAAGACACTGGGGAATTGCCCTGTTGGTACTTTCGCCTCTTTTAGACCTGGCCCATTAAAACCTCTTCCCTGAGGGGTTTGCCACTCTCTCTTTCTCTGTTTGCAGGTAGAAGGAACGACTGAGGCCCTAGGGGATGTTGAAACCACAAGATGGAAGGAGCCCAGGTCTTTGAATCATCTGATCTTCAATTAGACTCTTTTTAAATGAGAAATTAACTTTTATTGTGTTAAGACACCATGACTTGGGGGGTTTTCTGTTACAGAAGTTAGAAAATCTCGTGAGTGTTGAAAAGTCAAGAGGCAGATGTCAAAGCTGAGGGTGCCAAACCCTGGGGCCTTTTACACACCCGAGATTTGTGAGACAGTGAGTGACTTCTTCCGTGTTGCCTCCACCCGTACCATCCTCATGAGCGGAAGTTCTTCTTTGCTGGGCTCCCTAGTCCAAGCCACTGAGCCATGCTCCAGCACTACTTAGGGAAGGGATCAGCCCTGAGGATGCTGACTTCCCCCTGACAGGGCAACATTGTCACCAGGTTACTGTCCAATGGGAAGACACAGGGACCAGTTAGAGTTCTTCGGTTGTGAACAGTAGAAATAGTGGGGAGAGATGAGCAATGAGGCCTTAGGAAGGGCAGAAACCAGAGAAGCCCTGGTGATCTGGATGCTATCCCTATGGGTCCCAGGAGAGAGTCTGATGGGTCTAACCTCTCCTGTAATGGTGGTGGTGATGACAGGATCCCATGACTGTTAGCCTGCCCACTAGGATCACGTACAGCAGGAGAGGGACAATTCCTCAAAGGAAATTATACTGAACAGACTAAAATTGCAAGTTCCCTAGAACGTTTTTTCTTTTTTTTAAGCAGGGACTAATTTACATATGGAAACCCTGGTAACAAATGATAACAAATTGGTTAAGAGCTGCGGCTGCTAACCGAAAGGTCATATAGGGTCGCTATGAGTCCAGGTCAGCTCGGTTGCATCTGGTTTGGTTTTGAATTTGCACATGGAATCCCTGGGTGGTACAAATGATTAATGCCCTTGGCTGATAATTGAAAAGTTGAAAGCTCAATTCTGCCCAAGGGCACCTTGGCACAAAGGCCTGGAGGTCTACTGCGGAAAAACCAGCCACTGAAAACCCTACTCTGACACACATGGGGTCGCTTTGAGTCAGAGTCCACTTGCCTGCAGCGGATTTCAGATTCCACCTGGGAGAAGACCACAGGAAGCTGTTCGGATCCTCCTGAGGAGCAGCAACCATTAACTCTTCCGCAGAAAATGCATTTTTCTCTAAAAAAGTAAACATTATTGGGGGGACTGACTAGAACCTGCCTGCCTTTCTTGCATTGGCGATCTCCTGAGCTGATAAATTCGTGGCTCGGGGTGAATTAGAGGCAGTGGATTAGGAGCCAGGGGACATGGACTTTACTTCTGTCTCCACCTTTCACAAATTGCTTCATTGTTTTATGGTTCAATTTCTTTATCTATACACAGGGTAATAAAACCTGCTCTGCCAAATTTACAGAGTTGTGGGGTGGGGAGGGGCGGGGGAGAAAAGAAAATACCGAAAGCTCCTGAAAGAGCTTTGTTGTTGTTTTCTGCTGTCAGGTCAATTCTGACTCACAGCGACACTATGGGATAGTGTAGAAATGCCCCGTAGGGTTTTCTAGGCTGTAATCTTTACGGGGAGCCATGGTGGAGCAGTGGTTAAGCGTTTGGTTGCTAACCAGAATGTCAGCGGTTGGAATCCACCAGCAGCAGATCGCCAGGTCTTTTCACCTGAGGAGCAAATGCAGGAGCCATTAATTTACAAAGCATCTTTCGACAACAGTTCCCAGGGCACTGCAAAGCTAGGCCAATCCATGCGAGGTTTGTGACCTTGTCTCAGAAATGGGGAATGGGACAACAGCCTGGTTCTAGGGGTGACACCACTGAGGTGATGATCACAAAGAACCCCCAAAGCAATGAAGAATGTTACGCAGGTTTTTCACAGCTGGCAGGGTTTAGCTCATGCAGACTGAAAGCATCACTTCTGCCTGCAGGGACCAAGAGTGCTCAGAGCAGAACTCCAGTTAGGGCAGCTGTGGGACTCAATGTGATTTCACTTCCTACAGCCAGGGCTTCGGGAGCTCCTTAATCCTCCAGGTCCCATCACTTGGGTTCCTGGACACCCAGGCCCTTGACTCACATTCAATACATCAGGGGGAGACGCACAGAAATGACCCTCAAGAAGAAAAGCCTGCGGGCATGCTGTTTAACAATTGGCTCCCACATAGCTCTTAGGGCACTTTGTTTTAAAGAAGTCATAAAACCTTTTTACTCTAGGGCCTTCTGCCCATGGTGAACACGCCTCTTACAAGAGTTCCTGTGCTGAGTGACAGTCTGGTGAGCACAGACGGGTAAACTAGTTAAGTGTTTCCACACATGCGTTATGTCATTGACTCCTCACAATAACCCCACTGGGTAGTTACTGTTATTATCTCCACTTTACAGGTGGGGGCACTGCGATGCAGAGGTCCCCCAGCTGGTGAGAGGTTGTGCCCAGAACAAGCCCAGGGCTGTCTGATCCAGAGCCTATGTTTTTAACTGCTCTCCTGTATTGCTTTGATAGTTTCTACCAGGCTGTTTTGTTATCTGTCAACTTTGACCATGCTGTGCAAAGGGGAAGGGAAGCTAACATCATGAACCAGTGCTTCCACCCAGCTGAGCTCATTGGCCTTTCCCAATGAGGTGGGCGTCTCAGAGCCAGGAATAATCTTCCCCGGGTCACCTGATGATGGGGGCAGAGCCACGGATGTTAATCTAGGTCATCTGACTTTAATCCTGTGTGTTTTTTATGACCCTTAATGCTCAACTGATAAACAACATCACGATAAATGGAGAAAAGACTGAAGTTGTCAAGGATTTCATTTTACTTGGATCAACAATCCACATCCATGGAAGCAGCAGGCAGGAGGTTGAATGGCATTTTGGGTTGGGCAAATCTGCTACAAAAGACCTCTTTAAAGTTTCAAAAAGCGAAGATGTCACTTTGATGATTAAGATGCTCCTGACCTAAGCCGTGGTCTTTTTCAATTACAGGCATTCTTTGAATTATGAACAAGTTCCGTTCCTAAATCTGTCTTTAAGTTGAAACAGGTATGGTTCGTACCTAACATCAGTTAATCAAATGTTTGTCTTAGTATACAGCTTGTAGGATACCTTTCTATGCATAAAAAAAGTTAAAGAAATGCTTCCAGATACACTAAAACATCTTTAATGTAATAATACAGTAATCGTAATGATGATGTTTTAATGCATGTTGCAAAGTAGCACCCATTTGTTATGATAAGCCATTGTATGTACCTTGAATTTTTAATATAATAGGCTTTATAGGGGTTTGTTAGTAATTACGGGCTGTACGGAAGGTGAACATTCGTAACCCAGGGACTGCCTGTATCTTTTACGCGTTTGAAAGTTGGGTGATGAAAATGGAAGACAAAAGAAGAATCCATGCGTTTGAACTGTGTTGTTGGTGAAGAATATTGAATAAACTACGGACTGCCAGAAGAACGAACAAATCAGTCTCAGGAGACATACAACCAGAATGCTCCTTAGAAGACAAGATGGTGAGACTCGGACTCCCTTTCTTTGGACCCATCATCGGAAAAGACCAATTGTTAGAAAAGCACACCCTGTTTGGTAGAGTAGACAGCCAAGGAAACACAAGGGACACTCTGAATGAGATGGAGTGACATGGTAGCCGCACTAATGGACTCAAACATACCAAACATCGTGAAGAGTGTTCGTGACTGTTGGTATGTTTGAGTAGGAGCTGCAGGACCCAGCCAACACTTTGTTCTGTTACACATAACGTCATAGGAAGTTGGAGCCGACTGAACAGCGACTGTCAGCAACAAGGAGCTGCTGAAAGTGTCAGCCAGGGCCTGTTCCGGTTATCTTGCGGTTTTTCCAGGGCATTGGTTGGTGCGTGGCACAAATGAAATATTTATTGCATTGAATTGAATTAAACCCCAAATTAACCTAATGCTCATTAAGAAAGGATTGGTTAAATAAATGGGGAGCACCAAGCAGATGTTAGAAGGAGCTGTCAGTGCTCATGTGAAATCCATTGCTAATGAAAAAAGCGGTTCAGAGAAGGAAAAGGTTTCCTTTCCTATAGCCATCTCTGTCCCCTGACATGTTAAACATTTAGCTAATAACCAAAAGGTCGGCAGTTCGCCTCCACCAGGTGCTCCTTGGGAGCCTTATGGGGCAGTTCTCTGTCCTATAGGGTTACTATGAGCCGGAATCGACTCGATAGCAATGGGTTTGTTTTTTTTTTTAGTCCTACTGTGGAAGTCCCTGGGTGGTACAAATGGTTGATACACTTAACACACTTGGCTGCTAACTGAAAGGTTGGAGGGTTGAGTCTACCCAGAGGCACCTTGGAAGAAAGGCCTGGTGATTTACTTCTGAAAAATCAGACATTGACAACCCTATGGAGCACAGCTGTGCTCTGACACACATGGGGCCGCCATGAGTTGGGGTTGACTCAACGGTAACAATTTTTTTTTTTTAAATGATATAATGGATATAAGTAATGGTCTTTCATGGCTGCTGAAACCATTAAGTAAAACACTGAAGGGAACACGGTAATGATGGATAAGGCTGACTGCTCTGGAACCCACTCATCAATCTTAACATCACAAGAGAGGACCAGACATGATCGCCTCCTGATGGGATACAATAGCACTCAGCACCATCTATGAATATTCTCGCCCCCAAATCAGGCCTCTAGATCCATTGAGGTCCCTGGGTATCACAAACCATTTGCCCTTGGCTGCTAACTGAAAGTTTGCAGGTCGAACCGACCCAGCAGCACTGCGGAAGAAAGGCCTGGAAATTTGCTTTCATAAAGATTACAGCCAAGAAAGCCCTACGGAGCTCAGTTCTACTCTGTAACACATGAGGGCACCATGAGTCAGAATTGACATGATGGCAACAGGTTTAGATCTAACTACCATTTTAAAGGAAATCAAATCAAATCAAATCCAGGGTCGTCAAGTTAGTTCCGACTCATAGCTGCCCTATAGGAGAGAGTGGAACTGCCCCATGGGGTTTCCAAGGTTGTAATCTTTACAGAAGCAGACTGCCACAACGTTCTTCCGTAGAGTGGCTGATGGATTTGAACCACTGACCTTTTGGTTAGCACCCAAGCGCTTTACCACTGTGCCACCAGGGATCCTCAAAGGAAATAAGGGCTCAGAGAATCACATTAAGTGACGCCTCTGGATTTCAGTCAGCAAAATTCAGAATGTGGTAAACTCTATAGATTAAAAGACGCTTAGGAGACTTTTAGAATAAATGCAATTTGTGAATCTTGTTTGAATCCTGATTCCAACAAGCCAACAGCAAAAACAACCAAACATTTATGAGACAATACGAAACATTTACATATCGAGTGTATGTTTAAAGAAATTAGAAGTATTTATGGAGAAAATGATATGATACTCAGAATTATATTCAAAATAACCCAGTGTATGTGGGGCTGGGGAGACAAGAGTGGGTAATAGTGTAAATAAAACGGGCCTGGGCACGTATTGATGGGCTATTAAAACTAGGGAGAGTGCACAGGACTTCATTATCCTGTGATCTCTGCTGAGGAAGCTTTGGTGGTTCAGTGGTAGAATGCTTGCCTTCCACGCAGGAGACCTGAGCTTGCTCCTGGCCAACACACCGCATGCACAGCCGCCACCCTTCTATCAGTTGGGGCTTAAGTGTTGCGAGGATGCTGAACAGGTTACAGTGGAGCTTCCAGACAAAGACGAACTAGGAAGAAAACCTGGCCATCTATTTCCAAACATCAGGCAAAAACCACTGTGGCTCACAAAGGAACGTTGTCTGATCCACAAGCAATCATGGGGATCGTGCAGAACCGGTCAGCATTTTGTTCCATTGTTCGTGGGGTCGCCATGAGTCAGGGGCCGACTTGAAGGCAGCTAACAATTCCTGCTTGTGTGTATGTTGGAGATGTCTGTAATACAAAGGTAACAAAAAGCAATGCAAAATAGGGGTGCACGATTTAATTATTCTCTCATGATGATGATGGATGTGGTGTGTATGTGTGAATGCGTGTGGGTATGTGTATTGTGTGTGTGTGTGTTCTCATGTTTTGTTTGATCCAAGTTCAAGTTGTGGCTCAGGAGCAACTATACTCTGTGTACAATGACTTTTTGACAGACGTGAAGGGTTTCCAACCTAACAGGCCTGGCTGGATCGCCAACGAGTGTCAGGCAGGCAAGCAGACACAGGCCCCTCCTTAGGGGACTGCTGGGGCCAGCCCCACTTGGTTATTCCCACGGTCGAAGACTGAGTAAAATTGTCTAATGAAGACGTCACCCAGGATCCAGAGGGGCCCAGCTGGAGGCTGGATGTCAAGGCCCTGAAAGCCACTGCTGCAGAAGTTCATTCCATCCGCGGAGTCCTGGAGTTGGAAAGAGCCTTGTAAGTGACATACAGATGAAGAAGGAGGTAGGACTGCCTAGAGGCACTCCTTTGTAGTGGTGGCTGACAGCCCTGAATGACCTTGGGTGGCTGTTTTACAATTTTGGCTGGCTGCTTCTTCTTCACGCTTCATGTGCTCCTACCTACTTTACTCAGTAAAGTGTGTGCTTGCACAACTTCGTGCATGTGAGTCTGGGCTTCTACGTGCCACAATTTTGAGAACCGCTCATAGGTTATACACTCCTCCCCCATTTTACAATTGGGAAAGCTGAAGCCTTGCTGTGAGGTTGAATGAGCAAAAAAAATTGGCACTAGAAGAACTTCGTTTAAATCTTGGTTTCACTAGTTCCTATGAAACTCAATTTAATTGTTTTTTAAGGAACAGAAACTGCTCTAAAACTGGCTGTTAGTGCTATTTTCCTGTGGGTGTTCTGGGAAGATTCATTTGAGTGGTCCCTTTTAGGTATAAGGCAAGTAGGCATCCGGTTCTGTGAGAAGACTTTACCGCTCCTCCATTTTTTTTCTTTGACAAAGACTTAGGGTCTATGAGGCAGGGGTGGTTTCTTTCAACAACCACTTGAAATTTAAGGTTGTTGGTTGGTGGGGAGGGGATTCACGCAGGGCCTAAGGAAGCTTCTTAGGAGGGAGGGGATAAAAGTTCAAAGTTATTACAGCATCCTTCCTGGATGGGGTTAACAGGGAGCAAAGACCCTGAGATAGGAGGGTGCCTGTCTGAGAAAAAGCGAAGACACTGCTGTATTTAGGGGAGAAGCAAGTAAAAGAGAGATAGGTATACTATCAGGGAGGTAATAGGGGGTTGAGTGTGGAACCTAGAGACTTAGTAAGACGGAGAACAGAGGGGCCCCCAAAATCTGCAAACAAAGTAACAAGAAATGGGCCAGGGCCCAGAAACAAAGCCATTCCCCAGAACAATGGGGCAGGGTATCTAAAAATAGCCGGGGAACTTCTTTAAAATTGCCTTTCAGAAGCAGCTAGAGAAAACCAGCCCTAGGGACATGCAGAGAATGTCCACCTGTGACTGCTGTGTGACCTTCCACCAGGGGCAGTGAGGGACTACAGCCCACCCAGGGAATAGAATCTGGGGAGCGAGAGACTGCGCAGGTGCAACACCCCATAATAAGTCCTGCTACGAATCCCAGCGGCCTCTGGGACAAGAGCCATCTTGGAAAGCTGCTTCGTGCGCACCTTAGTTAACATATCCCCACCTATGCCTATGAATACATATGAATCTTTTCCACCCAAGAACTTTTAAAAGCTCAGGCCTGTCTTTTGTTTCGTGAGACGGTGGTATGCGTTGCTTTAGGCCCTCCTCGGCTCTGCTTGCAAGCCTCTTCAATCAAGCTTTGCTCGTGTAGAAAACTCTATGTGCTCATTCTTGACCAGTGAGAGGCAAGAACCTTATTCCGGTAACAGGGCCGCTTTGGCTGAGATGTGCTGGCAGGCAAGGACAGTGGTGTCATGTTGGGAGCAGGGCGGCGTGGGGGTGAGAAGGACTCACATGGGGGAAGGTGGTGGTTGTGGGATGGCGGAGTGATGATGGCTGTGTAGACTGATGGACCTGGCTCCATCTGATATCCAGCTTGTCCTCAGGGAGGCTATTTCTGGGTATGGTGTTCTGGTGGCACTTTCAGAGTTTCTGTGTTGGAGGAGCTTAGGGGACTTGCCATGAAGCTCTGCTTTAAAGCTAAACTTTTGTTTTCACTTGGATTGTCTATGTTTGGGGTGGCTTCGGGAAGGGGTTAATGAAAACCAAGGTGTGAGGGGTAGGGCTGACGCCTCTGTTCTGTTTGTTACCATCACCCTGATGCTGTGGGTGACTCCTAAATATGTTGCCAAAGAACTGTGATACCGAAAATCTGGGCCAGCTGTGGTGTGATGTGACCACAGGTTTCCGAAATACTGGGAACTACTTTTTTACCTTGCCCTCCAAACTTGTTAATCTACTGCAACAGAAGTTATTTTCTTGTTTGAGGAGAATGTTAAAAGATGTATAACCTTATTTTATATGCCCAAGCAACTCACACCCTGAACCATTTACTTAACTCCATGTGTCTCAATATTCTCGTCTATGGAATGGGGTAATAATCTCTCTAGCTTGATTGGCGGTTGAGGTGATTAAACTGGATCAGTGGAGAAGTCCTATATGGCAATGTCAGCAAGCCTCATTGAGAGTGGCTTGCCCACAGTTCTCTGCTGCTTGACACAACTGGAAAGAACCAGCCAGTGGTCTTTACGCCACAGGTACTGCATCCCTCCCAGAGGGAAAGCCACACCAGAGCAGGCCCAGGAGGGAGGGGGTTGGGGTCATTGCAGCCTGAGTGCAGGTGATGGTTTGATGAGGGGAAGTGGCAGGCATGTGGGGAAGACCATATGTCTTGTAGAATCAGGAAATATTTCCTACCAGCAGAGTGTAGGCTGTTGGACTGAGGGTGTAGGAGACTCCATTGATGGTGAAGGTGACATCCGGCATGACATTGAGGTTGACACACTCCACAGCATACTAAAACACAGCACAGAGGATCCATTTAGAGGCTTCCCATCTCCCAGGAGAGGGCCTAGCTCTCTTGCTCCCAGCCCCTCTCCACCCAGGCAGGCACTCACTTCTCCATTCTCAGGCTCGGCCCCGATGGCCCTTTGCAGCTGCTTGATGTTGTTCGAGGGGCCTGTGATGAGGGAGGTCCCTGTGTCCACAATGGCCTGGCAGCCCTCAGAGCAGAACATCACGGTGCCTCCTACCTGGATGCTGAGGGAAAAGGGGGCGTCGTCAGCCCCCCAAAAACCTCCCCTCCTCCCCAGCAGCTCTCACTCTCTGCTGAGCCCCCATTGGTACATCGAAGCACCATGAATAATTTCCATTTTGGTCTCCCCTGTCAGATGAGTGTTTCTCAGTTTTTTGACTGAGATCCATAGTAAGAAATACGTTTACTTCTTGACCCAAGACACACACACTTCCCCACACACATCTGAAGCAAACATTTCATGAAATAATGCTTAACCTTAATATATATTGTTTTCCATTGTATATCATTTCATTAAAAAATGCAGATTATGATCCCTTAAAATGACGTCATGACCTGTGAATGGGTAAATCCCTACAGTCTGAAAAACTAGCAGTAGACAGTGAGCACTGAGGCTTTTTTATTTTTGCATCCTAGTGCCTATCTCATGCCTGACACATTGTAGGAACTTGCTTGGGTAAACTGACACTTGAATAACATTTCACTAAATTCCTGCATTGTATAGCACAGTGCTAGGTATATGGCAAGTATCTAGTCTTGCCCAATTGCTCCACCTCCAGGTATTGTATACATGTCTAGGTCAGTCTCAATGCTGCCGCCTCCAGGAAGCCCTGTGGGGTTCTTCAGACAGAAGCTGTCTAAGCCTGTCTGCTGGGCAGTTCGGTAGCCCCTCTTTTGGAGCACTGGGCACCTTCGATCTTACATGGTGGTGATCTGTGTGCATGTCTCATCTTCCATAAAAGCTCCGTGAGGGCAAAATCTGAGTCCGGTTCTCCGTGGCATTCCCTTGTCACTCAGCCCTGGTCTTGTGTGCTTAATTAATATTGGCTGAATGAATGAGCAGCAAGTAGTAGGGGGCTTGCTGGTGTGCACTGTGTGAAGCTGAAGGTGCGCATGTGCAGGAAGGAAGCTGAGAGCGCCTACTGGGTGTCTGCTGCTCTGGTTGCTGCACTTTGCTCAGCCCTTCATACCTCTAACCTCACCCTGAGAGCTCGTCACACCCTCTCCTCGTAACCAACAGTTTCATTCAGGTCAATTCAGTTCGTTCAATCTGAATTCTTCCTTCGTACCGTAGCCACCTCATGGAGGATACTCACTTGTCCAGCGCAATCTGCCAGTAGCCTTGCTTGGTGACTGGAACCCAATTCAGGCTCCCAGAGAAATGGGAATGGTCATAGCCTCCAAAAATGAGCTCACTTCCCATGCCACCTGCTGGGTCGCTACGTGGAAAGAAAGGCAGGTTGTCAAGGAGGGGCCATAGGAAAAGTCCAGGGTTGAGCCTCAGCTAGGACCTTTTGCTTCTTGGTGGGGTCACTCACACCAGGTACCCTAGAGAGGCAGAAATCTCAGCCTGGCCTCTAAGACCAGGGATTCCAACTACAGCACTCACCAATTTGTTAGCGTCTTCTAGTTTCTGGGATGAAAGGCCTGGTGAGGTGGGAGAGGGGGACAACAAATCTCGGCAGAGCTCATGAAAACCAAGGCCAGGACCATTGCAGGTGTGTACACACACTGTGTGGCTTGAGACACGCCCAAAAGATACCTTGTCCTGAAGTATCTTCCCCACTATGGCTGTCGTGATGCCTGGAGTTTCCATATTGCTCACTCATTTTTGTTAAGGCAAAGAAACTAAATTGAATGCAGACATGATTTATCAGAGCTTAAATATTTATTAATTTTTGCTCACACTGATTTCTAAGATTATGTCCCAGTATCTAGCAAGTTCCTGGGGAGATAGGACAGAAGACAGATCAGAAACACACAATTTAGGGTGCTGCAAGACAGAGAAGTAAAGAGGAAAGAAACTAGATCTCTGTGTGGTAAACGAATTGAGTTGATCGATTTTGTGCAAAGCACTGTGCTAGGAATTTTACCTACCTAGTCTTAGAAAAAAAAAAAAAAGTCTTAGTCTTAAAGAAAAAAAAATTTTTTTCTTTTTTATTTAGTCTTATTAAATTTCCACATCTGCTCAATATCCATCGGAGGAAACTGAGGATCAGAGAGATAAGTAAACTAAGTTGTAGGATTTAAATCCAGGTCTGTCTGAGTGCAAAGCCCTAGCTATTTCTCACCACTACTTACTTCTTCCCAGGCTAAACGGGAGCAGGGAGCTATGAAATGGGGAAGTACAGGTGTCTGGACAACCTGCCTTCCCTCCTCCCTCATGCTTACGTTCTACCCAGGAGTGGTTCTAGTCACAGCCACACTAGAGAAGTACAGTTTGACAGAAGGAATGCAAGACAGTCCATATGAACAAGGGAAATGATTTTACACTGGTCTGATGGTGAAGTTTCTGAAAAAGGTAAGGAAGGTCAATAGGATGACACGCCCAGGCTCCAGGCAAGAATGCCCAGAAGCAGGTGAGCCTCATGACCTTTTCCAACTAAAAGGCGCTAAAAATATACATAACAAGACACCTGTCATTTCAACCTTACATGTACCATCCAGTGACATTATGTTCACCACGTTGTACAACCATCAGCATGATCCATTTCCAAATGTTTTCATCACTCTTAGCAGAAACGAAGTGCTTCCTAAGCAGTGACTAACCCCTTCCCACTTCCCACCTTCACCCATCCGCCTTCGTTGTTGTCTTTAGACGCTGTCTAGTGGGTTCCCACTCAACAACCCTATGTACGACAGAATGAAACGTTGCCTGGTCCTGCGCCATCCTCACAGTAGTTGCTATGTTTGAGCCCCTTGTTGTAGCTACTGCGTCAGTCAATCTCACTGAAGGTCTTCTTCTTTTTCACTGACCCTCTTCCAAGCATGGTGTCCTTCTCTAGGGACTGATCGCTCCTGATAACATGTTCAAAGTACCTGAGACGAAGTCTCACCAGCCTCGTTTCTAAGTAGAATTCTGGCTGTACTTCTTCCAGCCAGATGTGTTCATTCTTCCGGCAGTCCATGGTGTATTCAATATTCTTTGCCAACACTGTAATTCAAAGGCATCAGTTCTTCTTTGGTCTTCCTTAGTCATTGTTCAGTTTTGTGCATGCATATGAGGCAATTGAAAATACCATGGCTTGGGTCGGGTGCACCTTAGTCTTCAAGGTGACATCTTTGCTTTTTAACACTTTAAAGAGGTCTTTTGCAGCAGATTTGCCCGATGCAATACATCATTTGATTTCTTGACTGCTACTTCCATAGGTGTTGAATGTGGATCTAAGTAAAATGAAATCCTTGACAACTTCAATCTTTTCTTCATTTCTCATGATGTTGCTTATTGGTTCAGTTGTGAGAATTTTTGTTTTCTTTATGTTGAGGTATAATCCATACTGAAGGCTGCGGTCTTTGATCTTCATCAGTAAGCACTTCAAGTCCTCTTCTCTTTCAGCAAGCAAGGTTGTGTCATCTGCATAACACAGGTTGTTAGTGAGTCTTCCTCCAATCCTCACACCACGTTCTTCTTTATATAGTCCAGCTTTTCAGATTATTTTCTCAGCATACAGATTGAGTAAGTATGGTGAAAGGATACAACCCTGTCACACGCCGTTCTTGATTTTAAACCATGCAGTATGCCCTTGCTCAGTTCCAACAACTGCCTCTTGGTCTATGTACAAGTTCCTCATGAGCACAATTAAGTGTTCTGGAATTCCCATTCTTCCCAATGTTATTCATAATTCGTTATGATCCATACAGTCGAATGCTTTGCATAGTCAATAAAACACAGGTAAACATCTTTCTGGTATTCTCTTCATTCAGCCAAGAGCCATCTGACGTCCGCAACGATCTCCCTCATTCTACATCCTCTTCTGAATCCAGCTTGAACTTCCAGCAGTTCCCTGTTGATGTACTGCTGCAACTACTTTCGAATTGTCTTCAGGAAAGTTTTACATATGTGTGCTATTAATGATATTGTTTGATAATTTCCGCATTCTGTTGGATCACCTTTCTTTGAAATGGGCAAGTATAAGGATCATTTTCAGTCAATTGACCAGGTAGCTGTCTTCCAAATTTCTTGGCGTAGACGAGTGAGCGCTTCCAGCATTGCATCCATTTGTAGAAACATCTCAGTTGGTATTCCCTCAGTTCCTGGAGACTTGTTTTTCGCCAACACGGTCAGTGCTGCTTGGACTTCTTCCTTCAATACCATTGGTTCTTGATCATATGCTACCTCCTGAAATCACTGAAGGCTGACCAGTTCTTTTTGATACAGTGACTCTGTGTATTCCTTCCTTCTTCTTTTGATGCTTCCTGTGTCATTCAATATTTTCCCTTGAGGCTTGAATTTTTTTCTTCAGTTCTTTCAGCTTGAGAAATACCGTGTTCTTCCCTTTTGAACCAATTCCAAGTCTTCGCATATTTCATTATAATACTTTACCTTGTCTTTTTGAGTTATTCTTTGAAATCTTCTGTTCAGCTCTTTTACTTCATCATTTCTTCTTTTTGCTTTAGCTACTTAACTTTCAAGAGCAAGTTTCAGAGTCTCTTCTGACATCCATTTTGTTTTTTTTTTTTCCTGTCTTTTTAATGACCTTTTGCTTTCTTCATGTATGATGTCTTTGATGTCATCCCACAACTTGCCTAGTCTTCAGGCATTAGAGTTTGATGTGTCAAATCTATTCTTGAGATGGTCTCTAAATTCAGGTGGGATATACTCAAGGTTATACTTTGGCTCTTGTGGACTTGTTTTTAATTTTTTTCAGCTTCAACTTGAACTTGCATATGAGCAATTGATGGTCTGCTCTGCAGTTGGTCCCTGGCCTTGTTCTGACTGATGATTCTGAGCTTCTCCATTCACTCTTTGCAGAAATGTAGTTGATTTGATTCCTTTTTATTCCATATGGTGAAGCCCACATGTATAGTCACTGTTTATGTTATTGAAAAAAGGTATTTCCAGTGAATAAGTTGTTGATCTTGTGAAATTCTATTATGCAATTTCTGGAGTTGTTTCTATCACCAAGGCCATATTTTCCAACTACTGATCCTTCCCCTTTTTGGGTTGTTTCTACCTTTTGGCTATTGTGAATAGTGCTCTAATGAATATCTTTGTACAAGTATCTATTTGAGTCCCTGCTTTCAAGTCTTTTGGGTATATACCTAAGAGTGGAATTGCTGAGTCATATGGTAATTCTATGTTTAACTTTTTGAGGAACCATCAAGCTGTTTGCCACAGCATCTGCACCATTTTACTTTCCCATAAAAAATGGATGAGGATTCCAGTTTCTCCACCTCCTTGCTAACACTTTTTTTTTTAATTTATTTTAGATGAAAGTTTATAGAACAAACTAGTTTCTCATTGAACAGTTAGTACACATATTCTTTTATGACATTGGTTAACAACCCCACGACATATCAACACTCCCTTCTCTACCTTGTGCTCCCTATTACCAGCTTTCCTGTCCCCTCCTGCCTTGTACTTCTTGCCCCTGGGCTGTTGTGCCTATTTGGTTTCATTTTGTTTTATGGGCCTGTCTAATCTTTGGCTGAAGGGTGAAAGTCAGGAGTGACTTCATTACTGAGCTAAGAGGGTGTCCAGGGGCCATACTCTTGGGGTTTCTCCAGTCTCTGTCAGGTCAGTAAGTCTGGTCTTTTTTGTGAGTTAGAATTTTGTTCTACATTGTTTTCTAGCTCTGTCTGGGACCCTCTATTATGATCCCTGTCAGAGCAGTCAATGGTGGTAGCTGGGCACCATCTAGTTGTACTGGACTCAGTCTCGTGGAGGCCGTGGTAGATGTGGTTATTAGTCCTTTGGACTAATCTTTTCCTTGTAGCTTTAGTTTTCTTCATTCTCCCTTGCTGCCGAAGGGATGAGACCATTGGAGTATCCTAGATGGCCGCTCACAGGCTTTTAAGAACGCAGGCGCTACTCACTAAAGTAGAATATAGAGCATTTTCTTATAAACTATGTTATGCCAGTTGAGCTAGATGTTCCCCCAAAACCATGGTCCCTATAGCCCTCAGCCTAGCAATTTGGTCCCTCAGGGAGTTTGAATGTGTCTGTGGAGCTTCCCTGACCTTGCCTTGTGCAAGCTGTGCTGGCTTCCCCAGTATTGTGCACCGTCTTACCCTTCACCAAAGTTACCACTTATCTATTGTCTATTTAGTGTTTTTCCATCGCTACCCCGCCCCTCCCTCATAACCATCAAAGATCGTTTCTTTTTGTGTATAAACTTTTCATGACTTTTTGCTGTAGTGGTCTCATACAATATTTGTCCTTTTGTGATTGACTTATTTTAGGCAGTATAATGCCCTCCAGATTCATTCATGTTATGAGATGCTTCACAGGTTCGTCATTGTTCTTTATCATTCCGTAATACTCCATTGCGTTTATGTACTATAGTTTTTTTATCCACACTTGTCGTTTTCAGTTTTCTGATAATAGCCATCCTCGTAGGGGTGAGGAGTCCCTGTGTGCAAACAGTTAATCCATTTGCCTGATAACCAAAATGTTGGAGATTGGAGCCCATCCAGAGGCACCTCGGAAGAAAGGCCTGGTGATCTACTTCCAAAAAATCAGCTATTGATAGAAAAAGTCAAGGATAGATATACACACAGAGAGCAACATTCTTTGGTGGTTACCAGGGATGAGAGGGAGCAGGAGAAGGGAATCACTTTCTAGATAGTAGACATTTGTTACCATTGGTGAAGGAAAAATATCAGCCATTGAAAACTCTATGAAGCACAGTTCTACTCTGACACACATGGAGTCACCACGGGTCAGAATTGACTTGATGGCGACAGTTTTAGTTGGGGTGAAATGGAATCTCATTGTGGTTTTGATTTGCATCTCTCCAATGACTAAAGATGTTGAGCATCTTTTCACGTGTTTGCTGGATATTTGTATGTCTTCTTTATATATATATATATATATTTTATTGTGCTTCAGGTGAAAGTTCACAGCACAAATTAGTTTCTTATTCAAAAATTTATACACAGTTTTTTTTTGTGATATTGATTGCAATCCCTGCAAAGTATCAGCACTCTCCCTCTTTCCTTATACACCCCAGGACCCCTGTGTCCATTCATCCAGTTTTCCTGTCTCTTCCTGCCTTTTCTCGTTTGCTTTTGGACAGATGTTGCCCATTTGGTCTAGTATGCTTGATTGAACCAAGAAGCACGCTCCTCACATATGTTATTTTTTGTTTTATATAGGTCTGTCTAGTCTTTGGCTAACAGGTGGACTTTGGGAATGACTTTAGTTCCGAGATAAAAGGGTGTCCAGGGGCCATAGTTTCAGGGGTTCCTCCAGTCTCGGTCAGACCAATAAGTCTGGTCTTTTTTTGTGAATTTGAATTTTGTTCTACATTCCCCCCCCCGCTTTGTCTTGTATGCCTGTGGTGTAATGAATTGCTAAATGTGGCTCTTCTAGCCATGGGTTTTGTGACTCACACACAATAACTTGAGTGGGATTATGCAAATAATGTATATGGAACCTGTTGTGGCTGGGGTTATTTGTCAACTTTGCTAGGCCATGATTCCCAATATTGTATGGTTATCCTCCATTTTATGTGTTGTGGATCCTGACCTCTGCATGTTGATGAGCCCGGATTGATGTGGGGTGAGTCGTGGGATATAGCCTTGCAGGAGGGCATGGCTCAAGTCCCACCCTTACTCAATTTATGCCCTTCCCTAGGGTGTGGCCTGCGTTTAAGGTGTATGTGTGGATGACCTGGCAGGGCACTCTCTCTCTGCATCTGAATCCTGTGTCCTCTGATCAATTGACCTCCGGTTCTTGGGACTCAAGCCAGAGGCTTGTTATCTGACCTGCTGATTCTGGGATTCACTGGCCACCACAGCCCCTTGAGCCTGCGGCCTATCGTGTGACATGATTCTCCAGGTTCTACAGCCTTGTGAGCCAGCAGCCTGTGGTCTGAACTGCTGGTTTGGGTTCGTTAGGTCTTGCAGCCACGTGGGTTGAGAGAAGCCTACGCCTGACCCATGAATTTGGGACTTGCCAGCCTCCACAACCATGTGAGCCATTTCCTTTATATAGTTCTGTGAGATGTTGCAGTGAATTAGGGAACCCAAAGATAGGAGGGAGAGTCTTGAGGGGAGAGGGAGTAGTTGATATTAGAGATGTTGGAATGGTAGAGCAGCTTGGAAAACTTGGCCATTTGGACATCTTTGACCTCTGCTGTGCTGATCCTTATAAAAGAAATTAGTCATTTAATGTCTTCTTTGGTGAAATGTCAGTTTAAGGCCTTTACCCATTTTTGGATTGGGTTGTTGGGTTGTGTTGAGTTGCAGGAGTTCTTTATATATTCTGACTATTAAACCCTTTTTAGATATAAGGCTCCTAAATATGTTCTCTCCTTCCATGGGTTGTCTCTTCACTTTGTTGTCATAAAACATACATATAATTATTTTATTGTTATCTTACCTTTAATTTTTTTCTGCTTCTCTCCCTTGGAATTAAGCTTCTTGAAGGCAGTGACTATATCCCTCTTATTTTCTTATATTCCCAGTGCCTAGCTAGGATGGTGTTTGGCACAACATAGGAGCTTAATAAGTATTTGTTGATTGAAGAAATGAATGGCCAATCCCAGAAATCCTTAAATTAGCTCAGCGTTGTACAGTTTACAAAGTGCTTTTCACACCAACTCTAATAGGTAAACCCCCCATTTCCTCAACATTCAGGGAGGTTGTCAAACAATGAAAGGCCAAGTGAGAGCTCCATCCCAGGTCCTATGGCTGCTAAGATCAGTGCTCTTTCAGCTGCACCATGTTGCCTCCCTGAAGCAATAACCGACTGTGATCTAGTGGGCTTGACAGGCCTTACCTGCTCATGTAGACAGAAAACATCGGTAGATCCACCAAGTTCTGGGCCATCATGTTGTCAAACACTGGGGTCACTCCTCCAACAGCCAAGGAGGGATATCCCAGGCCAAGAATTCCATCAAATGCTGAGTCCACGAAGGTCTGGCCTGGCTCCTTGACACTCTCTCCAAACTGCTGGTTGATCACCGTCAGTCCTTCCACCTGACGGGAGAAAGCCATGGAGAATTACAGAGCGAAATCTCTGGGAAAGAGTCTAGGGCTCCTGGATTCTTCTGCCCTAAAGCTTATTCTTGCCCCTTTCCATTTTTCCTGGATTAAATGAGCACAAAGATTTTGGCCATATTCCCACCCACTGTACTATTTTTAGAAAATGTAAACTTATTAATTGAAGTATAATAGACACACAGAAAGCCTAAGTGTGCAGTTCAATGGATGTTCACAAACCATACACACGTATGTAACCAGCTCACAAGTCAAGAAATAGCACATTACAAAACCCAAAAGGCTTTCCGGCACCCTTCCAGTCATTGCACCCCTTCTCAAGAGTACCCAGTCCCCTGACTTCTAAGGGCATATATTAGTTTTGCCTATTTTTGAATTTTGTATAAATGGAATAATACAGAATGAAGCCTTCTGTATCTGGTTTCTTTCATTCACCATTATTCTTACTGCTTGCTCTGCTATTGCAATTTATTTATTATTATTGGTATTCCACGGTCTGATCTACCACCATTTAATTATCTATTCTATCATTGTTGGATATTTGGGCTGTTTCCTGATTTAACTACTGCTAAGTGTTGCTTGTACATTTTTTTTTTGGTGAACATAGTGTGCATATTCCTGTTAGATGTATACCCAGGACCGAAATTGCTAGATCATAGTGTTTAGCTTGAGTAAATACGCATGCAAGTGTTTAGCTTGAGTAAATACTGCCAAACAGTTTTCCCAGCTTATTGTACCAATTGACGCTTCCAATCCCAATGTTTTGAGAGTTCTAGTTGTTCCACATCCTTACTAACAGTTGGTATTACCTATCTTTTCCATTTTATTCATTCTGGTGAATATGTAGTGGGTTATACTGTGGTTTTAATTTGTATATCCTGATAACTAATGAAAATGGACATTTGGATATTCTCTTATTGATTTGTAAAAGTTCTTTATATACTCCGGAATCAAGTTGGATATACCAAAAAAACCAAATTCGTTGCCATCGAGTTAGTTCCAACTCATAGCGACCCTATAGGACAGAGTAGAACTATCCCATAGGGTTTCCAAGGAGCAGCTAGAGGGTATGAACTGCTGACATTTTGGTTAGCAGCTGTAGCTCTTAACCACTGCTCCACCTATAAAAAAAAAAAACAAAAAACCACACCCAGTGCCATCGAGTCCATTCCGACTCATAGTGACCCCATAGGGCAGAGTAGAACTGCCCCATAGAGTTTCCAAGGAGCACCTGGCGGATTTGAACTGCCGACCCTTTGGTTAGCAGCCGTGGCACTTAATCACTATGCCACCAGGGTTTCCGCTCTACCTATATGCATTACAAATACCTTCTTCCAGGCTCTGACTGGTATTTTACTCTCTTAATGAAGATCTGAATTGTAACATAGTCAACTAGCAATTTTTTTGCCTTATGATTAGTAGTTTTTGTGATTGTTTTAAAAACTTTTGCCCATGTGTGTTGGGGTGGAAATGTGCTCCAAAGATTTTCAGAGACTGATTTTTTTTTGGTAGATCACCAGGCCTTTCTTCTGTGGCACTCTGGGTAGATTTAACCACCAAACTTTTGGTTAGTAGGTGAGCATTTAACCATTTGTGCCATCCAGGGACTTCTGAGGAACAAAAATGACAGCTAAAAGGTGAAGGGAAATGCAAATCCCTGAAATTTTCCATCCACATAAATTACTAATTTCTAGTATATGCATTTCAGGCTATAATTGCCCCTTTAAAGACTGCATTAGCTGCACCCCACAAATTTTGGAATGTCATCCCTTCATTATCTCTGTAAGTCAGGATTTGATAAGAGAAGCAGAACCCTTAAGAGCTAAATATAAAAAAGAATATATTATAGGTATTTGATTATATGCCTTTGTAGGTACTAAACAGTATACTTGAGATTATTGTTTCTGTTCTGGTGCTGTAACCTGAAGTCTACAGTTTTGGCAGTCAGAAAGTGAAGACAGATGTTAAGTAGGACAGAGACTGGTAAATATGAGCCTGTAAGGTTGAGGGTAGACTGGAAGCCACATTTGTTTTCTTAGCGTTCCTAAGCCTTCAGCCTCAATGATGGGGGTGTCTTGCAGCAGAAGGTGGTACTGCTTGTCCCAGAGCTAAACAGATACCTTGCCCAGAAGTCAGGAAGACTACAGGAAGAATCAGCTGGAGCTGGCGAAGCTGGGGCCTTGCTGCCCACACCAACCAGGTGAGCCAGCAGATGAGCCACAAGCTAAAGGCTACCATTCCCCTTTCCAGGCCTTTTCTGTCCCTCTCCTGCTTCCCAGAGGTAATTATAATGATCAGCTTGGGATGTACCCTTCTAAAACGTTATTTGTACATATTACCTATGTTTCAGTAGAAAATAATATATTGTTTTATCCTTATGTGATTTTTTTACTCAGTGTTGTTCTGTTCCTGGCATTCTTTTCACTGATAATATATCCTACCCCCACTCACTTTGATGGGATGTTGGGGAAGGCTGGACCTGCTGGTCTCCAGAACACCCCAGAACTGGAGCAATGCTCTTCAGGAGTGGGTCAGTCTCTTTCTTCAAAGGCCTAGGCCTGTGCTGCTGGCTGCAGACCTGGCTTAAGTGCCTCAGCAGGACCAGGACTCTCCTGGTTTTGTCCCCGTGTTTATTTAACTCTTGTAGTTCTGGGATCTGTAGAACCTTTGGTCAGAGGGAGTTTACGGAGCAGCTCACGACTCAGCACAAAGTTCAGTGCTGATCGGGGCCTTGGCTCCCACCTTGCACCATGTAAGTGCCCACCTTGACTCCTGGCTTGAACTTCTTCATCCTTCAAGATGGAGGCCTGGTCTTATCCCCTCAATGCTCCTGGAACTGGAGATCCAGCTGTGAGCCCTGCCACCTGGCTTTCTGTCCTATGCCCTATTTCCCTGAGGGATCCCTCTGAGCTACCTTTCTAGGGTCCCAGGTACTGAGCAGATTGACAGACTGCTGTAGTCTTAGGCTGGAAATGCTGCTCCCCCGGCCCGACCAGGCCTCCAGTTCCCTAAAAGCAAGCCCCGCCCCTAAACGTTACTTTTTCCATTTCTTCCTCTTCTTGTGGCACACCTGAAAAGGCTGCCCTCAGTGCTCTGAGCAGTGGTCTGACTCCCCAGTTTCCGACCAAGTGAGAGAAGATGAAGGAATTGCACTCACAGAGACTTGGTCGGTTCCGATGATTCCAGACAAGCTCCCAGTCCCATAAGAAATGGAGAAAGGACTCCCAAGGCTGCTGTATGTGCTGGACTGGGAAGGGTAGAACCTGGGGTGGGTTTCTGGAAAACAAGGGTGCTGCTTTTACCTAGGCCATCAAGTCACTGCCTTCACCCCTGCCCCAATGCCACTCAGCCCCACAGATGCAGAGTCTCTTTCTTCAACTCCCAATATTGAGTGGGGGACTCTAGAAAGGCCTGGCATGGCCCTCCCTAGTGGACTAGTACATTATGTTACGGATTGAATTGTGTCCCCCCAAAAGTAAGTGCTAGAATCCTATCCTCTATACCTGTGGATGCGATCCCATTTGGGAATAGGGTTTCCTTTGTTGTGTTAATGAGGCCATTCTAGCTTAGGGAGCATCCTAAACCTAATCATGTCTGAGTTATAAAAAGAGAAGATTAGACACAGAAGGGAGCACACACCAGGGAAGACAGATGCCACGTGAAGATCACCAGGGAGCGCCAGGGCTACAGAAGTTGAAAGAGACAAGGATCTTCCCCCAGAGCCAACAGAGAGAGAATCTTCTCTATATTCAGACTCCTAGCTTCCTGACTTGTGAGAAAATAAACTTCAGTTGTTTAAAGCCACTTGCTTGTGTTGTTTCTGGTACAGCAGCACTAAGAAACTAAGACAGCCTCTAGTCACAGGTGGGGATCAAACAGCTGTGCCTGGGCAGGCACAATTGCCCACATGACCTCCTCAGGCACGCTGAGATAAGCACCCTTTATCAGGGGCCAGCAGTATTGTCTGCCAGCCAATGTGGGTCAGCCTTCAAAAGGAACTCAGGAAAAAACAATGGCCATTCCAGGAAATTGCTCCCAACTGCTGTCCCATGGACTCCTAGCTTTGGGGTTTCCTGAGACATCTGCCTCTGGAACCTGTCCCGCACACACCAAGAACTCTTTCCTTAGCCCTTCCTTTTCCAGTCCTCACCAAGACCCCTGAGTTACTCTGGCCAAAGGGACCCACCTACCCCCTTGTGAGGCTTTGTACTTCTGCCCCACCAGCCCCACCTCTGGTGTACTGGGAGGTAGGCCACAAGCCTCCTTGAGGCAGGTCAACAGTCTGCACTAGAATCTAACCCCCCTGCTTACCCAGAAATAGCCAATTGAATGGAACTTTCCCCTTTATTCTTTTGGATGTTTCAAAGGGAGTGAGTCATCATGTATTCATAGACTTCTATTTTCAGCGGCTGAGTTTCCCCCTATTAATTCTGATCAGTATGAAAGTTGCTGGCTGGGAGAACACCCATATTTTAGCTCATCGCTGATCCTGAAATGTTTCTGCTTTAGGCAGTTTCGGGGCAGACTCAGGATGGAGAGGGGAAACTGATGTGGCAGGGATGACCAGTTCCTGGAACCCAAGCCCCTGTCCTCCCAGAACTGGCCCCATTCACTCCCTGAAGGGGCTCCTGGTTTCCCTTACGGCAGGCCTGGCTGGTGCAGTATACAGAGGGAACCCAGAGATTGGAGGAGCCTGTGTCAAAGATGACGGTGAAGTTCTGTGATGGGGAGCCGATGGAGATAGCGCCAAAGTATTCTGTCTGCAGGAAAGTGAGAGAAGGGAGAAGGGTGTGAGTGGTGGGTGGGGCAATGGAGGAACACCTGGGGGCTAGAGCCTGGGATGTCACAGACTAGATCTTGCAGAGCCTGGGAAGTGGGGAAGCTGGGAAATAAAAGGCAAAAGGAGCAAAGGAAGGGCCACATAGGAAGAAGTCAAATCCTGGTCCCCGCAACTTCTGCTCTTACTTACATTATCCTGATCCTCATAATAGCATTGTAAATAAGGTGGAGGAGGCAGTGACACCTCCATTTTACAGATCAAGGAACTGGGACTGGGAGAGGTTAAGTATTTTTTCTAAATACAAGCAGCTAGTAATTTCCCAGTTGAAAGTTAAAGCAGGGTCCTTCAGTTTGAGATGTTTGCCCTTTTTATTCCTTTTCTCCTGCGGAGAACTCTACTCATTTGGGGCAAGTCCTGCTCAGCCAAGTCATGATAGAGTGCATAGGACCCAGGGGATGTCTGCTATCCTGACATTGCCCATGCCGTGAGGCTGAGCCTTCCTTCCCTCCCCCTGCTACTCCCCAGCCCCTGCCCCTGGGTCCTCACGTCAAAGTAGTTGATGAGGGGCTCGTTGGCACTCTGGTCCCTTGTGCAGGTCTCAGTGAACTGGATCATGTCCAAATTCTGGGATTTCCAGAACTCAGAGAGTTGGCCTCGTTCCCTTAGCTTCTTCCTGAGGGACTTGTGTCGCCTGAGGGGCACCCTGAGGACAAAGGCCATGTGAAGAGGGGAGGCACTTCTGCCTCCTTTGTCACCCCTCCTCTTTTCCAGCCCCGCTTTCCTATAGGTTAAAAACTAGAAAATTATACAGGAGATCTGGAAGGCAGCATGCCAAGCTCATAGACTCTCAGAATCTTAGAGCTGGAATGGGCTTCCCTCCTGGAGACAGGCTCTTTAAGATATTCTAGGACACTGGGGCAAATGGTTTGTGCTCAACTGCTAACCTAAAGGTTGCTCGTTTGAACTCACCCAGCAGTATCTAGTGAACTGCTTCTGTTAAGATTGTTGTTGTTGGTGGTGGTTGTTGATTTAATTCTGACTCACAGCGACCCCATGTGTGCAGAGTAGAACTGCTCTGCTCCACAGGATTTTCAAGGTTGTGACCTTTCAGAAGTAGATCACCAGACCTGTCTCCCGAGGCACCACCAACCTTTTACTATTAGTAGAGTGCTTAACTGCTTATGCTATCCAGGGACCACCTTTTGTTAAAATTACAGCCAAGAAAACCCTCTGGAGCAGAGTAGTTCTACTCTGTAACACATGGGGTGCCATGAGTTGGAATTGACTCACCAGCAACCACCACCACCACCAACAACAAAGACAATGGGGGATGTGGGGTGCTGTGTAGTTTTACGTGAACCCCCGTGAAGGCTGGCCAACTAGCTTTGATTTAAAGGGACAGAAAAACTCTTGAGGACAGGACTGGTAAGTCCCTTTGAGAAGTACTTGGGTGTTTTGAGCCACAAACCACAACTGTGGGTTCCTGCTCTTTATCAAAATGAGAGGCTCTGGGGTGCTTGAACAGGCACCTCCATTAGAGATGTGGGCAAAGGGGTGAATTTTCATGGACTAATGATTAAGGCCATAGATAAGCCTTGCTGAACTTTTTCTATGGATTCATGCAAGCCCTCAATTCCTTCTAATTTCCCAACCAGCTTTCTCCTTCCAGGGTAGCCCTGAACTTGGGAAGGCATGTGGGAGCTGCCCCAGTTGAACAGGGTACTGAAGAAGACCTCACCTATGAAGTGATCCTTGGGCCTGTCCCAGATCCAGGAGCACCAGCAGCAAAAGAACAAGAGTTTTCATTGTGGGCCCACCTGCGGCTTCTCCCTCACTCCGTCGTGTCCTTGCTTGCTTCCTCCTTTCTTCTCTCTCACAGGGCAGTGGGAATAGAATTTCCTTTCCTCTCTGACCTACCCTGCCCAGCACAGCCTGAGGGCCCAATGATAAGGCCCCTGGAGTCAATAGCCATGCCCATAGCAAACACAGCACGCATAGCGGGGTGTTCCCCCTGCATCCCTCCGTTCCTTCTCTCCCGCAAGGAGAGTATAAATCTCGGGTTTGAAGTTGAGGTTCTCTGTCCCCCCTGAGAGTAAGATGGTTGTTCAAGGCTCGCTTCTCCCAGGGCTTTGGAATCCTCTCCTGACCCCAAGAAACTTTGTATTTTTAATTAATTGAGAGCATCATGTCCCTAGGCACTGGGGAACCACCCTACCAGGTTGTTACCACCAGTGGCCTGGCTGGAGACTCAGGAGGGGTGGAAGCTGGATTGTCATATGTGTGGCAGGATTCTAACTCAAAATAATAACCGGCTTGCTTTTTCCATTTTTCCTATTCTCTCCGGTACCCCAAGAGCAGTTTATCCCTCCCCTCACTCCACGAAACCCCTGAAATGGAAAGATCTGGCTGTGGATTCGTGGAACAGTTTTTCGGATTCCAAGGACTTGACGGAGCTGGGGCTGGAAGGAGGGAGAAGAATATGGTGGGGACTGGGTCTGGTTCAGTTGCCAAAGGACAGCAGAGTCCTCACGTACGAGGTGGAACTCAGGACAGGGTCAGGAGTGGGCAGAGCTCAGTGCTTAGATATCCAGAATGTGGAGCCCCTCCGCATTGTCAAAGAGTAAAAAAGCATACTCGGTTAAAATAAAAGCAAAGAGATTTATTGGCGGTTAGAAACAGTTCAAACCAGGGACACATGGGATCTCACAAAGTGAAACCAAACACTCCAAGGAACTGAAGGTGAATAGGCATATTTATATAATTCAATCAGGGACTTACAATACTATTTTTCTGATGGGTTTTCAAGCATTTAGGGAAGTGGGAGGTGGGATAATTCAAAGCAGGGATCTTAAGGTGATTGGCTTAAGGGAGATATGTGGGCTTCTTAGATTGGTTATTACTGAAAATTGCGAAGGTACGTGACTATAGGAGGGTTTACGGGGTGATCACAAGACAATCACAGGACATTTTCTCTGAGGACATTCTGTTAAAATAGGTTTTTCAAGCAAACCATTTCCTGGGAGCGATTTCTGATAAACTATTTGCACCAAGACCCTATAGGAAAGTTTTGTGACATCCCTTCCTAGCTCAATCACAGAGAAAAACATTTCCTTAGATGCATGTTCAAAGATTAATTGTTGTTCAAAGATTAATTGTTGCTGGGAAAGCAAGCACAATCTTAAGATGGGGCTGGGGCTCAGATTCAGGCCAGTCACTTTGACAGAGCCAAGCACCTCAATTTTGGAGCTCTCACGCACCATCAACCCATCCTCTGTGGACTTCCATCTCCTGAACAAAGAGTGGGGCTTGAATACCCTGAACAGATTGGCGAGGGTCAAGGGAAGGAAAATCTAGCCCCTGACCCTACCTAAAGTGGATAGAATGATGTGTGCCAGGGTGACAGAGGCCACCACTAGCCACAGGTTCCAATGCTCCCAGTGGGCACCAGTTCCACAGTAAGAATTAGGGCACTTGGGTTTAGGTTCAGTTCTGCCCTGACCGGCCAGCCTCTTAATTGCTGTGGGCTCTGCTTTTCATCTCTGAAGTGCAAGAAGCAGGAAAACTTGGAATTTAGCTCCAAAAATGTTAAAAAAAAAAAAAGACTTTAAAAGGGGAGCATCCCAGACCCTTGACCCCTGACCTCAGGGTAACAAGGCCTCGTTAGCATTCAGCCACTATCCAGGTGCCTTTAACCTTTCATTGAGGAAAGAGGTCTACCCCCAGAGGGATGGTGTGTGCTGGAAGCGGCTAGAAGGCAAGATAATTAGCGTTGGCATCAGCTCTGCCATAGTCTGCTCATAATTGCCTAACTGCTAGGAACTTTAGTTTTTTCATCTGTCAAATACCCTGCCTACATCGCTACATCATTAGATTTCAGGAGGATTTAAGCACGGGTGGGGGGTAATGGTGGTTCAGGGGTGGTTCAGTGGTACCCGTCTGTCAGTGAAGGCTTGCGTGTTATTTATAATGCTTCCAGACTAAGACAGGCTAGGAAGAAGGTTCTGGCAACCTACTTCCAAAAATCAGGCAATGCAAATCCATGGACTGGGGTCCCCAGTGGCAACTAACAATGCGACAACAAGGTATGTGGAAATACTTGAGAAACTATAGTGTCGTATGCATCTAAGATTACCACTATAAAAACCTTGAGGTTGCATGCTTCTTGGAGACTACCTATTGCTGTTGAGTACATTCTGACTCCTAGCAACACTATAGACCCTATAGGACAGAGAAGAAATGCCCCATAAAGTTTCTGAGAAGCAGCTGGTGGATTTGAACTGCTGACCTTTAGGTTAGCAGCTGTAACTCTTAACCACTGCACCACTACCAATTTACATAGGCCGATGAGAAAACCGAGGCACAGAGTGGCGAAGTGACTAGCCCAAGAACACATGGCTAATTTAGTGGCAGAGCTAATTTCCAACCCAGAGAGCTTTCTGCAGCAGAATCACTAAAATGTTGAAATTAGCGTACACATAACCCCTCCCTCCTCTCCCATTCTCTGGGCCTCCCCCATACTCCCATTACCTCTATTCACTAAGAGTAGAAGGTTTCGCCTGGTTTCGTTCTGTACATCCATGGGCCACCTGTCCATGGACGGAGCAGAGAAAGCTCGAACTGTCTTCATGGAGCCCCAGGCCTGGCTCGCATTTGGAAAGTTTAACAAGGGTTGGAGGCAGGAGTGTTGGGATGTTTATCAGAGCTAATGGGTTCTGTCTTCCCCAGAGACACCAGGAACTGCACCTGCCCTGGCTGCAGATCAGAGGCTGCTCCCAGACAGAAGCCACAGATTGCTGTGGGCAATGTGAATACTTACCTTAGGGAATACCAGCCTTTAGGCATGAATGTGACTGGGTGTGTGTGTGTGAGAGAGAGAGAGAGAAAAGGGAGAGGGAGGAGCATTTGGGGTGAAACTGCACCATGTGAGCTAAAACAGGGTAGAGTATAGGCATGGCCCAGCCCTCAGGATGGGAGGCAGTCTTTGCAGAGACCTTCAGGCCTGGGGAGTGGAGGCTGGAGGCTGGCAGGACTCAGAGGTTTTGTCGGTTTCTAAAACACTTGAGGGCTTTTGGTGGTGACATTATCCAATCCACTTCCCTTTTCTGGACCTTCGGCTTGTTGCGCCCTCTAGTCATTACAGCACAACTGCCCGCCCCATAGGGTTTTCTTGGCTGTAATCTTTACAGAAGCAGGTCACAGGTTGTTCTGCTGCTGAGTCACTGGGTGGGTTCGGACTGCCAACCTTTTGGTTAGCAGCTGAGCACTTAACCGTTGCACCACCAGGGCTCCTAGGAGGTAAAGTAATAATAAAAGAAGAGTTGCTTGGTGATCTGTGGAAATCAGCTTCATGAGGGCTTGTTAGCAGACTGTGTCATTGGAGATTTGAGCCGGTGCTTCTTCGTCACGCTCAGATGGCCCCTGATCCCAAGGGAGTCAGCAACACAGGGTGCTCTTGGCCCTGGCTCGGGCAACACTCCCTCAGCATGGCATGATCAGCATAAAAACACCCTAACCTCTCCCTGCCTGAAAAGGATGAATAAAGGAAAACCTGCTATGCTATGCACGCTTCAGTAGAAAGAGGGCTGGGCTGGGCTGCCTGGGTCTAGTCCTGGCTCTGCCACTAATTGGCTGCATGACCTTAGTTTCCTTTCGGTAAAAGGAAGAAGCTGGATTGGGTGATAATAACAAGGAATATTTTGGGGGGCATAGGCCACGTGCCAGGCTCTGAGAAAAGGGCTTTATAAGCATTGCCCAGTGCCGTCGAGTTGATTCCGACTCATAGCGACCCTATAGGACAGAGTAGAACTGCCCTATAAGCATTAGCTCATTTAATTCTCACACCAATCCTATTAAAAACAAAACCAAAGCTGTTGCCATTGAGTTGATTCCGATTCAGAGCAGAACTCCCCCGTAGGGTTTCCAAGGAGCAGCTGGTGAATTTACAGTGGACCCTTTGGTTAACCGCTGAGCTCTTAACCACTGCACCACCAGAGCTCCACCTATCCTATTAAAAAAATCCTATTAGGTAGGTATTATTTTTAAACCCGTTTTACAGAGGAGGAAACTGAGGCACAGAAGGTTTAACTAACTTGCACAAAGCGCCATAACCAAGATTCGAACCAAGATCCAAGGTTTATTTGACTTTAAAGTCAATGTTTTTAACCATCACGTTGTATTGGATGATCTCTAGGGCCTAACATTGGAGAACTTCTTCCTGGAAGAGAGAGAGACAACAATATCCTGAATGGTGGTTTTCTTAGTCATCTAGTGCAGCTGTAAGAGAAATACCGCAAGTGAGTAGCTTTAACAAAGAGAAATTTGTTCTCTCACAATCTAGGAGGCTACAAGGCTGAATTCAGGGCGCCGGATCCAGGGGAAGCCTTTTTTCTCTGTCAGCTCTGGAGGAAGGTCCTTGTCATCAGTTTTCCTTGGTCAAGGAGCTCCTCAGTGCACGGACCCTGGCATTTGTTTCTTGGTGGTCTGAGGTCCCCTGTCTCTCTGCTCGCCTCTCTCTTTTATATCTCAAAAGAGATTGACCTAAGACAAAACCTAATATCATAGATTGTGTCCTGCGTCATTAACATAACTGCCTCTAATTCTGCCTCATTAATATCATAGAGGTAGGATTTACAACACATACGAAAATCACACAATACTGGGAATCGTGGCCCAGCCAAGTGGACACACATTTCTGGGGGACAGGATTGTGTCCCTGACAGTGGTAAATCAGAGGTCAGTAACGAGAGAGGAGTGTTTACAGGGTGGAGTGTGGTGGGTGAGGAGCCGCATGATGGGAAATCTTGTCAATGCTTCTTTTTTGCAAACATTTTCTATTCTACCTTCAAGGTCCCTCTCAGCCAGGATCATTATTGTATTTCTGACAGATGCAAAAATCCCCCCATGTACCCGTCTGCTGATATTGAGTTGTGAATAATAAATGTTTGAGGGGACCATACCACTCGTTTATTGTTAAAAGAGAGCATCTGAGGTGAAAATGCTTACTTCTCCCACATGACTTGGTCTGCTTTGGTCTGTTGTTTTCATCCGTGCAACTGGAAATAAGGATCAAATGTCTCTAGTATCCCATCACGTCAAGAATTCAATTAGCTTGAGTCGTTTCCCAAACCACTGTCAGCCATATTCTGGGAAAGTGACTTGTAGACCAGAAATTCCTGCGGAACAGTCAGCAGAGGGCGCAGGCATTGGGGAAGTTTCTCACCTGGACACTGCATGCGTGTGTGCGTGTGCGCATGAGTGTCCCTGTGCTTGTGAGCAGGAGGAACACTTTATGCCTTAGGATGCCAGAGAGCAGAGACTGCACGGTAACAGTACCAGCTTCTGTGCTCATTACTGAGCAGACAAAGCAGGGTTTGAATTCCAACTCTGCCACTTAACAGCGGGTTGTTTTGAAGCCTCAGATTCCGCAACCATAGAAAAAGAAGGAGGATTTTCTTGCAGGATGATGTTAGGATCACGCAAAGCGATCCTCAGGACAGGCACTTTCCATACGTTACCCAGCCTGGTAGTGCCTGACAGGGGTAAGCACACAGTACTGGGCCCTGGCTAAACCGTATCTTCCAGGGCAGGTGCCAGACACTTACCGGGTGCCTACTTTGTGTCACATATTGTTCTAAGCGCTTTAAAGATATTCACTCATCTAAGTTTCTCAACATAGGTCCAGAGAGGTAACGGAATTTGTCCAAAGTCACCCAGGGGCTAATGGTGAAACCAGACTCAAACCCAGGAAGCCTCTATAGACTCTGCGATCTTAAACACAAGCCCATGCTGCCATCTATAGCTCATGATCGGGAGGTAGCCTATGATCAAGACCCGATGGCACTGAAGGAAGAAGTCCAAGCTGCCCTGGAGGCACTGGTGAAAACACAAGGCTCCAGGAACTGACAGAACACTAACTGAGATATTCCAACTAAGGGATGCAGTATGGGAGGTGCTCACTCACTCATGCCAAGAAATTTGGAAGACAGCTACGGGGCCTACTGACTGGAAGAGATCCATATTTGCGCCCATTCCAAAGAAAGATGATCCAATGGAATGCAGAAATTATCAAACAATATCCTTAATATCACACACATGTAAAACTTTGCTGAAGATCATTTGAAAGTAGTTACAGCAATACATCAACAGGGAACTGCTGGAAGTCAAGCTGGATTCAGGACAGGATGTGGAATGAGGGATATCATTGCTGATGTCAGATGGACCTTGGCTGAAAGAAGAGAACACCAGAAAGATGTTTACCTGTGTTTTATTGACTCTGCAAAGGCATTCGACTGTGTGGATCATGACAAATTATGGGTAAAATTTTGAAGAATGGCAATTCAGATCACTTAATTGTGCTCATGAAGAACCCATACACAGACCAAGAGGCAGTTGTTCCAAAAGAGCAAGGGGGTACTGTGTGGTTTAAAATCAAGAAAGGTGTGTGTCAGGGTTGTATCCTTTCACCACACATATTCAATCTGTATGCTGAGCAAATAATCCAAGAAGCTGGACTATACGAAGAAGAACGTGGTGTGAGGATTGGAGGAAGACTCACTAACAACCTGTGTTATGCAGATGACACAACCTTGCTTGCTGAAAGTGAAGAGGACTTGAAGCACTTACTGATGAAGATCAAAGACCACAGCCTTCAGTATGGATTGCACCTCAACGTAAAGAAGCCAAAAATCCTCACAACTGGACCAATAAACAACATCATGATAGATGAAGAAAAGACTGAAGTTGTCAATGATTTCATTTTACTTCGATCCACATTCAATGCCCATGGAAGCAGCAGTTAAGAAATCAAATCTTGTGCAAAAGATCTTTCTAAAGTGTTCAAAAGCAAAGATGTCACTTTGAGGATAACGCACGCCTGATCCAAGCCATGCTATTTTCAATCACCTCATATGCGTGCAAAAGCTGGACAATGAATAAGGAAGACTGAGAATTATGGTGTTGGTGAAGAATGCTGAATATACCACGGACTTCTAGAAGAATGAACAAGTCTGTATTGGAAGAAATGCAGCCACAGTACTCCTTGGAAGGGAAGATGGTGAGACTTCGTCTCACGTACTTTGGACATGTTATCAGGAGGGACAAGTCCCTGGAAAAGGACATCATGCTTGGTAATGCAGAGGGTCAGCGCAAAAGAGCAAGACCCTCAACGAAATGAATTGATACAATGGCTGCAACAATGGACTGAAACGTAACAGCGATTATGAGGCTGGTGCAGGACTGGGCAGTGTTCTGTTCTGTTGTTCATAGTGACGGCACCTAACAACAAAAACATAGCTTATGTTGTTGTTAATTGTTGTTGAGTCGATTCTAACTCATGGTTGACCCCATGTGTGCAGAGTAGAACTGCTGCACAGGGTTTTCAAGGTTGTAACGTTTTGGAAGCAGATTGTCAGGCCTGTCTTCTGAGGTACTTCTGGGTGTGTTCGAACCACCAACCTTTCGGCTAGTAGTCAAGCGCTTAACTGTTAATACGCAGGGAGTCATTGCTCACGTATAGTTATTATATATATATAAGTACGTATATATATAAATGGATTAAAGCACATCGTGACGGTCATGTTTTAATTGCTCAGGAAAAAGTTACTAAGGATTCCACCTGTCATCAGTTCTTACTCTATGATCAGGGACTTCACCATTTACAGACTAGAAAGTCAAAACACTCTCTGGCCCTTTGTTTTCTTATCTGTAAGATGGACTTGTTGAGAGGATTAAATAGAAGCGTGCATGAAAATATGTGACAGTATGTGCTCGATAAATACTTGATTAAAATTTTAAGAGGAAGAGAAATTATACTTAAGCAAACGTGCTAATTTTGATGCCTTCCCTTTGTTAGGCTCCATGGGTTTTTGTTTCAGATTTATAGCGATATCAGGGGTCTTGCTGCTGTTGTGTGCTGTTGAGTGGATTCTAACTCATAGCGCCTCCATGACAGAGGAGAACTACCGCATATGGGTTTCCTAGGCTGCAATCTTTACAGGGAGCAGATCGTCAGGTCTTTTTCCCTCAGAGCCGCTTTGGCTGGGTTCAAACCGCCAACCTTCTGGTTAGCAGCCAAGCACTAAATTGTTGCACCGCCAGGGCTCATTACCAGGGGCCTTGCCTTTGTCTAAGGCTTTATTTCCAGTACCAGGGCTGCTGGACTCTCTGGAACAGTCCCTGTTGTGGAGCTTCTTCAGAGCAGGATTGAGCCGGAGCTAGTGGTGAGGCAGTTAAGTGCTACGGCTGCTAACCAAAAGTCAGCAGTTTGAATTTACCAGGTGCTCCTCGGAAACTCTGAGGCAGTTCTACTCTGTCGTATAGGGTCACTATGAGTCGGAATTGACTCGACGGCAAAGGGGTTTTTTTTTTTTTTTTTAATAGGATAAAAGCAGTATTTTAATCTTAGAGTCTTGTTTAAGGTGAATTTGTCTCTATTCCTGCAAACTCTTGTCTTGTTCCTGGTCCACTTAAGCATCCTAGAAACCCACAGGAGGAAAACACATAGTAAAGATGCCATTAAGATTTTGTCTATTCCAAGATGCTGAGGCACTTGTCTCATCTTCAGTCTGGTTCAACTAGCTTCTGTTATCTGAGAGCCTCCAAATGTCACTTAAGTCTTTGCAAAAACCATTCATTCCTTCAATGTAAAAATCAGGAAGCTGGTCTCCTGGATCCTATTTCAGAGACATGAAATCTGAAGTCCAGGGAGAGTTCTTCTCCAAAAGAGCAAGATGCAAGCACAGGGAACTCAGGGATGATCACCATCTGTCAACATCTTTTGTTTGTTTAGTGCCCGTCTCCCCCACTGTATTGTGAGCTCCCAGAGGGCAGAGAGTTGCTTGTCTTGTTCACTGCTGTCTCCCCAGCACCCAGCTCAGTGCCTGGCTCAGAGTAACGGGAAAAAAAAAAAAAAAACCCACTGCCATCGAGTCGATTCTGACCCATTGCGGCCCTTTAGGACAGAGTAGAAACTGCCCCATAGAGTTTCCAAGGAGCACTTGGTGGACTAGAACTGCCAGCCTTTTGGTTAGCAGCCTTAGCACTTAACCACTGTGCCACCAGGGTTTCCAGCTCAGAGCAAGTAATCAATAAATACTGTTATAAGTGAAAACAAACTTAATTCCTCTACTCCCATCGCCCAAGCCCTAAACAAAGAAGATGACTCTAAGTTTGAAAAGCTAAAAAACAAACAAACAAAAAGCACCAGGTAGATACCTCTGTTCCACTTGGTGTCACCATGCCTGAGAGTCCTCCGTTGTCTGGTCATTCCTTTGGGTGGAGCATTATCTTCTTAGCACAGTGCTGGCACACAGTAAGCACTCAATAGAGGCCCTGCGTGGTACAAATGGTTAATACGGTCAGCTGCTAACTGAAAGGTTGGCGGTTTGAGCCCACCCGGAGGAGCTTCAGAAGAAAAGCCTGACCATCTACTTCTGAAAACTCAGGCACTGAAAACCCTATGGAACACAGTTCTACTCTGACACACACCGGGTCGCCGTGAGTCTGGTTTGATACCCCTTCTATTATTGTTTAGTCTTTTAAAAATGCAAATATCCCCAGAAAGGATGTCCACTGAGTCATGAACTCTTTAGTATGATTTAATTTCTTGGCAGGAATAGCGAAGGAAGGACCTTAGGGCTGGGGTAGGAGTGGGGTTTATGGGAAGGAGGAACGGGTTTCCCAAAATGCTAGGGTATCTAGAGCAAGTCTCCTCGGCTGTGTGGTTTTGCTGAGGGCCAAGCCTGCACAGCATGGAGATTGCTCTGCAAGGCACTGGCTTGTCATTTCAGCAGCTAGTGAGTCTCCCTCTGAGCTGAGCCAAGCAGCAGAGGAAATGAAGAAGCTCTCAAGGGAGGGGCAAGGGAAAGAAGGCCCAGGGGTGGGGCAGGGGCAGCAGGCAGAGGGCCGCTGCCTCTTCAGCACGAATGGCTCCTCTCAGGGTATTCCTCCCACTGCTGTTGCTGCTGCTGGTCCAGGGGACAGGTAAGTTTTCCACCTCAGACTGAGACTTCTCTTTCAGTTTCTTTCTTACTTGTCTAGAATCTGGGCTTATCCAGTATAAAGTAAGCACTATGAGGCCTATGGAAACCCTGGTGCAGTAAGTGGTTAAGTACTACAGCCTCCAACCAAAATGCTGGCAGTTTGAATCCACCAGTCGCTCCCTGGAAACTCCATGGGGCAGTTCGACTCTGTCCTATAGGGTTGCTATGAGTCGGAATCGACTCAACAGCAATGGGCTTGGTATGAAGCCCGTGGATCCCCAGTGGCACGGTGGTTAAGAGCTACACCTGCTAACCAAAATGTTGGCACTTTGAATCCACCAGCTGCTCCTTAGAGACCCTGTGGGATCACCATGAGTCAGAATCCACTCGATGGCAATGAATTTTTTGGTTTATGAGGCCTACAGGGATTGGAGAACGAGGCATCCATCCTTCCCTTGAACTGCTCCCTAGGTTGAGTGTGGCCCGAACCTCAGATGCATAATCTGACAACTGCTTGTGCCATCTATGGTAAAGGATATTTGAAATACGGACCATGAGATTAAGGTATGTCTAGGGCTTATAGGAAAAAGATTGAGCTGTAGGTTTAGTGCCTCATGATAGGCAGCGTCTTGGTTATCTAGTGCCGTGGTAACAGAAATAAATACCACAAACGAGTGGTTTTAATTTGTTTTCTCACAGTTTAGGAGGCTAGAAGTCCGAACTCAGGGATCTGGCTGTAAAGGAAGGCTTTCTTTCTGCCCCAGAGGAAAACCCTTGTCTCTTTCAGCTTCTCTTCCTGGCTTCTGTGGTGACTTCCACATGGCGTCAGTTTCCCCATCTGTATTGCTTCTGAGCCTGTACTGCCCTTTCTGTCCTCAGAAGTGAGTGACTGAATCAGGGCCCATCCTACAATATGACCTCAACAGCATAACAAAGAAAACCCTATTCCCAAAAGGGATTACATCCACAGGGAGAGGGGTTAGGATTCCAACACATATTTTTGGGAGACACAATTCAATTCATAACAAGCAGTTTGGGAACATGTAGGCAAGTGTTTATCACTGGGTGAATTTCCCTCGTCTGTCCTAGATCCAGAGAGCAGGAAGCAGGCTCTAGTCTCGACTCGTAGACCCCCAGCACTCAGCACGGTGGTCGACACATGGGAACTTGTCTAGACCTGTGCTGTCCACTACCGTGAGCACTGGAATTGGGATTCGCTGTACGTGTAAAAAGCACACCCAACTTCAAAGACTTAGCAGGAAGAAAGGACATAAAATACCTTATTAATGATTTTTATGCTTAGTACAAGTTGAAATTATAATATTTATGATATATTGGGTTAAATAAAATACACTATTAAAATTAGTTTCATCTATTTCTTTTTACTCTTTTTTTAATGTGGCTACTAGAAAATTTTAAATGACATATGTGACTTGTGTCAAACCTACTCTTAATGCAATTTTGCCATCTCTGTTAACCCCCCTTTTCCTCCTCCCTCTGACCCCTTGTAACCACTAATAAACTTTGATCTCTATACATTTGCCTTTTCTTGTCTTTTTATATAAGTGGTGTCATACAATATTTGTCCTTTGTATTTGGCTTATTTTGCTCAGCAGAATGTCTTCAAGCTCCATCCACACTGTAGCATGTATCAAGACTTCATTTCTGTTACTGGCTGAGTAGTATTCCATTGTATGTATGTATCACATTTTGTTTTTCCATTCATCTGTCGGTAGGCATTTATGTTGTTTCCACCTTTTGACTATTGTGAATAGTGCTGCAATGAACACTGGTGTACATACAAATCTCTTTTTGAGTCTCTGCTTTCAAGTCTTTTGGGTATATACCTAGAAGTGGAATTGCTGGGCCATATGGTAGTTCTATATGGCAGTTCTTGGAAACCCTGGTGGCATAGTGCTACAGCTGCCAGCCAAAAGGTCGGCAGCTCGAACCAACCAGGCACTCCTTGGAAACCCTGCGGGGCAGTTCTACTCCATCCTATAGGGTCGCTATGAGTTGGAATTGACTTGACGGCAATGGTTTTAATGGGTTATGGTAGTTCAAGTTTTTTGAGGAACTTCCGCACTGTTTTCCACAATGGCTGTACCATTTTGCATTCCCGCTGGCAATGGATAAGGGCCCCAATTTCTCCATATCCCTGCCAACATTTGTTATTTGCTTTCTTTCTTTTTTTTAAAATCCTGGCCATCTCAGTGAGAGTGAAAATTCCAAAGGGTTTTCAAGACTCTGACGTTTTGGAAGCAGATTGCCAGGCCTGTCTTCTGAGCTGCTTCTGGCTGGGTCTGAACTGCCCACCTCTCGGCTAGTAGTTGAGTGCTTGACCGTTTGCACTACCCAGAGACTCCCTCTAACCAGACTAGAGGTGCCCTTCTCCCCTGGCATCTAAAGCCTCAGAATCTTCCATTTGCCAGAGCAGGATCTACAGTGTATTTTATATTTGTTGAATCACTGGTTAGACTTTAGCAAATGAGTCAACAGCAAATGTGTTCCAAATGCCATTTAAGCCTTATCTGTAATCCACCTTTGCTCTAGGGCCCAGGAAGTCAGGGCGCAGCAAGCAGGAGGGCAACTAACATTTATCAGCACCCGGGCTACCGGCTTTCCACGTTCTCTCTTTAAATTTGCTTTTGTGACAGCCCTGTGAGGTAGGCACTGTTTTCTCTACGTATATTTTTTCAGATAAAGAAACCGAGGCTCAGAGAGTTCCTGTAACTTGCCCAAGATCAGCCATCTAGTAAGAGGCGTGGAGTCAGGACTCAACCTGGCCTTCCTGACTCAAGGGCAAGTTTTCCCCATGAGTAGCACTTGGCTTTATTTCACATCATTTAAAATGGGCTTACGGGGGTTCCTTCACTGACCTGCGTGTCCTATTGTGCCTGCACATGGACAGTGATCCTTAAGGAGACCCGAGGGTGATTTACCGGTTATCACATGTTTTTGGATTATTCAAGGAGCAACACCTGGGCACATTGTAGTCCTGGCTTGGCCCCTAACTTACTAAGTGGCGTGAGACAAGTAGCTTCCCATCTCTGGAACGGGTTTTCTCTTCATAAAACGAAAGAGCCTTTACAGCTTGGGACCCCTGCTGGCTGGGGAAAAGCCAGATTAGGCTGCCTTTGTAGCTTCATCCCCAGTGGGTTACACCCGGCATTAGAGGGTTTTTTTTTTTTTTTTTCTAAATAAGTTTTTTTCTTTTTAAATCAACTGAGAACCTGTTATTTTCTCATGCCCAGACTTCTGTTGGCCATGCTGAAAACACGGTGGACGAAGCAGCGTGTTCGTGTCATGTGGGTGGGCAGAAAACCCCAGGCTCCTTTTCAAGGATTAGGGACTTTGGGTGGCCCCCGGCCCAGCAGGCGCCTTCCGGAGCGGTTTCACACGGTGCAGGCTGGGGCACTGCAGTCTGGCCTGGTTGCTTTAATGACCAGAAATCCTCACTGTCTGGTTAGCAGATCTGAGAACAGCGCCGAGTCCTTTTGTAAGTCTGTGTATTAATCTTCCCTGAAAAGCCATTTTATCAGAGTGGTGTCAAAGCTGGGGCACCTCAGGAACCCTCTCTTTAGGACTCTGAGAGCCTCACCCTTTTTCAAAAAGCTGAAGGCAAAGAGCAAACGCAGTCCAGCCTGCTGGCTCTTCCCAGCGGAGTCCCTGATTCGTCTAAAGGCAGCGGAGCCCTCTAACTCCCTCACCCCCAGTTCAGGCCTTAACTCAAACCTCTTTATTCAAAGCCTGCTGATTGCTGCTGAGAAGGCCTATGGTGATTAATCTTCCAAATGAGTTGCCATTTCTTGTTTCAGATCTCCAGAGGGTAATCTAAGTGTCCAGCAGTAATTAGTTCTTCTAAATGGATTTCAGGACAAATAGTGATTTTTCTCTGTACAACATGGCAAAGCCATGGCTTGTCTTTGAGGCTTGATGTTAAAAATGGGTCAGGGAACACATCCTTTAGCTATCTCCCTTGGAAACTTGGTTCTGCTATTTGAAGGTGGGGTGGGGGGGCAGGGTTGGGGGGAGAAAGACCTGTTAGTAAGGATTTGAAAACCCGTTTCACAGTGGTTGTCATTTTTAAAGTAAGTCTATTGGCAGGAGGAATTGCTGGGTGGTGCAAGGGGTTAATGCAATCAGCTGCTAACTGAAAGGTTGGAGGTTCCAGTCCACCAGAGGTGCCTTGGAAGAAAGGCCTGGAGATCTATTTCCTAAATATCAGTCATCGAAACCTCTGGAGAGCACAGTTCTACCCTGACACACATGGGGTCACCATGAGTGGAGATCAACTTGATGGCAGCTGGTTTGGTTGGTTTTGTTAGCAGCAAGTGCCTGTTTATTGTTCAAAGCATTCCATAACTTCCATTCCAGGATCCATGCTCAGCATTGTGTAACTGTCAATGAAGGGAGGAAAATGATTTGTATTAACAAAAGCCTCATTGGGTTACTTCAGGAAAACAAACACCTTTAAAGATCTTTCAACATGTTGGCAAACAGAGATTGCCAAGGCATATAGGTTAACTTCAAACTAATTCTTCCTGTGACGTCCATAGTAAAGACCTCTGGAAGATAACTAAAACTTTCAGGTAGGAGCTTTGATGGTTAAAAACCAAAACAAAGCCAGTTGCCATCAAGTCACTCCCTACTCATGGTGATCCTGTATGTTTCAGAGTAGAGCTGTGCTCCATAGGCTTTTCAATGGCTGAGATCTTTTTTCTTTCTGAGGCACCTCTGGGTGCATTCAAACCACCAAAGTTTCAAGTAGCAGCTGAGTGCTTAACTCTCTGTGCCACCCAGGGACTCCAGCTTTGATGGTAAGAATTTTGTTGTTGTTAGATGCCATCGAGTCGATTTCAACTCATAGCAGCACTATAGGACATAGAACTGCCCCATAGGGTTTTCAAGGAGCGGCTGGTGGATTTGAACTGCCAATGTTTTGGTTCGCAGACCAGCTCTTAACCACTACACCACTGGGGCTCCTAAAAACAACATAAAGTGATGCTACTCTGCTTTGCTAAACCTTGTTGTTTATATCCCCCTAAAAAAACAAATGCAGAAATTATCAAACAATGTCATTAATACCACACACAAGCAAAATTTTGCTGAAGATAATTTAAGAATGGCTGCAGCAGTACATCAACAGGGAGTTGGCAGAAATTCATGCTGGATTCAGAAGAGATATTTCTGATGTCAGATGCATCCTGGCTGAAAGTGGAGAATACCAGAAAGATGTTTACCTGTGTTTTTATTGGCTACACAAAGGCATTTGACTGTGTGGATCGTTACAAATTATGGATAACATTTTGAAGAACGGGAATTCCAGAACACTTAATTGTGCTCATGAAGAACCTATACATAGACCAAGAGGTAGCTGTTCAAACAAAATAAGGGGATACTGAACGGTTTAAAATCAGGAAAGATGTGTGCCAGGATTGTATCCTTTCACCACACTTATGCAATCTGTACGCTGAAAAAATAATTGGAGAAGTTGGACTTTGTGAAGAAGAACGGGGCAGCAGAATTGGAGGAAGACTCATCAACAACCTGCGTTATGCGGATAACATAACCTTGCTTGCTGAAAGTGAAGAGGACTTGAACCATTTCTTGATGAAGCTTGAGGACCACAGCCTTCAGTATGGATTACACCTCAACATAAAGAAACCCAAAATCCTCACAACTGGACCAATAAGCAATGCCATGATAAATGCAGAAAGGATTGAAGTTGTTAAGGATTTTATTTTACTTGGACCCACAATAAAGGCCCATGGAAGCAGAAGTCAAGAAATCAAACAATGTATTGCATTGGTAAATCTGCTGCAAAAGGCCTCTTTAAAAGTGTTCAAAAGCAAATATGTCACTTTGAGGACTAAAGTACACCTGACCCAAACCATGGTATTTCATGGTATTTCAATCACTCTGTATACATGCAAAAGCTGGACTTTAATAAGGAAGACTGAAAAAGTATTTATGCCTTTGAATTATGGTGTTGGTGAAGAATATTGAATATATCGTGGACTGCCAGAATGAAGAAGCCTGTCTTAGAAGAAGCACAGCCTGAATGCTCCTTAGAAGCGAGAATGGCAAGACTTTGTTTCACATACTTTGGGCATGTTATCAGGAGGGACCAGTGCCTGGAGAAGGACATCATGCTTGGTAAAGGAGAGGGCCAGTGAAAGCGAAAGCCCTTCAATGAGACAGATTGACACAGTGGCTGCAAAGATGGGCTCAAGTGTAGCTGATTGCCCCTAGGTGAGTTTGGACTGTCAGTCTTTTCAGCTGGCGGTTGAACACTTTACCCTTACACCACCAGGGCTCCTTGAGCTAAGTATGCCAAAAAACCAAACCAAACTTATTGCCATGGAGTCAGTTTCGACCCATAGGGAGCCTATAGGACAGTGTAGAACTGCCCTGTAGGGTTTCTAAGGTGAATTCAAACTGCTGGCCGTTTTTGGTTAGCAGCTGAGCTCTAAACCACTGTGCCACCAGGGCTCCTGAGCTACATACAGAGTGATTCAAATAAGGCTTAGGCATTGGGTGCATTAGATTAAGATGACATTTACTGAACTGCATTCTAAGATTGAATCATAGGAAGATGGATAGAACCTAACCCACGCACATCACATATCTGTGAGCAAAGCTGCTTCACCATTCAAAGAAGCAGAAGTTACCGGAAAGAGGTCAGAACAGCAAGATAAACCAGGAGGCTCGTTATATACAAAAGGAGAGGTGGTCTGTAACTAGAAAGGAAGCCCTACTGGTATAAAAAGAAGTTTCAGTGTCATGGGAAATTTTTTCAAAATTCTCAATTATGTCCAGACTGCCTTTGGTTCCTTTTGGTGATTCCATTAGCCTCTGAATGCTTCTTTTAAAAACTATCTTCACTTTTCAAAGCTGCTGTTATCCCAGTATCAGGGCTCTTGGTGTTCTCAACTCAGTCCCCTCCCTGTCATTGTCCTAGGTCCCATTCTGCCCTTTCTTTGTGAACCACCTCCCCCCCGCCCCCCCCCGCCCCATCATTATCAACCACTGAGGCCTGAGGAAACCCTGGTGGTGTAGTGGTTAAGAGCTAAGGCTGCTAACCAAAAGGATGGTGGTTCAAATCCACCAGCCTCTCCTTGGAAACTATATGGGGCAGTTCTACTCTGTAGAACTGGAGTCATCTCTTTTAACTTCTTTTGTTTAATCTTTCTGTTGAATGTAGTCAATGGAAAGAGGGGTGATATAATCAGCAATCACCATGGGCAGTTTTGTTTGTTAGAAGCATTAAACGTATGAGGGTTTTTAGCTACATGAATAAACATATCTTTTTGAAATATATGCAAAAATAACTTGTTGGGTATATTATTTATAATGCCTTTCTTTTTCATTTTTTTTCTTTTGCAAACAATAAAAATATGATTCTGGCTAGTTTTAGGAAAAGGAGAAGTACTGTATATTGGTGCTGCATGTTTTAATTCTTTTCTAAAAAATGGCTTCAAACTGCTGTTTTAATTTTATTTTCTTTGATTATTAGCATTCTAGAACTCATTTTATAGGTGTATATATCCGTCCATTTGCTTTTGTCTTTGTCCAAATATTTACTGAGCAACAGTCTGGTGCCAGGTGTCGGGCAACACAACCGTGTACAGCAATTGCTGAGCCACCAAGGTCAACAACTGACGAGCCATCGCTCCTCCCTGGAGGAGTCACAGTTTAGTGGGAAGATAAACACGGTAACAGGTGATTGCAGCTCTGCGTGAGAAATGCTGTGATCTACAGTGCCATGCGGAAGGCCACCCAGCCTAGCCTTCAGGGTGGTGATTGGGAAGGGAAGGCTTCCTGGAGGAGAGGGCATCTTGGCTTGGTCCTGATGGAAGAGTAGGTGGACACCCATATGGAGAGGCCAGGGAAGGCTTATGGGAGGTGGAAGAGTTGAGGATGGGAGTGGGGGTAGGGGGTATACAGGCAAGGACGAGCACAGGGTACTGAGAAACTGCAAGAAGCTCACGTTGGCTGCAGCACTGCATATAAGAAGAACTGCTAAGAGACAAGGCTGGAGAGGTGGGCAGGGCCCTTACATGCCTAGGCAAGGTGTCTGCAGAGTCCCTGGGTGGTGCAAAATGCCCCAGGTGGCACAAGCTAAAGGCTGGCGGTTTGAATCACCCTTCCAGCAGCACCATAGAAGAAAGACCTGGCGATCTGCTTCCATAAAGATTACAGCCAAGAAAACCCTGTGGAGTAGTTCCACTCTGTAATACACGGGGTTGCCATGAGTCAGAATGGACTCTATGGCAGTGGATTTCTGGAGAGGCAAATGGTTAAGTGCTTGGCTACTAATCAAAGGTTGGAGTTTCAAATCTACCCAGAGACACTTTGGAAGAAAGGCCTGGCAATCTACTTCCAAAAAATCATCTGTTGAATAACATAGTTTATAAGGAGTATGTTCTACATCCCACTTTGCTGAGTAGCCTCTGGGGTCAAAAAATCTGGTGAGCAGCCATCTAAGATATGTCTTCTGGTCCCACCCAGTCTGGAGCAAGAGAGAATGAAGAAAACCAAAGACTCAAGGGAAAGATTAGTCCAAAGAACTAAGGGACCACAACTACCACAGCCTCCATCACACTGAGGCCAGCACAGCTAGATGCTGCCCGGCTACTACCACTGACTGCTCTGACGGATCACGGTAGAGAGTCCTGGACAGAGCTGGAGATAAATGTAGAATAAAATTCTAACTCACACACACACAAAAAAACCACCAGACTTACCGGTCTGACAGAGGCTGGAGGAGCCCCGAGAGTACGGCCCCTAGACACCCTTTTAACTCTGTACTGAAGTCACTCCTGAGGTTCACCCTTCAGCCAAAGATTAGACAGGTGTATAAAACAAAACAAGCCAAAAGGGGCACAGCAGCCCAGGGGCAAAGACTAGAAGGCAGGAGGGGACAGGAAAGCTGGACAAATAGAAAAGGGGGAGAATGCTGACATGTTGCAGGGTTGGTAACAAATGCCACAAAACAATATGTGTATTAATTGTTTAATGAGAAACTAATTTGCTCTGTAAACCTTCACCTAAGGCACAAAAACAAACAAACGAACAAACAAACAAAATTGGCCATCGAAAACCCTATGGAGCACTGCCCTGCTCTGACACACATAGGGTCACTGGGGGCCATAATCGGCTCGATGGCAACTGGTTTTTAACATTTGGACACTACCCTGAGGTAGTCAGGCAAATTCACGCACATAGTTACATGCACTAGGCAACTCTCACGTAGTACAGAACTAGATGGTCCCCCCGCTGGCCTTTTGCTCTGCCACATTTGAACAAGTCACTAGCAGGCACAGGGTTACCGCCGGCTGCTAGCACGCCCGTGAGGAGGTGAGCAGGTAAGAGAGCAACACCTAGGAAATCCTATGCTTCGGCAAGAATGAAGCAAACAGAAGCTGGTTCCACATAAAATTATATAATGAAATTATTGTATGCAAAGTAATAGAAAATTAATGTCTTCAGACACGGTAATGAAGAACTCAAAACCCCCGGGATCGAATAATTTGTTGTAACATAGCTTCAGCTCTAATTTTCATGGGAACAAAATTCTCTAGGGCGATTTCAATACTTGCTTATTCCAATATGGTATTTTCTATAAAAACGATCACTGGATTTGGCAGTCTTTTCTGTGGCATTGTGGATACTACCAGCTTTTTATAAGTTTTAAAAGTGAGAGGCTGCATTTTCCACCTGTGAGTGATCTTGTCCGGGTTACTATATCCTGAGGACTACAACGGTTTTAGTAAACTCTGTCAGCTTATTATTTCTGCAAATATGTGCACACATACTGTGGCACTTCACAGGAGGCAACTAGATTTTAGAAATCGACTTCAGAATTTCTCCTTCTTGTAATTTGACTTAAGGATTCCATTCTTCTTACATCAATATCTCCTTGTCATCACACTTTTTATTGTTGCTGAGTTTCGATCATATATTTTTATAGTTGCAAAAGCTCACATTTATTATAATTTTTTCAAATTACACTGAAACGGTCATGATATTCTTTGAGTATCATAAACCTTTCTTTTAAAGAGATATTGCTGTTTCCAATATAGAAGAAAAAATGATTTTGATACTGACCTTTGGAATGCAGAAGGATGGGCTGTAGGATTCATAGTTGAAAGGAGTCTTAGCTTTCCTTTTTGTTGCATTTTCTATTTTGAGAAAGCTGACATCGATGTCAAACCAGACAAAACCTGCCGCTATCTAATTGATTCTGACTCATAGTGATCCCCATGCGTTACAGAGTAGAACCACTCCATAATGTTTTCTCGGCTGTAATCTTTACAGAAACTTTCTTTCATGACGCTGCTGGGTGGGTTCAAACTGCCAAACTTTTTTAGGGTATTAGTTGAGCACAACTAATTTCGCCACCCAGGGACCATGGCATCAATGTTAAGAGACTACAATTTGTTTAGCTTCAATATAAAATTCATAAATATCACCACTGTTTTTGTTTGTTTGATTTTCCCTAAAAAAAAAGTTCCCTAAGAGTTTCTTAATTCCATAGATATTTCAAGAACATTATATACATTACCTTTTGGGTTTTTCTTATTTTGATATTTATGTTTTCATACATTTTACTTCAAATATCATGCCAAATTAGTATTGAGCAAATATTCTTGTATCTATTTTCATTCAGAAAAGGCTATGGAGAATGCTTGCACAACTTGAAGAATGTAATCCTTGGCACTGAATTAGACATGCAGAAATTATACAATTTGTGTAGGTGTATGTGTTCACCACACACACACACAAAACAGATGGGGGAAAAGTATATATTTTCATAAGTATACCTTTGGCTTGTGTTCTGGAATCTATATCTTCATTAGATTTCTAAAGAACATTCCATACTGCCCCTGAGTTTTTAGGGTCACAGTAGTTTCAAGTTGACCTTTTCCATGATGTATTTGACAATAGTTTCAAATTTGTGTTTGATTACTCTGCTTTTCAGTACACTGCAACATTTTGCTAATGTCAAAAAGTAATTGCATAGTTCTTGGATGATATAACAGAATTCAGTGGGTGCTGAAAGAACTTTTTGCTATATTGTTCACTACTAGGTTTGAAGAGGGAGTCCTGTTAGCAAAGCGGTTAACCATTTGGCTGCTGACCGAAAGGTCGGTGGTTCGAACCCACCAGCTTCTCCGTGGAAGAAAGATGTGGCAGTCTGTTTCTGTAAAGATTTGCAGTCTTGGAAACCCTATGGGGCAGCTCTGCTCTGTCTTGGTCAAAATCAGCTTGATGGCAGCGGGTTTGGGTTTTTTTATTTGTTTGTTTGTTTTTGTTTTAGGTTGATAGAATGGGCAGCCTTAGAACATTTTGGGGATCTTTTGTTGAAATCCATTAAATTTGTCTCTGATTTTTTTTTTTTTTTTTATCATCGTTGTATCCCTACCCCCTCAAATTATTACGGGCTCCATTCAGTTTTTGTTGGTAGTCTATTGAAAATCTGTGTCATCCTTTCCTTTACTGGGAAAACATTTAAAAATGCTTATGTATAGAAATACTAACATTTCGAAAAATTACAAATCTAAAAAATTGGTTTAAGATTATTGGCTTATGTTAAGAGATGTACCTCCTTTTTATAACTAAATAATATTTGGCATTTCTTGCAATCTTCAAAATGATTTCAGTCAGCAAATCTGCTATAATTTTAATTATTTGATTTTTCATGTTATCTGATAGCTACTGTGTAACGTTACGTGGTGTCTGTATTTGTATTCTGCATCCACGTTCTGCCACAGTGCTATTAATCGTCTCTGACTTCTGGAAATGAAAAAACTCTGGTTGTCATGCTCACACATTTTCTCAGCTGATCTCTGAATGCCAGATATTGTCTTGCCAAAAACAGAATAGTGTATATTGTGTGTTCAACAGCAGCATGCCAGTATTTTCCCCTTCATATAGAATCTGTTTTATAGCACCAATGATTACATATTTTTCAAATCAGATCAGAAATTTTAATACTTCGCACTACTGTCAACGTTCATTTCTCTTTCTTCATGTTTACTGAAAAATAGGTGCTAAGTGTTCCCAATCTTTTCTCCTTTTCTAATTTTCTTCTTCACTTTTTTATTCTCAAAGAGTGGACAACCTAGACAACTTGCAGAAGGCTTTGAATTATAATAAAATAATGAGACTCTAGGTTGCTATGAATCGGAATCGACTCGATGGCACTGGGTTGTTTTTTTTTTTAATGAGACTCGGGGGATTTTTTTCCCCCACCATTTGGAAAAATTTTTGTTCATTATATTTCCAAAAACTTCCAACGTGTATCATCTTTTGTAAAGTTAAAATGTCTTACTTGAGGTGGATAATTATTTTTTAATATTTTATTAATTTCTGGTGGTAATATATACAACCACGCGTATGTCCATTCACAATTTCTGTAAGAACAGTTCAATGATATTGGTTACATTCTTCACACTGTGTCGCCATTCTCACTATCTCTACCCATATTGTTTCATCACCATTAATTTAGCTCGCTGCCACTTAATGTTCTCATCTGTGCTTTAGCTTAACTGTATAGGTAATTATTTATAACAGCACTATTCCTGAGGCAAACATTCTTTGTTAATTGGGCCAAACTGGAGGTGGATAATTTTCAAAAGAGTTCGCCTTTGTTTTATATTCAAGTTGCATGACCATGTTTGGATTCTTTGCATTTTTTCTAGAAATCCATAGGTTATGGTTGACAATGGAACTAGAAGGTAAATTGGCATCTTGTTCATTGCTGTGACATGTTCACTGAACTTCATTTTCTTTTGGCATTCTGCGTTTTTCTCTCAAAATTTATTCAATGGTTCAAATTGTTTTATTTCATTTCTTACCTAACCAGTTCTTTATTTTCTGTTTTTGGTTCAGTATCTTGTTTTCTTTCCATTTTCTTGGAAGAAATAATATTTTAACTTAAAATATATAACTAAAAAAATAATATGTAATAAGTCATGAAATTTTAACAGCAGCTAATACCTTTCCTGAAGAAACTTCCTTGACCCATAAACAATAGCTATGGTATAATTCCATAAAGATGGCAGCCTAGGACATCCGGTGGGCAGGTCTACTCTTACATGGGGTTGCATTGACTCAAGGGCACCCAACAACAACAGCAACATGATATAATTAGCAGTTCAATGAATAGCAGTAGACTCTAGTTTATGAATATAAAATAATTACTTAGTGGATACATAACAGTAAATGAACATTAACTACTACAAAAGTGGTTATGTTGTAATGAAAATCTTGTAAATTAGGAACTCAGACCTACCATTTAGGCAGATAATACAAATTGTAATATAAAACTTCAGATTTAGCCAGTACACAAATGCTAACAGGGAATTTAACAAAATTAGATAAAAATCAAAATAACATTTGGAAAAGCAACTCCTTATTTAGAAGTAGAAGTTATGGTAGATATTTATGTCTAAAGGCCTTTATCAAATTCATTCTGCTTCAACTTCTGAACGCAATTTTGTGTCAACCCTGTTAGAAAAAGTCTCTCCTTTTCCATCTGTCATAGTATTGCCATAATAAATGGTTTTTTGTTAAATAAAACATTTTATTGCTACCTGACAGAAATTATTATAAAAAGAATATAAACCACCTACCTTTGTAGCCAACAGTTACAAAAAAAAAAGAAAAATGTTCAATGTCATAATTACGTCTGTGATGCACATAGTCTCCTTAGATCTCGTGCACTTGAGCAATAAACAACCTGAACAACTGTTCTTAGCTGCTCTGAAAATTTACGTGACCCTTGGAGTTAAGAAAGTGCATCCACATGCCTGGGAACAACCTGTGTAGTAAAAAGAGGGTACCCAAGGGATTGTGAGACCTGTTTTTGGATGCTGGTCACACTGTTTGCTATTTGTGACCTTAGGCAAGTCACTTACCACTTCCAGTAACCTTCGGTCACCTCACCTGCAATTGCGGATAAGTATGGAGACCACAGGAGGTGTCTCCAGTTCTGAGTAGTAAATGAGGTAATGAGATGCTCATGAAATTTCCATTTGGTTCTTAATAAAATGTACTTTCTTTCTTAAAAAATTTGTGATTTTTTTTTTTTTTTTTAGATCAAAAGAAGGTTATGTGCAGAGTTAGTAAAGATCAGTAATTCCCTTGAATCTGGGGTCAGGTCTTCTTAAGCCACCTGTGGACAGTTGCTGATTTCACATATCCTCTGGCTGACGTTCTAATTTGCTTAGGAAGCCAAATGTTGAGGTAATTGCTTGAGGTTTGCAAATAAGCCACCGTGCAAACTGAAAACTTGAAGGTGATCTTTAAAGCAACCCTCAGCCAACAAATAACTCTGTAACAAACCTCAAGTGGGTACAGGATTTCTATTTTGAGAAATGAAATTTTGCAAAAAAACAGTCAAAAAACTACTTAAAGTCCCAGAAACGGTGAGAGTATGTACTTCAGAGGAAGTTTACTTGAACATCCTCCTCCTCTCTGTTCTTGATGGCCCTGCTTGATAACAGCAGCACGTCTGTGGCCAGTCTGGACCAAAGAAGTGTGTGCAATCTTCCATTCTGTCATCGAGCATTTATTGAGTGCCTGTTGTACTCTCTAGGCACTGGCCAGGTGCTGGGTAGAGAGTCAAATCAGACATGATCTTGTCATGTAAGTTGCTTGAGTCTTCTTCATGAGCTGTCTTCCTAGGTTCTTTCCTTCCTTCCCCCAACCTAGGTGACACCTTCCCTTCACCCTCAGGTGCCCAGTGCACCTTCTTTTATCAGTGGTTTCAGATGTTCATTGAGGAACAAATGACTGCATGTTTGTGATGGTTATGGTTGTATGTCAACTTGGCCAGGCCATGATTCTCAGTGGTTTGGCAGTTAGGATGTAGTTTGGCAGCTATGCAATGATATAATCACCTCCATGATGAGATCTGATATAATGGAATCTCCTCCATGTTGATGGCACTAATTGGGAAGAAATGGGATTCTGAAACTTGGTATGGGGACAAATGGACAGATAATCAGGAAGCTGGGGACACTGAGCCCCTAAGTTCTGTTGAATGGCTTCTGCCGACAAAATCATTAGCCCCTCCACCCCCATCTAATGAGATTAACCCAGCTATCTGAAGTGCCTTTGTCTGAGATATCACTTGGGGCAGGGGGTGGTGTCTAAGTCATCACCTGGTGCATCAGCTGAGGCAGATGCCTTACAAGACATTGCTGAATGTTCCAAAACACATTCCTACCACACCTTTTTGGTTCTAGACCTATAAGTAAACTTAAGTCCCAGTGAACCCCAAAAGGTGAAGTACAAAGTGTGACGCAGGAGGAGGTATGCTATGCTCCAAAAGAACTCCTTGACTTTTCAAATATGTACAAACAGAAATCTGGGGAATATGTGTGGGAATGGCTACTAAGGGTGTGGGATAATGGTACAAGGAACATAAAGCTGCATCAGTCTGATTTTATTGATATGGGCCCACTAAGCACAAATTCTTTATTCAATGTTTCAGCTCAAGAGGTTAGGAAAGGATCTAATAGTTTATTTGGTTGTTTTGCTGAAGCATGGATTATGCAGTGGCTTAAACTAAATCAAGTTGAAGTGCTAGACCTGCCTTGGTATACCATAAAAGAAGGTATCCAAAGGCTTAGGGAAATTGGTATGTTAGGGTAGACTTATTCGGTTAGACCCAAGACCCACATGTGGAGTGCCCAGAGGAGGAACAAATTTGTGAAGGGAGCCACAGCATCCTTGAAGACTGCTATGATTGCTAAGTTATGTAAGTCAGATTTGACAGCAGCTGCCCTAACAGCATTAAGACACCTAACTACATTGGGGCTGATTGGACCCTGCAGTAGTAGGGGCCAAGTGGTGGCACTAAATCAACAAAGACAATGAGGGTATGGTTACTGTAATGGACAGAGAAGTCAGAGCAGTAATCAGAATAGCCTGACTCGTATGGAATTATGACATTGGCTACTTAGTCATGGTGTCCCTACGAGTGGAACAGATAGGAAATCTACTAAATATTTACTTGATCTGTACAAGCATAAGAATTCTAGGTCAACTGAACGGCAGTCTAACTTAGATCACTTCAATCAATTCCCAGACTTGAGTGAGTTTACAGACTCACAACTCCTTGAATGAAGTGGAGGTGGGTCCCTTGGAGAAAAGACTCCAATATGCTGACAAAAATTTGCACTGTAAATCTTTCTCTCAGGCTTCCCTATATGGATCTATGACCTTTTACAAGAGTGACTGTTCACTGGGGAAAAGAAAATAATCAGACTTTTCTGTGATTACTGGGTACTGGCTCTGAACTGACACTAATTCCAGGAGACCCAAAATGTTACTGTGGTCCACCAGTCATAGTGGGAGTTTATGGAGGTCATGTTATTAACGGAGAGTTAGCTCATGTCCATCTCACAGTAGGTTCAGCCAGTTTCCAAACCCATCCTGTAATGATTTCCCCAGTTCCAGAATGCGTAATTGGAATAGACATACTCAGCAACTGGCAGAATGTACCATTGGACCCTTGATATGTGGAATAAGGGCTATAATGGTAGGAAACGCTAAGTGGAAACCCACCAGAATTGTCCCTACCTAGGAAAATAGTAAACCAAAAGCAATACCACTTTCCTGGAGGGATTGCAGAGATTAGTGCCACCGTTAAGGACTTGAAAGATGCAGGAGTGTTGATTCCCACCACAACCCCATTCAACTGGCCTATTTGACCTGTGCAAAAAACAGATGGATCTTGGAGAATGACAGTGGATTATTGAAAATTTAACTAAGTGGGTGGCTCCAATTGCAGCTGCTGTTCCAGATGTAGTTCCATTGCTTGAGCAAATTAATACATCTCCTGATACCTGGCCTGCAACCATTGATCTGGTTAATGCCTTTTTCTCCATACTTGTTTTGAGGACCAACCAGAGGCAGTTTGCCTTCAGCTGGTCAGGCCAGCAATACACCTTCAGTGTCCTTCCTCAGAGCTGTATCAACTCTCCAGCCTATGTCATAATTTAGTCCAAAGGGACCTTGATCACCTTTCTCTTCAACAAGATGTCACACTGGTCCATTACCTTGATGACATTATGCTGATTGGACCTAGTAAGGAAGACGTTCAATGATTCTGGACATGTTGCTAAAACATTTGCGTGCTAGAGGGTGGGAAATTAATCTGACAAAAATTCAGGAGCCATCCACCTCAGTGAAATTTCTAGGCATACAGTGGCTTGGGGCATATTGAGGTACTTCTAAAGTGAAGGATAAGTTATTGCATCTGGCTCATTCCACAATTAAAAAGGAGGCACAATGCCTGGTGAGCCTCTTTGGGTATTGGAGGCAACATATTCTTCATCTGGATGTGCTACTCTGGCCTATTTATCAAGTGACTCGAAAAGCTTCTAGTTTTGTGTGGGGCCCAGAACAAGAGAAGGCTCTGAAACAGTTTCAGGATGCCGTGCAAGCAACTCTGCCAGTTACTCCGTATGATCTGGCTGATCCAATGGTGCTTGAGGTGTCAGTGGCAGATAGAGATGCTGTTTGAAGTCTTAGTCATTGAGTGCTGCTGTAACAGAAATGCCACAAGTCAATGGCTTGAACAAACAAATTTATTCTCTTACAGTCTAGTAGGCTAGAAGTCCAAATTCAGGGCATCAGCTCCAGGGGAAGGCTTTCTCTATCGGCTCAGGAGGAAGGTCTTTGTCATCAATCTTCCCCTGGACTAGGAGCTTCTCCGCATCGGAACCCCAGGTCCAAATAATGTGCTCTGCTCCTGATGCTGCTTTCTGGGTAGTATGAGGTCCCCTACTCTCTGCTTGCTTCCCTTTCCTTTTATCTCTTGTGGGATAAAAGGTAACACAGGCTACACCCCAGGGAAACTCCCTTTACACTGGATCAGAGATGCAACCTGAGTGAGGGTGTTACATCTCACCCTAATCCTCTTTAATCACAGGTAGAGATTATGATTTATAACACATAGGAAAATCACAAAATCACTCTATACTGGGAATCATGGCTTAAACAAGTTGACATATATTTTGCGGGGGCACAATTCAATCTATGAGAGAGTCTTTGGCAGGACTCTACTGGTGAATCATGGGCAGACCTTTAGGATTTTGGAGCAAAGCCCGGCCATCATCTGCAGATAACTACTCTCCTTTTGAGAAAGATTTTGGCTTGTTACTTGTCCTTAGTATAGACTGAACGCTTAACCATGGGCCACCAAGTCACCATGAAGGCTGAGTTGCCCATCATGAACTGGGTGTTGTCTGACCCACAGAGCCATAAAGTTGGACATGCACAGCAGCACTCCATCATTAAATGGAAGTGGCATATATGAGATTGGGCCCAACAAAGACCTGAAGGCACAAGTAAGTTGCATGAAGAAGGGGCCCAAATACCCATGGCCTTCACTCCTGTCTGCATCTATAGCCTCACTGGTAGTTCCTTATGATCAGTTGACTAGGGAAAAGAAAGCTCATCACTGGTTTACAGATGGTTCTGCGTGATATGCAGGCACCACTTCAAAGTGGACAGTGGCAGCACTATAGCCCCATTGTAGGACCCCCCTGAAGGACAGTGGTGAAGGAAATCCTCCCAATGGGCAGAACTTCAAGTAGTGCACCTGGTTGTTCACTTTGCTTGGAAGAGGAAATGGCCAGATGTGCGATTGTATATTGATTCATGGGCCGTGCCAATGGTTTGACTGGATGGTCAGGGACTTGGAAAGAACATGATTGGAAAATTGGAGAAAAGGACGTGTGGGGAAGAGGTATGTGAATAGATGTCTCTGAATGGGCTATAGAAGTGAAGACATTTGTGTCTCATGTGAATGCTCACAAAACGACCTCCGCAGAGAAGGATTTTAACAATCAACTGGATAGGATGAATCGTTCCGTGGAAACAAATCATCCTCTTTCCCCAGCTACTCCTGTCATTGCTCAATGGGCTCATGAACAAAGTGGCCATGGTGGCAGGGATGAAAGTTATGCATGGGCTCATCAACACGGACTTCCACTCACCAAGGCTGACTTGGCTACAGCCACTGCTGAGTACCCAATTTGCTAGCATCAGAGATCAACACTCTGTTCCCGATACAGCACCACTCCTCGAGGTGATCTGCCAGCTACCCGGTGGCAAGTTGATAAAGTTGAACCCCTTTCATCATTGAAAGTGCAGCATTTTGTTCTTACTGGAATAGACACTTACTCTGGATACAGGTTTTCCTTCCCTGTACACAACACTTCTGCCAAAACTATTATCTGTAGACTTACAGAATGCCTTATTCACTGTTGTGGTATCTCATGCAGTATTGCCTCAGATCAAGGGACTCGCTTCACAGCAAATGAAGTGCAGCAGTGGGCCCATCCTTATGGAATTCACTGGTCCTACCATGTTCCCCATCATCCTGAAGCAGCTGGTTTGATAGAACAATAGAATGGCCTTCTAAAGACAAAATTATGGCTCCAACTAGGTGGCAATACCTTGCATGGTTGGGGCAATGTTCTCTAGGAGGTTGTATATGCTCTAAAACAGTATCCAATATATGGTGCTGTTTCTCCCATATCCAGGATTCATGGGTCCAGAGATCAAGGGGTGGAAATGGGAATGGTACCATTCACTCTTACCCCTAGTGACTCACTCACAAAAGTTTTGCTTTCTGTCCCTGTGACCCTATGCTCTGTGGGTCTGAAGGCCTAAGTTCCAAAGAGGGGAAAGGGCCCATCTGAGACACATCACTGATTCCGTTGAACTGGAAGTTAAGAATGCCACCTGGCCACTTTGACTCCTTATACCTCTGGATCAACAGCCACAGAAGGGAATTAGAATATTGTCTGGTGCAATTGGTCCTTATTACCAAATAGAAATCGAACTGATATTACATAATAAAGGCAAAGAAGAGCAGGTCTGGAATGCAGGCAATCCCTTAGGGCGTCTCTTAGTACTGCCATGCCCTATGACTAAAGTCAACGGAAAACTACAGTACACAATTCCAACACGACTACTAACGGCCCAGACTCTTCAAGAATGAAGTTTTGGGTCACCCTACCAGGCAAAGAACCACAACCAGCTGAGGTACTTGCTGCAGGTGAAAGGAATATGGAATGGGTGGTGGAAGAAGGCAGTTCTAAATACCAGCTACAACCTCATGACCAGTTGCAGAAATGAGGACTGTAGTTGTTATGAGTATTTCTTCCTTGCATGTGTGTATCAAATATTTTTGTTTTCTTCACTTATAAAATATAAGATGCAAACAGGGTCTAGTGCATTTTCGGTTGTATGCGTGTTAGTTGTATCATGTTAGGCACAAGTAAACTTTATAATTGTCTTTACTTACAGATTATATATGGTTTAAGGAGATGTGTACAGGTGCCAAGTTGACAGGGGGTTGACTGTGATAGTTAAGGTTGTGTGTCATTTTGGCTGGGCCATGATTCTCAGTGGCTTGGCAGTCGTGATGTAGTTTGGCAATTATGTAATGATGTAATCACCCCCATGATGAAATCTGATATAATGTAATCTCTTCCAGGATGAGATCTGCTATGAGCAGTCAATCAGTTGAAAGGCGTTTCTTTGGGAGTATGGTCTGCATCCAACATATGTGGGCTTTCTGGCAAATCTCGCTGGCTTTTCTCTCTCTGGATCTTGCTTTTGGCTCATCATCATCTGAATTCCAGTTCTTGGGACTTGAGCCAACAACCTGCCATTGTACTTACCGATCTTGGGTTCACCAGCCACTGCAGCTATGTGAGTCAGGAGAAGCTTCCAGCCTGATGCCTGACCCACAACTGAGCAAGCCATTTCCTTGATATAAATCTCTGTCTCTCTCACTCTTTCTCTCTCTCTCTATATATACACGCTTCACTGGTTTTGCTTCTCCAGAGAATCCAGCCTAAGACAATGATATAACTTCCATGCCTTTGCTCACCCCACCCTTCCACCTGGTATATTCATGGACTCAGCACAGCCTATAGGAGTCCTTGCTGTTTCTCAAGGGCCAGCACAAATGTTACCTCCTCCATGCCTTCCTGGCCACCCAAGTTAGACACCACTTGCCCTTCCGCACTGCTCCAATAGCACTTTATTCATACAGCATTTTAGTGCTGACCACACTGTTTGCAGCTGCTGGAGTCAGGGATGGGTATCTTCCCTGCTAGATGGGTAAAGAGTGGTACAAGTTTCTCAGCCCAGTTCCTCTCGACCCCTGCAAACTGTCCCACTGATGGATACATCCATGTACTAAAAAAAAGTTTGGTTGGATCGAATCTTTCCTTTTATTTTACTGTTGTTATTATTAGTTGCTGTTGAATCAGCTCTGACTCATGGCAACCCATGTAAAACAGAACAAAATGTTGCCTGGTCCTGTGCCATCTTCATGACCATTGGTATGCTCAAATCCATGTTGTGACCACTGTGAATTTTGAATGCCTTCCAACCTACGGTGTTCATCTTCTGGCAGTACATTGGACAATATTCTGTTGCGTTAGTTCATTGACTAATTTTTGGAAGTAGATCACTAGGCCTTTCTTCTTAGTCTGTCTTAATTTAGAAGCTCTGCTGAAAGCGTCCACTATGGGCAGGTATTTGAAATATTGGTAGTATAGCTTCCAACATAATAGAAAAAAGCAAGCCATCACAGTGTGACAAACTGACAGATGGGTTGTGGTTCTTTGATTTTAGGTGCCCAGAATTACATTGATTGAACTCCTCCGTTGTGACACTCTTTTATCATGAGTCCATGCATGGCTCCTGGTGTTCTACTTATTTACTATTTGTTGGTCTCCTTTACTTTCTGTACCCATGCCCCCACCTGCCCAACTCCTCTTCTGTCATAGATACACGCTCCTGCTTTATTAAAGTGAGACCTTCTAATCTATCTTCCATAATGCTATTTACATATTTATGTAACTTTGGCTGATACTTCGTAGTGTTTTAGGTTGCATTTACCTCATAGCTAAGGGAATAAAGTACTTTCACTGGAATTTGAGGCACCAACAGGCACTGAGGAAGTGGTTTTCAAGGAGCACATGACCCTTGAAATCATACTGGAGGCGGTCAGTGGCTGAGTCTGGCCCACAGCTTCCTGTCTAGGCTTCCCCGCCTCAGGCCCATGCCTCCACAGCCCCTCCCCGTGCCCAGAGTCTGTCTTTTCTTGCAGGGCCCATCTGCACAGCCCAGTACTGCCAGTCAGGAGGCCCTGAGAGAGTGCGCTCTTCCACGAGATCACCTGTCCTCCTGGGCACACATTGCCATCTGGGAACACCCATTTCTGTGTCTCTTGCATCTTTTGGAGCACACCTCTTTGGTACCACATGCTTGGTGATGTGCTTCTCACTCGTCCTTTGGTGAAGAAAAGCCATAAATCCTTAGACCAACCATTCTCAAGCGTTTTGGTCTCAGGATCCCTTTACATGCTTAACAACTATTAAGGAACCCAAAAAATTTTGTTTATGTGGGTTATATCTATTTATATTTACCGTATTAGAAATTAAAACTGAGAAATTAAAAAAAATTAGCTCATTAATTCATTTAAAATAGCAATAAACCACCATTACATCTTAACATATATAACACATTTTTATGAAAAGAAACTATGTTTTCCAGAACATGAAAAATTTAGTGAGAAGAAAGGCATCTTTTTACATTTTTGCAAATCTCTTTATTGTCTGGCTTAGTGTAAGAGAGCTGGACCTTCCTACCTCCTTCTGCATTCAGTTTGTTGCAGTGTCACTTGTCATGTAGCCTCTGGGAAACTCCACTGTACACTAGGGAGAGACTGAGAATGAAAAAGGTAAGTAGAGGGCTAGTATTATTATGGATGTAGTTACAACCTCACCAACCCTTTGGAAGGACCTCTGGGACTCCCAGGGGGTCCCTGGACCACACTTTGAGAACTGCTGCTTTAGATCATCAGTTTCTTGATGATCATCCTTCTAGCCTGGGTTTTAAACAGACTACCTTGGTGGCACAGTGGTTAAGTGCTCAGCTGCTAACCAAAAGGTTGGTGGTTTGAACCCACCAGCTATTCCTCGGGAGAAAGGTGTGCCAGTCTGCTTCCATAAAGATTACAGACTTATGGGACAGTTCTACTTATGGGACTCTGTCTTATAGGGTCACTATGAGTCAGAATCTACTCAATGGAAACTTTTTTTTTATAGTTGTTGGTTGCCGGCAAGTTGATTCCAACTCCCGGTGACCCCCATGTGTGCAGAGTAGAATTGCTGCGTAGAGACTGTGACCTTTTGGAAGCAGATCGCCAGGCCTGTCTTGTGAGGTGTCTCTGGGTGTGTTCAAACCACCAACCTTTTGGCTAAAGTCAAGTGCTCAACCATTTGCACCACCCAGGGCCTTCCCTGTATCTATGAGGCACATAATAAACCTGTAATGCTGGCTGCCTCCAGGGAGTGGAACTCGCTGGCTGGGGGCAAGGGCGTAACAGGGGCTTTTCACGGACCATCCTTTTCTATTGTTTGAATTCATTTGAACCATAAGAATGTTACCTAACAAAACACCAACTTTTAGAAGCCTCAAACTGAGTCGATTATGACGCACCCACCTCCTTACATACTTAAAAATAAAAACAGTTCCTAAGCCTTAGAAAAGCTATTCTCCAAAAAGAGCTCTTAGTATATCTTGAGCCACAGCATTATTGTTAGAATAAATGTATCATGTGTGAGATGACGTGTGTGAAGGGACAGTAGAAGGGGATGATGAGATGCATTTGTGGAAAGAACAGGTCCTTTTTCTGTTGTTAGTTGCGTGAATGGATCTGACCCGTGGCGACCCTGTATACGACAGAATGGAACTCTGCCCGTTCCTGCGCTATCCCTATGATTGCCAGCATGTTTGAGTCCATCAGACAATGTTCTGCTGTAATCTAATTTTTGGAAGTAGATTGCCAGGCCTTTCTTCCTTGTCTGTCTTAATGTGGAAGCTCAGCTGAAACCTGTCCACTATGGGTGACGCTGCTGGTATTTGAAATACCAGTGGCATAGCTTCCAGCGTCACAGCAACATGCAAGGCACCCCACAGCACGACAAACTGACAGACAGGTGGTGGGGTCGTTTTTATAGTTATGCCTTATTCCTCTTCTCACCCTTGCCTCATTTCACAAATGGGGAAACTGAGTCTTGGCAGATTAAGTGACTCTCATCTTCTGAAACAGGGATTCCCTGACTGCTCCTGCAGGTCTCTGGGGAGAGGTGGGATGGGGGTGGTGGTGAGCAGAGGGGGACAGATCCTCTTTCATGTGGCCTTGAGCACATCTCGCTCCTGGCCTTAAACCCAAAGCAGGTTGAGCACCTGCTGTGACAGGCTTTAGACTACACACTGCCACTCTCTTCCCTTCCCCTCTCCACCTCGGCCACACACAGCGAGGCAGACCCTCCTCCTTCAGGCTCCTCCAGGGCCTTGTTCTTGCTTTTTGGTGGGTGTGTTTCCTCTTCTGCCAAAATTGGCATCCAAAACCAAACCCAATGCCATTGAGCGGATTCTGACTCATAGTGACCCTATAGGACAGAGTAGAACTGCCTCATGAGGCTTCCACGGCTGTAAGCTTTATGGAAGCAGACTGCCACATCTTTCTCCTGTAAAGCAGCTGGTGGATTCGAACATCCGAGTGCTTTAACCATGGCACCACCAGGGTTCCTAAAATTGGCACAGCCCAGTTCAATCCTCACTTACTTTATCCCACGCCTTGGTTAGTTCAGAATGGCTTTGGGCTGTTTCAAATCAAAGTCTCCTTCAAAGGATGAAGATTTGCCATCAACTAAGAGACTAAGAGGCCTGGTGGAGCAGTGGTTAAGAGTTCAGCTGCTAACCAAAGGGTCAACAGTTTGAACCCACCAGCTGCTCCTTGGAAACCCTACAGGGCAGTTCTACTCTGTCTTATAGGGCAGCTATGAGTTGGAATCTACTCGATGGCAGCAGGTTAAGAGATTTCAGAAGTCTGTGGTATAGGCTTTCTGGGGTTCCAACAGAGGTTGGGCGGCCCTGGTCAGAATGCCATCAAGGGGACTTTGTCGTCATTTGTTCATTCATTCATTTATTCAACAAACATTTATTGATCATGTTCATGGTGTGAAGCACAGTTCTAGGCACTGGGGATGTAGTGAAGACCAGAACAGATGGAAGGTGGAGCTTACATGGTTGTGATGAGAAACAAACAATAACCAAGTACTCAATAATCAAAGCAACTTCAGATACTAATAGCTTAGATTATGATGTGACTAAGGGAGGCTGGGGAGGTAACTTTGGACCATGCGCCTGGAGAAGGCCTTCATTAAGAGGGAGGCACTCTCTCTGCCTTTTGAGGCCCTCCCCTCCCGTGCTGAGATTCGGACATTCTCCCTATTCCACAGGTTCCCACAGAGAAATGAAAGACACAGAAGAGAAGAGAGATGCCAGCTTCCTGGTGTCCTGTGTCTGCCAGCTGCTGCTAAATGCCTCTGAGAAAGTCTGCTTCCAGATAAAGGAGTCCACCTGTCCTGAGAACGTCAGTACCTGGGGCAAGAACCCCCCGGATGAACCCGTTGATGGAAGGAAGTGGACCAACTGTAGGCTCCAGGACTCCACAGCCAGCAATGACTCCCTGGACAGCCCTGACCAATTGCTCTGCTCAGGTAAGAGCAGCTTAACCCCAGCACTAGGCAAATAGGACTGCTGTTAGATGCTGTTGTCTATTTTGACTCAGAGCGACTCTATGTGGCAGAGTAAAACTGCCCCGTAGGGGTTCCTAGGCTGTAAATCTTTACGGGAGGTGATCACTAGGTCTTTTCACCCATGGAGCCACTGGTGGGTTCGAACCACCAACCTTTTGGCTAGCAGCCAAGCACTTAACCATTGCATCACCAGGGCAAATAGTTATTATTTACTGTTTAGTAGTCTGATCATTTAGTTCGTACAACAACTCTGTGAGGTCAGTATTCATGTTATGTCCATTTCACAGATACAGAAAATGGGGCTCAGACCACACGAGGAAGTGCTGGAGACCTCTAGATCTCAGGTTGTTTGAGGACATCATCCTTCATGCTTGTCCTCATCACCCCTACTGACCCTCCTCTGTCTTCCCAGAATATATACTTCACTTTTGGGGCCTGGATGGACACCCTCATGCTGCCTCTCCTGGCTGTAAACAGGTGTGCCCTACCTGTTGGCGCCAGCCTCCCCTCTCCTTGCTTGGGGCTTACATGTGACATCTCTCTACACCACACCCTACCCTCACAAGCACACATCATGCCCCCGTGACTCAGTGCCCCATCGTGGGTGACTCAGTGGGAGATCTGGTCTCCAAGCCCACTTCCTACCCTTTGTCCTGTAGGTGAGCAGGAGCTGTCAAAGAGAAAATGGGTGAGGTCAGTTCTCTTACTCAGAAGGGGGACAGAAATAAAAGGGCAGAGAGGAAGTGAACTGTGTTAAGACACAATTCCATCTGGCCTTGGTACCCCAAAGAGGGTATAAGTCTTTGTGCTCTTTACTCACAGATGTTATTTATCAGGAGTGGATATGAGATTGCCATAGTGGTCTGATAGGAGTCCCTGGGTGGTGCAAACCATTAGTGAACTCAGCTATTGTTTGAGTCCACCCAAAAGCACTTGGAAGAAAGGCCTGGCAACCTACTTCTGAAAAATCAGCCACTGAAAACCCTACAGAGCACAGTTCTACTCTGACACATGTGAAGGGGCCCTGAGTTGGAGTCAATTGACTGCAACTGGTTTTTGACTGCAGTAATCTGATATATTCCCTCCACCCCTCCTTGGCAGCAGTCTCTGCATTTGAGTGTCTGAGTAGCCAGCTCTCGAAGACACATGGCCAGAGACACACTATCTGTGAGAGGCTGAATCGTGCAGTTCTTCTTTATGGGGGAAATAAATAGAAGGGGCGTGAGTACAGGCAAAGAGAGCTCTGGTTTGCGGTGGAAATGAGTACTCAAGTCCTGGCTCTAGCACTTTCCTTGGGCAAGTCCCCCCTCTGAGGTTCTTCATCTGTGTGGCTAAATATGTTTTAACATTCTGTCTAACTGTTAGAATCCAGGGACAGACTGTGGCTGGAGAGAGGATAGGCTTGGTGTCTCCATCCCTTGAGGCAGGAGACATTCTTTCACAGTGTGAATAACTCCCCTACCCCCTGAGCATGGGCAGACTGGCACACCTGTCCCCCTCCCTAGTGCCAGCCCAGCTTGCTGGTGCATTTCAAAGTTCAGCCCCCTGGACATGTCCTCTTGTACTGATCACCTCCATCATTCCAGTTCTTTTTCCTGAGCTTCCTGTCATATCTAACAGCGCTTGACCCTTTGTAAGAATGGTAGAGCTCGGGAGTGAAGTGATTGCATGGAGGTAGCCGAGTGTGACTCCCATTGCTTTCACAGCGATCCTATAGGACAGGGTAGAACTGTCCCATAGGGTTTTCTAGGCTGTAATCTTTACAGAAGCAGATTGCCACATCTTTCTCCTAAGGAGCAGCTGGTGGGTTCGAACCACCGACCTTTTGGTTAGCAGCTGAGCGCTTGCTTAACCACTGTGCCAACACAGTTCCTTTCAGAACAGTGTAGGAAAGTACAATTTAAAACCAGAGAGACATGTGTTCAAGTCTGAATGTTCCCACTTACTAACTCTACGACTGAGCAATTCTGATCTCTGGAGCTGGTTTCTGTACTGGAAGATGAGAATGGTAACTGTCCCTGCCTCATTATGTATTTATGAAGATTAGGTGAGATAATGAATGTGCCTGGCATATACTAAGTCTGCAGTAAGCGGTAGCTAACATTACCATTTAGGATCTCGTAGAGCTCATCTGTGTGTGTGTGAGCAGAATTTCTCTAAAATCTCCTTTCCCTTTCCTCTGACTCTTTCTGTAGAGAACACCACCACCCTGAAACCAGTGACTGAATCCAATGGACTCAGCAGGTGGGTGAAAAAAGGGCTGAACCCTGGGAGTAGGAGGGCTGGGAGCTTGGGGAAGGGGTCTGGTTGGCCCAGGTGTGGGGGGTGATTTGGGGCCATGGCCATGGAGGCCAGGGCAGAGAGAGACTCAAAATGGAGGCAGATGTCTGGCTGTTGGGGAGGCGGAAGCCCAGGGGTGGGAGAGCTCCCACAGGGATGGGAAAGCCCCAGGACAATTTTGTGGTTAGTCACCAAAGCTAGCCATGGCAATGGATCATCCTTATCTCACCTGTTTGCTTCCTTCAGCTTAAGCACAGCAGCCACGGCTGTTTCCGCCTCTGTTGGGGTTGCAGCCCTCATCTTATTCCTAGTGGGTCTCTTGTCCCTGATCCGGAAGAAATGGAGGCACGAGCGTGAGTTGACTAAGCTGACCCTGGAGCTGTGAAGAAAGGGGAGAAGCTGGGAGTAGGCATGGAAGTAGGGGTGTCTTTCCTATGGGGTAGCTTTGGGAGGGGTGCTGGGCAGGCTATAGGGTCTAACCATTTGGGGCAGATACTACCTAGTAACAGCTCTTCTCCAGCTTTCCGGAAAACAGTGTAGCAACAAGACTTACAATAAACATTCTTCATGCTGAAAGCCATGTATGAGCAATCGGCATATAAGCTTATGGCTTATTTATACCAACCAAAAGAAATACTGAGGCTAAATAATCTAATCTACATAATAAACACCAATTACAAGGTGCACCAATAGTACTCACTCCCCCTGTGTCTTCCTGGGCGTTTAGCTCAGTCTCAGAGACCCCATGGGTTGACATGGTGGGCTATGCACCTCAAAGTTCAGCCCTAGGTCCAGCAATCAACCAAGTAAAGATGGTTACTACCCCAACTCAGACTCACTCGGAGTTTGTTGACTTTTCTAGGGCTATTTAAGAGACAGCTGAGGCATCACAGCAACTTTCTTCACCAATCTTCGGTAAGGAGACAGACGAGTCCTACCTAGAATGGCCCCCTGCCATCTCTGCCATCTCTTCCGTAGACAGAACCCACTGGAGGGTAGTGGGGATGAGGCAGAGGTGGGTCCTAAAAGGAATGTTTTTGAAAATTGACAGACCCAGGGCTTGCTGAGCAAGGCCCAAATGTTCCCACTTGCTGTCCTGTAGGGGCAACTTGGTACCTGGTTTTTTCTTGGAAATCCTCTGTGCCCAGCCACCTATCTGCTTCTAACTGGGGTTGTGTCTCCAAAGGTGCCTTCCTGCCATGCGGATGCTGTATATTCCAACGTGATCAACCTGGCCCCCTGGACAGAGGAGGACTTTGCCTTCTATGCCAACGTGCCTCCTTTTGATAGCACCAGGGGGACCTCACCAGACCACGTGGAGTACGCCTCCATCGTATTCCACTGATGGGGAGCCAAGGGGGTGCTGGCGGTGGGGAGGGGTCAGACCTGTGTCCAGCTGGGATCCTGATAGGGCTTTTTTAAGGGTGTGTGTGTTGTTTGTTTTTGTTTTTAATTTGAGCCTCAATATCAGCCTGTGAGGTTGGTTATTATTATCCCATTTTCCCTTATTGTGGTAAAATATATAGAACAGAACATTTGCCATTCTAACTGTTACTAAATGTACAATTCGGTGGCATTAATTATATTCACCATGTTATGTAACAAGCACCACTGTCCATTTTCAGATGTTTTCATCCCCCTAAACAGAAACTCAGTTGTGTGTGTGTGTTTTTTTTAAAAAAGCATATAAACATTCTGATGGAGGTACCTGGCTGGGTATTTCTTCCAGTTCTCTTGGAATCAAAGTATAGTTCTAATGGCAAAGACACGGGGACAGGCTCATCCAAACCACCCCCAGCCCTGGAGGCAGGCTCCTGAGACAGATGGTCAGCAGAGAGCCCATCCCACCTTTGTTCCTCCTGAGGCAAGGACTGAGGAGGGGGAGTCATACCAGTCAGGGCCCACCTTCTGCATTTTGTCTCTCCTGTTCCTCCCTTTTAGAAATGAACACCCTGTAGGGGTTCACTGGCACCCTGGTGGTATAGTAGTTAAGAGCTCAGGCTGCTAACCAAAAGGTCGGTGGTTCAAATTCACCAGCTGGTCCTCAGGAGAAAGCTGTGGCAGTCTGCTTCTGTAAAGATTACAGCCTTGGAGTCCCTATGGGGCAGTATAGTACTCTATCCTATAGAGTCGTTTTGAGTCGGAATTGACTCGATGGCAACAAGTTGTTTTTTTTTTAGAGGTTCATTGTTTTCGAAGGGCTGCAGGCTGATCATATGTCCTGGTTTTCCTGGGACTTCCCTGTGTCCACCTGTGGTCCCAGCAAGTTTACTATTAGGCCCCCTTTCGCTCTCAAAAGCGTTCTAGTTTGGAGGATAAATTACGTGGTCAGCTGTTAATGAGGCTTTGAAAATGCAAAATTAAGTCCAAGACCAAGTAAGAAGGGAAAGCAAAGTTGTTTTGTATGATAATGTGAGGAAAATTGAGCTGGAGTGGAGGTGGAAGGGGGACTGGAGGAGTAGTGAGTTAAGAAGCTATGAGAAAAGTTTTTTGAGGGGAGCCCCTGGATGAGGGAGTCCCTGTGCTCAGCTGCTAACTGAAAAGATGAAAAGTTGGAAGTTTGAGCCCACCCAGGAGTGCCTCAGAAGAGAGGCCTGGAGATCTACTTTCAAATTATGCAGGCATCGAAAACCCTGGGAAGCACATACCCTGACAAACGTGGGCTCGTCCTGAGTTTCAATCAACTAGATGGCAACCGAGAGGTTGCACTGGTTAGAGGCTAAAATCCACAGAGAGGTAGAAGACTCCTGTCACTGCAAACCTTCGGTAAAGCCTGCTGAACACACAAGTGCTTTGTGTCAGTCTTTTGCGGAAGGGGAAAATCATGGAAAGGGGACTGAAACCCACATCTTGGTCAGCACAGAGCAGAAGTCGGAGGGAGAGGTAAAAGGTGCTCTGTGAGTGAAGCAGAGAATTTGACGGGAGGGGAAGAGGGCTGAACTCAGAGGCAAAAGTAACAACAAAGCCCCTCTGGAAATTCTTGGAAATCTCAGGGAGGGCACTGGAGTTTCTAGAGAATCCAGAGTTGGAGGATGGAGCCAATTGTATTTAAATCTTAATGGGCAGGTTGACCTCAACATAAATTTGGGTTGTAAAATTTCAGCAGGTTTCTTTATTGCGTGACTTCTCAGGGCCTTCGATATGGGATGGCCGTTGTGAATTTTGATGCAGTATTCCTCAAACTCCTTTTTATAACCCCAGGGAACATCCCATAGGACAAGAAGTCTTCACTGTTATACTCTATGGGAACAACTGGTTTAAGGGGCACCTACTCAGGCAGGCACTGTCGCAGGGGAGCCCGGTTACTAGGCTGACTCTGCTTCTACTCAGGGACGTTCATGTGGGCAAATGGGGTGGCTGCACCCAGACTACAGCCAGGATGCCTCCTCGGTGCATGTACAAAGGCCCCAAATGCTTCTAGTGAGGCAGCAAGAGACGTCTCCCTAGCGCAGGGGTTCTCAAGGCGGGTGATTTTGCCTCCCTGGGGGCATTTGGAGATGTCCAGAGACACTTCTGATTGTCACAACTGGGGATGAGTGTTACTGACACCTAGTGGGTGGAGGCCAGGGATGCTATAAACACCCTACAACGCACAGAACAGCCCCCCACCGTAAGCATTTATCCAGTCCCAAATGTTGGTAATGCCACTGCTGAGAAGCCCTGCCCTAAGGTTTTCATGAGGCTGGTGGGCGCTGGCGTCTGCAGACGTCTAAGCTGAAGATGCTGCCCCGGCTCTCTGTGTGCCAAGCTCGAGGCCCACGGTGATTGCAAAAGCAGTAAAATGAGCAGTGGATAATCACTAAGAAACCCCAGCAGCCAGAGGATGACCAACCATCCTGGTTTGCCAGGGACTGTCCCAGTTTTAGCATTTAAAGTCAGGGTCCTAGAAAACCCCTTAGTCCTAGGTAAACCAGGACCCTTGGTTTCCCTAGCACTTAGGGACTCTCCAGGCCTAAATTAACCTTTGTAAGCAAGTAATTGCACTTCTCAGGATGGAAGAGTTCTAGGCGTTTCCAGCTAAAGCCCAGAGGGCAAGTGAAAGCCAAGCTTCCAGGAGGCCCAGGCCTTGGGCATGAAGATAAATTCCTTCAGCTTGTCCTTAAAAGACACTGTCCGCACCTGGCCTGCCTGGAAGGGGAGCTGCCCTACTCTCCTTGCCATCCATGGCCCCTGTCTTGCATCACTCTCTGAAAGCGGCTCAGTCCGTTCATTTTTTTAGAGAAGCAGGCAGATTTCTTTCTTTTCTTTGTAATTAAAATATAATTTTTACACAGTAGGATGTACAAATACCAAGTGCACAATTTTTAAAATTTTTTTATTGTGCTTTAAGTGAAAGTTTACAAATCAAGTCAGTCTCTCATACAAAAATTTATATATACTTTGCTATATACTCCTAGTGCCTCTCCCCCTAATGACACAGTGCCCTCCTTCCCTCCACTCTCTCTTTTTGTGTCTGTTCAGCCATCTTCTGATCCCCTCCACCCTTTCATCTCCCTTCCAGACAAGAGATGCCAACATAGTCTTATGTGTCTACTTGATCCAAGAAGCTCACTCTTCACCAGCATCGTTTTCTATCCCAACGTCCAGTCCAATCCCTGTCTGAAGAGTTGGCTTTGGGAACGGTTCCTGTCTTGGGCTAACAGAAGGTCTGGGGGCCACGGCCACCAGGGTCGTTCTAGTCTCAGTCAGACCATTAAGTCTGGTCTTTTTATGAGAACTTGAGGCCTGCCTCCCACTGCTCTCCTTCTCCCTCAGGAGTTCTCTGTTTTGTTCCCTCTTAGGACGGTCATCAGTTGTAGCTGGACACCATCTAGTTCTTCTAGTCTCAGGCTGATATAGTCTCTGGTTTATGTGGTCCTTTCTGTCTCTTGGGCTCATAATCACCTTGTGTCTTTGGTATTCTTCATACTCCTTTGCTCTAGGTGGGTTGAGACCAATTGATGCATCTTAGATGGCTGCTTGCTAGCATTTAAGATGCCAGACACCACTCTTCAAAGTGGGATGCAGAATGTTTTCTTTATAGATTTTATTATGCCAGTTGACTTAGATGTCCCCTGAAACCATGGTCCAGGTCAATAACTGCATACCAGGTGCCAGGAGAAGTACTAATTTGCTCAAGTAATGAAACTACATCATGAACAACAGCTGCAAATGGAGTCAATATCTGGTTAAGTTTTTGATAATCCACTGTCATTCTTCAAGATCCATCTGTTTTTTTGCACAAGCCAAACAGGCTAGTTGAGTGGGGATATGGTGAGAACCACCACCTCTGCATTCTTCTAGTCTTTGACGGTGACACTAATCTCTGCAATTACTCCAGGAATGTGGAATTGCTTTTGGTTTACTACTTTCCTATGTACGAGCAGTTCTAATGGCTTCCACTTAGCCCTTACTCCATTTGTCAGGGACTCAGTGTAGGGGTTTCATCAGTTGTAGAGTATACTTATTCCAATTATGCATTCTGGAACTGGGGAAATCACCACAGGATGGGTTCAGGGACCCACTGGACCTACTGTGAGATGGACGTGAGCTAAGACTCCATTAATAACCTGACCTCCATATGCCGCCCTCTGACTGGTGGGCCACAGTGATGTTTTGGGTCTCCTGGAATTAGTGTCAGTTCAGAGCCAGGATTCAGTAATCCCGGAAAAGTCTGATTATTTCCTTTTCCCCAGTGAGCAGTCACTGTAGTTAAAGTCCATAGATCAATTTGGGGAAGGCTGGGAGAAAGATTAACAGCACGATTTTTGGCAGCGTAATGGAGTCCTTCCTCAAGGGGATTTGGCCTCCTCTTCATTCAAGGAGTTGTGGGTCTATGAACTCTCTCAAGTTTGGGAGTTGATTGAGGGGCCATGGTTCTCTATTCTGGCAATTCCAGTTAGACTGCTGTTCACTTGACCTAGAATTCTTCTGCTTGTACAGATCAAGTAAATATTTAGTAGATTTCCTATCTAGTTCACTTCTAGGGACACGATGACTCTTAAAGAGCCAACACCATAAGTTCATATGAGTCAGACTATTCTGATTACTGCTTTGACTCCACTGTCAATTACAGTAACAATGCCCACCTTACCTTTGTTGACTGAGTGCCACCACTTGGCCCCTACCACCACGAGATCCAATCAGCCCCTTGTAGTTAGTTGTCTTAATTCAGTTAAGGTAGTTCCCATTGTCATATCTGACTTACATAAAATAGCAATCACAGCAGTCTTCAAGGATGCTGGGCTCCCTTCACAAATTTGTTCCTCACCATTGTGGTAAAAGGAGTGTCCTCTGAGTACCCCATGTGTGAATCTGTGGGTCTAACCTGATAAATCCACTCCAACATGCCAATTTCCCTAAGCCTTTTGATACCTTCTTCTTCAGTATACCAAAGCAGGTCTGGTACTTTGACTTGATTTAGTTTAAGCCACCGTGTAACCCATGTTTCAGGGGCCCAACCAAATAAACTATTAGAGCCTTTCCTAACCTTTTGAGCTGAAACATTGAATGAAGAATCTGTGCTTAGTTGGCCCATGTCAATAAACTCAGACTGATGCAACTTTATGTTTCTTGCACCACTATCACACACCCTTAATAGCCATTCCCACACATGTTCCCCAGGTTTCTGTTTGTATGTATTAGAAAAGTCAAGCAGTTCTTCTGGAGTGTAGCATCCCTCCTCCTGGGTCACACTTTGTACTTAATCTTTCGGGGCTCACTGGAATTTAAGTCTAGGTATAGGTCTAGAAGCCAAATGGGTGGTGGGGATGTGTTTTGAGAACATTTGGATTGTCTTGTAAGGTATCTGCCTCAGGCGATGCCCAGGCAATGACTCAGACAAAGGCTCTTCAGACACAGCTGGGTTAATCTCATATGTGGGTGGAGAGGCTAGTGGTTTTACTGGGGAGGGTGGCTTAGGAGACAAAGATGGAGCAATCTCTTCAGATGGGAATGAGAGGGATGGTTTTGTTGGCAGGAGTGATCCAAGGGAATTTAGGGGCTCTGTGTCCCCAGCTTCCTGATTATCTGCCCATATGTCCCCATCCCATGTTTCAGTATCAAATTTATTCCGAATCAGTGCCCTCACTTTAACTTCAGACATCATTTGAATTTGGGGATTCAGTTGGCGTTGTAATTCAGTCACTGTTATGATAAGACTCTCTGGTTTTTGGAAATATCAGCTTTGTTACTACAAGAAATAAGGCTTTCTTTTAAGGCACAAGTTGAAACTTTTAGGTCATTTTTGAGGTGCTTGAGCTTTGACTCAAGCCCTGAGCTCATCTTTTTCTGTCATCACTTTGTCTAGGGAAAGTAAGACCAACCAACTAGCTTCTTTATACTTCTCATTATGCCAAAATCATAAAAAGGTATCAAACATGTGATCACCCAGAGGCTCGCCTCTCATCAAAACCTGATCTATTGGCGGTGATATTTTGTGTATTTCTATTGTTGCCTCACACCATGCATTAACAGTGCCCTCTTTACTACTGAAAGCAGAGTCATGAATATCTTTAAGACTAACCAGACTTGGAAATCAATTTAGAAAACTCATCTTTTCTCTTGATCCCAATATCAGTACCATATGTCTTAGGCTGAGCTCTCTAGAGAAGCAAAACCAGTGAAGTGTATAAATGTATATGTAGAAAGATTTATACCAAGGATATGGCTCAAGTGGTTGTAGAGGCTGGAAAGCCCCAAGTCCCTGGGTCAGGCTGGAGGCTTCTCATGACTCACATAGCTGCAGGGCATGGTGAGCCCAAGATTGGCAGGTCAGACAACAGAGCTCTGGCTCACAGGCTGCAGAGACCTGCGGATCCTAAGATTGGCAGGCGTGGTGGCAGGTAAGCTGCTACCTCAAGTTCCAAGAACTAGAGGTCAGACTAAGAGGACCACTGCAGGATCCAGAGTGCGCAAAAGCCCATGAGCCTTGCCAGAAAGTCCACCTATGTTGGATGCAGACCACACTCCTGAAGAAACTCCCTTTCAACTGATTGGATACTCACAGCAGATCCCATCATGTAGGTGGTCACATTATATCAGATCATGGAAGTGATTACATCATTGTATGACTGCCAAATTACATCATAACTGCCAAACCACTGAGAATCATGGCCTAGCCAAGTTGACACACAATCTTAACAATCACACCATTTGTCCAATTTTCCTGCCCCTTCCTGCTACATTATTTGTCCTTTTGTGACAAACTTATTTCACTCAGCGAAATGTTTTCAAGTATACAACCAAACACTTCATGGGATTTAGTTCCTTGGTTTGGAGGCTTAAGGTCATGGTTTCATTGGACATCCCAGATGTCTTAGTCATCTAGTGCTGCTATAACAGAAATACCACAAGTGAATGGCTTTAACAGTTTATTACTCCTGGTAATGTGGGCTAAAAGTCCAAATTCAGGGTATCAGCTACGGGGGAAGGCTTTCTCTCTAGGTTGACTCTGAAAGAAGGTCCTTTTCATCAACCTTTGCCTGGACGAGGAGCTTCTCCGCACAGGGACCCGAGATCGAAAGGACACACTCTGTTCCTGGCACTGATTTCTCGGTAGTATGAGGAACCCCCCCACCCCATGTCCTGCTTCCCTTTCCCTTTTTTTTTTTTTTAATTTTTATTGTGCTTTAAGTGAAAGTTTACAAATCAAGTCAGTCTCTCATACAAAAATTTATATACACCTTGCTATACACTTCTAATTGCTCTCCGCCTAATGAGACAGCACACTCCTTCCCTCCGCTCTCTATTTTTGTGTCAATTTGGCCAGCTTCTGACCCTCTCTGCCCTTTCATCTCCCCTCCAGACAGGAGATGCCAACATAGTCTCATGTGTCTACTTGATCCAAGAAGCTCACTCTTCCCAGCATCATTTTCTATCCCATAAAAAAAAAAAAAAAATCCCATAGTCCAGTCCAATCCCTGTCTGAAGAGTTGGCTTTGAGAATGGTTCCTGTCTTGGGCTAACAGAAGGTCTGGGTACCATGACCCCCGGAGTCCTTCTAGTCTCAGTCAGACCATTAAGTCTGGTCTTTTTATGAGAATTTGAGGTCTGCATCCCACTGCTCTCCTTCTCCCTCAGGGGTTCCCTGTTGTGTTCCCTGTCAGGGCAGTCATCAATTGTAGCCAGGCACCATCAAGTTCTGCTAGTTTCAGGCTGATATAGTCTCTGGTTTATGTGGTCCTTTCTGTCTCTTGGGCTCATAATCACCTTGTGTCTTTGGTGTTCTTCATTCTCCTTTGCTCCAGATGGGTTGAGACCAACTGATGCATCTTAGATGGCTGCTTGCTAACATTTAAGACGCCAGATGCCACTCTCCAAAGTGGGATGCAGGATTTTTTTTTAATAGATTTTATTATGCCAACTGACTTAGATGTCCCCTGAAACCATGGTCCCCAAACCCCCGCCCCTGCTACACTGTCTTCTAAGCATTCAGTTTATTAAGGAAAGTTCTTTGCTTTTAGTTTAGTCCAGTCATGCTGACCTCCCCTGTATCGTGTTGTCTTTCCCTTCACCTAAAATAATTCTTACCTGCTTATCTAATTAACCCCTTTCCCTCTCTCCCTCCCCCACCTCATAACCATCAAAGAATATTTTCTTCTCTGTTTAAACTATTTCTCAAGTTCTTATAACAGTGGTCTTATACAATATTTGTCCTTTTGCAACTGACTAATTTCACTCAGCATAATGTCTTCCTCCATGTTATGAAATGTTTCACGGATTCATCATTTTTCTTTATTGATGTGTAGTATTCCATTGTGTGAATATAGCATAATTTATTTATCCATTCATCCGTTGATGGGCACCTTGGTTGCTTCTATCTTTTTGCTATTGTAAACAGTGCTGCAATGAACATGAGTGTGCATATATCTGTTCATGTAAAGGCTCTTAATTCTCTAGGATATATTCCAAGGAGTGGGATTGCTGGATCGAATGATAGTTCTATTTCTAGTTTTTTAAAGGAAGCACCAAATCCATTTCCAAAGTGGTTGTGCCGTTTTACATTCCCACCAGCAGTGTATAAGTGTTCCCATCCCTCCACAACCTCTCCAACATTTATTATTTTGTTTTTTGGATTAATGCCAGCCTTGTTGGAGTGAGATGGAATCTCATTATAGTTTTGATTTGCATTTCTCTAATGGCTAACGATCATGAGCATTTCCTCATGTATCTGTTAGCTACCTGAATGTTTTCTTTAGTGAAGTGCCTGTTCATATTCTTTGCCCATTTTTTAATTGGGTTGTTTGTCTTTTTGTAGTTGAGTTTTTGCAGTATCATGTAGACTTTAGAGATCAGATGCTGATCGGAAATGTCATAGCTAAAAACTTTTTCTCAGTCTGTAAGTAATCTTCTTCATCTTTTGGTGAAGTCCTTGGATGAGCATAGGTGTTTGATTTTTAGGAGCTCCCAGTTATCTAGTTTTTCTTCTGCATTGTTAGTAATGTTTTGTATACTGTTTATGCCATGTATTAGGACTCCTAACGTTGTCCCTATTTTTCTTCCACGATCTTTATCATTTTAGTCTTTATGTTTAGGTCTTTGATCCACTTGGAGTTAGTTTTTGTACATGGTGTGAGGTATGGGTCTTGTTTCATTTTTTTGCAGATGTATATCAAGTTATGCCAACAACATTTGTTAAACAGGCTATCTTTTCCCCATTTAACTGACTTTCGGCCTTTGTCAAATATCAGCTGCTCATATGTGGATGGATTTATGTCTGGATTCTCAATTCTGTTCCATTGGTCTATGTATCTGTTGTTGTACCAGTCTGTTTTGCCTACTACGGCTGTGTAATAGGTTCTAAAATCAGGTAGAGTGAGGCCTCCCACCTTGTTCTTCTTTTGCAGTAATGCTTTACTTATCGGGGGCCTATTTCCCTTCCACATGAAGTTGGTGATTTGTTTCTCCATCTCATTAAAAAATGTCATTGGAATTTGAATCGAAATTGCATTGTATCTATAGATGGCTTTTGGTAGAATAGACATTTTTATAAGTTAAGCCTTCCTATCCGTGAGCAAGGTATGTTTTTCCACTTATGTAGGTCTCTTGCAGTAGCGTCCTGTAGTTTTCTTTGTATAGGTCTTTTACATCTCTGGTAAGATTTATTCCTAAGTCTTTTATCTTCTTGGGGGCTTCTTAAATGGTATTGATTTGGTGGTTTCCTCTTTGATGTTTTTTTTTGTTGGTGTAGAGGAATCCAACTGATTTTTATGTTTATCTTGTATCCTGATAATCTGCTGAACTTTTCTGTTAGTTTTAGTAGTTTTCTTCAGGATTCTTTAGGGTTTTCTGTGTATGAGATCATGTCATCTGCAAATAGAGATACTTTTACTTCTTCCTTGCCAATCTGGATGCCCTTTACTTCTTTATCTAGCCTAATTGCTCTGGTTAGGACCTCCAACACAATGTTGAATAAGAGTGGCGATAAAGGGCATCCTTGTCTGGTTCCAGATCTCAAGGGGAATGCTTTCAGACTCTCTCCATTTAGGGTGATGTTGGGTGTTGGCTTTGTATAAATGTCCTTTATTATGTTGGGGAATTTTCCTTCTGTTCATATTTTGCTGAGAGTTTTTATCATGAATGAGGGTTGAACTTTCTCAAATGCCTTTTCTGTATCAGTTGATAAAATCATGTGGTTCTTGTCTTTTTTTTTTTTTATTTGTACAATGGATTACATTGTTTTTCTGATGTTGAACCATCCCTGCATACCTGGTATGAATTCCACCTGGTCATGGTGAACTATTTTTTTGATATGTTGTTGAATTCTAATGGCTAGACTTTTGTTGAGGATTTTTGCATCTAAGTTCATGAGGTATATAGGTCTGTAATTTTCTTTTTTTGTGGAGTCTTTACCTGGTTTTGGTATCAGAGATATGCTGGCTTCATAGAGTGAGTTTGGGAGTGTTCTGTCCTTTTCTATGCTGTGAAATACCTTTAGCAGTAGTGGGGTTAACTCTTCTCTGAAAGTTTGGTAGAACTCTGAGTGAAGCCGTCTGGGCTAGGGCTTTTTTTTGTTGGGAGTTTTTCGATTTCCTTTTCAATCTCTTCTTTTGTTATGAGTCTATTTAGTTGTTCTACCTCTGTTTGTGTTAGTTTAGGTAGGTAGTGTGTTTCTATGAACTCATCCATTTCTTCTAGGTTCTCAAATTTGTTAGAGTATAATTTATCATAGTAATCTGATATGATTCTTTTAATTTCAGTTGGGTCTGTTGTAATACTGCCCATCTCATTTCTTATTTGGGTTATTTGCTTCCTCACCTGTTTTTCTTTTGTCACTTTGGTCAATGGTTTATCAATTTTGTTAACTTTTTCAAAGAACCAGTTTTTGGTCTTGTGAACTCTTTCAATTGTTTTTTCTGTTTTTTATTTCATTTAGTTCTGCTCAAATTTTTATTATTTACTTTCTTCTGGTGCCTGAGGGTTTCTTTTGTTACCCTCTTTCTATTTATTCAAGTTGTAGGGATAATTCTTTGATTTTGGCTGTTTCTTCTTTTTGTATGTGCGTGTTTATTGATATAACTTGACCTCTGAGCACTGCTTTTGCTGGGTCCCAAAGGTTCTGATAGGAAGTGTTTTCATTCTCATTGGATTCTATGAATTTCTTTATTCCATCCTTAATGCCTTCTGTGACCCAGTCCTTTTTGAGCAGGGTATTGCTCAGTTTCCAAGTGTTTGATTTCTTTTCCCTGCTTTTTCTGTTATCTATTTCTACTTTTATGGCCTTAGGGTCAGAGAAGATGCTTTGTAATATTTCGATGTTTCGGTTATGACCTAAAATGTGGTCTATTCTAGAGAATGTTCCATGTGTACTAGAAAAGAAAGTATACTTTGCTGCTGCTGGGTGGAGTGTTCTGTATATGGCTACGAGGTCAAGTTGGTTGATTGTGCCATTTAGATCTTCTGTGTCTTTATTGAGCTTCTTTCTGGATGTCCTGTTCTTCATCGAAAGTGGTGTGTTGAAGTCTCCTACTATAATTGTGGAGCTGTCTATCTCAATTTTCAGTGCTGATAGAGTTTGTTTTATGTATCTTGCAGCCCTGTCATTGGGTGCTAAATATTTAGTATGGTTATATCCTCCTGGTATATTGTCCCTGTAATCATTATCTCATGTCCTTCCTTGTCCTTTGTGGTGGATTTAACTTTAAAGCCTATTTTGCCAGAAATTAGTACTAGTACTCCTGTGCTTTTTTGATTGTTGTTTGCTTGATATATTTTTTCCATCCTTTGAGTTTTAGTTTGTTTTTGTCTCTAAGTCTTAGGTGTGTCTCTTGTAGGCAGCATATAGACGGGTTGTGTTTTTTTTAATCCATTCTGCCACTCTCTGTCACTTTATTGGTACATTTAGTCCATTTACATCCAGCATAATTATAGATAGGTATGAGTTTAGTGCTCTCATTTTGATGTCTTTTTTTGTGTGTCGTTGACAGTTTCTTTTTCCCACTTAATTTTTTGTGCTGAGTAGTTTATTTTCATACATTGTCTTTTCCTCTTATTTGTTGTTGTTGATTTTGTTTCTGCTGAGTCTCTATTTTTTTCTTGTATTTTATTTTGATGAGTAAGATAGTTAGTCTCCTTTGTGGTTACCTTAATATTTACCCCTATTTTTCTAAGTTTAAACCTAACTTTTGTTTCTTTATATCGCCTTGTCTTCCTCTCCGTATGAAAGATCTATGACTACTTTTCTTAGCCTCTTTGTTGTTTTAATGTCGTCTGCTGTTACATAATAACATCGCCATTTCCCTGTTGAGAGTGTTTTTTTAATCTTGTCTTATTTTTGTGATTTCCCTGTCTGGGTTGACTTCTGATTGCCCTGTCCATGTTCTAGTCTCGGGTTGATCCCTGATACTATTGATTTTCTAACTAAGGAACTCCCTTCAGTATTTCTTGTAGTTTTAGTTTGGTTTTTACGAGTTCCCTAAACTTTTGTTTATCTGGAAATCTCCTAATTTCGCCGTCATATTTGAGAGACAGTTTCGCTGGCAATTTTTTTCCTTCATTGCTTTTTATAAGTCATCCTATTGTCTTCTTGCCTGCATGGTTTGTGCCATGTAGTCCTAGTTTTTCTTATTGACTCTCCTTTGTAGGTGACTTCGTTTATCTGTAGCTGCTCTTAAAATTATCTCTTTATCTTTGGCTTTGGCAAGTTTGATTATAATAAGTCTTGGTGACTTTCTTTTAGAATCTACCTTATATGGAGTTCAATGACCATCTTGGATGGATATCTTCTCATCTTTCATGATATCAGGGAAGTTTTCTGCCAAAAAATCTTCAACAATTCTCTCTGTATTTTTTGTTGTCAGCCCCTGTTCTGGTACTCCAATCACTTGTAGGTTATTTCTCTTGATATAGCTCCACATGATTCTTAAGGTGTCTTTATATTTTTTAATTCTTTTATCTGATATTTCTTCTAATATATTGGTGCCAAGTGCTTTATCTTCAAGTTCACCAATCCTGCCTTCCACTTGCTCAGTTCTGCTTCTCTTTCTACTGAGTTGTCTAATTCTGTAACTTTATTGTTAATCTTCTGAATCTCTGATTGCTGTCTCTCTATGGATTCTTGCAGCTTATGAAATTTTTCATTATGTTCTTGAATAGCCTTTTTAATTTCTTCAACTACTTTATCTGTGTGTTCCTTGGCTTGTTCCGTGTATTGCCTGATCTCCTTCTTAATTTCATTCCTGATGTCTTGAAGAGTTCTCGTTGGATTCTATGAATTTCTTTATTCATGTTAATCTTTTGAATTCTGCATCTGGTAATTCCAGGAAGGGACCTTCATCCAGAAGGTCTGTTGATTCTTTGTTTTGAGAGCTTGTTGAGGCTATCATGGTCTGTTTCTTTATGTGACTTGATATTGACTGTTGTCTCAGCCATCTACAAGTTATTGTATTAATTTATTTTTTATGTTTTCTTACTGTACCCTAGCTTCTTGGTTTTTTTTTTTTTTTTTGATATGCCCAGATGGGTTGCTTGAATAAGCTAGGTTGATTCTTTTCACCTTTGAAGCTCTGACATCCTGTCACCAGATGGCTAGAGCTGTTATCAGATATACCAGTCTAGGAGTCCATTCATTTTTCTTGTATGAATTCAGCTCAGGTGTCCAAGTAGCTGATCATCAAGTGTGTGGTACAGGCTCTGTCCTACAGTCTTAGAGGGGCAAGGGTGATTGGTGTAGGTATAGGTATCTGGTTTCAGCAGGTGGTCATGCTCTGAACAAGGCAGGGGGCTGAGAACCATCCCCCAAGTGTCTGTGAGGAAAGTGTGTCCCTGTTCTCTAAAGTGTACAGGTGGGTGGGTTCTGCAGATGGACCATGGGCGTCTAATTTTTGGTTGTAAAGACTGGGAGGTACCAGTTATCACTGGACCCCTGTCACAGGTGGCTGGGTGACCTGAGTGGAGCCACCAGTCCTTAGGCCCCTGGTGTAGGTAGATGGGGACCTATTTAACAGGCAAAGCGGTGTCAAATATAAAACACCCTCCTTTTCACTGCACAGCTGAAATGATTGCATTCTGCCAGCCAAGGCGTATTCTCCTGATATAGGCCCACACAGGTCCATGCAGGGGGGAGAGGTATTCAAAGTCTACGGACCACTTATGCCTGGCCAGGAGCTGCTTGTATCCTGAGCTCCCCCAGTTAGTGGAGGTGGCAAACTACCTTTTCTTCCAATTGTGAATTTATTCCTACTCCAAGGCCAGGAGGTTGGTTCTGGGCACTCAGCATGGCCCATCTTAGGCCCAGGGAAATCAACAGCCAGTGAAGCTTGCTTGGGGGCTTGGGGTGTGGTAAAATATATGCAAGTACTTAGCTTTTTCTGAGAGCGCTGTTCTTCTCTGGTTCCAGATGTGTGAGAGGGCTGTGTGGGTGGCTGCTTCTCCCTGAGGAAACTGCAGCCAAACGTTACCACCAGCCCACTGCAGCTGCTCCCGGAAATGGTGCCTGAGAGATCCCGGCAATTCAGGTCCAGCAACTCCTTTCCACTTCTGAACCGCCTCTTCCTCCCCCGCCACTCAGTCTGTTTTCTAACTTTGATGTCAGGGCTCCTAGCTTTTCATAAATATAATCATTTCATTTGTTTTTTTGGGTCTTTGCTGTAAGAGGGATCGCAGGAAGCGTCTGGCTATTCCGCCATCTTGGCCCTGCCTTCCGCTTCCCTTTCCTTTTATCTCTTGTAAGATAAAATATAGTGCGTGCCACACTTCAGGGACACTCCCTTTACATTGGATCAGGGACGTGACCTTTCTAAGGGTGTTACAATACACCCTAATCCTCTTCAACATAAAATTGGAATCACAAAATGAAGGACAACCACACAATACTGGGAATCCTAGCCTAACCAAATTGACACAAATTTTGGGGGGACACAATTCAATCCATGACATCAGCTAACCGGCCTAATAACATGTTTAGTGCTTCTGTTCCACTTCCTAGTTAATTGTGTAGTGCCTGGGGTCTTAAAATCTTACAAGCGGCCATTCGAGCACAACAACTGGTCTCTATTCAGCTGGAGCAACAAAGGAAGAAAGAGAGTCAGGAATAGGAGAAGGATATGGAATGGTGGTTAATTGCCTCCATGAACAACTGCCCCTTTGCCATGAGACCAGATGAACTGGATGGTGCCCAGCTACCATTAATGAATATTTTGATCAAAGATTCCATAGAAGAATCCTGATCAAAATGGGGGAAATGCAGAACAGAATTTAAAATTCCGATGGACTCTCTGAAGCCATGGAGGCTGGATGAACCCCTGAACTATTGCCCTGAGATAATCTTTAAACAAACCGAAAATATCCTCTGAAGTTGTCTTAAAACCCAACAATAGTTTATCTTAACTAGTAAAAAAAAAAAAAAAAAGGCCTGCTTTGAGCATTATGTTCTTTTAAGAACTATCTATATGGGATCAAATTGACAACAGCAACTCAAAAGACTAGATAGGAACCTCATGAGGCAGTGAGTTTATGTTAATGAGGGAGGAACAACTCAGAAGGATGGCGAGAACGGCTACACAACTTGAAGAATGTAATTTATGTCACTAAATTATGCATATAGAAACTGTTTTGCTGTGTATATTCTCAATAACAACAATAAAATTTAGAAAAAATGCTTTCAAGTTTCACCTCTGTTGTAGCATGGATCAGGAATTCATTTCTTGTCATGCCTGTGTAATATTCTGTTGTATGTACACACCATATTTTGTCCATTCAGCTGTTGCCGGACATTTAGGTTGTTCCTACCTTTTGGCTATTGTGAACAATGCTGCAGTGAACACTAGCATACGGCATCTCTTTGCATTCCTGGAGAAAGCTATTATTATCTCCAGGAAACTGAGTTACCAGAGGTTAGGTAACTTTTCCAAGATCACACAGCAATTAGATGGCAGAGCCAGTCCGACTCCAGGGACTGGGTCCTTAGCCAGTATGTATAGCGCCCTCTGTGTACTCAAACTCTACATGCCAGAAATAGAAGATGAGCTGCTGTGACTCCATTCTCTCTATGCACTCACTTGCCCAAGCTAGAAATCTAAGAATCCTGCTGGAATTCTTCATGCCAGGAACCACACTCCCACCTTCATGCAATTATTTCAATCATCAAATCTTATAATTTCTATCTCCTGCATATTTTAAAAATCTGTATAATTGTCTCTGTCTTTCTCCCCTCCCATCTCTTCTCCACATTGCAACTAGAGGATTGTTCTAAAGAAAAAACTCTGATCTTGGCTCTCTTTGACTGACCAATGAGCCTTCAGTGGGTTCCCACTGTCCACTGGGTAAGTTCAAATGTCTCAACACAGCCTACAAGGCACTCTGTGATCCAGCCCATGCCCACCTCTGCAGCCTCGTCACCCTTCATGCCCCTCTTACCTTCTTCCCTTTATCTTTGCTGGCTTTCATTTCCTCAAATGCACTGGGCCTTCTCTCTCTCTTTCTCCACACAAGGCCTTTGCTCGTGTTCTGTCCTTTGCCCAGAACACTCTCTCTATTCCCTCCATCAGAGCTAGGACTTCTCTGACTCATAGACTGAGATGGGCCCTCTTCTGTATGTTCCTGGTCCCCTTTAACTTTCTGTAACAATATTCATCACACATTAGTGTGGTTTCTCATCTGAAGTCTATGATCCTAATCACATGAAGATAGAAATTATGTCTGTCTTCTTCACTTCTGTGTTCCAAGTGCTGAGCCTAGAGCTAGGTGCTTAGTCAACAATCGAGAAATATTTATACAATGAATAAATGAACGGCAGTGCCATTTGGAGGGGATAGGATACTGGCCATAGTAGCAAAGCCCTCAATATTTTATACTACTTTTTTAAGTAACAACTTTATTGAGATATAATTGACATAACATGCCATTAATCCATTTAATGTGTACAATTCAATGGTCTTTAGTATTTCACAGAGCTGGGAAACCATCACCATAATCCATTTTAAAACATCTTCATCACCCCAAAAGGAAACCCTGTACCCATTAGCAGTCACTCCCAATTTCCCCTTATATTCTTCTTGAAAGATAATAAAGGCTGACATTTGCAGAGTGTTGTATAGCATATAGAGTACTTCATGTGGGCTCATTTAATCTTGAACAATTCTGTGTAATGGGCATTTTAATCATCTCTCACTGAGGTTAAACCTAAGTTTATGGAGTGAGAACTTACATCCAAAAGTTTTATCTGAAAGGAAGGGGAAAGGTGGTGGAGGTGGCCAAAAGGTAAGAAGCCACTGTCCGTAGAATGCCGACTATGTAAAGGCACGTGCTGGGTGCTTCATATGTGTTGTCATATCTAGACCTGCTGGGAGCTCCATAAGCCACAGCACGTTGAGTGTCTACGTAACACTGACACAAAAAGTCAACTAGCTGAGGAGCACAGAAATTGGAAAAATATAGCAGAAAGCAAATAGTACAAAAAATAATATCTGAATTTAAATCCTGATTATACTATTTTCTATAATTTTGTGACTTTGGGCAAGTTAACTTTCTCAAGCTTCAGTTTCTTTATTTCAAAGTAGAATCCTACCAAAAACGTCAGAGTAGGGAAATCTAGGGCTCCATCCTTCCACTGGAACAACCGAAGAGCTGGCAAAAACCATCAGAATCAACTTTTGCAGAACCCTGGAATCTAGTCAAAATCTTAAAAGAACCAGGGGAAGTCTCGGTGAAGAAGGCTTTGTGATAAGAGAATGCGTGACATTTTATTTTATTGCCTTAATGAAATTATTTATGTGTATATATATACATACATATATATGTATATAAAAAAATTTTTTTTCTTTTTTTGCTTTAAGTGAAAGTTTACAGTTCGTTAGTCTCTCATACAAAATTTATACAAACATTATTATATGACCCTAGTTGCTCTCTCTATAATGTGACAGCACACTCCACCTTTCAACCCTGTATTTCCTGTGTCCATTCAATGAGCTCCTGTCCCTTTCTGCCTTCTTATTTTGCCTCCAGACAGGAGCTGTGCTGTGGCATTTTAAACTTCCCACCTACCATTTCCCACACCCCAGATTTGTTAAAGACACGGCAGCCTGCAGTCCCAATACAGGTTGCTGGGGCCAGAGGGAGCAACACGGACATTATTCTCAAAGAATTGTGGCTGTGGGTTTCAGCCTGTCTGGCAACGGCCTGAAGAATTGGTGAAAGGACTTCCCTTTGTTTCACCCATTCAGAGCAGTCCCCAGACTGGAGTGGCTTCCCAGGAGGCTTGTCCTGAAAGCATGTAAAGGCGTAAGTATAGGTTGCAGCAGCGTGGGGCGAGGAACAAGAGTCTGGATGAGCATGGGATAGACTGAAAATTCTGGGAAGGAAGAGGCAGAGAAAGGAAATACGTAAGGTCTTTGGAAAGCTTCCGCACATACTGAAAAATTGAGTAGAATATGTGCTTTCCCATGGCAGGATGCAAGCTCACAAAAGATCTGAGAAGACCCTAAGCAATTACTTCGTTCTGAACTTCAGGCTTCACATAGGTAGTAAACGAAAGCTAAGCTAGAGCTATAAACAGCCTGGCTAGGTTGATGGAATATCTAACACAGAGCCAATTTGTGAAGACCTGGAAAGCTTTTTTTCTTTTCTCTCTCCCTCCTTTTTTTTTTTTTTTTTTGGCTCCAGGCATTAAATAAACTTTGTCAACACTAACTGACCTCTAAGCTAAAAGGACAGACTTCAGTGGCTACACATGACAAAGAATACCAACTTTACAAAAATAGTTTAGAAAAGTCACTAACCACGCAAACCACAACAACCCATAGCAAGCAACAACAACAAACTCCAGAGAGAGAAAAGAAAGGGAGAGAAAGCATATTTGAAGAGATGGCAGCTGAAAGCCCTTGTCTCAGGAATAGCTGAAAACTTCCCATATCTGATAAAAGACATAAATCCACACACCCAAGAAGCTCAATGAATCACAAGCAGGATAAATGCAAAGAGATCCACACTGAGATAATTTTCAGTCAAATTGCCGAAAGACAAAGTTTTTGTTGTTAAGTGCTGTCAAGTCATTTCCGATTTCTAGACACCCTATGTAAAATAGAATGAAACGCTGCCCAGTCCTGTGCCATCCTCACAATCGTTGCTATGTTTGAGCCCATTTTTGAAGCCACAGCATCAATCCATCTCATTGAGCATCTTCCTTTTTTTCACTGACCCTTTATTTTACCAAGCATGATGTCTTTCTCTAGAAACTGGTCCCTCCTGATAATGTGTCCAAAGTAAGCAAAACAAAGTCTCATCATTCTTGCTTCTAAGGAGCATTCTGGCTATACTTCCCCCAAGACAGATTTGCTTGTTCTTCTTGCAGTCCATGGTATATTAAATATTCTTTGTCAACACCATAATTCAAATGGGTCAATTCTTCCTTCTTCCTTTTTCACTGTCCAGCTTTCACATGCATATGAGGAGACTGAGAAGACCACGACTTGGGTCAGGCACACTTTAGTCATTAAAGTGACATCTTTGCTTTTTAAGATTTTAAAGAAGTCTTTTGTTGCAGATTTGCCCAATGCAATAAGCTATTAGATTTCTTGACTGTTGCTTTTCTGGGTACTGATTGTTGATCCAAGTAAAATGAAACCTTGACAAGTACAATATTTTCTCTATTTATCATAATGTTGCTTACTGGTACAGTTCTGAGATTCTTTGTTTTCTTTTTGTTGAGGTGTAATCCATGCCGAAAGCTGTAGTCTTTGATCTTCATCAGTAAGTGCTTCAAGTCTTTGTCACTGTTGGCAAGCGAGGTTGTGTCATCTGCATATCGCAGGTTGTTAATGAGTTTTCCTACAATCCTGACTGCACATTCTTCTTTATAAAGCCCATCTTCTCAGATTATTTGCTCAGCATACAGACTGAATAAGTAAGGTGAAAGAACACAACTCTGGTGCACAGCTTTTTCTGATTTTAAACCATGAAGTATCCCTTTGTTCTGTTTGGACAACTGACTCTTGGTCTATGTACACATTCTGCATGAGCACAATTAAGTGTTCCGGAATTACCATTCTTTGAAATGTTATCTATAATTTGTTATTATCCACACAGTTGAATGCTTTTGCATAATCAATAAAACACAGATAAACATCTTCCTGGCATTCTCTGCTTTCAGCCAAGATCCGTCTGACATCAGCAATGGCATCCCTTTTTCCATGAGGAAAGGCAAAGACAAAAAGTGAAAGCAACAGGAAAGAAGTAACTTGTTGAGCACAAGAGGTCCTCAATAAGATTAATATCTGATATCCCAACAGAAACCATGGAGGCCAAAAGGCAGTGGGATGATGTATTTAAAATGTATGGAAAGGAAAAGATTCTACCAACTGTCGGAATTCTACATATGGCAATACTAAGGATAGTGTTGCACAACTGAATATTGTAAGTGTTACCAATAAGTTGTACACTAGTAAAAAAAGTTGAATTGGCAAGTTGTATAATAGATATGCTTACAACAACCACCAAAAAAAAAAAAAAGGGTAGCTGCTGAGGCTGCTTATATACAGCCAAACACCTCATGGGATTTGGTTTCTTGGTTTGGAGGTTTAGGCTCATGATTTCATGGGACTCCCCAGTTAATCGGCCTAATAACATGTTTAGTGTTTCTGTTCCACCTCCTAGTTCATAGCATATGCCTGTGGTCTGAAAAGCTTACAAGCAGCTATTCAAGCCTCAACAATTGGTCTCTACTCACCTGGAGCGACAGAGGAAGAAGTGCAGTAAGGAATAGACGGAGAAAATGGAATATGTGGTGTCATGGATTGAATTGTGCCCCCCAAAAATATGAGTCAACTTGGCTAAACCATGATTTCCAGTATTGTGTGGTTGCCCACCATTTTGTTATCTGACATGATTTTCCTATGTGTTGTAAATGCTACCTCTATGATGTTAACTAAAAAATCATAGAGGTAGCATTTACAACACATAGGAAAATTAACTAGGTGAGATTAAAGGCTGTTACGTTAAAGAGGCAGGACTCAATGTACAAGATTAAGTTGTGTCCTAAATCAATCTCTTTTGAGATACAAAAGAGAGAAGTTAGCAGAGAGACACAGGGACCTCATACCACCAAGAAAGCAGCACTGGGAGCAGAGCACGTCCTTTAGACCCAGGGCTTCTCTGTGGGGAAGCTTCTAGACCAGGGAAAGATTGATGACAAAGGCCTTCTCCCAGAGCCAACAGAGAGAGAAAGCCTCCCCCTGGAGCTGGCACCCTAAATTTGGACTTCTAGCATCCTAGACTGTGAGACGTGGTTTAAAGTCAGGAAAAGTGTGTATCAGGGTTGTATCCTTTCACTATACTTATTTAATCTGTATGCTGAGCAAATAATCTGAAAACCTGCATTATATTTTGAAGAATGGGATTGGAAGAAGGCTCATTAACAGCCTGTGTTATGCAAATGATGCAACATTGCTTACTGAAAGTCAGGAGGACTTGAAGTAGTTATTGATGAAGATCAAAGACTACAGCCTTCAGTATGGATTACACCTCAACATAATGAAAACAAAAATCCTCACAACTGGCTCAATAAGCAACATCATGATAAACAGAAAAGTTTGAAGTTATCAAGGATTTCATTTTACTTCGCTCCACAGTGAACACCCACTGAAGCAGCAGTCAAGAAATCAAACAGTGTGTTACATTGGGGAAATCTACTGCAAAAGATCTATTTACATTGTTTAAAAGAAAGATGTCACTTTGAAGACTAAGGTGTGCCTGATCCAAGCCATGGTCTTTTCAATTGCCTCATATGCATGCAAAAGCTGGGCAATGAATAAAGAAGGCTGAAGAAGAATAAATGCCTTTGAATTATGGTATTGGGAAAGAATAATAAATATACTATGGACTGTCAAAAAAACTTGAAACCCTGGTTGCATAGTGGTTATGTGCTATTCCTGCTAACCAAAGGGTCGGCAGTTCGAATCCGCCAGGTGCTCCTTGGAAACTCTGTGGGGCGGTTCTACTCTGTCCTATAGGGTCGCTATGAGTAGGAATTGACTCGACGGCACTGGATTGGGTCAAAAAAACTAACAAACCTGTCTTGGAAGAAGTAAAGCCAGAATACTCCTTAGAAGCAAAGGTGGCAAGATTATGTTTCACATACTTTGAACATGTTATTGAGAGGGATCAGTCCCTGGAGAAGGACATCATGCTTGGCCGCTGAAGAAGAGGAAGACTGTCAATGAGGTGGATTGACGCAATGGCTGCAACAATGGGCTCAAGCATAACAATGATAGTAAGGATGGCACAGGATGAGGCAGTGTTTCATTCTATTATACACAGGGTTGCTATGAGTCAGACCTGACTCAATGGTACCTAACAACAACAAACTGTGAGAGAATAAATTTCTCTTTGTTAAAGCCATTCACATGTGGTATTTCTGTTATAGCAGCACAAGATAACTGAGACAGAATTTAGTACCAGGAGTAGGGTGCTGCTCTGACAGGTACATAAAATTTGGAAGCTCTTTTGAAACTATGAACGGATAAAGGCTGGAAGAATTTTAAAGTGCCTAAGAGTAAAAGCCTACCCCCATGTGTCTGTCAGTTTGTCATACTGTGGGGGCTTGCGTGTTGCTGTGATGCTGGAAGCTATGTCACTGGTATTCAGATACAAGCAGGGTCACCCATGGAGGACAGGTTTCTGCTGAGCTTCCAGACTAAGACAGACTAGGAAGAAGGACCCGGCAGCCTACTTCTGAAAAGAATTAGCCAGTGATAATCTTATGAATAGCCACAGAACATTGTCTGATATAGTGCTAGAAGATGAGCCCCCCAGGTTGGAAGGCACTCAAAAGATGACTGGGGAAGAGCTGCCTCCTCAAAGTAGAGTCAACCTTAATGACGTGGATGGAGTAAAGATTTTGGGACCTTCATTTGCTGATGTGGCACAACTCAAAATGAGAAAATACAGCTGCAAACATCCATTAATAATCAGAACCTGGAATGTACGAAGTATGAATCTAGAAAAATTGGGAACCATCAAAAATGAAATGGAATGCATAAATATGGATATCCTAGGCATTGGTGAGCTGAAATGCCGGCCATTTTGAATCGGACAATCATATAGCCCACTATGCTGGGAATGACAACTTGAAGAGGAACGATTATGCTTATTCCCAATAAAGGCGATCCAACTGAATGTGGAAATTATAGAACGATATCATTAATATCACATGCAAGCAAAATTTTGCTGGAGATCATTCAAAATCACTGCAGCAGTGTATCGACAGGGAACTGCCAGAAATTTAGGGTGGTTTCAGAAGAGGATGTGGAACCAAGGATATCGTTGCTGATGTCAGATTGATCCTGGCTGAAAGCAGAGAATATCAGATGGATGTTTACCTGTGTTTTATTGACTATGCAAAGGCATTCGACTGTGTGGATCATAACAAATTATGAATAACATTGTGAAGAATGGGAAGTCCGGAAGACTTAATTGTGCTCATGAGGATACCTTTACATAGATCAAGAGGCAATTGCTCAGACAGAACAAGGGGATACTTATTGGTTTTAAGTCAGGAAAGGTGTGTGTCATGGTTGTATCCTTCCACCATACCTATTCAATCTGTATGCTGAGCAAATAATCTGAAAAGCTGGACTATATGAAGAAGAACGGGGCATCAGGATTGGAGGAAGACTTATTAACAATCTGCATTATGCAGATGACACAACCTTTCTTTCTGAAAGTGAAGAGGACTTGAAGCACTTACTAATGAAAATCAAAGACCACAGTCTTCAGTATGGATTGCACCTCAACATAAAGAAAACAAAAGTCCTCACAACTGGACCAATGAGCAACATCATGACAAACAGAGAAAAGATTGAAGTTTTCAAGGACTTCATTTTACTTGGATCCACAATCAACAGCCATGGAAGCAGCAGCCAAGAAATCAAACTACGCATTGCATTGGGTAAATCTGCTGCAAAGGACCTCTTTAAAGTGTTGAAAAGCAAAGATGTCACCTTGAAGATTAAGGTGCGGCTGACCCAAGCCATGGTATTTTCAATGGCATCATATGCATGTGAAAGCTGAACAATGAATAAGGAAGACTGAAGAAGAATTAACGCCTCTGACTTGTGGTGTTGGCGAAGAATATTGAACATACTGTGGAGTGCCAAAAGAACGAACAAATCTGTATTGGATGAAGTGCAACCAGAATGCTCCTTAGAGGCAAGGATGGTGAGATTGCGTCTTACATACTTTGGACATGTTGTCAGGAGGGATCAGTCCCTGGAGAAGGACATCATGCTTGGCAGAGTACAGGGTCAGCAGAAAAGAGGAAGATCCTCAACGAGGTGGACTGACGCAGTGGCTGCAACAATGAGCTCAAGCATAACAGCGACTGTTAAGGATGGTGCAGGACCTGGCAGTGTTTTGTTCTGTTGTGCGTAGGGTTGTTATGACTCGGAGCCAACTCGAGGGCACCTAACAACAACAACAATAACAATCTCACCTCATTAACATCATAGAGGTAGCATTTACAACACATAGGAAGATCACATCAGATGACAAAATGGTAGACAATCACAAAATACTGGGACTCATGGTCTAGCCAAATTGACAAATATTTTGGGGGGGACAAGATTTAATCCATGACATTCTTCCATTTAGCCCACAAAAAATCATGTCCTTGCCAATGTAAAATGCATTCACCTCATCATATCATAGCAAAAGTCTTAAATCAATTCCAAGTCCGATATCCAAAAAATTCCTCCTTATCTGTGAAATCTAAAATACAAGTTATCTGCTTCCAAAGTACAATGGTAAAACTGGCACAAGCTAGATATTTCCATTACAAACTGGAGAAATTGGAGGGAAAGGAGGCATAACAGACACCAATCAAGTCAGTAGAACACATTACATTAACTCTCAAGGCTTGAAAATAATCCTCTGTTCCCTGAGACCGTTTAGGCAATGGCCCTGCCCTCCAGACTCAGGGTGTTGGCTACTCTCTGGATTCTGTGAGGAGGCCCCTAGGCCCTGGGCTTCAGCTCACCTTCCAGGCCCACTGGAACAGCAACTCTGCTCCCTCTGCTTTTTGCAGCCCCATTCTCTTAGTCCACTGACTGACGACTCCACCCTTTGAGACTGAGGCAACTCTGCTTCTTGTTTTCCTTGACTTCAGCTTCTTGTTCCTGGTTCCTTGGCCTCTTGGCCCAATGTCTACCTTGCTGGGGCAAGTGTTCCAAAGCTCCAAGTGCTCCTATAAAAGAAATGCCACAAGTGGATGGCTTTAACCAAGAGAAGCTTATTTTCTCACAGTAAAGTGGGCTAAAAGTCCGAATTCAGGGTGTTGGCTCCAGGGGAAGGCTTTCTCTCACTGTCGGCTCTGCAGGAAGGTCTTTGTCCTCAATCTTCCCCTGGTCGAGGAGCTTCTCAGGTGCAGAGACCCTGGATCCAAGGACACACTGTGCTCCCAAATAAAAAAAAAAAATTTTTTTTTTTTTATTTGCTCCCAGTGCTGCTTTATTGGTGATATGAGGTCCCCAACTCTCTGTTTGCTTTTCTTTCCTTTTATCTCTGAAGAGATAAAAGGTGGTGCAGGCCACACCCTAGGGAAACTTCCTTTATATTGGATCAGGGAGGTGACCTGAGTAAGGGTGGTGTTACAATCCCACCTTAATCCTCTTGACATAAAATTACAATCACAAAATGGAGGACAACCACACAATACTGAGAATTATGGCCTAACCACGTTGACACATATTTTTGGGGGGACACAATTCAACCCATGACACCATTCCACTAGTAAACTTCAGCCGGAAGGCACTCAATTCTCTCCATCAGTGGGCGGACTCCAGGGCTGTCTCACTCTGGTCTCCTGGCTCTGCCTCTGAAGTTTCTCTGCTCCTGCTTCTCGCCATCTGTGCTGTCTCCAATGTAACAGTTTTCATCACTTCCTTCTATGTCCTCACCAGAATTGTCTTTGATGTCCATAAATTCCACCAACAGTCTCTTCAAAACAATCTAGGCTTTGAATTTTGAAATTTTTAAAATTTTGCTTGCATGTGATATTAATGATATTGTTCTATAATTTCCCCATTCGGTTGGATCGCCTTTATTGGGAATAAGCATAATTATGGATCTCTTCCAGTCAGCTGGCCAGGATGCTGTCTTCCACGTTTCTTGGCATAGACTAGTGAGAACCTCCAGCACTACATCCCTTTGTTGAAACATCTCAATTGATATTCTGTCAGTTCCTGGAGCCATGTTTTTCACCAATGCTGCTCAACGCCCGTGAGCACGTTTCAGAGTCTCCTCTGACATCCGTCTTGGTCTTTTCTTTCTTTCCTGTCTTTTCAGTGACCTTTTGCTTTCTGCATGCATGATGTCCTTGATGTCATTCCGCAACTCGTCTGGTCTTCAGTCACTAGTGTTCAATGCATCAAATCTATTCTTCAGATGGTCTCTAAATTCAGGTGGGATATACTCAAGGTCATATTTTGTCTCTCGTGGACTTGCTCTGATTTTCTTCAGTTTCAGCTTGAACTTGCATATGAGCAATTGATGGTCTGTGCCACAGTCGGCCCCCTGCCTTGTTCTGACTGATGATATTGAGCTTTTCCACCATCTCTTTCCGCAGACGTAGTCAGTTTGATTCCTGTGTGTTCCATCTGGCGAAGTCCATGTGTATAGTTGCCATTTATGTTGGTGAAAGAAGGTATTTGCAATGAAGAAGTTGTTGGTCTTGCAAAATTCTATCATTCGATCTCTGGCATTGTTTCTATCAGCAACAAGGCCATATTTTCCAACTACCGATCCCTCTTCTTTATTTCCAACTTTTGCTTTCCAATCACCAGTAATTATCAATGCATCCTGATTGCTTGTTCAATCAATTTCAGACTGCAGCCGTTGATAAAAATCTTCTATTTCTTCATCTTTGGTCCTAGTGGTTGGTGCATGAGTTTGAATAATAGTCGTATTAACTGGTCTTCCTTGGAGGCGTATGGATATTATCCTATCACTGACAGCGATGTACTTCAGGATATATCTTGAAATGTTCTTTTTGACGATGAATGCAACATCATTCCTCTTCAAGTTGTCATTCCCAGCATAGTGGGCTATATGATTGTCCGATTCAAAATGGCCGGCATTTCAGCTCACCAATGCCTAGGATATCCATATTTATGCATTCCATTTCATTTTTGATGGTTCCCAATTTTTCTAGATTCATACTTCGTACATTCCAGGTTCTGATTATTAATGGATGTTTGCAGCTGTATTTTCTCATTTTGAGTTGTGCCACATCAGCAAATGAAGGTCCCAAAATCTTTACTCCATCCACGTCATTAAGGTTGACTCTACTTTGAGGAGGCAGCTCTTCCCCAGTCATCTTTTGAGTGCCTTCCAACCTGGGGGGCTCATCTTCTAGCACTATATCAGACAATGTTCTGTGGCTATTCATAAGATTATCACTGGCTAATTCTTTTCAGAAGTAGGCTGCCGGGTCCTTCTTCCTAGTCTGTCTTAGTCTGGAAGCTCAGCAGAAACCTGTCCTCCATGGGTGACCCTGCTTGTATCTGAATACCAGTGACATAGCTTCCAGCATCACAGCAACATGCAAGCCCCCACAGTATGACAAACTGACAGACACGTGGGGGGAGGTGAGATTAGGGGCCAGTATGTTGATGAGGCAGGACTCAATCCACAAGATTAGGTTGTGTCCTAAGCCAGTCTGTTTTCAGATACAAAAGAGAGAAGCAAACAGAAAGACAGGGAGACCTCATGAAAGCGATGCCAGGAGCAAAGCACATCCTTTGGACCTGGGTTTCTGCATGGAGAAGCTCCTAGATCAGTGGAAGGTTGATGATGAGGACTTTTCCCCAGAATGAACAGAGAGAGAAAGGCTTCCCCTGGAGCTGGCACCCTGAATTCGGATTTCTACCATCTTAGATGGTGAGAGAATAAATTTCTCTTTGTTAAGAGACTATCCAAATATTCACTTGTGATATTTCTGTTATAGCAGCACTAGGTAACTAAGACATATGGCTAATTGCCTCTATGAACAACTGTCTCCTTTGCCATGAGAGAAGAAGTGGATGGTGCCCAGCTACCATTTCTGAACATTTTGATCAAAGATTCTATAGAAGAATCTTGATCAAAAAGCAGAAAATGCAGAACAGGATTTCAAGTTCTCATGGACTCCAGAACTTCTGGAACCATGGAGGCTGGATAAACCCCTGAAACTATTGCCCAGAGATAACGTTTAAATCGTAAACCAAAAATATCCCCTGAAATCTTCTTAAAACCCAATAACAGTTTATCTTAACTAGTGAAATATGTCTGCCTTGAGCATTATGCCCTTTTAAGAACAATCTATATGGGATCAAGTTGACTACAGCGACTCAAAAGATTAGATTGGAACCATAGAGGGCAGTGAATTTATGTTAATGAAGGAGGAACAACTCAGAGAAGGAAGATGAGAATGGTTTTGCAACTTGCAGAATGTAATCAATGTCACTAAATTGTACATGTAGAAATTGCTGAATTGGTGTATGTTTTGTTGTGTATAATCTCAACAGCAACAACAAAATAAAAAAAAAGTTTTAAAAAGGAAGGAGAAATTAAGACATTCTGAGATAAATAAAAACTGTGGGAGTTTGCTGCTAGTAGACCCGTCCTACAAGAAATATTGACAGAAGTCATCCTGACTGAAATGCAAAGACACTAAGCAGTAGCTTGAAGCCATAAGAAGAAAATAAACGGCAATGATAAAGGTAAGTTATATAGGAAGTATAAAAATCAATACTATTGTGTTTTATTGTTTGTTTGTGAAACTTCTTTTTCCCTTATATGATTTTTAAAAATGCAAGAACAATAGTTATAAATCTATGTTTGTGGGTATATAATGCATAAGGATGTAACTTGTGGTAATAACAACATAAAGGAGGGAGATAAAGCTATAAAGAAGCTGAGTTTTTGTATACTATTGAAACTAAAACCCTGGTGGTGTAGTGGTTAAGTGCTATGGCTGCTAACCAAAAGGCTGGCAGTTCAAATCCACCAGGCACTCCTTGGAAACTCTATGGGGCAGTTCAACTCTGTTCTATAGGGTTGCTATGAGTCAGACTTTACTCAACAGCAATTTTTTAAAAATTGAAACTATGCAAGTATTAATTAAAACTTGAGTGTTAAAAAGTTAAGATGTTAATTGCAATTCCCAGGGTAACATATAAGAAAAAAATTAAAAGTATACAGAAAAATAAATAAGATGGTGTTATAGACTGAACTGTGTCCCTCAAAAATGTGTGTCAACTTGGCTAAAGCACAATTCCCAGTATTGTGTGGTTGTCCACCATTTTGTGCTCTGATGTGATTATCCCATGTGTTATAAATCCTAACCTCTATGATGTTAATGAGACAGAATTAGAGGCACTTACGTTGACAAGGCAGGACTCCATCTACAGGATTAGGTTGTATTTTGAGTCAATCCCTTTTGAGATATGAAAGAGAGAATCCAGTAGAGAGGAGAAGGACCTCATACCACCTAGAAAGAAGTGCCAGGAGTGGAGTGCATCCTTTGGATCTTGGGTCCCTGTGCTGAGAAGCTCCTTGACCAGGGAAGATTGGTGACAAGGACCTTTCTCCAGAGCCGACAGAGAGAGAAAGACTTCCCCTGGAGCTGGCAACCTGAATTCAGACTTCTAGCCTCATAGACTGTGAAAGAATAAATTTCTGTTTGTTAAGGCCATCCCCTTGTGGTATTTCTGTTATAGTGACACTAGCTAATCAAGACAGATGGGGATCAAAACAGTGTACTAAAAAATAATAATAAATTAATCACCAAAGAAGGCAGTAATAGAGGAATTGAGGGATAAAAAGGTATAAGCATATAGAAAACAAACACCAAAGTAGCAGAAGTAAGTTCTTTCTCATCAGTAACACTTTAAATGCAAATATATTAAAATAGCATCTGTAATATCTGCTTTATAAGCAATATATTAAGCAATTGGTAAGTTGCTGGTGCTTAACAAATAGTAAATTTTTATGACTAATAATAAACAGGTATGAAAAAAAAATAAAACACATCCAGTTACTGAAAAATGAAAATCATTGCTATCCAGGTCGAAGTGAAATAGACACTCTCAAACACTGCTAATGGTGCCATAAAATGGAACAGATAGTCTGAAAGCAGAAGGTCTATATGATATGAGAACCAAAAAGACAACTTTTCTTTAGACGTAAATATCCACTCTTGGATCTTTATCCTAAGAAAATAATCTGAAAGAGAAAAAAAAAAAATTAGTATGTGCAAAAGTATTTATCAACACGTTGTCTACAGTAGTAAAGCACAGGAAACAACTGAATGACTAACCAGGTGAATGGTTTGGAATTTAGGGTTATAACGAAACAAACAACAAACCAAAAACAAAAAAAACCAAAACCAAAAACCCATTGCCTTGGAGTTGATTCTGACTCATAGAGACCCTGTTGGACAGAGTAGAATGCCCCACAGGGTTTTCAAGGAGTGGCTGGTGGATTGGAACTACTGACCACGAGGGCTCCAAGGTAAGATATTAGGGAGCCACTAGAAATATGAAAAATATTTTGGGATAGAGGGACCCTCATATGAAAACACCCTGGGGTGGGAAGGGACGCGGCTAGACTATGACAAGAGAAAAGCAAGCAAAGTAGCTCAGGACGAAGCTAAAAGGGAAGGCAGTTGCTGGCAGTGGGGAGCCTTGTAGGCCTTGGGCAGGATCTTGAATTTCATCCTAAGTGCAGTGGGAAGCCTCTGGAGAGTTTTCAGCAGACGGTGATTTAACCAGAACTGTGGGTTTTAAAGGCTGATTTGCTATAATGTGGAAAACCAGAAGAAGAAAAAAAGCCTTAACTATATAGACAAGGTATTATGCAAATATGTATTGAGGTGATTGAATAGTGGGTAGAGTTTTTGTGTTTTGTTTTTGTTTTGAAAAATTCCCCAATCCTGTTGACCCACATTTTCCCCCTTAAAAAAGGAGAGAGCAAATTGATTCTCCTGCAGTGAGAAGCTGTGTTCCCTGTGAGACCAGTGTCCCACACATACTGAGATCACTGTTCAAGAGAAAGAGGCTTAGAAAGGAGACTATTGCCTCAGGCTGTTGCCTCCTAAAAGGGAGACAGGAGGTGAAAGTGTGTTATCTGCCCCCATCAGTGACTCCTTCCCCACCAGATGATAAACTATCAGCAGTAGCTTCCTGTTGATGGTCCAACTTCATTTATCACTCTTTTGATCTTCCCTCACATCCTACTCTTAGGGCCGGAGTCTGTCAGCTGAGGGCAGAGAGGAGGGCCATCATCACTGGGAATTGGCAGCTCAAAGTGGACCCAGACCTGGGCGGTGAGAAGCACTAGAGTGGATTCATTCCCCGTGGCTTCCGGGCAGGAGCAGGTTAAGGGCTTCTGTGAGCAAATCATCTTCAGCAAGTGCTTGCGATTAGTTAGAGTACGTGAGAGGCTCGATACACCATGTGTGTACAACCAAGTCCTTTCATCCACTTACTCAGTTACCCATGCCGCAAACACTTGTTGAGTGCCTACTAGGTGCCAGGCAGAGTTTTGGCTGCTGGGCTACAGAGAAGGTAAGACATGGACCCTCAGTAATTCTCACTTTGCTGTTTAGAGAAGGGATGTGGATGACGTCCTATACACATCACAGAATTGTAGAGCAGAAGGGGTGCTACAGCTCCTTATAATTACGTATGTGGCCCAGAGAGGTCAAAGCCTTAGATTTCTAGGTTGTTCAGGTTCAGGTCGTGTGGACTTTCCACTGAACTCTGACCCCTCCCCTAAGCTTACAAAGAGGGAAGCATAGCACATTGCAACACCATTTTAGTACTAAAGTATCTGAAAGTGTAACTATTAAATAAAGGCCTCACCGGACCTGACATGTATTAAAGATGCCCCATCCGAGTCCTCACTCAAATGAGAATCTCTAAAATGACACATGGAGAATCCAAAATATGCCATTGTTCAAAGAGCCTTCACAACTGCATGGTACTGTGACCCTTGGCATAGCGTTGTGGAAGGTTCTGGTCTAACAGTGGTCCACATGGAAGACTAGAGCAGTGTGAATGTCACATGACCTTCGCCACCAGATTCAGGTAATGGAGAAATAGACCTAGCAAGTCAAGAATCTTGGCCCGATTCTGTGTATTGACCATAACCAGTCGCTGTTGGGTCGACTCTGGCTCAGGGTAACTCCACGTGTGTCAGAGTAGAACTGCGCTCCAAAGGGCTTTTTCATTGACTGATGTTTTTTAAGTAGATTGCCAGATCTTTCTTCCAAGACTCCTCTGGATAGACTTGAACTTCCAAACTTTGAGTTAGCAGCTGAGCATTTGAACAGTTTGTACCCATCCAGGGACTTGTAGGTTAACTGTGACGAGAGTTAATTCTTTAGACTGCGGTGGAATCAGCATCAAAGAGAAGTGCGTATATTAACGCTGGTGGGGGACCTGGAGGGTGTAGAGACCCCAGGTAGGACGTGGCCCTGCCAGCGCTCCGGGGCTGTCCTAAAATCTTGAGTTAACGTAAACGATCCGAAGGAAACTGCAGCTACGATTTCACAGTGGGCATCGCTGGCTCATAAAACTTTGAGTGGAATGGCTTTCTGACTTACATTTAGAGAATAAAAATGTTAATAGTTGCCATTTGCTGTTTACCACTGAAAGCGTCCTCTGTTAAGTGCTTGTGTGTTTGTTTATATTATCTAACCTTAAGCAACCTTATGAGATTTTTTTAAAAATTAGGTGTTTTTTACTAACCCAGTTTTACAGATGAGAAAACTAAGGATTACGGGGATTGCAATTTTTCCCAAGTTACACAGCTACCAAATAGCGGAGCCAAGATTCAAACCTGAATACGCCTGACTGTGAATCCATTATTCTCCAGGGCCCAACCGGTTCTGGGTGGGGGCAACATCACAGAGGCCCATAAAGCCCTGCTGTCTGTCTGTTTCATATTTGTGTCATTTTATCCTCTTGCTGTTCTTCTTCCCCTCAAAGTTCAGACCTCGAGATTGCAGCCTGCGATCCCAGGGGCCTGAAGACCGCTGTCCTTCCCTCCTGGCACTATGATACAAACTGTGACAGCCATTTTCCCTTGGCCTCATTCGATGTTTAACAGCAAAGAAACTGTCTTGGAAAGTTTTTCTCAGCAGTTGCGACACGTCCCAGACACACTGTTGGTCTACAGCCGCATCACATACAGATGCAGAGCCGAGCCGAGCTGGAAGGGGCCCACTTCTTCATTTCATAGGGGAAGAACTCGAGGCCCGCATGGGGAGGTGATCTGTGCGAGCTCGTGCGGCAAATTAGTGCCAGAGGTGGGGCTTGAACCCAGGTCTCTGACCCTTCCTCCAGTGCTCTTTCTGCTCTACCAGGCTGTATGTGTATTTGTGGTATTTAAATATGTGCACATATGGAGAGAAAGAGACCGTCTAATCTCCTCTATCTCACAAACTGCACCAGGGAGCGCGGCCGAGTGGGACCAGAGAGCTAGGAGGCGTTATCTGTCGTTCTCCTCTGCTAGATTGCTATCTTCTGTGCTGCAGTGTCCCTGCCCTGCTGGAAATGATGAAACATTTGCCACTGACCTCCAGCGGCCGAGAAGATTCCAGGTAGGGCTGGGAGAGGCGGCAGGGAGAGGTTTCCACCAGGACATCACTGAAGCAAGGTGGGACCCGACCTTGCTGATGGTCCTGGGGTAAGTACTCTCTGGGGGGGGGGGGGGAAGGGTTACTATTTTAAATCAGTTTGAGGTGTGTGTGTGTGTGTGTTTGTGTACATATATGTACAAGTGGTAAGAGATTCTCAGTTTAAGTGTTGTGATTCCAGGGTGTGGAATTCACTGTGCAGTTAGTTGTCTTGGAGTAAGCCCGAGATTCAGCAGTTTGCACTTTATGGATGTTAGTCTCTCGCTCCTGAGACCTGAGATCTGTCGGCAGCAGCATCTGCGCCTATTAGGGAGTCAGCTGGAAGGTGCGTAGACATTGGATCCAGCAGAGCTGTGTTCATTCCCACTCTGCTACTTCCAGTTGCTAAATCTTTGTGAGCCTTGGTTTTCTTCCCTATAAAATGGGTATAAAAGCATCCACCTTTCGGGATGACTATGAGGATTACAGACAATGTACAGCAAGGTGCTCCACCAGTGGTAACCATTATTAGTTATTCTTTTTAAGTCAATTGGGAATGAGATCCCAGAGAGTATTTTCCCCCAGGAGTGTTTTCCTTGAGATTCGTTCTGAGCTGCAAAGGGCTGTCATGTGTAGAGGGGAAGGGGCCAGTCTGGGAGCTTCAAAAGGTTATGAATGGCAATCAGAAACGCATGCTGTCAAACAGAAAAGCCACACAAACATTGGGGCAAAGAAAAACCAACAACAATAAACGATAATTCTTGACTCTTATACAGGACTTACTTTGTTTCAGGAAGGAGCCCTGGTAGTGAAACGTTTAAGGTCTTGGCTACTACCGAAAGGTTGGCTGCTGGTTTGAACACACCTAGGGGCTCTGCAGGAGAAAGACCTGATAATCTGCTTCTGTAAAGATCACAGCCTAAAAAACCCTATGGGTTTTACTACTCTGTCACATAGGGTTGCTATGAGTCAAAAATTGACTCGATGGCACCCAACAACAGCAACAAATATGCAGGAACTGTTCTAAGAGCTTTATGTGTTTGTTGTCAAGTCAGATTCGAGTCATAGTGACCCTACGAAAATGTAACAAAACACTGCCTGGTTGTGTACCATCCTCACAATCGTTGCCATGTTTGAGTCCATTGCTGCAGCCACCATGTCAATCCATCTCATTGAGAGTCTTCCTCTTTTTTGCGGACTCTCTGTTTACCAGGCATGATGTCCTTCTCCAGGGACTGGTCCCTCGTGATAACATGTCCAAAGCATGTGAGGTGAAGTCCCTCCACCCTCACTTCTAAGAAGCATTCTGGCTGTACTTCCTCCAAGACAAATTCGTTCGTTCTTCTGGCAGTCCATAGTATATTCAATATTCTTTGTCAAAACCATAATTCAAAGGCATCAGTTCTTTTCTGGCCTTCTTTATTCATGTTCAGCTTTCACATGTTTGTGAGGCGATTGAAAACACCATGGCTTGGGTCAGGCGCACCTTAGTCCTCGAGGTGACATCTTTGCTTGTGAACACTTCAAAGAAGCCTTTTGCAGCAAATTTGCCCAATGCGATGCATCATCTGATTTCTTGACTGCTGCTTCTGTGGGTGTTGATTGTAAATCCAAGCAAGATGAAATCCTTAAAAACTTCAATCTTTTCTCCATTTATAATGGTGTTGCTTGTTGGTCCAGTTGTGAGGATTTTTGTTTTCTTTATGTTGAGGTATAATCCATACTGAAGGCTGTGGTCTTTGATCTTCATCAGTAAGTGCTTCAAGTCCTCTTCACTTTCAGCAAGCAAGAAGTTTACATAGATTAATGTGTTTAATCTTCACAACAACCCTAAAGATGTAGGTACTATTAATAGTTTCTCTGGCCAAGGTCAAAAGGTGAAACAGAGAAAGAAAACTCTTCTGGAGAAATTTGGTGTGGGGTTGTGAACTTAGACCAGGCATCTCCCCATCGTCTCTGTGTGGCCTAGGAGGGAGCTCCAAGGGTGCAGTGTGTAGGAGGGTAGATTAGATGCTCAAGGGACACTTGTTGATGGACTGACCCCACTTCTTGTTCCGCGTATTGACCTCATTGTGTGAGTTTTGGCAATTCTGCTCGAACTAATGCCCTGAGCAGGAGCAGCTACATAATTGCAGGGCCCAGTGCAAAATGAAAATGCAAGGCCCCTTGTTCAAAGGTTATTAAGAATTTCAAGAAGGCAACAGCAGATCATGAAACGAATCCTGGGGTCAAGCATTGCACTGAGAATTGTGGAGTATAAAATATCTATGAATAAGACATGGCCCTAGCCACCAAAGTACTCACAGACTGAGCGTAATCTCTGGACGGTGTTTAGTTTCTCTGGAATTTAGATGACCAATCTATGGAACGGGAGAATAATTTGACCTCTTCCAATTCACCTGGAGTTTTGTGGGAACTAGCAAAAGGAATCCACATTGCCCACAGTCCTTTGTGTTTCTTGCGTATTTAGCCTTGGAACTAAGTTGCACTGAAGATGTATTCATCCCTAGTAATTTCTTGCAAAAGTGTTTTCCCCAAAATGACTAATTAGAAATTTTGGATGATTTGTTTTCCTCCTAACACATCGACAGTGCCTGTGCCCAGGAATAAGTGTGCTGGAGATGTGGTCTGCTTGGTTGGGACTTGAAGTTGCTATTTCTGTTGGAGTGTCAACTCTTATGTCCATTTTTATAGACACATAGAATTCTAGAACAACCAAATGTCAGAACGAAGTTTTTTTTAGCTCATTCCTGTCATTTTATAGACAGTAAAACTGAGGATCCAAAAGAGAAAGTGACTTGCCCACAGTGACTGATTTTATAAAGTTGTGGAGCTGGAATGCTGATCTAAGTTCATATTTCATATTCCAGATGCATCCTAACCACCTGGGATGAGGCCTTGCCATGGTGAACAGAGCTGAAGGAAGTCCAGAGAAGATTTCCCTGAAACCCAGGACAAAGGTGACATCCTAATCCTCTGTCCTCCCCCTCCGCCTGGTATTGGGCAGATCCACTCGTTCCTTCTCCAGGTCAGGTATTTTGACCTGGCATAGTGGTTAAGAGCTACGGCTGTTAACCAAAAGATCAGCAGTTTGAATCCACCAGGCGCTCCTTGGAAATTCTACGGGGCAGTTCTACTCTGTCCTATAGGGTCGGTATGAGTCAGAATCGATTTGATGGCAGTGGTTTTTTTTTTTGGTTATCTCCTGGTGCACGGACATGTTGACAGTCTTAGGTACAGGTACTTCCCAGGGCCACATGGTTTTGTGCACTGGGTTGCTTATACATCCCATCAGAAAGTGTGAGTGTGCCCAGTTTTTTTACAGGGCCCTAAGGACATGATTTTGTTTATGTAGTTAAGCTGATTTAGGGTTGAATACGTTGTTCTGGTCTGAAGATCAACCCCTGCTGATCATGTATGTATGCCAGGCACACATTTTAAATGCTGAGTGCAGTACAGGAAAGGCCCCAGCACCAAAAGGCCTGGGTTTCAATTCTGTTCCCTCCGTGAAGATTAGGCCCTGGTCTCTTCATATGTACAATAGAGAGGACAATAGTACCTGCCTCACAAGGTTGTTATTCTGAGAATTAAATACGATAGTTTATGTAAAATGTTTTGCATGATACTGCCACTTAGTAAGCACATAACATGTATGAGTGGGTGAAAAAAAAAAAAAAAAAAAAAGAAACAGGTGCCATCCCCAATTTGCAGACAAACCACTGAAGCCCAGAGAAGTGAAACAACTCACAAAGAAGTCCAGAGCTGAAATTCCAACCCCAGCCCACCTGGCCGCTAAGCTTCGGCTTCTCACCATTTTCCAACCCTTCCTTGTGTGGTGGCTTTACAATGTATTCAGCCTCCTTAGACATTAACTCACTTACATAGGGTCAAATATATAGAGCTTTGGCTGAGACAATCTATTCCTCTTAAGCTATCTCCTACAGCCAGGTATGGCAGACACTTCATCTGGTTTTCTATTCCCCGGCTCTCTGTCCATCCATTGCCTGTTCTTTAAATAATTCCCATTTAGAGACTCCTACCTGAATGTTTTATTGTGAGGGGATCTCTTTTTCCTTTGAAATATCACATTATTGATAGCACTGCTTCTGACAATTCACCATGTCTCACCTATGGCACCTCTAGTGTTGTTTTCTGATATTTCTCATAGTAAGGTCTTGATCTCCCAAGTTCAATGTGATCCCTTGAAAATGCAGCCCTTCTTCCTTTCCACCAGAGTAGTTCAGAGAGCACCATGTACACAGACGATAAATTTGATTTATTGAAGCCAGACATTTAGCTGATTATCTAAATATTCTATTACCAAAAAAAAACAAACCCATTGCCATCGAATCGATTCCGACTCATAGCAACCCTATAGGACAGAGTAGAACTGCCCCATAGAGTTTCCAAGGAGCACCTGATGGATTTGAATTGCCAGCCTTTTGGTTAGCAGCCATAGCACTTAACCACTATACCACCAGGATTTCCAATGTTCTATTAACATGATATCAAATGTTCAGTTGGTGAAGTATAATTGATGTAGACAAATTATCCAAATGACTTAGTCTTTCTTTATCTGCCTAATGTGGTTTCATGTTCATTTAACTCACTCAGAAATTCTGGACTTGGCTCAATACTCTTAAAATATTTTTTTCCTGATTGGAAAAATAATGCATATTAGTTGCAGAAAACTTTAAAAAATAACAGGAAGTATAAAAAGTTAAATAAAATATTACAATCCCAGCACCCAGTTTTGTTAATATTTAGGTACAAGTAGCCCTGACTTAAGTTTGAGTTTCATTTCAACAACTCTGTCATAAATCTGTTCAGATGCACGTTGAATACCGCATGATTTTTTCAGTTTTCAATATTATCGCCATAGCCTGTATACGGCAGTGGTTTGAACAGTAAATCACAACATTGAACATCTGCAAGTGAACATCTGGAAATGATAACATCAGCAAATCACACACTACGGTATTGTATGTAGTATGCATTGCTAACAGTAAACCCACTCTCATCAACTCGATTCTGACTCTTAGTGACCCCATAGGGTTTCCAAGACTATAAACCTCTACAGAAGCAGACTGCCACATCTTTCTCCCATGGGGCTGCTGGCGATTTTGAACCACCGATCTTTCAATTAGCAGTTGAGCACCTTAACCATTGTGCCACCATAAGATATACCAAAAAAAAAAAAAACAGTTGTAAGTGTAGTTCGTCATAACTTGAGTATGTCGTAAGCCGGGGACTGTCTATATACAGGTATACAGTATTTTCTTTCATTCCCCCTTTTGAGCAAGGTGCATTTGAATAATATCACCCAATTTTTTGGATAAATTTATGAGTAAATCCGTATTTAACATACAAAAATATTGTCAACAAACTATTCTGGATTTGGCGAACTGAATTAATTGATTTGGGTGGGTTATTATTTAAACTAATATGTTAGATAAAAAGTTTAATAACCCAGAGTTTTCTTTCTTCACAATTTTCATTCTTTTTATGTTTTTTTACAAAGTTGTGACTGTATTGTACGTAGCTAAATATAACTGCATTCTACTTTTTCATAAAACCAAATCCTTTCGCTAGGTTACTTCTTCCTAAGCATAATGTTAAATGGCTGTGTAATATTCAATCCTTTGCCTTAACCCTAATTTATTTCATTTTTGTTTTTTATTTAGATTGTTTCTCATTTTTCGTTTTCACAATCCCCCCTGTATAGATCTCCTTTGCAATAGTAGCTTTGGGCCCACTCCGCATTACTTGTGAAGGGTCACTTCCACGTCCTTTATCTGTTGTTTACCATTTGGAGGTCTTAGTGTTTTTCTTGATAATTTATGTAAAAGATGTAAACCCTATTAAAATTATATCCTGCACATACTTTCTCCAGTTTTTTTTTTTGTTTATTTGCCTTTAAATCTTGTTTTATTTTAAGATAAGAATTTTTAACATTATAGTCAACTCTATCTTTTCATGTATTCCTTTGTGATTTTTTTCCTTTGCATTTAAGCTGGGAAAGTTTTCTTTCTTCTCAGGATTTAATAAATATTAATAAATATATAAGTATTCAATTCTATTTCTTCTAATTTAAATGGTTTAATTTTTTTTTTTTCCACTATTTATCTGCCCAACCCCTTTGGAATTTATTTTGTTATACAGTGTCTGGGTCTAAGCTATTTTCTTTTTCCTACAAGTAGCTAACCCATTGTCCTGTGTGAATATTTGTTAAATAACCTTTTCTTCCCCCTCTCTGCTTTGAGAACCACCTTTCTGGTGTATTTATTATACACACTAGCATATTTGTTGACGTCTACACCACTCTTAAGGGACCCAACTCAGTACAATTCCTTTTCAAACATGTTTCAGCTTTTCTTGATATTATTTTTTTCCCCAGGTAAACTTCGGAATAATTTTGAGTTATAAGCAAATTCTCCTGTAATTTTGACTGGAATTATACTGAACCAGTAAGTTAATTACAAATCGATTTGGTTTCAGTATTTAAGCTTCGCAATCTGAAACACACCCTGTCTTTCCATTATGTTAAATCTTTTCCCTCTTTCCCAATAAAGGTCTATTATTTTCTTCAAAATGACTTTCTTATAATTAAGGTGATTCTTAGATACTCCCATTGCTCTGGTTGCTGGGCTTATGATATTTTTTCCCTGCTGTATTTTCTAACTGGCCATTGCTACGCCAATAGAACAGCTAGTAATTTTAGAATATTATCGTGGCCCCAGGACTTTACTGAGAAGTCTCGTTAATTCCATTAGCTTCTCAATTGATTCTTTCGGGATTTCTAGGTATAAAATCACATGTTTTGTAAATAAGGATGAATTTGACTTCTCCTTGTCAAAGACTATCCTTTGATGTAGCAGCTCGGGCACCAGCCTGCCCAGGCACAAAGCCCAGTTACCTCTTTTTGTTGTTTTGAACAAGCTATTTAACCTCTCTGAGTTTTGTTTTCTGTAAAAGGGAAAGGATAATAGTACCTATCTCCTAGGGAGGCTGTGAGAATCTAATGAGTTCATAAATGTAAAAATGTCTGCCACAGAGAACATTTTCAATAAATACTCAGTATCTTTATTATTGTTGCACAGGTTGAAACTTCTGGAATTCATTTTTTCAAATGGTGACAGCAGACACTAGTGTTCTTTTCAAATAATTGCTAATATATGTTACCATTTGTAAATATCTATTATTGGATAGGATGGATATTCTTTATTATATTAAGAAATCCTCATATTTTTATTTCATTAACATTTACAAAATCAGGAATGGGTATTCAATTTTATCAAATGCTTTTTGGCACTTTACTGAGATTGGGGTCTTTTAAATTTGATCTGTCGATGACATATTCATATTATATAAAAGGCCAAAACCAAAAAAAACCCAAACCCGCCGCCATCGAGTCGGTTCTGACTCAAAGTGACCCTATGATGATATAAAAGGCAGTTCCCAGTTAATGACTGAGAGTTAGGATTTTGAGTCAGATGGGCTTGAGTTTGAAAGCTGATTCTCTCAGCTGGGGACCAGGGCGAATTGCTCAGCCTCTCCAACCTTAGCTTCCCAGGCCATGAAATGGAGATAGCGTCTGTTCTGGTACATTGAGGAGTTCAAAGCACGTGGCAAATACTCAAGGGTGGTTTCCAATTGATTTGCTGGCATCCCTGGAGTAACTTCTTGATATTATCAGATGTTTACCTCTGTATTCATAAGTGAGATGAGCCTCTGTTTGTTTGTTCCCTGTATTAGGAGAGTTTTCCGTCTTTTTCTATGCCCTGAAACAGTTTACATAGTATAAGAATTTTGTGTTCCTTAAAAGTTTGGAAGAATTCATTTCTAAAACCATCTGAACACAGTTTTTGAGGAGATAACTCTGGTAATGCTTTCGATTGTACTATAGCTCAACTTATTAATTTCAAAATAAAATAATAAAGCCTGCAAAAAATTTTAAAGCTATTTAATTAAAAAAAATTGATGAAGTCAGGCTAACAACATTAATTGCCATTATTTTAATTCGTGTGATTTTCATATAAATCATCTTCTATCATGATCTTTCAAACCTCTCCTTCTAGAGTGAATATGCCCAAATAAAACGCGCATCACCGGAAAAGCTGTCTTTACAGCTTGCCGCAGGGTCCTCTATCAGTGCAACAGGGAAATGTAATAAAATGGCATCCAGCCCTAAGTACAGGGGCGGGAGTTCCAGCCAGTTCTGCAGCAGACAGAACAAATGCTCTTAGCAGTCTGATGAAGTGTGATTAGTGGCGCCTGGAAGGCACTGCTTAGTGTGGGGCTGGGTGTCAAAATTCGCGCCATGGAAGAGGTCAGGACAGTCTCTGTCTTAACGGTGGAATGAGGCATACCAAACTCTCACTTGGTCCAGCTGTCCTTTTCACAACATAATTACCTTAAATTGCTCATTGCTTGGTATGGGGCTGCGTGTGTGCAAATCAGCAGATGTTTCTGCCGACAGTCTGATCAGCAATCTGCAGTTAGAGCCCAAGGAACAGTCTGCTCGTTGCGGTTAGGGGCCAGTTAGCCGCGCAAGTAATGACATCTGTCAAAATTTTCATACCTCATCCTGTCCTGGATCTTATCTCCAAACTGTGCTCAAAACCAAAGCCTAAGTTTCCTAAAATAGACCAACTCAATTTTTAATAGCTCTACTCCAGTCAACATCTTGGTGGAGTGTTTTAGGGTTAATAATCCCTAATAGAGTACTTATTGATTGCTTCCGATGAGCCTGGCATTGGATAAAGGACTTTACAGGCAGCATAACCCACCGGGCCCGCACGAGTGGGGTAGGCACTGCTCTGTGAGGTAGGTGCTATCATTATCCCCATTTTACGGAGACAGAAACCGAGGCATTGTGAAGTTAAATAATTCACAGCTAGAAGGGGCAGAACTTGGATCCATATTTGGGTCTGTTCAACTTCAGAGCCCAGAGGCTAAACTGTGCTGTATGCTGCTTCATTTGACACAGCTGCTGTAATTGGCTGGTGAAATATTCGTAATATATTAAAATGATGGAAGTGTAGGCAACGTGGCTTTGTATACAAAGAGCAAAAATAAGATAGTGGTTTTAAAATAATGGAACATTTACTTAACACAGTGATTCTCAAATTGGGGCAAAACTGCCTGTCTCGGGCATTTGGAAATGTCTGGGGTCATTTTTTGGTCATTTTGGTTGTTACATTGACCTGTTACATTGGATGGCATATGATCTGCAATGTGCAAAATGGTCCCGGACAACAGGAATTGTCGTTGTTCGGTGCCGTGGAGTCCATTTTGACTCATAGTGACCACACGTACAACAGAAGGAAACATGTCTAATCCCGTGCCATTTTCACGACTGTTGTTATGTTTGAGCCCACTGTTGCAGCCACTGTGTCAATCCATCTCGTTGAGGGTCTTCCTCTTTTTCGATAACCCTCTACTTTACCAAGCGTGATGTCTTCTCCAGGGACTGGTCTCTCCTGATAACATGTCCAAAGTACATGAGATGACAACTTGCCATCCTCGTTTTCAAGGAGCACTCTGGCTGTACTTTTTCCAAGACAGACTTGTTCATTCTTCTGACAGTGCATGATATATTCAATATTCTTCGACAGCATCATAATTCAAAGGCATCGATTCTTCTTTGATCTCAGGAATTGCCTGGCCCCAAATGTCAGATACTACTGAGAAACACTGATAAAGTGGAACCCAAACCAAACCCACTGCCATCGAGTCAATTCCAACTCGTAGCGACCCTGTGGAACAGAGTAGAACTGCCCCATACAGTTTCCCAGGAGTGCCTGGTGGATTAGAACTGCTGACCTTTTGGTTAGCAGCCGTACCTCTTAACCACTACACCACCAGGTTTCCATAAAGTGGAACAGTAGTAATTTAAAATGATGCTGTAAAACATGGGTTGGCAAGCTTAAATGCCTTCAGGGGTCAGTCAGGAACTGAAGAGTACATCGTTGTTGGGTGCAATCGAGTCAATTCTGACTTATAGTGATCCTGGAGGAAAGAGTAGAACTGTCCCATAGGGTTCTCTAGGCTGTAATCTTTATAGCAGCAAATCACCAGGTCTCTTCTCTTGCAGAGCGGCTGGTGTGTTAGAACTGCCTGCCTTTCAGTTAGCAGCTGAGTGCTTAACCATTGTACCATCAGGGCTCCTTTTGTTGTGTCTTTGGGCATCTGAATTCAAATCTTTAAAGCACACAGTCAAACAAAAATCATCTAACCGCCTTGCACAACTTGTACAAGGCGAGGTCATGGAAGCTCCATAGACACATCCAAACTCCCTGAGGGACCGAATTGTTGGGCTGAGGGCTGAGGGGACCATGGTCTCGGGGAACATCTAACTGAATTGGCACAACTTAGTTTTTTTTTTTAATTGTGCTTTAAGTGAAACTCTACAAATCCAGCCAGTCTCTTATACAAAAATTTATATACGCCTTGCTATGTACTCCAGTTATTCTCCCCCTAATGAGACAATATACTCCTCCTCTCCACCCTCTACTCCCCCTGTCCATTCAGCAGCTCCTGTTCCCCTCCGCCTTCTTATCTCGCCTCCAGACAGGAGCTGCCCACATAGTCTCATGTGCCAAGAAGCTCACTCTTTGCTCCAGGTGGGCTGAGACCCATTGATGCATCTTAGATGGCCGCTTGCTAGCGTTTAAGGCCCGGATGCCACTCACCAAAGTGGGATGCAGAATGTTTTCTTAGTATATTTTGTTATGTCAATTGACCTAGATGTCCCCTGAAACCGTGGTCCCCAGATCCCCGACCCCACTCTGGCCTTTGAAGAATTCAGTTGTATTCAGGAAACTTCTTAGCTTTTGGTTTAGTCTGTTGTGCTGACTTCTCCTATATTGTGTGTTGTCTTTCCCTTCACCTAAAATAGTTCTTGTCTACTATCTAAGTAGTGAGTATCCGTCTCCCTTCCTCCCTCCCTCTCCATGCTCATAACCGTCAAAGAATAGTTTCTTCTGTGTTTGAACTATTTCTTGAATTCTTATAAATAGTGGTCTCATACAATATTTGTCCCTTTGCAACTAATTTCACTCAGCAGAATGCCTTCCAGATTCCTCCATGTTATGAGATGTTTCATTGATTCATTGTTGTTCTTTATTGATGTGTAGTATTCCATTGTGTGAATATACCATTATTTATTTATCCATTCATCCGTTGATCCGTACCTTGGTTTCGATTGGCACAACTTTCTTTATAAAAAAAATGTTCTACATTCTACTTTGGTGAGTAGCATCTTGGGTATTAAAAGCCTGTGAGCAGCCATTTAAGATACTTCCTGGTCTCACCCCTTCGGCAACAAGGAAGAATGAAGAAAATTAAAGATACAAGGGAAAAGATTAATCCAAAGGACTAATGGACCACATCTACCATGGCCTCCACCAGACTGAGTCCAGTACAACTAGATGATGCCCTATTACCACCACTGACTGCTCTGACAGGAATCACAATAGTAGGTCCCAGACAGAGCTGGAGAAAAATGTAGAACAATATTCTAACTTTCAGAAAAGACCAGACTTACTGACTGACAGAGACTGGAAAAACGCTGAGAGTACAGCCCCTGGACACCATTTAAGTTCAGTAATGAAGCCACTCCTGAGGCTCACCCTTCATCCAAATATTGGACGGGCCCGTAATACAAAATGAGACTAAAGGAGCACACCAGACCAGGGGCAAGGACGAGAAGGCAGGAGGGGACAGGAAAGCTGGTAACAGGGAACCCAGGGTCAAGAAGGGAGAGTGTTGACATGTCGTGGGGTTGTTAATCAATGTCATAAAACAATATGTGTACTAACTGTTTAATGAGAAGCTATTTTGTTCTGTAAACCTTCATCTAAAGTACAATAAAATATATATTAAAAAATAATAATAATAACAAATCGTCTAGGCCCTGAATTTGACCTTTGGGCCTCTGGATTGTGGCATTTTAATGAAGGCTTTTCTGATTTGGGGACACGATTATGATACATGAAGTGAAGAGGGAAAGCTACTGATTAGCATGATCCCATGTTTGATTCGATGGCAACGGGCTTGGGCAGGCATATTTAAAATGATTGCATATGCATACATACACGTATTTACACACATGCACGTACAGAATACACATATTTAAGAAAATGTATAAAAATTTTCTGGAAGAATATGGAATAAGATTTGGGGTGACTATCCACATTTTTTATTCTTCTACTGTGAATATAAGGATTCCTGGTGGCGCAGTGGCTAAGTGCTTGGCTGCTTAACTGAAATGTTGATGGTTTAAACCCACCAGCAGGCCCACTGGAGAAAGATGTGGCAATCTGCTTCGGTAAGGATTTCAGCCTTGGAAACCCTATGGGGCAGCTCTACTGTGTCCTATAGGGTCACTCTGAGTCAGAATCTAAGTAATAGCAATGGGTTTGGTTGGACTATGAATAACTATTAGCTGTGAAATTTTTCATAAATAAAGAGTAAGGGGAGCCTTAAAAAATTAAAAGCTTTGAGTGTGGGGTCAGGAGAACACTGACTTGGCAGCGTACTGCTCGTGCCCTTCAAAGGAGAAAGGGAATAATTGTTGTGATTAGGGACAAATGAGGTAACCATGACTAAAGCACGAGTGCTCCTTCATAGATGGGATATTGCTGATTTCCCAGACTAACTCGCCCAGCTTCTAGTCCATTTCCACGACTTACATGCCTTTTGTGATGGAAAAAAGCATCTTTGGTAAAGCCCAACTTTCTTTTTCAATACTCACCAGGGGTATTGAAGCCCAGCTGAGAGCTTGAGAAATTAGGATCTGTAATGAAATTTATTTTGGGAGGGTATACCGAGAGGTCAGCAGTTTGAACCCACCAGTGAAGATGAAAAGATGTGGCGGCAGTCTGCTTCTGTAAAGGTTACTGCCTTGGAAACCCTCTGGGGCAGCTCTACTCTGCCCTATAGGGTCCCTATGAGTTGGAATCAACTCAAAGGCAATGTTTTTTTTTTTTTTAATGCAAAATTAGACAAGAGCTGGGCATTTTAAATATATTTATGTACTTTTTTTTTTCAGGTAAGGCACCAAGTCCTTCAAGATCATTGTTTTTCCTGCAAAATCTCCCTTTTGCTTCATCTTGACCATTTTTGTGTTTTATTTCCAGCTTCCTAGCTTTAGAATTTTTATTTTGTGCACAAGTCACTTTTGACTCAGCTTTCTTTCTGGAGTTTGCTCATCATCTGAGGATACTGAATTTTCTAGGAATCGCCGGGTGGCGCAAATGGTTGAGAGACTACTAACTGAAAGTTTGGCGGTTCAAACTCACCCAGCAGTCCCTTGGAAGTAAGACTTGGCAATGTGCTTCCAAAAGGTCACAGCCTTGAAAACTCTATGGCGCAGTCTATTCTGTCCTATACGGTCACTATGAGTCAGAATCGACTTCACAGCAGGGAGTTGGTTTTTTGGTTTTAGTCCCTGGGTAAGCAGCCCTGGTGGCAAAATCGTTAAGTGCTCAGCTGCTAACCAAAAGGTCATCAGTGGTTCGAACCCACCTGCTGCTCTGAAGAAGAAAAGACCTGGCAACCTGCTCCCGTAAAGATTACAGCCTAGGAAACCCTATAGGGTAGTTCTACTCTGTCATATAGGAATTGACTGATGGCACGCAACGACAACAGTCCCTGGGTGGTACAAATGGTTAGTGTGCTCAGCTGCTAACCCAAAGTTTGGAGGTTCAAGTCCACCCCGAGACACCTAGAAAGAAATGCCTGGTGATCAACTTTGGAAAAATCAGCGACTAAACACCCTGTGGAGCACAGCTCTACTCTGACACACATGGGGTTGTCATGAGTCGGAATCAACTTGATGGCAATTTTTTTTTTTAATTCTCTTTTAATTACATCTAACTTGTGTGAAATAGATAAGATGGAGGGTGTTTCAGGGGCTCAACACTCTGGTTGGCACAGAGTGAGTGCCCACTGCTAGTTGACCTGTTGCCATTAAGTTGACTCTGACTCATGGTGACCCCATGTGTCAGGGTAGAACTGTGCTCCGTAGGGTTTTCAGTGGCTGATTTTCTGGAAGTAGATGACCAGGTCTTTTTTCTAAGGTGCCTGTGGGTGCACTTGAACCTCCAACCTTTCAGTTAACAGCCCAGCCCAGAACCATCTGCACTACCCAGGACTCCGGAGTACCCACTGGCTGTTAATTATTATTATTATTATTACTGCCATTTTGCAGATTCAAAATCTGAAATCTAGACAGAGGAAAGCAAATGGTGCCCAATCACTGAGTTTGCCCAGGGGCATTAGAGCTTAGGGTCCAGGAGTCCTGACCGGCTGCCTTGCCTCCTACAGGTCTTCTGGAGGAACCTGCTGGAGGCACTAACTGGAGACCAGGCTCCCGGGGTGGTTCCTTCTAGGTCCCTTCCCACTGCCCCTGGAAGAGCCTAAGCCCCCTTCACACGACCTGAAACTGCCCAGAGAGAAGCTCAACATGCTGGCCGAGTAAGTGGGCCTAGGAAGAGCTGGAGCGGGGCTGGGAACACGTTTCCAATTGCAGTTCCAATTAGGGCTAATTGGGATAGCTGGCTTCCAAGTGCACACACCACTCTCCCTGGCTCCCCCAGCCTTATTGCTCAGAGAGGCGAAGGGACCTGCCCTGAGATACATGGCAAGGTGGATGTCTGCCTCTGGCTGGGTGTAGGGATGGGCTTGCAGCTGTATTAACCCATTGCCGTCGAGTTGATTCCGACTGACCTTGACCCTCTGCTTTCTCAACAGAAACATGGAGGTCTGGCATGGCTTAGTGATTGCAGTAGTGTCCATCTTCCTACAGACCTGCCTCCTCACAGCCATCAATTACCTGCTCAGCAGGCACACAGGTGAATGTCTCAGCGTCCCCTCTCCCCAGTCACCCTCAGAGGCCATTCCTGAGCCTGCAGCAGGACGAGTCCACTTTGGAGCCCCCACATATCACTTGAAAACCTACCTAAGGACTCACCAGCCAGATCACCCTTCCTCAAACCTCCAATGTGGCAGCCCACCTCCCCACTCAGACTTCTCCTTTTACCCAAACTCTCTCTGGTTGGGTCCTTCTACTAACCAGACCACTTGCCAAGAGCCAGGCCTCGGTAGCCCTGGTGAGGAAGGGCTTATTTAACGTGGGCCTAATTAACCTTCTTTATTGCCACCAAAGGATGGAACATGAAGAAATGGCTTTGAATTGCAACAGAGGAAAAATGGTTAAAGATTAGCTTATGTTCTCGAACTGATTTACAATTAAGGTAGAGAAGCTCTGTCCTGGGAAGCCATTGCAATTAGGAAAAATAAAAGAAAGCTGCTTTGATGGATTAGGCATTACCTTGCTCTCAGGCAGGGAATTAGGCAGGCTGGTGTTTTGAGGATCTATCCAGTAAAGGACGTCTAGACTTCTGTATCATTTGTTCATTCATTCATTTAAGAGATATTTAACACCTAAGGCACCATCTAGGCCCTGGCGATACAGCAGGGAACAAAATAAAAATTCCTGCCCTCATAGGACTTAAAGTTGGTGGGGGAAAAGGGGAACTAGCGAAATAATTAAAACACATGATGTATTAGACACAGTAGGTAAACACTAGGGAGAAAAAATGAAACAAGGAAGAGAGATGTGAGTTGAGGGGTGGCCAGCATCTCTGCAGTGCTGACATTTGAGTGTAAACCTGTAGGAAGTGAGGAGGTGAGCCACTCCTGGGAAGGCCCTAGGGCAAGAGAGTGTTTGGCACATGGCAGGAAGAAGCTGGAGCTGAGGGGCAGGCTGAGAGGAGACAGGCCAGAGCTGAGCGAGGAGTGTGGTCACAGAGGGCCAAGCAGGCCAGGCTCTGGCTTCTACGCCAAGTGAGGGGAGGAGTTGCTACAGGGTTTTGGGTAGAGGAGTGATGAGATTTGAAGAGATCGCTCTAACGATTTTGCCCTCATGAGAGCAGTATTCAGAAGGCACTTGATCCAAGAAAGGACATGCCTAACCCAGGGAGCTCTCACTTTTGACCCCTGCCCTCTCTCCTTCAGCCAAGGAAAATGAACGATTACTGAAAGCAGCCAAGCTCCCGGCCCCTCCGCTCAGCCCTGACCACCATCACCCACCTGCTGCCAAGGAGATGAAGGGAACTCTGGCAGAGAGACGTACCCCTGTGTCTGATCTCCATGACAGGCGTGAGTAATCCAGGGGCGGGGTGGGTCATGAAGCTCACTTTGCTCTGTATGGGCCCAGGAGACTTTTCTAGCAACCAGGATCCTGCCTGCCCACCCGGACCTCTACTCTGGGGACTCCTCACACCCCACGTCAGTAAAACCTCACTGGCCACCTTTTTCAGAATATCATTTGTTCTTTCTTTTGGGTCAGATGGCATAGGGTTTGTGTGGGTATAATGGCTGAGTGGATGGCACAAATGGGTAAGTACTGGGATACTAACTGAGAGGTTGGTATCCTGAGATACCCGGGAAGAAAGGCCTGGTGATCTACTTCTGAAAGATCACAGCCTTGAAAACCCTCTGGAGCACAGTTCTACTCTGACACACATGGGGTCGCCATGAGTCAGAGTGGATTCCATGGTTACTCTTTTTTTTTTTAAGTTCTATCACAGGTGTGGTCAAGCAAGAATGATTGTAGGGTGTGGGGGGTCTCAGGGACTGTCTCCGCTCCTTTTTCTGTAATGCTATGGCATCTTTCCTTCCATTCTGCAAGTTAATGGTGGAACCAAGATTTCAGCTGCCTCTGTCTGACTCTAGCCTGTCCACTGGGCATTTTACCATCTGGCTAGTGCCATTGGCTAGTTCCAGGAGCTGGTTTGGCTGCACTTTCATGAGATGCATGGTCTTGGGTCTGCATGGTATCTGGGCGTTTCATTTTCTTGCTGGTGGTCTGAATCTCTATGCCCCTCCTACACGTGTACTGACAGGACCACCACCCTCTTATTTTCTATCTCAGGGCTGGGGAGACCAGGCCAGATCACCAATGACAAGGTGGCAATGAGATGCTTCTGAAGCAAAGCTGCTACCCCACAGACGCTCCCCACTCCCCATGGACACTCCTATTCCCTCCCAGTTACAACATTTTTCCATCAGTTTGTCCCTGATAGATTTGCGTTTGCTCTGTCCTTCTAATTTTAGCTTCTCAGTTGGAGGAATCTGGTTGTTGGGCTTCCTTGGCCCTGAGATAAGGCTGCAGTGCATGTGGGAACACAAAGATGGGCTGCTCACATGAATTCAGTGTTTCAGCAGAATGGGAGAGACACTGGCCTCACACTGACCGCTGCCCCAAAAGCTTCACCAGAACCTGGCAGAATCAGGGACTGGCTGGCTGGCAGGGGTCTCAGAGACAATCATCCAACCCACTTGTTTTACAAAAAACAAGAGTGACAAAAATTTGGTCACAAAAAGGGATGTGAACAGCTTAGGGTCCCACAGAGTTAGTGAGAGGCTTGGACTAGGACCTGTGCCTGTCACCTCTGAGGCCAAAGCAGTTTGCACTGGGCCGCACTGCCTCAGGACGACATTGCTTACTCCTCCTTCTGCATGATGCGTCTTCCCTAGCATCATCAAGGCTAGCTTTTGTTTTCATTTTTACTGATTTTAGCTGGAGATGGAGGAAGCAATGATATCTGCATTTCTGGGCATTTTTCTGGCTACTTTTTGAGGCCCTCTTCCCATTACCCTTTCTCTATTTGCTTCTCCTTCTTTTTCTTTTAGGGGCTGTGTATCTCTCTCCCCCACTCCTCTTTGCACTGTTGGTTCTGCCTCTTTGTCTTACGCCTCTCTTAAAACCTCCCGGCTTTCTCTGGCAGAGAAACTGTTTCCATTTCTCCCTAGATGACAGTGACACATCCTCAGACAGCTCGGACAGCTCGGACAGCTCGCCTTCCACCTACCAGGTAACAGGCCTCCATATGCCGTCTGAGGACAGAGCTCTGTGGAGCCCTATGGTAACAACTGAGAGCTCAGGCCACCCCAGCTAAGGAGATGGGGAAGGGAAGGAGGGGTGTCGTGAGCTTTTACAGCATCCTGACGTGAAGGTGGTCAGACCCATAGCCCGCGTCACATAGATCATCCAAACGAAGTGAAACTGAGTGAGCTATAAAAATTACATGATTTAAAAAAAGATGCAAACATTATACAAAAATTTAAAAAAATTAAATGAAAGAGCTAATGGTGCTTATGTACAACCAAGCACCTCATGGGATTTGGTTCCTTGGTTTGGAGGTTTAGGGTCATTGGTTTCATGGGATATCCCAGTTAATCAGCCTAATAATGTGTTTAGTGCTTCTGTTCTACCTCCTAGTTCTTTGTGTAGTGCCTGGGGTCTTAAAAGCTGGCAAGTGGCCATCCAAATTACAAATATTGGTCTCTATTTGCCTGGAGCAACAGAGAAGAAGGAGAGTCAGGAATAGGAGGAAGAAATGGAATGTGTGGCTAATTGCCTCCATAAAAACAATTGCCTCTTTTGCCATGAGATCAGAAGAACTGGATGGTGACTGGCTACCATTACTGAATATTTTGATCAAAGATTTCATAGAAAAATCCTGATTAAAAAAGGGGGAAAGTGCAGAACTGAATTTCAAATTCTCATGGACTTCAGACTTTGTGGAGCTATGGAGGCTGGACGAACCCTTGGAACTATTGCCCTGAGATAATCTTTAAAACTTAAACCAAAAATATCCCCTGAAGTCTTCTTAAAACCGAACAATAGTTTAGCTTAACTAGTAAAAATGGTCTGCCTTGAGCACTGTGCTCTTTTAAAAACTATTTATATGGGGTCAAATTGACAACAGCAACTGGAAAGATTAGATAGAAATCTGAGGGGGCAAGGAGTTTATGTTAAGGAAGGAGGAACAACTCAGAAGGAGGGTGAGAATCGTTAGACAACTGAAGAATGTAATCCATGTCACTAAATGGTACAGGTAGAAACTACTGAGTTGCTGTATGTTTTGCTGTGTAATTCTGAACAGCAACAATATAAACAAAATTAAAAAAAAAAAAAAAAAAGACCTAATGGAACACTTCCTCTCTTCTCCCCATACCCCAGTCCCTGGGCCAAAGTCTGTTCTGAGTCCTGACATCACTTGGATTGAATCTCAACATCTTCTTTTCCCACTGCCCCTTACCTGTGCATCCTTAAGCCCATTTCCTGCAGACAGGTGGAACAAAGTCATTGACCATCTATCTTGTTGCCCTGCCCCTGCCCTCAGACCTGGGAGTTCAGCTACCTGGAATCCAGGTTCTTTCCTCCCAAGCCTTGGGGGCAAGGGTGGATTATCCAATAAACATGGGCTTCCTTGTGCTTACTTACTAATCTGTAGTGAACAATTTCGCATGGATTTTTGTTCAGTACAGATTAGTGAAATTGTTCAGTACAGATTAGTAAGTAAGCCCAAGTAAGCCCACACTTACTGGGTCACCTGGCCCTGTCAAAGATCGTAAATTCTGTAGGAAGGTGCTGTGGGGTCAGGAGAGAGACAGATAGCAGCCATACCTAGAAGCAGAATCTTTGTTGCGGTGAAAAAATGTGAAAGTGTTCACTACAGATGATCTGGTAAGCAAGGTAAGCATTGTGCTTACCTTGCTTATTAGATAACCTGTTCCGGCTTGGGGGAGCCTCTTCGAGTGAGACTTCAGTTCTGGGGTCCTACCTCTTCCACGCATGGTGAAGCTCTTGACTCACATTTCTCTGCTTTTTTCCCCAGGCTCCCAAGGATATAAATTACGCACAAGTGGATTTTTCAGTGCCCAGAGACCTGAAAAATGAATTCGCCCTGGACTATGAGAATTTAAAGGAAGGCACAGATTATGTCAATGTCAATCCGAAAGGCCAAAAGACCAATTTCTGGGCTTTTGTGAACCCTGCTGCCTCTCAGCCGGTGGAATACACTCAAGTGAACGTGTAAATTCTAGGTTTTCAAATAGGGTCCATTTCTGCATGAACGCTTGCGCTTATTTGTAGGAGAGGGTTCCAATTTCTTTTAGCAAGGCATAGTGGGGAGACAGGCCTATACTCCAGCAACAAGGATTCAGATCAAATGCTAGGAAGAACTTCCAGGTAATGAAAACATTCAAGCACTTTAGTAGAGAAAGCGAAGTCCCTCTCCATAAAAAGTGAAACAAACAAAAAAAAAAACGTGAATCAGTAGGAAAAGCTGGAGTCGAGTTCAGCTTAGCAATCTTATAGTTAATGGCTTCTCTTTGAGCTCTTTAGTTACTGACAACAAACAACTTCCTTAAAAGTTTTAAATAAAACGGCCATCACCAGTTCCTCTTTTGCTCTGGCCTAACCCTGTGTGTTGTCCCTTTCTTCAGTGTGATATCTTGCTGAGTAGTCCCGGTCCACCCTCAGAACTTTAAACAGTCCATTTAGAGAACCCACTATCAATCAACCCTTGAAACGGCTGTTTCTTATGAGCGAAGGTGACAAATAGAGTCCTGGTAAATACCAACCAGCATCACAATCGGTTATGCCAAGAAAAATCTTCCAGAATTCAATCCAATAAAATCCAATACCCATTACTAGTTTTTTAACCAATTAGGAATAGAAGGATACTTTCTTAGCTTGGTTAAGAATTGCTATCTCAAATCAGCCGACAGCATGTTATTTAACTGTAAGACCCTAGACACAGTCTTATTAAATCAGGAACGAAGTAAGAATGACTGCAAACCTGCCATCTCCTTTATTGTATAACATTGCTCTAGAAGCTCTAATTAGTGCAATAAAACAGCAAAAACAAGAGTTGTTAACTATGGGAAAAGTCCCTGGGTGGCACAAACAATTTGCACTCAACTGCAAACCTAAAAGTTGACGCTTTGAACTCACCCAGTGGTGCTTAGGAAAAAAAGGTCTGGTGATCTGCTTCCATAAATGTCACAGCCAAGAAAACTCTATGGGGGCAGTTCCACTCTGTCACATGGGGTCTCCATGAGTCAGAATTGACTCGATGGCAACTAATGACAACAACATAACTATTGGAATAAAAACCCATTACCATCGAGTTGATTCTGACTCCTAGTGTCCCTATAGGACAGAGTAGAACTGCCCCATAGGGTTTCTAAGGATCGGCTGGTGGGTTACAACTGCCAACCTTTTGGTTAGCGGCCAAGCTCTTAACCATTGTGCCACCAGGGCTCCAACTCTTGGAAAGGAAGATAAAATTCGTCATTGTTTGCAAACATAATGCAATCCCTAGAAAATCTCAGAGAATTAACTTAAAATGTTTTAAAATGATAACATGCAGTAACCAGCGACTAGATAAATAAATATTTTTTCCAACATCTAATTAAGACACACACACACAAAAAATTGTCCACAATAGCTAACAAAACAAACATGCAAAAACTGAAATACTAGGAATGCTCTTGTTGTTGTTAGGCGCCATCGAGTCAGTTCCGACTCATAGTGACCCCACGCACGACAGAATGAAACACTGCCCGGTCCTGAGCCATCCTTACAATCCTTGTTATGCTTGACCCCATTGCTGCAGCCACTGTGTCAGTCCACCTCTTTGAGAGTTTTCCTCTTTTCCATTGACCCCGTACTCTGCCAAGCATGATGTCCTTCTCCAGGGACTGATCTCTCCAGACAACATGTCCAAAGTATGTAAGACACAGTCTCACCATCCTTGCCTCTAAGGAACATTCTGGTTGTACTTCTTCCAAGACAGATTTGTTCATTCTTTTGGCAGTCCATGGTATATTCCATATTCTTCGCCAACACCACAATTCAAAGGCGCCAACGCTTCTTCGGTCTTCCTTATTCATTGTCCAGCTTTCACATACATATGATGCGATTGAAAATACCATGGCTTGGGTCAGGCGTACCTTTAGTCTTCAAGGTGACATCTTTGCAGCAGATTTGCCCAATGCAATGTGTCTTTTGATTTCTTGACTGCTGCTTCCATGGGTGTTGATTGTGGATCCAAGTAAAACGGAATCCTTGACAACTTCAATCTTTTCTCTGTTTATCATGATGGTGCTCATTGGTCCAGTTGTGAGGATTTTTGTTTTCTTTATGTTGAGGTGTAATCCATACTGAAGGTAGTGATCTTTGATCTTTATCAGTAAGTGCTTCAAGTCCTCTTGACTTTCAGCAAGCAAGGTTGTGTCATCTGCATAACGCACGTTGTTAATGAGTCTTCCTCCAAGGAATGCTCTTAACCAAATGCAAATGGCAGCTCAGTGGCCTCAGGAGTCTGAGAGACTGTGTATTAACGGTGCTCCCCCTGCTGGCCGCAGAGAGTCTCCCTCGCCCCAGTGCTGAGAGCTTTCATCTTCCTGCGTTCCCCTTCCCCAGGATGATCTGAAGCAATGGTTCTGGTTTGGATTTCTTGGGATGGAAAATTTCATGGATGTGCATGTCCCTTCATCTGTTAGCTACCATCATTGGTCCTCAGGAGCCCCTTGGTGGCACAAATGGTTAGGCGCTCAATTACTAACCAAAAGGTTGGTGGTTCAAATCCACCCAGAGATGCCTCAGAAGAAAGGCCTGGCTATCTACCCCCCCAAAAAAATCAGCCTCTGAAAACCCTATGGAGTACAATTCTACTCCAACACACATGGGACCAGTATGAGTCAGAGTCGACTTGGCATTAACTGGTTTCTGGTTTGTTGTTCCTTCCTTAGAAAGTGGTTTTTAATGGGGAAAAGAGATTATTGGTTAGAGAGAAGGATGAGGAATAATAAAAAACAACAACACTGCGCTTACATTTGGAAATGAAACTCTACTTCTTATTGATCTCTTTTTAAAAAGAAAAAATTCAAGAGTTGCTGAAAAGGCTTAAGCAGATTGCCAGGTACCCAAGAGTGACCACACAGGGACACTGCCGAGACTGTTCCCACACCAGGAGAGGGGACAACTCGGGGGTCAGTAACACTAACAGAGTGCCTGCTCTCTGCAGGATTCTGGGCTGGGCCCTGGGAGTGGAGAGGAGGTACAACAAAACTTTTTGTTGTTGTTATTGTTGAAAGTATACACAGCAAAACACACACCAAGTCAATGATTTCTACCTGTGCAGTTCAGTGACATTGATTACATTCTTCAGACTGAAGGGAGGAGGGATAAACAAAAAGGAGACTTGGTCTTTGGGGGTTGGTGGGGTCAAGGCATGTACAACCTAGTTATGGGGACAAGAAAGAGCTGAAGAACATGGATAGCACTGCAACCGACAAAGGGGAACTTACACAGAGCAGTGATGAGCAGGTCTGGGAGGAAGAACGCTAGGATCTGGTGGAGTTAATCACACAGAACATGCCAGAGGGGGGTCCCCAATGTCAACTTAGAAAGGAGGGTGGAAAAACCCATCCATGCGAAAAGAGACAGAAGGAAAGGGAAGAGGCCTGAGTTGGGGCCTGAAGGAAGAGTGGGGGACGTCTGTGTGGCTCAGGGTCAGTGCTGATAATCCGAGGCTGGCAGCTGGTATCAGAGAGTGCAGAGATCGCAACTGAAGGATGCCACAAACCATCTGATTAAGGTCGATAACAAACTATGAGGCTCTTTGAAGCCACATCTGGCTTCAGAGGTATGACTTTTTATAGCAGATTAATCTTTCAAATAAATACATTGCTGAGTTCACATCCTTAGCCCCCGCCCTGATTGCTAGTGAGGGGAAAGCATTCATGGAGGGTGCTGTTCAAGAACAGAGTGAAAGTGTGACGCCACCAAGTGGATTACAGAGATTTGACAGAGGATGACTTGTCAGATATCCTTCTGAGCAGTCTGGGCCAATAAACCGATCATTGGAGCCAGCTAACAATTTTAACTGATTTTCAAAGTCATTGTTAGTCATGTTGCTAGAAATAAAATGACTTTTTATTCGTGATACTTCTGTGAGCTTAGAGGGTCAGCTGCTTAAATCCACACAAATAGTTGCCTATATGAGTAATCACCCTTTGAGGAGCACAGTTTCCTGTTCAGTGGAGTCAACATTCCTCCATATTATATGTCATTGGCATCTCATCTGTTACTTATGAGCCAACAATGAACTGGGACTCGACAGGAGACCAGACTATCTATGAGCTGTCTTCAGTGACTTCTTATTCTAAAGGAGCAAGCATCCAAATGTCCACCATGGACCTGCAGCAAATTCTATGAGGGACACTATCTTATTGGCCACCCACACCCACGAGGGTAAAAGGCGTTGTTTGCTCCTGGCATCAGGGCAGACTACTGGGCTCAGAAGGGCTTGCCAGGGACCTCCTAACCCATGTCCCAGCCTCTAAACCAGAACACGTTAAAGTAACTCCAGCACGTCTCGTTTTTGAAGATCCCCCCCCCCCCACTCAAAAGTGATTCCACTAGCTCCCGCAAACACTCACTTATGTGTCTGCCTTGTGAAGGAATTTCTACACTGAGTCTCTCACCCTGCAATAGAAACCTCTTGTTTTCTGCTCTTGCAAAATACATCCCCCTTGGGCTTACGGAGAAAGGAGTGTATATCCTGGTATCCCAGGAGAGCTGGGGCAAATGAGGATCTAAGACCCTTTAGAACTTTAGGAGAAAGTTAAAAACCAGTTGTCATCAAGTCGACTATGACTCGTGGCGGCACCATGTGTGTTAGCATAGAACTTAGCTTTATGGGGTTTTCATGGCTCTGACCTTTTGGAAGTGGATCACCAGGCCTTTCTTCCAAGGTCCCTGTTCCAACCACCAACCTTTTGGTTAGTAGCCCAGGAAAGAGGTATGGCATTAAAGCTGAGAGGGTGGGTGGGTTTCTCAGCCTGCCCCTGTGGGTCATTACTGCTTCAGACCCTCCAGGAGAGGCTAATGGATGGGGCTGGGGGGACTGTTAGATTGGGTCTCAGTTATATTTGGCTGGAAAAGGGGCCTCAACCTGAGTCTTAGGCAGGAGTTATCCTTCAAGCCTGGCCAGGTTCACAGTTTAGGCGCTTTCAGCTCCACACTGCCGCCTTGTGACTCTGGAGCAAACTGCAGGACACTCCTCTCGGCTTCAGCTAAGTGAAGGGGTGCTAGGGAGGTCACCATCCCTCCCCCCTTCCCTTCACCCCTACCCCTGCTCAAGGAGATCACATTATTTTATCTGGCACATCCCATTATCAGGGCCCGTAGGAAACAAAGATGTCCAGAAATTTCCTAGATATTAGGAGTTTTATTGGTCGGATTTCAACCACATCTCTGGGTTCCTGACCCAGGAGTGAGCTGCTATTACCTGGGCCCAGTCTATAGTCCTTGACAAAGAAAAGACCCATTTTCACACAAAACACAGTCACCTAGGAAATGACCAGCCTATATCAAGCAGCATCAAAAGCCATCCTGAGAAATCCCCACAGTTGCAGACTAACCCCTCCTACCTACCAGCCTCTGCCTGCCCACCCCTTCTCCCCCAGCTTCCGCACAGGCTTAAGGGGCTTGTGTACCGTATTTCACAGAGGCCACAGAATAGCTTAAACATTTGATAAATTGCCGAGCCCAGAGGCTACATTGTACTGTCTCCTGGGCTTACCTCACAGAAATGGGATTGGCCCCGGAGAACAAAAACAGAACCTTCTTCTTGCTTGCCACAGCTGCCTGCCTTCCAGAACCTCATCCAAGGCGCTCCTGCTGGCCCAGACTATCCATGAGAGAGTCCCACAGGTACTGTAAAAGCTGACACCATACACCCAGCCAAGACCATGCTGTTCCCTTCTGGGGCCTCCTGGAATAGGCTCCCGAAGCCTCCAGCCCAGTGCCTAGTTGCCCCCCAACAGCCTCATCATGGGACAACTCCAGCTTTCTGGAAATCAAGTGCAACTTCTCCCTGGGAGAAACAGTGAGGGCCCTAAAGTCTTCACCATGAGTAAATTCCCCTCATGTGATGCAGAACTGAAAACATGATATAGAACATAGGAAGCAAAGAGTAGACACAGAAGGTGCTTTGGCGAACCTTGATTCCCAGGCTCCTTTTCTTCCACTTGGAACTGTAAACTCTCCGGGGCCCAGTGCCCTGGAAGTCACCTGTCAGCTGCAATCTGTAGACAGGCTATCACTATCTTCTCTAACATCAGTAGGAAGCCCTGGTGGTGCAGTTGTTAAAGTGCTCTACTGCTAACCAAAAGGTCAGTGGTTCGAACCTAACAGCTGCTCCACAGGAGAAAGATGTGGCAGTCTGCTTCCATAAAGATCACTACCTTGGAACCCCTATGGGACAGTTCTAATCTGTCCTATAGGGTTGCTATGAATTGGAATCAACTCAATGGTAGTGGGTTTGGCTTTGGTTTTTTAACATCAGTAGAACATTCTATAGTCTACAGAGTCTTACAAATTCTTCCCAAGAAGGCAAGTAATGTTCTTTTTATTTAACAAATGAGAAAACTGTTGCTCAAAGAGATTGGACAACTGGCCCTACTTCATACGAGTAGAAAAGAGGTGGGACCTGGACTCAAGCCCAGGTCTTTGGGGTCCAAGGCTGTTATCCCTTTTATCTCCCAGTTATCACAATGAACAAGATTCACTCAGCACCTCCTATAGGCATCAGGGCTCCAAACTGTGGTCTGAAGAAAGGAGGGCCTTACATAAGCAGGGGAAGGAGCATATTCAACAGCTCAAGTTGGTCTGGGTGGCTCCCAAGCCCAGCTCCACAGGGGCAGATAGACAGGGAGGAAGAGATTGACATCAGAGGCTGACACAGGCCCCAGAGCCCAGTGAAGAGAGGGCCGTGGGTCCTCCAGCCTGCCTTGAGCCTTGGCCCCATTAGAGGCCTTTGTCCCTCTCTCCAGTTCTCTAGCACTGAACAGCATTGGGCTCTGAGCTCACTTGTAACACTCAGCTTGGGCTCTTCTCCTTTAAGGAAGCCTAAGGAGATTTCTCAGAGCTGAGCGGCCTCTTAAAGAAGGATCTGCAAAGCCACAAGCACTTCCTAAATCTTCCGCAGGTACGGGGGCACAGAATGAACCTGTTTCTACAGCTTCTCGCAGCAGTTCTTAATTAGATTACTAATCCCTTATATTAGTATGCAGTTGTCGGGTTGTGCAAGTGGTTAACGTGCTCAGTTGCTGACCGAAAGGTTGACAGTTCAAGTCTACCCAGAGATACTTTAGAAGAAAGGCCTGAGGATCTACTTCCAAAAAGTCAGCCATTGAAAACCCACTGGAGCACAACTCTACCCTGACACACATGAGGTTGCCATGAGTTGGGGCTGACTCGACAACAACTGGGTTTACTTAGTATAGAGCTCATGGATTTATAAACTGCTTTTACATCCACGATCCTGTTAGACCCGTAAAGCCAAGATAGTGAAGGTTAGCCAGCATTTTAATGATATTGGTCGGTGGTGGTGGCAGAACCAGAACCCAGGTCTCCTGACTTCTCAGCTGGTGCTCTTCCTGTCGTCAAGGCTGTCTCCTATATTACAGCCAGAATGGGGGGCTAAGGGGGGCGTGGTTTCTTCCATCGCATAAATCCCACTGGAGGTAATGAGGAAGAACAGGGCAAGGCCCAAGATCCATCCTTGCCCTCCCAGCCTTGGAGAAGGATTCGACATCATAGAATCAAGGGCAGAAGTGGACAGCATGGCCAAGGCAGGACCCACAGACACCAGAATTATGTCCAAGGGTGTAAGTGTCATTGTCATGAAAAAAATCCAACAATTGGTTAAAGCATTGGTTGGTTAGAGCGTCCTTTGTCTTTCTCTACTGTAACATCACTTCTGGTCTTATGTTTGGAGGATTAGAGCTGGAAAAGACCCTAGAGGTCATCTCTGTTTTACAGTTGAGGAGACTGCAGCTCAGAGAGGGGAGGTAACTTGCCCAAGGTCATACAGATATCTACAGGCAGAGCTGTGATTCAAATCCTTGGGCTCCTGACTTGATCGCAGCATCCATATGATTCATAATGGAAGCTCTGAAGAGCCTCAAGGAAATCCAGAGCCATGATCAAGTCGCTGTTTCCCAAAGGACATCTCCTCTGTGCAGTCCAGAGGAAGGTGCAATCTGGATCACTGGGAGGTGGGGTGGGGAAGTAACCAATCCCTGATGCCTCTGAGACCCCTTCCCACCCTCACCCCAGTGTATATACTAAGGGTGTGCAATACTTTCTCCCTACCTCCCACCCTGCAAAGGGAGCTGGTATGGGTAGAAGAGCTAGCTTTTGCAGAGTTTTACTAGGTACCACGTGTTGTACTAACCCTGCACCTCCATTAGACCATCTCCCTTCAGTAGACAGGTGAGAGTAGGCAGGCAAAGCCCACATACCCATTCACTTCACTAAACAATCCTCCCTCCACCAAAATATATATATATATATATATGCATGCCTATACCTATTCATACACATATCCAGGTCCCAAGTGGGGCCTCCTCAGTTTTTCACTTCTCTCTCTGGGCTGGGCTAATTAAGCTCGAATGGGTTTCCCATCACTTGTAGGCCCCAGGCAGTACCATCCTAGGGTTTCCCCAGATCTGGGTCCTCCACCACACCTGCCACCTGTGTGTTCACAGATACCCTGATCAGGGACACAGGCAGTTTGATCCTTCTCTACTGCCAGCATCTGAGATTGGGAGCTAACGAGGGCAGCTCTGAGCCCAGGGGCAGCTGGACACCAATACCCTGCCCAAACTGGGTTCCCACTCACCCAACCCTCCCCCTCCCAGCCCTCACAGCTCTTTCTGAGTTGGGCAGAGAACCTCTGCTAACCCCGTGGGCAGGACCAGACTCCAGGGAGTCGGCCCTAGAAGATACCCGTCTCAGTGATGGTCTCCCCGCCCTCCTGCTCCAGGTCCTTCAGTGACTCTTCAGGCCCAGGCCTCCCACGGAGGCTGAGGCTGAGGGTGGGCGGGCAGCTGGAGCGGGCAAGCAGGGTGGTGCGGCGGCTTGAGAGGCTCCCGCTGGAGAGCTGCCGGCTCATCTGGGGCTGGGGACCCTCCGAGCAGGTCAGCTGGTGCAGGGGGCGTGGCAGTACGCGGCTATTGAAGCCCAGGTAGATCCAGGGGTTGCAGCAGCTGCTGAGGTTCCCCAACAGCATGGAGATGGTGAAAGCCACGTTGGTCGAATCTGCCGAGAGAAGCATGGGACGCCTTACAATCGCAGAGCCAGAAGGGACTGGGAGAAAGAGTGCAGGCCCCCACTGAACAGAAGACAAGACTGAGTCCCAGAGAGAAGGGATTTACTTGGGGTCCTATAATTACGTAGTAGCACAGCTGGGATTTGAACCTGAGACTCCAGATTGCAAAGTCGTATCTCACTGATATTTTTTCTTTGTAACTATAGGATAAGGGTAGGAGCTGGAGTTTGTTCCAAGTCAGAGATAGGACCAGCCCAAATAGGAGAAACTCTTTGTTCTCAAACCTAGACCCTGAATACCCTTACGAATGTAGACTTAGGATAAGGCAACTTCTATAAACATGATTCTAGACCATGGGATCAGGCTCAGATCCCTTTTATCCCCATCCCTGTTTATGTCATAGATCCTTTTGGATACTGCCGTCCTTAAACTCTCTGGGCAGTACCACTCCTTCAGTCATTTAGTCATTTGAGCCTGTGAGTCCCAACTCTGAGCAAGACCCTAGGCTGGGGACCTGGTAGGGCAGTCAGTGGAGACGGAGTGGCCTCCAGGGACCCACGCATTCATCACCAGCTACAGCAAAGGAGCAGCTTCCAGGTACAGGGTATCCAAGCATCCTGTTCCGGTCCCCAGCACCTCTGGGTCCTCGGGAGCCTGTACCCGGGGAATGCACTTTACTACAGGGAAAAACTAATTCCTCTCTTGGGCAGTCAAAATGTGAGAGTACCAAGACTGAAAAGATTCCTTCCAGGTATAATATTCTTTCCAAAAACCAAATGAAACTCCTTATGCCAACAGTCAAGCTGCTGAAATGGCTCCCAGCCTCCTCCTGGATACACCATGATTACAGCTATGTCAAGGGTCACACAGGGTTACCTGGCTTTTCAGTGTGGAGGCATGCAGGGTTACCTAGCTTTTCAGTGTGGAGGCTGTAGAATCATTGAATGCAATGTCAGGGCTGGAAGGAATCTTAGTGGTAAACTTTCAATTTTTACCACACAGTTAGTAAGAACCACCGCTTGACCTAGGTCTTCCAGCACTAAGGTGGGGATCTTGCACCCTACTGTGGTTTGCACCCAGCCAGCAAAGTCAAAGGCAAAGCCTGCATGCCCACTCTGTAAAGCACTGTGAAAGCTTCAGATTCACGGGTCCCTTGCGCACACTGCTCAGTGATGTGTTCACAGGTGTGGCCACTCATGGCCCAAAGGAAGGGAAGACACAGGTAAGATCATTTGCTAGAAGGCACCTGGGCCTGGATGGGCAGCTCAGAAGTGAAGGTGAGGGAGGAGCACCTCTAAGTGGAAGAGGGACCAGCTTCAACAGGAAACAGCCTCCTTCAGCATGCCTGAGGTTCTGCCCTGCTTCCCAGTTAACGTAATGCGCAGGGGCTGCAGAAGACTTGGGGTTACTTTGGTATAAGCATTAACCCCTTTTGCTCCATTGATGTATATTTAGTGCCCAGTTTAGGCCAGTGACAGATGGGTTCCACCAGTTCCCACATTTGGAAGCATGTGTTTGGTTGGGCCCCCATCTGAGCCAGACCCCATGCAGCGGCTGGAGATGTGCCACAGAGGAAGCACCAGCAGCCGCAGAAGCTCAGCGCTCCACTCTCAGCCCTTAAGGGCAGGTCCACGAAGCCCAGCCACAGACAGCCATGGCTGTAACTCAGTTCACAGCTCTGGGCAGGACAGGGGTAGTGAGACAGGCAGGGTGTCACCCCAGCCTCAGGACAGGAGGCCAGGAGGCCAGCATGCTGAGAACTGTGTGTACTGCAAAAATAAATTTTAAATAATGAATCTCAGCCCAACAAAAAAAGGCTCCCAAGGGCTTTCATTTTTCTAAGGGAGCACACTGTCCACAAGCTGACACTCGGTTCCCGCCCTCCTTACGCAGAGGCCCTTGGTAAGTGGTAAATCCCTTCACCCGGGGGAGGTGCTGGAGGACAGGGTCATGATGATGCACACAGCAGACAAGCAGGAAAAGCGCCACCAGCTGAGTGACAGCATCCCCATCTTCTCATTGGCTCATCTAAAAGAGGGGGCGTAACCACCTCACCCCTGGTGCCATCAGCTGAGTTTGCGATTGTTAGCAGTAAAACATGCTGCGAATAAAGCTTGGCCTATAAAGGCCTCGGTTCAAGTCCCAGCTCTGTCACTTACTAGCAGTGACACTTTGGACCAGTGTCTTCACCTCCCTGAGCCTCAGTTTCCTCAGATGTAAAATACAGAAGGCCACCCCTAATTAGCATGAGGGCTGAATGTGGTTAGCACTAGGAAAACTGTCTCCCTATTCCTGGCCAGAGCCAAGGGCCCTACAGTTGATTAGAATGAATATGTTCATTGCAAATAGGCCTTCCTCCAGACTGAGGTAGAAAAGGTGGTTAAGAAGGTATTGTGGCCGTTTGGCATGATTTTTGCACTTCTTTTGCAGGGTTGTGTAAACTTCATGAACAGCCTTCCGGTAATCTCACCTCTCCAGAGAAGCAAGATGTTGGCTTCAGTGTTTCTAGGATGAGCAAATGAGGTTAGGAACAAAAGCATACTCTACGAGCTGCTGGGAACTGTCAGCCTGGCTCTGCTAGTCAGTGAAGAAACTTCTCAGGAAGTTTCCAGAGAAACTGTATAGGGCATAGTTCCGGGCTGTACCCATGATACAACCTGAGCTGTGCACACAGTTCCCCCCATGCACAGCCACCCAGACAGGTTGGCACACACTTGTCCCCACACTCCACTCCTGCTTAGGGCAGCAGGAAGAAGCCTTAGAAGCTCATGCTTCCACACTCGGGCTGCCCTGACACAGCCCCTGCCTTCCTGAGAACAAGCTTCCCCGGAAGGCCAGGCCACAGGCAGGCCTAAAGCTCAGGATGCGACCACCAATCGCACCCCAGAAAAGTGGCCAGAACAAGTCCCCCATGTGCTAGCTGGAACCCAGTCCTCTTGGGGGGTCGAGTTTTGTTTTTCACCTAGGAGGGAGGACTGTCCTCCCCACTTCTCGAGCCAGGGGCAGGGGCAGGGCAGAGATGTGAGACGGAAGACCTGGGTTACACTCTTCACTTTACCACGCCCTAGCTACGTGGCCTTGGGCAAGTCATGTTTCTTCTCTGAGCCTCGGTTTCCTCATCAGCAGAATGAAGGGGTTTATTATGGGTTGCATTTTGTCCCCCCGAAATGTGTTGGAATCCTAACTCCTGTGCCTCTGGATGTAATCCCATATGGGAATATGGTTTTCTTTGTTACGTTAATGATGCAATTTCCGTGTAGGGTGTGCCCCAAATCTAATCACATCTAAGAAATAAAAAGAGCAGATTAGACTCAGAAGCAAGCACAATGGAGGAAAGACAGATGCCACCTGGATACCTGCAAGGAAAGCCAGGGCTGCAGAAGCTGAGACAAGGACCTTCCCCAGAGTTGACAGACGGCGAGCACCTTCCCCCAGGACTGGTGCCCTGACTTCGGGCTTCAGCCTCCTGAACTGTGAGAAAACAAGTTTCTGTTCTTTAAAACCATTTACTTGTGGTATTCCTGTTACAGCAGCACTGGTAGGGTTGCTGTGAGTTGGAATCGACTCAATGGCAACAGGTTTGGTTTTTTTTTTTTGTTGTTTTGAGGGAGCTAAGATAGGGTTGAAGTTGAAGTTTCAGGGGTGTCATGTGCCAACTCTAATTACTTGGAAGAGGCTATTGAGGAGCCCAAAGTCATGCCCAGGTACCGGAGGAAAGAGTGCTGTGAGAGACATTTGGTAGGTCACGAATTGCCCTCCTGGACTGGATTATTTGAGGATCCCTTTCAGCTCTACTGGTCTACAGCTCTAAAGATCATCCGGCAAAATAAATAAATATAATAATAAATAAATAAAGCCCATCTAGCAAATTGGTGGTTGGTTGGCCAAATCTGCCTATGCTCATATTTTGTTAGGGCCACATAGTATTTTAAAATTTTTAAATTAGTTATCAAGATTTTAAAATCAAGAGATTTTACACAAAAGAGACTCACGTGGCATTAGTTAGCTAGATGGGAGTTGTAGCTGCACCTTTTCACATGGGACGAGCACTATCTTTCTTACCTGCTTCATCCACTTGCTACCTACCTGGCCCTGGGAGGCGCTGGATTTGCAGCCCCCATTCTAATCCTCCCACCCTCCCTTCTCTGCTCTTCTCCACCTTGTCCCCTTCCACCCAGGCCACGCACTTGCCTTCATCAGGTGCATTCTCGTCCCACACGGACCACATCTGGACGCTAAAGAAGGGTGCCCAGCAGGCGATGTAGGCCAGCACAATGACAAAGGTCATCTTCACGGTTCGGATCTTGGCCCGGGAGATGGTGCTGATGCTGCTGACCCGGGATGGCAGCCCCCGCATGGCTGCAGCTGGGGCTGACTGGGATGGCCTGTCCCAAGTCCTCCGGTCCTCTCCTTCCATCCTCCAGGCCTGCGTCTTGACTTTCAGGTTCTTGCAGATCTCATGGCAGATGAGGCTATAGCAGGCTGTGAGCACAGCCACAGGTAGGACAAAGATGGCCAGAGTGGTCCAGGTGATGTAGGCCCGTAGTCCCCAGGGGAAGCGGAAGTCGGCCCAGCAGTCCAGCACCCCTGAGCCCTCGATCACCTCCCTCAAGGAAAATATGAAGACTTGAGGGAGGCTGAGGACACCGGCTAGCAACCAGGGCACAGTGATGAGAGGGTAGGTGGACTGGCTAGGCTGCTGCAGCCTGCGCAGGGGGTGGCAGACGGCTAGGTAGCGGTCCAGCGTCATGGCCAGCAGCATGTAGGTGGAGGCGAACATGCTGAGCACTTGCAGGTACTTGACGGCCCGGCAGAGGAGGTCAGGGCCCTCAAAGCGGTAGGTAATGTCCCACAGCAGCTGGGGCAGCACCTGGAAGAGTGCCACGCCCAGGTCAGTCAAGGCCAGGTGTAGCACAAACAGGTGCATGCGGGAGCGCTTGCGGCCTGGCTGGCCCAGGGTCAGCAGCACGGCCAGATTACCCCCTGTTGCCAGCACCAGGACAGTGGCTAGGACTGCGATCTCCACCTTAGCCAGCTCCTCATCCCGGCCCAGCCAGGGTGTTGTGGCATTGGGGACAGAGCTGGTGCCCCCGAGGGTGGAGCTGGTAGTAGCCCAAGGAGGCCCAGAATCCATGGTGGGATTTCACAGGGAGGAGAAGAGGAAGAAGGTTGGTGAGGTCAGACGGATGGGATGGAGTTACAAGGTAAAGGTGTGAGCTGGACAGACAGAAGGGCGGGAATGACAGGGAGAAGGCTTGAAAATAGGTAGAAATAGTTAAGGGTACAGGAATAGAGAGGTGGGAGAATGAGATAAGAAAGGAGAAAATGTGGCCGAGAGAATAAGGGGGAACCAGGAGAGAAGAGAGGGAGGAGTCCGGGAGGCAGGGTGTCAAGATGGGAAGAAAGGATGAGGCCCTACAGGTGAGGCCTCTGGAGGGGAAAGAAGGCTTGGGGAGCTGCCACCACCCTCAAATCCACCCCAAATTCACTTCTCCGAACTTTCCTGGGAGCGGAAAGCGGATGCACCTCAGCCTGCCTGTCTCCTTTGCGCGCCGGCGGCGGTGGCGCGGTCCGGGACGGCCTGGGGAAGCCCAGCTGAGCCTGCACGTCCCGGGCCCGCGAGCGGCGGCCGGGCCCCGCGGGTTTTATCGGCTTCCAGCCCGAGAGCAGGGGCCCCTCGGCTCAGCGGTTGGCTCCCGCAGAGGGGGGCGGGGTGAGACTCACAGGTTCCCGCCCGGGGGGAGAAGGGTGGCTGGTGGATGGCGGGGGGGGGGGGGTAGCGGGGACGGTAGGGGGAGGGGCCAAGGGGTCGGGGACAACTAATGGGAGGGAAAGAAGCGGGCGACCAAAGGAAGCGCTCACCATCCAGGACTAACTCACCCTCAGACAGATAAACTCATCCACGCTGACACCTCTTAGAACCGTACACCTCTCTCCCCAGACAGGTGCACACCCGGGCCGTGGCGGGGGTGGGTGTCACATTCTTCCCACCCACGCGGGGACCCTGCCTCTGGCAGCGCTGTTGGGCGCACCACCCGCCCCGGGGCTGCCGGTTAGCCAGCGAAGGGTCCGAGAATCTGCAGTGTTGGCCAGGCGGGCGAGGCAGTGCCCCCAGCAAAGTCAGCCCACACTGGCAGGGGGCTTGGAGTCCCAGAGGGAGGAAGAAAAGGTGAGGGCATGTGTGGGGAGGAAGGATGGTGTGACAGGAGAGAGGCGGTGGGTAGAAGGAGCTGGTGGCTCGATGACAGGGGCGACGGAGAGGAGAAATTCAGGGTGGTGGCAGGTGGACGACGGTGTTTGCGCCCCCAGCCCTTGGCCTACCCTGAGTGCCTTTCATTCGCCGGGCGCTACATGATTTGCTCTGGAGACCACAGAGTCCGCAAGCGGGACTAGACCCCAGCCCAGTGCGCTTTTCCAGTACAGAGGCAGCTTTTACATTACAGCCAACTGACTGACACCCACTATTGCGGGAGGCGCTGGGTGCTGGGAGTGCAAATAAAAGTAAAGCTCATCCCACCCAGAGGAAGCTCGGCAGAGAAGGTTTTGTGTGGTGGGATTCCTGCTATTTTCCCTAAACCGACAGGTGGTTTATTGGGACTTCCCCTAGAACAGATTAGAGGTTCATTAGGAGAAATAATGACATGGTCCCAGGCTCAGAAAGGCAGTCCTCTTACCTTGCCGTATATTCAAAGCGTGCTCCCCTCTAAGATGTCACCAATCACCCGTCAATTCGGATCACTTCTTGAAGGTTCTACCTCCTAAACGGCCTACCAATTCATCTCGTCCACTTGGTCCGGACTGTTGTCGTTCAAACACTCACCATTTCTCCCATGAAATTCTGTGGCATCTTCCTTTTGTGCTCTGCAGCCCAAGCTTCCACCTTCTCAAGGGTTTTGCTCCTCCTGGGTCATCATTTTCAGTCTCTCTATTGTGGCTCAGAAACCCTGGTGCCATAGTGATTAAGTGCTACGGCTGCTACCCAAGAGTTTGGCAGTTCGAATCTGCCAGGCGCTCCTTGGAAACTCTATGCGGCAGTTCTACTCTGTCCTGTAGGGTCACCGTGAGTCGGAATCAACTCAACGGCAGTGGCTTTGTTTTTGTTTTTATTATGGATCATTCCCATCTACCAGCAAACAAGCTCTAGTGTTGTCCACCTTAAAAATAATAATAATAATAACCCTTCTCAGACACTATACCTCCACTTCTGGCTATTACAATCTCTTCCCCTTTCACAGCAAAACTCAGAAAGGCTGCGTATACTTGTCTCCATTTTATTTCTTCCAATCATTCATTTCTTGGCAAATTCGTTAAGTATTTATGTATATATATATACATATCAGCAAACGAAAGTCTCAAAAGCTTGACTCCATCCATGTCATTAAGGTCGACTCTACTCTGAGGAGGCAGCTCTCCCCCAGTCATCTTTTGAGTGCCTTCCAACCTGGGGGGCTCATCTTCTGTCACTGTATCAGACAATGTTTCCCTGCTTTTCATAAGGTTTTCACTGGCTAATTCTTTTCAGAAGTAGACTGCCGGGTCCTTCTTCCTAGTCCGTCTTAGTCTGGAAGCTCAGCTGAAACTTGTCCACCATGGGTGACCCTGCTGGTATCTGAATACCAGTGACATAGCTTCCAGCATCACAGCAACACGCAAGCCCCCACAGTATGACAAACTGACAGACTCATGGGAGTTCTCACTGGCGGATCATACAATATTAGAATTTTCAACTATATAGGACCATGTTGCTCTCTAAATTTGTTGTACTAATTTATTATTCTACCACATACATTTGAGAGTTTTCCAACATCCTTGTAGTCAGACTTTTAAATTTGCAACAATTGGTGCGAAATAGCATCTCATTTTGCTTTTATTTTACATTTCCCTGATCACTGATTATATTGAGTACTTTTCTGTATATTTTTGCTATTTAGATTTCCCCTTCTGTGAATTGCTGCTCATATTTTTATTATGCGCAATTTTTTTTATAACTTTTATTAAGCTTCAAGTGAACGTTTACAAATCCAATCAGTCTGTCACATATAAGTTTACATACATCTCACTCCCTACTCCCACTTGCTCTCCCCCTCTTGAGTCAGCCCTTTCAGTCTTTCCTTTCTTGACAATTTTGCCAGCTTCCCTCTCTCTCTAACCTCCCATTCCCCCTCCAGACAAGAGTTGCCAACACAATCTCAAGTGTCCACCTGATATAATTAGCTCACTCTTCATCAGCGTCTCTCTCCCACCCGCTGACCAGTCCCTTTCATGTCTGATGAGTTTTCTTCGGGGATGGTTCCTGTCCTGTGCCTACGGAAGGTCTGGGGAGCATGGCCGCCGGGATTCCTCTAGTCTCAGTCAGACCATTAAGTTTGGTCTTTTTATGAGAATTTGGGGTCTGTATCCCACTGATCTCCTGCTCCCTCAGGGGTCCTCTGCTGTGCTCCCTGTCAGGGCAGTCATCGATTGTGGCCGGGCACCAACTAGTTCTTCTGGTCTCAGGATGATGTAGGTCTCTGGTTCATGTGGCCCTTTCTGTCTCTTGGGCTCTTAGTTGTCGTGTGGCCTTGGTGTTCTTCATTTTCCTTTGCTCCAGGTGGGTTGAGACCAATCGATGCATCTTAGATGGCCGCTTGTTAGCATTTAAGACCCCAGACGCCACATTTCAAAGTGGGATGCAGAATGATTTCGTAATAGAATTATTTTGCCAATTGACTTAGAAGTCCCCTCAAACCATGTTCCCCAGACCCCCGCGCTTGCTCCGCTGACCTTTGAGGCATTCATTCTATCCCGGAAACTTCTTTGCTTTTGGTCCAGTCCAATTGAGCTGACCTTCCATGTATTGAGTGTTGTCTTTCCCTTCACCTAAAGCAGTTCTCATCTACTGATTAATCAATAAAAAACCCTCTCCCACCCTCCCTCCCTCCCCCCCTCGTAACCACAAAAGTATGTGTTCTTCTCAGGTTTACTATTTCTCAAGATTTTATAATAGTGGTCTTATACAATATTTGTCCTTTTGCCTCTGACTAATTTCGCTCAGCATAATGCCTTCCAGGTTCCTCCATGTTATGAAATGTTTCACAGATTCGTCACTGTTCTTTATCGATGCATAGTATTCCATTGTGTGAATATACCACAATTTATTTAACCATTCATCCGTTGATGGACACCTTGGTTGCTTCCAACTTTTTGCTGTTGTAAACAGAGCTGCAATAAACATGGGTGTGCATATATCTGTTTGTATGAAGGCTCTTGTATCTCTAGGGTATATTCCCAGGAGTGGGATTTCTGGGTTGTATGGTAGTTCTATTTCTAACTGTTTAAGATAACGCCAGATAGATTTCCAAAGTGGTTGTACCATTTTACATTCCCACCAGCAGTGTATAAGAGTTCCAATCTCTCCGCAGCCTCTCCAACATTTATTATTTTGTGTTTTTTGGATTAATGCCAGCCTTGCTGGTGTGAGATGGAATCTCATCGTAGTTTTAATTTGCATTTCTCTAATGGCTAATGATCGAGAGCATTTTCTCATGTATCTGTTGGCTGCCTGAATATCTTCTTTAGTGAAATGTGTGTTCATATCCTTTGCCCACTTCTTGATTGGGTTGTTTGTCTTTTTGTGGTTGAGTTTTGACAGAATCATGTAGATTTTAGAGATCAGGCGCTGGTCGGAGATGTCATAGCTGAAAATTCTTTCCCAATCTGTAGGTGGTCTTTTTACTCTTTTGGAGAAGTCTTTAGATGAGCATAGGTGTTTGATTTTTAGGAGCTCCCAGTTATCGGGTTTCTCTTCATCGTTTTTGGTAATGTTTTGTATTCTGTTTATGCCTTGTATTAGGGCTCCTAGGGTTGTCCCAATTTTTTCTTCCATGATCTTTATCGTTTTAGTCTTTATGTTTAGGTCTTTGATCCACTTGGAGTTAGTTTTTGTGCATGGTGTGAGGTATGGGTCCTGTTTCATTTTTTTGCAAATGGATATCCAGTTATGCCAGCACCATTTGTTAAAAAGGCTATCTTTTCCCCAATTAATTGACACTGGTCCTTTGTCAAATATCAGCTGCTCATACGTGGATGGATCTATGTCTGGGTTCTCAATTCTGTTCCATTGGTCTATGTGCCTGTTGTTGTACCAGTACCAGGCTGTTTTGACTACTGTGGCTGTATAATGGGTTCTGAAGTCAGGTAAAGTGAGGCCTCCCACTTTCTTCTTCTTTTTCAGTAGTGCTTTGCTTATCCGGGGCTTCTTTCCCTTCCATATGAAATTGGTGATTTGTTTCTCTATCCCCTTAAAATATGACATTGGAATTTGGATCGGAAGTGCGTTAAATGTATAGATGGCTTTTGGTAGAATAGACATTTTTACTATGTTAAGTCTTCCTATCCTTGAGCAGGGTATGTTTTTCCACTTAAGTATGTCCTTTTGAATTTCTTGTAGTAGAGCTTTGTAGTTTTCTTTGTATAGGTCTTTTACATCCTTGGTAAGATTTATTCCTAAGTATCTTATCTTCTTGGGGGCTACTGTGAATGGTATTGATTTGGTTATTTCCTCTTCAGTGTTCTTTTTGTTGATGTAGAGGAATCCAAGTGATTTTTGTATGTTTATTTTATAACCTGAGACTCTGCCAAACTCTTCTATTAGTTTCAGTAGTTTTCTGCAGGATTCCTTAGGGTTTTCTGTGTATATAATCATGTCATCTGCAAATAGTGATAACTTTACTTCTTCCTTGCCAATCCGGATACCTTTTATTTCTTTGTCTAGCCTAATTGCCCTGGCTAGGACTTCCAGCACGATGTTGAATAAGAGCGGTGATAAATGGCATCCTTGTCTGGTTCCCGTTCTCAAGGGAAATGCTTTCAGGTTCTCTCCATTTAGAGTGATATTGGCTGTTGGCTTTGCATAGATGCCCTTTATTATGTTGAGGAATTTTCCTTCATTTCCTATTTTGGTAAGAGTTTTTATCATGAATGGGTGTTGGACTTTGTCAAATGCCTTTTCTGCATCAATTGATAAGATCATGTGGTTTTTGTCTTTTGTTTTATTTATGTGATGGATTACATTAATGGTTTTTCTGATATTAAACCAGCCTTGCATACCTGGTATAAATCCCACTTGATCAGGGTGAATTATTTTTTTGATGTGTTGTTGGATTCTATTGGCTAGAATTTTGTTGAGGATTTTTGCATCAATGTTCATGAGGGATATAGGTCTATAATTTTCTTTTTTTGTAATGTCTTTACCTGGTTGTTTTGGTATCAGGGAGATGGTGGCTTCATAGAATGAGTTGGGTAGTATTCCGTCATTTTCTATGCTTTGGAATACCTTCAGAAGTAGTGGTGTTAACTCTTCTCTGAAAGTTTGGTAGAACTCTGCAGTGAAGCCGTCCGGGCCAGGGCTTTTTTTTGTTGGGAGTTTTTTGATTACCGTTTCAATCTCTTTTTTTGTTATGGGTCTGTTTAGTTGTTCTACTTCTGAATGTGTTAGTTTAGGTAGGTAGTGTTTTTCCAGGAATTCATCCATTTCTTCTAGGTTTTCAAATTTGTTAGAGTACAATTTTTCGTAATAATCTGAAATGATTCTTTTAATTTCATTTGGTTCTGTTGTGATGTGGTCCTTCTCGTTTCTTATTCGGGTTATTTGTTTCCTTTCCTGTATTTCTTTAGTCAGTCTAGCCAATGATTTATCAATTTTGTTAATTTTTTCAAAGAACCAGCTTTTGGCTTTGTTAATTCTTTCAATTGTTTTTCTGTTCCCTAATTCATTTAGTTCAGCTCCAATTTTTATTATTTGTTTTCTTCTGGTGCCTGATGGATTCTTTTGTTGCTCAGTTTCTATTGGTTCAAGTTGTAGGGACAGTTCTCTGATTTTGGCTCTTTCTTCTTTTTGTATGTGTGCATTTATTGATATAAATTGGCCTCTGAGCACTGCTTTTGCTGTGTCCCAGAGGTTTTGATAGGAAGTATTTTCATTCTCGTTGCTTTCTAAGAATTTCCTTATTCCCTCCTTGATGTCTTCTATAACCCAGTCTTTTTTCAGGAGGGTATTGTTCATTTTCCAAGTATTTGATTTCTTTTCCCTAGTTTTTCTGTTATTGATCTCTAGTTTTATTGCCTTGTGGTCTGAGAAGATGCTTTGTAATATTTCGATGTTTTGGACTCTGCAAAGGTTTGTTTTATGACCTAATATGTGGTCTATTCTAGAGAATGTTCCATGTGCGCTAGAAAAAAAAGTATGTTTTGCAGCAGTTGGGTGGAGAGTTCTGTATAAGTCAATGAGGTCAAGTTGGTTGATTGTTGTAATTAGATCTTCTGTGTCTCTATTGAGCTTCTTACTGGATGTCCTGTCCTTCTCCGAAAGTGGTGTGTTGAAGTCTCCTACTATAATTGTGGAGGAGTCTATCTCACTTTTCAGTTCTGTTAAAATTTGATTTATGTATCTTGCAGCCCTGTCATTGGGTGCATATATATTTAATATGGTTATGTCTTCCTGATCAATTGTCCCTTTTATCATTATATAGTGTCCTTCTTTATCCTTTGTGGTGGATTTAAGTCTAAAGTCTATTTTGTCAGAAATTAATATTGCTACTCCTCTTCTTTTTTGCTTATTGTTTGCTTGATATACTTTTTTCCATCCTTTGGGTTTTAGTTTGTTTGTGTCTCTAAGTCTAAGGTGTGTCTCTTGTAGGCAGCATATAGAAGGATCGTGTTTCTTTATCCAGTCTGTGACTCTCTGTCTCTTTATTGGTGCATTTAGTCCATTTACATTCAGGGTAATTATAGATAAATAAGTTTTTAGTGCTGTCATTTTGATGCCTTTTTATGTGTGTTGTTGACAATTTCATTTTTCCACATACTTTTTTGTGCTGAGATGTTTGTCTTAGTCAATTGTGAGATCCTCATTTTCATAGTGCTTGACTTTATGTTAGTTGAGTCGTTACGTTTTTCTTGGCTTTTATCTTGAGTTATAGAGTTGTTATACCTTTTTGTGGTTACCTTATTATTTACCCCTATTTTTCTAAGTAAAAACCTAACTTGTATTGTTCTATATCGCCTTGTATCAGTCTCCATATGGCAGTTCAATGCCTCCTGTATTTAGTCCCTCTTTTTGATTATTGTGATCTTTTACGTATTCCATGATTCCCTGTTATGTGTATATTTTTTTTTAATTAATCTTAATTTGTTTGTTTTTGTGATTTCCCTATTTGAGTTGATATCAGGACGTTCTGTTTTGTGACCTTGTGTTGTGCTGATATCTGATATTATTGGTTCTCTGACCAAACAATATCCTTTAGTATTTCTTGTAGCTTTGGTTTGGTTTTTGTAAATTCTCTAAACTTGTGTTTGTCTGTAAATATCTTAATTTCGCCTTCATATTTCAGAGAGAGTTTTGCTGGATATATGATCCTTGGCTGGCAGTTTTTCTCCTTCAGTGTTCTGTATATGTCGTCCCATTCCCTTCTTGCCTGCATGGTTTCTGCTGAGTAGTCTGAACTTATTCTTATTGATTCTCCCTTGAAGGAAACCTTTCTTTTCTCCCTGGCTGCTTTTAAAATTTTCTGTTTATCTTTGGTTTTGGTGAGTTTGATGACAATATGTCTTGGTGTTTTACTTTTTGGATCAATCTTAAATGGGGTTCGATGAGCATCTTGGATAGATATCCTTTCGTTTTTCATGATGTCAGGGAAGTTTTCTGTCAGGAGTTCTTCAACTATTTTCTCTGTGTTTTCTGTCTCCCCTCCCTGTTCTGGGACTCCATTCACCCGCAGGTTATCCTTCTTGATAGAGTCCCACATGATTCTTAGGGTTTCTTCATTTTTTTAAATTCTTTTATCTGATTTTTTTTCAGCTATGTTGGTGTTGATTCCCTGGTCCTCCGGATGTCCCAGTCTGCATTCTAATTGCTCGAGTCTGCTCCTCTGACTTCCTAGTGCGTTGTCTAATTCTGTAATTTTATTGTTAATCTTTTGGATTTCTACATGCTGTCTCTCTATGGATTCTTGCAACTTATTAATTTTTCCACTATGTTCTTGAATAATTTTTTTGAGTTCTTCAACAGTTTTATCAGTGTGTTCCTTGGCTTTTTCTGCAGTTATCCTAATTTCATTTGTGATATCTTTAAGCATTCTGTAAATTAGTTTTTTATATTCTGTATCTGATAATTCCAGGATTGTATCTTCATTTGGGAAAGATTTTGATTCTTTTGTTTGGGGGGTTGGAGAAGCTGTCATGGTCTGCTTCTTTAAGTGGTTTGATATGGATTGTTGTCTCCGAGCCATCACTGGGAAACTAGTTTTTCCAGAAAATCCGCTAAAAAAAATGCAGTCAGATCCCTATCAGAGTTCTCCCTCTGGCTCAGGCTATTCGGATGTTAATGAAGCCGCCTGCGTCCAGTCCAAATCCCGGCAGGACGGTTCTCCGGCTGGGACGCTGCTCTTCCTGCTCCAAGACCAGTCACTGCCTCCCGGAGACTTCTCCTACCGGCTGCGTCCCACGCCGCACACGGAACCGGCTGGTCCCCTTCCCGGGGTTAGTTCAGGGGGGTGCAGCAGCTCTCTGTGCTGGTGCCATACCTGACTGGTATGCTGGCTCCAGGCTCTGGAAACAATCGCTGCTTCCCCGTATTAGTTAGTTCTCCGTCTCTAAATCTGTGTTTGTTGTTCAGGGTTCATAGATTGTTATGTATGTGATCGATTCACTTGTTTTTCCGTGTCTTTGTTATAAGAGGGATCCGAGGTAGCGTCTGCCTAGTCCGCCATCTTGGCTCCGCCCTCCCTTATGCGCAATTTTTGTTAGGTGGTTTTTCTTATTTACTTATAGGACTTCTTTATGTATATGGATATATTCCAATTATCTTCTTAGTCTGGCAATTACCTGTTAGCTTTATTTATGGGGTCATGGTTACATAAAAAATTTAAATTTTGATGTAATCAATGTTTTCTTTTATTATTCCTATTTTTTGTGTCTTTGTTCACAGAGGTATCCCCCTGTTTTCTTCTAATAGGTTTAACTTTTGTTTTTAACATACAAGTCTTTAATCCATCTAGAATTTATTTTTGTGTATATGTGAGGTGAGACTATAACTTCATTATTTTCCAAATGGCAAACCAATTACTCTATTTATTGAATAGTCTACTATTTCCCAGTTGCCATCTATATCATATACCAAGTTCCAAAATACGTATAAAATTGTTTCTGGGATCTCTTTTCTGTTCCCTTGATTTATTTTTCTATTTTGCTATGTTATATACTATAGCTTTATAACAAATCTTGATATTTTGTAAAGTAAACCCCTCCACCTTGTTCTTATTTTCAAAATGATTTTTACGATTAATGGACCTTTCATATAAATTTTGGTACCAGTTAGTCTAGTTCCACAAAAAAATTATACTGAACTTTCGATTGGAATAGCATTGAATTTATAGATTCATTTGGGGAGAACTAGGTATTTATGATTTTATTCAGGTCTATTTTTACATCCTCCAATAAATTTTCTCCATTAATGTCTTCCCATCTTTTGGTAGACTTGTTCCTATGTACCTTACACTTTGCTATTTATTACACATAGACTTTTGCTCTACCACACTTTCTAGCAGCGAATTGGGTATTGGTATCTTGCTCTTAAAAATAGCGATTTTGCTGCACACTTTTATGATTTGTAAATAATCTTGGATTATCTATGCATACAATATCGTCTGTAAGTAACAATAATTTTGTATCTTTTTTTCTTCAGTATATTTAGCTCTTGTTCCTTTTTCTTGTCCTGTTGTAATGGCTGGACTCTTGTACAATGATGAAGGGCAAAGCATCATTGATATGTTTCTGACTTTAATGAGAATTCTTCTGAAATTTCAACAGTAATTATTATATTTGCAATAGGCCCTCTTCACTTTTTAATTTTTAAAATAGACTTGTTTAAATCAAAGTTATACATGCATGTAGTATAAAGAGTCAAATGAGTCTACAGTGGTTGCTACAGAAAAAACAAAACAAAAAAAGCAATCTTCCTACATTACCCCCATTTTTTCCACTCCCTGGAGGTAATCATTTTCTTTTTAACATTTTTATCAAAGAAAATATCAATAATATACAAAAAGTAGAGAGAATAGCATAAGAAAACCCCAAGTTTCATTACCCAGCTTTAACACTTGTCAATAGATAGCCAATCTTTTTTTGTCTAAATCTTCATCTGCTTCTCCTCTGTCCCAAGATTATTTTGAAGCAAATACCAAACATCATGTCATTTTATCTGCAGTATTTCAGATGTATTTCTAAAGGATAAGGACTCCTAAATATAACCTTATAACCCCCAAATTATTAATGATTTATAGATATTATTAAATATCTGATTAGCATTGATAATTCTTCAATTGTCTAGTAAAAATACTTTAATGTCTTAAATTTCTTTTAACAGTTAGTTTGAATCAAGATTCAAATAAGGTTCATACATTGACACTGGTTAATATGTCTCTTAAGTCTTTGCTATTTATAAATTCCACTTCTATCCTTTTGTTCCTTGCGATTTTGTTGTTGTCAAAGAAACCAAATTGTTTATCCTGTAGAGTTGCTCAAAGCCAGATTTTTAGAATTGCATCCCTGTGAAATCGTTCAACAAGTTCTTCTGTTTACTGAGCACTGATCAGATTCTAGTTAGACTTTTTTCGGCAAGAATGCTTCATAGATATTATTGGGTGCTTCCATCAGGGATACATAATGTCTGATTGCTTCTCTTTCTGTAACGTTAGCAGCCACTGACAATTATTTTTTAGATGCATCAATTCATCAGGGCTGCAAAATGATTATATTCTAATTTGATCATTATTGTTTATTAGTTTAAATAATACTATAAAATAAATCCTCTGCTTAGGTACAGTTAGTGCAGGAAAGACAGGTTAATGACTGATGTTTTTCCATTACTAATAGTTTTCAAAAGAATGAGTTGGATCCCGGTGCCCTCCAGCTCATCTGATGTGTTTCACATCAGATGTGTTTCAGTCACTTGTAGTTATTATTGATGCTCATGTCGTCCCATCTCTGGCCAATGGAAGCTTATTTAAGCTGGATGACTGATTCCTTTTTGTTTGGCAATGAATATTAAAGAATTTTAAAATGTACATGTATTTTTGTTGAGACATAATTCACATACCTTTTCAAGTATGCATTTCGTGGTTTTTTTAGTATAGTTTAGAAGTTGCACAACCAACACTACTATCTAATTCCAGAATATTTTCATCACCTCCAAAAGAAACCTCATACCTATTAGCAGTCGCTACCCCCTTCTCCTCCCCCAGCCTCTGGCAACCATTTACCTTCTTTCTGTCTCTACAGATTTGCCTATTCTGAACATTTCATATAAATGGAATCAGACAATGTGTGGTATTTTGTATCTGGCTTTTTTCATTTACCATAATGTTTTCCAGGTTCATCAAAGTTATACCACATATCAGTACTTCATTACTTTTTGTGGCTGAATAATATCCCATTTTATAGATATACTACATTTTCTTTATATATTCCTCAGTTTGGTGGACATTTGGGTTGTTTCTACCTTTTTGCTCTTATAAATAATGTGGCTAAGGACATTTGTGTATGTATATGTATATTTTGTCAATTATTTTGGCTACATACCTAGGGGAAGGAGTCCTGGTGGTACACTGGCTAAGCACCTGGCTACTCTGCTAACTGGAAGGTAGGCAGTTCAAACCCACCTGCTGCTCTGCAGGTGAAGGATGTGGCAGTCTGCTTCTGTAAAGATTACAGCCTTGGAAATCCTATGGGGACAGTTCTACTCTGTCCAATAGGATCGATGTAAGTCGGAATCAAATCTACAGCAGTGGGTTTTTGGTAAGGTAAGGCGAACCCTTTCAAAGAGGAAAGAGCATTAGTTTGCCTTGCTTGGAGAACTTGCTTAATACAAATCCATGACCAAAATCAAAATTTGCTGAGAAGATAAAGGCGTCGAAACAGAAGAGTTAGAAATATAATCCCAGCCCTCAAAGAACCTTCACTCCATAAATATTTATGCACCCAATGACAGGGCTGCAAGATACATAAAACAAACTCTATCAGCATTGAAAAGTGAGAGAGACAGCTCCACAATAATAGTAGGAGACTTCAACACACCACTTTCGGTGAAGGACGGGACATCCAGAAAGAAGCTCAATAAAGACACAGAAGATCTAAATGCTACAATCAACCAACTTGACCTCATAGACGTGTATAGAACACTCCACCCAGCAGCAGCAAAGTATACTTTCTTTTCTAGTGCACATGGAACATTCTCTAGAATACACCACGTATTAGGTCATAAAGCAAGCCTTAGCAGCATCCAAAACATCAAAATATTACAAAGCATGACCATAAGGCCAAAAAAGTGGAAATCAATAACAGAAAAAGTAGGGAAAAGAAATCGAACACATGGAAACCGAACAATACCCTGCTCAAAAATGACTGGGTTATAGAAGACATTAAGGATGGAATAAAGAAATCCATAGAATCCAAAGAGAATGAAAACACTTCCTATTAGAACCTTTGGGACACAGCGAAAGCAGTGCTCAGAGGTCAATTTTACATCAATAAATGCACACATACAAAAAGAAGAAAGGGCCAAATTAAAAGAATTATCTCTACAACTTGAACAAATGGAAAGAGAGCAACAAAAGAAACCCTCAGGACCCAGAGAAAGCAAATAATAAAAATTATAGAACTGAATGAAATAGAAAGCAGAAAAACAATTGAAAGAGTCAACAAGACCAAAAGTTGGTTCTTTGAAAAAAATTAACAAAACTGATAAACCATTGGCCAAAGTGACAAAAGAAAAACAGGCGAGGAAGCAAATAACCAGAATAAGAAATGAGATGGTCGATAGTACAGGACACCCAACTGAAATTAAAAGAATCATATCAGACTTCTATGAAAAATTGTACTCTAACAAATTTGAAAACCTAGAAGAAATGGATGAATCCCAAGAAACACACTGCCTACCTAAATGAACACAAACAGAGGTAGAACAACTAAATAGAACCCCTAACAAAAGAAAAGATTGAAAAGGTAATCAAAAAACTCCCAACAAAAAAAAGCCCTGGCCCGGACGGCTTCATTGCAGAGTTCTACCAAACTTCCAGAGAAGAGTTAACACCACTACTACTAATAGTATTTCAGAGCATAGAAAAGGACGGGATACTCCCAAACCATTCTATGAAGCCAGCATACCCCTGATACCAAAACTAGGTAAAGACTCCACAGAAAAAGAAAATTACAGACATACATCCCTCATGAACTTGGATGCAAAAATCCTCAACAAAATTCTAGCCATTAGAATTCAACAACATATCAAAAAAATAATTTACCCTGACCAAGTTGGATTCATACCAGGTATGCAGGGATGGTTCAACATTAGAAAAACAATTAATGTAATCCATTATATAAATAAAACTAAAGACAGGAACCACATGATTTTATCAATTGATGCAGAAAAGGCATTTGACAAAGTTCAACACATATTCATGATAAAAACTCTCAGCAAAACAGGAATAGAAGGAAAACTCCTCACCATAATAAAGGGCAACAGACAACATCATCCTAAATGGAGAGAGCCTGAAAGCATTCCCCTTGAGACTGGGAACCAGACAAGGATGCCCTTTATCACCACCCTTATTCAACATTGTGCTGGAGGTCCTAGCCAGAGCAATTAAGCTAGATAAAGAAATAAAGGGCATCCAGATTGGCAAGGAAGAAGTAAAAGTATCTCTATTTGCAGATAACATGATCTTATACATAGAAAACCCTAAGGAATCCTCAAGAAAACTACTGAAACTAATAGAAGAGTTCAGCAGAGTATTGGGATACAAGATAAACATATAAAAATCAGTTGGCCATCAGCTGGTACCAAGTCTGTGTCCCAGTCAGTGGCCTCTCTGTCACTTAAGAAAATTTATCCAACTGAGAGATGGCCCCAAAATACACTTAGGAAGGCAATCCCTAAATTGTCGAGAATGACACAATGGTAGCCTTCATGAGAAAATGTGTCTTATCTGGGGGTATTTAGAATTACATATAGAAAAGATGAAGTCAGTCAGACCTATACTATTAATATATTTGCGATTCAGAATTTGTTCTTTTTTTAAGAATATGTAATGCTTAAGAAGATTTGATGTATCAGAGTGTCTAACAGATTGGATTTGTGATTCTAATTTAAAATATGTAGTTGATTTAGACTTGTGATTTTAAATTAAAATTGTATTCTAATACTAGGACACTGAAGGGAAATTAAGATTTGCCATATTTATTTCTTATGCCAAATTTCTTAAACCAAATTTAATTGATTTGATTTACAAGAATTACTTAAGAGCTGGTAAAGGATTTGTTAATCAGACAACTAACAAACTTAAAAGTGAAAACGGATACATTAAATTTATAAATGCAATTTAAAATGTTTAAAAGGAGTTAATAGCCAAATTTGTAAATGGGGCCAAACATTAATCAAAGCCCCCTTAAAGGCAGCTGCAAATATTTGCTAGATTTATAAACAGAATAAAATTTGTAAGCTGAATGAGAAGCTTAAGGAAGAACTATGGTTTTTAATTTATCACTTCAATAAAGTGACTATTCATTACAAAGAAAAAAAAATCAGTTGGATTTCTCTACATCAACAAAACGAACATCGTAGAGGAAACCACCAAATCAATACCATTTACAGTAGCCCTAAAGAAGATAAAATACTTAGGAATAAATCTTACGAGAGATGTAAAAGACCTATACAAAGGAAACTACAAAACACTATTGCAAGAAACCAAAAGAGACTTACATAAGTGGAAATATGTACCTTGCTCACAGATAGGAAGACTTAACATTATAAAAATGTCTATTCTACCAAAAGCAATCTATATATTTAATGCAATTCCGATCCAAATTCCAACAACATTCTTTAATGAGATGGAGAAACAAATCACCAACTTCATATGGAAGGGAAAGAGGCCCCAGATAAGTAAAGCATTACTGCAAAAGAAGAACAAAGTGGGAGGCCTCACTCTACCTGATTTTAGAACCTATTATACCACCACAGTAGTCAAAACAGCCTGGTACTGATACAATAACAGATACATAGACCAATGGAACAGAATCGAGAATCTAGACATAAATCCATCAGCATATGAGCAGTTGATATTTGACAAAGGCCCCAAATCAGTTAAATAGGGGAAAAGACAGTCTTTTTAACAAATGGTGCTGGCATAACTGGATACCCATCTGCAAAAAAATGAAACAAGACCCATACCTCACACCATGCACAAAAACCAGCTCAAAATGGATCAAAGACCTAAATATAAAATCTAAAACAATAAAAATCATGGAAGAAAAAATAGGGACAACGTTGGGAGCCCTAATACATGACATAAACAGTATATAAAATATTACTAACAATGCAGAAGAAAAACTAGATAACTGGGAGCTCCTAAAAGTCAAACACCTACGCTCATCCAAAGACTTCACCAAAAGAGGAAAAAGATTACCTATAGACTGGGAAAAACTTTTAGCTATGACATTTCTGATCAGCTCCTGATCTCTAAAATCTACATGATACTGCAAAAACTCAACCACAAAAAGACAAATAACCTAATTAAAAAATGGGCAAAGGATATGAACAGGCACTTCACTAAAGAAGACATTCGGGTGGCTAACAGATACATGAGGAAATGCTCATGATCATTAGCTATTAAATGCAAATCAAAACTACAATGAGATTCCATCTCACTCCAACAAGGCTGGCATTAATCAAAAAAAACCACAAAATAATAAATGTTGGAGAGGCTGTGGAGAGATTGGAACACTTATACACTACTTGTGGGAATGTCAAATGGTACAACAACTTTGGAAATCAATTTGGCGCTTCCTTAAAAAGCTAGAAATAGAACTACCATATGATCCAGCAATCCCACTCCTTGGAATATATCCTAGAGAAATAAGAGCCTTTACACGAACAGATATACGCACATCCATGTTCATTGCCGCACTGTTGACAATAGCAAAAAGGTGGAAACAATAAAGGTGCCCATCAAGGGATGAATGGATAAATAAATTATGGCATATTCACGCAATGGAATACTACACAGTGATAAAGAACAGTGATGAATCTGTGAAACCTTTCATAACATGGAGGAACATGGAAGGCATTGTGCTGAGTGACATTAGTCAGTTGCAAAAGGACAAATATTGTATAAGACCACTATTATAATAACTGGAGAAATAGTTTAAACAGAGAAGAAAATATCCTTTGATAGTTATGAGAGGCGGGAGGGAAGGAGGGTGGGAGAGGTGTATTCACTAATTAGATAGTAGAGAAGAACTACTTTAGGTGAAGGGAAAGACAACACACAATACAGGTGAGGTCAGCACAACTGGACTAAACTAAAAGCAAAGAAGTTTCCTGAATAATCTGAATACTTTGAAGGCCAGTGTACCAGGGGTGGGGGTTTAGGGACCATGGTTTCAGGGGACATCTAAGTCAATTTGCATAATACGATCTATTAAAAAAACATTCTGCATCCCACTTTAGAGAATGGCTTCTGGGGTCTTAGACGCTAGCAAGTGGCCATCTAAGATACATCAATGGGTCTCAACTCACCTGGAGCAAAGGAGAATGAAGAACACCAAAGACACAAGGTAATTATGAGTCCAAGAGACAGAAAGGAACACATAAACCAGACAGTGCATTGGCCCGAGACCAGAAGAGCTAGATGGTGTCCGGCTACAACCGATGACTGCCCTGACAGGGAGCAAAATGCAGAGCCTCTGAGAGAGCAGGAAAGCAGTGGGATGCAGACCCCAAATTCTCGTAAAGAGACCAGACTTAATGGTCTGACCGAGACTAGAAGGACCCCAGAAGTTATGGTCCCCAGAACTTCTGTTAGCCCAAGACAGGAACGATTCCCAAAGCCAACTCTTCAGACAGGGATTGGACTGGACTATGGGATAGAAAATGATACTGGTGAAGAATGAGCATCCTGGATCAAGTAGACACATGAGGCTATGTTGGCATCTCCTGTCTGGAGGAGAGAAGAGAGAGCAGAGGGGTTCAGAAGGTGGCCGAATGGACATGAAAATAGAGAGTCGAGAGAAGGAGTGTGCTGTCTCATTACGGGGAGAGCAATCAGGAATATATAGCAAGGTGTGTATAAATTTTTGTATGAGAGACTGACTTGATTTGTAAACTTTCACTTAAAGCACACACACAAAAAAAGGCCCTTCACTCCAGTTGCAGGGTGAGGCAGTATGGCTCAGAGCGTCAGGAGATTTGAGGAGAGCAGCAAACATGGATAGGCTTCATGGAAGAAGGGGCAGAACTCATTCACAGGGAAAAGGCCCTTCCTTTCATGTGGGCTGGTTAAGCAGGCGTTTGTAGAGCACCTGCTTCACTGCAGTCACACTTGGAGCAAAAGATGGTACAGGAGGAAAAATGTATCACCTTGACTTCCAGTTCCAGAGAAAATGATAGCTAAGCACATTTCACTCTAGTCCTTCCACTTACTACATCTAACCAAAACCAAACCCAGCTGAGACTTAAGGGACTAATAAAGATTTTGTAAAGCTAAAAAAGAGAGGGAGGGAGAGAGAGAATCAGTCCTCAAATAATTTAACCTAATCTTTCACAAAATGCTAAAGTGTTTGCTGCCATGGATTTGACTGTTGTTTTTAACATCTTCCCAGGCAGAGAAATCTAAATCCAAATTGTTGGATGTCACTTCAGTTGAAGAAGAAAGAAGGATTTTATTTTCATATATTCAACTTGAATACAATGTTTTCAGGAATATGCCTATTAAGAAAAATAAAATTTGTTTTTCGGAATAAATGTTTATCAGTGTCTCTTCCCCTAATAAGCTTCCATTTTGGCCAAAAGGGTGATCTCAAAACCCTCCTTGTGTTATTATTGGCCAGTGAAGAGTGAGGATTTGTGACACTCTGTAGCACACCATGGTCTGGGCAGAGAAAGTGAACAAGGGGATTTTCCTCCTGCAGCCTCTGGCACCCTGGTCTGCAGAGGTCTCATCTCAGTGGAGACTCGGAGCCCCCTCAACTTGTTGAGTTGCTTGTCAGAGCTGGTATTTCACAGAAAGGCTTGGTCCTTTTTTGACATGCCAAACATCAAGTAGGCACTGGCCTTTCTGCCTGCCTGGGTAACCGGATTCATGGTCTCGTAAATGTCCAGATGGAGGAAGGAGAGCTGGGGGAGGTGGATCATTACAGAGGCTAATGCATCTTTTACTGCTGGGAGCAGACCTTGGTATCACTGTTTTCTGTTAAGTTGGTTTAACTCTGAGATGGGTGGAGAGCAAATGGGTAAAAGGAGTGGGTGTGGAGGATGGGAGGGTCCGTGTAATCTGCTCTTTCTGTAACTCAGAAGTGATTAGATTTAGAGCCCACTGTACTAGCCGCTCCTTGGAAACCCTGTGGGGAAGCTCTACTCCATCCTATAGGGTCACTATGAGTTGGACAGAGTAGAACTGTCAGACTCGACTCAAGGGCAACTGTTTTGGTTTTTTTGGTTTATTCTCAGGTATGACCTCATTCACATAACAAAAAACCTTATTTCCAAACAGGGTCACATTCACAGGTATAAACCAAAACCCTTTGCTGTTGAGTCGATTCTGACTCATAGCAACCCTATTGGACAGAGTAGAACTGCACCATAGAGTTTCCAGGGAGTGTCTGGTGAGTCCAAACTGCCGACCTTTTGGTTAGCAGCCGTAGCACTTAACCACTATGTCACCAGGGTTCCCAACATCCACAGGTATAGGGGTTAGAGTTTCAACACATATTTGGGGGAAGGGGAAGAGACACAATTTATTCCATAATATAACCCAAATGTTGTTGTTGTTGTTGTTAGGTGCTGTCGAGTCGGTTCTGAGTCATAGCAACCCAATGCACAACAGAATGAAACACTGCCCGGTCCTGAGCCATCCTTACAATCGTTGTTATGCTTGAGCTCATTGTTGCAGCCACTGTGTCAATCCACCTCATTGAGGGTCTTCCTCTTTTCCGCTGACCCTGTACCGTGCCAAGCATGATGTCCTTCTCCAGGGACAGATCCCTCCTGACAACATGTCCAAAGTATGTAAGATGCAGTCTTGCCATCCTTGCCTCTAAGGAGCATTCTGGCTGCACTTCTTCCAAAACAGATTTATTCATTCTTTTGGCCAAGCCCATGGTATATTCAATATTCTTCGCCAACACCACAATTCGAAGGCATCAATTCTTCTTTGGTCTTCCTCATTCATTGTCCAGGCCTGGTGGTGTAGTGGTTAAGTGTTACAGCTGCCAACCAGAAGGTCAGCAGTTCAAATCCACCAGGCGCTCCTTGGAAACTCTATGGGGCAGTTCTCCTCTGTCCTATAGGGTGGCTATAAGTCGCAATCGACTCAACGGCAATGGAATAACCCAAATAAGGGATTCAAATTCTGAAAATTTAGAGCTAAAGAAAAAAGTGCGGGGCCAGATTTTTTTTGTGGGCACAGATTCCGAGCCAGAATCCCCAAAGGCATCCAGGTTTGGCGAATGTCCCACACAAGATGTCTCTGTCATGCAGAGGGATGAGGCTGCAAGGTGTTGTAGAAGCATAAGGTAGCAGTCTCCTTCTGAGAGGCCACTCTCTGAGATGCCTCCCTCACTGGCCCACGTCCATGTGCCCCTCCCACGAAACAAAAATCAAACCTGTTGCCCTTGAGTCAGTTCCAACTTATAGAGACCCTACAGAGCAGAGTAGAACTGCCTCATAGGGTTTTTAAGCTGTGATCTTTATGGAAGCAGACTGCCATATCTTTCTCCCTCGGAGCAACTGGTGGGTTCAAATCACTGACTTTATAGTTAGCAACTGAGTGCTTAACCACTGGGCCACCAGGGCTCCTTTTGTCCCCTTTCCAGTTAGGGTCTAAATCTGAGTCCAGTCTTTAGCATACTTCTATTTTCAAAATGTAGGTGCTCTAACTGCATCTATTCTGGGATGCCATTGTACAACCACCAACATTTTTTAAGGACCAGTCTAAAATGGAATTGTCAGCCAGAATTCTACGGTGAAGTTTTGGTGAAAAGAAAAAAGATACTCCAAACAGGGGATTATGCTGGGACTTCTGGCCAACATGGCGCCATAGACAGACACACAACAACATCCCTCCACAGCAAAGACCCAAAAAACTAAGTAAAATAGAGACAAATGTCACTCCTGAAACCCAAAGTGTCAAATGAGGAGATAAAGAGCTCAGTCAAACATTGAATGGAATAAGAAACTGGCTGAGAACAGAGTGAGGAGAGATATGTGCAGAGGTCCCCTATTAGCTAATGTAGAAAGGATTTGCCATCTTGGACTCCTGTAGGAGATCGGCGGACAGGGAGCACGGGAAAGCAGCTTCGCAGAAGGCCCAGCAGGAGACAGAGCACCCAGGAACCAGCGATACGTGCTTCCCCATCCCCTATCTTCTGCCCCTGTTGCTCTACCTCTGCGCTTCCTGGCTGGTAGCAGTGGCTCAGCCAGCCGGCAAGTGCAGCACCCATGCCACTTGGACTCGCCCTGCCCAGATCGGTGATCAGGGGACAGGGAATACAGGAAAGTAACTTTACAAAGTTTCTAGCAGGAGACAGAACCCCTGGTAACTAGTGATATATGCTTTCCTAATCCCCATCGTTCTGGATTCCCTTAAAGTGCTCCAGGGTTGCCTCACGGAGAAGGCCAAGGTGGATCTCCAAAAATACTGTTGTCGTGTGCCATCAAGTGGATTCCAAGTAGAATTGCCCCATAGGGTTTCTAGGCTGTAATCCTTACAGGAGCAGATGGCCAGGTCTTTCCCCTACGCAGTCACTGGTGGGCTCAAGCCACTGACCTTTCTATTAGTATCTGAACCCTGAACCTCTGCGCCACTACAGCTCCTTCCAAAAATATTGTTATTGGAAAAACGGGCACCGGAGTCTGTCTTAGGAAGGAATTACCTTTGCTTAGGAAAAGACCTTGATCAACGGCAGGAAGATAGAAGGTGAGACCCTGAGGGTATGGTTCGGAGGGAAATAAGGAAGAGATGGTTAAACCACCAGCATAAAAAATAACAGAGTTTCAAAAGTGAGGAAGAGTTAGAGGAGGAGGAGCAGGCAGAGAGGGCAAGCACTGCAGTGAAGCCTGGTGCTGAGTCAGCAAGGGCTTTTCAAGAACAGGGAAGTCTAGTTTGAGCTATCTGCTCTATTGGCCCTTTGATGTACAAAAGCCAGCTCACCCCCACAGCTGCCTGTGTGAAGACATTTTTTTTTTTTTTTTTTGGTTGTTTGTTTAATACTTTGCTTTTATTACAATTATTTTTTAACTACTTAAGTAATGCATTGAAATATTCTCCTTGTAGAAATCAAGAAGTTAATGATCAGGATAAAGTCCCTCTGGCCCACCTCTTTAAGCCCAGTCTCCTAATTTACTTCCCAGAGCCAGGAGCAGCATCCCTGTCACAGGCAAAACACTCTGGTCTCATGGCAGAAGATCCTTCCAGGAGGTGGGGGTGCCAAGGCAGGGCCTAGGAACTACTTGGTGGGTGTGGGGACCTACAAACAGGGAATATTACCAGTTGGCCAGACGGACTGCAGTTCCAAAGCAGATGAGGACACCCCAAGACGAGCAGAGATTTCAAACTTGGGATTATTACAATTTTGCTGGTGGGGGCTGAGCCAGAGAGCTTTTCTTTTTTTAACTATTACTTTGAGATACACAATATTGATCAAAGAGTCCCTAGGTGGTACAAATGGTTAAGTGCTCAATACTAACCAAAAGTCTAGCAGTTTGAACCCACCCAGAGGTGCCTCAGAAAAAAGTCCTGACAATTTGCTTCCAGAAGGTCACAGCCTCAAAAGTCATATGGAGCACAATTTTACTCTGACATACATGGGGTTGCCATGAGTCAAAACAGACTTGACATCAAAACAGCCTGGCACTGGTACAACAACAGACACAGACCAATGGAACGGAATTGAGAATCCAGACATAAATCCATCCACATATGAGCAGCTGATATTTGACAAAGGCCCAGTGTCAGTCAATTGGGGAAAAGATAGTCTTTTTAACAAATGGTGCTGGCATAACTGGATTTCCATCTGCAAAAGAATGAAACAGGACCCATACCTCACACCATGCACAAAAACGAACTCAAAATGGATCAAAGACCTAAACATAAAGTCTAAAATGATAAAGATTATGGAAGAAAAAATAGGGACAATGTTAGGAGCCCTAATACATGGCATAAACAGTATACAAAACATTACTAAAAATGCCAAAGAGAAACCAGATAACTGGGAGCTCCTAAAAATCAAACACCTATGCACATCCAAAGACTTCACCAAAAGAGGAAAAAGATTACTTATAGACTGAGAAAAAGTTTTCAGCTATGACATTTCTGACCAGCACCTGATCTCTAAAATCTACATGATTCTGCTAAAACTCAACCACAAAAAGACAAATAACCCAATTAAAAAATGGGCAAAGGATATGAACAGGCACTTCACTAAAGAAGACATTCAGGCAGCTAACAGATACATGAGGAAATGCTCTCGATCATTAGCCATTAGAGAAATGCAAATCAAAACTACAATGAGATTCCATCTCACTCCAACAAGGCTGGCATTAATCCAAAAAACACAAAATAATCAATGTTGGAGAGGTTGTGGAGAGACTAGAACACTTATACACTGCTGGCGGGAATGTAAAATGGTACAACCACTTTGGAAATCAATTTGAGGCTCTCTTAAAAAGCTAGAAATAGAACTACCATATGATCCAGCAATCCCACTCCTTGGAATATATCCTAGAGAAATAAGAGCCTTTACACGAACAGATATATGCACACCCATGTTCATTGCAGCACTGTTTACAATAGCAAAAAGTTGGAAGTAACCAAGGTGCCCATCAACAGATGAATGGTTAAATAAATTATGGTATATTCACGCAATGGAATACTACGCATAGATAAAGAAATGTTGAATCCATGAAACATTTCATAACGTGGAGAAATCTGGAAGTCATTATGCAGAGTGAAATCAGTCAATTGCAAAAGGACAAATATTGTATAAGACCACTATTGTAACAACTGGAGAAACAGTTCAAGCAGAGAAGAAAATACTCTTTGAGGGTTATGAGAGGGGGGAGGGCGGAGAGAGGGAGAGGAGTATTCACTAATTAGATAGTAGATAAGTTTCATTTTAGGTGAAGAGAAAGACAATACACAATACAGGAGAGGTCAAAACAAATGGACTAAACCAAAAACAAAGTTTCCTTAATAAACTGAACACTTCAAAGGCCAGTGTAGCAGGGGCAGGGTTTGAGGACCATGGTTTCAGGGGACATCTAAGTCAATTGGCATAATAAAGTCTATTAAGAAAACATTCTGCATCCCACTTTGGAGAGTGACATCTGGGGTCTTAAGTGCTAGCAAGTGGCCACCTAAGATGCATCAATTGGTCTCGACCCACCTTGAACAAGGAAGAATGTAGAACACAAAAGACACAAAATAATTATGAGCCTAAGAGACAAAAAGGCCCACATAAACCAGAGAGTACATCAGCCTGAGACCAGAAGAGCTAAATGGTACCCGGCCACAACCGATGACTGCCCTGACAGGGAACTCAAAAGAGAAACCCTGAGGGAGCAAGAGAGCAAATTCTCATAAAAAGACTAGACTTAATGGTCAGACTGGGACTGGAGGGACCCTGGAGGCTACGGACCCCAGACTTTCTGTTACCCCAGGGCAGGAACCATTCCCAAAGCCAACTCTTCAGACAGGGATTGGGCTGGAAAAGGGGATAGAAAATGATACTGGTGAAGAACAAGCTTCTTGGATCAAGTGGTCACATAAGACTATGTTGGCATCTCCTGTCTGGAGGGGTGATGAGAGGGCAGAGGGGCCAGAAGCTACCTGAATGGACAAGAGGAGAGAGAGTGGAGGAGAGTACTGTGCTAGCTCATCAGAGGGCAAGCAATTAGGTGTGTATAGCAAGGTATACACTTTTTTTGTATACCTTTTTGTATATTTTTTCTATGAGAGACTGACCTGATTTGTAAACTTTCACTTAAAGCACAATAAAAACTAATTAAAAAAAAAACAAACTTGACAGCACCTTTTTTTTTTTAATATTGGTCAATTAAATGGAATCAGTGCCCAAGACAGTGTCAATTACCCTTAATAACTCATCTTTGGCTGATAAGGAACTGAATACATTATACAGCCCTCAGGTGCTTCAAAGTCTGTTGTTTGGGGGAGTATTTATATCTGTGCAAGGGAAAGCCAGCCCATGAGGACTTGGAATCAGAAGGGTCACCTCCTACCCCTTTAAACCAAAAAAACCAAACCTGTTGCTGTCGGATCAGTTCCGACTCATACTGACCCTATAGGACAGAATAGAACTGCCCCATGGGGTTTCCAAGGCTTCAATCTTTTCTAAAGCAGACTGCCACATCTTTCTCCTGCGGAGCCATTGGTGGGTTCAAACTGCCGACCTTTTGGTTCGCAACCAAGCGTTTTAACCACTGCACCACCACGTTATTGTGAAGATTAGAGTAATGTGTGTATGGTGCCTAACAGAGCTTAGTCCATAGTGAGTGTTCAGTGAAACGCAGGTGTTACTATGACTTCGTGCTGTTGCTGTTTGCTGCTCCTCCTGGCTCTGGCTCCCTTTTCTCTTTTCAGAAAGCGAGTGTTCAGGTGGAAAGTTAGGGCCTGTAATACACCGTATTGGCCAGAGTGTCCACTGGCGTTCCGCTGTGGAGGGGCCAAATGGTAGTTGTGGGCTGGAAGAGCTAGAAGGGATGTTTCTTTAGTGATTTTCGTTATACCCAGACGTCACTGACAGTACAATTTTCTTCACAGGCAAGCAGTAAAAGCCATTTAGAAACTCTTTCCCTCTCTGAGTATTTTTTAAGCCACTTTAGCATAAAATGAACCAGCTAACACTCTCTGAGATGCTGGGGTAAAATGTTGGGGAAATGGAGTCTTTTTAAGGAAGATGAAATACAGGTGAATTAATTCAAGAACAGCTAAACTCAGCTTTTATTCATTGATTTAGGTCCCTCTCAGAATTAAAGATAATACTTGTCAATTTGTGCTGTGTTTTTTGTTTTGTTTTGTTTTGTTTAGACTACCCTCGTCAGAATCTCCTGGGGTACTTGTCTGGGGAATAAAAGGCAGAGTTCTGAGCTGTACCCCAAACCAAACCAGGTGCTGTCGAGTCAATTCTGACTCATGGTGACCCCATGTGCTGCAGAGTAGAACTGTACTCCCTGGGGTTTTCACAGCTGTAACCTTTGGGAAGCCTTTCTTCTGACGCCCCTCTGGGTAGGTTCAAACCACCAACTTTTTGGTTAGTGGTCGAGTGCTTAGCCCCACCCAGGGATTCCAGACCCCACAGATCAGAGCCTTTGGAGGTGAGAGCCAGGGAGTTAGATTTTAAGCAAGTTCCCACCAAAGTTTGAGAATGACTGCAACCTAGAGAGTATGAGGAGGCATAGTTTATGTCCTTAGGCATACAGTCCAGGTGGAGGTGCTAAAACGCAGGAGGGTGGCAGAATGAATGTGTGTTTAGAAAGATTGTTCTGGCAGCAGCAGTGTACAGGATGGACTTGAGAGGAAACTGGAGACAAGAGGGCAATTCAGAGGTGTTGGCAGTGAGCCTGGAGTGAGGTAAGGGTTGGAGGTGCTGGAAAGAGAGGGACAGATGCCGCTTGTCAACACCCACCATGTATGTATTTTTTATTATGGGCAGTCACCAATTCCTTCTGTAAGTTGGAAGGCTATACCAAACCAAACCCATTGCCATCGAGTTGATTCTGACTCATAGCGACCCTGTAGGACAGAGTGAACTGCCCCATAGAGCTTCCGAGGAGCTCCTGGTGGATTTGAACTGCTGACCTTTTGGTTAGTAGCCATAGCTTCTAACCACTACACCACCAGGGTTTCCTGGAAGGCGATAGATGACAAATAAATAGAAAGTATGAAATAGTCTGAACAAACTCATTTCATTTGTGCTAGCAGAGGCCCCAAGCGCTGGAAAGATGATGCTCTCCCTTTCCCAAGTGTAATTCAAAATAAAACAACACCGAACTATAGAACACAAGGCTCATGTGAATACTGAAATTTAAAAAGCTTCTTTCTAGGTTCCCCAGCTGCAAAATCCACTAAAGCTGCCCTTTTGTTACCTTTTTGCTTCCTTTGCTTGTTTGGTCCTAAGCATAGGTTGAGTCTTCCTGTGGATACCCTGGGTAGTGCAAAAGCCCTTGGCTACTAACTGAAATGTTGGAGGTTCAAGTCCACACAGAGGTGCCTTAGAAGAAAGGCCTGGAAATCTGCTTCTGAAAAACCAGCCATTGAGAACCATATGGAGCACAGTTCTACTCTGACTCACATGGGGTTGCCATGAGTTGGAAGTGACTCAATGGCAATTGATAGGTAGTTTTCCTGTGGGGTAATCAGCACAGGCTCACGAGGCAGGGTGGGTGGAAGTTAAGTCAGGGAATACTTCTGGGGGTGTGGAGGTTGGGGTAGTGCACTCTGATCCAGATTTCATATTAGATGGAGAAGACATGGTAAAGGTGAGAAGGAGGGAAGGCATTACAGGAGGGGAGACCAGCCTTGCAGTTTCTGGGCAAAGTTGAACTTGGTGTGGAAATGGTTCTAGAATCAGGTATACGAGCAGGATAAAAAATATAACTACCCCTCCAGAGCGAGAACAGGCTGTCTTTGTTCTTTTGTTCCACTGCAGGCAGTATCAGGTACCCAGGGCTCTGAGGAAAGTGCCAGAAAATGATGCTGGCTGAAATGAAGCCAAAGGATCACTGAAGATGGGCACACTTGGCCAGGCTTAGACAGTCAGTGACTTTAGGAGATGGTTTGTCTGTGTGAAGCCAATGAGGCTGCATCAGAGGTTCAGATACACATCAAGAAGTTCTATGGTTAAAAATCAACAACCAACATCTACCTACTTGTCTTAAACCAGCATTTCCTAAAACATTCAATCGTGGACTCTTTTTAAAATATAAGGCAGAAGTTGGAAGCCAACCAATTTGCGGAATCTGGCCCCAGACATGTTGTTTATTCAGTGGAGTGGGTTGTTTTTTTTTTTCTTATTTAGAATTGGTCACCAACATACAAAAAAAAAAAAGTGATTTCACATAAATGTCTAGATTCCCAACTTCTTTTCTAAAAATCACAAGATCTGGTAACTTTGGGGCCTCATTCCCACATGGCCACACTTGGCTGAGCTGAGCAGCGGACATTCTGGGAAGTGACATGCCTTCTTCAGCTTGCCAGGGTCTCCAAGTCTCACCTCCCTGAGCAGCATTGGCAGCCATTACTGCTCACACTTGTGTTGTGTTTTTCTTAAAGAGCATGAAGATGTATCTTTATACCCACGCTGCTATTAAAATAGTCCTTTGATCCAACCTGCTTCACCCCTTTGTGTTACAGACCGGGTCCCAGTGACATTTGAGTGTTACCATCCCACAGAATCAGACAAAGGGACTAGTTACCAAACTGTCCCCCACTTCCCATCTCTCCATGAGATTTAGTACACATGTTCTCTTCTGGTATAGAAATACCAAAACTGGCACTTCCAAGAGCCCTGGACCAGGGTGTTTCCCAGATTGCCAGTAAGTCACCTACTGTCCCCAGAATCACCCAGCAGTACCACATACACAGGCCTGGCTAACTGCTTCCATAAACATCACAGCCAAGAAAACCATGTGGAGCACAGTTCTACTCTAACACGTAGAGTCAACATGAGTCGGAATCAATTGGACAGCGATGGGTTTGGTTTTAGTTTTGGTCCACAGAATATTAAGATAACCACAGGAAAGCACAATTAGAATATTACTGGAATATAACTGATACAAGGAAAGTTGTAACCTTCTGAAATGATGTTTTGTGGCTAACAGAATAGGTACCTAGGAACAAGCCTATGAAGGAGGAGAAGAGTCCTCTCCATCAGTGGTCACAGGTCAGTAGGTATAAAAAATCCTTAAGGTGGCTCTTCCTTGGTTTCTTCCCTCAGCCGAGAAGATCCATTTCACAGCCACCTCCTCCCTGTGGGCTGATTCCATGCTCACCAGGCAGGCAACCTCCTGATGATAAATTCCATTCCAGGAAATGTGTTTCTTGGAAAGCAGATGCGAATATTCTGGTCGCTGGACAGTCATGCTCATTCATTGCTCATTTGTAATTGGCCTTCTAACACGCAAATTTCTTGAGAGGGTTTGGTTTACACAGGTCTGCATTCTTTTTTTTAATTGTACTTTAGGTGAAGGTTTACAGAGCAAATCAGTTTCTCTTTAAACAATTAATACACGTATTGTTTTGTGACATTCGTTCCCATGACAGGTCAACTCTCTCCCCTTCTCAACCTTGGGTTCCCTATTACCAACTTTCCTGTCCCCTCCTTCCATCTCTTCCTTGCCCCTGGGCTGGTGTGCCCACTTAGCCTTGTTTTATGGGCCTGTCTAATCTTTGGCTGAAGGGTGAACCTCAGGAGTGACTTCAGTGCTGAATGAAAAGGGTGCCCGGGGCCATACTCTCAGGGTTTCTCCAGTCTTTGTCAGGCCAGTTACGTCTGGTCTTTTTTTGTGAATTAGAATTTTGTTCTACATTTTTCTCCAGCTCTGTCCAGGCCCATCTATTGTGATCCCTGTCAGAGCTGTGGGCTTTGGTAGCCGGGCACCATCTAGTTGTGCTGGACTCGGTCTGGTGGAGGCTGCAGTAGTTGTGGTCCATGAGTCCTTTGGACTAATCTTCCCCTGTGTCTTTGGTTTTCTCCATTCCCCTTTGCTCTGGATGGGGTGGGACCAGTGGAATATCTTAGATGGCCACTCACAAACTTTTAAGGTCTCAGACGCTGCTCACCAAAGTAGGATGTAGAACATTATCTTTATAAATTATGTTATGCCAATTGAGCTAGATGTCCCCTGAGACCATGGCCCCCAGCCCTTAGCCCAGTAATTTGATTCCTCAGGGGGTTTGGATGTGTCTATGGAGCCTCTATGACCTAGATACCTTTAGGACTTGGGTTGGTGATACTTGAACTCCTGACCTTGCAAAGCTGAGGACCAAATCGTTGACACGTGACATCCTCATCAAGGAACAGGGTCTCCCTCCAGCTGGCCACCTTTTCACTCTTACAGGGACATGGGCCCATTAAGAGTTCTGGGGTTCTGGAGCTTCCAGCTCCAGTCCCAGGGTTTGCAACTGGTGACACTTGGTCTAATTTTCCTGGGCTACAGGAAGTCACTTGGTTCATCTTGCGCCTGAGCTTTCACTGTCCTGGGGATATTACTAGATTTGTACCCTGATTACTGCCTTCTGCTGCACCTGACGCAGAGGGGTGCTCTGTAAATGTTTGGGGATGAAATTTCGAATGGAACCAGGTCCTCGGAGGCCTGGTAACCATGCATAGGAGATGGCTGAGAGGTTCCTTTCTCTGCTTGGGAGGCTGGACTACTTGAGTTCAGAAGTCTCCCTCAGATTCTATAGCCCAGCTTTGTAGGCTGGCTAATGGGAGGGGAAGAGCAAAGAGGAGCAAGAACAGTGCTGACATTCGGCCAGTGAGCAGCCTGAGGTGGGTGTCTGAAGCAGAAAGGCCGCAACGTCCCAGCACACATCTGTCAGCTTCCTAGTAACCAGAGGCCCTCTCTTAGGGGCCTTGGATACGTGCGAGAGGGGGAGAAGCTCAGCTTTCCTCTGAGACCAAAAAAAAAAAACCCAAACCGTTGCTGTGCAGTCAATTCCAACTCAGTGACCCTATAGGACAGAGTAAAACTAACTACCCCATAGGGTTTCCAAGGAGCAGCTGGTGGATTCAAACTGCCCACCTTTTGGTTAACAGCCAAGCTATTAACCACTATGCTTGAGAGAGCAGGTGCCAGTTTAGAGCAGGGCGCAAAGTAAGTGGTGACCCCATGTGTGTCAGAGTAGAACTGTGCTCTGTAGAGTTTTCAGTGGTTGAGTTTTCAAAGTAGATCGCCAGGACAAGCTTTCTGTTAGCAGCTGAACAGGTTAACCATTTGCACTACCCAGACACATTGGGGTCACCATGAGTCACAATCAACTCCACGGACATCATGTTTTTACAGGGGGGGGTGAGGGGGCGGGAAGAAGTGGAGGAAGAGGAGACGGGTCTTGCCTACCAGAGGGAACAGACCAGAGGGCCCAAACACCCGGGGAGGATGTGCAAGGGGTATCCTTGGCCCTGATGTTAAAGTGTTGTGCATCCTTTATCTAGTTAGGTCAAGTAGAGTTAAATGAGGGGAGACCTTTAGGGTCTAGTTTGGTGCTCTGCTAGCCCCCAGGGTTGATGTGTGGTGCAGAGGATTTGGCAGACCCCCCCCCAGCCCTGCCCTAAACTGGCACCCACATTCTCTTACAAAAACTGAGCCCATAAACCTATTCCCACTGTGGTACCTGGGGGCAGTGGTGGTTCAGTGGTAGAATTCTCATCTTCCATGCAGGAGACCCAGGTTCAATTCCCAGCCAATGCACCTTAAGCATAGCCACCACTCCTCTGTCAGTGGAGGCTTGCTTGTTGCTATGATGCCAAAAAAGTTTCAGCAGAGCTTCCAGAGTAAGACAGGCGAGAAACAAAGGCCTGATGATCTACTTAAAAAAAATCAGCCAATGAAAACCACATGGATCACAACGGTCCTATTCCTTTGTGCACAGGGTTGACGTAAGTGCGGGGCCGAGTCAATGGCAGCTAATAACAACGACTATGATACCTACGGCTACCAAAGCTTCAAGAAATACTTCTACATTTTTAAAGAGAATTTTATAATCGACCCCCATATATCCATCACCTAGATTTAGCATTATTTTCATTTTGTCATATTTGCTTCTTTTTGTACAAATCCTAGGCATTGTGAAATACGAAGATCTAAAAAATGAGGACACTTTCTCACATAACGGTAATACCATTATCATACCTAACAAAATGAGCAATAATTCCTCAGTATCATCTAATACTCCAGTCGACCGATATTCAAATTTCCCCAGTTGTCCCAATAATGAGTTTTTATGGTGGTTGTTTGAAGCCAAGCCTTTTAAACAGTGTTCTCCACAAACCCAGACTTCCGGACAAGGGTCTCAGGGGCCAGCAGGGGTGAAGCTGAGGGGGAAAATTCCAGGCCCCTCCCTGTGCTTCAGCCAGAGCAGCTTTTACTACTAGGAACAACAACAAAAAGTTATTCTATTAAAATATATATATTAGGTTTGAAAGACTTTTCCATGAGGCATTAAGTTCTCTCATACTTTCAAAGAGAATGTCTGGTGCTGTGACTGCCTTCAGTCAAAGGGCTAACTCCCTAGAGGTGAGTTGTGGGAGCCTGAGGGGGCAGAGGAGGGAAGGATTTGGCAGAGAGTCAGATGGCTGTGAGGGGAGTTTATTCAGGCTGTGCAAGAGCCTGGACTCTCAAAGCAGGCTTTCCTGTGAAATACTTTGGCTCCGTTTGGTAATTTTTCCTCTGACTACTAACATCTAACACTTCAACTCTTCTCTTTCTAGACATCTATTGACCTAGTGACCCTCAACGAGACGGACCGACATGGTAGCTGCAACCAAAGCCAACCAAACCCACTGCCGTCGAGTTGATTCTGACTCCCAGAGACCCTGTGGGACAGAGTAGAACTGCTGTAGGGTTTCCTAGGCTGTACATCTTCATGGAAGCAGATGGCCACACCTTTCTCCCTCGGAGTGGCTGGTGGGTTCAAACTGCCAATATTTTGGTTAGTGGCTGAGAGCTTTAACCACTGTGCCACCAGGGCTCCTGTAGGTGCAACAATAGGCTCAAATATACCAGCATTTGTGAGGAAGGCACAGGACTGGGCAACAATTTTTCTGTTATACTTGGGGTAGCTATGAGTAGGAACCAACCCAATGGCAACTAACAACATTGACTCCAGGCTGCCCATATGTGAATCCCATCTATTCATAGGGCAGGCTTTTGAAACCCGTCCCCTGCTCAGTTTATAATTTCATCATTCCCAGGTACGCTGTAAAGACCCTGATCTCAGGGGAGTGGTCTTCCAAAATTCTAATCATCACAGTTTGGCATTATCAAAACAATATTAACACAAAAGATCAATAGCATGGACCTGGCAGCAAAGCAAGAGCTGGTCCATCAGAGATGCAACAAATCAGCAATCTGACCCAGCAAGGGACACAGCTACCGTTACACCAGCCTAAAGCCCAGGTGACAAGAAAAGTGGGAGATTCTAGGAAATTTGACCTTTCAGGGACACTCAATAATCACAACTTTCAGTAGGAGCTCTAGACCTTTCTCCAATGCTTTTGAGATCTGAAAGTTATGTCTTCACAGATGATGTCTGTCTCTTGTCTGTCCTGTTCAACTGCTGAGCTCTGACCTTCATAAAGATGGTGATACACGCATACATATGCCCTGTAGACCTTCAATTACCACTTGTTCATCCACTAATATGCAGATTATACACAAATTAACACAGCATGGGAAGAGAAAAAACTTGGGAACATTTGAAATGATCTTTTCACTCTTTCCCAAGACCAATATTTTTGTAATTTTTCAATAAAAGCTAATAAAATCCTAGCTTTCCTTTGACTCTAGTATTTATACCTGGTTCTCTATGGGCATAAGGGATGCATAAAGTGTGGTTCCTACCCTGGAATGTTTGCAACTCAATTGGTGGCACTAACCTGCACATAAGAAAGACAAAGAAATGCAAGATAGCATATGTCCTCCCTTCTACCCATCCAAACATGGCCCTGTCCTCCAAGTCCAAATCAAATCTTCCCCCTACACTAAACATCCATCATTCATTCTTATACTCAACCAAGCTTTACTGAGGACTCTCCATTGTTGTTGTTAGGTGCCCTTAGGTTGATTCTGAGTCATAGTGATCCCACGTGACAGAGCAGAACTACCCCCATAAGTTTTTCTAGGCTGCAATCTTTATAGGAGCAGAATGCAAAGTCTTTCTTGGGTGGATTTGAACTGCGAGCCTTTTCATTAACAACCCCGTGTTTAATTATTGTGCCACAGAGCTCCTTGAGGATCTGTTGTTTTTGTTGTTAGGTGTCATCAAGTCGTTCCAACTCAGAGTGACCCAACATACAACAGATTGAAACACTGCTCGGTCCTGTGCCATCCTCATGATCATTGTTATGTTTGAACCCATTGTTGCAGCCACTGTGTCAATCCATCTCTTGGGTGTCTTCCTCTTTTTCACTGACCCTCTACTTTACCAAGCATGATATCCTTCTCCAGGGACTGGTCCCTCCTGATAACATGTCCAAAGTACGTGAGATGAAGTCTTGAAATCCTCACTTCTAAGAAGCATTCTGGCTGTACTTCTCCCAAGACAGATTTGTTTGTTCTTCTGGCAGTCCATGGTATATTCAGTATTCTTCACCAGCACCATAATTCAAAGGCATCAATTTTTCTTTGGTCTTCCTTATTCATTGTCCAGCTTTTGCATGCATATGAGGAAATTAAAAATACCATGGCTTGGGTCAGGTGCACCTTAGTCCTCAAAATGACATCTTTGCCTATTAACACTTTTAAAGAGGTCTTTTGTGGCAGATTTGCCCAATGCAATACATTGATTGATTTCTTGCCTGCTGCTTCCATGTGTGTTGATTGTGGATCCAAATAAAGTGAAATCCTTGACAACTTCAATCTCTTCCCTCTTTACCTCGATGTTGCTTATTGGCCCAGTTGTGAGGATTTTTGTTTTCTTTATGTTGAGGCATAATTCATACCGAAGACTGTAGTCTTTGATCTTCATTAGTAAGTGCCTCAAGTCCTCTTTGCTTTCAGCAAGCAAATTGTGTCCTCTGCACATTGCAGGTTATTAATGAGTCTCCCTCCAATCCTGATGCCTTCATATAGTCCAACTTCTTGAATTATTTGCTCAGCATACAGATTGAATAAGTATGGTGAAAGGTTGCAACATTGACCCACACCTTTCCTGATTTTAAACCATAAAGTATCCCCTTGTTTGGTTTGAACGACAGCCTTTTGGTCTATGTACAAATTTCCCATAAGCACAATTAAGTGTTCTGTAATTCCCATTCTTTGAAATGTTATTCATAATTTGTTATGATCCACACAGTTGAATGCCTTTGCATCGTCAATAAAACACAGATAAACTAGTTTCTGGTATTCTCTGCTTTCAGCCAAGATCCATCTGACATCAGCAGTGATGTCCCTCATTCCATGTCCTCTTCTGAATCCAGTTTGCATTTCTGGCAGTTCTAGACAAGTGCTGGAGGAACTACCTCACCAGACAGGAATTCAACCTTGAAGCACATGGAGGAGACCCAGCTATTGCAATTGGAGAGGAGAGAGTTGTTTGTAGTGAGTTTAGGGTGCAGCCTCTGGAATCAGGCAGACCAAAGCTCAAACTTCAGCTAAGTGACCAAATTACTACTCAGTCTTTCTAAGTCTCCGTCCACATCCCTATAAAATGAGGCAGTTGGATGAAGCTGTTGAAAGAATTAAGCGAGAACTATGCTTGAAAAGGGCTTAGGACAAGTGCTTACTGATTTCGCAGTAGGTAACAAGATAGTAACTGCAATAGCAATAGTAATCATAGCGGTGGTGGCAGGAGTGAGGGTAACAATGGTGGTGGTGATGATAATACTAACGAGGAACTAATCAAGGGCCTGATTACTGGAACGGAGGTAGCTGTGAATTTTCATTGAACTTGAAAGCAGGACACGAGATTTCAATTCTAGTTTTGCCAAATAACCAGAAAACCCAAATCCATTGCCTTCGAGTTGATTCCAACTCATATAGACCGTATAGGACAGATTAAAACTGCCCCCAAATCAATCGCATTCTCTGAGCCTCCAATTACTCAGGTGTCAAATGGAGGTGTCCACACTGGTCCTGTCTTCCTCCTAGAGTTCCTGGGAGAATTTCATCAGATCCTGAATCTGCAACTACCAACAGGCCCCCGGAACTACTAGACACTTGGTGAATGTTGACCAAATTCGATGGTCAGGATATACCAAGGAGACTGACCTGGTGCTGAATCAAATGTTCTTATGTTCCTTGCCTGAGGCAGGGTAGTGTCCAGGGTTTGGACCAGGTTGATCTTTGCAATTGGACTTAAGAGGCCTCAGCTGTAGGACTGTGGTTTTGGGGGGGCAGGGGACAGCGAATTAGGCAGGTCACCATTTCCCCCCTTGGTCATAAGTCGCCTCCAAATGGTCCTGGCTGCAACCATTAAAAAAATGCAACCATTAGAAACCTTAAATTCACCCTTGAAGCCAACCTTTGAGTTAGAAAGAACATGGGGTCCTTTCTTTGACTTCCTTGGGCATTTAAGTTTTAAATTTATTTATAAACTTTGGTTTGGGTGTAAATCTGGAGCAAATGATGATCCAGATTTATGATCTTAATTTGAAGCCAAATCTCCGGGCTTTCTTGTAACATACCCAGCTAACTGGAAAATTTGAAAGTAAATACATTTTGAAGAGGAAAAAAAAAAGGAGTCCCTGCTTCTCTCAGTTGAGGCCTTTGTAATCTGTGAACAATCACATCATTCTGTTGCCTGTAAAAGAACTAGATGGAAAGTTTTCTGTTTTCTCTTCCTTCCAGACCATTTATGTGACTAGGAAAGTGTAGTGGGTCTCTAAGAATTGTTTCTTAACTGCCTTGGTGGCCTCTTTGGAAAACAAAACCAAATTATCCACATAAGCACCAAGTGGGGTGGGTCTGAGAAAGGCACAGCAGTGTTTGCTTTACACAGACATCGCCAGTGGGAGCCATGGAGATCAAGTGTATCTGACGGCCACACAGCTATACCCCTGGACTTACAGGAACATCTCATGGATACTGAGTCAGATTAACATTTTAAGACTCACCAATGCATTTATCTGAGCCCTGGTGGCATACCGGTTAAAGAGCTCAGCTGCTAACCAAAAAAGGTCAGCAATTTGAATCCATCAGCTGCTCCTTGGAGACTCTATGGGGCAGTTCTACTTTGTCCTATAGGGTCGCTATGAGTCAGAATTGGCTCGACAGCAACGGGTTTGGTTTTTGGAAAGCATTTATCACACTTATTCTATTTGTCTGTTGTATCTGGTATTTAAGAGTAGGGGAACCAACTAACTGCCCTGGTTGCCCGCGTCTAAAGAATTTCCCAGGACTTGGGACTTTCAGTGCTAAAACCAGGAAGGTCCCACACAAACTGAGATGGTTGGTCACCCAACTAAGGAGCACCTCATTTTTCTATTCTTGATTCCAACAAAAGGTGCCCAGGTGAAAAGTACAGAGAGAGAACAACCCCATCTTTATACCAGTTGCTGCTGAGTCAATTCTGACTCATGGTGACCCCTTGTGTTTCAGAGTAGAACTGCATTCCAAAGAGCTTTCAACGGCTGTGATCTTTCAGAAGTAGATCGCCAAGTTTTCTTTCGAGGTGCCTCTGGGTGGACTTGAACCTCCAACCTTCCGGTTAAGTAGCTGAGCTTAACTGTTTGTGCCAACCAGGGACTCTTTCTTTAAAGTAGCTGTTCACAAACTTGAGCCTGCATCAGAAGCACCTGGTGGACTTGTTAACACAAGTTAAATCAAGGTAGTAAGTATACAGGGATGCACTGTAAAATACTTTCAACCATGCTGTATGTTCGAAAATTTTCACAGTAAAATGTTGATGAGAAGGAGAAATCAGCTAGCAAAAAGAAAAAGAGAATAAGAGTGTGTGAGGGGAGAAACTGGGGACAGGAAAGTCACTGAGGGTGCCTCAAAGACGACAGTTAAGCTGAAACCTGACAAATGAGGAGCCGGCCATGTGGAGTGTGGGGAGAACAAGGAAGACAAATCGCCGTGTGAAGGCCCCAGGACAGAAGAGAGCTTGGCAAGTCCTTGGGCCTGTCAGGAGGAGACTCCCGGCGGGCAGAGAGCCAGAAGAGGGAGGTCAGAAAGGGGGTCTGCATGCGGGGCGGGCAGCCCACATCACCCAGGGCCTCCCAGGCCCAGGGAATGAGCTTGGGTCGTATGCCAAGTGCAGTGGCAAGCCGCCAAGGGAGAGTAACATTTTTATTTACATTTATGTGTATTTTTAAAGACATCTTTATGGCTGCTGTGTGGAAAGGAGAGTGGAAGGCTTGGAGGCTCAGGTTCTTCACCAGAGACTGACGACAATGACATATTCAGATCTTAGGAAGTTGTGAGTCTCCCCTGTGTGTTGCAGAAGATTCAGCAGGCCTGCGTAGGGGACACTGTGTCCGGCTGGAACTACGCAGGGAGGGCAAAGACTGTGGACACCGGTCACTTAGGGATGAGCTGGCCAGGGCTTGCATCTCTTTTGTGCTCTACATGGACTAATTCACCAGATATTAAGTTACACACATCGGTTTAACACCCCCGGCTCTCCTTTGTGTGGACTTGCCTGGAGGCTGTTCAGATGAGGGACCAGCTTTACAGTTCCCTGCTAGGTGAGCTAGAGGTTCCACAGCAGCCAGCCAAGCAGGGCAGTTCAAAGCCAGGCCCTGAGGCCCAGGGACTTGAGAGTCTCACGTGTACAGCCATCTGTGGAGGCTCTTTGCATTGTGTGGGGATTTTTAATCTGTTGTCCAGATGGAGGGTCGGATTAAATGGTTCTGGCAGGTAACCAGAGACCTAGGGTGGGAGGGCCCCAGCAAGGGCAATTCCTAGAAAAGCCTGTCCTGAGTAAGCAGGTGCTGACTCCCTCAGGGCAAGAAAAGGGGACCATCTCCTGATACACAGATAAGCTCTTTGTCCTGAGAAATAATTGCAGAATACCTGTGAACTGAAGCTAAATCCTTCCAACAAATGAATCAGCATGCCTCATACGGGCTTGCATGGCCAAGAACTTTCACTTTGTCCTTCTAGTTTTTTAAGGAGAGAAGGTCAGGCCTTGCTTTCACAGTTTTATAGTCAGGGGAAAGGAGGCTTGGAGGAGGGGCAGGCTACCCTAGGCAGTAAGCCTGGGCTTCCCATCCTCATCCAAAGTCTTCACCAAAAGAGTAAAAAGATTACCTACAGACTGGGAAAAAGTTTTTAGCTATGACATTTCTGATCAGCATCTGACCTCTAAAATCTACATGATACTGCAAAAACTCAACCACAAAAAGACAAATAACCCAACTAAAAAGTGGGCAAAGGATATGAACAGGCACTTCACTAAAGAAGACATTCAGGTAGCTAACAGATACATGAGGAAATGCTCATGATCATTAGCCATTAGAGAAACGCAAATCAAAACTACAATGAGATTCCATCTCACTCCAATGAGGCTGGCATTAATCTAAATAATACAAAATAATAAATGTTGGAGAGGCTGTGGAGAGACTGGAACACTTACACACTGCTGGTGGCAATGTAAAATGGTACAACCACTTTGGAAATCTATTTGGCACTTCCTTAAAAAGCTAGAAATAGAACTACCATATGACCCAGCAATCCCGCTCCTTGAATATACCCTGGAGAAATAAGAGTCTTTACACAAACAGATACATGCACACCTTCATAGCAAAAAGACATAAGCAACCAAGGTGCCCATCAACGGATGAATGGATGAATAATCTATGGTATATTCAGACAATGGAATACTACGCATCGATAAAGAACAATGATGAATCCGCGAAACATCTCATAACATGGAGGAACCTGGAAGGTGTTATGCTGAGTGAAATTAGTCAGTTGCAAAAGGACAAATATTCTATGAGGCCAGTATTATAAGAACTCAAGAAATAGTTTAAACAGAGAAGAAAATATTATTTGATGGTTACGAGAGTGGGGAGGGAGGGAGAGCAGTATTCACTAACTGCATAGTAGACAAGAACTATTCTAGGTGAAGGGAAAGACAACACACAATATAGGAGAGGTCAGCACAACTGGACTAAACCAAAAGCAAAGAAGTTTCCTGAATAAACTGAATGCTTCAAAAGCCAGAGTAGCAGGGGCAGGGGTATGGGGATCATAGTTTCAGGGGACATCTAGGCCAATCGGCATAATAAAATCTATTAAGAAATCATTCTGTACCCCTCTTTGCAGAGTGGTGTCTGGGGTCTTAAATGCTAGCAAGTGGCCATCTAAGATGCATCCATTGGCTTCAACCTACCTGGAGCAGAAGAGAATGAAGAACACCAAAGACACAAGGTAAGTATGAGCCCAAGAGACAGAAAGGGTCACATAAATCGGAGACTACATCAGCCTCAGACCAGAAGAACTAGATGGTGCCCGGCTATAACCAATAAGTGCCCTGACAGGGAACATAACAGAGAATCCCTGATAAAGCAGGAGAGCAGTGGGGTGCAGATCTCAAATTTTGGTAAAAAGACCAGACTTAATGGTCTAACTGAGACTGGAAGGACCCCAGATATCATGGTCCCCAGACCTTCTGTTAGCCCAAGACTGGAACCATTCCCAAAGCCAACTCTTCTGTCAGGGATTGGACTTGACTATAAGACAGAAAATGATACTGGTGAGGAGTGAGCTTCTTAGCTCAAGTAGACACATGAGACTATGTGGGCAGCTCCTGTATGGAGGGGAGATGAGAGGGCAGAGGGGGACAGAAGATGGCTGAATGGACATGGGAATACAGGGTGGAGAGGAGGAGTGTGCTGTCTCATCTGATGGAGAACAACTAGGAGTATAGAGCAAGGTGTGTATAAATGTTTTTATGAGAGACTGACTTTATTTGTAAACTTCCACTTAAAGCACAATAAAAATTTAAAAAAGAAAAAACTAGGGAGCACAGTTCTACTCTGGCACACATGGCGTTGCCATGAGTCAGAGCTGACTTGAGGCAACTTGTTTGCTTTGGTCACATAAGAGGCACTCAACACAGGGCTACCAAATGAAATGATGCATTTATGGATGAATGAATTAATAAATTCACTGAAGTAGCCCTGGCTTTTAGTAGGCACTTAATGATCATTTGCTTGTTTGTTTTATAATTTATTTTATTTGTTGTTGTTGTTGGGAATATACACAGCAGAACATATACCAATTCAATAATTTTTACATGTACAATTCAGTGACATTGATTACATTCTTCAAGTTGTTCAACCGTTTTCACCCTCCTTTTCCCGAGTTCTTGCTCCCCCATTAACCTAAACTCACTGCCCCCTAAGTTTTCTATCCAATCTTTTGAGCTGCTGTTGTCAATTTGATTCCATATAGATTGTTTTTAAAAGAGCACCATGCTTAAGGCAGGCATTTTTTTTAATAGCTAAGCTAAACTATCATTTGGTTTTAAGAAGACTTCGGGGGATATTTTTGGTTTAAGATTGAAAGATGATCTCAGGGCAATAATTTCAAGAGTTCATTCAGCCTCCGTGGCTCCAGAAAATCTGGATTCCATGAGAACTTGAAGTTCTGCTCTACATTTTCTCTGTTTTGATCAGGATTCTTCTATAGAATCTTTGATCAAAATGTTCAGTAATGGTAGCTGGGTACTATTCAGTTCTTCTGGTCTCATGATAGAAGAGGCAGTTGTTCATGGAGGCATTTAGTCACCCATTCTATTTCTTCCTCCCATTCCTGATTCTCGTTCTTCCTCTGCTGCTCCAAGCGAATAGAGACCAATTGTGCCTTAGATGCCCACTTGTAAGCATTTAAGACCCCACACATTATGCAACAAAGTAGGAGGTGGAAAAGAGGTATTAAACATGATATAGTTGTTGTTGTTGTGTGCTGTTGAGTCAATTCTGACTCAGAGCAACCCTTTAGGACAGAGTAGAACTGCCCCATAGGGTTTTCAAGGAGCAGCTGGTGGATTCGAACTGCTGATCTTTTGGTTATAAGCCTGAGCTCTTAACCGCTTAGGCACCAGGGCTCTAAAACACATTAGGCCAATTAATTGGGATGGCCCATGAAACCACGACCCTAAACCAACAAACCGAGGAACCAAATTCCATGAGGTGTGATGAGCTGCCTCAGTAGCTGCTCCTTTTTTCTTGTTGTTGTTGCAAATATATCTATCACACAATCTTTGACAGTTCACCTTTTTACAGGTGTACAACTTATTGATAGCAATTACAATAATCGGCTGTGCAACCCTATCCTTAATCAGTGCAATTTTTCTATCCCTGTAAACCAAAAGCAATATCCTCTCCTTTTTCCTGTCCCTTCTATCCTTGGTACCCACTAATAAACTTTGGTCTCTACACATTTGCCTGTTCTTTTCTTTTTATACAAGTGAGGTCATACAATGTTTGTCCTTTTATGATTGACTTATTTCACTGAGCACAATGTCTCCAAGCTCCTTCCATGTTGCAGCATGCATCAAGACATATTTGGAGCAAAGGAGAATGAAGAAAACCAAAGACTCAAGGAAAATATCAGCCCAAAGGACTAACAGAGCACATGAACCACAGCCTCCAGCAGCCTGAGCCCAAAAGACATAGATGGTGCCTGGCTACCACCACTGACTGCTCTGATAGGGATCACAACAGAGAGTTGCAGACAGAGCTGGAGAAAAACGTAGAACAAAATTCAAATTTACAAAAAAAGACCAGACTTACTGTTCCAACAGACTGGAGGAATACCCTGCTAACTGAGAACTGAAGCCACTCCTGAAGTCCATCTTTCAGCCAAAGATTAGACAGGTCTATAAAACAAACAATAACCATGTGAGGAACATGCTTCTTAGTTCAATCAAGCATAGGAGACCAATGGGCAACACCTGCCCAAAAGTAAAGACAAGACAGGAAGAGACAGCAAATGTGGACTAATGGACACGGGGAACCCTGGGTGCAAAGGGAAAGAGGGAGAGTGCTGACACTTTGCTGGGATTGAAACCAACGTCACCAAAAAATTTGTGTATAAATTTTTGAATGAGAGACTAATTTGCATTCTAAACTTTCACCTAAAATGCACACACACAGAAGACTTCATTTCTCTTTCTGGCTGAGTAGAATTCCATTGTATGTATGTACCAGATGTTTTTTATCCATTCCTTGATGGGCATTTAGGTTGTTTCCATGTTTGGGCTACTGTGAATAATGCTGCAATGAACACTGGTGTATGTGTGTCTGTTCACATCGCTGCTTTCAAGTCCTTGCAGTGAAATTACTGGGTCATATGGTGTTTTTTTTTTTTGTTTTTTTTTATGGTGGGGCCCTGGTGGAACAGTGATTAAGAGCTTGGTTGCTAATCAAAATGTGAGCAGTTCAAATCCACCAGCTGCTCCTGGGAAACCCTATGGGGCAGTTTTACTTTGTCATAAAGGTCGCTATGAGTTGGCATCGACTCAACAGCGACGGGTTACGGTAGTTCTATTTTTAGGGTTTTGCGGAACCGCCAGACTGGTTTCCACAACTGTATCATTTTGCATTCCCAGCAACAACGGACAAGGTTCCAATTTCCCCACATCCTCACCAACATTTGTTGTTTTCTAGGCTTTGTTTGTTTGCTTTTATTTTAGCCATCTTAGAACAAACAAACAAAAACAGACCCGTTGCCATCAAGCCGATTCCGAACTGCTGACCTTTTAGTTAGGGGCCGTAGCACTTAACTGCTGTGCCTCCAAGGCCCCTTCAGCCATCCTAGTGGGAGTGAAATGTTATCTCATTGTGTTTTGTTCTGTTTGTATTTTCTCACTGCACTTTAGATGAAGGTTTACAGAGCAAATTAATTTCTCATTAAACAATTAATACACATTATTTTCTGACATTGGTTGTCAATCCCATGACGTGCCAACACTCTCCCCCTCTCAACTTTGGGCTCCCCCTTACCAGCTTTCCTGTCCCCTCCTGCCTTCTAGTCCTTGCCCCTAGGCTGGTGTGCCCATTTAGTCTTGTTTTATTTTATAAGCCTGTCTAATCTTTGGCTAAAGGGTGAACCTCAGCAGTGACTTCAGTACTGAGTTAAAAGTGTGCCCGGGAGCCATACTCTCGGCGTTTCTCCAGTCTCTGTCTGACCAGTAAATCTGGTCCTTTTTTGTGAGTTAGAATTTTGTTCTACATTTTTCTCCAGCTCTGTCCAGGACCCTCTATTGTGATCCCTGTCAGAACAGTCAGTGGTGGTAGCCAGGCACCATCTAGTTGTGCTGGACTCAATCTGGTGGAGGCTGTGGTAGTTGTGGTCCATTAGGCCTTTGAACTAATCTTTCCCTTGTGTCTTTGGTTTTCTTCATTCTCCCTTGCTCCAGACAGGGTGGAACCAGTGAAGCATCTTAGATGGCCGCCCACAGGCTTTTAAGACACCAGATGCTACTTACCACAGTAGGATGTAGAACATTTTCCTTATAAGGTATGTTATGTCAGTTGAGCTAGATGTCCCCCAAGACCGTGGTCCCCAGCCCACAGCCCAGTAATTTGGTCCCTCAGGGAGTTTAGTTCCATGACCTGCCTTGGTCAAGTTGTGCTGACTTCTCCAGTATTGTGTACTGTCCTACCCTTCATCAAAGCTACCACTTATCTGTTGTCTAGTTGGTGTTTTTCCCTCCTGTCTTAGTCATCTAGTACAGCTATAACAGAACTACCACAAATAGATGCCTTTAACAAAGACAAATTTATTCTTTCACAGTCTAGGAGGCTAGAAGTTCAAATTCAGGGTGCCTGCTCCAGGGGAGGCTTTCTTTCTCTGTCGGCTCTGGAGGAAGGTCCTTGTCATCAATCTTCCCCTGGTGGAGGAGCTTCTCAGTGCAGGGACCTCGGGCCCAAAGAGGTCTTGTTTCTTGGTGGTATGAGGTCCCTGGGTCTCTCTGCTCTCTTTTATATCTCAGAAGAGATTGGCTTAAGGCACTGTCTAATCTTGTAGAGCTCATCAATGTAACCGCCGCTAATCCATTTCATTACATCATAGTGATAGAATTTACAACACAAAGGGAAATCGTATCAGATGACAAAATGGTAAACAATCATACAATACTGGGAATCTTGACCTAGCCAAGTTAACAGATATTTTGGGGGGACACAATTCAATACATGACACCTCCCCCTACCCCCACCCCTGCCCTATAACATCAAAGATTTTTTTTCTTTCTGTGTGTAAAGCTTTTCATGAGTTTTTATGGTAGTAATCTCATACAATATTTGTCCTTTTGTGATTGACTTATTTCACTCAGCGTAATGGCCTCCAGATTCATCCATGTTGTGAGGTATTTCGCAGATTCGTCATTGTTCTTTATCGTTGCATAGTATTCCATTGTGTGTATGTACCATAGCTTGTTTATCCATTCATCTGTTGACGGGCATCTAGCTTGTTTCCATCTTTTTGCTATTGTGAACAATGCTGCAATGAACATGGGTGTGCATATGTCTATTCATGTGACGACTCTTATTTCTCTAGGATATATTCCTAGGAGTGGAATTGCTAGATCATACAGTATTTCTTTCTTTTTTTAATAGTTCTTTGCATATTAAAGGTTCTACCCTCTTTCCTTATCTCTGTGCAACCTCATTTCATGTTACTCATCAATGCAGTGTCTATTCCATGATCAAGCCAAGCTACACATATAATGTTTGACTGTTATTCTTTGCTAAGCTGTTCCTTTCACTTGGAAAAGCTTCCTCAGTCATTTTCATTGATCCATGCCCTTTCTAGTACAAGGAATTTTTCATATAGAATATAGCTACTGCTTATTTATTTATTTAGAATTACATACCATTTCAGTGCTTATTGCTTTCCAAAGGCCTTTTCCACACAATTTTAAGTATCCCTTTGGTCAATATTCACTCAGTCCTTTTGTTCTATTATTCCCTCCTGTCTCTCTCTCTCTCTTTTTGTTTTTTTAATTATTGTACTTTAGATGAAGGTTTACAGAACAAAGTAACTTCTCATTAAACAATTAGCACACATATTGTATTGTGACTTTGGTTACCAACCCCACGACAGTTCAACACTCTCCCTTCTCAACCTTGGGTTCCCTATTACCAACTTTTCTGTCCCTTCCTGCCTTCCTCTCTGGCACCCCTGGGCCGGTGTGCCCCTTTAGTCTCATTTTGTTTTATGGGCCTAAACTTTGGCTGAACGGTGAACCTTAGGAGTGATTTCATTACTGAGTTAAAAGGGCCATACTCTCAGGGTTTCTCCAGTCTGTCAGACCAGCAAGTCTGGTTGTTTTTGTGAGTTAGAACTTTGTTCCACATTTTTCTCTGTCTCTGTCTGGGACCCTCTACCGTGATTACTGTCAGAGCAGTCCGTGGTGGTAGCTGGGCACCCTCTAGTTGTGTTGGACTCAGTCTGGTGGAAGCTGTGATAGTTGTGGTCTATTAGTCCTTTGGACTAATATTTCCCTTTTGTCTTTGGTTTTCTTCATTCTCCCTTGCTCCTGATGGGGTGAAACCAGTGGAGTATCTTAGATGGCTGCTCACAAGCTTTTAAGACCCCAGACGCTACTCACCAAAGTAGAATGTAGAACATTATTTTTATAAACCAAGTTATGCCAGTTGAGCTAGATGTTCCCCAAGACTATGGACCCCACAGACCTCAGCCCCGTTGGATCATGTGGTATTTCTATTTCTAGCTTTCTAAGGAAGTGCCATATTCTTTTCTAAAATGGTTGTAATATTTTACATTCCCACCAGCAGTGCATAAGTATTCCAATCTCCCCATAGCCTCTCCAAAATTTGTTACTTTCTGTTTTTTTGATTCATGCCAGTAATGTTGGGGTGAGACGGTGTCTCACTGTGATTTTGATTTCCATTTCTACAATGGCTAGTGATTACAAGCGTTTCCTTATGGGTCTGTTAGCCACCTGAATGTCTTTTTTGGTGGTCTCTTCATACCTTTTGCTCATTTTCTAATTGAATTGCTGTAGAGGTGTCAAATTTACTTTTAGATTTAGAGATTAAAACTTTGTCAGATTTGTCATAGCCAAAAATTGTTTTTCCCAGGCCGTAGGTTCTCTTTTTATCTCATTGTGATTTTCATTTGCATCTGTCTGATGGCTGATTTTGAGCATCTTTTCATGTGTTTGGTGGCATTTGAATGTCCTCTTTGGTGAAATGTCTATTCAAGTCCTTTGCCCATTTTTTGATTGGGTTGTCTTTTCATAGCTAAGTTGTCAAAGTTTTATATGTATTTTGGTTATTAGATTCTGATTGGGTAAATGGTTTCTGAAAATATTCTCCCAGTCAGTAGCTTGCCTTTTCACTTTTTTGGTAAAGTTTTTTGGTGAACAAAAAGTTTTTAATTTTATGAGGTCCCATTTATTTATTTTGTTTTTGCTGACTGTATTTTTGTTATATTATATTAGATAATCCATTGTTAAAGCTAGGCCCGGCAGCTTTGCTCCTGCTCATGCCTGTTTTTCAAACAAATGTAACCATTTCCTCAATAGAAGACTCTGTGGGAAATCTCAGGGAAGGAAGCACCACATAGAATAGATGAGGTGACAGAAATTTGGGGAGAAAGACGAGGTGAGGGTTAGGGCAAAAAGTATGACAACAAAGAAAGAAATTTAGAAATTCAGGGTAGAGAAAAGCTAGAGAAGAAGAGAAATGTACATAGCACACGACATGTTCTGGGGTCAACAATGTTTCAGAGTCATGAAATCTAAACACTGTGTTTGGAAATGCAAGAGAGGAGCTGGGGATGTGTAACTGTGTCAAAGACTCATCCACCATCACAGGAAATAAATAATGTCTAAAATTGATAAATCAGGGAAAAGTACTAGAAGCCTATTTTTCAAAAATATGAAGAAAAAAGGGGTTAAAAGTGATTGCCCTTGGCGAAAAGGAATGGAGGTGCCCTGAAGACTAATTCTACCCCCAGTTTTAGCCTGCTGCACACTCCCCTGCTTTCACGCAGGCAGTAACCAGACCTGATTCCTCTGGGCAATGAACGCCACCCCAACAGTAAGAGGCAGTGAGGACAAGAGCCATAAAATGAAGGACAACAAGGACAGGCCTTTGAAAAGAGAGGGATTGTGAGGCACCCCAGGCAGCGGCAATGCTAACTCCCGAAGTCAGGATCTTTTAAAAAGATATTTGATTTTCTGGGTTGAATGGGAAACTTCAATCAAATAGAAAATCTCTTCCTTGGGCAAGAGCTGAAGTAATGGAGGAAACCACAGGAGGGAGGAGAGGTCATCGTAGAATCAAAGCTAATCTTCTGATGGCTCCTTGCTCAGATGGCCCAGGTTCGCCAGACTGATAGGGCCTCACACAGCTTGAAGACAAGGGGAGGGGGCCCTTAACAGGGAGATGCATAAAACAGAGGCAGGTAAAGGATGCCAGGGCTGGAATCATCTTAGCGACCATGTCATCTGACTCCCTTTCAGCGCAAATGTGAGATGGTGATGCCATTGGAAAATTCATCCAACGACACAGGAGCAGACAGAGCAGAGCTGTCAGCAGACTCAGGAGTTCTAACTGCTGCCCAGTTCTTTTTTCACTCACTACACCATTAGAGAGAGGTGAGGTTAGAGGAACTGTGGCCTGGAGCAGTAAACACTGACTGGGAATCAGGAGATCTGGATTCCAGCTCTTGCAAACCAATTGTTGAACCTTGGGAGAGTCCCTTAAACCCTGAGCCTGAATTTTCTCATTTGTGGACTAGATAACATTCCTTGAGGTTCGTGCTCCATCCCCAGAAGGCCAGATTCCAGGCTTGGAGAGAGATTTCACACAGGCACTCAGGGCATGCATAGAAGGTCTAATCCCATGCCTAGAGGGCCAGGGACCACGCACAGAAGCCCAGGTTCCACAACTAGAGAGCCATCTGGACACACAAGATGCAAATCGGGAGGGACTTTTCTACCCTGGAAAGTCAAATTCCATATTTGGAGGACTAGGCTTCATGTCTTAAGGGCCACATTCTATACTAGGAGGGCCAGTTCCCATCCTAAAAGGGCTATGTTCCCCATTTGGAGGTTCAAAGTCCATGGCGTAGGGCCTGGAAAGTCTGAATTCACACCTGAAAGATGTAAATCAATGCCTGAAAGGCCGTATTTCATAAATGGAGTGCCAGGCTCCATGCTTGTAGAGCCAGGTTCTGTGCTGAGAGATTGAGACTCCACACATAGAGGACCAGGTTCCACAAGCTCCATATTTGTAGTTCACATTTCCTTCTTGGAGATTGATGTACCATACAAGGAGTGCCACAGGGTTCCATGCTTGGGATACCAGTCTCTATGCTTGGAGAGCCAACTTTCATGACTCAAATGTAAGATTCCTTGCCTGGAGTTCCAGGTTATACAAGTTAGGCCATGTTCCATGCTTAGAAATTGAGATTCCACACATGGAGTGCCATGTTCCATGACTGTATGTCCAGGTTTGATGCTTGGAGATTGAAATTCCATATATAGAATATCATGTTCAGTGCTTATCAGGCCAGGTTCCATTCTTGGATATTGAAATTCCATACATGGAGTGCTAGGTACCAAGCCAGAAAGCCAAGTTCCATGTCTTAGACATAAACTTCTATGAATGGTGCCAGGTTCCATACTTACAAGGTCACTTTAAGTACTGGGAAATTATGATTTCACACACAGAGTGCCAAGTTCCATGCTTTTGGAACCAGGATCCATGCTTGGAGATTGAGATTCTATACATGGAATGCCAGGTTCAAGGCTGGCTGGGCCAATTCCCATGCTTGGAGATTGAGATTTCATACATGGAGTGCCAGGTTCCATGACTGGCAGAAAGAGTCCATCCATGAAGGCCAATTTCCATGACTGACACACTAGGTTGTATGACTAAAATTCCAGATTCCACCCTTATAACATCATGTTCCATGACTGGACACTCAAATTCCACCCATGGAGTGCCAAGTTCCATGCCTGTGATAACAGGTTTTTAGTCTTGTTGATCCAGCAGCATCTGTGACTATTTCACCAGATTCCATGTCTGTAGTGCCAGATTCCACCCTCTCTCCTTCCCTCCCTCCCTCCCTTTCTTCTACTGTCCCTTCTTTCCTTTCTTTTATCTCTTTCAACCGACCTTAGGATTAAAATATTCAAAATTTGTAAACAGTATGTTGGGGAATAGCAGTATGCTAAAAAAAACTTCACCCACATCCCCCCAAGTCTGAGTTGAGTATTTTGCATTACTTCAAAGAGAAAAAGATGAAAAGTCCCACGTTTACTTCCAAGAGATGAACATTATGTCCCCAAGTTAGAAAAAGATATTGAAGGTAAGTCAAGGCGTTTCATTGCTCCTTAAACACTCATTCAGATTTGTAGGAGAAATATTGTAATTAATTTTGCCCGAAAGGTTATTCATGTCATAAACCCATATTCCGTTTTCACTTGGGCATAATCTGCTGCTGTTCCTCATCAACGACGAACCTGCTGCTTTAGTCATTCGTATCCTGTGCTTTTTAGATTTAGATTAATTTAATGGGGATAGACTGTGCATTCAACTGTAAATAATGCACTTAATAATTAATATACCCCTTTACGCCCCACACTTAGCACCAGTGGCTCAATAGTTTCTTTTCCTTTTGCTGTTTACTTCCACAAGGTGAATTAAAAGCACTCTTAACAGAATATTTACTTAGGTAGGACAAAATGTTCCTAACAAGCAACCCAGGGTGTTATGACCTAAAACTTTAGAAAACCAGCTTCATTAAATTTATGTTGGGAGTAAGTAAATTAAAAATGTTTAAAGACCACTATATTAGAGGATAGGGTCGCTATGAGTCAGAATCAATTCAACGGCAGTGGGTTTGGTTTTCGTTTGGTTTTATATTAGAGAATGGAATCCCTGGTTGGAGTAAACAGTCACCACGTTTGACTGCTAACCAAAAGGTTGGAAGTTCAAGTCCACCCAGAGGTGCCTCGGAAGAACGTCCTGGTGATCTACTTCAGAAAACTCAGTCATTGAAAACCTGCATAGCACAGTTCTACTCTGACACATGTGGGCCGCCATGAGTTGGAGTTGGCTTAATGGCACTGGTGGTGGTGGCGGTATTAGAGGGTATTTGATTGTTCATGTAATCACTAGGAGAGAGACCCAGAAAAATAAGCACAGATGCTGGGCAGCTAGAACCAGCTCTACTGCCACTCTCCCTGCCACTGGACACAGGCCTAAAGCTGGGCAGAAACCCTATGTCAAGCCCCGTCGCTACTGCCTCTGGAAGTTAGATGTCTCTCTGCCACATTGCATGCAATCACTTGAATGGATTCCACGCACAGCCCCAAACCAAAATCATATGCAGGGGCAATGATGGGAGCAGTCTGTGCCATGTGCCTTCACCCTAGTTTAAGGGAAACTGGGAAAATCTGGTGTCTGAATTGTCTAGTTCTGCTACGCCAGAAATACCACAAAAGGGTGGCTTTAGTGAGCAGAAATTGATTTTCTCATGGTTTAGAGGATAGTGGTCTGAATTCCAGGTGCTGGCGCTAGGGAAAGGCACTCTCTCAGCCATCTCTGGGGGAAGATCCTTGTCTCAGCTTCTCTAGCGTTCTCCGTCACTCTTGGACATCTCCACCTGGCACCTACCTTTTCTCATTCTCTTTTGCTTTCTTCAGTGCCTACTATGCCCTGTGTATCTCAAAAATGATTTAAGACACACCCTACGCTGATAATGTTAGGTCAGCTTCACTGACGTAACAAAGACACCCCTATTCCCAAATGGGATTACATTCACAGGTATACCAAAAACCAAACCAAACCCGTTGCTGTGGAGTCAATTCTGACTCATAGTGGCCTTATAGCTACCAGGTTAGGATTTACAACACGTATTCTTGGGAGACACGATTTAATCCATAACATCTGGCTTCTATTTTGGAGAGACAGAATCAGAAGGTGGGTGATGTTCCAAGCATCTAGATGGCTCAAAAGGATGGTAAATGTCTACTACACAAAGTATATAATAAAGACATTATTTTAAATACAAACATTTTATTTAAATCAGCTCATGATCAAGGGTTGCATTGTAATGTTCATTTTACTATAACATTGCAGTAATATTCTGCTTTTCTCCATTCAACAAATGATGCATGATCTTTAAAATTAATTACATTAAAAGGGATAATTAGTCATTAAATAAATCATAAAAAGACATGTTCTGTAGTGTTTGGTTTGGAGTTTGCATATTAAAACATACATTGAAATTTAACCACATATTAAACATCAAAAATATAACAAGAAAAATACTATTCTCAAGGTTTGATACTTGATTCTTCCATCCTGTATTTGAGAAACTGATTTGTTTTACAGAATTTTTAAAAATGAAGCAGACAGCAATCTTAGCTTTAAGGAAGCAAAGCCCCGGGAACACAATGATAAACCTGTTAGGGTTCATGAAACACTGCTTTACTTTGTTCCTGAGAGGCGCCTGAATCTCTACTTCCTGATTCTTCTGGAGATGCAATCACAGTTGTAATGGTGGTAGCTCAACCCAGATTCTCCTTCTACTTGAGGTCCCCTTAATCAGTGACTCCTCCACCCCATCTTTGCTGCGGGCTGTTGAAATCATATTGTATGCATGGACTGAGCAATGAATGAGCAGCTAGGGGACAGTTTGAGTGACTGCCTTCCAGCCCTGCAAAAAACTCACCAGAACCTTGTCTCTAGAGCACCCTCCACAAGTCAGAACTGGAACCTTAGCTGTCTGCGCTGCGGAGGTCGAGTGGAAGGAGGCTCAGGTGGACCCTAGAATAGCTGATCCAATTTGGCTTTTCATTTAGTGGGAATGGAGACTCTACACTCACCAGGCATTATTTGCAGAGAAGTGCTTATAAATAGCAGCCTGAAACCTTTTATCTCATTTGTTCATTTAGAAACAAAACAGTTGGGACCTTATCTTTACTTAATGCATATGCTATTCCGGTGGTAACCAGCAACCTTTTCATTAAAAGAAGGTGTCAACAGGCTGGGATTGTTACTTTAGCTTTCAACCAGCCCATAAAATGGAGATGAGGGAATAGATGAAATAGTAAAACAGGGACTAATCCCTTAGCAGCCGTGTAGGAGTTAGAAGAGGAAGCCCCTGGTATTGGACAGACACCCCCTTTGAAGCAATGAGTGACACACATTAGCAAGGGTTCCACCTTATCAAGCACTTCTCAAAAGGTCCCAGCCCAGAATCAGTGCCTGTGGCGGTGAGGGTATGTCTGAAGAGTATTCATTCACTAAATGATGTGCCCAGTGTGGGGCTCCTTCTGCTGTATGGGTGGCGTAGCAGTGACCCTGAACCTCCTCCTCATCTCCTAAGTCCGCCAAGGCTCCACAAAGCCAGCCCATGTAATTCTCTCCATATCTTTCAATTCCTACTTATCATTTGTATCAATAAATTTGGCACCTGATCATATTCTACCTTGTCCTGTTAGTTAATTGCTTCATGTATGTATGTCTTGCCCCCTTTGACAGAATTAATCTATCATTACTATATTATGTAATGAATATTGTGTCATGAAATTATTGCGATGTGGTGCACTGATAATGGATTAGCATTACCCTCATAGGTCCCTCATAGAAAGTTCCAGAGGTAGGGGAACTGGTAACCCAGATCTGGAAGGGCTACCTCCTTCCTGGGGGTTCGTGAGGGATGGATGTGACAATCCTGTTCATTGCCTGAGGCAGATGTGGGACCTGAGCTTAGAAAATATCTAAACAAGTGGGAAGGATTTCAAACCAACAGAAAGCTTGTTTTTGTAAAAACAGGTGTGTTGTGTTTACCCAGGAAAAGGTCAGGATGCCAATTAGACCAGCTACTGGGCATCAGGAGTCCTGGTGGCATAGTGGTTGAAGCTCTTGGCTGCTAAATGAAAAGTCAGTGGTTCAAACCTGCGAGCTGCTCTGAGAGAGAAAGGTGTGGCACCCTGCTTCAGCAAAGATTTACAGTCTTGGAAGCTCTATGAGGCAGTTGTACCCTGTTCTATAGGGTCGCTATGAGTTGGAATTAACTGGACGGCAGTGGCTACTAGGCATCAGGAAAACAAGATGGCTGCTGGCTGTCCCCTGGCCGAAAGACTTCTGGCAAAGAAATCCAACAAGGTGCCGTGAAGTCAAAAGAGCCCTTCAGAGGCAGAGCCAACATGGCACTATAGACAGAATAGACAGAAGCACTATGCTGTCCCTCTGCAGCAAAGACTAGAAAACTAAGTCAAACAGATACAAACATCAGTCCTGGAAACTGAAACGTCAAATAAAGGGGTAAAGACCTTGATGGAGTACTGAAAAGAATAAGAAACTAACGGAACAGAGAAGGAGGAGAGCTACCAACAGCATCAGACAATAACCTGAATCTAGGACACAGGACAGCATGAGCCAGATACCAACATATGTAATGAACTCTCAAGGATAAAAAAAACTAAAAGCTTTACAACAGGGAATCAGAGAGGTCAATCTGTAAATGACAACAGCAGAACAATAAAGGAGGCAATAAACGGTGAGGGTTTAGAACTTTCAAATGGAGAGGAAGTCAAAATGATACCAAGTAGTAAAAGACTGGTTTAAACTTAGAAAGATAGGGGTAAATTTCAAGGTAACCACAAAGAAAGTTAACAAACGAACTCATCAAAGTAAAGAAGAAGAACATAAAATCTCAGTAAACACAAAAACGAAAGAAACAGAAAAAAAAATCCACAAACCAAAGCAATTCAGTACAAGAGAGTAAGAGAAACAAAGAAAACATCAGCACCACAAAAACAAACAAACAACCTACAAAAGGACAGCAATAAATTCATACCTATCAATCACAGAACGAAAATGGTTTAAATGCACCCATAAAGAGACACAGAGTGACAGACAAGGAAGGACATTATATAATGCTTAAAGGGACAATCTACCATGATGACATAACCAAAATAAACATCTACACACCCAATGACAGGGTTCCAAAATACATTAAACAAAATCTAACATCACTGTCATGGATTGAATTGTGTCTCCCCAAAATATGTGTATCAATTTGGCTAGGCCGTGATTCTCAGTGTTATGTGATTGTCCACCATTTTGTCATCTGATATGATTTTCCTATGGGCTGTAAATCCTATCTCTATGATGTTAATGAGATGGGATTAGCAGCAACTGAAGTTAATGAGGCAGGACTCAAACTACAAGATTAGATTGTGTGTTAAGTCAACCTCTTTTGAGATATAAAAGAGAGAAGCAAGCGGAGAGAGAGGAGGACCTCATACCACAAAGAAAGCAGTGCTGGGAGCAGAGCACATCCTTGGGATCTGAGGTTCCTGTGTGGAGAAGCTCCTAATCTAGGGGAAGATTGATGGCAAGGACCTTCCTTCCTCCAGAGCCAACAGAGAGAGAAAGTCTTCACCTTGAGCTGACCCCCTGAATTTGGACTTTTAGCCTACTTGACTGTGAAAGAGTAAGTTTCTCTTTGGTAAAGCCATCCATTTGTGGTATTTCTGTTATGGCAGCCCTATATAACTAAGGCAAGCACTAAAAAGAGAAATTGACAGTTCCACAGTAATAGTAGGACACTTCAACACTCCACTCTCGGTAAAGGACACAACATCTAGAAAGAAACTCAGCAAAGATACAGATGATCTAAAGGCCACAATCAACCAACCTGAACACATATATATAGAACACTCCCCCTAACAGCAGCAAAGTACACATTATTTTCCAAACCACATGGAACATTATCCAGATTAGACCACATCTTAGGCCACAAAGCAACCTCAACAAAAATCCAAAACATTGAGATAATACAAAGCATCTTCTCTGGTCACAATGTCATAAATGTAGACATTAATAAAAGGAAAAAAAAAAAAAACAGATACATGGAAACTTAATAACACCTTGCTTAAAAACCACTGGGTAGTAGAAGAAATCAAAGATGGAATAAAAAAGTTCCTAGAATCAAGAGAGAATGGAAACACACCATAGCAAACCTTTGGGACACAGCAGAAAAAAAAAAAATTTTTTTTTTTTTTTCCAGAGGCAGTGCTCAAAGATCAGTTTATAGCAATAGTTGCACACATCAAAAAAGAAGAAAGGGAAATAATCAAAACATTAGCTATACAACTTGAACAAATAGAAGGAGAACAGCAAAAGAAGCCCACAGCCACCAGAAGAAAGGGAATTATAAAGATCAGAGCAGAAATAAATGAAATGGAGAACAGAAAACAACAGAATCAACAAAACCAAAAGTTGGCTCTTTGAAAGGAACAACAAAATCAACAAACCATTGGCTGAGTTGACAGAAGAAAAACAGGAGAGGACACAACCCAAATAAGAAATGAAATGGGGGACACTACAACAGACCCAACCGAAATAAAAAGGATCATAGCCAAGTACTATGAAAAATTATACTCCAACAAATTTGAAAACCTAGAGGAAATGGGCACTACCTACCTTAACTAATACAAACTGAAGTAGAAAATCTGAACAGACCCATAATAAACAAAGAGATTGAAAAGGTAAAAAAAAAAAAAAAATATGTTTCAACAGCCTAGATGGCTGCATTGGAGAACTCTACCAAACATTCAGAGAAGAGCTTGCACCAGTTCTACTCAAAGTATTTCAGAACATAGAAAAGGAAGTGATACTTCCAAATTCATTCTATGAAGCCAGCATAACCCTGATACCAAAACCAGGCAAAGACACCACACACACACACACAAAATTACAGACCAATATTACTCATGAGTATAGATGCAAAAATTCAGAACAAAATTCAAGCCAATAGAATTCAGCATCATATCAAAACAATAATACACCCCGACTAAGTGGGATTCATACCAGGTTTGCAAGGGTGGTTCAACATTAGAAAATCAATCAACATAATCCACCACCTAAATGAAACAAAAGAAATGAATCACATGATCATCTCAATTGACACGGAAAAGGCATTTGATGAAGTCCAGCATGCTTTCCTGATAAAAACTCGATAAAATAGGTATAGAAGGGAAATTCCACAAGATAATAGAGGGTATATATACAAAACCAACAGCAAACATCATTCTTAACAGAGAAAGGCTGAAAACATTCCCCCTGAGAACAGAAACAAGACAAGGATGCCCTTTATTGCCACTCCCATTTAACATTTTGCTGGAAGTCCAAGCTAGAGCAATAAGGCAGGAAAAATAAATAAAAGGCATTAAAACAGGTAATGACGAAGTAAAACTATCCCTATTTGCAAATGACGTGATACTGTACATATAGAACTCAAAAGACTCCACAAGAAAATTATTGGAACCAGTAGAAAGATTCAGCAGAGTAGCAGAATACAAGATAAACTTACAATAATCAATACACCAATAAAGAGAACTACAAAAAGGAAATCAGGAAAGTAACACCATTTATTTATGATAGCCCCTAAAAAAACAAAATACTCAGGAATAAAAAAAACACCTATACAAAGAGAAGTATAAAACATTACTGCAAGAAACCAACATACATAAATGGAAACACATACCATGCTCATGGATAGGGAGACTCAACATTGTGAAAATGTCAATTCTACCCCCCCCAAAAAAAAGTTTTTTTTTGTTTTATTTTTTACCCAAAGCAATCTGCAAATACAATGCATTCCTGATCCAGATGCCAATGGCATTTTTTAATGAGATGGAAAAACTAATCATTAATTTTATATGGAAAGGAAAGAGGCCTGGATAAGTAAAGCACCACTGAAGAAGAAGAATAAAGTAGGAGGACTCGCACTACCTGACCTCAGAACCTACTATACAGCTATGATAGTCAAAACAGCCTGGTACTTGTACAATAACAGACACATTGACAAATGGAACCAAATCGAGAACCCAGATGCAAATCCATCCACCTAAGGTCACCCAATATTTCACAAAGGCCCAAAGTCCATTAACTGGGGAAAAGACATTCTTTTTAACAAATTGTGCTGGCAAAACTGGATGTCCGTCTGTAAACAAAATGAAACATATTTCACATCATACACAAAAATGAATTCAAAATGTATCAGAGACCTAAATCTAAAACCAAAAACTATGAGGATCATAGAAGAAAAAATAGGGTCAATGCTAAAGGCCCTAATACATGGCGTAAATGGCATACGAACCGTAACTAACAATACACAAACTCTAGAAGATAAGCTAGGTAACTGGGATCTTCTAAAAATTAAATACTTACGCTCATCAAAAGACTTCACCAAAAGAGTGATCAAAGAACCTACAGACTGGGAAAAAATATTGGCTATGACAAATCCGACAAAGGTCTAATTTCTAAAATTTATAGGAAAACCCAGCACTTCTACAACAAAAAGACAAACAATCTAATTAAAAAATGGGCAAAAGATATGAACAGACATTTCACCAAAGACATTCAGGTGGCGAAGAAACACAGGAAGAAGTGCTCAAGATTATTAACTGTCAGAGAGATGCAAATCAAAACTACCATGAGATACCAGCTCACCCTGACATTACTGGCACAAATCAAAAAAACAGAAAATAACAAACGTTGGAGAGGCTTCAGGGAGGTTGGAACTCTTATGCACTGCTGGTGGGAAAGCAAAATGGTACAACCGTTTTGGAAAATGATATGGCACTTCCTTAGAAAGCTAGAAATAGAAATACCATATGATACAGCAATCCCATTCCTAGGAATACACCCTAGAGAAATAAGAGTCATCACACGAATAGACATATGCACACCCCCGTTCATTGCAGCTTTGTTTACAATAGCAAAAAGATGGAAACAAGCTAGATGCCCGTCAACAGATGAATGGATAAGTAAACTATGGTACATACACAATGGAGTACTACATAACAATAAAGAACCATGGTGAATCTGCAAATCATCTTACAACATGAATGAATCTGGAGGGCATTATGGTGAGTGAAATAAGTCAAACACAAAAGGACAAATACGTATGAAATTACTACTCGAAAAACTCATGAAAATGTTTACACACAAAAACAATCTTTGATGGTTACCAGGGAGGGGTAGGAAAGGGAAAAATACTAAAGAGCTAATACATAAGTGGTAACTTTGGTGAAGGGTAAGACAGCACACAATACCAGGGGAGTCAGCACAACTTGACCAAGGCAAGGTCATGGAAGCTTCATAGACACATCCAAACTCCCTGAGGGACCAAATTACTGGGCTGATGTCAGGGGACCATGGCCTCGGGAGACATCTAGCTCAACTGGCATCACATAGTTTATAAAGAAAATGTTCTACATCCTACTGTGGTGAGTAGCAACTGGGGTCTTAAAAGCCTGTGAGCGGCCATCTAAGATGCTTCACTGGTCCCACCCTGTCTGGAGCAAGGGAGAATGAAGAAAATCAAAGACACAAGGGAAAGGTTAGTCCAAAGGACTAATGAACCACAACTACCACAGCCTCCACCAGACTAAGTCCAGCTCAACTAGATGGTACCCAGCTATCACCATTGACTGCTCTGACAGGGATCACAATAGAGGGTCCCAGACAGAGCTGAAGAAAAATGTGGACCTAAATTCTCACAAAAAAGACCAGACTTACTGTTTTGACAAAGACTGGAGAAACCACGAGAATATGGCCCCTAGACACCTTCTTAGCTCAGTTCTGAAGTCACTCCTGAGGCTCACCCTTCAGCCAAAGATCAGACAGGCCCCCCAAAAAACAAAACGAGACTAAATGGGCACACCAGCCCAGGGGCAAGAACGAGAAGGCAGGAGGAGACAGAAAACCCAGTAATGGGGAACCAAAGGTCAAGAAGGGGAGAATGTTGACACGTCACGGGGTTGGCAACCAATGTCACAAAACAATATATTAATTGCTTAATGAGAAATTAGTTTGCTCTGTAAACCTTCATCTAAAGCACACACACAAAAAAAAAGAACCCTTCAACATTATCTTAGGACCTAAGGCTTGTTCTTTGGAAAAAAATTTATATGCCGCGTATTTACTGACCCAGTTTTCTTTCTGCCTTTTCCTAGTATCAAACAATAACACCTTGGAAAATGTCAGCCCATGCTAAGGGGACCAAGGCCAGATTAGAGCTTTAAGGAGGAAGCTCCTTCCCGTGGGTTTTGGGCATGGAGTTAGTGAAGATCAGAGTGAAAAGGCCCCACAGGGAAGATCCACTCTGGGTAAACAGCTGCCCCTGCCCACCAGAGGCTCCCACCCCAAGGCTCTGCTCTAACCACTGAGTTTTGTGTCTTGTTTTAATATAGAAGACAAATTCCTCATTTCCCAATTGAATTGTAAGCCCCAGGAGAGGATGACAACACCCTCCAGTTGTTGAATGAATGTGTCAGAGTCCAAGCTTATGAGGGCTTAGGACCATAGTCTCAGGGGACATCTAGGTCAGTTGGCATAACATAGTCCATAAGCACAATGTTCTACATCCTACTTTGTTGAGTAGTGACAGCGATCTTAAAAGCTTGTGAGTGGCCATCTAAGATACAACTATTTGTTCTTCCCATCTGGAGCAAAGAAGAGTGAAGAAAATCAAAGTCTGAAGGAAATGATTAGTCCAAAGAACTAAAGGACCACATGAACCACAGTCTTCACTAGCCTGAGACTAGATGAACTAGATGGTGCCCAGCTACCACTACCTACTGCTCTGATCAAGATCACAATAAAAGGTCCTGGACAGAGTGGGAGAAAAATGTAGAACAAAATTCAAATTCATAAAAAAAGACCAGACTTATGGCCAGGTAGAGACTGGTGGAACCTCCAAGACGATGGCCCTTAGACGCCCTTCAAACCTGGAACAGAACCCACTCCCAGAGATCACTTTTCAGCCAAACGATAGACAGGCCTATAAAGTGCACGGTAACACCCGTGAGGAACACACTCCTCAGAACAATCAACCATACCAGACTAAAAGGGTAGTATTTGACCAAAAACAAAGTTCAGAAGGCAGGAAGGGACAGGAAAGATGGACGAATGGAAACAGGGAACTCAGGGAGGAAAAGAGTTGGTTGTGCTGTCACATTGAGGTGACTGCAACTAATGTCACAAAACAAAATATGTACAAATTGTTCACTGGGAAACTCATTTGCTCTGTAAACTTCCACCCAAACCACAATACATAAAATGCTGCAAAAAAAAAAAAAAAAAGAGAGTCCAAGCATAAGATCTCTGAGCCCAAACTGAAGGAACCGGAATAACTAAAGGCTTTGGATATGTTCCATATCATTTTCAAATCATCTTCTTGGAGAAAAGAGTGTTACCTACTTCTCCATTTCTAAGGAAGTTAGGGAATAAATATTTCTTAATTTCTGAAACAAAAAGGGTAAAAGTTAGATACAAGGTAGGACTTCCTGATAACAAAATTTCCCCTAAGTGGCACCTAAAAGTTAGCAGTTTGAACTCACCCAGCAGTGCTGCAGAAGAAAGGCCTGATGACCTGCTTTCAAAATGATTGAGAGAGACTAAGAGAAGGACCATCAAGTGGATTCCAACTCGTAGTGGCCTCATGGGTCGAACTGCCCCATAGGGTTTTCTAGGCTATAATCTTTACAGTTAGCGGATTGCCAGTTCTTTCTCCCGGAGAACAGCTAGGTGGGTTCAAACCACCAACCTTTCTGTTAGCAGCCAAGTGCTTAACTTTTGGGCCACCAGGACTCCAAGAAAACCTTATGGAGCACAGTTCTACTCTGCAACACATGGGGTTGCTGTGAGCCAAAACTGCTTGATGGCAACAGGTTTTTTTTTCTCCCCCATAACAAAAAAATTAAGACACTAGACTGGGGAGATTCTTCCCCGAGAGAGTTTAAACTCAGAAGACCTGTACAAAGCTAATACGTGTATATATATATATATATATATATATATTTGTTTTTTTTTTAAGGAAGTATATGCCTAACTGATGTGGACTTCGTGTGGTCTTACCCAAGACTGGAGGAGGAACTTTTCACCTCAGTGCCCCTGTGAAAGGTTTAGCTAACAGGAAGACTGACCACTAGTCCCAGCTTTGCGTCTTGCGAAAGAGTATCATCTTGAACAAACACCATTTTTCAGCCTGTTTTCCTGACAGGAAAATAGTAGTAGTACCCTCCCTGATTCCTCACACAACTGTTTGAAGGTCAATGATCAACAAACAATGGGCAATGAACTTCTGTGAAAGATCTTTGAACACCACAAAGTACATTAAAATTGAAGGTGCTAAGAAAAATGAATGTGTTGTTATTAAGGAGTCCCCAGGTGATGCAAACGGTTAAGCGCTCAGCTGCCAACTAAAAGGCTGGAGGTTTGAGTCCAACCAGAGGCACCTTGGAAGAAAGGCCTGGTGATCCACTTCTGAAAAATCAGGCATTGAAAATCCTGTGGAGCACAGTTCTACTCTGACACACGTGGGGGCGCCATGAGTCAGAGTCAACTCGACCACAACTGATCGCATACATACCACCTGCTACTGCACCGTGCTTTTTGTGCTTTGGAGATACCGCATTTTTTACAAATTGAAGGTTTTTGGCAACCCTGTCCAGCAAGTCCATCAGCATCATTTTTTCGACAGCATGTGCTCACTTCGTGTCTCTGTGCTACCTTTTGGTAATTCTTGCAATATTTCAACCTTTTTTATTATTATATCTGTTATGGTGGTCTGTGTGATTAGTGATCTTTCATGTTACTATCGTAATTGTTTTGGGGCACCACAAACTGCGCCCATATAAGACAGCGAACTTAACCCATAAGTGTGTGTGTTCCGACCGCTCCACCGACTGGCCATTCCCCCGTCTCTCTCCCTCTCCCCAGGCCTCCCTATTCCCTGAGACACAACAGTATTGAAATTAGGCCCATTAATTAATAACCCTGCAATGGTCTCTAAGCGCTCAGGTGAAAGGTAGAGTCTCGCGTCTCTTTAACTCAAAAGCTAGAAATGATTACGCTCAGTGAGGAAGGCATCTCAAAAGCCAAGAGAGGCTGAAAGGTAGGCCTCTCGTGACAAACAGTTAGCCAAGTTGTGAATGCAAGGAAAAGTTATTGACAGAAATTAAAAGTGCTACTCCAGTGAACACATGAGTGATCAGAAAGTGAAACAGCCTTTTTGCTGATATGGAGAAAATTTTAGTGGTTTGGGATAGAAAATCAAACCACCCACAACATTCCCTTAAGCCAAAGCCTAATCCAGAACAAGGCCCTAACTTTCTTCAATTCTATGAAGGCTGAGAAAGGTGAGGAAACTGCAGAAGGAAAGTTTGAAGCTAGCAGAGGCTGGTTCATGAGGTTTAAGAAAAGAAGCCACCTGCGTAACAAAAACGTGTGAGGTGAAGCAGGCAGCGTTGATGTGGCAGCTGCAGCAGGTTATCCAGGAGATCTCGCTAGGCCCACTGATGAAGGTGGCTACACTACGCCATAGAGTTTCAGTGCAGATGAAGCAGCTTTATACTGGAAGAAGATGCCACCTAGGCCTTTCATAGCTAGAAAGGAGAAGTCAATGCCTGGCTTCACAGCTTCAATGGACAGGCTGACTCTCTTGTTTAGGGGCTAATGCAGCTGGTGACCTTAAGTTGAAGCCAGTGCCCATTTACCATTCCAAAAATCCCGGGGCCCTTAAGAATTGTGCTAAATCTACCCTGCCTGTGCTCTATAAATTGAACAACAAAGCCTGGATGACGGCACATCTGTTTACTACATGGTTTACTTAATATTTTACATCTACTGTTGAGACCTACTGCTTAGAAAAAAAGATTCCTTTCAAAATATTACTGCTCGTTGACAATGCACCTGGGCACCCAAGAGCTCTGATGGAGATATACAAGAGATATATGACAACCATTCTGCAGTCCATGGATCAAGGAGTCATTTAGACTTTCAAGTCTTATTACTTAAGAAACGCATTTCATAAGGTTACAGCTGACATAGATATTGATTCTTCTGATGAATCTGGGCAAAGTAAATTGAAAATCTTCTGGAAAGGATTCACTATTCTAAATGCCATTAAGAACATTCAATTCGTGGGAGGAGGTTGAAATACCAACATTAATAGGAGTTTGGAAGACATTGATTCCAACCCTCAGGGATGACTTTGAGGGGTTCAAGACTTCAGTGGAGGAAGTAACTGCAGATGTGGTGGAAATAGCAAGAGAACTAGAATTAGAAGTGGAACCTGAAGATGTGACTGAATTGCTGCAATCTCATGATAAAACTTCAATGGATGAGCGGTTGCTTCTTATGGATGAGCAAAGAAAGTGGTTTCTTGAGGTGGATTCTACCCGTGGTGAAGATGCTGTGAACACTGTTGAAAAGACAACAAAGGATTTAGAGAATTACATAAACTTAGTTGATAAAGCAGTGGCAGGGTTTGAGAGGACTGACTCCAATTTTGAAAGAAGTTTCACTGTGGGTAAAACGCTATCAAACAGCATCGCATGATACAGAGAACTCTTTCGTGAAAGGATGAGTCCGTCAATGTGGCATACATCATTGTTGTCTTATTTTTAAGAGAAATTGCCACAGCCATCCCAATCTTGAGCGACCACAGCCCTGATCAGTCAGCAGCCATCAACATCGAGCCAAGACCCTCCACCAGCAAAAAGATTTCAACTAGCTGAAGGCTCAGATGAAGGCTAGCATTTTTAGCAATAAAGTGTTTTTAAATTAAGGTATGAATATTGTTGTTTTAGACAGTGCTATTGCACACCTAATAGACTACAGTACGGTGTAAACGTAACTTTTCTATGCCCCAGGAAACCAAAAAGTTCGTGTGACTCACTTTATTGTGATATTTGCTTTATTGCAGTAGTCTGGAACCGAACCCACAATATCTCAGGTATGCCTGTACTTGTTGTTATTATTGATTTCTTAAAACCATGGGGTTGCTATGAGTCAGAATCGACTCTATGGCAACAGGTATGTGTTGGAGTTGTTACCTTCTTTCTGATCTCTTAATCATACATCCCTATCCCTTCTCTAGCAGGTTACTGTGTATGTAAGCCTCACCTGTACTTATTCAGGTGGGATGGGGTCCAGGTGCAGGGGAGAGATGAGAACACCAGGAAACTATTTATGTAACAAATGGGGAAACCTGTAGGAAAGATATAGTATTGGGCACATGGATGCTGCTTTTTCACCCTCTCATCTCTCAAACTCTTCAAGGAAAATCTAGATTAAGTGGTAACCAGTTAGTGGAACAATTGCCTTAGCTGTCAGTCTAGAAAAAGGAGAGGTAAAACACTCCCGTTACCCATTGCTGTGGAGTAGATTCCAACTCACAGGGACCATGTAGGACAAAGTAGAACTGCCCTATAGGTGTTCCTAGGCTATAAATCATCACGGAAGCAGACTGCCACATCTTTCTCCCACAGAGCGGCTGGTGGGTTCCAACCATCTTTCAGTTAGCAACCAAGCGCTTAATCACTGTACAACCAGGGCTCCTTAAAAAAAAAAAACAAAAAAAACTAAGGCACTAAAATATTACTGTAAATCAGTAGTGTCACTAGAGGGGTATATGGGGTGCAGAACACACAAGATGACACTGTCAGAGGGGGTGACACCAAAATGACTGTCTATAAAATTATTGTGCAGTGTTTCAGCAGAAATTTATTATTTTTTATAAAAATATCCCTGTAGTTAGTTAAAACAACAAAAACATATTTGTAAGCCCAGCTTACATGCATCAATATATCTACAAGGCTAAAACTCTATGCTAATTTACTTTTTGAACCTTCTAATGCACTTGGGTCAGAGCTGCCGTTATTACCTCATTACAGTAACACTTTGAATCACATGGTTTCATCTGCACGCACTACGAGCACGCCTGTTGTTTTGGTTGTTGCGTTTTTACAGTCACTGACTTTGTCAAGATTTCCGGTGTTTAGCTACAATATTGTGGTAATTAGTATTCGTGAACCTACGTCAACAACTTTTTTGAGAATGAAGTAGAAATTAAAGGAAAAGGAGTGATATACGGAATTATGATTTGAGTAATATTAATACAAAAAACATTACCAAGGATTCTGTATGGTCTGGTATAGAAGGCGGTCCATGGAAGGGGGGGGTGACACCATGAGTTACCATGCTGGGTGACACCAACACTAGTGATGCCACTGCACCAGCCACCACATAGTGCTTGTTGCCAGTCTCACACTGCTGAGCTTTTCACATACTGCTTCCTTATCTGGGACATTCAGCTGCTCCTTCTCATGACGAATTCTTGTCCTGCAGATTACAGTTCACGTCATCTTCCAGGAAAACGTCCATAAAAACTCCCCAATTTGCATGACCTGCCCTTCATCTGGGGTCCATAGTCCTGTGCTTTCTTCATTGTGGCACTGACCACTCTGGGCTGTAATGCCCATTCGTGTCTGTTCCCCTCACTGGACTGTGACCTTCTTGAGGCAGAGCCAGTAGGTTTTATCTATGTATTCTTCCCAAGCCCAAGAGAGTGCCTGGGACTCAAAACTGGAACTCAATTTCTTGGCTGGTAGGTTGAATGAAAGATGTGTGAGATTTCTGAAGGTTAAAGCCTATATTGAGCCTTTTGTTATTGTAAGGTCCCAACAAGTCGGTTCCGACTCAGTGACCCTATGTACAACAGAACAAAACATTGCCTGGTCCTGCATCATCCTCACAATCATTGCTATGTTTGAGCTCATTGTTGCAGCCACTGTGTGAATTCATCTCACTGACAGTCTTTCTCTTTTTCGCCGACCCTCTGCTTTATTAAGCATGATGTCCTTCTCCAGGAACTGGTTGCTCCTGATAACATGTCCAAAGCATGTGAGACTAACTAAGTCTTGCCATCCCTGCTTCTAAGGAGCCTACTGGTGTGGTTCTTCCAAGAAAGATTTGTTTATTCTTCTGGAAGTTCATGGTATATTCAATATTCTTTGCCAACACCATAATTCCAAGCCATCATTTCTTCCTTAGTCTTCTTTATTCACTGTCCAGCTTTCGCATGCATATGAGGTGATTGAAAATGCCGTGGTTTGAGTCAAGTAAACCTTAGTCCTCAAGGTGACGTCTTTGCTTTTGAACACTTTAAAGAGGTCTCTCTCAGCAGATTTGCCCAATGCAATGCGTCTTTTGATTTCTTGACTGCTGCCTCCATGGGCACTGATTGTGGATCCAAGTAAAATGAAATCCTTCACAACTTCAAATTTTCTCTGTTTATCATGATGTTGCTTATTGGTCCAGTTGTGAGCATTTTTGTTTTCTTTATGTTGAGGTGTAATCCATACTGAAGGCTGTGGTCTTTGATCTTCATCAGTAGGTGCTTCAAGTCCTCTTCACTTTCAGCAATTAAGGTTGTGTCATCTGCATGATGCTCAGGATGTTAATGAGTCTTCATCCAATCCTGATGCTGCATTCTTCTTCGTATAGTTCAGCTTCTCAGATTATTTGCTCAGCATACAGACTGAATAAGTATGGTGAAAGGATACAACACTGACGCACACATTTTCTGATTTTCAACACACATTATCCCTTGTTCTGTTTGAATGACTGCCTCTTGTTCTATGACAGGTTCCACATGAGCACAATTAAGTGTTCTGAAATTCCAATTCTTTGCAATGTTATCCATAATTTGTTATGATCTACACAGTCAAATGCCTTTACATAGTCAATAAAACACAGGTAAACATCTTTCAGGTATTCCCTGCTTTCAGCCAAGACTCATCTGGCATCAAGAATGATATCTCTCTTTCCATATCCTCTTCTGAATTCAGCTTGAATTTCTGGCGGTTCCCTGTTTATGTATTGCTGCAAGCGTTTTTTAATTATCTTCAGCAAAATCTTACTTGTATGTGATATTATTGATATAGTTCAATAATTTCTGCATTCTGTTGGATCATCCGTCCTTAGAATGGGCACAAATACGGATCCCCTCCAGTTGGTTGGCCAGGTGACTGCCTTCCAAATCTCTTGGCATAGAAGAGTGAACACTTCCAGTGCTGCATCCATTTGTTGAAACATCTCGATTGGTATTCTGTCAGTTCCTGGAGCCTTGTTTTTTGTCAATGCCTTCAGTGCAGACTGGACTTCTTCCTTCAGTATCATCAGTTCCTGTTTGTATACTACCTCCTGAAATGGTTGAACATCGACTTTCTTCCATCTTCTTTTGATGCTTCCTGCATCGTTCAATATTTTGCCCATAGAATCCTTCAATATTTGAACATGAGGCTTTAATTTTTTCTTCAGTTCTTACAGCCTGAGAAATGCCAAATGTGTTCTTCCTTTTTGGTTTTCTAACTCCAGGTCTTTGCATATTTCATTATAATACTTTATTTCATCTTCTCGAGCTGTCCTTTGAAATCTTCTGTTCAACTTGTTTACTCCATCATTTCTTCCTTTTGCTTTAACTGCTCTAGTTCAAGAACAAGTTTCAGAGTCTCTTCTGACATCCGTTTTGATCTTTCTTTCTCATCTTTTTAATGACCTTTTACATTCTTCATGTACAATATCCTTGATGTCATCCCACAACTTGTCTGGTTTTTGGTCATTAGTGTTCAATGTGTCAAATCTATTCCTGAAATGGTCTTAAATTCAGGTGGGATATATTCAAGGTCATACTTTGGCTTTCCTGGACTTGTTTTAATTTTCTTCAGCTTAAACTTGAACTTGCATATGAGCAATTGATGGTCTGTTCTGCAGTCAGCCCCTGGCCTTATTCTACCTGATGACATTGAGCTTTTCTGTTGTCTCTTTTCACAGATGTAGTCAGTTTGATTCCTGGATATTCCATCCAGTGAGATCAGTGTATGTAGTCACTATTCATGTTGTTGAAAAAAGGTATTTGCAATGAATAAGTCTTTGGTCTTGCAAAATTCTATCTTTTGATATCTGAGGCCATATTTTCCATCAGTCCTTCTTCTTTGTTTCTAACTTTTGCATTTCAATCACCAGTAATTATCAATGCATCTTGATTGCATGTTTGATCAATTTCAGACTGCGGAAGTTGGTAAACATCAATTTCTTCATCTTTGGCATTATTATTTGGTCCTTAAATTTGAATAATAGTTGTGTTAACTGGTCTTCCTTGCAAGTGTGTGGATAGTATTCAATCACTGACTGTTGTACATCAGGATAGATCTTGAAATGTTCTTTTTGATGATGAATGTGCTGCCATTCCTCTTCAATTTGTCATTCTCAGCATAGTAGCCATCTGATCGTCCCATCCAAAATGGCCAATACCAGTCCATTTCAGCTCATTAATGCCTACGGTATCAATCTTTATGCATTGCATTTCATTCTTGATAACTTCCAATTTCCCTAGATTCATACTTCGTACATTCCATGTTCCTATTATTAATGGATGCTTGGACTCGACAGCACTGGGTGGGTACTGTTTCTTCTCGTTTTGAGTCATGCCACATCAGCAAATGAAGATTCCAAAAGCTCGACTCCATCCATGTTGTTTGTCTCAGGCTGGGTTCTCTAGGGAAGCAAAACCAGTAAAGCACATAAATAGAGAGATTTATAGCAAGGAATGGCTCACATGATTTGATTATAGAGGCTGGAATATTTTAAGTCGGTGGATCAGGATAGAGGCTTCTCTTGATTCACACAGCCACAGGTGCTGGTGAACCCAACACAGGCAGGTCAAAGAGCAGGGCTCCCACTCATAGGCTGTAAAGATCCACAAATTCCGAGATGAGCAGATGAGCTGATAACTCAAGTCCCAAACCAGAGGTCAGACAAACAGGAGGCAGCTGTAGGATCCAGAGCCAGCAAAAAGCCAGAACATCTGCTTATATTCAGATGCAGGCCACACCCTCAAGGAAACTCACTTTCAACTGATTGGCTACTCACAGCAGATTCCATCATGGGAGTGATATAAACACCGAGAATCATGGCCCAGCCAAGCTGACACACAATCTTAACCATCACACACATCATTAAGGTCGACTCTGAGGAGGCAGCTCTTCCCCCATTGTATTTTGAGTGCCTTCCAACCCGAGGGGCTCATCTTCCCACATTATATCAGACAATGTTCTGCTGCTATTCATAAGGCTTTTACTGGCTAAATCTTTTCAGAATTAGACTGCTCGGCCTTTCTCCCTAGTCTGTCTTAGTCTGGAAGCTCTGCTTAAACCTGTCCACTGTGGGTGACCCTGCTAGTATTTGAATGCTGGAATCAGAGTTTCCAGCATCAGAGTAACGCACAAATCTCCACAGTAAGACAAACTGACAGACATGTGAGGGGACATAGCTGCAGGGGCTGGCAAACTCAAGATCAGCAGGTCAGACAGCAGGCTTCTGGTTCACAGACTGCAGAGCCTGAAGAATCCCAAGAGTGGCAGGTAAGCTGCTAGCTCAAATCCCCAGGCAGTTGCAGAATCCAGAGCAAGCAAAAGCCAGTAAGCTTTGCCAGAGAGTCCACCTATATTGGATGCAGGCCATGGCCCCAAGGAAATTTCCTTTCAACTGATTGGCTGCTTATAATAAATCTCATTATGGAGACGATTACATCATTACCTAGCTTCCAAACTACATCATAACTGCCAAACCACTGAGAATCATGGCCCAGCCAATTGACACACAACCTTAACCATCACATGCATCGTATCAAAAAGTAATACACTACGACCAAGTGGGATTCATACCAGGTATGCAAGGATGTTTCAACATGAGAAAATCAACCAACATAATCCACCACAAATAGAACAAAAGAAAAGAATCAAACGAACATCTCAATCGACGCCAAAAGCCATTTGATAAAGTCTAACACCCATTCCTGATTTAAAAAAAAAAAAAAAACCTCTCAATAAAATAGGAATAGAAGGGAAATTCTGCAGCATAACAAAGAGCATCTATAAAAAACCAACAGCCAACATCATTCTCAACAAAGAGAGGCTGAAACCAAACTGTCTGAGAACGTGAACAAGTTAAGGATGCCCTTTATCTCCACTCCTATTTATCAATGTGCTGAAAGTACTAGCTAGATCAACAAGGCAAGAAAAAGTAATAAAAGGCATCCAATTTGGAAAGGAAGAAGTAAAATTATCCTTGTTTGCAGATAAGATGATCCTATGCATAGAGAACCCCAAAGATTGCAGAAGAAAACTACTGAAACTAATAGAAAGATTGAGCAGAGTAGCAAGGATATAAGAACAACATACAAAAATCAATTGGGTTCTGATACAGCAACAAAAAAAAAAAAAATTTTTTTTTTTTTGCAACAAAGAGAACTTCAAAAAGGAAATCAGGAAAACAATACCATTTATAAAAGCCCCCCAAAATGTAAAATAATTGTTGTTTTAGGTACCGTCAAGTCGGCTCCAACTCATAGTGACATAGTACAACAGAATCAAACACTGCCTGGTCTTGCACCATCCTCACAATTGTTATGCTTGAGCCCATTGTTGCAGCCACTATGTCTGTCCATCTTGTTGACGGTCTTCCTGTTTTTCACTGACCTTCTGCTTTACCAAGCATAAGATCCTTCTTCAGTGACTGATCCCTCCTGATAACATGTCCAAAGTATGTGAGATGTAGCCTTGCCATCCTTGCTTCTAAGGAGCATTCTGGTTGTACTTCTTCCAAGGCAGATTTGTTTGTTCCTTTGGCAGTCCATGGTATATTCAATATTCTTCTCCAACACCACAATTCAAAGGCATCAATTCTTCGGTCTTCCTTATTCTTCGCTCAGTTTTCACATGCATATGAGGCAATTGAAAACATCATGGCTTGGGTCAGGCATACCTTAGTCTTCAAGGTGATGTCTCTGCTTTTTAACAGTTTAAAGAGGTCTTTTGCAGCAGATGTGCCCCAATGCAATGCATCATTTGATTTCTTCACTAAAGCTTCCATGGGTGTTGATTGTGGATTCAAGTAAAATCAAATCCTTGACAGCTATTGCTATAAAGTGACTTCTGAGCACTGCCTTTACTGTCTCCCAAAGGCTTTGGTATGATGTGTTTTCATTTTCATTTGATTCCAGGAATTTTTTTATTCCATCTTTGATTTCTTCTATTACCCAAAGGTTTTTAAGCAAGATGTCATGGATTGACTTATGTCCCCTCAAAAATGTGTCTATCAATTTAGCTGGGCCTTGATTCCCAGCATTAAGTGATTTCCTATATGTTGTAAATTCTGTCTCTATGACGTTAATGAGGGAGGATGGGCAGCAGTTGTGTTAGTGAGGCAGGACTCAATCTACAAGATTGAATTGTGTCTTGAGGCAATCTCTTGAGGTATAAAAGAGAGAAGCATGCAAAGGGACAGGGGGACCTCATACCACCAAGAAAGCAATACTGGGAGCAGAGTACATCCTTTGGACCTGAGGTCCCTGCTCGAAGTTGCTCCTAGTCTGGGGGAACATTGATGAGAAGGCCCACAGACAGAGAAAGCCTTCCCCTGGAGTTGACACCCTGACTTTGGACTTTTTGCCTACTTTACTGTGAGAAAATAAACTTCTCTTTGTTAAAGCCACCCACTTGTGGTATTTCTGTTATAGCAGCACTAGATAACCAAGACAGAACACTAAACAACAATAAAGAACAGTGATTAATCTGGGAAACATCTCATGACATGGATGAATCTGGGGGAGAGGGAGCATTATGCTGAGTGAAATAAGTCAATCACAAAAGGACGTACTGTATGAGACCACTATTATAAAAACTCATGAAAAGGTTTACACACAGAAAGAAACAATCTTTGATGGTTATAAGGGAGGGGAGGAGTGGGAAGGGAAAAACACTAACTAGATTACAGATAAGTGGTAACTTTGGTGAAGAGTAAGACATTACACAATACTGGGGAAGTCAGCACAACTTGACAATAGCAAAGTCAAGGAAACTTCATAGACACGTCCAAACTTCCCGAGGGACCAAATTACTGGGCTGAGGGCTGGGAACCCTGGTCTCAGGGGATATCTAGCTCAATTGGCATAACATAGTTTATAAACAAAATGTTCTATATCCTACTTTGATGAGTAGCTTTTGGGGTCTTAAAAGCTTGTGAGCAGCCATGTAAGATAATCCATTGGTCCCACCCCATCTGGAGGAAGGAAGAATGAAAAAAATCAAAGACAACAGGGAAAGATTAATTCAAGGAACTAATGGATCACATGACCCACAGCCTCCATCAGCCTGAGCCCAGAACTAGATGGTGCCTGGCTACCACCACCAACCACTCTGACAGGTATCAAAATACAGGGTCCTGGACAGAGTGGGAGAAAAATGTAGACCAAAATTCAAATTCACAAAAGAAGACCAGACTTAATGGTCTGACAGAGACTGGAGGAATCCCTGAAGTTATGGTCCCCACACGTCCCACTAACTCAGAACTGAAGCCACTCCTGAAGTCTACATTTTAGCCAAAGATCAGACAGGCCTATAAAACAAACAATAACACAGGTGTGAAACGTGCTTCTTAGTTCAAGCAAGTATATAAGTCCAAATGAGCAACACCTGCCCAAATGCAAAGATGAAAAGGCAGGAAGGGACAGGAAGCCTGGACAAATGGACACTGAGAACCGAGGGTGAAAAGGGAAAGGGGGAGAGTGCTGACACATTGCAGGGATTGCAAGTCATGTCACAAAAGAAAATTTGTGTATAAAATTTTTGAATGAAAAACTAATTTGAGCTGTAAACTTTCACCTAAAACACAATAAAAAAAATTTTAAAAGAGTTATTTGGCTCAAAATGCCAATTTTTCCAAGGGTGAGAAACCCTGGAGAAGCAATCCGCCAAGGGCAGCTGTTAAAAACTGTAACACTGAGGGTGATCAAAGGGGATAATCATGTCTGTGAAGATTCTCACTGAGGACACAGGAGGGTAAGGGAAGAAAGGATAGGTTATCAGAAAACATGGGGCTTTAAAAAATAAGTATTTCAATGCAATTTATACTTGGGGGAGAAAAAGAAGTATCCTAATGTGAAAAAACAAAACAAAGAACAAGTAATAAGACAGTAAGTATGGAACGATGGCCACCTTTTTCTAAATAGGAAAAGCCCCATGGATTCACTGCCATTCCAGCTGTCCAGCGTAGTCGTCCCTCAGAGTGTTAGCTCCTTAACGGCAAGACCCAAATCTTTCATATAACCTGGTACATAGTAAACACTAAGCAAAGGCCGCTAAAGGCAATCAGGACAGGCAATGGGGAGGGAGTGAAGAAATGGATTTCACTGGCTACTCTAGCACCTGAAGTCTGATTTTTCTATTTTTTAATCTTACTGACAAAGCTTCAGTGGAGCACTCTTATGGTGCATTTTCAAGGGATCATCACAAAACATTTTAGGTAGAAAACAAAACTATGGCCATCAAGAAGAGTCCTAAATACATTAGCAAAGTGTCAGGAAAGAACTTTTTTAGAGCAGGAACTGGAGCCTGTTCAGTCACCTTCTGAACAAGGCCTCGCCTTTTTCAACTTTGTTTCTGCTTAAGGACAGCAGGTGGCAGCAGAATCGAGATTTATGGTTGCAGAAGCTTCTGGAGACACCTAACCAAAAAAAAAAAAAAACACAAACCCGTTGCCATCGAGTTGATTCCAAGTCATACCGACCCTACAGATAGAGCTTCAAATGGTTTTAGGAGGAGATGCAGCTTTTGAGCAAAAACCTTTCATCTAAAAATCTAACCTCAACACAAGAAGAAAAACCCCACAGAGTGTGAGGAACTGATGCTGTCGGCCTTGGCCGCCATACAGCCTGATGTCACACCCTGCCCGCCATCTGCAGAGCCACACCTTGTCCTCCCTCCTGGGGAATCCTGGGATTTCTACTGGTAGTGGCCGGAAATGAACCAGGGTCTTGAGGTCTGTCCCTGTCCCAACACTGCCCTGTCACACTTGAAAGCTGGTTCACCAGGAATCAGGCCTCAGTCTAGCGTGAGCTCCCTGGAGAGGTCAGCCCAAATTCAGAACAAATTTAGGAATGAAGGAAGAGTTTTTTTTAAGGAGAATTACAAGCAATGAAAAGAAGTACTGACACGTGCCACAACACGGATGAACCTTGAAGACATTATGCCAAGTGAAAGCAGCCAGTCACAAAAGCCCGCATATTGCATGATTCCATTTATATGAAATGTCTAGAATAGGCAAGTCTGCAGAGACAGAAAGTAGATCAATGGCTGTTTAGGGATGAGAGTGAGGAACCTTGGGGGTGCAAGCAGTTTGCAATTGGCTGCTAATCTAAAGCTCAGTGGTTCAAATCCATGCAGCAGCTTTGTGGAAGAAAGGCCTGGCAAACTGCTTTCATAAAGATTGTAGCTAAGAAAACCCTATGGAGCAGTTCTACACTGTGACACATGGAATTGTCACAAGTCAGAATGGAGTTAAAAACAACAATAGGTCTGGAGGTGGGGATGAGGGAATAGGTAGTGATTGCTAATGGATACAAGGTTTCTTCAGGGGGGATCAAAATGCTCTAAAATTAGATTATAGTGATGGTTAAAACTAAAAAATAGTGATGGTTACACAACGCTAAATATGCTAAAAAATGCTGAATTGTGCATTCTAAATGTGTAAACTTTATGATATGTAAATTATATCTCAATAAAGTGGTAAAAAAAAAACAGTGAAAGAATACCTTAATCATTAGTATATTTCAAGTGAAAATAAACCTCAAATAACCTGGAGAGAGGGCAGGAGGGAGAGATTTTGCAATCAATACAGAAAATAATTGGTTAGAAATATGCTTCTGGTTGTTATTGCTGGGTACCTTTGAGTCGGTTTTCCACTCATAGCAACGAGAAATGTCAGAGTAGAACTGCCCTGTGGGGTTTTCTAGGCTGTAGTCCTTACAGGAGCAGATCGCCAGATCTTTCTCCTGCAAAGCCCCTGGGTAGTTTCAAACCACCAGGCTTTTGGTTAGAAGACAAGCACTTAATCTTTGAATTGATGAATTTGTATTTTTGTTCAGGTTGCATTATGATGATGACACAATATGCTTCCTGCTTCAGTCACTTTCTGTCCCTTGTTGCTATTGTTGTTGTGTGCTGTTGAGTTGATTCCAAATCATAGCGACCCATGAGAAGTTACATCCCTAAGAACTGCAAATACTTGCACAGCTTAAAGAGACGGGCCGCCATCTCACTTTCTTAGTGGATGGTGTTCTTCTTGGAAGGTAAGGCAGCACACACACACACACACACACACACACACACTGCCGCCAAGTAGATTCCAACTCATGACCTGCTTCCAGAGCCCAGGCTTTTAACCACCATATGATACTTCTCCTAAGTAGTCTCAGTTGTCCATGATAAACTCTTAATTATAGTGTGTCCAACACAAATCTTAGATGGCAAACTCAAGATGTGCAAGAAATATTTCATTCTTTTACTTTCTTTAAATCAGCTTGAATCTGTCTCTGAGGCCCCATCCAGCTGAATTGGCAGACGATGTAATCTCAGTAAGTATTGGAGCACCCCTACTCCAAGGGTTGTGCAAGGTCCTGGGGTCTAACATGGCGCCGAAGCCTGGCAGAGGCCCTGCCACTTCTCAGTCTTCACTGGTTACTGCAGAGATGTTCACTGACCCGGTCAAGTGCTCTCCTGCCACAGCACGTAGTCTTACGCACTCACCCCTATTCTGCAAACTTCTTCCTGTTCTGGAGAAATTTCCTCCTTCCCTTTCCCTGCTCCTTCAAAAGCACTAAGAACACTCTTCTCAGTGAATTTAGGTTTTATCTAAAGATAGCAAGATCATCACAATAGAGGGTCCTGGACAGAGCTGGAGAAAAATGTAGAACAAAATTCTAACTCAAAAAGAAAGACTAGACTTGCTGGCCTGACAGAGACTGGAGAAACCCTGAGAGTATGGACCTCAGGCACCCTTTCAGCTCAGTAATGAAGTCACTCCTGAGGTTCACCCTTCAGCCAAAGATTGAACAGGCCCATGGAACAAAACAAGACCATAGGGGCACACCAGCCCTGGGGCAGGGACTGGAAGGCAGGAGGGGATAGGAAAGCTGGTAATAGGGAACCCAGAGCTGAGAAGGGAGAGTGTTGACATGTCATGGGGTTGTTAACCAATGTCATAGAACAATGTGTGTACTAACTGTTTGATGAGAAACTAGTTTGTTCCGTACACCTTCATCTAAAGAACAATTAAAAAAAAAAGAGAGAGAGAACCCAAAATAAATAAATAAAGATAGCAAGATCATTACTCGAAAACTTTCTAAGGTGAAAAATTACTAAGGTGTGTGGAAGTCGTCTAATGGGAACCTAACTTGCTGTGTAAACTTACACCTAAAACTCTATAAAATATTATTTAAAAAAAGAAAAAGAAATTACTGATGGCCTATCTGATTTGCTTGGCTCAAAGAAGAAGAGAACGTTTAGAAAGAAGGCAAAGAAATTAATGTCTCAATAAATGATCCTACTACCAGAGTCATAGCCACGAAAAACAGAATAAATTTGGTTTTGGAACTCACTTCCTTCATGACATTTCCCTCTGCAAGTGTCTGGACTTGTGTGGTTCCAGAAGGATTACTGGAATAAATAAACGAAACTATGTCTTACATTGGTAGCAGACTAGGCTGAGACATGGGGACACTTGCCCGCCCCACCCCAGTTTTAATGCAAAGGAAGGCCGTGTACAGTGTACTGGGTACAAAGACATGATGATGAAACGAGGATAGTCGCCCTGTACAACATGTTGTTGTGTTGTTGGTGCTGTTGGGTTGGTTCTGACTCATAGCGACCACATGTGACAGAGTAGAACTGCCCCAAAAGATTTTGTTGGCTGTTATCTTTATGGAAGCATATCACCAGGCTCAAATTGCCAACATTTTGATTAGCAGAGTGCTTAGCCACTGTGCCACCAGGGCTCCCCTTTATACCTTAAAAGTCCTCAAATAAAAATCAGTCAACTCCTGGCCGTGCTCAGCTAACCAACACATCTATGCAGAAGCACAAGATTGGAATCCAGAGAAGGAAGCGTTGGAATCCAAGGACCTAGAATCAAAGAGAGCATGTTTAAATAGAAACCAGGTCGATACCAGGATTTTCGGGTGGTTTTTATGACAGTTCAGATTTTTTTTTTTTGTGGGTATGACAGTTCAGAAAAGAGAGATATATGATCCAAGGAGAGGATCTTTTGACTACAGAAGCCTGATTAAGAGCCTGCCCCAAATTCCATCTGCCACCAAGGAAAGCAGAAAGGAAATGCACAATGAGAGCCAAGCCATGGGATAGGCCAAGACGGGTGTGCCTCCCGAGTGCTTAGTAATCGTGCCCAGCTCAGCAAATCTGAGGCTTTTTTTTCCTTTAAATTCCCTGGGCTACTGTCCATTTTAATGAACAGAGAACACTTGATCTCAAGCAGATTCAGAAACTCCATTTCCCCCCAGTCTTGTCTAAGTTTTGGAGAGGAAAAGCAATAGATACAGTACTGGTGTAGATTCGCTCATAATCACTCCTGGTCAGCTAATTCTTGGTCCTTTGCTCCACCTAGTGGATTTCCAGGCCAGAGAGCGTTGGAAGAGACAGCGATGAGGACCTAGTTTTAACCATAAATCTGGGCTTCTGTCAGTGTCTTTATTGACATAACCCTGTTCCACCCAACTGTTGTTACTCACACTGAGCGAACTCTTTCATTTATTCTAATTAAAGCTAAATGTGTAGCTGTGAGTCAGCAGCATCCAGTGCATTCCTTTCTCTCTTCTTAATATATAAAGAACATTACATAATCAGGAGACCCATAGCAGCACGGAAAATCACTCATAATTATAACCTCTGATAGCCAAACTCAATCAAGCCCTGGCAGGGTCGTTTAAAATAATGACCTACCTACTTGTTAACACTTCAGGGCCTCCTTTGAGCAATGATTGGTTGAGTAGCACAGGACTGTTTTTCAGGAAGTCTCACATTCAATTAGAAAAACAGGTGAAAAATACATAGTAAAGTACAACAAGCTAAGAAGATGCGGTACAAAGGGATTCAGAGCAGATCCTTAAACAAAATCCACACGTGGAGATAAAATTTAGTATCATTGTAGGTTTACCCTATTAGAGTATACAAAAAGAAATCAACAATCTATACTCGTTTGCTAGCCTATCATGCCCCTATCAGCCACCAGCCTTAAAATCAATTAAATCATTGTTATTTATTCCTTAGCTGTATTTAACACTTAATTGCTTATGGCAAATGAATAAGAATCTCTCTGCAAAGATGAAATCAATCCATGCAATGTTAGAGTTAGAAGGGATTTCAGAAAACTCATTGTGCAACCCCCACGTTTTGAAATAAGATGCCCAAAGTCACGCAGTAAGTTGGAGACTTGAGCCAGCCTTTTAGCTCAACCCTCAACCCACCCATTTTGTAGCACAGCCTGCTGCCTATTTCAAAGATGGCGGCAGTATCGGCCAATGATGGTGATTAGAAACAACACTTTGCTGGAAAGAATTTTCTGTGAGGTACTATGCAAGCTTAGGCTTTTCCTAAGTATTTACTCATGGAAACATGTTAAAAAAGGAGAATTATTTGTTGGCTAGATGCCAGCCAGAAGATTGAAGCCCAGGTGAACAGAGACACAGGTAACTTGACCTCTGGTTGGGCTGGTAGGATCCATCATCCTTCCAGACAGGCACTTGGTTGTGGTGAAGATCAGGCTCTGGCTGGAGGGTTGCCGCCATCCCACCGAGGATGACTTCACCAGAGTGACTTAATCATCTATGGGTTGGTCAGAAGCTCAGGTTCATGTGAGCAGGGTGGGGGCTGTGGGGAACAGACCCGGAGCAATGCTTCATATTGGGTGTGGAGACTTCTTATAATAGTAAGCATACTGTTGATTAAAGTATATGACCCAGGTAATTGCTACAGATCCCAGACCAGCCATCCCCTAGGATTATGGGGATCTGATCTAATATCAGACAGAAAGCCCAGTTTCAAGTCTGCAGCAGAGGCCTTTGAAAAGCATCCAGGAGTAATTGGCATTTAATCAATGCAATCATTATTGCAGCACATGGCTCCTGCAGCTTCAGCCCCCCTTGCAACCACTCAACTCCAAAAGGGGAGGATAAATCGGTGTAATTTTACTCCCACAACCATTTGATCCACAATCCCAGACTAGGTCTGAGCAAAAATATCTTTACATTTGCATATTTGAGAAACACAGGTTTGCTGTCAGTAAAAATTCAGTCTTGCATTACTGATGGTCTAAACCATGATGGCATTTTCCCTTTGGAGAGGCCTAGTCAGCGTTAATTTTGATAGACAGGAAAGGAAAAGATGAAGCAGGCTGTTAGCATTTGCTTTTCATCTAATCTTCTTCCTACACCCTCCATGGAACATCAGGAGGAACATGGCTGTTCATCACTCCCTGAGATATGGAAGAAACACACACAGCTTATAATTAAGGGACAAAAAATGTTGGCCTTTGCTCTTGGTTTTGCTTCATAAAGTGTTACTACTGGGCATCAAAGCAGGTGTTGAAGGGAGAATATATCTCTCTTGGAGAGTAGACAGTATTTTTAGGCCTATAGCCTCTCTCCTTTTCTCAGCAGAAATTCATAACTGGCTTTCCCCCGTTCTGTAAAAGGCAATTTGAAAAAAGGAAAGGCCCAGCTTCCCCTCTTAGTCAGCATCTTAATAAAGTCTTCCAGAGCTGTGCACCAAGGCTCAGCCTCTTCTCCATCTCTGCTTCTCTCCAGGTGACCACACCCAATCTCACAGCTTTACACACCCCTTCTAGGCAGATAGCTCCCAGATTTATATCTGTTGCCCACACCGCTGCCCCCAAACTCCAGAATCTTATATCCAACTGTCCATTGATGTTTAACAGTCATATTCAAGGCAAACTCTTTGTCTCCCCAAGTTTGTTCTTCATCTGTGCTTCCCATCTCAATAAACGGTACCAAAATTCACCCGAAAGCCTTGGAGTCCTCACTTTCTCTCACTCCCACTTCCAATCCATCAGAGTCCTGTCAGTTCAACTTTCAAAATATGCCCTAAATCTTCCTACTTTCCCTATCATACTAGTTGATGCCACAACCGTCTCTTTCCTGGGCTACTGCAGTAGCTTCCTAGCTGGTCTCTTCACTTGCCATCTCTGTCAGTCAGGGTTCACTTGCAGGTGACAGAAGCCATTCTAGCTGTTTGAAGCCGATACTTAATACAGTTGTGGTAGATTGTGTCTAACAATGCTACAACAATCCTTCCCATCCTGCACTCCTTTTTGCAATGTGACTTTGCCACTCCTCTTATCAATAGATGAAGTCTATTTTCCCTCCCCTTAAATCTAGGTGCTCCTTGGAAACTCTATGGGGCAGATCTACTCTGTCCTATAGGGTCGCCATGAGTTGAAATCGGCTCGATGGCAATGGGTTTGTTTTGTTTTTTTAAGTCTGGGCCAGCCCCATGCCCGGTTTTGACCAGAAGTGATGCTGTGTGACCACCAGACCTAGCCATCAGAGGTCTTGCAGCTTCAATTTTCACCCTCTTGGAAGGCAGCCATCATACAAAGAAGCTCAGGCTAGATTACTGAACGATGAGTGACCACGTAGAGACAGAGAGAGGTCTCAGCCATCCCTCTCATGGTCCCAGACATGTGAGTGAGGCCATTCAGGACCTTCCAGCCTATCACAGCTGACAGCTGAATGCAGCCATATATGAGAACCCAGCGGAGACAATGGAAGAATCACACAGTCAACCTACAGAATTATGGGAAACAATAATTGTCATTGTATTAAGTCACTAAGTTTTAGGGGTGTTCATTACACAGCTACAGATAACTGAAATGTAAGTTAATTTGTGGCTTGCAAAACCGTTGGAAGGCTGGAGGGGCAGGCTATAGACGAGAGCTCCAGAAACAACTTGCTGAGTAAGACTGTAGAACTGGTCTGCCAAAGGAACTGCTACTTCTGCCATAACCTAGAAGCTAAAGTTCAAGAAGCCATCAACCACTGCCTCCAGAAACACACCACCTAAGCCATGATTGTGGCATCAGGAGGTCACTTCAATATCCGTTGACTTCAGAGCCATGCCACGGAGTCATTTTACTTTAGCAAAATGGGTAATTAATGTGCTATCCTTACCTTTTCCCCACTTCGGTTAGTTCTGAGTTTAAGACTTGTGGAAGAGCCTATGACTGGTGAAAAGTAAATTATGTCTGAATCTGTAACTGCAAGGGAGCCTGAGAAATGCAATTATTGACTTTTTAGTCTATGTACTGCAGGAAGACACAGAAGGAAGAATTTTTAAAAATAAAATCTGTTTCGCTCACTGTCATATCTCGAGCACCTAAAATAGTACCTGACACATAATAGATAGATGCTCATTAAAGATTTGTTAAATGATTGAACTTGAGTTTTATAAAGGAAAGATATAATTAAGAGATGATTGTCTTTAGTTAGCATAGAGTATGGCGTTGTATATGCCTAGAGCCCTGTGTTTTTGTCAGGAAAGCCATAATTTCCCTTTATGAATATATCCTGGAGTTTCAAGAAAGATTTAGGATTCAAGATATTTTTTCAGCCCGGCACTTGCTGTCTTTACCATCATTGTATAACCAACCCAGGCCAAACATTATGGGTCTGGGTTTTTTGTTTGTGTTTTTTTTTTTTTTTTGCTTGTTTGTTTTTGTTTTGTAATAAGTTTTTATTAGAAAAGAATTTGGGAGAATGGGGAGAAGCTATTGAAGGGTAAGCTCTTCAATCATTCCTGCTTCCTGTGGCTTTGGCTACCATCTCTCTTTGAGGACTTGTCCTTCAGGATACTGACAGCTTGATTTCTCTAGGTAACATCACACAAAAGGAAATTAGCTCAGTATGTCTTCTACTGAATTCCATCTGTAGCTCAATGTTTTAAGGTATTTGTGAACAAGACTACAGAGCAATTTTGATAAGAAAAGGCAATGTTCCAGTCTCTGAGAATATTTCCCCTAAAGAGCCATCTTTAAAAATACCACTGAACAGCCTGAAAATCCACCCACGCATGAGCAATCTGCAATATACAGAAAGCTTTTCAGGTGTCACAGCCATAAGAGCAGGTGGTTCCTCCGGGTAGAAAAATCATGGCAAGGATATAGACAGAAAGCAAGCTGTTGTGGTATTCTGGGTATAGCTTTCCCCAAGTGAGTCATTCCCATATGCCCACTCTTACCATGGGCCCCTTCTCAGAGGGAGTGGGTTGTGTGAATGGCGGTTTGTGTAGAGCTGCATTCTGGTGGGCAAACTTCAATGGTGCCCATATTTGGCAGATCCAATCAGTCTTTAGATATTTGTCAACACGCTCTTCTAGAAGTCTCAAAAGGCAAATTTTCAACATGCATTTGATACCTGTTTTTGCTTCTCTCACAATAAATACATAATCTTTTTATGAAGATTCAATAGTGTTCATTTAAGGTGTGGCAGCTTCCAAAATTCTAATATAAGTAGATTGGAAATACACGCTTATAAGGAAGGTCAAGACTGGAGCAATTTGCAAAAGGTGGAAATTTACTTTTTTATTATGAAATATTTGAGACATACCAAAGGTTTAAAGAACAGGTATTTACCCTGGATGGTGCAGATGGGTAAGTGCTCAGCTGCTCACCAAAAGGTTGCCAGTTCGAGTCCACCCAGAGGATCCTGGGAAGAAAGGCCTGGAGATCTACTTCTGAAAAATCTGCCATTGAAAACCCTATGGAGTAGTTCTCCTCTGACACTCGTGGAGTCACCATGAGTTAGAATTGACTCCATGACAATTGTTATTTGGTTTTTGGTTTATTTACTTTTTAGTAAACTTTTGTTGCTTGCAGTATAAAAATCTGGACTAGTAAAAAAATTCTGTTTTCAGATAGATGTACAACAAAGCTGGGAATTATGAGTTTTGCATAGTTTTTTTCTCCCTCCATAGTGCGTATGACTAGCATTCTTATCTTTTATAGGCACACCAAGTCTCCCTATCTGAAAGGGGAGATACTATTAGTTCCCATCTCAGTGTAGAATGCAAATCAACTAAGGTCTAATAGGGAAAGATACGTACAGGAAAACCTGACTTTATTTGAATGGAAGACAACTACAGTGAAAAATAAAAAGGAAGCATATTCATTAAGCTAATTAATTCTAGCTCCCCCAAATCTTAGAGAGGTGCCATTTACTAGCTGTGTGAATTTGGGCAAGCTCTTTGATCTCTCTATGCCTCAGTTTCCTGATCTGTATGGTGAGGATAATAATTGGACCTACTTCTTAGGATTGTTCCATTTAAAGCACTTAGAATGGTGCCCGGCATCCAGGAGGTCCTCAATAAATGCTAGCTCACTTTCTTCCTCCCCCTCAACTAGAATGCTAACCCCACATGAAAGCAGGGACTGTGTCTTATTAGTTCTGTGTCTTCAGCATCTGCTTTGCTCACAGTAGCCATTCAATAAATACTTGTTCAATGGATTAATTAACGAAAGTAGCTGGGCTTTGATGTCGAAAGTCAAAGAATGTTTGCCCTAAGTTTTACAGCTGGTAAGGAAAAAATGGACTTCAATTTAGAGTACTTAACCCTCCCCCCCCCCCAAAAAAAAGAACAAAAACCTATTGCTGTGGAGTCGCAACCAGTAGGGCAGAGTAGAACCTCCCCAACGGGGCTTCCGAGGCTGTGTGTGGTCTTTAAGGAAGGGGACTATCACATCTTCTCCCGCGGAGCGGCTGGTGGGTTTGAAGCGTACTTAGAGAGTAGGAAAGAGACCTCAAGTAAGATCAGAAGACCCAAATTCAAGTTTGGATTCTTCAAATTTACTCTCTGGGTAATAGAACTAAGGTTTTCTTTCTTAATTTGTAAAATGGGAATGATAGCTCCCAAATTTATTCTGAGGGTTAAAGTGTATGAGAAAGCCCATAAAGGGATGTACAAACACATGATATTATGAATATTTATTTCAGGGGCTTTGTTCTTTGGATGACAATAAAATGATTCTTTGAGAGTCTTGGAAGAAAGAATCTTTAGCTAAGATTTAAGTACTAAAATATTCAACCCCAGAGGTACCACAGACATAGACTAATTTTTTCCATCTGTGCAGTTTAGGGTAGATTTGGCATACACTCAATACCAGGCAAGAAAGAAACTATGGTTTAGGCTGTTTTTAAAGTTAAAAAAAAAAAAAAAAAGTCAGAAAAGGAAACTATTTCCTTTTATAAGCATGAATGTTAAAGTAGGGAAAGCCTACATGGAGTCGTTCACCACTGAAACAGAATGATCTGGTCCATGTCCTCTCCTGCTTTCCCCCTCTCCGTTTGTGTTCTAGGCGATTATTTTATGTATCGTGGTTTGTCTATCATGGCCACTTCCTCCTCACCCAGAGGAAAGCGGTGCAGGCTATTCTTAATCAGCCGCATGTGACTCAGAGGTCAAAAGAGCAGCTTTTTATCAGGCAATCTCTCTGGATTACTAATATTTAAAGGCCCAGATTTCAGAGCCAGAGATTATTCAAAATATTATGGCTTTAAGATTAGATCCCACCCAAGATGTGCCAACAAAGCCTGAGTTGGAGGCTGAGAAACTGCTCCAAGGGAAAAAAAAAGACAAAGTAGCAGAAAAAGCCCTGGTGGGTGAGCTGAAGACTCGGTCCCCTCCTTGAACTTCAGGCATGACACGACGGAAAAGGGAAAAAGGCAGTGCCCCCTAAAGACTGGTGTTCCACAGAGGACAAGACATTCACGGAACTTAAGGCCTGTATGTGTTCTTAGGGTGAGGCAATAAATCTAATTTTCTGGATCGAGCTGTTAAACACGTCGAGGAAAGGACACCAGGAAAACTGAACGCAGTGACATGTTACCTTCAGAGTATCTTCCTAAATGTCATTATCGCTGCTATCACACAGAATAGTGTTCACAACATGATCCCAACCTTCCTTTTTAGCGTCATCCTCTACTTCTTATCATTATATCTTAGAGGGCATGGGGAGCCACTTATAATGTCACAAATAAACGCCAGATACTTTTAAACTCCCATCCATTTGTTAATCCTATTCTCTGCTCAGAACTCTCATCCCAGATGGTAAACTCCTGTGCTTCAAAGCATGGCTCAAATATCATTTCTTCTCTGTAGCTTTCTCAGCTCCCACTCTTTCTGCTCAGAATGATGGTTTTTTCATCCATGGAGTCATAACACTTTAAACATGCCTTTGTGAAATCACTTAACGCGATCAATTAGGAAGCCTCACAGAAGTCTATTTCCTCTTCACCTCACTGTGAACTCCTTGAAGGAAAGCGTGAGCCCTGCCGTTGTTAAGCTCCTGACACATTATAGGGGCACAATACAGGGTTGTTGAATTAAATTAAATATCAGAAGAGGACCAAAGCATAGGTGGATTTTCTAGGCCTAGGAAGTATGGTAGCATAGTGGTTAAGTGCTGTGGCTGCTAGCCAAAAGGTCAGCAGTTCACATCCACCAGGCACTCCTTGGAAACTCAATGGGGCAGTTCTACTCTGTCCTATAGGGTCGCTATGAGTTGGAACCGACTTGACTGCAACGGTTTTTTTTTTTTTTTGTGGGGGGAAGTATGGTAGGGCTTCAAGTATGCTCAATCCACAAATGTGATTCTGCTTTTGGTCTTTACCAAAGTGCATATAATTTGCTTTTATTAAAAAACAAGGTCATAGATGTATTTCTTTAGATAAAACATTATTAATCCATTTTTCTGCTTAGAATTGGCTTTCCCATAACACAGCCAAAAGGTAGTTGAGTAGTTTAAAATATTCTCCGGCTGGAGTGGAATAACATTTGAGGCTTGCTTCAATCAGTGCACCTCTGTCTTGCTTTCGTTCTTCAAAGAGCCCCGGAGCCAACCCAAGCCTTTGAAGGCATGAGCTGAACGGAAACCAGATGAACTCTGCTGAATTGTAAACGTGTCATATTCTCTGCTCTAGCACTGAACTTTCCTTCTCTAATTGAATAAGTTAACTGAAGAAGTCCATAATATAGTAACAATTTATTTTTTATTTTATTCATTATTCTTACCTTGTTCCAGAAAATACTTAAGAGAGGTTAAAGAAACAAATCGAATCCAAAACCCAATTATTCCACACTCATCCCTTTGGGTTTTTTGGTGACCTTCTGTCAGTGCTGGTGTAAAAGGCTTGGGAAAGTTTTCCAGGTCTAGTAACAGCATCTCCTGAAGCACCTTTGATCCTGGTTTACAGCAAATGAGTCTGTCAAATGTCTATAGTCCACTTTTACCCTAAGATCCAGCATGAGTGTGTTCAGTCTTGAAATCCGTCAGTCACTCTTGCCCTCACCTACTGTACATAACTATGAGGTTACTCAGCATGTATCCTGACTAAGTAAGATCATAGCTGATTTCATGTCCTGAGGTGGTCAGGGGGTTAGCACAAAGGTTAAAAGCAGAAACTTTGAAGTCAGTCAGTCTGAGTTTGAATCTAACCACACCTCTTACCAGTTATGTGACCTTAGACCAGATACTTAACCGCTCTATGCCTCAGCTGTCTTATCAGTAAAAAAGGACTAACAGTGGTGCCTACACCTCCTGGATTTGTTGTGCAGAACAAGTGAGTTAAGTGTGTAAAGCACTTAGAACAGCATCTGGCACATGGTAAGCACTCAACAAATGTTAACTCTTATGTCTATACTTTATATACTATATATTTTTAGGTAAAGAAAGTGGGTATAAGAAAAATTAAAGGAAAGCTGATCATTTTTAGAACAGACTTTATTTATAAAACCACAGCTCAGTCTGCTTTGGTATCACTATTGACAAAATGCCTACAGTTGAGATATTAGCTAATGAGATAAATTGATTTTAGCTTTACAGAAAACCGGAATCCAACACCATCCCAGTTTTTCTATGCCTGTAAGACTCTGAATCCAGCTTTAAAGAAATAAAACAACAAAATTCTTTTTAACATGCAATAGCTTAAGCAAACCACTTCTTTAGTTTTTTTCTCTTTAAGGGATGAGCCTGAACTACTCACCTAGAATACTATTTACAGAGACAGAAAGTCCTAGGGAATAGGATAATTTAAAGATGGAGGCTTAGTTTATCTGGCTTTCATAATACAATATCCATAATGGCTTTAGAAGAATGTAAATAAATAACATTGGTAAACAGTATACACTGATAATTTTCTGACCTAACATCATGCTGAGGAATCAAGAGGTTTCCTCCACACATTTTAAAGTTTTGATTTATCCTACCTGCTGATTCACAAAGTCTTGTTCCATATTAATCACCAATATAATATATGACAAGCAGTATTCATGGAAACCTAACAGCTTCTGTTTAAAACCCCCTGTTAATACTGAGTTGAGCTTGATCTATTGTGCTTGATATATTTGTGGGCACTAGTGCTCTTTCATACAGGAATGTAAAATTAATGGTATCCGGTCTCAAGTTATAAGAAAAACTCTCAGATGACGAGGTAGCCGAGTGACATGTAAAATAGTCTTCTATCTGAATTAAGAATACACTTATGCTGGGCAAGGGGGAGGGGAGAGGAAGAAGCAGACATAGAGGGACAGAACAACTGCAATGGCTCAGATTAAATGGAGGTCAGTAATTTGAAACAGTAAATAAATAAATCAACAAATACCCCCTTTTTGCTTTTAAAAAATTCACTGGCAAATCCTTACTAACAATTTTAAAGTTCATCCATTAATATATATTGTAAATAGGAAAAGGTTTGAACATTCTGTATACCGTAACCCCATTCATCTAATGTACTCCTCTGCTGAGATGTCTAACATGTCTTCATCTGTATTCTCTTCTATCTCTGGCAAGTTGCCCCAAAGTAAGACATTTACACCTGGAAATAAAATTCATAAAATTATTTAGTGCTGGCTACTGTTGCAACTCAGAACACGATACACAATATATATTAACATTCTCATCTTAAGCCGTAAGTGTTAGCAGTTAAAGAAAAGCTATCAAAGAATATATCACAAATAAAATTATCTAATTAAATTTACAGTCATCTAGGATATAAAAACTCTTTAAGCCATTTTAAGCAAAGGCTTAAATTCTAAAAGTCTTAAAACTCAAACGATAAGTCCATTTACCGTCTCCCCCTTTATGCCGTAATCACTCCACAGTGGTCATTTTCTCGTCTGCTTTCATGATCTTTAAGAATGGGAATCTCACAAGATCCTTTTAGATTAAGAGCTTTTTTTGAAGGTTGCAGGGAATGGGCCTTGAATAAGTCTTTTCATTTTCTAAATAAGCATGGAAGTAGCTAGTGCCTTTTTTTTTTTTTAATTAAAAAAAAGCAAGGTTTTAGAGCTGATTATGATATAAACTGCAATCCTTGATATTGGTGGGTTATAGCCTAGAATAAAGGAAGGCTGTCAAGGAAAAGCAGTAACTTTAGGATCAAGTTATAGTAGTCAATATGAGAAACAAATAATAATCTAAAATCTCATTGAGAAAGGTCAGATTTCATACTGAAGAATCCACCAGCGTACATGGTATAAGACCAAACATTCAGTACAGGATTATGAGATGGTTTACGCTGGCCACATACCACACCATAACTTGAAAGCACTAAACTAAAAAAAGATCCCATTATTAAGTGACCTCTAGGAAAGCCACTGAAGTTCAACAACAAAGGCTGTCCAGCTGTGAGTGTGGGCCCACGGATGACTCAGCTCTCCTCCGCACACACTAAGGTAACAGCAACATGGTGGAATGCAGTAAGCCAGGGTTTGAAGATTTGGTTTGAGTCCATTTCTACCACTACTTGTACACCATGGATGTTGTTACTACTTTTACTACAAATGAGTGCAACCACAGATCATATATATCTGATCTATATTTTACAAAATGATATTATACTATATATATCTTTCCTAATTTGCTTTTCCTTACTCAACATTAGGTTTCCTAGGTTCCCCTAGGTTGATCTGTGTAGACTTAGCTCATTCACCTCATTTCTTTTCTTTCTGTATAGTATTCCATTATGGGGATAAAAACACATTGCAAATACAGCCTATCACTTATACGCTCCTTTAACTGTCCACCTTAACAGATGCCAAGGAGACATATGCCAGGGTGTGCACTCTACACTTTTGAGGCAGTGGGAACTATCAACTGTCTCCTTTTGCTGAGAGAGATACTGGAATTTAGTCAGGCAAGAAGTCAGTCTCTTTGTTTGATGCTGCTGAGGATACAGATGTTTATTATATCATTTTCTGTAATTTTTGTGTGTTTGAATTGTTTCATAATAAAAAAGTTTTATTTTTTCCAAGAATGAATGGTTTTATGCTTCTGGTAATATGGTACTGAAGAGCTGCCAGGATAGTAAGGAATTATTAGGCTAAAATCTAGGAAAATTAGAACCCGTAAAGGTAAATGCAGAGCTGAAGCCACTTTGCCTTTGAGAACATTTCCCAACATCAGGGAACAGAATTCATGGGGCCCTTTCCAATCTAAACATTCTAGAATTTTATAAAGCTTGGGTACGTATACCTTTGATGTTGCTGATTCAGGTGATTTGAGGACAGTTCCAATGCTATTAGAAACCCTCTTTTATACCAAGCATCTAGAAAATCTTGCTTTAAATCACAATATTAGGGTTACAAAGAAGTTTGATATTCTTGGAGTCAATACTCAGAGACGTGAAGCAGCTGAGCACAATCGGTTCAAAGGAGAAAAAATAAACTAGGAGACTGGATCTGACAGAAGCAGCACCTTCCCTTCTCTGTTAAAAAGGAAGGAAACCCTGGGATACACATGTTTCTCATGGGCTAGATTCAATGCGAATGGAGGAATGCTGGGCTTTTATCTTGGAAAAATTTACCAATATTAAAAAGCAAATCAAACTGAAAAATCTCCACCCTGTGTTTTGAATACTATAAAGCAGGAAAAACAGTATCAAAGCAGAAACTTCCTTTAATGTGTCCCATGAGCAACACAAATCTAAATCTAGAGGCCTAACTTAGTAGTCTAGACCCCATTTAGGAGAGTTCAGATGAGCTCTTTCTTGAAAATGGCCTTCTTAACATACTAGAGTCTTAAATTGAGACCCCCAAATGATGGGTTGAAAGCCACAGTTGAATCCCAGGTGATTTAAAAAAAAAAAAAAAACAAACCATAGTCTATAAAGACCCAAGCATAATCGGAGGGTTTAAAGACCCTGACAACCTAGCTAGCAATTCGTGATCTTTTGGTCTGTGAAGGCAAATTATACTCTTAAAATATCTATATATATCTATATAGATATAGATATCGATATCGATATAGATATAGATATACATATGTATATACACTTTAAGTTCCAAAGAAGACCAAAATAATGTTGTGTAAATACAAATTAAACATTGAGAAAATGTGTCCTATAATAAAACTGAATGGCTTTAAACAATATAAAATGTATTATACAAATATCATTTAAGGATTTGTAGTATATTTTCTTAATAAAAATAATCAGCGTTAATATATTGGTGTTAAATCTTTCCCTTGGCTAAAACTCTACAATAAATTATGGATACAGATGTAGAAATGTCCATTTTTATCCTGAAGCAACATCACCAAATACAGAGGTCACACTGCTCTCCTCCGCCATCAACTCCCACCCCGGCGGCCCACACTGCCCCCTCTCTCTTTCTCACGCGCACACGATTAAGTGACTCTTAAGCCTGGGTTTTTAAGCCTAAAATCTTCAGAAATTCTCTGGTCTAGAATATGTATCAAGGCAGCAGTTTAGAACAATTAAGATATTAATGTAAAAAGATCAAGAAATCCAACCAAGTTTGAGCTCTTAAATACAGTGATGAACATAGAAATGGCAAAGAGTTTTACCTAATAGGCTTCATAAGAGAATGCTTGGGGAAGAGAGCCATTAAAGTTTTACTCTAACTGATCCTACCCAGCTAAGAAGAGGGAATCCTGAAATTACCTCTTGGGTGCATCAATCAGGTATCAACAAAGAAATGTTGGAGAGATGCCTGAGTCAATCGTTTCTTACCAGTGGAGTCTAGTCTGTTGGTGTCATAAACTGCCTGGCTGTGAAACATCCAGAAGTGTCCATTGTTACAGGAGAGAAGGCAGGAGCTACATGGAACAATTACATGATAACCTACAATGTTCCCACTAAAAAAGAAAGTAAATGCTATTAGATGCCATATAATACCAGGCCATATAAACACTTTTATGTGCTAATATTACCAGATAATCCATATAATTTAGAACTTATTCTCTCCTAACAACCTCCATAGCTGGGGTCTTTAGGATAGGAGTTACTTTGTTAATGGTTTTGGTTTTACCATCAAACGGGAAAAAATAGTCTTTAAGTGAAATAATACTATCACATTCTTGAGTTTCTTCGCTAGTATTATTTTATGCATTCTACCTTCAGAAGCAGAAGCTAGGTTCTGGATGCCATAAGGTTGTGAGTTCTTCTGTAAAGCACCCAAAATGGATCTGCCGTGCAGGCAAAAGATATTGAATAAACTCAGATCTACAGGTGAGTTTTGCTCTCCCTACAACTCTGGCAAGTTGGGTTCTTACAAGGCTCTAGTTCCATGCCAGCACCTAAAACTGTTCCAACAGATGGAGGAGTAGGAAGACAGCATGAGGCCCTGTAAACCAAATACAAGCTGGCAGCTCTAATTTTAGTTCTAGTATTTTTGCAGAAATTCAGAAAGAAAGCAAATCCATGGCCTCTAGAGAAAGTTACAAAAGTTTTTACAGTCTTCAGTATTATCCAGCTGATTATAAGTACTTCAATCTTACACAGACTGTTCTACTATCTGGTTACATACTAAAAAGTGTGAACATACAGGGAATGTTTTAGTGCTTTTTTTTTTAAATGGCAACATGAACTGTTTATACCTTAAGTTGTAAAAATTCCTGTTATAGTTTGGTCCTACCCTGTAAGATGTAGGAGTCAGTCATTTTTGTGAGGCCCTATAAAGAATGCTATAAAAGGTACCAGCCTACCTAAAATATGTCTTCTAATCATAACCTGCTTGAAGGACAAACAAATGAAAATAGAAGTTGTTTTTGGACTAGGACTGATTGGTTTTTTGAAAAGCTATATTGTGAGAGTAAATTCCATGGCTTTAATTACCACCTACATTCATTTATTCATTCACTCAGTCATTCATCTAATGTTTACAGAGCATCTACTATGTGCCAGGCACTCTTCTAGGTGTTAGGGATATAGCAGTAGACAAAACAAAGCTTCTGCCCTCATGGAGTTAACATTCTAGTGTGTGACACATTAGATCATTTTGTTCCCTTCAATGGCTTCCCATTGGCCAAAAACAAATACAACTCCATATCAAGGTCTAGGTCTGCGCTGTCCAAAACAATGGCCACTAGCCAAATGTGGCTTTTACGCACTTGAAGTGTGGGTAGTCTGAATCAAGATATGACGTAAGTCTAAAATGTATACCAGATTTCAAAAACCAAGGATGTAGAATGTAAAGTATTTCATAAATAATTTTTTATGTTGGTTACAAGGTGAACTGGTAACATTTTGGACATATTGGGTTAAATAGAATATATGATTAAAATTAACTTCACCAGTTTCTTTTTACTTTTTTAAAATGTGGCTCCTAGAAGGTGTTAAATTACATGTGTGGCTTGCATTATAATTCTACTGGACAGTGCTGCTCTAGATTCTCTGAGCTTCTGTCACTCCTCTGACCTACTCATACCACTCTGCCCCATGCTCACAATGTCTCAGCCATACTGGCCATCATCTTTTTATTCCTTGGACATGTTAAGCTTCTTTGTGCCTTGGGTTCTTTGCATTTGCTGTTCCCTCTGCCTAGAATATTCTTCCTCTGCCTTCTTATTCTTTAGGATGCAACTCTAATGTTACCTCTTCATGAGAAAACTTCCCTGACCATGCTCTCTAAAGTAGCTCTTACCTACTCCCTCATCTTCCAACTTCTATTATTTTCTATAAATTTATTATTATTATTTTCTTTGGAGCACTTTCCGCCAAATTAAACAACTTATTTAAGTACCTTATCGGCTGATTGATTGTCTTCTCCCTAGAATATAACGCCCAAAGGCCAGTGACTTTGTTGTTTACTGCTATGTTTCCAGCTGCTATAACAGTGACTAGCACGTGGTAGGTGCTTGATATACATGTAGCTTGAATGAATGAATAAATGAATGAATGAATACCTTGAAATTAAATAATTATTAGCACATTTTTTTTTAAGAAGAGTTTGCTAATTGAAATTATTAGGATTATAATTTGTAATCCAAACCCCATTAAATGAAAACATCTCAACTTACGTCTTTCTAAAATAGGAATAATAACACTCAGTTTATCTACCTCTTAAAAGCTGATAATAACAGCTGGCATCTGTGTTATAATTTATAATTTATCAAGTCTTTTAACATTCATGATTCATTTATCTTCATAACTGTAGATGGAAATAAGGAAATAGAGGTTCAGAAGTTTAGAGGTTTAAGGAATTTACTCAGGATCATACAGAGAGCAACAGTATAAAAAAAACTTTTTTTTTTTTTGGCCAGGACTCAAATCTGATTTTTATGACTGTAAATCCAAGTGTTTTTTTCCCTGAAACTACATTGCCTTGTTCTGAAAATTAAAGCAAGTATTTGTGAATGCACTTTGAAAAACTGTAAAATCATATATAAATGCCAAATATCAAAAGACTCTTTTTTATAGCCTTAAGTAACAAATGTTTTTCAATGGCTCACTGCATGGGTTATAATCAGTACTCGCTACAGCCCATTGAACCTTTCTCCGTGCTTTGTCGTCAATATCCATCTTGCAAACCCAGGGCTATGTAAAATATTGCCACAAATTACCATTTTAAACATGCGATGTCCTTCAGTTTACATTTGCAGATTTCAGTGAAATAGCATCTTCCAATGAAGTCCACTGCACTGGGGAGGAAAAGGTGTAGAGATAAGTCACGCTTACTTTTGTGAGTTAGCATGAATTTTGTAGCTTCAAAGAGCTGAACAAGACTCTAATGTAGAACGACAGCACATTTTATGAGTCAGTTAATATTCGTGAGCTCACCATAAACATGTGACACTTAAAAAATCTTGTGTTTATTTATTCACATTTCTTAGCACATTAATTCATCACCATAATAACCTTACAAAGAAGAGACAATAGGAAAGGACTGAATCTACTCTGTTCTAGACACTGGCTCTAATCTATAACAATTTAGCTGAGTCCTCCTAATGACTGCCTTATTACTTACCAAAGCTAGTGCAAAGATGAATGGGTAAATATTTTAAATTTGGGTGTGTGTGTGTATGTGTGTGTGCGCATACTACTAAAAAGAAAAAGCACAATAAACCACAGAACCATTGAAATAGGTTTTATGATTTTTTTTGCCTAGTGCCTCTTCTTTTCTGAAACATAACACCAACATACACACAGACTATTAACCCATGCATTTTTGCAATAAATGAGAGCCTTTGGCTTTGCTATTAGGCACAGCTACACTTAAACCACTTCAGAAAAGACTTCAAGGGTGGAAGAGTATACAGCTTTACTTAGGTATGTTTAAAAAAAAATTTAAGTTTCTATCATTATCATGAAATTCATTTTAAAGTATGATGGTTATTAGCCTGCATCCTCTGACTCTGTGCCCAAAGACTGGAGGACAGCTGTCCAACCATATCTTGGCTAATTCCATATCTTGCCTAATTACCCTTTCACTTAAATGATAAAATTTCAATAAAGAGCTAAATCTTGAAAATCATGCAGGGCATATGTTAACTATGAAAAAGAAAGTACCTTTTAGAGCAGAAAAAGGTATATTTGAGTGAATAAAATGGTTATTTTTCCAAATAGGAAGCAAATTCTTAAGGCCTCTATACCCAAAAGTGGATAGCGGCTGAAAACAAGATTTTTTTTTTTTTTAAGATTTAATTACGCAAACAAATGCATAATATCCAAAATAGGCCTTAAGGAAGACAAAGACTATTTTAGGGCTAAATGTCTATTTCATCCCGTGAAAACATATTTAAGATTTTTGAAAAAAGAATATTGAATGGATCTGACTCGCATGCCAACAACAAATAATGGTAGAAAACTATGCTTCTTACTGTAAAGCTTTATGGGTCAAATGGAAAAACTTAATGTTCTCTCCTCTCCAACAGTACAGAAAATCTTGTCTGAATTTACCTACAGACTAGGTCATGGACTTGGTCCAGTCAATTAGGATGGTTGGGAGGAGGGGCACAGCGCCAGGGATCGGCTTAAGAGATGCGCAGTCACATGACTATAATTGAACTAGCAACATTACATCAGGATTGACCACTTTGGCTAAAACACAGACTTTGTCCAGACAGTCTGCCCACTTAGTTATACTCCAAGGGGCTCATCAGACGGTTGGGAGTGGCCGGAACACCAAAATGATAACCTCGTTGTTGACTCCCAGAGATCCAAGCCATACACTTTTCCCATTTAGTTAAAGGCTACCGTTGCCCGCCACTAGCACGACTTACTTGGTAGGAGGGATGTCTGTAGAGTAAAGGTCTATTTCAGTATCAGCCAGCAAAACAGCCTTCATTCCCCTAGAGCTGAGCACTTGTTTACAGAATTTGCAACACAGGATGGACACACACCGGTCCTTGAAACTACAACTGCTGGTTGACATGGCGTCCCAGAAAGGACGAGGTGTGGGATTTTGAAAAAGGAAACAAGAGCAAGACCCTTCCTACTTTGATTCACTCAAACTGAAAGTCAAGTTGTTAGGCCTTGAGTTTTTGTTTTGTTTTGTTTTTAAGTCCTGAAATTGGGAAGGAAATGAGTTCTTTTCTGTTTTCCCGATGGGAGAGTAAAAGTAATATTTATTGAGTAGGAACAGGGAGAAGCAGCAAAATTGGCTTTCCTTTTGAACTTTCGGGGAAAGGAGTGCAGTTTGAAGCCGGGAGGAGGCAAGCTGCAAGGGAAGTCCTTTACAGCTTTCCCTTTCTCCCTTGTAAAAGGATGCCCTACCCTTCAGCTCCCGCCCCTTCAGTGATCCCTTAATCGTCTCTGGTAGTCTCTCTTATTTAAAGCGTCTCCCCTTGGAACGTCCCCTCTCCCAGCATTACGCCCCTCCCTGGGAGCGCTACGACTCCGCTCTCGGAGAGCGGGCTCAGGGACCCCAGCCACGCCTGCTCTGTGGAGATCTTCCTCCTCTTTCCCGGATTCAGAAATCCCCTCAGCTTTTTCCACCGGGTTGATCCCTGGTCCTCAGTCCTTTCTCTCTCCCGCGATCCTCCTCCGTCCGCGAGCCCAAGCGTGCTCGCTCTCGCGCCGTTAGCTCGTGTCCTGCCTCCCCTCAGCTCTCCCTCGTGGCCCCCCGTCGTCCCGTCAGATCTCCCCTGAGCGGCCGCTCGAGAAAGCGCGGGGGTGGCGGTGGAGCGGGGCAGAGGTCGCTTTTGGCTCAGTCGGCGCCGTGTCACCAAACACCTCGGTTTTCCTCCTTCTTCCGCTGTCTCGGCCTTTTCCACCGGCTGTCAGTTTGAATTACCAACGTCGTGCACCGATTGGGAGAGCTAGAGTCCGCCCAGGCCCGGCATTGGAAGGTTCTGGGGCCGTCCCCTGGCGAGGCCTTATTGGCCTGGGGACTGCCCGCCCCGCCCCGGTAACGGGCCGAGATCAATTCGGCTCCCTGGTTGGTTGAACTTGGCTCTGCTTCCGATCTCATTGGCCCGCTCCGGGAGGTTTAGGCAAAGCCAGTGAAAGAGGAAAGGCTCGCCCTTCGCTCCTCTTACTGGAAGACATTTTGCATTGCCTGCCGGTCTCCACTCTCTATTGGTTAAAATTCTCCGCAACGCCGCTCCTCTCTACCCGGGTCCAATTGGTCGTGTCTTCTCTCCAGAGTTGGTGTTTGGTTGTTGGTTCCACCTTAATCCCGCCCACCAATTCTACTTTAGGTTCCGACAACCCGGGGAGGAGCATATTCTGTGACCACGCCTCGGTGATGTTAGTCACACCTCCGTGTCGCCAGCTCCTCCTCCTCCGTACTGGCCTCCCGGGATCCGCTATTCTTATTGGCTCTAGGCCCCATCGGTCGATAGGAAGCGGGCGGTGATTGGCAGGGGGGTGGGTTCTGCTGCCCGGCGGGGTCCTGTGGAGTTGGCGGAGGCTCCTCAGGGGACTAGGGGACCGAACTACGTAGAAGCGGGTGGCGGGGAAGAGAGGGTAGGAATCTCTGAGTGGGAAGCGGAGCCGGGGGCCTGGGACCCGTCGCGTCAGAGCCAGGTAAAGGCTCCTTCCTTCTACCCTTTTTCTCCCCGGCCGCCGGGGTGAAGCCCTGCCTGAACAAACCCGGGCTGGGGCGGGAAGGAGAGGGCGCGGATGCTGCTGCCTGCATCTTGGCGGTGCCACCCGGAATCCCTCAGACCCCCTCCCCTTCGGACCCTCTCCAAATTTCCCAGTACATCCCATAATGCTTCTCAAGACGGCGTCTCTCCGCCCTTCTCCGCACAGCCTGGGACTCTGCCCTTGTTCACATACCGCAGCACAGCCCGCACCCTGCCCTCTCCCAATTCCTCTGGACGCCGGCAGCCTTAGTCTACCGTTCGGCAGCCGTCACCCTCAACCATCAGCTTCCTTCTCACCCGGGCTCCGAGCCGCGGCAGACATCCCGAGTCAGAGCTTAGGACCCACAAGGATGGGTGTTCCGCACTGCTTCCGGGGCTCTTCCCCGTCCCAGCCCCCGGGCCCTCCCGGGATAGTCCCCTTCGCCCACTCCCGTTCCCAGACCCACATCTCGGTCCCCGAAGTTAACATCCTTGCGCTTCGCGAAACATCGCGGCCCACGGTAGTCTCTTAACCTGGCCCTCTCCCTCCCGCCTTCCAAACGTGTGCAGATCCTTCAGCTATTCCTGGGCTCCCGTCCAACCTCGGGACCCCACCTCACACCCCCCTCCGGTTTCCTGCCTGCTGGAACCACGCCGCCTCTCTCCCTCTTCCTCCGGGCGGCCCTTCCTCCACCCCGGGAAGAGGCTCACGCGGGTGGTGGCTCTCACTTCCCGCGGCTGGAGGAAGACGTGAACCTTTTCCTCCGGGCGCGGAGAGGGAAGGGGGCGAGGAGAGAGGGAAGGAGGAAGGGTCGCCGCTGCGGCACGCCGGCGAGCCAGGCGCCCGGCTCTGCGCTCTCGCTGGGTTCCCTCCCGCCTCCCGGGCCTTGGCTGGGGCGGGATCTCCGGCACCTCCTGGGGCGAGGAATCGGGTATGCGGCCCTCGCTGATCCCCACCCCACCCCCCACGCACAGGCTCGGATTGGGTGCGGTATCTGGGATCTCTCGGCTTGGGTGACAACAAATATTTGGGGAGTGGCGTTTAGAATCTCTCGGGTCCCTGGCTGCGGGAGGCGACGGCTGCCTTCCTTCCCCCTCCCCCGGCTTTTCCCGGCCCCGACCCTCGCCTCTAACCCGTTTCCTGCTTCTGCCGACCACATTGTTTTCCTGGATGTGTCCCGTGCCGAGCAAGCTTTTTCCTGCAGATCTTCCCTTTCCACCCCCCAACATTTTGCTGCCAAGAGAAGCTAGTAACCAAAAACAAAACAACTGGGAGGAGGGGCGGGAGGGGAAGAAAAGTTGTGCCCGGGTGGCTCGTCCCTCCCCGGCTTTGATCCCTCTTTGATGTCCGGGGAGGTGCCCTAGCCAGGGTTCAGAGGCCGTGTCGGAGGCAGGGCTGGGAGGACCCCTTCGGGTTGGCCTCTGCCCCGCGCTGGCGGGACTCGGGAGGGCGGGCGGCCGCCGAGGTGTCGCAGTCCCTGCCCGGAGCCCCGCGTTCCCGCCGCAGTTTCTGCCCGGAGCCCGCGCAGGCGGCTGCCCCAAAGTGTTTCCTTTCAGCCTTAAAACAAAATCCTTCCTTCCTACCTCGCCGTGCTGGGCTCTGAGGGCCGGGCGGCGTTTGAATGGGCCCTGGGATCGACGTCCCCTACCCCACCCCCGCCGCGATTAGGATTTGAGCTCGGGTTGATCGCCCCCTGTCCCTCCCCCTTTTCCTGCGTTTACAGGCAAGTGAACCGGAGCAAACGACTTCCGACCCAGTCCGCGCTGCTGCGGCTCCTGTTGGGGATTTGATTTGCAGCGTCTTCGAGACTGTACAACAAAAACCCGGGAAGCACGCCCAGCCCTTGCCCGGCGCCCCGATACGCACCCACTCCCTCTCGGGGACACAATTGGGCGCGTCCACACCCCCGCACCCCCACACCATGCTGTTGTGCGGAAGGACTTCCACTCCCAGCCTGTGTCGTTGATGTCAGACCCCAGGCCAGCCTCCGGGCGCTGCAGTTCTCCCGGCTAATGCTGAGCCTGCGGCTCGGGCTCTAGCACAGAACAGCCGCTGCCGCGCCCGGCCCGGTGCCCACCGTCTGCATGTGCCCGCCTTAGCCGCCTGCCCAGCCCGCAGCCCGCAGCCCGCGCTCGCCGGAGCGCTGGAGACCACCGCGGGGCCCTTTCTGCCCTTGCGAGAAGCGGTCTTGGAGGTGTTGATTTCGGTGGTTGGATTTTTCCCGTGGATCTATCAATTTACAATTCGAATTTGGAAGAAAGGAGGAAAACATGACGTCTCCAGCTAAATTCAAAAAGGATAAGGAGATCATAGCAGAGTACGATACTCAGGTCAAAGGTAAGGGCTTTGAAAAACGGCATAATGTATGTGCTGTGTGGAGCCATGAGGCACGCTTTCCCACCTGGATTTGCAGGCTGTTCATATCTTTGGGTGGAGCAGGTAGGGATAGGCTGACCCCAGAGATGGTTTCGTAGGTGGGTCTGACCCACCAAGGGATGGACAGTGCCAGGGGCCATAGGAGAAGGAAGGCAGTTTTCCGAGTGGGCTTCAGGTTTGTCTCTGTGGGGCTGGTTTGGCTGTCTTTTGGGGCGGCCCTTTCCCCCCTAGGCTGGATGGGCATGGGGGAGGGGCAGGAGGTTCTTGGAGAAAGAAAGGCAGCACTTTGCCTCAGGATATCTCAGGTTTCCTTGAAAGACAACTGAAGTCTGACAGATGTTTGAGAATTTATTTCAGAGGTTGAAGAGGAGTCCAGGCTGAGAAAGGCAACCTTGAGAAGGTGTGCCATTTGGAGAGCCCTAGGAGAGGCGGGTTTTTTTTTTCTGGTGCACTATATCAAAATATGAGATTTGCTGTGGTATGGTATCAGACACAAAGTTTATGGCCACCTTGGGTGCACCTCGTATCTGCCTGGTGCCTGGCTGCCCAGCGTACAGTCAGACATCAGAGAGGGAAGGAATAAGGTCACCCACATCCGGCCTCCACCCTCACCTAAGTCTGGATAGAGGTGGGCTGTTAGGGCTGCCGGGTGGTGTTGGTTCTGGAAAATGGGAAGACAGCTGCTTAACCCTCCTGTGTTATCTCCCTTTGCCCCAGAATACATGCTTTGAAAGCCCTGTTTTCCTCCCTGCAGCAAATGTGAAGGGTAAAGCAAAAAGTGCACCTAGAGAAGCCAAGTGACATGTCTCCACATTTAGGTGATGGTTAGGCTGGGCTTGGGAATCCAGAACCTGTTCCCGGATAGCCTTTCCTTAACCAGCAGTTCCCTTAGGAGGGACTTCAGCTTGTTGAAGGGCCACAGCATGTGTTTATGCAAGGCACTGTCCCTTCCCGGCCAGTCACTGGTACGAGCCATGTGGCTTCAGCCCATTGAGACCTCAGCTGGAGAGTGGGAGAGGTGGGTGGCCTTGACTGTTACACCACATGGATGGAGCTCTGGGTTTTCCTTTGTTTCAGAGTACAGAGAGAGGGGCCCCTCCTTCTTTCCCTGCACCAATGCAAGGAGACCTTTTCCTATCATAGAGGACTTGGGAAGGGCCATGTCTCCCCACTAATGATTACCTGGGGTCAGAGGAGGCCTGGGGTTTGAAATAGGCAGCTGCCTTATCTCTCGGAAGGTAGTTTGAAGGCATTGTGCCTTCAGGATCTTTTTTGTGTCATCACTTGGTCAATGCTGGAGGTGCCCTCAGGGACCGTCTCTCCACTTGACTGCAAATTTTGGGGGTTTATTTCAGAGATGGGGAGTTGACTGATGGATGGCTTCAGCTGAATTGGGATTGGGAGAGGTGTGGTTTTAAGTTATAATTGAGGTCTTGGCCTCTTGTCCCTGTTCATAATCTGTGGCTGTTTTTGTAAACAATAGGCCAGTGGCCTCCATGTCCTTTCTAGATGCACTGCATTCTGCTCCTGGAACCCCCCTGCAGTTTTAACCAGATATGTCATTCTCTTCTCACATCCTATTCTTAATTGTTGCCATAAGGAGTGTTAATTCTTTGACTTCCCCAGGATTCTCTCCAGCCGCACACCATTTGACTAAGGTGCAAAGTAATTTTACATGTTTATTTTTTGGAAGGTTCAGGGCTGAAAGGCGTTAATAGGACTGTACATACCGATTTCTTATTGGTAAAGGATTTCTCATGAGCGTCTCAAAATTAAACACTCTGTATTTACAAACATTGCTCATTGAGATGATGTAATGCAGTTGGCCGCTGGGGGTTTCTTTTCAACCTTGCCACAAGCAAAGAGGTGTTTTGCTTTGCTCTGGTATTTTTCCATTTGACACCATTCAGGGTCATAGAATTTTGTACGTGGCTGAGCATGATGTCTTACTCAGAGAAGGTGCCCAATAAATGCTTATGAAACTGATTTGAATAGTCCTATCCCTCATTTGACAGCTGAGGAGAGTACAGAGAGATGAAGAGATCTGTCCAAGGTCACACAGCTAGGTGGTGGTAGACCTGAAATGAGAAGCAGGTTTACCAGCTCCCAGTTTTCTATTCTAGATCTTTGCTATGAAAAATATCCTTCTACCTGGATGGTAAAAAAAAAAAAAAAAAAAAAAAACTCCTTAGGAAGCCAAAATCTGTCAATGAGTAATAGTAATAATAGATTACATTTGGGATACTCACTCTGTTCCCGACTGTCTCAAGTGCTGTACGTGAACTGTTTTGTTGAACCCTCACACCAACCCAGGAGGTGGGTGGTGTTGTCATCCTCCATTTGTCACACGCGGAAACTGAGGCTTAGCAAGAATAAGAAACCCTCCCAAGATCGCTTTATTCAGCAGCTGTTTACCAAGTGCCTATATGTGTCCTGAGGACTAGCAATTATAGCAATGAAGAAAACAAAGTCCCCACCCTGTGGTGCTCACATTCCAGAACTCGCTCTAGAACCTGTGCTCTCCTTGGATAAAGAGCTGAGAATTTGGAGACAGAGAGCAGGATTCTTGGTTGGCTCTGCCCCTCACTAGCTGGCAGTCCTTGGTCAGAATCATGAGTTCAGCTTTTACGTGTTCCATAGGACTCGACAGCAATGGGTTTTTTTTATTTTTTTTAATAGGACACGCAGTGCTGCTGGCCTTACTTGTCTTGCAGATGCCAAGATGAAAATGGCTGTAACAGCGAGGCGGTTGGTCTGATGGTTAAGAGTGCAGATTTTAGTCAGACAGATCCGGGTTTAAATCTGGTATAAAGCCTTTTGCTTTCCTTGCTACCTCAGGCAAGGTAATCAACCTCAGGCTGAATAATATCCATTCCCGAAGGTAGTTGTAAGAATTTGATGAAATAGGGTGTATAAATCGTTTGGCACAGCATCTGGCACATATAAGTGCTCAGTAGGTACAGTAGTTTACTTATCTGTTTGTTGAGCCTTTCTTCTTGCCCAATTGGGCTGACCATTAAGGCTGCTTTGCATATTCACTACAAAGCCCCCAGCTATTAAATGATAGGAAACAAGTCTAGGAATGACACTTGAGTTGTAGTTTAAGTTCTTCTGTAGTAATAAAATGAACCTTGGGTCAGTCACTTAAACCTTCTGGGCCTCAGTTTGCTTTTCTGTTAAATGAACAGCTGAACTGTCTTATCCACAGGAGATTCATTGACCTCTGTTGTTCTGTTTGTCTCAGACCAGAGTCCTGGGTCCTGCTTTTCAGTCAGAATGGTTTGAATCAAGTGGACTTCGTAGGACCCTCTCTTTCCTGTGGTTTTTGCTTTCTCTGAAACCACCTGCTTTCATGTGCCTAGAGGACTTGCAAGGCTGCAGCCCCAACCCCTACCCCAGTGTGGTTTTGGGAGGGACGTGCATCCTTAGTCAGCCTGGCTGGTAGCCGCCTTCTTAAAACTGTCATTGTTTCTGGTTTGTGGGTGTTCAGATTCCTTTGAAAGTTCAAGCTTCTTAGTGTCTGACTCGAAAGCAATAATATCTTTAGTGTTTTCACATAGCTCTTTCCAATTTACAAAGTGCTTTCATATACATTAATCTCTGGAAATTCTTGACAACCCTGGTTAGATTCATGGGTCATAACCTGAGGCCTTTTGGCCTCTGTCCTGTTGGCTTCTTTGCTGGTGTGGAGCAGCTGAAGTGGTGATAAGGTACAGGGCATAGTTACCAGAGATGATAATCTGGGTGGTATTTGGGTGAGTTCACATCACTGCATACAAGCCTAGCTGTTGGCCTTTCCTTATTGAAGTCCCCCCTTCCTTTACCTTCTCCAGAACTTGAGATTTTATGGAAAGCCCGAGATTGACAGTTAATGCAAATATTTTAGGAGGCGTGGTCTGAAACAGTGGCACTGTGTGCTGAGCAGTTAAATTCCCTTTCTCGAGAACATTAGGGGTCTTGTCTTTTTTTTTTTTTTTTGAATGTCTTAGGAGAACAGTGTATGTGCACTACAGAGCCGGGAAGTGAAATTTTGTGATTTCCATCTGGAGCATTTTGACAGAAAAAGCATAGGCCTTTGCCTTGAACAGTTTAACCCTTTCAGGACCCTCTGAGAGCCTGAGATGAAATTTAAAACTCTAGTCATATTGTGTGTGTGCGCACATGCACTTGGGAATGCCTATTGTTAGTATTTAAACAAGTTCATTCCCCCCAGGAGGTTTGAGTGCTTCTTCACTCATGCCAACAAAGGTCTTCTCCGAAGCTTCTTTCCTCCCAGCCCCCACTCCCCAAGGGAGCTTTAAATATAATCAGTTTGTGAAAAGCTTCAGTAAAACATCTCCTTGGAATCCCCAAGCAGATGCTATCATCTTCCTGTGAGGTGTTTAAAGGCACCTAGTCCCTTGCTCAGGGAAAATAGTGACTCTGCAGAAAGGTGAACTCTTGGAAGAAAATGAAGCCCTTGGAAAAATTCAAGTACTCTCCATCTCAGAGTAGAAAGATCCTGGAAGAAGGTGGTGGGCAAGAAGTCAGGGGCTGCTGCGTGTTGTGGAAAGTGGCAGTGATTGGAAACTGTGTCCCTGAGGGGTCCTTAGCTTCTACTTGTGAGGAATTCTGCTGGGGAATGGGAACAGAAATTTCCTCTGGAGAAGCCCATCTGGTATTTATGGCCGGATCATCATGCCCTGCACAGGTTGAAAGCCTGGACAAGTGCTGATTATTTCTTTGCGGTGACGTTTGCAGAGTATGACCTGGCCCTGGTGTGTAGGGGCCGTCCGCATTTCAAAGCCAGCAGGTGCCCAGTCCCTGCCTTGTGAACCTCCACTGTTCGTTCCAGGTAAACGTGGGCTGTCTTGTGGCACCTGCTGATGTTTCCTTCCATAAAACAAGCTTTCTTCATGGAAATCATGCTTACCTTACATTGTAGACCTCTGAGGACTTCATAATAAAATGAGATGTCAAGTTGCAGAAAAAGCAGCTGATATGTATTTTTCTACTGGTAATAAAATTCAGATGTCAGCTCTGGAACTGGCGTTTTGGAGAACCTGGAAAAGTTACCTCTAAAGTTGTTTGGTTTAAAAGTAAATAATGAGAGCACTCAAAAGCATTTTTAAAAATTATCAAAAAATAGCACTGTTGCTGATTTTCTGATTTTACAATAATGTCAAAAAGTTAATCTCTTTCTCTCTTTTTTTTAATGTCCTCTGCCCCCAAGTTTTATAAACCTGTCTACATATTTCTGTATAATGACCTGCCCTGATACAATTTTTTAGAGTTAAGGTTTTTGACATATACCTTTATATGTTCATATATGTATTTATGTTTATAAAAAATTTTTTTTTATGTTTATACCTTGTAATAATTACATAAATTATTAAAGTTTTCGTATAATGTTTTTAACAACTTTGTTGCTTTAAAAAATTTTTTTATTGTGCTTTAAGTGAAAGTTTACAAATCAAGTCAGTCTCTCACACAAAAACTTATATACACTTTGCTACCCAGACCCACTTTGCTACATACTCCCAATTGCTCTCCCCCTAATGAGACAGCCTGCTCCCTCCCTCCACTCTGTTTTCATGTCCATTTCGCCAGCTTCTAATCCCCTCTACCCTCTCATCTCCCCTCCAGACAGGAGATGCCAACATAGTGTCAGGTGTCCAAGAAGCTCACTCCTCATCAGCATCCCTCCTCAACCCATTGTCCGGTCGAATCCCTGTCTGAAGAGTTGGCTTCGGGAATGGTTCCTGTCCTGGGCCAACAGAAGGTCTGGGGGCCATGACCACAGGGGTCCTTCTAGTCTCAGTCGGAACATTAAGTCTGGTCTTTTTACGAGAATTTGGGATCTGCATCCCACTGCCCTCCTGCTTCCTCGGGTTTTCTCTGTTGTGGTCCCTGTGAGGGCAGTCATCGGTGGTAGCCGGGCACCATCTAGCTCTTCTGGTCTCAGGCTGATGTAGCCTCTGGCTTATGTGGCCCTTTCTGTCTCTTGGGCTCGTAATTACCTTGTGTCCTTGGTGTTCTTTGTTCTCCTTTGATCTAGGTGGGTTGAGACCAGTTGATACATCTTAGATGGCCACTTGCTAGTAAGACCCCAGACGCCTCTCTCCAAGGTAGGATGCAGAATGTTTTCTCAATAGATTTTATTATGCCAATTGACTTAGATGTCCCCTGAAATCATGGTCCCCAATCCCCCGCCACTGCCACGCTGGCCTTCGAAGCAGTCAGTTTATTCCAGAAACTTCTTTGCTTCTGGTTTAGTCCAGTTGTGCTGCCTCGCCTGAATTGTATGTTGTGTTTCTCATCACCTAAAGTGGTTCTTATCTCCTGTCTAATTAGTGAATATCCTTCTCCCACCCTCACTCCCTCCCTGCTCTCTTAACCATCAAAGAATATTTTCTTCTCTGTTTAAACTATTTCTCCAGTTATTATAATAGTGGTCTTATACAATATTTGCCCTTTTGCAACTGACTAATTTCACTCAGTACAATGCCTTCCAGGTTCCTCCATGTGATGAAATGTTTCACAGATTCATCACTATTCTTTATCAATGCGTAGTATTCCATTGTGTGAATATACCATAATGTATTTATCCATTCATCCGTTGATAGGCACCTTGGTTGCTTCCATCTTTTTGCTGTTGTAAACAGTGCTGCAGTGAACATGGGTGTACGAATATTTGTTCGTGTAAAGTCTCTTATTTCTCTAGGATATATTCCAAGGAGTAGGTAGGATTGCTGGATCATATGGTAGTTCTGTATCTAGCTTTTTAAGGAAGCGCCAAATCGATTTCCAAAGTGGTTGTACCATTTTACATTCCCGCCAGCAGTGTATAAGTGTTCCAGTCTCCCACAACCTCTCCAACATTTATCGTTTTGTGTTTTTTGGAATAATGTCAGCCTTGTTGGAGTGAGATGAAATCTCATTGTAGTTTTGATTTGCATTCCTCTAGTGGCTAATAATTGTGAACATTTCCTCATGTATCTGTTAGCTACCTGAATGTCTTCTTTAGTGAAGTGTCTGTTCATATCTTTTGCCAGTGTTTTAATTGGGTTATTTGTCTTTTTGCAGTTGAGCTTTTGCAGTATCATGTAGATTTTAGATATCAGGTGCTGATCGGAAATGTCATAGCTAAAAACTTTTTCCCAGACTGTAGGCGATATTTTTACTCTTTTGGTGAAGTCTTTGGATGAGCATAGGTGTTTGATTTTTAGGAGCTCCCAGTTATCTAGTTTTTCTTCTGCATTGTTAGTAATGTTTCATATACTGTTTATGCCATGTATTAGGGCTCCTAACGTTGTCCCTATTTTTTCTTCCATGATCTTTATTGTTTTAGATTTTATATTTAGGTCTTTGATCCATTTTGAGTTAGTTTTTGTGCATGGAGTGAGGTATGGGTCTTGTTTCATTTTTTTGCAGATGGATATCCGGTTATGCCAGCACCGATTGTTAAAAAGACTGTCCTTTCCCCCCTTTAACTGTTTTGGAGCCTTTGTCAAATCTCAACTGCTCATACATGGATGGATTTATGTCTGGATTCTCAATTCTGTTCCATTGGTCCATGTATCTGTTGTTGCACCAGTACCAGGCTGTTTTGACTACTGTGGCGGTATAATAGGTTCTAAAATCAGGTAGAGTAAGGCCTCCCACTTTGTTCTCCTTTTTCAGTAATGCTTTACTTACCTGGGGCCTCTGTCCCTTCCATTCGAAGTTGATGATTTGTTTCTCCATCTCATTATAGAATGTTGTTGGAATTTGGATCGGAATTGCATTAAATGTATAGATCGCTTTTGGTAGAATAGACATTTTTATAATGTTAAGTCTTCCTATCCATGAGCAAGGTATGTTTTTCCACTTATGTAGGTCTCTTTTGGTTTCTTGCAGAAGTGTATTGTAGTTTTCTTTGTTTAAGTCTTTTACATCTCTGGTAAGATTTATTCCTAAGTGTTTTATCTTCTTGGGGGCTACTGTAAATGGTATTGGTTCGGTGATTTCCTCTTCGATGTTCTTCTTGTTGGTGTAGAGGAATCCAACCGATTTTTGTATGTTTATCTTGTATCCCAGTACTCTGCTGATCTCTTCTATCAGTTTCAGTAGTTTTCTGGAGGATTCCTTAGGGTTTTCTGTGTATAAGATCATGTTGTCTGCAAATAGAGATACTTTGACTTCTTCCTTGCCAATCTGGATGCCCTTTATTTCTTTATCTAGCCTAATTGGTCTGGCTAGGACCTCTAGCACAATGTTGAATAAGAGCGGTGATAAAGGGCATCCTTGTCTGGTTCCGGATCTCAAGGGAAATGCTTTCAGGCTCTCTCCATTTAGGATGATGTTGGCTGTTGACTTTGCCTAAATGCCTTTTATTATGTTGGGGAATTTTCCTTCTATTTCTATTTTGCTGAGAGTTTTTATCATGAATGTGTGTTGAACTTTGTCAAATGCCTTTTCTGCATCAATTGATAAAATCATGTGATTCTTGTCTTTTGTTTTATTTATATGATAGATTACATTGTTTTTCTAATGTTGAACCATCCCTGCATACCTGGTACGAATCCCACTTGATCATGGTGAATTATTTTTTTGATATGTTGTTGAATTCTAGTGGCTAGAATTTTGTTGAGGACTTTTGCATCTAAGTTTATGAGGCATATAGGTCTGTAATTTTCTTTTTTTGTGGTGTCTTTACCTAGTTTTGGTATCAGGGATATGGTGGCTTCATAGAATGAGTTTGGTATTATTCAGTCCTTTTCTATGCTCTGAAATACCTTCAGTAGAAGTGGTGTTAACTCTTCTCTGAAAGTTTGGTAGAACTTTGCAGTGAAGCCGTCCTGGCCAGGGCTTTTTTTTTTTTTTTTTTTCGGGAGTTTTTTGATTACATTTTCAATCTCTTCTTTTGTTATGGGTCTATTTAGTTGTTCTACCTGTTTTTTACCTGTGGTGGTGTTAGTTTAGGTAGGTAGTGTGTTTCTAGGAATTCATCCATTTCTTCTAGGTTTTCATATTTGTTAGAGTAACTTTGTTGTGTTTGACGGACATACAATAAGTTGCACTGTTTAAGGTATACAGTTTGATGTTTTGACGTGTTTTACACCCGTGAAGCCATTATACATGAGATAGTGAAATAACCATCCACCCAAAAATTTCTTCATTGTAATGTGTTAATAAATGAGTAATATAGTAATCACCTTATAGAAAAGATACTAGTTTAAAAATGACTAAGTAAAAAGCCAGGTATTACCAAGTTTTAAAAAGTCGTAAATAATACATAATTTCTCAGCTACCCTGTGTGGTTCCTGGAAAACTGTAACCTTAATAAAAGAAGACGAACCAGGCTCCCAGGGAAATTGGGTTAATAATTTTGTCTCATCCATTACTTTGCCTTTAGGTGGGAGAATAGACGATGAGGAGAGGAAAATAAGAAAGAGATCTCACTTACCTTAGGAGCTGATAGTTGACAGCATCTGTTTTCCTATGGACCTTGCTAGAGCCTGCCCCCAGGGCCGAATGCCTCTTCTAAAGGAGTCCCAGGGAACTGGATGCCAGGGGGAGAGGCTGAGGGCCCCCAGGAGAGATGTGTTTAGAGTATTACGAATATGGCATCTTTCCTCTAAGGATTCCCAGTTGCCTGCAGAATAGAGACCATCTTTCCCAGGTTGATGTTTAACTGGATCCTTGATTTGGCCGTAACCTATCTTTTCAACCGTATTTCTCATTTTGCCTTAATAGGGCTGCAGACCTATCTGGATTATTTGCCATTCTTTAAATATGTGTACTGTTAGCTAGCATTTTGCAGTTTGTTTGGAGATCACCGTTTGCTAGCATTTTGCTGTGTACTTTATATAGATTATTTCATAATCCTTATGTCAACTCTAGCAGGAATATATTGTTGTTATTCCATTTTGCTGATGACGAAAGTGAGGTGTAGCAGCTTCAGTAGTTCCCCAGGGTCAGCAGCTGGTGATTGATGAAACAGGGGTTAGAACCTTGCCTGTCACCAGAGTCGGAGTTCTGAGCGCTGTTTGTAGAATGCCCCTTTCTTGATGCCCAGCCCCACACCTTCACCTACTGAAATCTCCCCTTCCGGTAAAGCCCAGTTCCTCTGGGATGCCTTCCTTGGTCACTGTGACCAGAAATGACCCTTCCCTTTATTTCACTCACCCAGCACTTCTCTTACTCGATCTCATATGGCCCTAATCTCATACTGCCTTATGTTCTGAGTATTTGTATTGCAGTAGTCTTTCTTCTACAAGACTTCTGGTAGGAATGTTTTGAGGTCGTGTAATGCAGTGTAGAGGATATGGGCTTTGGAATCAGCCCTCAGCTGGAATCTTGTCAACATCACCTCCTTGCTGTACAGCCTTGCTCAAGTCACCCCACTTCTTTTCCAAGCCTACTCTTCTGTGACGTAGAGATAACACCTACCTTCTTGGTTTATTGCAAATGTGTGTGAAGTACGAACTCAGTGTGTGGCGAATATTAAACGCTAAATAAATAACTCTTGGAGTCCCTGGGTGGCTCAAATGGATAAATGTTCAACTAGTAAGCAAAAGGTTGGCAGTTGGAACCTACCCAGAGGTTCTTTGGAAAAAGATCTTTATACTCAGGAGAAAAGTCTGACCATCTGCCTCCAAAAGCTCACAGCCTTGGAAGCCCTGTGCAGCAGTTCTGCTCTGCACACGTGGGGTCGCCATGAATCAGGATCGACTCAACAGCACCTGGTTTGGTTTTATGAGGTTCCTTAAGATAGGAAACATGTCTACAGCAATATTGTAACTCAAACGGTGGCTTTTAGTAAATATTTATTGACTGGAATAAAGAATGAATAAATGAATGACCTGGAGTACTGCAGTAATTATTTAGAAATAGTTTCTTAGTTTGATTTTGATAATATATTTTACATAATACCGTCAAAGTGATTTTTGAAAAAGCAAACTTACTGTCCGGCTAAGGTCCTAGCATAAGTGACTGTCTAGACCCATCACTTCCCACCGTAAAGCTGCCCCTAGTTTCCTTCCACATAACTTATTTCATGCGCCATGCTTTATTCATGCTCTTTTCTCTCTTTGGACTGTGCTCTCTCCCTTCAAACTGGAAATTTATTCTTCCTTTAAAACTCAGCTCAGGTACCACCTCCTGCAGGAAGCCTTCCCTGCTTATCCTTATTCACTGAACAATAACCCGCATGCGGGATTGCAAGCAGGATTCCTCAGCACCTCTCCTTGCTTTCTTCTCAGCATCTCCTCTGCTGTGCCCTTGTGCATACTTGGATTATTGCACCTGTCATATTACATTTTTATCTCTTTGTTTACAAGTCACTAAGCACCTTGGGGACAGAACTGTCTTTTATTCATTTTCTTGTGTCCAGCTTCTGGCACATAGTAAGCACTAAATGTTTGTAAATTGAACTGTTTTCTGCGTGGAGATTGGATGTGACAGGGCAGGATGCCATGCTTCCGTGGGTCTCTCCTACACCCGTAAAAACCCAACTCCCTGTGTTAATGTTACTTGAAATTCAAAACAGATTAAACATGGTGAGTGTTGTGATTACACCAACACAGGTAATGGTACAGACTGTCGAGCACCATGGGTATCCCCCACCCCAAAGTGCAGTGTGATTTTCCTAGTTTACTAGCCCTACTCCCCTCTTCAGGGTCACTGCTGTAGGCCTATATGTGAGTTGATCAGATTTCTTCAATCACATTTCTTACCTTGAAATCCAAGAAAAATATTAATCTTGAAATTCCCAAAAGTTTAAAACAAAAGTTAGATTTTCTGTAGTTGGGGAAAACACAGTCTACATTTGTCTAGGATTTATTTACCATTTTTAGCAGATAATCAAAGTCCAAAATGGGAGAATTGAGGCCAGTCTTGAGCAGGTATTAAAATGGGTTGACTTGAAAAAGGAACTGTTGCAGTACTTTTTTGAAGCATGGCTTTGGAGAGAGGAACCGATGTGTGGTAAATGAGGAGGAAAAGTCCAAATGGACAAACAAGGGAACTGTCCCCTCTGGTTTTTCAAGTTAGTTGGTATTAGGTAGCCATGACCTTATTTATGCACTGTGAATGAATGGTTCTGAACTTGAAATATATATTTGTGAGGAAGGAAAAACAGCTGGGAAGTATGCCTCCTCCATTTTTGTGGGTATTTTAGGATGCCATCTGCTAGGGAGAAGGCAAAGTCTTTTTTTTTTTTTTTTTTTTAACCTTTCTTCTAAAAATGCACTAATTAGTGGACAGGTGACCCGAAAGGCGTTGTGAAAGTTGGGACCTTGTCTTTGTTGTCTGAGCCCAGAGCCTGCCTTTAGAATCACAGTGTGATGGGTAAGTCTGAATGCTGTCCCTGGAGAGCTGTAGGTGGCTGGGTGCCAGCACTCCGCAGGAAGACAAAGCACAGAAAAGAACAGGACCCAAGAGCGTGAGCTAGCCATGACACTACATGCCATGAGCTTTAAAAAATATATCCTGTTTTGGAAGAGTTGGCAAGAATTTCTCCAAACATTGAAATCCCTAGAGTCTGCTCCCTCTTGCTACTAGCCTTTTTCCGATATATTTTTGGGAGGAGTGGGATACACTAGGCCAGATCTTGCCAGATGAGTGAGCTGCTGCTTGTGGAGGCATCTTGACTGAGATATTTTAGAGCAATATCGGTTTTGGGCAGAATGAATCTAAGGGAAAGAGCACTGGACTTGGAAGCAGAAAGCCTGGATTCTAGTTTGACTTTGCTATTTACTACTGTGATCTTAAGGGTAACTCACCAAAGGTGTCAAAATCCCCAGTTTTCTCATGTATAAAATGGGGACAATTCTTGGCTCTAGCTAATGATGATGAAGATGGTGGCTAGCATTTATCAAGTGCTTCTTATGTCCAAGCTCTGATCTAAGTGCTTTACATATATTAACTCAGGAATTCCCCAACAGCCCTATGAGGTAGGTACTACTACTGTTTTCCCCGTTTTATAGGTGACGAAACTGAGGCACAGGGGGGTTAAATAACTTGCTCAAAAGCACGTGCTTGTAAGTGATGGAAACAGTATGAATCCAGACAGACTTAACGCTGTTGTGAGCCTGTCAAGCGCTGTGGAAGGCCTTTGAAACTATGAAATGCCGTACACATTTAGTCGATTGTTCTCATTTCCTAATATCTTAGTACAAAAAAGAGTAAATACATTCTTCTAAATGTCGTCTTGCCTCAGTATTCTCATCTAGGAAATTAGGGGTTTAAATAGAAAATTGCTAAGGTCCTCCTTGCTTTCATGTTCTTGATTTTTGCTTATTAAAGATGGTGATGTTGTCCCTATTAAGCAGCCACGTTTGTAGGTAAAAAACCCAGAATCAGTTTCCCTTGAGTTGACTGACTTATGGTGACCCCATGTGTGTCAGAGCAGAACTGTGCTCCACAGGGTTTTCAACAGCTGAGTTTTTGGAAGTAGATCACCAGGCCTTTCTTCTGAGGTGCGTGTGGGTGGACTCAAACTTCCAACCTTTCTTTTGGCATTGAGCACATTAATCATTTATACCACCCAGGGGCTCCTTGTGAGTACAAGGACAGTAATATTCTCAGACCCACACTCTCCCCAGTCCCAAGGCTTGCCGTGTGTGTGGCTGCTACACATACATGGGGTAGGTCACAGGTGGTGGTGGAGCGGCAGCTGGCCTGGGGGGCAGTAGAAGTGAGACTTGGTTAGGTGTCAAGATTTTCTAGGAAGATGTGCCTCACGGTTGGAGAAATCTGGGAGTAAGATAGTTACTTGATGGGCCTAGAGGTGGACTTGTGACCGGATCACTAGGACAGCGGATATATTAAGCAGGATAAATATGTTAAACCTTGGACTTCTAGTAAGCTCCGTGACCTGTGGAGTGAGAAAATTCCTGCTGTGACTGGTTCGTATGTTTTTCCTTGTCCTTGTTGGTAGGCCAGAAACAAATTTGTGTAACTCATGGTATTACACACATTTATATTGTTGTAGGCAGTGCTTGAATTTAAAAGAAAGAAGAAGAAAGGGAAGTTGGATGGTTGTCTTTAATTAAAATGAAAGAAATAGGGAAGTGGGAGGCTTTTAATCCCTGACATCTGGGCTGGGACAAATTGGGGGAGACATGGTGTGGATATGGAGCCGGCATAGGGTTGGTCTAGACATGTGGGCTGTGGGGAAGTGACTTCAGGCTCCTAAGATGTAGGATGGCTGTTTGCCTCTTACACCTTTTATCATCTGTTAGGCCCTTTGTCAAATTAAGGGATTTCTTTGTGATTATGATGAGGTATGCTGTGATACAGGATTCAAATGTCTCATGTTTATGTTTGTTTTCTTTTCACTTAATGAATAGGCAAAGTAACTGTCCTTTGTTTTCAAATGAGATCTATTAATAGTCATGACAGCCCATATTTTTATCATTACAGCATTTAAAAAATATCATTCATGGGGAGGGAAGGCTTGTGGGGGAATGAGGACTAGCTACTTAATGCCGGGCCAGTCATTCCACCTTTGGGGTTCTCAGCATCTCAGCTGGAGAGTGGAAAGATGGATTAGTACTTCCTTGCTTCATCATTTTAAGGACAAAAGACCAAAAATGATTATCACAGAGTGAGTTGCCATAGAGCCTCATGCTGATTATTGTTTGGGGGGTAGAAACTAGAGAATAGTTACCACAGGTCCTTCCTGCACATTTCTCCTGCTCCCGGTTTCAGGTTTCATCTTGAGACAACAGCATTAATAGGCTTTGTGTTTTAGACGTTGTTGGAGTCAATTGTGCAGTATCTCTGGATCTCTGCATTTATTCAGTGATTTGTGGTGAGGTAAGTTATCTCAGCTCTTTGCTGTCAGCAATTTTAAACCAAACATCGAAGCATTTTGGGTAGATGGTATCTGGTACTTTGATTAATGAGGTTCTTGATCTGGATATTTTAAGGCCAGTAAAAACACAACTTTGAAACACCTAGCTTTCCTTAAAACTACAGTGGCACTCCCATTGCCAGTGCCTGAAACCCATTTGTGCCAGTTATTTTTTTTTTAAAGAGTAAATGTGTGTGCGCACGCGCGCATGCGCTTTCTTTTGCTCTTTTGGCCAGGAGGCAGGACTGTGGGTCCAGGAATGCTATCTCTTCTGGATTTAGCAGCAAAAGAGTTAATCATTATCTAAGCAGAAACAGAAGCCTCCCTAATTTTTAACCCTCAGTCTGCCTCACAGGTACTCTTTACTCCTCCAAGAAGAAAAGACACACACACACACACACACTCACACACATGCACACATTCTTACAAAACTTGCTGTAATCCCATCTCCTGTTTATAAGGGCTGGAATTGCTGGGGAGGGATACTTGTGTTCTGCAGGCTCGGTGGGCATGATGTGAAAGCAGGGCTGTTTGACCTGTGGAGGTTGCAGATAAGAGCATAATATGTAATTGGGTAAGAATTTGAAAAATTATCCGATAACTTTAGGAGCAGCAAAGCACCCGCTTGTGCTTTCTTATGCTCGAAAACTATTTGGAGTAGGAGTGAGGCTCTAGCATTGTTTTCAGGGCGTGGGAACACCCTCCCCACCCCACGAGCCAAATATGCTTGCCCCAGCTGAGACCTGAGGTCCCGGGGAGATCCTGAGAGATCACTTAGTACATTGCTCTGCCCCTGGGCAGTTCTTCAGTCTGATCATTTCAGGAAAAGGACTGTTAGCTAGCCTTTAAAATCCTTTCCAGAAGAGTATGCCACAGCCCACCTTCCCGTTGGGTTCCAGTGACTCAAACTATGAGTTGTCAATCCCCTCATTTGCAGAGCTTGAAATGGGTAAAAAAGAACTAGACTCCTGTTTTTGCTGCCGCTGCCACGCCCTCTGTACAAGCCCTTGCTTCCTTTGGGTTCTCAGCGAGTCAGGAAGCGTGCGAGGTTATTGATGAAACTTTCGAGTTGTTGGCTCATGGCTGCTGGGTGTTCCCCTTCCCAGTCCTCTCCCCTCCTTGCCTCTGCTAGTTCTGGGCCACTTTGTATTGAACAAGAAAATTATGAATTAGTTACAGCCTGGCTTCCATTTATTGAGTACTTATTACGTGCTTGGTGCTGGGCTAGGTTCTGGGCATATTGTTGTTGTTGATAGGTGCAGTTGAGTTGATGACAACTCCTAGCAACCCCTTGTGACAGAGTGGAACTGCCTTATAGAGTTTTCTAGGCTGTAATCTTTATAGGAGCAGATCGCCAGATCTTCCTCCCATGGAGCTGCTGGGTGGGTTCAAACTGCCAACCTTTTGGTAAGCAGCTGACCATTGCACCACCAGGGCTCCTTCTGGGCATATAGAGAGAAATTAAAAAAAAAAAAAAAAATTCTGCCATCAAGGAGCTTCAGCCTATTAGAGGAGATGGGCAGATAGATACAAATACAGTGGTCAAACCCACAGTAGAAGGATGTAGTAGAAGGCCTAAATGGACAAAGGATTAGGGTGACAATGAATACTGTTGATGAGGCTGATTGATAGAGGACAATGGTCATTGCAACCTAGTATTTGTAGAGCACTTGGCAGTCTGTGGAGCCCCTGCATGGTGCAAATGGTGCTAACAGAAAGGTTGGAGGTTTGAATCCACCCAAAGACACCTTGGAAGAAAGGTCTGGAAATCTAATTCCAAAAAATCAGCCATTGAAAACCCTGTGGAGCACAATTCTACTCTGACACACATAGGGTAGCCATGAGTCTGAATCATGGTATTTTTGGCAGCCTGTGACGCTCCTTCCCATTTTTTCTCTCATTTAAACTCAACATGGTACCACAACAGGGCAGAGTGATTTCCAGGTAGTTTTCTTTTTTCCTTTTCTATAAGGTCACTATGAGTCGGAAGCAACTCAACAGCACCTAACAACAACAACAACAGTCTTTGAGATAATTATAGATTCATATGCAGTGGTAAGAAATAATGCAGAGAGATCCCGTGTACCCTTTAACGAGTTTTCCCCCAGTGGTAACATCTTGCAAAACTATACTACAGTATCAAAACCAGGATATTGACATTAATACAGTCAAGATACTGAACAATTTCATCACTGACAGGTTCCCTCATGTTGCCCTCTTATAGTCAAGATCCCATTCACGCCTTTGTGGCCCCTCTCCTTGTCTTTAGTCCTTAACCAGTGACAACTCCTGATCTGTTACCCATCTTTATAATTTGTCACTTCAGTGGTGTTGTATACCATGTAACCTTTTGGGATTGACTTTTTTTCACTCAGCAGAATTCAGCGCGATTCATCCAGTTGTTGTATTTAACAATAGTTCATTCCTTTTTATTCCGATTTATGGGTATACCACAGTTTGTTTAACCGTTCACCCATTGAAGGACTCTTGAATTGTTTCAAGTTATTGACTACTACAAATAAAACTGTCATGAACACTTATGTATTGATTTCTATGTGAACAGGTGTTTTTTTAAAAGTAGAAGTAGTTTCTTTCTTTCTTAATGGAAAGGTTATGAATTAAAACCAAAAGCCAAAGCCGTTGCTATTGAGATGATTCTGACTCATAGCAATCCTATAGCACAGAGCAGACCTGCTCCACAGGGCTTCCAGGGCGCGGCTGGTAGATTCAAAGTGCCGACCTTTTAGTTAGGTGAGAAGATGAAAAATCTAGGTTATGCCTTTATCACTGGGGTGTGTGTGTGTATATATATATATATATATCCCTGGACCATCATTTAACTTCTTGTGCCTCAATTTGTTTATAAATAAAATGGCATAATAAATGTTCTGTCTACATCCCAGGGTTGTTGTGCATATAGATGAACTGATAGACGCACACACACATACACTTACATACATGTATACGTAGATAATACATTTGTGGTAACAGATGTTATAAAGTGTTTTACACGTATGGGACAAAATGCCATCTCACTGTATGCTTGTGTAGTATTCTCTCAGAGCTGGGAGAATGTGATCTGAAGCCTTACTTAGAGAAGCTATTGAATTATAATCTTGAGACAGTTCTTTTAGGTTGTCTTTTGTTTTCTCATTATTGACATGGACGTTTTCCTTATATATTATGATTTCACATCTTTGTTGGTGATGTGGGGCACAAATACCTTCTGCCAAAGTTGGCTTATCTTTTCACTTCTTATTGGCTTCGTTGATGTATAAGAAGTTTTAAATTTTAATGTAGTTAAACTTATCTCACTTTTTCTTTATTAAAGTTTGGGCTTATTTAAAAAGTTTTTTTCTACCCTGAAATCATAAGGATATTCTCTTATATGTTCTTCTAAAAGTTTTCAGCTTTTGCTTCTCACACATCTGCTGTGAATAAACCAGGAATCTATTTTTATAAATGGTATAGGGTAGGGATCTAACATTATTTTATATTCCATATGGCTGAGCATTGGTTCTAGCTCCACTTATTGAAGGGTCCATCTTCCCCCCGACCATGATTTGTAATGCCACATTTGTACATATCTAAGTTTCCACATATTTGTGGCAAGGTGAATTCACCGTCATGCTATAGTGGCGTTGGCAGTGTGCTACCCCTGGGTGTGCGTCGGGGCCTGCTGATGAGGGAGTAGAATGCTTTCCCTTCTGCAGTAGGCAGCACTAGGCTCTTACCACCAAAACCCAAACCAAACCCATTACTGTTGAGTTGATTCCAACTCATGGCAACTCTGTAGGACAGACTAGAATTGCCCCATAGGGTTTCCAAGGAGCTGCTGCTCCTAGCCATGAGGGGAAAAATGTGTTTTCCAAGCCAAAAATAAATATATGATTTTGTGATTGTCAGTAGTTCCAAATATATTACCTATGCCACAAATAATTATTATGTAGTTACCAGGAGAGGTTTAGAACCGTTTAGAGCCTAGTCCTTATTCTTTACGATCATATAAACCAGTGGAGAAAAACAGCCTACGTATGTGAAAAGTATTAAAAAAATAATTGAACCAACAGCAATATAAGAAATGACATCAGCCGGTAGATGACTGGAAATGAGTGGTGTTGATAAGAACTCTAGGAATTCAGAGATGGGAGAGGTGTGGGCCAGAATGACTAAGACCTTGACTATGGAGTAGGATTTGGCTAACTTGAGAGTAGGAGGAAAGAACAGAGGCAGTGTGTACGCTTCCCTCTGTGGGATTCCCACAGCCCCCACCGTGCTCACCACTCCAGCAACACTTCCTACACCATAATACAATGGTGGCTTTATCCACCCTCACTGCTCCCCACGTCCTCCTATCCCAGACACACACTTCACACCCGAAAGATGCTTGTGAGTTCTTTGAGGGAGGGCAGTCTTTCATTTCAGTGTTCCCGGCACTATGTTTGCATATGGTAGGCACCCAATAAATGTTTGAGTGAGTAGACTCTTTGGCTGGAGCCAAGATGTCAGAGACAGAGGGTTGAGATTGGGCTGATGAGGGTCAGCGAGAGACTGGATCTGCACTGAGGCCATGGATAACAGTAGAGACAGCCTGAATTCAAGAGTGGTGTGATAAAGTCGTGTTTCTCAGAGATTTCCCTGGTTGCTCTGGGCAGCCTGGCTGGGAAGGGAGGCTTGGTCTTCTCCATACAGTGTATACTAGTCTGTGCCAGGTGGGTGCTGAGATTATGTTGTTAAATGTGATCAATTCTTTGAGCTACCTGTGAGGGAGGAAGTGTGATTCCCCACAGACAGTACAAAACACTTGGGTTCAGACAGATGATTCACAGTGACAGGGGAAGGGTGGTGGAGTGGGGGGGACTGCCCACCAGGTCTGTCTGATTCCAAAGCTTTCTTGTTCCTTACCATCAGTACCATGTTTGACCACCCCATCATCAAGAGACATTCTATGACACAGAAAAGTGGGCTCCAGAGAAGGATGTGAGGGTCAGGAGATTGGGGCCTGGGTGAGGCAGGAGCCAGCAGTGGCCAGCTTCTAGCGTGCGAGACCAGGAGAATGGTGGTGGCGGTGGCAGAAACAGATATAGGGAATCAGGCTGAGTGCTGCACTTGATGAGAGAGTGAGAGCTATTTTAGACACCCCGAGTTTGAGGTGACAGTTCCATTCCAGCAGGAATTTTCATCAGGCAACTGACAGTGCCATTCCTCCCCCAGTTGCCCTCCCTTTCATCAGATCTGTCATTTTCCTTTTTTCTAAATTGGGAATGTTGCAGAGAAACTGCAAAGTAGATGACACCCCATGCCAAATACTTGACCTCATTTGCAGCTTCTTTACATTTCAGTTTCAGAATATTCTCCCTTGATGTTCTAGAATTAATAGCATTTTCCTTCCCACATCCTATATGGGATGAGCAGGGCTAAACATGGAGAGTAGAAACCTGAGTTCTGAGCTGCCCTGCTGCCCTCTGATAAGCCTCTCCCCTGCTTGGAGATTCCTTCAGAGCCCCCCTTTTGAGGGTCAGATTGTGAATTAAAGAAAAGCCGGGTCAACCTCAGCCACCACTGAACTTGCACGGTTGACTGCAGAGCTGGCTACTGAACAAGTCGTTTTAAAGGGCACTATTTTTTTTTTTTTTTAAGGGAGTGTGGGAGAAGCCTAGTTCAGCAAAACACGCCTGGGTGGTGCTGGTGCTCTTTTGGGGTGTGGAGGCAGGAGTGGCTAATCGCCTTAATTTGAATAACTTTCAGATGGTGAGATGGCTCTTTGAGTGAGATTTGATTGGAGATTGTGATGTGGAATTTGTTGAGCGAGGGAATGAGGCTAAAGCTATTTACAGGAAAATATATTTCAGATTTCAGCAGTTGAAGTTAATGTATTCCATCATCATTTTTAAAGGCTTTGGATTTTTAGTATTTTATTTTGAGCACAGTGGTCTGGTTTTTTCTCGTTCAGTATGTTGGATCTAAGGAGACTGTAGGAATTATTATCCTCTCCCTTTAAAAAAAAAAATGAGGAAACTGAGGCTCACTGTGGTGGAGCCCTGGTGGCGCAGTGGTTAAGCGTTCAGCTGCTAACCAATAGGTCAGCAGTTCGAATCCACCATCCGCTCCTTCGAAACCCAGTGGGTCAGTTCTGCTCTGTCCTATAGGGTAGCTATGAGTCAGGATCAACTACACATCAGTGGGTTTGTTGCCTCCTTACCCTGCTAGGACAGATTCCATCATAGCAAGCACAGTTTCTGTGATAAATTCAGAGTAACAAAAATTACCCAGAGTTGGTTTGGAAATTTTAAGATGCAGTTTGGTAAAAAATAACACCTAAGTGGAGGTCAGGAGGCTTGGGTACCAGCCCCAATTCTGACCCTCATTGTCAACTGCATGGCCCCAGGTAAGTCCCTAACCCCTCCTGGACTCAGCTTTTTCAGATAAAAGTGAACATATAATACCTACATCTAGAACTTGTTGTACTGGGCAAATGAGATAATGCTTGTGTGTCTGCTTTGTAAATTATATAGCCTAAACAAATGTAAATTAAGATTTTATTTGCTGTGACAGAAGGTAGACAGACTCTTGGAGTTTGTTTTAATGGGTCTGGCCTATATAACATAGACTCAAGCATGTTTGCTAAAGTGAATCAATCACCTGTTGCTTTCTGGGCCATACTTGAAATAACATGCCATGTTATGGTGAACCCTTCTTGCCCCGTCCCAAGGTTGCTCTTACACAGTTTGGGGAAGATTTATGTACATACACGTTCTCCTTCTTTTGAAGCAAAACGGTGACTTGGGCAAGGTGCACATCAGGAAAGTGACTTAGTTGGCAAATATGTGATTGATAATGTAAATTTGGCCTAAGTATTAGTCTGGGCCTCTGTATACAGATGAGTTAATGATAAACAGCAAGGCTGCTAAGTAGAGTGTGTTTGGGGAAACTATTGGGCTCTATTCATGCTTTAAGTGTGACTGTGGTAACGCTGTACTTGGTGTTGAACTAAACAAGCTTATGTGAGTAGTGTTGTTGTTGTTAGGTGCTGTCGAGTCGGTTCCGACTTGTAGTGACTCTGTGTACAACAGAACAAAACACTGCCTGGCCCTGCGCCTTCCTCACAGTCATTGCTATGTTTGAGCCCATTGTTGCAGCCACTGTGTCAATCCATCTTGTCGAGGGTCTTCCTCTTTTTCACTGACTCTCTACTTTACCACACATGATGTCCTTTCCCAGGGACTGGTCCCTCCTGATAACATGTCCAAGGTATGTGAAATAAGGTCTCATTCTTGCTTCTAAGGACCTTTCTGTCTGTACTTCTCCCAAATCAGTCGCATTAGTTTGCACTTATTTGTTTGTAACATCTTTCTTGACTGCTAGACTGTGAGCTCCTTGGGGTCAGGGACTGTTGCTGTTTGTCTTTGTTTTCTAGCATCTAATGTAGTGCAGTTATGTAATGATGTAGTTTGGCAGTTATCTAATGATATAGTTTGGCAGTTATGTGAAGATGTAGTTATTCTCCATCTTGTGAGATGTGTAATCACCTCTGTGATGTGATCAGCCAGTCGGTTGTAAGAGGCGTTTCTGTGAGGATGTGGCCTGCATCCAGTATATATGGACATTCTGGCAAAGTTCACTGGCTTTTGCTTGCTCTGGATCCTGCATCTGGCCTGTCATCATCTGACCTTCAGTTCTCGGGACTTGGAGGAAGACTCATTAACAACCTTCCATATGCGGATGATACAACCTTGCTTGCTGAAAGTGAAGAGTACTTGAAGCACTCACTGATGAAGATCAAAGACTACAGCTTTAAGTATAGATTACACCTCAACATAAAGAAAACAAAATCCTTACAACTGGACCGATAAGCAACATCATGATAAACGGAGAAGAGATTGAAGCTATCAAGGATTTCATTTTACTTGAATCCACAATTATTGCCCGTGGAAGCAGCTGTCAAGAAATCAAAGGACATATCGCATTGGGCAGATCAGCTGCAAAAGAACTCTTCTAAGTGTTAAAAAGCAAAGATATCACTTAGAGGAGTAAGGTATGCCCGACCCAAGCAGTGGCCTCATATGCATGTGAAAACTGGACAATGAACAAGGAAGACTGAAGAAGAATTTATGCCTTTGAATTATGGTGTTGGCAAAGAACATTGAATATACTGTGAACTGCCAGAAGAATGAACAGATCTGCCTTGGAAGAAGTACATCCAGAATACTCCTTAGAAGCGAGGATGGCGAGACTTCATCTCACGTATTTTGGACATGTTATCAGGAGGGAGCAGTCCCTGGAGAAGGACATCATGCTTGGTAAAGTAGAAGGTCTTCGAAAAAGAGGAAAACCCTCAACGAGATAGATTCATACAGTGGCTGCAACAGTGGGCGCAAACACAGCATCAATTGGGAGGATTGTGCAGGGCTGAATAGTGCTTCCTTCTGTTGTACGTAGGGTTGCTATGAGTTGGAACCAACTCGATGGAACTTGTCATGGATTGAATTGTGTCCGCTCAAAATATCGGTCAGCTTGGCTAGGTCGCAGTTCCCAGTATTGTATAGTTATCTATCATGTTGCCATCTGATGTGATTTCCGTATGTGTTGTAAATCCCATCCCTGTAATAAGATACATTAGCAGCAGTTATATTTATGAGATCTACACTGCTAACAAAGGATTGGCAGTTCGAATCCGCCAGGTGTTCCTTGGAAACTCTGTGGGGCAGTTCTGCTCTGTTCTAGAGGGTCGCTATGAGTTGGAATCAACTCAATGGCACTGGGTTGGGTTGTACAGGATTAGATAGAGTCTTAAGTCAATCTCTTTTGAGATATAAAAAGGAGAAGCAAGCAGAGAGACATGGGGACCTCATACCATCAAGAAAACAGCACTAGGAGCAGAGCGCATCTTTTGGACGTGGGGTCCCTGTGCCTGAGAAGCTCCTCAACCAGGGAAAGGTTGATGACGAGGACCTTCCACTGGAGCAGACAGAAAGAGAAAGCCTTCCACTGGAGCCAAAGCCCTGAATTTGGACTTGCAGCCTTCTGGACTGTGAGAGAATAAACTTTGTTAAAGCCATCCACTTGTGGTATTTCTGTTACAGCAGCACTAGATCACTTAGGTGCTGTCTTAGTCGTCTAGTGCTGCAGTAACAGAAATACCACAAGTGGATGGCCTTAACAAAGACAGATTTATTCTCTCACATTCTAGGAGGCTGGAAGTCCAAATCAGGGTGCCAGCTCCAGGGGAAGACTTTGTTTCTCTGTCAGCTCTGAAGGAAGGTCCTTATTATCAGTCTTTTCCAGTAGAGGAGCTTCTCAGTGCAGGGACCCCGGGTCCAAAGGGGTCTTGTTTCTTGGTGGTTTGAGGTCCCTGGGTCTCTCTGCTTGCTTCTGTCTTTTATATCTCAAAAGAGATTGGCTTAAGTCACTGTAATCTGATCTTGTTGATCTCATAGCTGCTGCTAATATATCTTATTATATTATAGTGATGGGATTTACAACACATAGGGAAATCACATCAGATGACAAAATGGTTGACAGTCATACAATACTGGGGATCATGACCTAGCCAAGTTGACACATATTTTGGTGGGGACACAATTCAATCCATGACAGCACCTAACAACAACAATGTAGTGCTTGGCACATAGTAGATGTTTACTGGATGAATGAATGTGGAAGGCACAGATGTGTGATTATTTTTGTTGTCATCTACTCATTCCATAGATGTTTACTCAACCGTAGACCCTCACTTTTGAGGAGAGACCCATATTGATGCATAGCTGGGTTGTGGCCAGCTTCTCCTTCCTCTGCCTTCCAGCCAAGCTGCCCTGGCCTGATGGCACGATGGGGAGGGCTGACTCAACATCCACTCTCCTTCATCTTTTTGGTAGAATAATGTGCTCCCTAGGAAACCTTGGTGGCATAGTGGTTAAGTGCTGCAGCTGCTAACCAAAGGGTTGGCAGTTCAAATCTGCCAGGCGCTCCTTGGAAACTCTAATGGGCAGTTCTACTCTGTCCTATAGAGTTGCAATGAGTTGGAATCGACTCGATGGCACTGGGTTTGGTTTGGTTGAATGTGCTCCCTCAGCCCCCATCCTCTTTGCCTTTCTCCCATTCCTTTCAACTCAGTTAATTCTCCCTCAGGCAGTCTTTCTCATGCTTACATCTTTGTCTTGTTCATCCCACTTCTTCCTTTCCTTTTCTAAAGCTTATCTAGTTACCTCAAGGAAATCTTTCCAAACCCTTCTTGCTGTTGATGGATTCCTGTTCATGAGTTAAAACCAAAACCCAGCACCCTTCTCCAACAAAACCTAATCAGGCAGATGAAAAGCTCCAGTGAATGGGGGAAGGCAGTGCCAGAAGGCTTACAGTAAAATGAAAGCAACAGAGCACCCAGGCTGTCAGCCTTGAGAGCTTCTAAAAGTGCTCCTAAGCCTCCTTTTGAATCACTAAAAGTCTCCATTTACCTCCTCATCTTTCCCAATTGAAATTTCTTCTTTCTCAGGCACCAGTCTTAAAACAACAAAGCAAAACAAAACATTGCTCACCTATTTCTTATTCAACTTTTTATGTTCTTGGAAAGAGAATGGAATCTGGAGTTAGAAGGCCGGCATGAGAGCCCCGCTACTGCTTAATAGCTATGTGACCTTGAAAAAGTTGAAAATAATACCATATTTTACCAAATATCACCTACCCACAGTGTCATGGTGCAGTTTGTGGATATGAAAAACTCTTTGTGGATAACAAAGCACCATATACATGTCAGGTATTTCTAGTGTTACACTAGTTTTCTATATTGTGTTTCATTTGCATCATAGGCTAAGTCTGTTTTCTACTAGCCTGAGAACTAAAACACCATAGCATGCATTTTATGGCAAAATGTGTTTGGACTTAAAACAACGTATTTACAAATGATCTTATTATACAACATACTTTATTGGCAAATTAATTGAGGGCTGTCTCTATAGATTAATAGCTGTGGATGACAGAAACTATTATTTCTTTTGTACCTGCCACTGGTGTTTAACATAGTACAGGGCACTTAACAGGTGAAGACATTCTATTGTTGAGAGTTTGAAAAGCCTTCTTAATGATAACCTAGAATCATTCTTATTTAGCTGCCACCTAAGAAGGAGCCCTGGTGGTGCAGCGATTAAAGCGATCAACTGCTAGCTGAAATGTTGGTGCTTTGAAACCACCAGTGGCTCCGTGGGAGAAAGATGTGGCAGCCAGCTTCCGTAGAGATTTACAGCCTTGGAAACCGTATGGGCCTGTTATGAGTTGGAATAGACTTGATGGCAGTGGGTTGGTTTAAGTGTCTTGGCTTTATGTTAAACTAATTTATTTTGGAGCTGAGAACGGGAAATTGAAAATCCCTATTATTGATCCGTTTTGTTGTTGCACTGTTTCTTTTTATCCCCAAGTTGGATAAACTTGGGTGAACAAAATCAAATCTGCTTGCAAAAATGTTGAACAAAATAATAGCTCATGTTAGAGTCTGCCTGTTTCCTAGTAGCGCGATTCTATCAGGTTCTTTTTTTTTTCCTTGTTAAGATCGCTTTCCTTCTCAACTAGCCAGGGGAGGCATTTCCCAACCTCTTATCTTGTTGGGGCGTTTTAGAATAATATACTAAGTGTGAGAACCTGTGAGCATGAAGTTATTAACCTGCTTAAAACCAGTTTTCCTTCAAATTGGTAATCTTTAATGTGGACCATTGTATTTTTGTCTACAGGAAATCAACTCACGTTTAATCCTGCCATTAGTAGGTGGATGAGAGGAGGGGTCGACACTAGGCAGAAGTGGAGTGTTTGTGGAGCAATAGGATGAAGCTAGGAAGGAAGGCTGTCCAACACCCTGCTCAGTAGAGAGCAGTAGAATGCTTTTTTAAGGAAGAGTACGAGTGGGCTTCCAGAGTGGAGGCAGAATGCTGGACCATCCACTGCCCTAGTCCTAGTCCTGTGTTGAAAGCTTCCTTTATGCAGAGGTTGTGCAGTTGCATTCACCCCAGTTGGAAGTATTCTTGGTTTGATTTGGTTTCACTGCTCTTAGGTTCCCTTTGTCTTATTTTACAAGCATATTACTGTGAATACTTAAATCATTAACAACTCATTAAAACTCTTTTGGCCATTTTCATTTTCTACAAAGCTGAAACCTAGGTGTGGTAGAAACTTGTTCAGGCTTGCTTGGCTGGGCCACACCTGAGCAGCTGGTAGCATTTTGGCTGTCAAAGGGCCACTGAATAAACAGACTGATTGGAACGGAGACCTGATCATCGTGGGGCTTGAAAGGCGGGGGGCTGCAGCATTGAGAAGGAGAGCCAACCAAGGCCTGGACTCTTCAGCCTGAAGGACTCTTCAGGTGTTGATACCTTGACTCTTCTCTTTTTATACAATACCTTTTTTTTTTTTCCCCTTTCCTCTCAGAGTGTGTATTTGTACTTTTTTTTTTTTTTAACCTTCTTTCAGAATTTCTATAGCTCCTTTCTTTCAGAAACTCAGAGTGTTTTAGTTCTGTCACCTCCTTTATTCCCTGTAGGGCAGGAATTAAGGCCTTCTTGCTGGAGATGGTGGCGGAGTAGTTAAGAGTTCAGGCTGCTAACCAAAAGGTTGATGGTTTGAATCCACCAGCCACGCCTTGGAAACCCTACAGGCAGTTCTACTCTGTCCTATAGGCTCGCTATGAGTTGAAAATCCCTCCACGGCAATGGGTTTTGCTTAGTTTTTATTTTGGAGGTGGATTGGTGAGTCGCTCACCAGGCGGTGGAGTCAGTGTTCTGTAAGCAGCTGCAGTAGGAGTTCTTCTGGGTACCTGTTGCCCAGTTTATTTTTATGTACACACACGTGCACTCGCTCCACCCAGGGACTCTGTGCATACACACACTTGTACCACCCAGGGACTCTGTGCACACACGCATTCGCGCCACCCAGGGACTCTACACACACACACTGGCGCCACCCAGGGACTCTGTGCACACGTGCACTCGTGCCACTCAGGGACTCTGTGCACACACGTACTCGTGCCACCCAGGGACTCTGTGCACACATGCACTCAAGCCACCCAGGGATCTGTGCATACACACACTCGAGCCCCCCAGGGACTGCTAACACACATACACTCACGACACTCTGGGACCCTGTACGCACACACGCACTTGAGCCACCCAGGAACTCTGTACACATACATGCATTCGAGCCACCCAGGGACTCTGTGCACACGTGCACTCGTGCCACCCAGGGACTCTGTGCACACACGTACTTGTGCCACCCAGGGACTCTGTGCACACACACGCGAGCCACCCAGGGACTCTGTGCAGCCACCCAGGGACTCTGTGCACACATACGCCCTCGAGCCACCCAGGGACTCTGTGCACACACACACACTCGAGCCACCCAGAAACTCTACACACAGATGCACTCGAGCCACCCAGGGACTCTTTACACACGCACGTGCTTGAGCCACCCAGGAACTCTGTACACACACATGCACTCAAGCCACCCAGGAACTCTGTAGACACATACATACATACACATATATATACATACACATATATATACATACACATATATATTTGTTGTTGTTAGTTGCCATGGAGTCATTTCTGACTCATGAGGACCCCATGTGTGTCGGCGTAGAACTGTGGTCCATAGGGCTTTCAATGGCTGATTTTTAGGAGATTGCCAGGTTTGTCTTCCGAGGTGCATCAGGAAGTTCTAACTGCCAGCCTTTCAACTAGTAGACATATGCCTACACACACACACACAATATATATGTATACATACATACGTATAATAACGTTGTTGTTGTTAACTGCTGCCTAGTCAGTCCCTGACTCACGGTGACCCCATGTACAATGTGTTTGGCCTGTTGTGATCCCATGGAGTTTTCATTGGCTGATATTTTTAGACTTAGATCTCCAGGCCTTTATTCCTAATCTACCTTAGTCTGGAACTCTGCTAAAACCTGTTCAGCAAGAGAGCAACACAGAATCCCCCACTGACAGGATGGGTGGTGACTATGCTTAAGGTACCTTGGGTGGGAATTGAACTCAGATCTCCCGCATGGAAGGTGAGAATTCTAACACTGAGCCACCACTGCCCCCCTTATCCAAAGAGTGGATGACAGTGCTTTGCTTTGGTGTCTCCTAAAAGAGAATTTAAATATTAGTAATCTTTATGTATTTTAAATATTGTAACATCTCATAAGTTAAAAAAAAAAAAAAGCTAAAAAAATTTCTGTCCTTTTGACTTGAATTGTTGACCTATTTGTTCCTTTGTAAGCTTATCAGTTGACACTTGGGTAGAGAGAAAGATATTCAGTCAATCAAAATGTTACTGCTACATTTGCATGCTTCGTGATAGAAATGAAAACGGCAGCCCGTTTTGGTCAGTTTAAATAAGTTTTCTTCAGATGGATGCTGAAGTCGGTATTTTAAGTATCTCAGCCTGTGAATGCCAGTGGTTAATTGTGGAAATGCCTGATGGAAGCACTTGGTCTTACCTCTGTGTCTTGTAGAGATGCCTTTCCCTGTTGGTGAAGTGTATGCCAGTGTTGGCATTTCTTGTAAACATGTGGGTGTGGCCCAGGACACCCTCTCTGTAGTGCCAGCCAGAGGGCCTTACCCTGTCTTTAAGGATATTCAATTCAGTTTGTTTAAAAATCATTCATTCACTCAACAAACAGTGTCCACAATGTATCAGGCCCTATTCTAGTGCTGTAAACTTAGTGGAGAAACAGAGAAAAACAAGTAAATGGATAAATTAATAAGGTAATTAAAAATAGTCAAGTGCTCCAAAGAAAATAGAAACTAGGAGATATGCTTGCGAGTGGCTGGGAGGCTGGGGAGAGCTTACTTAGACTGATGCATGGTCGGGAAGGCCGCTTGGAGATGGCACCTGAGCTACCGCTGTGATGAGAAGCAGGAGCCAGCCAAGGGAAGACCTGGGGCCAGGGGGAGCAGCAGGTGCCTAGGCTGAAGGTAGACAGAGCTGTGTATGTTTGAGGAACAGCGGGAGGGCTTGTATGAGGAGAGGCTAGTGAGCAAGAGGGATGTGGGGTGAGGTGGGAGTCACCGGAAGGGCTAGACCACAGAGCCTAGAGAGCACTTAATTTAAGGAGTCTGCATTTGATTTCTGCTGCAGCAGGAACCCATTGGAGGGTAGTAACCAGGGAGGTGACATCGGATTTATTGATTTTTTTAAGGTCACTCTGTTTGCTGTGTGGAAAATTGATGTTAGCTGGGAAAAACTAGAAGGAAAGGTACCACTTAGAAGGCTCTTGCGATAATCTAGTGAGAGATGACGGTGGCTTGGACTAGGTGAAAAGTGGACAAATGTGAGACATGTTTTCTCTCTCCTCTAGGTGAAACCAGAGTAAGTGATATTCTTAACACGTGAACGGAAAAAGTATTTGCAAGGAAGAGCAGCAGGGGGATGTGTGGAGCTCTGAGTCCCGTTTCTGCCAGACACATAACACATCTTTCGAGGGCAGTGTTTTACTGACAGCACAGGCCCTGTGGAAGGATGAGGCTGGTGCAACTCTGCAGGCCCTCCTGAACCTCTTTGTAAGCCCACTTGAACTTATCTGGAAGAGTTTCAAGCTTTAGTACGCTACTTGCCTGAGGCTAGGTGGAAAAGCACCTGTGTTGTTTTCAGCTGCCTTAGAGTTGGCTCCTGACTCGTGGTGATCTCATGCACGATGGGTCGAAAGGCTGCCCAGTCCTGCACCATCTGCATAGTCAACTGGGGATTGGACTGTTATGAGCCATAACGTTTCCACTGCCTGATTTTTGGAGGTAGATCACCAGGCCTTTCTTCCTAATTTGTCTATGTCCGGAAGCTCCGCTGAAACCTGTTTAGTATCCTAGCAACGTGCAGCCCTCCACCGACAGAGGAGCGGTGGCCGTGCACGAGGTGCATTGGCTGGAAAGTGAGCCCGAGTCTCCTGCGCAGAGGGTGAGAGTTCTACCACTGGGCCACCGCTGACCCCTGGAAGCCGTCTGTGGGATGTGATTTTAGGGCTGTTGTCAAGGTCCCCAAAGAGGCATGGGCTCTGTTTAAAATGTTCTCTTCTCTCACCTCACCCAAAAGTGCTATTTATTTATTTAAACTTCAGTGTGAGATTACATTTGTTTCCTGTGAGGCTTTGGCATGGGCCGAAGACTACTAGATGCCGGTTTACAGTGGAGGAGTTGAATTAGATAATCTCAGTCCGTTTTAGCTAATCCTCCAAGTTGACTTTGAGTTTGTACCTGGCTGCCCAGGCTCAGGTGTCGTTCTCCCTTTTTGTCCTGTGAGGACGTGCCACGTTTTCTTTCCCTGTCTTCTGCCAGAAAGAGCTCTCTGTGGCAATGTGTAAAATGCCAACTCGCTAATTTCTCCAGGAAGGGGAAAGTCCACAGTTTCAGAATAGTATCTGCTGTGGTGTCCGCGTTCTGGTCAGGTGGCTGTGTTTCGTGGCTGTGCTGACATGTTGGGGTGCTTCTCTGTGGTGCCAGAAGCTCCTGTGTGCCTTAGAGTAAGTTACGTTTACATGGAAAAGACGCAGGCAAGCAGAGTGTCTGAAGCGAACATAAAGAATTCTCAGTTCCAGTTTTTCAGAGGGAAGATTTTGAACCATTGGCAATTAAGTAGAACAGATCTTCCGATCACCAGGAAATGTATAGCAAGGAAGGCTATAAGTGCTGTGGAGCAAACATGGTTAGTTACCACATGTTTGTTCAGTGTTTCATGCTTTTTGAAATAGGTGCACATGTATTATCTCATTTGATCTTCAAAATCCTGTAAGGTAAGCAGGGCAGAAATTATTAACCCCATTACATAGATGGGAAAACTGAAGCATTAGGTAGGCTAAGTGACTTGTCCAAGGTTACAGTTAGTAAGGGGCAGAACCAGGATTTAGAGTATGATTTTTTTTCTTTTTAAAATCACCTTTATTGAGGTAATCGAGGTGTTTGAGTTCCTGGGTGCCTGGCTAGTAACTGAAGGCTGGCAGTTTGAATCTACCGAAAATCTTCTCTGAAGAAGGTCCTGGTGATCTGCATCCAGAAGGTCAGAGCCATGGAAAACTCTGTGGAGCACAGTTCTGCTCTGAAACACATGGGGGCCCATGAGTCTCTGTGTTTTCTTTTAACCTCAGCGTAATTTATATACAATAAGATGCATCCGTGTTAAACTTCGAGTTCGATGAGTTTTGATAAATGTACACACTTGTGTAAGCACAGTCATAATCAGTATATTGAGCACTTCTGTCACCCTGAAGTGTCCTCATGCTCCTCTGCGTTAATCTCACACACACTGCTTGTGCAGGTATTTTGATGGCTAATCCCATGCTTTTCTCACTGTCCCACACTCTGATTTGACAGCCTTTTCAGCTGTATCCTTCTGGAGAGAGTACTGGCTGGCAGCTAGCCAGCCTCATCATGTTTAGTTATGAGTGTGAATGGGAAGTTAGTGGGTTGGCTACTCCATTGTTAGTTCCTTTCTTTCCTTCTTTACCAGGTCTGGGCTATAGAAAGATAATGTGGGTTCTCCTTTCCAGGACAGCTTGAAGAATAGGAAACCCGCTCACCTGTCTGCACTTGCTTCCTGGTGGCCTGGGGAGGGTGGGCAGGAGGTGGCGGGCTGGTGGTGGTGCTGGCCTCTAGAGGATGCTCACCTCCTGCGTTGTCTGCTGAGTCTCCTGTGTGGAAACCAGCACTCTGCTGCTTAGTTGCAGTTGCCTGAGGCCTTCAGCAGTGTGAATGTCATATCTGGTGAACGAATCCCCAAGGCATTGAAGATCCCGGGTCTCAAAAATGAGCAAAAGCTGAATTTCATAGCTATGTAGAGCAGGCTCTGGACAGAGCCTCCCTCTGGGCCTGTGTTAGATTATGGTGGGGAGTACTTCCCCATACACTGTTCCCTAGTCCTGGATTTTGACCATAGTGTCCAGCACGTTCCAGAGGGTCCGGGGGCTCTGGCCAGGTACTGGGCTACAGCTGCTCCTGGTTGCTATGTGACATCCAACGAAGGAAGGGAAGGTGCCTGCCCCTTTTCATAGCTAGCCGTGCCCTGACACCAGTAAGATGGAATGTGGGTGGCATACCTGAGCCCCTTGAGTGGCCACAGGATATGACCCCGAATGACAGCCTCTGCCTTTTCTAGTTGTCATTTATCCCGTTTAACCACTCAGTTTAGGGGCAACCCAAGTGTTATTAGCAATGATACTGATCCCTTTCATTTGTTTTGGGATATTTCATACCTGCTATCTGTTTGTTAAGGAGTCCTGGTGATGCAGTGGTTAAGCATTCAGCTACTAATCAAAAGGTCAGTGGTTCGAACTCACCAGCAGCTGCACAGGAGAAAGATATGGCAGTTTGCTTCCGTATAGATTAACAGCCTTAGAAGCCTTACGGCGCAGTTCTACTCTGTCCTATAGGCTCGCTATGGGTCGAAATCGACTCAATGGCAGCGGATTTGGTTTTTATCTGTTTGTTCTTCTCAGTAACTCTGGTACCTTCTTTCAAGGTGAAAGCCCCACCTTGTCTAATCTAGGACAGCTACAAGGACAAAGCAGACTGAGATTTCTCCTCTGCAAAGGCTCATCTTAAATTTTGGGTCTTCAATATTGATTTTCCTCTAGTTATCTTTGCAAATTTCTCTGGCTTTGCTGAAGGAAGGGGGGAAAAACTGGTACCCAGCTGCATGCCTGAGCTTCAGGTTTCTCCTTAGCTGGCAACCTCAACCAGAAAAAAATTTCTCTTTAAAGAAACCAGCCTCAGGCACTGGTTTTGCCTTGGACTCTGTCTGGCCCTCAGCAGCTGGTGGCAATCCCTCATGCCCACCTTTGGCTTGCTGCCTCCCTCAGCTCAGCGAGTCCCTGGTGTTGACTCCTTGACCTCTTGGCCCTCCTTTGCCCCTGCAGAGGCCTCTTGCACCAGGGAGTCTTAGAAAACAGTGGGATTACTGCGTTTTGTTTACCAGCAAAGTGGGGTTATCGAAGGTCATGTGACAGTGCCACATGGCTGATTCTAGTGTGCTGCAGGAAGATACAGCATTGGGACCAAAGACGTAGCTGAGGGCCCCCAGTGTGTACATCCAAGGTGGCTGCATAGAGATGGGGGCAAAAGGCTGCTCACTTCTGCAGAGAGGGACATTTCCAGTTTTGCAGAGGTCACAGGCCATCACAATGCCGTCTCTTCCATTTCCCTTTGGAGGTAGGCTTCTAAAGGTTCGTGAAGGTTTCATTCCTTTTCCAGCCCCAGGAGAGCCTTCCACAGCCATGAAGGCAATGTTAAGAACTGCAGGAAATGGATAGGATTGCAAATGGCCAAGGAAGGTGGCAAAAGTAAAAAACCAAAAAACACAAAACAAAACCCTGCGTTTTAAAGAAAACCTTTTGGGGATATTCCTGGAGTGCTGCTGGCTACTTAGGGGAGAGCTTGAGTTTATTTGGCGATTCCCATTTTCCACTCCTGCTTCATATGTAGACTCATTTGGGAGCTAGGGAGGGGATAATGCCCTCTCCCAGGATCTGTGGCTGTGCTCCCCGTCCCTTGGACCAGACAGAGCTGCTGCAGCTGGGAAGCAGATTGGCCCAGCTGTCCCCAAAGAGCTTAGAGCTGTGTGCTTCTTTCCTGTCCCTCTTCCCCTTTTCTTCTTGTAGTCCTGTCTTCCCTGTCCACAGGAAGCCTCAGCTGTCTGGCCTGCAGCTTTACCTGTGCCCAGATGGGCTGCGCTTCCTTCCTTCTTTTCTGATTGGCCTCATCACTTCTCATTCATAGCCTCCCTTGATGGGAAGAAGGGTTTTGTTCTGTCACCCGCCTTCTGGAAGGGCTGCGCCCTACCAAGACAGATGGCTGCCTAGCCTATTTTTAACTGTCTCTAGGGAAGAAGATTCCACAACCTATTTTGAAACCTGTTTCACTGATTGACAGCTCTCAAATGAGGGATTTCTTGCTGATACCTGACTTTAAACTCAACAGCTGTAATTGAAGCTAGTTTCCTTGTGTTCCTTGGAAATCATGGAGTTTGGGGAAAGGGATCGTAGAGGTCATTTAGGCCCCCCCCCCCCCCCGCAATGAAGAAAATGAGACCCACAGGTTTCCTGACCCTTTCCATATGGAAATAGAAAATGCCTCCTCATCCTCCCATTGGGCTTTGTGCTGGGTGGGAAGAACATCAGTTTTGGGATCAGCCTTTGAAAGCACATGTGTGGGGGCCATTCTGTGAGAATTTAGTTTTCTGGAGAAAAGCAAATTGTTCTAGTGTTGGAAGTATAGAATACAAGGCACTAACTGACCTCCTCTGTCCTGTTTCTAGTGAGAAAGTTAAATGATGCTTGTAGAATCACTTTGCTTCTGCTGGCAGGGCAAATAAAAATAAACTCTGCTGTCAGTATACAAAGGCTTCCCCAGTCCTTTTCCCTTCTCTCGTAGCAGTCCTCCATCTTGAAAGGAAAAAGAAGGGGTTATGTTTTCTCTCCTCCATTGATGGGATCCTCTATATGTTAAATATCTTCTTTAAGAATCTTGTCAGGTGACGGAAACTGTACCACGTCTCCCTTTTCACCTGGCTCTTTGCTGTGCAGACTTCCCTTGACATGAGGCTTGGTGTGGTCTCCCCTGACAGGCTTGTGTCTTGATGGCATAAAGCTCTGGTGGGAAGCTAATGATGTCGGTCCAGTTTTAGTCAGTGGAGTCTTGTTGTGTAGCTTAGAAAGCCGGCATTCTGTGCAAACAAACAAACACGTATTAGACTGACTATAAAGGGGTCTTGGGAAGGGGTGTCACTCTTCCTTGGTAACTGCCACTCTGCCGTTTCTCAATAAAACATCACCTCAGAAGTTTTCTACTTGCAAAGAGAGCATCACATGCCAGGTTGGGAACATCAGATGGTTGAATTGACAGATGGCTGTGTCGAGACTTGTGACCAAAGCAAAGGGGGCATTTGGGGCATATCTCATCTCTTGAGTCATGTTCACAGCACGAGTAAGCAGCTTGCAGCTCGTGAGCATGAGTACTAGCGTCCCAGCCTCTGGAAATACGGCTAACAGCCACTGTTCTACTTCTTTGTTTGCGAGATATTTCACAGGGTGGTTTTATAAAACCCCAGGCCAGCTTTCTGTGTTTCCTGTGTAGGACTGGGCTAGAGGAATATGAACTCATTTTACTATCAACCTAAGAAAAACAGGTAGGTATGCTGGAGAAGCCTTTTTATCTAGGGTACTTGGACCAGTAGTTAATCAGTTAATTTCAAGAGTCAGTTAAAGCATGGAATTAAAAAAATAGAGAGAGAGATACAAAAACCCTGGTGGCGTAGTGGTTAAGTGCTACGGCTGCTAACCTAAGGGTTGGCAGTTCAAATCCGCCAGGCGCTCCTTGAAAACTCTGTGGGGCAGTTCTACTCTGTCCTATAGGGTTGCTATGAGTCGGAATCAACTCAATGGCACTGGGTTTTTCTGGGTATATAGATACAGTCTCTAAGCATTTTGTTTCAACTTGAAAATATATATTCATTCACAAATCTTTTGATGTGGCCAAGGCTTTTTAAGTGTGGGTCCTTCAAGTGGGATCCTGTTGACTTTTGTTCATAAGCCACACCCTTAATATACAGTCTGTGATTTCCGGTTTCAGCTTCTTTAAGACATTTGAGAAGGAAAGTGCAGAATACTTCTAGATTTCTAAGCCCTGCCCCATAGTCTTTTACCATTATCTTGCCCATACCTAATTCAACAGGAATTTTTTTTTAGCAGCTTGCCTTCATCAAGTCTTTCCAAAGCATTCCACTTAGTTTTCATAGGAACCGTTTTCTGTTCTGCACTTACATTTCATCAGTTTATTTACTAACTTAATATGTAATGAAAACAACAGTATAGCTAGGATGAATAGGGTTGTTGACCCCAAGGTAGCACAGGAGTGGAAATGTTTGGATGCATAAGAGAAGAACCTTGTAGAAACTGGCCTTCAGTATGTCATGGGACCCAGTCAGTGTATTTTAGAAAGTAGATGGAGTAAGTCAGATAAGCTGGCTAGTTGTTGAAGAGAGCTTTGCTGTACAGGTTTCTTTTCTTTTTGCATCCACTACTTGCTATCAGGAATTTAATCTTAGCACCTGTAATCATTATTCTTCTATTGGACTATAAGCTTCTGGTAGGCAGGGTCCATGTCTTATTCATCTGTGTATCTCCAGTACCTAATGTAGTGCCTTCCTGGCCCCATAGTAGGTACTCAGGAGTGTTACTGAACGTAGACATGAATGTGTCTTCTTGATTATATGAATGTGTATATGCATATACACATTCACGTCAGAGAGCAGTATGATTATTTGTTTTGATCCAAAGAGCCCTTCACTGTCTATTTCACTTGGTGTTTATATATATGTATATATATGTGTGTGTACACATATACAAGGAGCCCTGGTGGCAGTGGTTAAATGTTTGGCTGCTAACTGAAGGGTTGGCAGTTCGAACCCACCAGCAGCTCTGTGGGAGAAAGATGTAGCAGTCTGCTTCCCTAAAGATTACAGCCTAGGAAACTCTGTGGGGCAGTTCTACTCTGCCCAATAGGGTCGTTGAGCTGGCGTTGATTCCATGGAAGTGGGTTTGGTATTTTTTTTTTTTAATGTACGTATACATAAGGAGCCCTGGTGGTGCAGTAGTTAACATGATCAACTACTAACTGAAAGGTCGGTGGCTTGAAACCACCAGCGGCTCTGTGGGAGTCATATGTGGCAGTCTGCTTCCGTAGAGATTGATAGCCTCAGAAACCCTATGGGGTTGCCATGAGTCCGAATTGACTTTATAGCACTGGGTTATACATATAAGTGTGTGTGTGTGTGTGTGTAGAGAGAGATCCCTGGTGGCATGATGGGTAAATGCTTAGCTGCTAACCGAAATGTTGGCAGTTTGACCCACCCAGCAGCTCTGTGAGAGAAAGACCTGGCTGTCTGCTTCTGTAAAGATTACAACCAAGAAAACCCTATGGGGCAGCTCTATTCTGTCACATGGGGTCACTGTGAGTTGGAATTGACTTGATGTGGCACCCAACAACAAACACAACAACTATAGATAGAGACACAAAGGTATAGAGAGGGAGATATACTTAGTGTAGTGCTGTACCCGTCCTTGGTGTCAAACAGCTCTTCCTTGAATAAAGGAACATATCACTGCACATAATACTCTGAAAATCCAAACGAGAACCTTTAGAGTATCTATTGTTTAGGAGTTTTTTGCTGTACTGGTTCCTACTGTTTGTACGAGAAACTGAAAGTTGACCGTGGAGCTTTTATCCTTGGGCTGGAATGACATGTCTTTTCAGAAGGTACTTTCTTAATCTTAACAACACCTCATTCTTAGAATGATAAAAATAGCATCAACAATAAATAACATTTATTGAGAGCTTACTATGCATCAGGCACTGTGCTAAGTGTATTTTCTCTCAGTTCATCTCTACTGCCCTGAAAGCACAGCAAGGCGTGTGCTGTTATTATTCCCATTTATAGATGAGGAACCTGTGGGAGCCAGTAGTGCTCCTTATTTGCCAGGATGTGGGATAAGGCCTACTCTTTGAACGGTTGAGTAATGAGTACAGTTTGTTGGCAGAAGGCTGCTTCTTGTGTGAGGGGTGGTGGGTCTCCTGGTGGGGTGAAAGGAGTCTTTAAATCTAAAGAGACTGCCTAGAAGGAGAAACTGGTACTTGGTTTTGGATTTATGGGAACACAGGATAGGTGCCCTGATGACTCCAGAGAATAAAAGGGATGCTTGTGGCTGGGTGCTGCTCAGAGGGTTTGAATAGCTTCTGGCAGGTGATTTGTAAAGCCAAAGCTGCAACGAAAATAAGCTGCTGCGGGATACTAGACCATGCCTGTCACTTTGCTCCCAGGCCTTACTTGTTGGAGGGCCTTCCAGAAACTTCTTTTGCTGTCATAGGCTGAATGTGTGTGAACAAGCTGCTTGCACATGCCAAAACAAACAGCAACATGGGTCCCAAGGCCCTGGGCTGGAAGCTGGGCAGAGAGTGGAAGTGCTCCACTTCAGAGCAGTGTTGATGGAAGTACTTTTTCTAGCTCTTGGCATGAGGTTGGTTCTGAGCTGAATTTAAAAGAGAATTATGTTCTTTTGTCCTTCCACACTTTCAGGACCCGGCCGATACCACAAGCCCAGTCTTTTTTTAAAAAATAGTATTTTATTGCATCTTAGGTGAAAGTTTCCACAGCAAATTAGGTTCTGCTTTAACAATTTTTATACAAATTGTTCCCATGCCATTGATTATAGTCTTCACAACGTGTCAGCATTCTCCTTGACCAGCCCAGTCTTATATAAATTCATTCACAGCCAGGCTTGAATCTGAAAAAGTGCTAGTCTGTGGGCCTCTTGGTCAGGAGGGTGAGAACAGCAGCAATAGCAGCAAAACACAAACAGACAGACAGACAAATGCCTGCGGGTGGCAGCCAGGGCAGTGCCTCAGTATTAGACGGTGTCCTCTGGTAAGTCAGATGAGACAGCAAGTGAGGCTGTCCTCTCCAGCCCACCCCGCTTCCCATAAGAACAGCAGTAGCTAATGTTGTGATTGGCTTTAAAATGGTATCAAGTCACCCTGGCCCGGAAGTTAAAGGAAAGGATTCTTGATGTACTTTCCAGCCAGAGGAATTTTATGCAGCTTTGACCTTTTTTTTTTTTTTTTTTCCACTTGTCCGCATCAGTTACAAGTTTTGACTCTGTCTTGAGAGGTGTATAGATTCTAACTGAGTTGGGTAATTTTATTTATTACAGTCCTAGTGGCACAGCAGGTAAAGTGCTTGTCTGCTAACTAAAGAGTTGGCGGTTCAAACCCACCAGCCACTCCTCTGGAGAAAGATGTGGCAGTCTCCTTCTATAAAGATTTACAGCCTTGAAAATCCTATGGGGCAATTCTTCTCTGTCCTTTGGGTCACTATGAGTTAGAATTGACTTGATGGCAACAGTTTTGGGTTTGTTTTTTTTTTTTTTTTGAGAAAGGCTAATAAGATTTCATGTTAGAGAGAATTCCCTGGATCCTTCCTGGGTGGCACAGATGGTTAAGTGTTGGACTACTAGCAGAAAGGTTGGCAGTTCAAACCCACCCAGAGGTGACTTGGAGGCAAGACCTGGCGATCTGCTTTTGAAAGGTCACAGCCTTGGAAACCCCGTGGAGCAGTTCTACTCTGCACACATGGGGTCACCGTGAGTGGAAATCGACTTGACGGCAAGTAACAATATGTTCCTTGAAAAGAAAGACCTTGGCTGGTTTCTACAGTGTTTGGGTTTTATTCTGAGCTTGATAAAGTTGGCATACTTGGGAGTTCTAAAGAAGAGAGAAAATTTTACAGTGGCGTTGATCAGGTCCATGGAAATATGCAGCGCCCATCACTGTAGAACGCTACCGTTTGGCTTTAATTCACGAAGCTGGCTCCCTGAAATGCCAGTGCGCAAGCTATGCATGCAGGCAGAATTTGTTCACACCTAGGCCATATCTGGGTGTCACTCTTCTTCAGTTTCATATCCGGTTTCTGCCACCCCCTGAGACAGAATGAAATCACGCAGCCCTCACAAAACCTCTGGCCTCTTCTCTTTGCCTCCAGGCCTTAGAAGCACCCAAACACCATACTTCTCACAACAGCCTGTGAGCTGGGTATATTATCCCTGTTTTACAGATGAGGAACCTGAGGCTCAGAGAAACTAATACCCAAGATCACACAAGTCCTAGGAAGTGAGATCCGGGATTCCAAAGTTTGACTGTAAGGTCTGTGCTTTTCCCACAAGGCTTCTGAATTTTATCTCATTCCTTGGAATTTTATCTCATTCCTTAGAAGTAAGTCGGCTTAAAATGGGTTTGAAAGAGAAAGAGAGAGACCCTTAATTGTGAAGTGCTTGTGAGAACCATCCACTTTCAAACAGGCGCAATAAGCCCGTAGTTTTCCTAAATGTGGGTGGGCTCCCTCCTCTATTCCTGCTGGTCCTCACTGGGTAGAAATAGGGGTGCTGCAGCCAGGAGGGGAGCTGAGTGTGGCTTCTTGTGATTTACACAAGAATCTCCCCAGTGACTCTTTCCTGTCTGCTGGTGGCTGTGGTAGAGTGGGCCACCCTGGGGACAGCCTCACTTAAGGGCCTCCCCTGGGTCATCAGGCCTGCCAAAGGGTCTTGAGATCAAATGTGCAGTTAAATTGATGTGCACAGTTCATTAGGCTAAAGACTTCCTCCACTTCCAAAGCCGGATGGTGCTCGGGCCAGTCTCTTCAGAAGTTTAACGTATAGATAAAAGGTTTCATATCAGGAAGAGATCTCTGTTGCCCTTTTCCAAAGCTTTGATTATTTGAAGGGAGAGAAAGATTTCTTGCACCTACATCCAAATATTCAACTTTGAAAGATGAGTTTTTTTGAGGGTAGTTTTTTACCTGCTGTTTCTTTTAGAAATGATTGCTCCACAGGTATAAAATGTGACCCAAGTACTACATCATCCTGAGACCAGGAGAACTAGATGATGCCCAGCTACAACCCATGACTGCCCTGATAGGAAACACAACAGAGAACCCCTGAGGGAGCAGGAGAGCAGTGGAATGCAGACCCCAAATTCTCATTAGAAGACCAGACTTAATGGTCTGACTGAGACTAGAAGGACCCCGTTGGTCATGGCCCCCAGACCTTCTGTTGGCCCAGGACAGGAAGGAACCATTCCTGAAGCCAACTCTTCAGACACGGCTTGGACTGGACAATGAGTTGGAGAGGGATACTGGTGAGGAGTGAGCTTCTTAGATCGGGTGGACACTTGAGACTATGTTGGCATCTCCCTGGAGGGGAGATGAGAGGTTAGAGGGGGTTAGAAGCTGGTGAAGTGGACACAAAAAGAGAGAGTGGAGGGAGGGAGCGGGCTGTCTTCATTAGGGGGAGAGTAATTGGGAGTATGTAGCAAGGTGTATATAAGTTTTTGTGTCATAGACTGACTTGATTTGTAAACTTTCACTTAAAGCACAATAAAAATTATATATATAAAAAAAAAAAGTGACCCAAGTGACTTTCTTAAGTCCCAGGGCAGTGTGGGGGGAGGCGGTGTGGTGTTACAGTGTGTGTGTGTGTGCGCGCGCGCGCGTGCACGCCTCCCCTCATTCAACTCTGACCACCACCTGGCAGCTAGCCGAGATCGCTTCCCTCATCTTCATCCTTTAATTCAACATTTAATTCCCTATTTTGGGAATCCGTATGAATTAGCTTTTTTGGCTCTTTCTCAAAGTCATAGCAGACACCTCCCTCCACCCACAGACACACCCGCTTTCCAAAAGTCAAATGGAGAGTGTTCCCTCACACCCCAGGCTGTGGTGATTTGGGCTTGGCTTCTTTGCTTGAAACCACAAAGCACCTTTTACTTCCTTTGCTCTTGATGGTCTTGGACTTAGGAAGCCAGGAAAATCAATTCAAATAAAAAGGGGCTAAATAGAGAGAGACTGATGCTGCCACACTTCCATCTAAAAGAGAACTTTAGTCTGTAATTATAGACTTATTTTGATTATAAGGTGTAGTGCCTCCCCTCCCCCCCCCTACTTTTTTTGCTTTTCTTTCTAGTTCTATAATCAGGAGTCTGCTTTTCTCTTTCTAGTGATATAATTAGCAGTCTAGTCTAAAATCTCAGCGCCTTACGGTTCTTAAACAGAAACACTGCTTACTAGTCTCATTTTGCAGAGAGGCCACAAAGCCTCTGAGAGTCATTCATTCATTCAACAAATGTCATTGAGCACTGACTCTGTGTAAGAAGCGTGCTGGATGCTGGGGACTCAGTGTGCATATCATCTGGTTGGTGAGGTTTACATACAACCAGGCAGAATTCAGTGTGAGAAGTGTTATATTTGAGTTATGTACAGTGCTCTGATTTTGTACTTGACCTTGTTGGTGTTGGGCACCACTCAGTTGATCTTCAACTTACAGTGACCCTGTGTGACAGAGTAAAACTGCCCCGTAGGGCTTTATTGCCTGTAATCTTTACAGAAGCAGATAGCCAGATCTTTCTCTTGCATGTCACTGGGTGAGTTCGAACTGCCCACCTTTGGGTTAGCAGTTGAGTGCTTAACCATTTGCACTACCAGAGCTCTTTGTACTTGACCTTAGTGTAGTGGTTTTCATACTGTTGTGTTTGCCTGTTCTCTTGCCTATTCCTCTGTGAGCTCTTGCGGGCAGGGAATAGATACGGGATGAATGAATGAAGAATGTCTGCTATCAGTGCCAGGCCTGTTTTAAAAGGTGGTCCATAGGTTTTAATCGTCCTGCAAAATGTTTTCATAACTGAAGTCAAATAGGAAATGGTCTTGGGCTGGAGCCACTTGTGTAACAATGAATTTTACATTCCTGCTCATTAGCAAAATGTCCAATTTTAATTTTTAGGACTCCATTAGGTTAAACCATATAAAGTTGCCATTTTTATAGGCAATTTTACATGGTTTAACCTAATAAAAGAGACCAACTTCACAGCCTTCTGGTCTTTTTTAGGTTTGGGACATTAACAGAGGTGGAGTTCTGGGCAGATACTGTACCTGCTATACATATGGCCACCGTTTTACCATCTCTGAGTGAGTCTCTGTTTGGGGCTTCAGAGAGGGAGTCTGTGTCCCAGCCATTCTTGTGACTCTCGGTTCTGGAGTGGAATTCTTCTAGGCAGTAAGTTTTTGTAGACTGGGCAAGGAATTAGACTGTTGCTCTGTGCCCATTTAAAAATATTTCCATTTACCTTGGAGGATGTACAAGAACAGGGTTTCATGCATATATAAGAGAAAACAGTGAATGAAAGGATGTGTGCACAGCAGCATGAATGGGGTGCTATTCTTAACTGGGTCCCTACCTAGAGAAGGACAGGAAACAGGAATGCTTCTGAGTGTGGACCCTAGCTCCCCCAGGCTAGGACCTTCTAGTCATAGGGAAACTCACGACAGTTGCTGGTGTCTTCCAGACCTTCCTCTTTTGGTAGATTTTATGCTTTGTGTATCTTAGACTGAGATGGAGGAGGGGATGGCTCTCTTCCAAGTGACCTGGAGAGAAAGGGTAGGTAAAGTCTTGAGAAGTGGACTTCTCACCTGTCCTCTTTCTTCCATAGGACTGATCCAGATCTATCTGGTAGATGCAGCAGCTGATCTCACTATGAGTGGGTTTAGCTTCTGAGAAAGAGAGTGGCTTCTTGGGTGACTGGACTAAACCTTCTTCAGCAATTTAAGTGCTCTTTGATTTTTTGTTTAATCTTTCATGTTGAGGTTGAAACGATTTGCCTTTGAAATTAAAGAGTAGGACTAGAAATGTCCAACATATGCTATAGCACACAGTGGAGCACTGGCCACTTTCTAGTTGCTCAGTGACTACCGATTAATTGATTGGAATATATCAGTGTCTGGAAATTGAACCAGTAGCCCAGCTTCCCTGTCTGATGGGGGGGATGTTCCCAGGTTGCATTTCCCATAGGATTAGGATGGTGATGTGTTGGTAGGAATCTGTATTGTCACTGTCACCATTACTGATGATCTTATTACGTACTTAACTTGAACTGAGTATAGTAACGTGAATATACGTCCAGCTCCTACCCTCTCTGCTTATTATTTAATATTGCCAACAGTTACGAGTCAACATTTAAAAAAGGGCTTGTCTTTAATTAGAACTGGATGTGAGATAGAATTTCTGGGTGGAGGGCCTGGAATTGTGGCATTGCCTCCAGACTCTGAAGGGGGTCAGGCCTATATAGAAACCGCTCCATTTCCTCATTCCTCTAAATGGAAACAAAATCTCATTTCCTTTTCTTCTTTCTGATGTAGAACACCAAGTCCGACCACTCAACTACCCTCCAAAATGTTATAGCTGGTGTATCCTTCTTAGAAGGAACGTTTTTCTTCCTTACAATCTCCTTCCTCCTTCTTTCCTGATTTAATTAAGACTTGTGTGAAATGAGTGTAGGGAATGTACTGGCTGTAGACAGGACAGCTTGTTAACCTGGTTAACAGCACACTCCTGTTCATGTAACTGTGTGCTTTGACTATGCAAGGTCCCAGTATTTTTCAGTCATCATGCTACATCACTGCTGCAAGTTAGCCTCCTTAGATGAGGTAAACATGAGGTAGCTGTCTTCATCCCACAGGAAGGAGGGGACTAAAGAATGTGACCATTGCTTGTTAGCTTCTCCATGGAAGTGGTAGCCATGTCAGAACAGGGCCCTGGAATCCTGGCTTGGGATAGCATGAGGTTACTGCCATGAGCCCTTGTAGACCTGTATACCTTACCATCTTAGTGCCGAGATCAATGAGTTACACAGCCTTGAGGAAAAGTCATTTCCAAAGGATTGCAAGAATGTGCCCAGCTTGGTTTGGACTGTGTCCCATAAACTTTTCTGGGTTATTTTTGCTCGCCCCAACTGCTGTCAGTGAATTGAGTGACACCACAGAGTCCAGTGAACGTAACTGCTTTAAGAGACCTGGGGGCAGGAGGGCTAAGAATTGATCTTGCTCCGCATCCCACAAGTTATGGTCAGCTTTTTTCTGTTGAACGTGGTAAAGCCTGGAGCTGTCATTTTGGATGTGTTCTGAGAAATCTGAAGATTGACAAGAGGCATGCAACAGGGAGCCTGGGCAGGGAAATGGCTTTTTAAAATCAAATCTCCTTATTGATGTGATCCCAGAGAACTTGCCCTTGAGTTAGTGATGGCAGGGTACTGGATCAGTCTTTGGTGAGGCTGCAAAATATATGAAGCCATCTGAAGCGAGGGGATGTCGGGACATAGAAATGATGAGATGAAGTCTTAGCAGAGATTGAATGACTCCTCGTATTCTCTATTAAAGGTCTTTCTGATGTGGAATATATCTGTTTTGCCTAGCTAATTGGAATTATGGTCTGGTTTCAGACCAGACACTGCTTTTTGGCCTTGGACTACTTAATTCTCCTAGCTCACCAAATTGATGACATCAGTAATAAGGCATACGACCTAATGTTTAGAGTATGGTTTTAGATTATAGGTTTCTTGAGTTTTTAAGTTAGCAGAGAGAAACCAAGAAAGGCAGTACAGTGTAACAACAAACAAATAAACAAACCCCAGACCAACAAGCATTAGCATCATAGAGACCCAGGTGCAAATCCTGGCTGTGTCATGTATAAGCTGTGTCACTTTGAGCGAACTGGTTAATCTCCCAGAACCTCAGCATTCTTGTTGTAAAATGCGAACAAAATAACTAGCACCCTTGTAGGAAGGTTGAGAGATTAGAGTGAGTGAAGTTGAGCTGCCTAGCATGGCCAGGCACTTAGAAGCAAGCACATAGTCAGCAATAGTTGTTTCTGTTATTAGCAATGGACTTAACAGTGTGCAAACCTGCTTCCCACTTTTTCATTTGTGAAATGAGCTTGACATTCCTTGTGCCGTGGTTCACAGGGAGCCAAGTGAGATATCTGAGCTGGTGAGGATTCATATTGTACCTCAAGATCCTGGGACCCAAATTGGAGCTCTACAGGTTGCACTATTTTTATAAGTTGTAAAAGAACTCTATTAAAACACTCTCTGACCGGACTGTTTTCCCTCATCGGTCCTCCCATGCAGAGGGGCGCTTGTTGGCCTTGTGCTTTAAATAGTCCTCAGATGGTAATGTGGATAGTGGATGAACACAATCCTTGTGAGCCCATTTGCCCTGTGCTTGAGGCTTCTATTCTTAGACCACAATCGCCGGAACAGAAAGCCTCTGACCCAGCATCCCACCGGAGCCATGTGTGCCTGGCTAATGGCTTTCTTTGGGAAGCTGGGACAAAGGCCTGGGTTCGCTTCTGTCATTGACCAGGTTAGGTGTGGGGTGCTCCATTAAAAACCAGTCTTCTAAGTGCCTGGAGTTTATGAGCCTGGTATACCTGGGACACCCCACATTAAGATTTTAATTCGCATTCAGCCTGTTTTTTCTGCTTAAGTCCAGGGTGGTAGGCGAATAAAGGCAGATAAGATATTTATGGGGAAACCCTTTCCTGTTTTGTTTTTCTCTGGACCTGTGATTGAAGAATTAACAGCACTTGTTATTTATTAAGCAGAGCCTGGGGAGGGAGGAGGACTTTAAAACTTGTTTTGCTCCTTCTGTGAGTCCAGGACTGTGCCAGCAGCGTTTCACATATGTTACTTTATTTAATTTCTGTATCGTTAGCCTGTAATACAGAGGTGGAAATTGAGAGTCAGGTCTTGCCCCGGGGGCTCACGGTCATGGGCCTTCTACTACGTCACACCTCATACAGTGCCTCTCCTAATAGATAGACAGTGGTGCTGTCATGTCAGTGAAGATCCTAAAGCTTTAGAAGCATCACTGTAAATGTTTATTAGACACCTGAATGTAGATAAGTGCAAGAGTGGATTCACATCCAGGGCTCCTGACACTATCTGCAAAGAGTGTTGTTGCCTTACCCCCGGCCTTGGTGTTTTATGCAGTATTTTGGTTGCCCAACTCTGGAGCCATGGTAGTGGGGAGAGGAGGCCTCCATACCATGGGGTGTTTCTAAGAGCAGCCTGACCCCTTAATTATTTTACCAAAGGTAGTGTCTTCTGTTTGTGAAGTGTCTTTCTCTAGGAAGCCCCTGGAGCTTCCAGAGACATGATTTTAGCCTTATAACGTCCCTGTTAAGACAGGAGTAGCTGGAATCATTTGCTCCTCATTTACAGAGAGTAGGAGACTCAGGCACAGATGGGAGACATAAGTACAAGGAATTAAATAGTTAGTTCAAGGTCACACCAAAGGATTTCCATCTCATTTAGGAATCAGTCTAGGACTCAGTCTCCCAAATGTTGCAGCTTCTTTTACGATGTAATTTAGTCTCATCCACTTTCCATGTCTTGTCTTTCCTCTTCCTTTTTCTGTTTTGGTAAATAAGATTTTTTCACCATGACCGCCTGATGAATGTTGGATTTTAATTTAGCCCTTCAAGATGATCAATGACTTAACTGAGAAGACTGCTGCCAGAATGTAGTTTATAACATACCTTTATCATTATTTCTTCCCTGATATCGACTTTCCTGCTGCTGTGTTTTGCACACTGTTAGTCTCTGTGGGTTAAAAACTTTGGGACACTCAAGCGTTCTTTTGACGGAGGAGCTCTCGTCATTGGGAATTGTCTCCTAGAAATTCCTATGCTGATGCTGGAGGTAACTCCATGGGGGAAGGGGAGCCCATTCCGTGGCTTCTCCTACAGGAAGAGTATAGATGTGGCTTGTGTTAGACCCTGCGTGCTATGATGATATCATTATTCATATCATACCTTCTTAGTTACCCTTTCATATGAATCAGTATTTATTAAAACGTGAGCTTGCTCGTGACATGTTATCCCTGTATTTTAATGGGAAGTGCTGGGATGGTGTAAGGTTTGGTGACTGGCATGTGTCCACTTGGGGACGTGGCTCAGTTGTTCAGATCCTCAGGCTGTATTATACGAAGTTTTCTGTCAGTTTTGCTATGTACTCCATGTGAAATGAGCTGTAAGTGGGAGCTTTTTACAAAAAGAGATAGGGGAGGGAGGCCCCTTGCTACTCAATATGTCTAGTACCAAGTACTTCTGGTCTCCTGGTGACCTATCAAACTGTAGATCTGTTGGCTTCATAAAATATTTAGTTCCACACTCATTCAACATTTTCTATATACTTATTATGTGCCAGGTACTGTGTTGGATGGACAGTGGAGGACGGAGATGAATAAACTCCTAGTCCTAAGGTCTCACAGTGGATGCTGGAGTTTAGTGTCATTTAGCATCATTAGGTTCTGTAGTAGTCCCAAGATTTGCAAAGATCCCACCCCCTAGTGTTCTGTTGACTGTACTTCAGACTATATACAAGATTTGGACCATCCCTTATCACTCGCACTGCTACTACCTGGCCCAGTCTGCTGTCATCTCTTACCTGGATTATCTCAGTAGCCTCCTAACTGGTCTCCCTGCTTCCATTTTCGCCGCTTTAGCCTGCTCTCAACACAAAACCTAGAGCAGTCCTTTTAATATGGAAGTCAGACTATGTTACTCCTCTGTGCATACCCTCTATCTAGTGGGTTTTCATTCCCATACATGATCTGGCCCCTATTACCTATGTGACCTTGCTTCCTACTGGTCTCCCTCTCTTCCTCTCCGTGGACACTAGACTGACTGGCTCATAGTATTTCCTTTAACACACCAGGCATGCCTGGCACAGCCCCATCTCAGGGCCCTGGTGTTCCCTCTTTCTGGAACACTTTTCCTGGTATCTACATGGCTCACTCTATCCCTGTCTTAGATCTTTGCTCAGAAGTCACCTTATCAGCGAGGACTCCCCAACTGCTGTCTATAAAGTGCACGCCCACCTCATACTTCCAATTTAATTGTCTTAGCTCCCTTTCACCCTGCCCCCAGTATATAAACTCCATGAGGGCAGGGGTATTCTCTGTTTTGTTAACTGCTGTATCACTAACACTTAGCAGGTGCTCAGTAAATATTTGTTAGTTGAATGAATGAATCGACCTGTTATTGAATCACTCAGACAATTTAGGAGGGGGCCTCACGGACCCATGACACACATCTCTGTGATGGCTGGTGTGGGGAAGAGGTGGTCAGAATGGCTCTGTGTGGAGTAGAGCTTATATTGGGTTTAAGCCACAGTCTTAGCCCTATCACTATCATTCTTTAGTCATAAAGTCATAGAATGTTAAGATTGGAAGAGTTCTGGGAGACCATTAGGCCTGCTTTTTTTGTTATTGACCTGAGAAAAGAGTCCAGAAAAAGGAGGAGAGTTACCTAGGGTTACAAAGCTAGTTAGATGTGAAATTAGAGCCCTGACATCTGATCCCATAGTCTTTGCTACATCTAGCCTCTTTTGACTGAGCTACAGAGAGTTCACAGGCTTTCACATTTGAAAATTTCTCTCCAGACTGTAAACAGGAGCTTTTATCTGGATTAGTGTAGATGGATGATGACCCTGTAATATGTGGAAAATCCTACGTAGGTTGACCAGTTTGAATAGGAACTACCCCATATCTGCCAAGCACACCACAGGCACGCTCAGTCTTTCATTGGCAGGAGATGTGTAGGATGGAAAGGAAACCAAAATCAAGACCCTCTGCCGCTGTAGTTATTTTATTACGTGTCACAGTCAGAATGTGTCTTCCATATAAATTCAGGTTATTTTGATGAATGGCCAGACCAGCTGCAAGCCTTTTAGGCCAGAAGCCTTGATCTTGCCAACTGTTCATTTTCTTGATGGACTTCCTTATTTCATACACTCGAGTGTGGCCCGTCTATTGTGGAGTTGTCAGGGGGCGTAGTGCCGTCTCTAGGACAGCCAGTTCCTCCTTGCAGCATGTGTCCTGAAGGTGGCTTACCTCCATCCTCTTTCTAAGTGTGTGAGGTCTTTTGTTAAACAGGGTGAAGTGAGAAGAGGACTCTTCAAGATAGAAAAACTCTTCCAACATTTGCCAGCACATGTTTATGCACTGACTTGCTGTAATTGGGATGGCATAAAAAAAGACTTAAATTTATTGAATTTCTTGCCATCTGGTTTGCGATATAAGGTGCCCCATTTTTTAATTTGAGTTTAGAAGGCAGTTCGATCATACATGAGGAATGTACCATATTTAATTTCTCTCCCTACGGCCTCTTTGACAACACCAGTCTGCAAAAAACCATGATGTTTTTGCTGCATCTAGTTTTATTCAGGAAAATGCTTTAGACTTTCTTAATTTACTCCAACATATTTCCACTTTAGATCTGAAATCTGCTCTGGGGCTATTACTTCTAGGCCATTTTTGAGTCAAGGGAAGGCCATTATCCTGAGGGTAGTGGTCATGGGACCTGGAGAGCTTCATTTTAATTACAAAATTTATTTTAACTCAGCTCTCTTACATTGTTGTTGTTAGCTGCTATTGAGTCAGCCCCTGACTCATGGTGACCCCATGCTCAATGGAACAGAACTCTGCCTGGCCCTGCGCCACGCCTCGGCCACAATGCCGATAGTACCACTGTGCCCTATAGGGTTTTCATTGGCTGATTTTCCAAAGCAGATTGCCAGGGCTTTCTTCCTAGTCGGCGTTAGTCTGGAAGCTCCGTTGAAACTTGTTCAGCATCATAGCAAGGCTCCACTGAGAGACTGGCAGTGGCTGTGCATGAGGTACATTGGCCAGGAATCACATCTGGGGAAGGTGAGAATTCTGCCAGTGAATCACACTACGCTTGGCTATTAATTTAGACACAAACAAAAGGATATTAATCCAGCCTTGGAAATAAATAAATATGAGCCTATTACCCCATATCTTACCCCATAGCCCACGTCTTATTTTCTCAGTGTTTCCTCTTCTGTCTACATTTTGCTATTTTGGTAGTATGCTGATTACATTCTCCCTCTCCATTCCCCCCACCCCCTTCCTGTTTCTTTGGCAGACCTTATTGTTTTGGGATAATAGGTGAAGAGCTGTTTTAGGACTCTTCAGCAGGGTATAGTAAAGGTGACAGTCTCAGCTAATGGCAACCAGATCCAGGGTTCTGGAGTCAACCTGACCTGGAATCAGTCAAATTAGCAAAGCACTGGCACTCAGTGGCAGGAATGCAAGTGACCACAAAGGCTTAAACACATCTGGAAAAGAATTCTGACATCATGCCCCAGAATCTGTGGAGAATACACACAGCCTGTAGACCCATTCCTCACTGACCCTCTCAAGATTCTTTGAAGAGTGATGCCCTGAGTGGTTTTCTGGCCAGCTTGCCTGCTCATTTCTCTTTGAGGAAATGGGAGGAGACAGCTTGCTTTGCGCAGCTCCACAGGCCTCAAAGGCATATGGATTCTGCATTTGAAAGTTCTGAAGCTAAGAGACAGGGTCTTAGTGGACCTCCAGGGACCTGCGTTTCCTCCACTCGTTGTCCATATACAACTTTTCCTGGCCGGGTTGTTCTTCGCTGTTTAAGTTGTTTGGCAGTGGCGTATCAGGATACGGGCTCTCTGAATACTTTCCCAGCTGGTTATTTGAGGGGCGGCCAGGGAGGGGCTGTTCTGAGCTGCTGAGGCTGCTCTCTGTCTGACGCTCACAGCGGGTCTGTTGAGAAAGCTCTCTTCCTCCTGCTGCCTTTGGTGGTGGTGTGTGTGGATCTTTGCATGTGGATGGGGACAATGAATCTTTTTTGGTGCCTTTGAGGAAGGAGTCTGGGCTACAGGGTTCCCTGTGGCTTTTACCCTTAACCTGTGCATCAGATACCGGTTCCGGCGGAGTCAGCTCTGACTCACGGTAGAACTGTGTTCCATAGAGTTTTAAACAGCTGATTGGTTGGGGAGTAGATCGCTAGGCCTTTCTTCCGAGGCCCCTCTGGGTGAATTTGCACCGCCAACTTTTCGGTTAGCAGCTGAGCACGTTTAACCATTTGCACCACCTGGGAACTCCTTAACCTGTGCGTACGTCTTGGCTAGTCCTTGCCTTCTTTGTCTTACCTTTGATTCCCTAGCTCCTCTTGGTCGAATTTTCATAAGGGCTTCACTGTCAAGGCTAGGCCCTTTTTTAGTGCCTGAGCCAACTATGACTGAAAAGTAAGTTCTGTAAGCAGCTTCAGATCTACCACCTGGTAATCCATGCTGTCTTCCAAACCTGGGATCTGGGATTCCTGATCATGCCCTGGGCATGGCATCCCATCTCCCTCTGTGCCTCCGGTTGGCTCAGCCTATCAGGGCTAAACTGTCACTCATATACTTGTCTCTCTTGTGGGCAGAGGCCTGCCTAAACCAGGCGCCTAACTCAGGTCCTGTAGTGCTCTTTTTCGTTTTTGGCAGGGGCAGGGAGTGGGGGATTTTCAAATATACACAAAGTAATATAATGATCCTCCTTGTACCCAACACCCAGATTAAGCAGTTATGCCCATTTTGCCAGACTTGTCTCATCTGTCCCAAACCCTCCTCCCCAAACATATATACAGCTAGTCCCTGACTTACGATGGGCTTACGCTCTGATGACTGTGTAGTAAGTCGGTTCTGACATAAGTTGAATACCTCTTTTTATTTTCTTTAGTTTTCATAGCCTGCTATACGACAGTGTTTTAAACAGTAAATCATAGCATTGAACATCTGCGAGTGAACATCTGAGAATGATTACATCAGCAGATTACGTGCTACAATACTACTAATGAAAAAAAAATGATAAGATGTACAAAAAAACAAAGATGGGCCGTAAGTGTGGTTTGTCATAACTTGAATATGTCATAAATTGGGGGCTACTTGTATTTGTATAGGGTTTTTCTTTTCTTTTTCTGAATATCATCGTGAACTCCAACCCACTGCATTTGCTATTTATTAGTTTTTTTTTCAGAAGCTCATTTTGTCTCATTTTAGGTCAAGTTAACTTCCGTGTCCTTTTGACATAACCCCATTGGATTTTGATAGCTTCCTTGTTTTCTGGCACAACAGGATGTTCCAGATTCTGTATCCTACACCAGACATGAAGTCAGCCATTTCTCCTGGGAGCCTCGATTCCTTTTCATAGGCAGCGTTATTTAGAGAACACGGCCTGGACTTAAGAATTGAATTACTTTTGAGAACCTCCTCTTCTGGGGACTAGAGCCTGCTCCCCTACACCTGCTGTGAATCAGTAGGTCTCCTGGAACCACTGCTTCACGCTTGTAAAGATTCATCTCTGAGAGCCTTGCATGCTACCCCCTGATACAGTCCTTCCTGGTTCTGAGACTTTTTTGTTTCAGTTGCCCTGAATTTTGCTAACTCCTGTCTATGCCGTGCCTTGGCCTGCCAGGCTGCCTTACGGGGGCCAACTCTCCAGCTAGAATAACTACCCCAGCCCATGCCTGATACCCTAATGAGTAAAGTTCTACCTGGTCTCAGCTTCACCTTCTGCCCCTCTGGACCCTTTGTTCTACCAGTAACCCAGTATTCTGTTTATCTGAAATGCTCCTTTCCCACATCAAGACCTTATCTGGTCCTTAAAGATTTACTACTGCTTCTTGGGTCTCAAAGAACTTAGCTCAGGAGTTCTTGTTTCAGTTTGAGAACCTATAGGTCTGTCTTAAGAGTTGGCATCAACCCAGCTAGGATAAGGCAAAGTGGGGTAAAGGCGGGGTTGTAGTGTTTTCTGGTACAACATGTACCTGGCTGGCTCATTCTCAACATTTTCTTTCCTCTTGAAATCCATAGATCTCAGCATCTTCAGAGTGTTGTTTACTGTGTATTTACTCCTACCAGGGAATTGAATGTTCTGGCTCTATGCCATTGGCCGAGGAATTTAAGGATAGGTAGTGGGGTACAGTTTTGTTAAATGGAACAATGTATCGAGATAGCCTTGTAAAGTAGCTTGGCAGCATGGCCCATTTAAATGGTTGGTTCTTGGCTCCCTGTTGAGATAGGTTGGTATTGACTGGAAGCTCGAATGGCCCCATGTATGGCAGATTGCTGATACTTCAGAGGGAAGTCAACTAGACATCCTTGAGGCTGACTGTGCAGCTGTCTTGAATGCAGTTTTGTGGATCTCCGGAGGTTGTGCGTATAGGGTTTAATCATTTAGTTATTTTAGTTTAGCCTGTTTAGCTTCTTTACATGGAGATAACAAATGAGGAAGAGAAGCAAACACGTGGTTTGCCCATCCCCTACTTGGGTTCTGCATCTGGACCCGAAAGTGTGTAGTGAGGAGCTAGGCTCAATGTGACGCGATCCCAGATCTAGCTCTGCTTTCTGCTAGCTCCAGTCTTTCAGTCAGATTCGCTTCAAGCAACTCAGCATAGCATATAAAGTGGTCATTTAGAGCTGTGCTAATGTATACTTCATTGTATCGGATGGGAGACTCAGTAATTTATGCCTGTCCTTTTTTTCTGGAATGTGGAGATGGCTCAGGACAAGCTTTGCTGAAGCAGATTCTCTTAACGTTAGAAAACATTAGGCGAGAACCTAACTGGCTGTGCTCAAGATCCAAGCCTTTAGATGCGAAGCAAGGAGACCATGTGAAGAGAACAGATGGCTTTGGAACTCAATATCCCCACCTAAAAAAGAAAGTAATAACATTCTCGATTGTTCTGTTTTCATTTGCCTTTGATTTTGAAAAATAAATTCCCTCCCTACTTCTCAGATGAATGATTCGGGAGTCTGTATCCCCAGAAAAAGACTTTATTCGCACACCCATCAGACTGAATTAGGTGAAAACTCCTTGGCCTTAATGAATGTTGAAGGATTTCAAAGGGCTAATGGAAATTCTTCTAGAAGTAATAATTTTCCATTCTATTGGTGAGGCAGTTCTGAAGGAATTCCCCAAATGTCTTGGGTTATTTTATACAGCAGAACAGCCTGCATTGGGTTTGCTGATAGATGACAGGGAGAATGTGGACACTTGGAATCCATGGAGAATCCCTAAGTTGCATTTAGCTCTAGTGTTATGTCTCTTTTCTAACCCTTTTACCAGAGCTACTCACAGGAGGCAGTGTGGATAGATTTGCATTGCTTCTATGCCCACCTCTGCCCACCGTTCTTTTAGAAAGTGGTGAGTAGACTCTGACTGAGAAAATCTAAAGCAAGATTTACTTATAAGTATAACCCCACCCAGGTGGATTCCAAAAAAAAAAAAAGGAAAGAGTCTGTGCAAACCTTGTTTTGCACTGCCTTTAAATTTGGTATTTATCCAGTTGTTGCATGTGAACTTAGCATTGTGCTAGTTGCTGTACCCCTGTTGATTGATTGATTTTATTCTACATTTATGGAGCAACTATAGTGTCCAAACACTATGCTGAGATAAAAAGATGAACAATACATGGCTTTTACCAGTGAGAGCTCACAGTCTAATGGGAAAGCATCAGAAGAACTAGAGTAGCTTTGCCATATAATTTATATTTGTGTATTAAGTCAGTGGGGAGCCACGGAAGTGTTTGGAGTGACATGATCCAATTTGTATTTAATAAGAGCCCTGGTGGCACAATGGTTAAGCACTAGGCTACTAACCAAGAGGTTGACAGTTCGAGCCCACTAGTTGCTTCACTGGAGAAAAGACCTGGTGATCTCCTCCTGCAAATATTAGATCCTGGGAAACCCTGTGGAACCGTTCTAGTTTCTCTATAAAATCACTGAGTCGGAATCAATTTGAAGACATACAACGACAACAAAGATCACTGGTGGCAGTGAGGGTGTCAGTGGGTTGGGGAGGTGAGACTTGAGGCAATAAGGGTTGAGAATGACAGATATTTTTTGAGCCCCTGCTAAGTGCCAGGCACAGTTCTAGGTGCCGGGAGCCTAGGGGTGAACAAGTCTGTGCCCTCAGGGAGCTTACATTCTAGTGGTGGCATGGTGGTCCAGGTTGCAATACATATGCAACAAACAAATGATATTTTTCAGATAGTGAAAAGTGATTTGAAGAAAATAGAGCCATGGGAATGGGAATGTTTGGGCAGTGGGGTGGGTGTTCTTTTATTGGGCTGGTGAGAGAGGGTCTCTGAGGAGGTAATCTTTGAGCTGAGGCAGCCACGGGAAGGAAGATCTGAGGAGCAGTGGTCCTGATGACAGGGGGTGAGGTGGGGGACAGCAAGTGTAGGGACCCTGAGTGGGAATGAACTTGGCACAGTGAGTGTTGTAAAGAAGGTCAAGGTCGCTGGAGCAATAGTGGATGAGGACGGAGTGGTATTGAGATGAGGTTGGAGGGCCTGTAGGCCATGGAAAGGAATTTGGATTCATTCCATTTGAATGAGAAGCACTGCAACTAATTAAATCAGGGTCCACAAACTACGGCCCACGGGTCAAGTCTGGCCTGCTGCCTGTTTTTGTAAATGCAGCTTGTTGGAACAGTAATGCCGGTTGGCTTCTGTATTGTCTATGGCTACTTTACCCTTGCCAGAGCAAAGCTGAGTGGTTGTGACAGGGACCGTATAGCCCACAAAGCCTAAAATATTTGCTATTTGGCCTTTTATGGAAAAGATTTGCCGACCCCTGAATTAAATGATCTGATTTGAGCTTTGAGAAAATAACACTGGCCGCTGCATAGAGAATGAATGGTAGAGGCAAGAGTATGTCTGAATAGTTCAGGTAAGAAATGTCGAACCACACCAGAAGACAGAGATCATACTGCTTTTATTCTGTTTAAAAGCACCTAGCTATAATATAAACTTATAACATGTTTTTTGTGTGTGATAAAATATATGTAATAAAACATTTGCCATTTTAATCATTTTACTCATTAAATGTTATTGGGCGAATGATGAGATCCTGAATACGGCAGTGTCAGTGAAAATGAACAGGAGGGGAGACTTTGAGAGATATTTAGGAGGTGTAAGTCAGTTCAGCCACTGTTAACCAGGTAGATAGGAGCGGGGGACAGGAGGAGGAGGGACGCAGGATCCTTTCAGGTTTCTGGCCATGCTGGTAACTGAGACAGGGAAAATGGAGATAGGAACTAAGGGAGAAGGAATTCATCTTTGGACGTGGGACACCAAGGTCATCCAGGTTGTTACTGTTGTTAGGTGTCATCGAGTTGGCCCCCGACTCATGGCAACCCCGTGCACAATGAGATCGGACTGTTGTGATCCATAGATTTTTGGAAGTATACCACCAGTCCTTTCTTCCTAGTCTGTGTTAGTCTGGAAGCTCCCCTGAAACGTTCACTGACAGACTGGTGGCGGCTGCACTCGAGGTGCGTTGGCCAGGGATCAAACCCAGCTGTCCTGCATGGAAGGCGAGAATGCTACAACTGAATCACCACTGCCTACCTCAACAGCCAGGTAGAGAGGTCTAAAAGGTGCTACCTGGAAAGGCAAGTCTGGAGCTCAGTGGCATAAGGTCTGGACCGATGGTGACAGGAATTTTGGAGTCTGTCCTATAGGGTCACTATGAGTCGGAATCGACTCGACGGCACTGGGTTTGGTTTTTTTTTTTTTTTTTGGTTTGGTCCTAAGGAGAGTGTGTGAAGAGGAGGATAGGAATAGGTCTCATGTGGCATTTGTTTCCTATACAGATTTGCCTAGAGAGGAAGCAAAGCTAGACTGTCTCTGGACAGTTCACATCAATTAGTCAGAATAGTTTGTTTTGTGTGGAGGCTGGTAGGCTTAGATGAGGGCTTGCCTTACCCACTTTCTGACTACCAACCTCTTCCTCTTAAGTGAGGCGCTGGGGCAGCCCTGTGGGCTCCTTCTTTCCCAGACTCTCTGCTAACATTGAATCATTTGTGGCCTTTTAACTCTGCAGGTGATTCACCTCTGCACTTACCTAGTTAAGGATATTGCTAGGTAGAAGGCTCTAGTTATACTTGGAGTTTTGTTGGCATAAGAACTCTCTGTAATGAGGGTTAGGCAAATGGCTTAATTTTATTCATTTTGGTACCAATCCTCTTTACTCACAAAGCCGGATAAAACTCTTGATGTGCCCTTAACAGTAGCTGCTCCTCTCCTCCTCTTCTTGTCTTGGGAAGAGGAACCACAGAAATGATTCAAGAAAAGCATCTGTGTTGAAATTGCCTTAAGATAGTTGTAATCCTAGACTTGGGTGTAAGCCTCTCCTCTTGGCAAAACTCCATTATGAAAAGTCAAGAATAAAATTAAAATTATAAGAGGAGTGGAGAAGAATGGCTACTGTCCACCCTGCTCTTCCCTGGACCTCTTTTTTTTAGTGTAGTCACAGGCCTTTGCTGTCTGTACATTTTTAGAAGGCCAAGTTAGCCAGTCTTACATATAATGTTCAAATTTCATGGGTCTACATATTTTATCAAGGAGCTCTGGTGGCACAGTGGTTAAGCACTCATCAGCTAACACAGCCAACAGTTCCACAAGAGGAAGACCTGGCGATCTGCTTCCATAAAGATAACAGCCTAGAAAACTCTATGGGGCAGTTCTACTCTGTAACATGGGGGCGCTATGAATAGAAATCAGCCCGACAGCGCCTAACAACAACGACAGCAGCAGCAGCAACAACATTTTATCAGTTTTTCCTTCCTAAATAGACAATCACATAATAAGTCTTGCCACTCCTCTGCCCTAAATTACTATTGTCTTGAGGCTGGCGACTTGGCAGCAGGCTGAGAGAAGACGTCTGAAGCATGAACACTTGGTCTCCAAAATTAAGGAACACCCCTTCCCCCACCAAATGAAGCAGATACTAAAGGTAAATTAAAACCAATAAAAAATCTTTTGGGTTTGGTAATATACCCATTCCTCACTTATCGACATGGTTAGGTTCCAAATACTACCCTAGTGGCATAGTGGTTAAGTGCTACAGCTGCTAACCAACAGGTCAGCAGTTCACATTCACCAGGCACTCCTTGGAAACTCTATTGGGCAGTTCTACTCTGTTCTGCAGGGTCTCTATGACTCAGAATCGACTCCACTGCAATGGGGTTTTTTAATGTAAAAATCGGCGTTATGTGAAAATGGAGGAGGATGACATCAGATCACAAAATGGAGGATGACTGCATTATTACAGAATTGCCAAATTGCATCATTACATAACTGCCAAATTATACCATTACATAACTGCCAAAATACATCATTACATAGCTGCCAAAGCACTGAGAATCATGCATGGCCCAGCCAAGGTGACACATAACCTTAACCATCACAGCCAGTGTTACTCTCACCTGGCACCTTGGCATTTTCTACTGCCAGATATGTGTTGTTAACGCACAAAGTAGTCAGATGTTAGATTTTTTTACTAATTTCGTAAATTTGAAATGTCAGATAATGAGATAGTTGTTAAGTGAGGAGTGGATATACATTGATAAGGTTAAAATTAAAAGCTATTTAAAAAGGTATAAGTTGAAAAGTAGTCTTCCAGCTCTGTTCTGTCCACCCCATAAACCCCCTATGTTCCTTATTATATGCCACTCTTAACTAGTTTTTTATGTCTTTTTGGTGTTTATGTAAACATAAGCAAATATGAATATATGTTTTTGTCCCTCCTCCCCTGTCTTATACAAAATGCTTTTTGGCCTTAACACTATATCCTGGGAATCTTTCCTGGTAGGTACAGAGAAAGGGTCCATGTCCTTTTTTTTTTTCACACCTGCATAGTATTCTGTTGTGTGGATGGATGCCCCAAGCTCCTTACCGATGGACATTTGACTTGTTTCCAGTGTTTGCTATCACCAGCAATATCTTGATGGTCAAAGGCAGCTTTTTTAAGGATTGCACAGCACTGCATGTGCTACTTAAAATAAGATTCTTCTTCTTTATTCTTAGAATGCTGGTTGGTTTTATCAGTTGATAAATTCCCAATTACTGGCATTCATGAGTGAAACATTGCTGATGGGATCAACATCCCTTCATAACTCAAGAATTGTTAGTATGACTGCCCCATGGAGGCATACTGCTCTATCTCAGGGTTATTTTAATAATAAAACCTTTGGAAATTTTAATAATGAAACCTACTTAAGGCCCTTTGCTCAAGTCTGAATCACTGATCACTGCAATTACTGCCATAGCAGCTGTAGAGCAATTTAACAGGATAATAGTGAATAAGATAAATCACACTTCAGATCCTTAATGGATTGATGCAAAGAGGTATGCAAGGGAAGGTGTGGGTGGGGGAGGAGCGCCTTTTGGATTTCAGCCCATAGCTTTATGAAGAGGCACCTGGGCTGTGGTGGCCGTCACATCTTGGCATTAGTCATTCTGTACCAACTTGTAGGACTCTGCTGGATAGAATGTCCTGTTATTATAGACAGCAAATTGGGTTAATTCTCCTGTGTGCCTCTGCAGGGTGGATGGAAATTCTAGGTGACTTCCTCATTGTCTTATTTAGAATACCCCCCTTTCTACTAAAGAATTAGTATCTTGGTGTGAAAGTAGAAAGGCAGACCAGTTTTACAAATAGCTGCTGGCCAGGGGAATAGCAGTTTCTGCCAGGTGAGTCGTTAAAAAAAGGCAGACTGGAAAAATAACTGTAGGATGGGAAGTGCTGAGCTCTTATTTACAAGGCTGACATGAAGTCTCCCTGTGTGTCAGGGAGGGGAGAGAGGACCGAACGGTTGAGAAGTAACTACAGTGCTTGCTTTGTCTGTCCCTCAGTTCGAGTTCAGGGGAGAATAGTGAGGATATGGGTCACATGGGGGGAGGGGGACTTTGAAGGAGCTCAAGGAAGCACCGCCAGGAGACTTGGCTGCGTTTCCACCCTTGCGGACATTCTTTGGCACTTGGTGGCATTGTGGATGCCTGAACACCTGCCTAGTATTGATCTTGTACCTTCCTTCTCCCCAGTACAAAACAATTAACCCCCATTATTTCGTTCATCTCCACCAAAGCCTTTGGAGCACAGGAGACAATGAGCAGGAGAACGAAGTCTTTTCTTTCTTGATGTCTAAGTCTATTAACACACCTTTCAGTGCCATTGGATTTGGAGCAGCACTGTGTTAGTATTAAAGCAAACAGAATTGTCTTGAGATGTAGAAAGCCCTTTTTGAAAAAGGAGTAGGGATAGGCTGAGAGAACAAGACAGATGAGGGTGTCCTTCTGGGCTGGAAAAGGGTTTGTACCCTGGGAGGGTGCCGTGGCCACAGCGTGGTGCAGAGAATTCTGTACTCAACCCTGACTTTGTCCCTCGGCCGAGTTATATAACCTTGAACTTATAATTCTTTTAATCTGTGAAATAAGGAGAATGAGATCTACTGTGCAGTATTTTTTGAAGTGATTAAATAAGACAATAGTTATAAAGTAGGCCCTCAGTAAGTGGTAAAAAAAAAAATGCTACTATTTTTAGAAGAGAATCTTCTTAAAGGTCTCATCTACAGATTTGGAGAGAAGGAAGGCATTCTCTTGAAAGAGAAGACTAGGTCTTCTGGCAGGAAATCAAGAGGGCTGCCTTTAGGATTGGGAAGCATATTGACAGTATTGGAGGAAGGTGTTAGTTACCATGGCAACTTGGGAATTCATTTGGAAGGAGAATTGTAACTGGAGGTTATCTCACTGTAAGAGACTGACTAGGGTAGATAAAAAAGGCTTGTCTAGCAGGAATGAAATCTCGCTCTCTATCTGCAGGAAATACCAAGAGACGTGCTCTCGAGTAGGAGAAAGTTCTGTACACCTGTCAAAATGCTGCCCAGGCCTTCTGTGGTGATGGGTGGATGTGTCTTACTGAGCCTGAATGGTGCCACCAGTTTACTGCTTTTGTTTACATCTGTTACTTGGATATAAAAAGAAATGTATGAATGGGATTTCAGTGAGCTCTTTCTTTGTCATCTGAAAACATGGCATCAACTATTGCACATTTTCCTACAGTAGGTTGTCAGTCCCCCAGAAGTGGTTTTGGTTATAAGAAGCACCTTAATCATTTAGTTTGTTCCTAAGGTCAATGATATAATGAATGCAGGTATAGGCAGGAGATAGGCTGAGAGAACAAGACAGATGAGGGTGTCCTTCTGGGCTGGAAAAGGAAATTGTCCTTATAAAAAGGAAAATACGTCCTAATTGTATTTTTTATAAGGGCACTTTCTGGTATGATGTGTGTGATGTCCATTGTTAGTTTGTCTCGTCTGTTACCTTCTTCTAATTGCAACTTTGCCCACAAGCAGAGGGATGGACCAAGTGAAATCCCTTACAGCAGTATGATTCTAGATTTGCTATTTGTCTACAGGCTTCCAGTGCTCAACCATATCCACCTCTCTCCTTCCGTTTGAGGTTAGGCGTGGCCATGTGACTTCCTTCGGCCATACCTGGCACTTCCAAGCAGAAGCAGTTGCCAGTATGAGACAGTGCAGTGTTCTTTTCCAGACTTGGTGATTGTGAAAGTTTGTGTCCAGGTGAAGCCTCTGTCAGTCTGGGTCCTTGAACAACAGTGATGAATAGACTCTCCCTTCCTGACCCATGGTGGACACATAGCATAAGTGACAAACGAGCTTTTGTTATGTTGAGCCACGGAGAGCTTGGGGTTGTTTGTTATTGCAGCGCGACCCAGCCCATTGTGACTGTTTGGGTGCTCACTTAATACATATTTATGGAGTGAAACCTCCACCACCCTTTCTCTCACCCCCCCCCGCCCAGTTTACATTCTGTGAAGGAGAAAGGTATTAAGTATGTGAACAAATGAATAAAGACAATTAGAAATTGCAGTAAGTACCGTGAAAGAAAATAAACAAGGTTATGTGATAGACAAATCTCCACAGAGCAAAGAGGTCATGAGAAGGAAATAATAGGTGTTCCCTGTTGTTGTTGTTGTTAGCTGCCGTCAGGTTGAGTTGGCCCCTGACTCATGGCGACTCCATGTGTTACAGAGTAGAACTACACCATAGGGTTTTCTTGGCTGTAATTTTTACAGAAGCAGTTTGCCGGGCCCTTCTTCCACAGAGCTGCTGTGGAACTGCCACAGCCAATTGCAAAGCACTTGTGCCACTCAGGCTTCTTGGGAATTCTCTAGGACTCTTATATTCTTCGGTAGTTCTCCATGTGTCTTAAGACTCTGGGTGTCATTTGCTTTAGAAAGGAGATAACAACTGAAGGCAAGAGAGATATGTGTTTTGTTACTTGGTAGCATTGTGGCAAAATTAAGTATTGACTGCTAACCTAAAGGCTGGTGGCTGTAACCCACCCAGTGGTACCATGAAAGGAAAGACCTGATGATCTGGTTCCGTTAATATAACAGCCAAGAAAACCCTATGGAGTAGTTCTATTCTGTAACACATGACGCCACCATGCATCGGAATCGATTTGACAGCAACTAACAACAACAACATACTCCAGAATAAAGTGACAGCCAAGAATGATATTAGTTTGCTTTGCATCTTTGAAAACTCATTAGTATCCCGCTGGGTTTACTGGGAAATGAAATCTGAGCTTTGTGTGTTAAGCCCCTCCTGGAGGGTGTCCATCTTCGGCAGTCATCCTGTTCTGATTGCTTGATGGATACTGCTCCAGTTTAGTAATATTAACCTGGCTGTCATACTGAGGAGAAGTGATATGTCTTGTCTAATCGGATTTTGTAAGGAAATAGTTTGATGAGATTTTCCTTAAACCTTCTTATATGCCCCAATTTTTCTGGAAGAAGCATAAAGGTGGAGCTCAGGTCTGGTTGTTGAGGGACACTGATTCCATTGCCAGGTGGCGATGATTTTTCTTGTATGACTCTAAGAGTTCTCCTGGTGTAAGATTGGGCAGCATCTATTCTGCCTTGATGGCAAGAACTGAGAAAAATGGTGTTTGGGAGTTGTGATGGGATCAGAAGAGTTTCTTCTACTTTTGTTTCCCCTTTTATCTGAAGCATACAAGAGGAATGAGAATGGGGGAAGGCAAGGAGAGGAGGCGTGCTTAACAGACAGCTGTGGGGGGAGCCAACTATTCAAAGACTCTGAGCACTGGGAGAGTATGGACTGCTGAATTCTTTGGGCAAATTCAGAAAAATCCTTTTGTAACTGCAAGGAAAGGGAATCTGGGGTGGTGTGTATTGTGATGTTTGTCCCTTCATCATCTTTGGAGGTAGATGGAGAATCTCTAAATTGGAACCCAGACATTTTTTCTGTCCTGAATAATTTAGCCATCTCATGTTGGCACATACTCTGAAAATCCCATCTGGATGAAACTCCAGGGAAGTAGGAAAATGGATAAAAGTAAGAACTACCCAGCGTCAGAGATACACACATCCTTGAAAATATATTTGTGTGTTGATAAAGTGTAAATTTCCCTGCCAAGACACATGCCAACAGTTTAATGATGTGTATAGCAAAGTCCCTTGTTAGCCCCATTCAGAAACCCTAAAATGAGTTGCAAGACTGAAAGTATCGAAGCTAAAGCCAAAAACAACGATCATGTTACCTAGGGTCACATGAATAATTCAGCTGAGCTTAATGCTTTTTCCATGGTGAACATAAAAGCTGAAATATTTGGCGTAATGTAGGCAAATTATACCCGCCTTTTTGGGGGAATGGCTGGTCATGAAGAATGTGAGGAAGGGTGGAGAAAAATATGGAATCTTTTCATATTCTTTTAACCAAATATATAGAATCTCAGCATTCCATCTCTGGAAGTTTAAAGGTGTTTCCTTCAAATTAATAGCTGAAGATTTGGTTTCAGATTAGAAGCACTCAGAAATTTGCTACTAAAGTTATAGAAGGATGGTGGTCAGAGAAATACCAAGAGAGAAGGAATATCTGATATAATTGGTGATAGGCAACCTAAGAAGTGTTGGTCTGTTTCAGGAAAACAACAGTTTTAGGCATGAACAAAAGAGCATGTGAATGTTCCTGACTGTTGTGTGCAAATTGAATTACTATAAATCTAATCATAATTTAAAGACGTTAGGAAAACAACGAAACCTGCCAGCAGATTAGAATTATTTTTCATAAAGTGAGCATGTTTCCTTTTCTCCAACTTAATTTTTAAATCTAGGTTTTAGTGTACTGATTTAACTCAAATTGAAACCTTTGCTATCCAGGGGATAGCAAACTTTAGTTTCTGACATTCAGTATTTTCAGACGCTAGTTCTTGTCTCCTAAATAGATGAATTCTCCTATTACTTCCTACTTTTCTTCTAGGGATAATGAGAAGACAAGTGAGCTAATAGACTCTAAGAACATCAAGAGCTGGAAGGAGCTTCAGGATCCGCTAGTGCAAGTCACTCATTTGACAGATCAGAGAACAAAGGCCTGGGGAGGTTATGTGACTTGTCCAGAGTCCCCTATAACAAAACTAAAAATGGAATGACAATTCTAAAATAAAAAATATAATAAATGAAATTAAGAGTTTATTGGCGGGATTTGGCATAGGGTGGGTACAGATGAAAGAAGGAGACTTGTTATAGATAGGGCAAAAAGAACCCAAATAAGAAATTCTCACTTATTTAAAAAAATATGGGAAAGAAAACAGACCTGGCTGCCATGACCCATTTCTTTCATCCTACTTGCTCTTTATTGCTTGGAATATGACGTGATGCCCAGAAGTTCAGGCGCCACCTTGTGATACAAGGTGCTGTGCTAACTCACTAAAGAATAGTAGAGATAGATGGAGCCTCGCGTCTCTGATGACATCATTAAGCTGGTTCACCAGCAATGCACTTCCTACTTCCGGGCTTCTTGTCTTTATTGGAGTGCTGTTTCTGGATGTCATGGATAAGGTAATTCCACACAGAACAACCAAAAAGTAGAAAAAAAAAATATGTTTGAAGTCATTGGAGAGCTAACAGAGCATTCAGACATTGTGGGACCAAGATCCTGGAGAACAAGGCAACTCTAGAGAGTAGCACTGGGGCACCTTTTTGCTAGGGGCATCTTCTGATTCTGGAGGAAGCAGCTGAGAGACTGAAACCTAGCAGAACTTGGAAACACTCATAGGACTAAAGGTATAAAATTGCATTTAAGACCAACCAAGGAGGGTGGGTCCTGTTAAATATCCTGGAATTTGGGTTGATATTCTGAGTAATTTGGGTTGATACCCTGAAGTGCTGACCCCCTAAAATTATGAACTGGAAATTGGCCCTCACAGGGATTGAGGCTAGGCTTCATGTCCTCTCACTACATGATTGGATTAAGATGATCCTGGATAACTAGTCCCTTAGCTACCTCTCAGAAGCAAATGAAAATCCTCTTTGGAAAATGACAACAATGTCCTAGGTTTTTTTTAAATTATTTTTTTCCATATAAAATGCTCAGTATGCAATAAAAAATAACCAGGCATATGAGGAGACATCACAATATAATTTAAAATCAAGAGAAATAATAGATAATAGAAACAGATCTACAGGGAATCCAGACAGTGAAGTTATCAGACATGGATAAAAAATAACTTTGTAAAACATATTTATGGGGAAGAAAAATAAGACAATTTTGGCAGTGAACTAGAAACTAAAAATGGAATAAAATGACAATTCTAAAACTAAAAAATATAAGTGAAATTAAGAATTTATTGGTGGGATTTGGTGTAGGGTGGGTACAGATGAAAAATAATTAGTAAACTAGAGATAGATTAGAAAAAAAATATCCATAATGAAACACAGAGACCAAAAAGATCTTAAAATACAGAAAAAGATACTTAGAGACATAAAAACATGTAGAAAAGATATAATGTACTAGGAGCTGGAGGCCCAGAGGAGAGGACAGAGAGTTTAAGGAGATGAGGCTGAGTATTTTCCAAAACTATAAAAGCTCTCAAACTACACATTCAAGAAGTATTTTGAACCCAAGCAGGAAAAATCAAAACCACACCTGGATACATGATAGTAAATCCAACTGAAAAGCAAAGACAAAGAGAAAATCTTAAAAGCAACCAGGGCAGGGGCTGGGGGGAAAGGTACCATCGTCAATGCAGAATCAATACTCTGACAGCTGAATTCTTAGTGGACAAACAGTGGAAACGGGGGGCAGGGGGCGGGAAGGATTTATAGCTTCCAAGTGTTGAAAGAAAATAATGCCAAAATAGAACTGCACACACAGTGAAACTATTCTTTAAAATTGAAAGTAATAAGCTTCTTCTAAGCAAGATGTGAGTTGGAGAAATTTTAACAAAGAGACTGATGATGAACATGGAATAAATTTAAAGATCTAAGACTAAAGCAAAGGTAGGGATAAGGGTGAAAGAATAGTGAATGTAAATTTTATATATCTTGAAAAGTAGAAATAAATAAATATGGGAGAAGGGAGGAAGGCAGGCAGAAAAGGAAGACTAGGATAAGATTGTCATAAAGTTAACAGGCAGGCATCAAAGGATTCATTAAAAGCTAACAACCCAAATAGTGAGAGACTAAGTAAGGAAAAAGGAGGCAAAGGGCATTATAAAGAGAATTAGCATTAAGAATAACCACGAGAACAAAATACCAATCCCCAAACCAAACCCATTGCCATTCAGTCGAATTCCAACTCATAGCGACCCTATGGAACAGAGTAGAACTGCCCCACAGGGTTTCCAAGGCTGTAAATCTTTACAGAAGCAGACTGCCACATCTTTATCCCACAGAGTGGCTGATGGGTTTGAACTGCTGACCTTTCAGTTAGCAGCCGAATGCTTAGCCACTGCAACGCCAGGGCCCCTTGAACAAAAATACAACCCCCACCCCCAGCCCTGGTACCAAAAGAGGGAGAGAGAAAGAAAACAGACAACGGAGTGACTATAAAAACCAAACCCACGGCCATTGAGTCTATTCTGACTCATAGCGACCCTATGGGACAGAGTAGAACTGCCCCACAGGACTTCTAAGGTTGTAATCTTTATGGAAGCAGACCGCCACATCTTTCTCCTGTGAAGAGGCTGGTGGGTTTGAACCATTGACCTTTCGGTTAGCAGGCGAACGCTTAACCACTGCACCACCAGGGATCCTTGGAGTGAATATAGCATAATACGAACAGTAAAAATAATATAAAATAATATGATGGAATTGAGGCTGAATATACTAGTAGTATAAAAACATAAATGGACTGAAACACCTAAAAAAAGGAAAATTATTTTCAGATGGTCTCTCAGGCAAAACACAATTCTTTGCTACTTTGCTATATACAAGAGACATACCTAAAACAAAAGGATTTAGAAAGACTGAAATCAACATATATGCCTCTTAGTCATCCTGTTAATTTTAACCTTTCTAAATATATGTGTGTACAGACAGAGAGAGAGAAAGATGTTCTTAGCAATGTTTTTTGTAACATTCCCAAACTGACAACTACCCAAATGCCCATTGGAAGTAGAATGGATAAATATAAATTGTCATATAGTCACGCATATATTACTGCATATATTAATGAGAATATATGGATGAATTTCATAATCTTGGGCAAAAGAGGTATGAAACAGAAGTATAAAATACATAGTTCCATTTATATGAAGTGTGTAAACAGGCAAAATGAATCTATGGTGATAGTAATCAGGATGGTGGTCACATTTAGGGAAAGATGATGATTGGAGGGGGGCATGAAGGAGCTTCTAGAGTGCTGGAAATGTTCACTTTCTTGATTTGGGCACTTCTTGCATGGTTTTGTTCACTTTGTGAGAATTTTTTGAGCTGGATACTTATGATTTGTGTACTTTTCTATACATATGTTACGTTTTAACAAAGGGCTTGCATTAAAAAATATCATTTACAAGTGAAAGACAAGATATAGGCAAATATTGGGCTTAGGGTCACCTGAGAGATATTTTTTAGAATTCCAACTTATGTGAACACTGCCTCTAGGGTCTTGAAGGCCATTTCTTTTCCCTTATGATGCCTCACGGTTGCCCCCTGGATTTGTTTTTGCCATCTCCAAATTAAAAATACAGTCCAGAAAAACAGGATAGAGAATTCAGAAGTAGACCCAAATACACATAGGAATTCTGCGTAGAGGAAACCATGGCATGTCAGATTGGTAGGATGGGAGAGAGGAATGCACTAACGGGTTTTGCGACAACTGGCTAGCCATTTGGGAAAAAATTAAGCTGAATCCCTATCTTCATCCTAATATAACAACAACAACAACAAAATTTTAGATAGATTAAAATACAAATGTAAAAAGTGAAATCACAAAAATACTGAAAACATGAGAGGCTTTTTTATTCTTTTTTTTTTTAATTTTTATTAATTTTGTTGTTGAGAAAATACAGAGCAAAACACATCAATTCAACAGCTTCTACACGTGCCATTTAGTGACACTGATTACATGCTTCAAGTTGTACAACCATTCTTACTTTACTTTTCTGAGTTGTTCCCTCCCCGTTAACATAAATTCACTGCCCCGTAAGGTTTCTGTCTAATCTTTCAAGTTGCTTTTGTCAATTTGATCCCATATAGATAGTTCTTAAAAGAGCATAATGCTTGCTTAAGGCAGACAGTTTTTACTAGTTAAGCTAAACTATTGTTCGGCTTTAAGACTTCAGGGAATATTTTTGGTTTAAAGTTTAAAGATTATCTCAGGGTAATAGTTGCAGGGGTTCATCCAACCTTCGTGACTCTAGAAGGTCTGGATTCCATGATAATTGGAGCTTCTGTTCTACTTTGTCCCCCTTTTGATCAGGATTCTTCTATAGAATCTTTGATCAAAATGTTCAGTAATGGTAGCCAGGCACGATCCAGTTATTCTGGTCTCATGGCAAAAGAGGCAGTTGTTCATGGAGGCAACTAGCTACACATTCCGTATCCTCCTTCTATTCCTGACACTCCTTCTTCTGTTGCTCCAGGTGAATAGAGACCAAGTGTTGTGCCTTGAGTGGCTGCTTGCAAGCTTTTAAGGCCCCAGGCACTACAGATGAACTAGGAGGTAGAACTGAAGCACTAAACAAGTTACTAGGCCAATTAACTGGGATGTCCCATGAAACCATGACCCTAAACCTCCAAACCAAGGAACCAAATCCCATGAGGTGTTTGGTTGTACAGAAGCAGCCTCAGCACCTACTGTGTTTATTTATTTATTTATTGGGCCATTGTTGTATGTCTGTCACACAGCTTTTGCCAATTCAACTTTTTACAGGTGTACAACTTATTGACAACAATTGTAATAATAGGCTGTGCAGCCCTACCCTTAATCAATGCGATATTTCCATCACCATTAACCCCTTGTTCCCCCTCCCTCCTTCCCCTGGTAACCACCAATAAACTTTGTTCTCTATATATTTGCCTTTTCTTGTCTTTTTATATAAGTGAGGTCATACAATATTTGTCCTTTTGTGATTAATTTTTCACTCAGCATGTCTTCCATCTCCATCCATATTGTAGCATGTATCAAGACTTCATTTCTCTTACTGGTTGAGTAGCATCCCATTGTATGTATGCCGCATATTTTGTTTATCCATTCATCTATCGATGGGCATTTCTACCTTTTGGGTATTGTGAATAGTGCTGCAATGAACATAGGTATACAAGACTCTGTTTAAACCTCTGCTTTCAAGTTTTTGGGGTATATACCTAGGAGTGGAATTACCGGGTCATATGGTAGCTATAATTTAGGTTTTTGAAGAAACTACCACACTATTTTCCACAATGGCTGTACCATTTTGCATTTGTATTCCCACCAGCAATGGATAAGAGTTCAATTGTCCCCACATCCTTGCCAACATTTGTTATTCTCATTTTTTTTTTTTTTTTTATCTTAGCCTTCCTAGTGAGAGTGAAATGGTGTCTCATTTTGGTTTTGATTTGCATTGCTCTGATGGCTGGTGACGCTCAGCATCTTTTCATGTGTTTGGTAGCCACTCGAATGTCTTTTTTGGTGAAATATCTGTTAAGTCTTTTGTCCATTTTATGATTGGGTTATTTGTCTTTTTGTTGTTAAATTATCAAAGCTTTCTATAACCTAAACAAAAAAAAACCTAGTGCCGTTTGGTTATTAGATTCTTGTTGGATATATGGTTTCTGAAGATACTCCCCCAATTGGTGGCTTGTCTTTTTACTTTTTTGGTAAAGTCTTTTGGTGACAAGTTTTTAATTTTTATGATGTCCCATTTATTTATTTTTTTCTTTTGTTGTTTATGCTTTTGTTATTATGTTAGATAATCCGTTGTTCAAAGGTAAGTCTGACAGTGTTGCCCCTGCTTTTTCTTCTAAGAATTTTGTTATTTCAGTTTGTACATTTAGGTCCTTAATCCGTTTTGAGTTTGTTTTTGTGTGTGGTGTGAGGAATGGATCCCGTTTCACTTTTCTGCATGTGGAAATCCAATTTTCCCAGCACCACTGATTCTTCTTTCTCCATTGAATGGACTTAGCACCCTTGTCAAAAATCAGTTGACCGTGGATGTTGGAGGTGTATTTCTGGACTGCTAATTCTGTTCCGTTGGTCTGTGTGTCTGTTGTTGCACCAGTACCAGGCCATTTTGACTGCGGTTGCTGTATATAGTATGTTTTAAAATCAGGAAATGGGAGTCCTCCTACTTTGTTCTTCTCTTTCAACAGTGCTTTAGCTATTGAGGGCCTCTCACCATTCCATATGAAGTTGGAGACTGGTTTTTCTATTTCTGTAAAGCTGTTGGAATTTTGATTGGAATTGCATTGAATCTATAGATTGTTCTGGGTGGTACTGACATTTTAAGAACATTAAGTCTTCCAGAGACTTTTTTTTAAAACCATGGAATAGAATTTAAGTATGACAGAAAATTCAGAAGCTAGATTAGAAAAGGTTGATAAAGTAAGAAATTGATAAATTTTAAAAGTTCTGCCTGGTTAGAAAATATCTTAAATACCTGAATTGTACACTTAAGACTGGTTGAAACAGCAATTTTTTTGTGATATATTCTATCACAATTTTTTTTTTTAAAAAAAGAAATAACATAAAATCAAAAGACAAACAGGGCAAAGTATTTGCAGCACATGACAAAGGATTAATTTCCTTTACAGATAAAGTGCTCACATGGTCAACAAAAAGTCAAAGAAGATTTGTAATCCGAAAGAAAAAATGGGCAAAGAACATGAACTGTTGTTAACAAAATGACAAAAGACATTGCAATATAGAAACACAGGAAAAAATGCTCAATCTCATTCATAACAGAGAATACAAATTAAATTTCAACTACAGTGAATAATCATTTCTCATATATTAGATAAAAGCATTTACTAATACACTGTGGTATCAAGGTCCAGGACAGCAGCCCGTCTCGTACACTGGTGGTTGCTTAGTATCTGTCAGAATTTAAAATGAATCTACCTTTGACTTAGCAGTTCCCTTTCAGGAATTTATTCTACAGAGATATTTATTTCTGCGTTTATTATAGTATTGTTTATGGGGCAAATATTGGAATCAATAGCTGTGATCATGGAAAGGGGACTGGTTGAATGAATTAAAGTACAGCCATCTAGTGGAATGCTGGGCAGCCAGTAGAGAGAAAGGGGCAGATTGATATGTACCAATGTGAAACATCTCTGGGCTACACTGTTAAATGAAACAAACAAACATGGTATAGAGCCTGTGTTTTAAAAAGGAGAAGGGGCATACAAACAGATGATTGTATACACATAGAGTATTACTGGAAGGATATATAAGAAAATAGTAACAGTGGTTTCCTCAGGGGTGTAGAACTTTCTGGCGGGGTTGGAGGTGGGAGGAAGACAGTATACTTTTCGCTATTCACTCTTGTATTGTTCAAAGGTGCTTCTCCCAGAGAATGTTTTATCCACTTAATAAAGCATATGACAAAACAAAGCAAAACCGCACTACCTTCCCTAAGTGATTCTGAGTAGAGATACTTTTGGCATTTTGGGTGTATGTTTGGTGTGCGAGACTGTCCCACACAGTACAAGACATTTGTAGACCAGTCCTTTGCACCAGTGCCAGTAGCACTTCTCTGGTCGTTGTGGAAAACCAAAAAATTGCCTCTGTAGATTTCTGAACCACCCCCGGGTGTGGGATGGGGTGGTTGTGCTATTTGAGTCAAAAATCTAACTTCTGTTCAGAGTTTCACAGTTCCCAGGTTCTGTTGGCACTTTACCTAAGAGAAGAACCTAAATGAACTTCCTTCCTGTAACTCATGGTTTTCAGTCGGTAACAGTGGACACTGACCTGGGCCAGTGACTCTCAGGGAGCGTGAACTAGACGGAGTTTCCCCTTTACCTGTAAGAGCTCTGGCTTTGGTAACAATGGACTAGAGCTCCGGCAGCAGAAATTTGGCTCCCTTCTCTGAAAAAGCCTGGAGGATCAACAACAACAAAAATAAACTATTTTTGAAAAGCCTAGAGGATTGGTTCTATCCTAATAGGTTTGGTCCCTTTTTCTGTGGTGTGCTTTTTATCTTTTCCTAACAAAAAAAATCCCACCACATAATTCTCTGCCAACAGATTTTCCTGAGTTGGAAGGAACAGATGTTTCTGTTGGAAATTGGCGCCTGTCTCTCCCCTCACTGTGGCGTGTGCTTCCTCCAAGCCCAGGCCATGTAACACTGGATTAGCATTAAAAGCTGTCTTGTGAGACTCCTGGTGAACAGCCTGTAAGACCCTAGTATTCCAGGAGGCCATAAGAAAAGCAGAAATGGAGAGTGAGCTGGGATCTTCTTAGACAGGAGGGAGTGGTGCTCCTGTCTTGTCTGATTGGCTGTGGCCAACAGGTGGTTCTGGCCCTCCTGAAATGTGAGGCAAGTTACTGAGAAGCTAGAGAGACCCTAAGGCTGTAGCATTCTATTGTCCACTGAGCCCTTACAGCCCTGACACACCGAGAGGTAAATACATCCAAGTAGAAAGCTTTCTTCTCAGAACACACTGAGAAATAGTGATTCTTTATATGAGTACTTTTTTGAGCAGTGCACTAACCAGACACCTTCTGTTTTAAAATCAGTTTTTCTTTCCTTCAAAGTCTGTACACTAAAAAAAAAAAAAAAAAAATTTTTTTTTTTGTACACTACAACATAGGAAATTCCCACCCTCTCCCAACCCCCCAGATTGTTTCCTTCTCCTTTTTAATAAACTGGATTTACTTTCATTCTTTCTCTTTTAGCTTATCATCCCCTTCACCCCTCCCCCAAAGAGGGTGAGTCACCTCCAAGAGTATTGCCTCAAAGCATTCTGGATACTGCTCATGCTGATTTAATTTAAAAAAATAGTAATAACATGTATTGTTTTTTCTGGAGTCCCTGGGTAGCCCACATAGTTAATGTGCTCAGCTGCTAACTGGAAGGTTGGAGGTGTGAGTTCACCCACAGGCACCTTGGAAGAAAGGCCTGGCAACCTACTTTCAAAAACTCAGCCATCGAAAACCCTATGAAACACACTTCTACTCTGATACGCATGGGGTTACCATGAGTCAGAGTCGACTCAGCCGCAGCTGGTTACTAGTTAATTGTCTTTGCTAATTAGAAAACAACGTGTTCATTGTAGACAATTTGGAACATACAGAAAAGCAAAATGAAGAAAATAATTACCAAGAAAGAAGATATCCTTATATTTTAAACCATCATTTTCTCTCCCTCTTTGCAGCCACAAACTCCTTCACTTACCGGCAGGGAGCCTTTTTACATCTTTGAGTGCCTTGGGGTTAGCACACAGATATTTGGAGGTCCCTGGGACTCCCTGCATTACAACAGTACTGAAATTCCAGCAGGCAGCTCCTGGATTAATGTGAAGCCTTACAGAATGGGAGAAGGCACTGCAGCTCTGGAGGACATTTTGGCTCCGGTCATCACCCAAGGAGAGCGGTGTCTGGAAGGAGCGAGCAGGAGCTCTTTCCTCTCTAAGTCTGGTCAGCTTTTGCTCTTGGACAAGGGGAAGAAGTATGTCTGGGAATTTGTATTTCCTATCAGAATTCAAGCTCTGTCACCCTGGCTCTCCAGCTGTGACCTTGGCTTTTTTAAGTGGAACCTCTTTGTTGTGAAATATTGATTGTACATGCTGTTGAATTTTTCAGAATAGAATAGGGCTGTAGACTCAGAATCCTTTCCTCTGAAGGCTTTTGGGCCCTTGCTCTTGGCTAGTTTCTGGCAGATGCTGACAGTAGGAATAAGTGGCAGAGAGGTCCGATAGCACTTCAGTTTCAGACTGACCCAGGTCCTGGGGCCCCTCTTGAGGAGAGCAATGTGAAAGCTCAAAACAGATTGTCCTGATTTTGATGATCTCAGAGTCAAGGCTTCTAGGGGCACTTTTTGTTTTCATAGAGACCCATCTATGGAAGTCATTGTAAATAGCGAGATGAGAATTTATGAGCCTTTCCAGTTGATGTTATCTATAGGTTTCTGTGATATCAGCTATATGTTTCCCTCAAGACAGTGGATATAGGACTTGGGGCTGTAGCCATCGTTGGTCAGGGAGCTTTGCAGAGTTCCCTCGTTCCTAATTTCTTTGGTTTTTCCTCAGCCCTTTACCCGGGTGGTTCTGATGCTCTAATATCTTTTCCCAATCCAAATCTCATGGTACGTTTGTTCCCAATTCTCTCTCTGAAAATTCTGTATGTTTTAGAACATGGTAGGGAGAAGACAGACAGGCACATTCATAATTGTGGTGGTTTAAAAAAAAAAATCTTGGTGAATAATCACCCTCATGGGGATGGGGCTTGGGCTTGCAGACTGAAATTTCTCAGAGAAGAACAAGATGGAGATTTCTTTCCGCCACCCTCTGCCAGTTGCCTCACTCTCAAGAAGCATGTAAGCGTGAGTTTGGCTGGCAGTCCTCTCTCTCTGCCTCGCCCCCTTAACCATCCCTGCAAACAGGTCCAAAGAACCCGTATGAATGACCTTTAGGTGGCATAGGTTCTGTATTATATATCCCGAATCAGGAGCCTCTACTAGGTGTTTGCAGAAGGTCCCTCTGGGTGCACGAATAGGAGCCCGCTGGGTTTTTAGACTGTGAGCTTCTACAAGATTGGGACTCTGTGCAATCTTTTTGTATTTCCTCACAGGGCAGGTGCTCAATAAAGGTTTGTTAAATTGAAGTCAGTTGAATTAAATATGATTTGTATGTAATTTTATATTCAAATAAAATCCATTCCCAGTCTGAGTTTCTTTTCAAACGGCATACCGCCACTCTAAAGATTGTCATTTCCTGAATTCTCTTTTCTTTGTTCCTTTTCACCCACCTGCTTCCATTGTTCCAAATTTAGGCATATTGGAAGTGAGTCTAGGTGGGTGTGGAAATAACTCTGTTGAATTAAATTGTTCAGTCCTGGGCAGGTGGAGGAGGTGTCTAAAGCCATCAGAATCTTCTGTCTGTGTTTTAGGGTCAGAAAAAAGGAAACTGGTGGTAGAGCAGGAAGTGACAGGAATACTCTGCTTTGCTTTAAATCCTGGCTGGCCTTAGAGCAGCTGCCTGCAGCGAGGTGATCGCAGGTTTAATCCCCACAGAGAGCAGCACCTACCTGTGTGTGTGTGTGTGTATTTGTGTGTATGTGTGTGTATGGGCGGGGAGTGGGGAGGGAGGGTGACCTTCTCTTCCAGGGAGCCCTCTAGTGCCTTCCAGGCCTGCAGAGCCCTTTCTCCTCCCCTTCAGCTCTGGGCACTTGGTTTCCTGGCTCCACTCCCTGCACTCCCTACCCCATAAAAGTGAGGTAAAAGAGCCATTAGCTTTTCGTCTGCCCTGCTTTTAATCATCTTCCAAAGGCAGCAACGGCACGTTCAAGCCCAGTGCCTTCCAACCCCTGCTGTGTGGCTGTTAGACTGAGCACTGGACTTCTTCTTTATGAAAATGCGTGTTCGCTATTCAGAGACCTGATCTGCTAATGATCTGTGTGTGTTGGTAAAAAGGAAAAGCCATCATCCCTGCCTGGTATACTCAGATGTTCCCTTTGGTACACTGATGGCAGGCTTTCACAAGCGAAGGACCGTTTAATTTAATGTTGCAGATGGCAGGAGGTACTGCAGGAAGCTTGGTCACAATATGCCCCCTCCCCGGAGAGGAGCTTCCAGAAATTCAGGTTCCAGAGGGGCTTAGATGTGAGAATCTGACCTTATTCCTTCTTCCCACCTCCTCTCCATTGTAAAATGTATTTTTAGGGGGAAAGAGAAGGGGGAGTGGAGAAAATTGCTTGGGTTGAAAAGCCAGTGACTGATGTCTGGAGAAGTCAGATTGTTGTTTGAAATAATGGTGTTCCAGACCTATGGATTATAACCAGCTACAGATGAACCCATTCCCTCTTTGATTGTTTCATGGCCTTAGCTTGCTGAATTTGTCCCCTTGTGGCTTGAAATCCTTTCTGGGCTTTTCCTTGAGCTGGGAACCGTGCTTGCTGGTGAGAAATAAATGCACCTCTCTCCAGGGCACTGGCTCCTCAATAAGACTGAGGAGAAAACTGATGGGGGAGTCTTCTTTTTTAACTTTCCTTATTCTATAGTTAGAGTGATCAGGCCTCCCCACAAAGAAGCAGGCTCAGGATCAGCACAGTGGCTGAATATTTGCTGCCCAGTCCTGTTACGGTTTCCAGATTGGAAATCCAAGCTATTGGCTTTTCAACCACCTCCAAAAATGTTCTATTTCACCCTCATGGGCCAACAGACATGCCGAAATCTTGATGGTTTTCAGTCTTGCTATTGGCTTCAAATAGCAATATTTCTTGCAGAGCAAGTTTCAATTCTTGCCAGGATAAGGAGTAATTATCTTCACGCTGTTCTGTAAAGAAGTCTATATTTGTTCATACATCATTCTAGATGGAGCTAGACATTCAGAGACTTGACAAAATTATCTTCCTAAAAACTTTGATTTGTTTCTGCTCAGATAAAGAGAAATAGAAAAAACTTGTGGATGAGTTGTGAACTTTTAAAAGTTTCTAGGTTTTTGTTGATGTTGTTTGGTATAAAACTCACTCCTTCCTTTACTCTTTCTCCCTCCTGTGTGGCAGCTGTCATTCCTGCCCTTGCAGATAACTCCTCTCCCATAAAAACAAGGGAGGATTCAGTATTATTCATTTACACTGATAGTTTGGCCATTACACGTTAGTGTAAATCAGTGTTTGCATTTCAGTCATTCATCTCCATCTGACTAAAAGGCCCTGTTCTTTTTTAGCCACACCCAAGTAGGTAAAGAAGTTACTGTAGTGTATGCTTTTCACTCACTCACTCACTCACTCACTCACTCACTCACTCACTCACTCACTCACTCACTCACTCACTCACTCACTCACTCACTCACTCACTCACTCATTCAAGATATTTACTGAGTGTCTGTTTTGCACCAGCCACTACTCTGGGTGCTTTGGATACATCAGTTAATAAAACAAAGACCTCTGTGAGTTTCCATCCCTGTGGGGCAGGAGTGAGACAAACAATAATCATGATCAATATTTGAATTACATAGTATGTTAGAAGGTGTTAAGTGCAGTTGGGAGGATCAGGAATGCTGGGTAGGTGGAATCAGTGGGATCTTAACATGTAGGGAGAGGAACTTTCAGGGGAGGCCTCATAGAATAGGTCATATTTGTTCACAGATTTGAAGATGACAGCATAAGCTATGTGGCTCTTGGGGGAAGAACATGCCAGGCAGAGGATACAGCCAGTGCAAAGCCCCTGAGGTAGAAGTGTGCTTGGTGTACTTGAGGATTAGCACTGTAGGTGAAGAGTGGTCTGGTGGAGGGTGGGGGTGTGGTAGGAGATGAGGTCAGTGAGGATGAAGAGTGGATGAGGGCTGGGAAGATGCCTGGTCATGTTGGGCCATATAGACGATTGGCTTTTACTCTGTAAATCTCTATATCATACTTGGTACCATCAGATCTTACAGGTTTCCATCTCTCCTGACCTCTAGAAAAAGCAGGGAAAGACTGATAAATGAGGGAGGATATAGGTAGAAAAACTCACACCAAAGCTTTTTCCTGGAGACCTGGGATCTGCCTTTTTTGAGACTGGTTAATCGCTAAGATTCTTCTCACCCTGGTTACTGTAAGAAGGTAACATACCTTGCCCTTAACCCAGCTTCTTCCCTGCTTCAAGAATATCAGACACTTAAGATTTTTGAGGCTATGTGGCATTAATATCTCACGGTATTAACTCACTGTTAACCCTCTTACCCCAGAGAGCATCCTGAAACACTTTTCTGTACCGCCCGTAGGGCACTTTCTAATTCTGAAAGTGAACTTTCTGACAGTGCCTCGTTATGTGAGGTAACTGGAGTGAAAGAGCTCTGAAACTTCAGCTCCAGAAGACTGTGCCTATGCTCCTCATTGCCCCTCTTCACCCAAAAGCACTGCCAGAGGGTCCCTCGGGAGGTGCTTTGTTAGGGCAGGAGCTCTCCCTTGATCTGCTCGGGTACTGTCACATCTGGCTTCCATCCAGCCCCAACCTCTGTACCAAGCCTCTGTTTCTTTGCGGTCGTGTGCTTTTCCAAGGGAGGATGTGGAATGGTGTATTCCAGATGAGAATTACATTGTGTGTACCTGATTTGCTGCTTCTGTTTTTTTTGTTTTTGAGAACTGTTGTGTTACTGCTTAAAGTTTCTGAACTAATTTTGAAAACAGCCATTAGAGCACAGTCTGTAGACCAGTGTTTTTCCAGCTGTGGGTTGTGACCCATTTGCAGAGCAGGTCCTGAAACCAATTTAGTCATCCACTCACCAGCATGTTTCAAAACATGTGGGTTGGGTATAGAAAGGATAAATACTGTTGCCTCAAATTTTTGTTTGGGCAAGTGTGTATGTGTGTGTGTATATACTGGGTCACAGTGTAACATGTACTGCTCATTATGGGACACGACCAGAAATAGTTAGAAAAACATTGTCTTAGACTGTCCAAAAATTGTATTTGCTTATTAGGGAACGGATGAAGATAGTAGAGAAGTAAATGCCTTAGAAGGTAATATCTCAGTGAGATAAACGTAGAAGTTCAAGTGGCAGTTTTTAGTTAGAGAAAAACAACCCAGATTGAGTTTGCTACCCTTCTGTTGAGGTGGAAGATACTGTGCCAGAATACCATGCTGTTCAGATCAACAGGAACTAAGCTTGTTGTTTCTCTTTGCACAAAGAATTGTGCAATTTCCAGTGGGAACTCCCCTCTGGAGGTGGAGAGGGAAGGGGAAGGAAGACTGGAGAAAGGCAGTTAGACAGAAATCTTCTCTGTGAGTCTAGTTGACCCAGGATCTGCACGTAGTTAACTCTGAGCCTTTGTTGGAATCTGCCAGAGACTCATTGTTGGTTACAGGGAAAGCACAACTCATTTCCATTTATTTCGTTTCAGCATGTATGCCGGCTCTGCACAAGGTGCTGGGATATAGCAATGGATAAGACGTGGGCTTGGGCTTATGGTGCTCCTAGCCTGCTGGCAGGGAAGACAGACGTGAATTGCTAATTACCAGACATTGTGCTGATTGTCATAGTAGAGAGTGTGTGTATAAAATGAGCTGGAATAGAGGTTATGAATTAGAGGAGCTCTGCTTTTGGTCTTTCATTCTGAGAAACATGCCATTTAATAATAAAGAACTGGGACAGGAGCTTCTTTTCTGAAAGTTGGGGAAGTCCGCTGTTGGAAAGGAGAATGAAATTTCAAAGGAATTCAGGTTGGGCACAGTCAGGCTACTGTGTTATTTCATGTTTTTTACACTAAAAGTATTTTAATATTATAAAAAATTTTATCGATTTTGACAATCCCTTCCTGGAAAGCTTATAGATGCATAAGACAATTTAAAACATTTTTTATAACATCCTTTAAAAATACCAACAAACCAGTTGTTAAATGTGAACCTAATTTGCTGTGTAAACTTTCACCAAAAACACAATACAATACTATTTTTAAAAAGTTACGTACAAAAAAATAAATAATTAAAAAAATACCATCAAACATAGTAGTAGGAACTTGAGTGCTTTTCTCTGATGGAACCCACAAGACTTTGCTTTTACTTTCTCATTGATCTTGAAAGTCAGTAATAACTTTTTGGGATGTGTAAACCATGACTAATTCTACAACAGAAATATCAAGGCATGTCATGTAGTCTGTTCAGGGTCTAGAACCCTGGTCCCCCAACTTTGAGGTGATTCACTTCTGTTGCTGTATTTGGCCCAAGCCTGACACATGAATGCAGAACCAGATTGATTCAAGAGTTTACTTTTAATTGTCTTAAATTGTCAGCTGACTTGGCTCTGAATTGTGCTTCTAACTCAGGAAATTCTGAATATGCCTATCTGTGGATTTGAACAGTAGGATTTTTTTTTCAGAGGTATGAAATGATCAAGCAGTCTTATAGCTGTAGACATATTGTACATTATGAAGAATTTACTTGTTCTTCATTGTCTTTTTCTGGTGGATTGAGTAAAAGCAACTGATAAAATCCTTTCCAGTAGTTGAGACAAGACCTTCAAATGCTATGTGGTGGGTAAAACCCCAGAACTCGATTCTGACTCATAGTGATCCTAAAGGACAGAGTAGAACTGCCACATAGGGTTTCCAAGGAGCACCTGGTCGACTCGAACTGCCGACCTTTTGTTTAGCAGCGGTAGATCTTAACCGCTGTGCCACCAGGGTTTCCATTGGGTGGGTAGGCAGGGGATAAATAGTTACCGGTTTCTTGGATGAGGAAAGTGAAACCTAGAGACCCAAATCTTCTGACTCATATAGTCATCCTTTAACATCTAGACCATGGACTGATCTACTCACAAGATCGTAACGTGTGGTCATTTTCTTGCTCAAGTTTGAAAGTACCAGGCTCCTGTGGTTTTGGGGTATTTGCGTTACTTTATTTGGAAAATTCATGTTGAAGGAGTCGTAAGCAGAGTCTTGGAAACCCCAGACCTTCTGGAAATAGGAATTCTCACATTTGCCTTCTACTCTGGCTACATCTTGAAGGGGAGCACGAAAGCCATTAAAAACATTGTACATGTTTGCTTATCTAATTTCTACTCCGTCTTCGTATTAATGGCTTCCCATTGCTCTTAGAAAAAATTTCACACTTCTTCAAGCTGTTTGCAGCACTCTCCAGGGTTTGACCCCTGCCTCTCTCTTCAGTCTCATCCCTTTTCACCTTGCCATTTAAACTCTATGCTCCAGCAATCCTGAATTGCTTAGATTATTTCAGTTCCTTGCGTTTGTCTGGACCTTTGATCATGCTGTTCCTTCTGGGCTGAAGTGCTTTTTCTACCCTCTTCCTCTGGCTAATTCCAATTCTTCAAGTCCAGTTCCTCTGGGAGCCCTTTGCTGACCCCTAGACCGGATTAGGCATGCCTACTGTATGTTCCTACCATAATCAGTTGCTGTTGAGTTGATGCCAACTCAAGATGACCCCATTGTGTCAGAGTAGAACTGTGTTCCACAGGGCTTTCGGTGGCTGATTTTTTGGAAGTAGATCACTGGGCCTTTCTTGTGAGGTGCCTCTGGGTGGACTTGAACTTCCAAGTTTGCAGCCAAGCACATTAACCCTTTGCACCACCCAGGGACTCTTACGTGTTTCTACAATATCCTCTTTGTCCTGGGTAATGGGTTCATTACATTGCGATTACTTCTTACAGGCTGTCTTATCTAGTAGGCTGGAATCCATCAGAAGGCAGGCTCAGGGTCAGAAAAAGAGAAGCTGGTTAAATTTATTGGAGTTTGATTAGACTGGCATTTCTCAACATTTTAAAATTTATGAACACCTTTCAGAGTAATATAATTTTGTATACCCCTCAGGAATTTAAAAAATAATGTTGTCATTTTTATAAACTATGATAAAGAGGTGAATTTAGGTAAAACATTTTCTTTTATATCAACACTATTAAAATTATACAGCTCATTTTAATATAGACTTTAAAATTTAATAAAAAAAATAGCATCCATTATATATAAGATAATTTTCTTTCCTCATTTAACAAACGATATATGCTATTTAATTTATTTAACAAATTATATAAGAAAGCGTGCCATTGTCAAAAATAAATTAAAAAATGAAGTATCGTGTTTTGTTGGGACCAAATATACATTAAGATGTAGTTGGAAATTTAATTACTTGCTAACACATTTTTTTAAAATAGAAGAAAGCTACTTTCCTGACCTAGTGTTTGTAATTTTTGCATTTTGCACTCTAAAAACAAAACAAAAAAAATTATAATTTTAAAGTTTTGTTTCTAAATGATGAGATACCTGAGAGGATCTCAGCTGCATATCTGCAAGGGCATAATAAGTTCTAGGTACCGAGTACCCTTCCTCTGATAATTGAAAAGCCGATTTGGGCACAGTTATTCTTATATTTTATGTCTTTAACGTTGGCTATTGAAATACTGAAGAATTAATCAGACGAATGCAATACAGTGATCTGGTGAAGAGCATCTCGATGTGAACTAGATGACTTGGTACTATTTTTATGCTTCTAATTAACAAAAAAAAATTTTTTTTTTTTTTTAATTAACAATTGTATTTCATCGTCAGTATTTGTCTTTGTTATCTAGTGCTGCTGTAACAGGAACATCACAAATGGGTGGCTTTAACAAGCAGAAATTGATTTTCTCATAGCTTAGGAGGCTAGAAGTCTGAATTCAGGGTGCTGGCTCTATAGAAAGGCTCTCTGTTGGCTCTGGGGGAAGGTCCTTATCTCTGTGCTGCTTCTGGGCGATCTTCAGTGCCTTGGCATCTCTCTTCCCCTCTTTCTGCTCTGCTGGCTGGTTTAATCTCTTCTATATCTCAAAAGAGATTGACTCAAGATATGCCTTGTACTAATCCTGCCTCATTTACATAACAAAGACAGCCCATTCCCAAATGGGATTATAACTGCTGGTGAAAAAAAATCCCTGCCATCGAGTTGATTTCAACTCATAGTGACCCAATAGGACACAGTAGAGCTGCCCCATAGGGTTTCCAAGGAACACCTGGTAGATTTGAACTGCCAACCTTTTGGTTAGTAGCTGTAGCTCTTAACCACTACGCCACCAGGGTTTCCACAGACATAGAGGTTAGGATTTACAACACATATTTTGGGGGGACGTAATTAATCCATAACAGTGTTCTTAGGCTTCTTATCTTTAATTCAGTATTAAAATTTTATATGACAAAGAATTAAAACAATGAACAACTGTAGAATGTTCAAAACTACCTTGGCCTGGTTAGTGATGTCTGGCTCACTTGACACTAACCGTTGTGCATACTTATTTGATATTCAGAGGCTCTAAGCTGCCCAGTGTGGAAGGAAAATTAAGAAAACAATTAGGTGATTGATTTTTTAAAATAGAAAAGGAAGCCGCCACCTTCAACAGTATGAAGGCCCTGGATGGCCTGTGTGAACTCCTGGGGGAAGAGGTCCTCAGATTAGCCCTTGTTCAACAGCCTTAGAAATCTTAAATATGAGTGTTAGGAGATCAGTTTTTGAATCCCATCCAGAGTTGGATAACTTCTGTGGCAAATCCTCTGATACCAGATTACTGGCCCACATTTCCAGAGCAGAGAGGCTATTGCTGCTTCCTTCCTCATAAAAAGAGGAGACGATGCAAGTACCGCCAGAGATGGGGAGGTAAGGAGCTCTGAGAGACTGGCTGTGGCCTGGTTTTGTGCACTGCTAAGGTCTTGTGTATCCTGTTGGGCCGCACTCACCAGTGACACAGGGAATAGTCCCTGGCTCTTCACCTTCCTCGGGTCTCCCGGATGTGTGGGGACAGATCGTACCACTTGCTGACTGACACGCTAGGTGCTCCTGCATTTTGGTTGGAGGGATGGGGACAAGAACATTTTCTAGGGTACATGTGTCACAGGAGTCCTTGGCTGGTGCAGACAGTTAACATGCTTGACTGCTAACCAAAAGGTTGCTGTCAGAGCCCACTCAAAGGCACCTTGGGAGAAAGGCCTGACGATCTACTTCTGAAAAATCAGCCATGAAAACCATATGGAGCACAGTTCTACCCTCACATAGGTGGGGCTGCCATGAGTCAGAGTCGGCTCAGCGGCAGCTGGTTGGTTATCTGTGTCATCGGGGTTCCCAGGGCACCTCTTACTCTTCTCACAGGCCCCTGTGATTCTGTGACTCTGGTTATACTGCACATTCAGAAAGTATCAGCTTATTTGAAAGTGATACATTTACTTTCTATTAAAGTATTACTGAGGAGCATCACATTTTTTTCTTTGCAGGGTACTGACAGAGCCTAGATTCTGGCATCTGGATTATGGTAGCAATATTGAAAAAAGTATTAAAGTGGGAAATGAAATTGAGGAAGACCTTGCCAATTTTCATTCTCACTTGGGAGCCTTGTCTTTATAGGCTTTTGGTCAGCCCTGAGCAATTAAAACTTCTGTTCCAGTGAAGTTTTCTTCTGAAAAGTTTTCATTAATTATGAAAAATGCCCTGTAGGCATTACATTGTGAATTCTTTTGTGGCTTTCATAAATAATGGGGGAAACACTTGTCCAAATATAGTGAGCTGACTAGATAATACAGCTTTCCTTTGATTTTTGGTTGATTTTCTTTTTTTAAGTTTTAAAAAGATAACTCTTGGTTTTTCAAATGTGCGAAATGTTCACTATAAAATATTCAAGCAAAACTGAAAAGTGCAGGGACGTCAGTAATACATCATTCCAAATCCTGTCATACCAAAACATCTCTTCATTTATTAATTGAACAAATATTTATTGAGTGCTTACTATGTGTCAGGCAGTATGGCCCCAGGGAGCAGTGAGCTAAGCGAAGACCTGGCCCTCATGGGGCTTATATTCTAGTGGGAGAGAAGATAATAAACAAGCAGCTAAGTAGATTTATAATGATAGGTAGTGATGAGTGTTGTGAAGAAAAATAAAAGTGTAAGGGAATAGAGAGGGTCAGCGACTCGGAGTAGTTGGAGAAGACTGCTCTAAGAGGGTGACATTTGAGCAGAGACCTGAGTGACGGGAGGGAGCTATGTGAATACTGGGGGAAGCTGCTTCAAGGCGAGAGAATAGCAGATGGAAAGCGCCAGACGTGGGAGTGTGCTTGGCATATTCTTTGAACACAGAGGCCAGTGTGACTGGACTGTGACTGCATAAGGGTGAACTTAACAGTGAGACTGGGGAGGTATCCAGGGGCTAGCCAAGTAAAGACTTCATGTCTTCTCCTGAGAGTGCTGAGGAGCCATTGAAAGGTGATGAGAAGGGCTGCAGTATCAAGAGTAGACTACAGGGGAGCAAGCATAGGCAGTGGGACCAGTCGAGAAGCTACTGCAGTAATTCAGAGAAAAATGATACTGACTTGGACAAGGTTGGGAATAGTGGAGATGAGAAGTGGTTGGCTGCTGGACACATTTCAAAGGTAGAACTGACAAGATTTGCTGATGAATTGAATTGGGAGTTTCAGCGAGAAGAGTCAGTAATAACTATCTTGTCTGGCAGGTGAAAAAACAAAAACCAAACCTGTTGCTGTTGAGTCCACTCCAACTCATGGCCACCCCATGTGTGTCGGAGTAGAATTGTGCTCCCTAGGGTTTTCTTTTTTCTGAATTTTATTTATTTTGTTGTTGTTGAGAATATATACAGCAAAATATACACCAGTTCACCAGTTTCTACGTGTACCATTTAGTGACATTGATTACATTCTTCAAGTTGTGCAACCATTTTCACCCTCCTTTTCTGAGTTGTTCCTACCTCATGAACATAAACTCACTGCCCACTACAGTTCTAATCTAATCTTTCAAGTTGCTGTTATAGTTAGATTCCATATAGATAGTTCTTAAAAGAGCATAATGCTCAAGGCAGACATTTTTTACTAGTTAAGCTAAACTATTGTTTGGTTTTAAGATAACTTCAGGGAAATTTTTGGTTTAAGGTTTGAAGATTATCTCAGGCAATAGTTGCAGGGCTTCCTCCACCCTCCGTGGGCTCCAGAAAGTCTAGAGCCCATGATAATTTGATATTCTGTTCTGTATATACCCCCTTTTGACCAGGATTCTTCTATGGAATCTTTGATCAGAATGTTCAGTAATGGTAGCTGGGCACCATCTAGTTCTTCCAGTTGTTCATGGGGGCAATTAGCCACACATTTCACATCCTTCTTCTATTCCTGACTCCTCTTTCTCTGTTGCTCCAGGTGAATAGAGATCAATTGTTATGATTTGGATGGCTTCCTGAAAGCTTTTAAGACCTCAGGTACTACGCAATGAACTTGGAAGTAGAACAGAGGCACTAAACAAGTTAAGAGGCCAATTAATTGGGATGTCCCATGAAACCATGACCCTAACCCTCCAAACCAAGGAGCCAAATCCCATGAGGTATTTGGTTGTACATAAGCAGCCTGAACAGCTACTCCTTTTTTTTTTTTTTTTGGTCGTTGTTGTAAATAATATCACACAACTTTTGTGAATTCAACTTTTTACGGGTATACAACTTATTGACAGCAATTAAATAATAGGCTATGCAACCCTACCCTTAATCAATGTGATTTTTCTATCACCATTAATCCTCTTTTTCCCCCTGCCTGCTGCTCCTGGTAACCACTAATAAGTAAACTTTGTTCTCTATACATTTCCCTTTTCTTGACTTTTTATGTAAGTGAGGTCATACAATATTTGTCCTTTTGGGTTTTACTTATTTCATTCACATAATGTTTTCAAGCTGTATCCATACTCTAGCATGTATCAAGAGTTCATCTTTCCTACTGGCTGAGTAGTATTCCATTGTATGTAAGTACCACATTTGGTTTACCTGTTCATTTGTTGATGGGCATTTTAGTTGTTTCCACCTTTTGGCTATTGTGAATAGTGCTGCAATGGACATTGTTGTATATATCTCTTTTTGAGTCTCTGCTTTCACATCTTTTGGGTATATACCTAGGAGTGGAATTGCTGGATCATATGGTAGTTCTATTTTTAGTTTTTTTGAGGAAATGCCACACTATTTTCCACAATGGTTGTACCATTTTGCATTCCTACCAGCAATGGATAAGGGTTCCATTTTCCCCGCATCCATGCCAGCATTTGTTATTTTCTGTTTTTTTTATTTTAGCCATCCTAAAACCACTGCCCTGGAGTCAATTCTGACTCATAGCAGCCCTGTAGGACAGAGTAGAACTGCCCTATACGATTTGCAAGGCCGTAATCTTTACGGAAGCAGACTGTCGCATCTTTCTGCATGGAACGGCTGATGGGTTCAAACTGCTGACCTTTTTGGTTGACAGCAGCGAGACTGAAATGGTATCTCATTGTGGTTTTGATTTGCATCTCTCTGATGGCTAATGATACTTAGCATCTTGTCATGGGTTTGGTGGCCATTGGAATGTTGTCTGTGGTGAAATGTCTATTCAAGTCCTTTGCCCTTTTTATGATTGGGTCATTTGTCTTTTTGTTGTTGTCAAAGTTTTGTGTATATTTTGGTTATTAGATTCTTGTCAGATATGTGGTTTCCTAAGATGTTCTCTTAGTCAGTAGCTTGTCTTTTCACTTTTTTGTTAAAGCCTTTTAATGAACAAAAGTTTTTAATTATTATGAGGTGCCATTTATTTATTTTGTCTTTTGCTGTTTGTGCTTTTGTTATTATATTTGATATCCATTATTGAAAGCTAAGCCTGACAGTGTTGCCCCTGCTTGTTCTTCCAAGAATTTTATTGTTTTAGTTTGCACATTTAGGTCCTTAATCCATTTTGAATTTGTTTTTATCTATGTTGTGAGACATGGATCCTGTTTCACTTTTTTACATGTGGAAATCCAATTTTCCCAGTACTATTGAAGAGACTTTTCTTTCCCCATTGAATGGACTTAGTACCCTTGTCAAAAATCAGTTGACCATAGATGTGTGGGTTTATTTCTGGCCTTTCAATTCTATTCCATTGGTCTGTGTATCTATTGTTATACCAGTACCAGGCTGTTTTGATTATGCTAGCTGTATAGTACGTTTTAAAATCTGTAAATGTGAGTCCTTCTACTTTGTTTTTCTCTTTCAACATTGTTTTAGCTATTCAGGGCCTCTTGTCATTCCATATAAAGTTGAAGATTGATTTTTCTATTTCTGTAAAGAAGACTGTTAGAATTTTGATTGGATTGTGTTGATTCTGTAGATTGCTTTGGGTACTGTTGTCATCTTAACAGTAATTAAGTCTTCCAATACAAGAACGTGGAGCATCTTTCCCATTCTTTGAGTCTTCTTTAATCACTTCAGCAGTGTTTTATGTTTAGTTTTCACTGTATAAGTTCTTCATGTCCCTGGTGAGATTTATTCCTAAGAATTTTTCATTAGGTTTTCAGTGACTGATTTTTGGGAAGTAGATTGCCAGGCCTTCTTCCGTGGTGCTTCTAGGTGAACTAGAATCAGTTAGCAGCTGAGTGCATTAACTGTTCATATCACCCGGGGATTCCTTGGCAGTTGTTACTTACCAAGATAGGGAACACGGGGGCTGGGGAGTATCAGGAGTTCCAGCCTGGGCGAGTTAAGTTCTAGGTATCTGTTAGACATCCAAGAGGAAACGTCAGAGTTCAGGAAGAAGTCTAGACTGGAGATACAAATTTAGGAACTGGATGAGATCTGCTAGGAAGTTAGTGGAAATGGAAAAGAGGCCTTGGATTGAGCCCTGGAGTGTTTTATCATTTTGAGGTTGGGGAAGAGAAGGAAGGTCCAGCAAAGGAGACTGAGAATGAGGGTCCAGTGAAGCAGGAGACAAATCAGGAGAGCATGGTGTCCTGGGGGCCAGGGTGATCACCTCTGTCCAGTGCTCAGAGTCGCCTGTAGTCCACGGTCACGTGGAGGTCATTACCACCCACGCCAAGAGCCTTCCCAGTAGAATGGGAGGGATGTGCACCTGGTGACAGTGCTCTAAAGGGGAAAAGGGAAGAGAGAAAGTGGCAACAGGGACTATGGGTAGTAATTTTGAGTTTTACTGTAGAGTGAAGCAAAGATGAAAGAGTAGCTGAGGAGCAGGAGGGAGGTCAAGGAAAATGTGGAGTTTTTGGTTTTGTTTTCTGTATTTAAGAAGATGGGAGAACATACAGTATGTCTGTTTGCTGATGGTAATTATCCAGTAAGGCGTCCTGGTAGCGCTTGGCTGCTAACCAGAAAGCTGGTAGTTCAAACCAACCCAGCAGCTTCACGGGAGAAAGACCTGCTTCTGTAAAGATTACAGCCTAGAAAACCCCATGGGGCAGCTCAACTCTGACATGGGGTCATGATGAGTCAAGAGTTGACTCAACGGCACCTAATGACAACAATGATCCAGTAGAGAAGGAAACATGATGATATAGAAAATAAGAGTGTATAATTTTATGAGCACAGGCCTCAAGTGGTGAGAAGGGGTGAGTTCTAGGGTGCAGGCAGGAGCCTAGGCCTAGGAGAGAAGCCCTGACAGGGTAGGTGGGGAGGGAGTGAGGTGCTGGCTTTGGTGATGGTGACGTGTGGGCGTTCGTTCTCTCCCAGTATTAACATTGGGTGCACATAAACAGAAGGGTAGCTGGTGAGAGTGAAATCATTTTATAAGAATGGCATCTACCATATGTGCTTTAAAAATAAAAATAATTTAATTTTACTTGAAGTTAACAGAAAAAAAAGAAACTGAAATGAAAGCAAAGGAACTGCAGAACTTTAGAAAAATTTTATTCTCTCTAAAAAAAAAAGTTCTCTCTAAGGTTAAGAAAATCATTAGGAGGCTAGAGTCATTACTAATATTTTTAACTACATTCTCAGCTATATCTTCACTTTTAGACCGATCAACTGATTCTCTGCCTGGAAGGATAAGATGATTCATATTCTTACACTTCCTTACACCTTTCTTCCCAATTTTTCTAGCTTTTATGTAGTTTTTCCTTGGCCGGGTTTCTGACATTTCCTTTTGACCTGCACTCTTCTGTTCTTTGCTCTTGTTGCTGTCTCTAACCACCTGTTCTTGTACCAAGGATCCCCTGTTCCTATGGTTTTTGTTTTGATTGATCTCTTGGGTGTAGGGATACCTATTTCTCAAGAGGGGCTCGTGGTTGAGAACTTTCAAGTTTGAAAATATCTGTGCCTTTATACTTGAGTGGTGACTCAGCTTGCCATAATATTCTTGGATCACAGTTGCTCTCCCTCAGATTTGTTTTTAGACATGTCTCCATTAATCTTCAGGTCTTGAATGTTGCTATGGAGAAGTCTGAGACCAACCTAATTATCTCCTCTACTTTGTTAGAAGAGTTCCTTTTCCTCCAGTGATGCTTAAATAATTCTTTATCCTTGAAGTTCAAAAAATTTCAATATCATATGTCTTGATGACAATTGTTCTATCTACATTTTTCCTGGTGTATGTAGTGGGCCTTTTTGATACGCAGATTTAGTTTTTTTATTTTAGGAAAAATGTCCTGTATTATACCTCTGGATATTTTTTCTGTTCCATTCATCTTCTGTTTCTTTTACTGTGAATCTCTCAAGCCTTTTTTTACATGCCATTAAGATGTTTACGCACTTTTAAGTATGAAAATTTCAAACATAGGTAGAAGTAGAAAGAATAGTATTATGAACCCCCATTTACACATCACCCCACTTCAATAATTGTCACTTCACAGCCAATCTTGTTTTATCTGTATTCATCACCCATTCCTACTCCCCTCCATTACTTGAAGCAAACACCAGCCAATATTTATCCTTCAATATTTCAGTACCTATCTCTAAGAGATAAAAAAAAAAAAAAAAAATTTTAAGAGATAAGGACTCTAAAAAAACCTAACCATGAATAAGTATATAATCCATTTATTAAATTTGTAATAGCATTGTTTTATTGTATTATATCAGCAACTTCTTTGCTGCAAAGGAGCTATGGGTAACTACAGTCCCTGGGCCTAAAAATCAGGAAGATGAAACTGAGATAGTGGGCCACAGAGCTCTCCGTGGTGCAGGATGGTAGCACCTTGGATTGGGCAATATAGATGAGTTGTGTAGGCAGGATGTGCCTGCTGGTCCCTATGTGTTCTCTAAATTCTAGTGCTCACGTGAACTGTGGAGGGAATGGGAGGAGGATCCAGAAAGTACCGTTTCTTTTCCAGCAAGAAGTGAAACTTAGACCCTTTCTGTTTTAATAATAACCACAAGGAAGGCCGAAAGGTTTGAAGACTATGTATTCTTGTTTTGTCTTTGGTGGTCATGTGGTTCATTCCAGTTTTTTAAACTATGAATTGAGATCCTTTAGTAGATCATGAAATCAAATTAGTGGGTCACAACCAGGATTTAAAAAGACATACGAAAAGTCTTTCTGGCGTGAACTAAGGATGAGTATTTTTTCGTGGAGTGTTTGTTTTCAAAGGTGTGTGTGTATTGTGCTGCAAAAGTTTGAAAGCCACTGGTTAATTCAATTCTTTTTATTCAATGGAGGTGGCATTTTGGAGCCAGGCATTCTGGCTACAAGGTCAGACTTTGCTGTCCATGTCAATAGCTTCTCCAGGTGGTTGCATTGACTTTTTGCTGTTACCACATTCAAGAAGAAATGAAAAAAGGTGTTTCCACACTTCACCCCCAACACATACTTAAAAATTTGGAGTTAAAGACAGTAAGAATGAGGACTTTTGTTGGATAAGTTGAAGAAATTCAGACATCGTTCTTGTTGCTCAGTCAGCATTGCCAGCTAGATTCGGTATGAAGGACAAGCAAAGGGAGTCCCTTATCTGGCCTTCTAGACTCATGGGCATAGGAGGGTTGTTAAGGGCACTGGTTTTGGGATTGAACACATCTAGGTTCAACTGTCATGATCTGTTACTATCTGGGTGACTGAGCAGTTAACTGATCTGTCTTAACCTTGGTGGTCCCTCATCTGTGTAATGGAGTAATCATGGTTGACTTTTAATGGGTGCTTACTAGGTACCAGACATATAATAAACACTTTTTACATACTATCTCTTTTTTTCTTCATAGTAATCAAATGAAGTAGCTGCTGTTACATACTCCATTTTGTAAATAAAGACACAGATACAGAGAGATTAAGTGCCTTGTTTAAGGACACATAGATAACAAGTGGCAGAGCTGGCATTAAAACCCAGGTCTTTCTGAATGCAAAGTCTGTGCTCTTCACTGCAAACCTGCCCCAGTGGGGTGTTTTCAGGATTAAATGAGATAAGATGTATCAAGGATACCTGGCATATAGGAAGCACTTAATAAATAGTGTCTGCGATTACTATTAAACACATAAAATGTGCTTGTTTGTAATTTTTGTGGAGTCATCTTATCTTTCCATAGAAAATGAATTGTAGTCAACTAAATCCACTGTTATAACTAAACCAGTCACTTAGCACATGTGTTGAGTACTTGAAAAAGAATTGGTTAGCTGTTCTCAAGGATTCTTTCAGTGGAATACAAGTTTTATCACGGAAGGGACTGTATACCTAGCGTCTAGAACAATGGTGGGTATTTTAGTACAAGTTCCCTGAAAAATAGAGCGAGATGCAAAAGCTTTTGTGGTAACACTTTATTTGGGAGAGCCATCCAGGGAAACAGGAATGCGGGGAAAGAAGTGTAAGACAGGGGAGGAGGGAGAGCTGTTACAGATATACAGCTGCCATCGAGTCGACTCTGACTCATAGCGACCCTGTGTACAATAGAATAAAACACTGCCTGGTCCTGCGTCATCCTCAGAGTTGCCAGCACACTTGCCAGTCCACTGTTGCGGCTACTGTGCCAATCCGTCTCACCAAGGGTCTTCCTCACCCTCACTGACCCTCTTCTTCACCAAGTCCAATGTCTTCCTCTAATGATTGATTCTTCCTGATGGCATGTCCCAAGCAAGTGAGTTGGACATTATTCTGTTGTGATCCAGAAGGTTTTCATTGTCTAATTTCTGGAAGTAGATCATCAGGCCTTTCTTCCTAGTCTGTCTTAATCTGGAAGCTCCGCTGAAACCTGTCCACTATGGGTGGCCCTACTGATATTTGAAATACTGCTGGCATAGCTTCCAGCATCATAGCAACACACAAGCCACCAGAGGAGGACAAACTGATAGATGGGTGGTGGAGAACTAATACAAGGGACTGTTTATAAGCTGGCCAAAGCTTTGAGAGAGGCTGATTGCTCCATCTTGTGGGACATCTTCAGACAAACTAAATGAAGCTACTGCATCTCTGAACAGTCTACTGGAAGAAGGAGGTAGAAGATTTCATTCATCATCTCCCTTCTTCTGTTGGTCAAAATTTAATTTCATGGAACTTCAACTCCGCTGCATTTCTGGGTCTCATGACTGGTGGCTGAGCAGGTCCCTCCGAATCTCATGCCTCAGTGGCAACAGAGAAACTCTGAGGTGGGAATTGAGAGGTGTGCAGCATGGCTACAAGGCAAGGTGCTGTCGCCAATGACCAACAGCCATCGCAAGCAGAGCAGTACAAGCTGTGTTAGATGCACAAGATGCACAAGGCAGCCGTGTGCATCTTGGGTGATACATCAGCTGGATCCAGCACAGCAGGCCGTCAGTAATGATGGTCTTCTGCTTGCCAAAGTTAATGAACTCTTTGCCCAGCTCTCTTATTTAAATGCTCTGTAGTTCTGGACATATTTGTAGATCTCTGTTTATTCTCAGTTCACTTTCCTATCTCCTCTTCCTTTGCTTTTCACCTAAATGGGGCTATCCTTCAGTTCAGGCCTACTTCTCTTTTATTTCTGTCTGGGTAGTTGCATTCACTTTCATGGTTAACCTCCTCCCATTTATTTACTAATGATTCCCAAAAGTATGTTTCCAGATTTGACTTCACCTGAGGACTCCAGAATGAGAATAAAGCTTCCTTTTCCAATGGGATGTTCCATAGGTATTTCAAAGGCCAAGTGAATCTCTTGGCCCTCCTTGGTTATCTTTTTTTCAGTAATTATTAGGTGCTTGGTTTATGCTTGTGGAACTAAACCTGAAATGATGATGTGCCAATATTGTATGCTAAGGTGTCGTCCATTTTGTGATTGTAATTTTATGTTAAGAGGATTAGGGTGGGATTGTAACACCACCCTTACTCAGGTTACCTCCCTCATCCAAGGTAAAGGGAGTTTCCCTGGGGTGTGGCCTGCACCACCTTTTCTCTCTCAGGAGATAAAAGGAAAGAGAAGCAAGCAGAGAGTGGGGGACCTCATACCACCAAGAAAGCAGCACCGGGAGCAGAGCACGTCCTTTGGACATGGGGTTCCTGCACCTGAGAAGCTCCTTGACTGGGGGAAGATTGAGGACAAGGATCTTCCTCTAGAGCTGAGAGAGAGAGAAAGCCTTCCCCTGGAGCCCATGCCCTGAATTTGGACTTGTAACCTACTAGACTGTGGGGAAATAAATTTCTCTTTGTTAAAGCCATCCACTTGTGGTATTTTCTGTTATAGCAGCACTAGATAACTAAGAACTTACCCCTGTAAGGGAGGGATAGTTTGGAATCACTGGCTTTAAAGTATGTTTTATTGCTAATGTTTAGTGTTAGTATGTGCAGGAATTTTCCACTCATTTAATTCTCCTACTTGTTTTGACCTCTGTATCGTCCAGCCGCCTATTGCTCATTAATGCTCACTCTCTTCTTTAATTTAGTAGGCCTAGGAATCCATCCAGCATACCCTCTCCACTCTGATCTTTCTTCAACTCTGTTTACTGTCTTCATCGTGACACAAACTTTCACCAGCCTCATTTCTGGCCCAAACTACTCTGTTGGCCCCTGGAGCTCTTCCTCCCTGTGGGCCTAATCTCTGACCATGCCAGCCATCACCCTTTGTTCTCGTCAGGTCATCTTCCTCACTGCCCCACAAAGGGCCACATTCCCATCTGTTGGCTTATATTTAGGCTATCTTCCTCTACAATATTCTCTCCACCCTTCTGTTAATGATATTCTACTCCTAATACTAGTTCCTTGGAAACTAGCTCCTTGGAAACTCTACAGGGCAGTTCTACTCTGTCCTGTAGGGTCGCTATGAGTTGGGTTTAATACTAGTTCAGACTTCTATTTTCTCTTTTCCTCTCTCCCTCTCTTCCTTCCTTCCCTCTACAAATTTGAGGACCTACTATATACCAGGTATTGTTCTGGGTCCTAGGAGTACAGTGGTTGTCTTAGTCACCTAGTGCTGCTATAACAGAAATACCGTAAATGGATGGCTTTAACAAAGATAAATTTATTCTCCCATAGTCCAGGAGGCTAGAGTCCAAACTCAGGGCGCCAGCTCCAGGGGAAGGCTTTCTCTCTCTCTCAGCTCTAGGGGAAGGTCCTTGTCATCAGTGTTGGCTGGTTGGGTTGAGAAGCTGCTCGGTGCAGAGACCCCGGGTCCAAAGGATGTGCTATTCTCCTGGCTTTTGTTTCTTGGTGGTATAAGGTCCCCCTGTCTCTGTGCTCTCTTTTATATCTGAAAAGAGATTGACTTAAGACACAACCCAAACTCGTAGGTTGAGTCTCGTCTATTAACATAACTGTATCTAATCCTGCCTCATTAATATCATAGAGGTAGGATTTACAACACATAGGAAAGTCACATCAGATGACTAAATGGTGGACAATCACACAATACTGGGCCTAGCCAAGTTGACAGATATTTTTGGGGGACACAATTCAATCCATGACAGTGGTGAACAAAACAAATTTCTTCTTCTCAAAGAGTCTACAGTCTTCTTCAAGAAGCCTTACTTTAATAATGCTGGTCCCCACTGGTCTTCCTGAGGCCTCAGACTTTTCACTTGTAGGATTTATTCTTAATGTCATGTGCTTAACACATACATACATTTACATAACACATAATTATATATCTTGTATACAGGCAGTCGCCTGGTTAGAACATCCAATTTATGTAAACAGTAGTTAGGAACCAGGCACTCTAAAATCTATCAGGAAAAAACTGACTTGGTGTTCCCCTGGGCTCCCACCCTGGGCAGTGCTTCTCCCACGTGGGCAAGTGCTGCAGCAGCAGGTGGGCCCCTGTGACCTGGTACGCCCAGCCGCCCCATCAGCGAGCCGAGAACCCACATGGCACCTGCCTCCCTCCGGCTCGGAAAGGGCTGCTAGACCCATCATCCACATGCCACAAGCGATGGGCTCTGCTCCACATGGTGGGCTGGGATAAGGGTGCCACGCTGTACTTGTACAGCCAGTCACTGTGCCGCGTTGGGCACACGGCCAGGCCTCTGCAATGCTCCCTTACCCAGCTTCTTCCCCCATCCCCCTCCTCTGTGCTGTGTAGCCCCAGGCCATCATAGCACCTCTCTGGGCTTCTGTTTCCCCTACCTGACACGTTGGGGATTTCACTCTTGTGGTTGTTCTTGGCCTTTTGGTGGCTGGGGGGTGGGTGGCAGTCTTAGATTCCTGACCTTGGGTTGCTCTTAGCACATCCTGAGTGTTACTTTCTCCCTTGCACCCCAAGGCAGCGGCCTCATAATTGGCATGGGGTGTTGACAGGTCTGGTGAAGAGGTGATGGGTGGAATGATCCTTCTGGCCCCAGCACCGTCCTTCCCATGTCGCCAACCCTCCCTGCCTCTGCTGAAAACCAAACCAAATACCCGTTGCAGTCGAGTTGATTTCGACTCATAGTGACCCTATAAAAAAATAAGAATTTTTTTTTTTTACTGCCCCCTGGGGTTTCTAAGGAGCTGCTGGTGAATTCTAACTGCAAACCTTTTGGTTAGCAGCTGAGCTCTTAACCACTGTGCCACAAGGGTTCCGCCTCTGCTGAGGAAGGTCAAAACCCAGCAGAGATGCGGCCTGGTGGTAGAGAGTGGATTTTTAAATTCAGAGCCTACTATAAAGTATCTTATTGGCCTGAAAGCTTTTATAGAACAGAATCTTCTGAGTATTGTCAGTGTTTGCCCTGTAGGTATCTCCTCAACTGTGGAGAAGGCACATACAGTGGTTTGTAATAACAAACAGGTACTACTTTGTGACAGGCATCAAAACATTATTATTATTATAACAACGACATTATGTTAAAGATGTTTTAGTGTGTCTGGAAGTTTTCTTTAATGTTTTTTATGCATAGAAAGGTATACTATATACTGTATGCTAAGACAAACATCTGTAGAGCTGTACCTAAAGGTTCCAACTTATGTGTAAGACAGACAGACTTAGGAATGGAGCTCGTTCATAATCTGGAGACTTCCTGTAATTATATAGTATGTAATTATATGTTCTTAAAAATTTCTTGTGTATTTTGATCACAAAATTGATTGCAAATTCCTTGAGAACAGGGATCTTCATACTTCTGAATACTTTAGAATCCCTCATTTTATCCGTTAGGGCTCCTTTGTTTGTTAGTGGCCAAAAATCTAACGTAAACCATTTTAAGCAAAAAGTGAATGAGTTGGCTGGTGTGACTGAATGGTCCATGGATAGAGCTGGCTTCTGGCCATGACTTGATTCAGGGGCTCAAGTTTCCTTTCCTCATCTCTCAGTTCTGCCTCCTCTGGGCCAGCTCCATTCTCAAACCTGTTTTCCACTCGTGGCCAGACGATGGCAGCAGTTTCAGGCTGCCACCCTCCTTATCCCCAGGTATAGGTAGCTCCCAACCAAAGCCTGGCAGTAATGCCTGCCATCTTTGGAAAGGTCAGGGGTAGAATCAGCTTTACCAAAATCACATGGACTAAGAGTAGGGGGAGGACATGGATGCAAGGAAGGAAAAGCAGTAAATTTCTGCCACCTCCACAGAGTCTGGAAGCTTAATAAATATTTCTTGGTTGGTTGATTGAAATAACTGATGGAATATGTCTGTGAGTATTTCTGTGTTGTATTTAGTAAAGTAATGAGGAAAAAGCCTGTCTGTCAGTCACGCCCTTTGAGGAAGAGTGTTTGCTGTTTCCGGGTTTACTGAAAGTAGCACGATGCCTCTTCTTGGAGCACTGACTACTCCTAGATAAGGGGCAATGGAAGTTCCCGAAAGAGGCGGAGCAGCAAGTGGATTGAGAGTGGTGCTGTGTCTCCCTTCTCTCTGCTCTCACAGTGCTCTGCAGACCATGTTTATTTTATTTCACCTTGCTTCTCACAGGGTTTTATTTGTTTCTTTCCTACTACCCTGCTAACTTTAGGAAGGCCTTTTGTCTCTGCATTCCCAGAGCACCTGGCTGGTACTCAAATGTTTGCAATAAGTAAGAAGGAACATTGGCTTGGGGATCCAGAGGCTTGGGTTCCAGTCCTAGATCTGTAACTAAATAGCTGTGTGATCTCGGCAATTCCCTTCCCTTCAATGGGCTTCGATTCTCTCATCTGTCCAACAAGGATTTTTAAGGACTCTCCCCCTTCTACGAGTTCTGTAGCCGTAAGTTTATAGAAAGGCAAACCAGCAGGGTCAAGAGCAAGACCTGGCAGGGCATTCTGGCATTTTGTTTCCTGGGAAACAGTTTTGAGAGGGGCCGATTACTGTTGCGATAAGAGGTCTTGGTAAGAGATACGAAGAGTAGAGCCCAGTGAAAGCCTCAATTGTATTCTTATATAACTCTCTGGAAAGGTAATAGGAATTAATATTCCTAAGATGGCTGAGGTGACATCATGTGCTTGTGAAAAGGCTCAAAGCAGGTGAGGTAGATTTGGGAAAAAAAGACTGGCAGTCAGGCCACATTCCCAATGGGGAGCCTTGAGCTGATCTCATGCTCTGTGCCCTATGAATAGAACCTGGGGGAGTCGCAGCCCCTGCCCTATGTTAGTCTCCTGAAAGATTATGTCTTTCTCCCAGCCTGCCCTTCCGCCTCCACGTTCTCCTCAGAAGTGTGGGATTCATAGAAGGAGATTCCACATGACTTATTCTGAAAAATTCCTGAAGAAAGAGATGTATTCTGAAAGGAGGAAAGAAAGGGGCTACTATCTCTGAATTGAAAGGCTGTATGCTGAACAAAATCCACCCTCGGTACTCTGCTGCCTGGTGAATTCCCTGGAGTGAGGGCAGTTTTTAGAGGACTGTGCCACCCGCACTGACAGGTATTACAATTTAGAGTCTACATCATTATTGGTATGGCAGGGCCCTATATATTTTTGTTAAATGATTAGTATCGTATGAGAACTAATTTGTCTTCTAATTTCATCCTTATTGTGACTCTTCGGCATCTACCTAAAAAGAAAATGAGCCCCCTTCTAACTCCCAGGACGGGTACCTAGGGCTCAGCAGGGACACCAAGTCAGCACTTCCCAGGGGGAAGCTGTGCTGGATGTGTCTGCTGAGCCTGGGTCTGAACTTATGCATGGAAGCACTCCTTGCCAGGTTTTGATCTGACGCCCTTGGGAAATGGTGATCAGCCAGTGGAGTTCAATGTCACAGCCAAGGCTGCTGTTCACAACCACAGCTTCCAAGGTTTGCTTTAGGAATAGTCAGTGCAGAACTGAAATTCAGCCCATACACATGGAGAAATGGAAACCTAAAAGTCCTTCCTTCTTTTGATGCCTAGTCGGTTGGGCCATTTCCCCCTTAGCTGGGAGGATGGTGCTCAACAGAACATGCTCTTTGGTAGGATTAAAAACTTTAAAAAAAAAAAAAAAATTTTTTTTATGTGAAAGTTTACAAATCAAGTCAGTCTTTCACACAAAAACTTATATACACCTTGCAACATACTCCCAGTTGCTCTCCCCCAATGAGACAGCTCACTCCCTCCTTCCACTCTCTCTTTTCATGTCCATTCTGCCAGCTTCTAACTCCCCTACCCTCTCATCTCCTCTCCAGAGAGGAGATGCCAACATAGTCTCAAGTGTCCACCTGATCCAAGAAGCTCACTCCTCACCAGCATCCTCTCCATCCCGTTGTCCAATCCAATCCCTGTCTGAAGAGTTGGCTTTGGGAATGGTTCCTGTCCAAGGCCAACAGAAGGTCTGAGGGCCATGACCACCGGTGTCCTTCTAGTCTCAGTCAGACCATTAAGTCTGGCCTTTTTACAAGAATTTAGGGTCTGCATCCCACTGCTCTCCTGCTGCCTCAGGGGTTCTCTGCTGTGTTCCCTGTCAGGGCAGTCATCAGTTGTAGCCAGGCACCATCTAGTTCTTCTGGTCTCAGGCTGATGTAGTCTCTGGTTTATGGGCCCTTTCTGTCTCTTCGGCTCATAATAACCTTGTGTCTTTGGTGTTCTTCATTCTCCTTTGCTCCAGGTGGGCTGAGACCCATTGATGCATCTTAGATGGCTGCTTGCTAGCATTTAAGACCCCAGATGCCACTTTCCAAAATGGAATGCAGAATGTTTTCTTAATAGATTTTATTATGCCAATTGACTTAGATGTCCCCTGAAATCATGGTCCCCAAACCCCCCCCACCCACTATGCTGGCCTTTGAAGCATTCAGTTTATTCTGGAAACTTCTTTGCTTTTGGTTTAGTCCAGTTGTGCTGACCTCTCCTGTATTGTGTGTTGTCCTTCCCTTCACCTAAAGTAGTTCTTATCTACTGTCTAATTAGTGAATTCCCCTCTCCAACCCTCCCTCCCTCCCCCCTCTCGTAACCATCAAAGAATATTTTCTTCTCTGTTTAAACTGTTTCTCGAGTTCTTGTAATAGTGGTCTTATACAATATTTGTCCTTTTGCAGCTGACTAATTTCACTCAGCATAATGCCTTCCAGATCCCTCCATGTTATGAAATGTTTCACAGATTCCTCACTATTCTTTATCGATGCGTAGTATCCCATTGTGTGAATATACCATAATGTATTTTTTTTTATTTATCCATTCATGCACTGATGGGCACCTTGGTTGCTTCTCTCTTTTTGCTGTTGTAAACAGTGCTGCAATAAACATGGGCGTGCATGTATCTGTTCGTGTAAAGGCTGTTATTTCTCTAGGATATATTCCAAGGAGTGGGATTGCTGGATCGTATGGTAGTTCTATTTCTAGCTTTTTAAGGAAGCGCCAAATCGATTTCCAAAGTGGTTGCACCACTTTACATTCCCACCAGCAGTGTATAAGTGTTCCAGTCTCTCCACAGCCTCTCCAACATTTATTATTTTGTGTTTTTTTGGATTAATGCCAGTCTTGTCGGAGTGATGAAATTTCATTGTAGTTTTGATTTGCATTTCTCTAATGGCTAATGATCGTGAACATTTCCTCATGTATCAGTTAGCTACCTCAGTGCCTTCTTTAGTGAAGTGTCTGTTCATATCCTTTGCCCATTTTTTAACTGGGTTATTTGTCTTTTTGTAGTTGAGTTTTTGCAGTATCATGTAGAAAATTTTAATCTATTTTTAAAAATTGAAATATAATTCATATAGTATAAGATTCATCCTTTTAAATTATAGGATTCAATGGTTCCAAAACCACTGAACCATGTAATTCACAAGGTTGTCCGGCCGTCTTCTTCTTGTTAGCTGCTGTTGAGTCAGCCCCTGATTCGCGGTGACCCCGTGCACAACACCGCTGTGATCCATGGGTTTTTATTGGCCGATTTTCAGAGGTAGATTGCCACGCCTTTCTTCCTCCTCTGTCTTAGTCTGGAAGCTCTGTTGAAACCTGTTCAGCATCATAGCAACATGCAGGCCTCCACTGACAGATGGATGTGGCTATACTTAAGATGTATTGGCTGGGAGTCAAACCCAGGGTTGGATAACTTCTATGGTAAGTCCCGTGAATTAAGGCAAGAATTCTACCACTGAACCACCACAGCCATCACCACTATTTAATTCCAGGGTGGTGGAGTTTAATTTTTACTTGGATCTTAGAAAGAAATATCAGCCAAAGATTAACTCTGATCCTCAGGAAACTTGTTTGGAAACTTTGGTCCCTCTCATAAGAGAAACTGCACCTTTTAGTCAAGTATCATTAAAAAAATAGGAATTTTTTTTGAATTTTTTGAATTTTGAATTTTTCTTAGACTTGTTGCTTGATTTCTTTTTGTCTGCTACTGATGATTTTTCAGTCTTTAGTTGTCAGCTTGGGGCTTCTCATTACCATGGCTTTGTTACAGTAAAAAACATTCAACACAAGGGCAGTGAGAGTGTTCTTTGCTCTCTCTCCTTCTTCCCTGTCAAGCAGGCCTGTCCCTGTCACCTGGCACAGGGCCCGCCATACAGTAGGGGCTCAGTGAATATTTGCTGAATAAATAGGCAGTGTTGGATTCCCAGGGGAGTTCGTTTTTGGCACGTGCCACTCCAAGTAGTTCGTGGGAACCTTGGCTCTTTAGCTTTGTGGACGGACAAGGAATTCTTTCGTACCTTTAGATATAACAACTTCTAGGAATTAGAGCTTGACTTCTCATATAGTTCTAGGGACAGAAGCTACAAGGATCCCTTCATCCCCATAGCTCTCAAGAACTCTCTTCCTTCTAAACTGGACCTGTGAAGCATCTTAAGTTGGTCTGGTAGACCCCAACGTGGGCCAAACGTTTTGCATGAGTAGTGTGTGTCTGTAAGGGTGCACACATGTGCACGTGCAGGCTCGCCTAAACACATGAGAGAACTGCGGGGAATTCCTTCGTGTTTTTATAAATTGCCCCTTTCTTCTTTCTGCCCTAGTGGCTTGGTGGTAGGCCAGGGTACAGAGGGGCCTCTGGGCTGGGTGCATGGCCCAGGCGTGCTGGCATTCAGTGGCCTATTGTTTCCTGCCCCTTATGTGCATGGACAGAGCACTGGGGCAGCACAGCTGTTTTCTTGGGAACCATTGCTTGTCTTTGTGGCAGCAGCGACAGCAGTAGTGGCAGCAAAAGCCTGAGGCAGCACATTCTGCACTGGACAGGGCAGCCGTTCTGTCTTAGAGCTGCACAGCTGGGGGCAGGTGTGGCTAGGGTCTCTTACACATCCGCGTAGTTGCTCTGAGGGTGGGAGCAAGGGAGCCTTCTCCTTCCAGGAGGTGGGGGCAGGGAGGATGCTCAGTGGTGTCCTAGAATGGCAGGCGGTATCTATCAGCGGAGACTTTTCTTCTCCCGGATCAGGGGTGGGGCCGTAGCTTCCCCACTTTCCCGGTCCTCAGGGCTTGCTGGCAGACCTCAGCGTGTGCTCATAGGCTAAGGAAAGCATTTCCTGCAGAGCTGCCCTGTAGGGTAGATCTAGGAAGCAGGGAAGGGATCCAGCCCTGGTGTGGGCTAGCTCATGAGTCAGTGGACTGGTCCAGACTTGACTCTGAGGGGCTCAATCACCCCTCAGGTGCAAGGTGAAGGGGAAGTTCCAGTGGCGGGAGCCTAAGTCACTATGATGTACTCAGAAATACGCCCAGAGACTCCAAACTGGTGTTCTGTTTCTCTTGTTTTCCTGCCCCCACTATCAACCTCTTTGAGAAGCCAGGCAAGCCTTAATTCAGCTTCAGCTCTGCACTTACCTCACTGTATGACCTTTTGGTAAATTACCATCTTACTTCAATTTTCTTATCTGCGCAATCAGGATAATCGGAGATCCCTTACAGGCTGTTCGTGAAGATTAAATGAGGTGATGTATATGAGGGCCCATAAAAGGCGTGGGGTAAACACTTGCTCCCTTCCCTTCAGGGTGCGCTGCCCGTTCAGTGAAAGCCAAAAACCCAAACCCGTTGTGGTCGAGTTGATTCCGAATCACAGGAACCCTATAGGACAGAATAGAACTGCCCCATAGGGTTTCCAAAGACTGGCTGGTGGATTCGAACTGCCAATCTTTTTGGTTGACAGCTAAACACAACCACCACGCCACCAGGGCTCCACTCACTCAGCGAGGCACCTGGGAGAGTCAGAGCGGAAGTCCAAGTGTGCAGGCTGGATGTGCTTGGGGGCTTCTGAGGTGAATTCAGGGACCTCAGAGGCCTCCTGCGAAGGGCTTGTTCCTTGGACAGGACCACCTTGGGGTGGCCTACCTCTAGAACTTCACAGGCATCATGGGAATTTTCCTAGCCTTCCTTTTTTTTTTCCGACATGGGGGTGAGGTTTCATCCAGTCTTGCGTGTCCCGTTCTGCTGCACTGGCTAGTGAGATTATTGAGGCCAAATCGTAAAGGAGTTTCAGGTGACTTGGAGGGAGCCGAAAGCCGCAATGCCGTCCACATCCATCTGCACGTCTGTTACAGACTGAGTCACTGGAGAGCCTTTCAGCCCTGTGAGGCCCCAGTTCTTATTTAACGGGCAGGTTCCCAGAGCATCTGAACGCCCCCTCAGCTCACAGCCTGCCAGCGCACGGACCACTACTGGCGGCTTTTCACCAACAGATAGATAGAAAGGGGACAGATGCCTCCAGGAACGCTCTCAACCAAGGCTGCTGCCTGTAAGAGGCCCCGAAATCCCTGGCTCTAGGAACCAGATGCCTGACATGACCTCTGCAGATCTTTTCCCCCCACCCCCTATTGTAATCAGACTCTGACAAGAGCAGGACAAGAGAGCTTTGTGGAGCAATGAGGTAGGTGGCTTTCTGCACAGCCTCCTGTCTGCTTGCAGCAATCCCACGGGGCTTGCTTTCGGTTCAGGTGAGGTCACTGCAGGGCTGCTTAGCATTGGTGGTTGGCGAGGGGGAGGTGCAGGGATAAAGAAGGTGAGAACTGCATTTATGGGCCTAAGATCACCCACAAAAGACCAAATACTTGTGCTGCAGACTGCTGTATGTAAAAACAGAAATACAAAGATGGGAATAGATGATGGACCCCCCAGCTACTCCAAGGCAAAGCTGAACGCACCATTGACACGCCCCTCTGCTTCATAAAAGGAGCGGTTGGCAAACCTTTGACCGCCACAGGCCCAGTCCAGGGTTTGCTTCTGATTTAGCCACACCTTGGGTGAAACTCCAGACCCCTCCTTGTGTTACGCAGCGTAGCGTAACGTGGCGTTACCACCATACTGTCTGGGAGTGAATTTGGAGCTCGCATAAGGAAAGGCATTAATACAGGTGCTCGTTCTTCCCGGGATTGGAGTTGCTGTCCCATCCTAATGCACTTGGAACTCAGCAGGCCTGCAGGCGAAGGGGATGAAAGAAATGGCTCTGTTCTGACCCAGATGGGGATCGGAACATCCCTTCTGCAGGGTACACTTTGCAGACCTTCTCTGAGCTGAAAAGCAGCCTGGCTTTGGCAGGCTGCTTTCTGTGGGTGCCAGGTCTGCCTGCTACACTCCTGTCTGATCCGTGTGTCTTGTCGGTAACAAATGCAGTATTGCTTTTGAGGCAGATCTGGTTGCATTGTGGAGCTGCTATGGCTGCAGTTCCAGAGAAAAGGGGTTTTTGCTAGCTCTGTGTGAGGACTCTGGGCCAGCAGAGATCTGCCCAGTTAGAGCATAACCAGAAATGTTTCTAACTCTGACACAGTGGAAGCTCTAAGGCATTGGTGAGGGTGAAGCAACAGAGATATGAGTGATAATTGCTGGTGAAAAGTCTCTAAGTCAGCCTTTTGAAGATGGATTTACATTCTGTGATATCGGAAACTATGGAATCGGAGTTACGGTGAATGTGTTGTTTGGCTAGAATCTGGGAGCTTGTTTCATTCTTGATTGCTACCATTTGACCTTGGGCAAGTTCTTTCCTACCTCTGTTAAAATATCCTGACCCTCACCCTACTTTGTAAAGTTGCTGAAAACCTTTTTGAAATGGTGTGAGGAAGCAATATAGACAGGAGCCTGGGCTCCAAAGTCAGCCTGCCTGGGTTAGAATCCCAGCTCCACGACTTAATAGCTTGACTTCAAGACTCAGTTTTCTCATCTTTAAAATGGGAGTGAAAGTAGCACCTACCTCATAGGTGGCTGGGAGGTAATTATTCTGGGCTTTCAGGACTGTGCCGGAAACACAGCAAGTTGCTCAGTAAAAGGTAGCTGTGAGTATTCTGTCTAATAAGCAGTTTCTCTTAAATGATGCGACAGATTCCTGGTTCACAGTATTCCTCACTAGTCTGAAAAAAGTTCATAGACTTTTTGGAAGTACCCCATTAGGTACCCAGTTAGGATTTAGGTTTTTTATTAAGGCCATTAGGTACCCAGTTAGGATTTAGGTTTTTTATTAAGGCCTTTGAGTTCTCCAGGGGACAGGGAATGACTAAATGGAAGGTGAGTGGATGTTGACACGTATGGTTGTTGGTTTAGGGATCTCCCTCTGACTGTCTTCCCGTGTTTTTGCTGCAGAGATCCGCGCTCAGCTCACAGAGCAGATGAAATGCCTGGACCAGCAGTGCGAGCTCCGGGTGCAGCTGCTGCAGGACCTCCAGGACTTCTTCCGAAAGAAGGCTGAGATCGAGATGGACTACTCTCGCAACCTGGAGAAGCTGGCAGAGCGCTTCCTGGCCAAGACACGCAGCACTAAGGACCAGCAGTTCAAGTAGGGACCTCTGGCTCTTCCTCATAGAGGTCTTGGGAGTAGGGTGGCGGGTAGGGAGGCAGGGTGGGCCACCTGGATCCAGCTGGATTAATGAGCCAGATAATCCAGTGACTTCAAATTGCCTGAGGGTCCTCAAGGACTTCTCCTTTCTGGATCAGTTTTACGTGCAGTTCAACATCCTGGAGAGACCAGAATAGGTGATCATCAAACTTTTAAATCTCTTACCATGTGCCAAGCGTGGTTCTAAGTGCTTTGGTTAACTCTTTTAATCCCTAAACAACTCCATATGTTAGTTACTGTTACTATCCCCAGTTTACAAATGAGCAAACGGAGGCATAAAGAGGTTGAGGCACTTGCCCAAGGACACGCACATGCCTAGTAAATGGAAGAGCTGGAATTCAGATGCAGGCAGTCTAGCTCCAGAGTCTGTGCACTTAACTATTTTACCAAACTGCCTTTAACCAGAAGAAATGAGTGATGTTGTAGCTGTACGTCTAATTCCCTGCCCAGGCAGGCACTAAAATCTGTTTCTTCTACAGTTACAGTATTTTATGCAACTGGGCTATTCACTGGGTTCCTGTTGCCAGTGCCCTAGTTTAGATCATCATCATCTTTTGCCTGAATGACTGCAATACTTACTATATCATCTATGGTAGAGATTCTCAACCCTGGCTGCAGATTAGAATCCTCTGGAGAACTTCTTAAAAATACTGAAATCTGGGCCCCACTCCAGACCAATTAAATCCGAATCTCTGGGAATGGGGCCTGGGTAATGTACAGTGTAAAAGCTTCCCAGGTGACTCTAATGAACAGCCATCGTTGAGGACCACGGTCTGCAGCTTCTCTGGGCAAAGCTTTCCGCGACTCCCCATTGCCTGTGTTCTGCAAACTCAAGATGTGGTCTCCCAGCCCTGGTAGCACCTGGGATGTTAGAAATGCAGACTCTCAGGAGCCCCACAGACCTACTGTAACAGGATCCCAAGGTGATTGGTGTGCACATTAACCTTTGAGAAGTACTTCTATATTCAGGAAGGTGCAGACTTCTTGGTTTGGTCTTCAAGTCCCTCTACATCTGTCCCCAGCATGCTTTCCAATCTTATTTCCAGCTCCTGTTCCACTATACTCTAGCCATACAGAACATTCATCCCAGTGAGCTTTTGCTTATTCTATTATTTGAACTCATACACCCATTCTTCACATCTCTGCGTGTCCAAGCCATACCCATGTTTTAAGACCCATCTCAGATGCTACCTGTTCCAACTTTCTTGATCTCCTCGGAAGAATATTTTCCGTCTTCTGAATTCTTGTAGCATTTTATTTGTTCTTCTCTTGGGGTATTCAGCACTGTCTCCCTCCTATTATCTTCCCTTAGTGGACCATGTAAACTTGTCTGATTCATCTTTCAGTGCCTGGATTAATATGTGGTATATAGTTGTTGCTCAGTAAAATTCTTGAATGAGAAAATGAATGAATGTATTTGAAGAATTAATTCCAAGTGAATCTTACTTTTCCCTATTTTCTATTTTCCTTAATTGCCCTGATAATACAGGATACAAATTATCCTTTACATGTCAGCTCTCAGGAATGAATATGGAGGTCCAGATTGAGGAGAACATATGAGTCACTAGAAGCCAGAATGAGAATGTCCTCCAGATGTTTTCCCCTTAGAATCCCTTATCTTTCCCAAGGCCTATTCTCTTTGTGATACGATAAAATGTTATTATAGCCTGTGATAAATGGGGGCTCCGGGGAGGAATCATTCACTTTAGAAAAACGATTCAGAGTTGGGTTTAGTCTGTTGGTAACCTCCTCCTAAGTTTAAAATAGCATTTGACTTTTAGTACAAGACCATACTCCCAGTTTAAGAGGCGTATCTGTTACAGATTGAAACACAGATGTGCTAATCTCTAAGTCATCTCAATTGCTCTGATTAAGATCATGTATGAGGAATAGGGTGTATTCTCCAAGGATGGAAGAATTGACTTGACTTCTGATAAACTTGGTCCCCAGCTCCATCTTTTCCTCAAACAACCAGTGAATATTTACTGCTCAAGATCATACAAAGTGTTGGAAGATACGAGAGAAGTTCACTGCTTGTATCCATAGAGATTCAAATCTGGTTGGGGGAAAATATTTGAATAAGGGAACAATCAGAGGATAAAGCAATAGTGATCTCATTAAGAGAGCATTGGCGTTAAATAGAACGTCGATGTGATGAGAGGTCAGTGGTAAATCATCAGAGAGATATGAAGAGCCTGGAGTGAGAGTTTTCATGAAGCAAGTGGGACTTAGGTTAGACTGTAAGGGTAGAGTTTGTGTATGAGAGCTGAGAACAGCATGTGGTGTTGAGAGGAGGCAGGAATGTTTGGAGGTGGGGAGTCCATGGGCTAGTGAGGAACCTAGCTTCAGGAAAGGGAAGGTTCTTCACATTCCTTCAACAAATATCCATTGCACATTCCTTGTAATCCTTTGGGACAGACATCATGCCTGGGGATACAGCAGTGAGCAAGTACTGCCTCTTCCATGTGGCACTTACAGTAGAATAAAGACACAGACATTAACAAAACACGCGACTAGGTGTATAATTTACAGCTGGGTAAGTACTATGAAAGGACAGGACAGGGTGCTCTGAGAACCTGTAGGAGGGGGTCACCTCCACTCCTTTAGCCATCACTTTATGGCTAGTTTACTGCAACAGCTTCCTGTGCTCCTGAGCAGCAGCCTACTTACTTAACAAACCTTTGTCAAATACATGCTGGGGATGGACTCTGTGCTGATTTCTGTGGAGACTAAAATAAACTCTGGGATTTACCTTTTGGGCTGAGGAGGAAGAGAGCCATGTAAACAATATCATGTGAAAAGGGCTTTCACAGAGGTAAGAGCAGAATATTATGAAGGCACAGCTATCTTCCAAAGCAGTGGGAAATGCAGTTAGCTAAGTAGAGTGAGCCCCAGAGTGATGGCTCTTTGACAGCCAAGCAGAGGAGTTCAGATTTCATGCAGCAACGTGGTGGTAAGCTACGTGGGTTCTGTGTGGGGAGAGAAACGTGAGGGAAAAACGTGATAGAAGACTGAATTGTTATGCCAGAGAAGGCCAGAATGAGAGCTTTTGGACTAATCCATGCATAATGTGATAGCAAAAAATATGGAGAGGAAGGAATGGATTCAGGAGGTATTCAAGAAGCTGGACAGGACTGGATAGCAGATTAGGTAAAGAGCTATAATGGTCAGAGGTGACTCAGTGCCTCTAACCTGATGAACTGGAACAACTGTGGCATCTGTGATGGCAAAGGGGGTTTTAAGGGAAGACCTGTTTTGAATTGTGAGCCTACTTTGGGGATGCTGGATCATGGGGGCCTTCAAGTACTGTATCTAGTTGGAGATGTACCACTGAGGGAAGAAGTCCTGGACCACTGAGGGAAGAGGTCCTGGACCACTGAGGGAAGAGATCCTGGACCACTGAGGGAAGAGGTCCTGGACCACTGAGGGAAGAGGTCCTGGACCACTGAGGGAAGAGGTCCTGGACCACTGAGGGAAGAGGTCCTGGACCACTGAGGGAAGAGGTCCTGGACCACTGAGGGAAGAGGTCCTGGACCACTGAGGGAAGAGGTCCTGGACCACTGAGGGAAGAGGTCCTGGACCACTGAGGGAAGAGGTCCTGGACCACTGAGGGAAGAGGTCCTGGACCACTGAGGGAAGAGGTCCTGGACCACTGAGGGAAGAGGTCCTGGACCACTGAGGGAAGAGGTCCTGGACCACTGAGGGAAGAGGTCCTGGACCACTGAGGGAAGAGGTCCTGGACCACTGAGGGAAGAGGTCCTGGACCACTGAGGGAAGAGGTCCTGGACCACTGAGGGAAGAGGTGCTGGACCACTGAGGGAAGAGGTCCTGGACCACTGAGGGAAGAGGTCCTGGACCACTGAGGTAAGAAGTCCTGGACCACTGGGGTAAGAAGCAGAGTCTTCAGTACAAAAGTGATTTTGGAAGATTTGAAACTATATGAACTCAGGGAAGAGAAAGAGGAGCATAAGGAGCTAAGTACAGAACCCAAGACTTGGGAGATACCCAGTGTTAGGGGTAGGAGAAACAAAAGCTACCAGAAGTGGGGTGGGAAGGATGGGAAGAGGAAGAAAGGGAGGGAGGCGGAGAAAGAGTTGTTTTTTTTTTTTTTTGGCTTGTTTTGTTTTTAAAGCAGCTAAAAGGATAGAAAGCAAGGTAAGATAGTGTTGGCTGATGGAATTAGAAGTGTTTCAGGTAGCAAGATCTGTAAAAGTCAATCCAAGCAATTTCTTTTTAATACTCTCTCATGCGTAAGGCATTGCGAGATAGCAAAGATGACTAAGAGAGCTCCAAATCCAAGACCTCTCAACCTGTTTGAGTAAAATATATGAAAGTGTTGTTTTTATAGGTCAAAAATGGTTGCATGGAAGCAATTTCTTGTGGTCCAGCCTAACAGACGAGGAGACGTACACACCAGTGCCTTTAACATGGGGAAGATGGTAAGAAGCTCAGCAAGAGAGCCAGGCAACATCCTGTACTTTTATACATAACTGTCATTTCATACATAATTTATTCCTCAAAATGTATATGAAAGGCAAATGGTTAAAAGTCAGATTTATGCAGGGTAGGTGGGTTCTGTTAATGTAAGTAGATATGTGAAATTCTAAATTATACCTCACCTGGTATACTTTCAGCATTTTGTACTTCCTCTTTAATTAAACCTATGATCTACCTGCTTACGTCCAGTAGGCATCTGACTGAGGTACAAGAGTCCACATGGCTGATGATTTCTAACTTTGTCTTCGTAATACAGTGATGTGACCTCTGCTTCTCAATGCAACACTGATGATGGCACTTTCATTTTTCCGTTCATTTTTATGTTGCAAGAGGTAATCGAGAATTCAGCTGTTTGCATGCACAAGCGCTGCTGTACAGAGACAGCCGTGCTCTAGGAACTGAACTGTACTTGGCAGGCAGCGCCTCCAGGCATCGCTAGAGATACTTGTGAGCAACTGAAAAATCTACAATTGGCACGGGAAAGGCATTTTAGGCATGTCTGTTTTGGTTAGGATATAGGTTTGGCTGCTGTGAATAGACTCCTAATAATAGTGGCTTATACAGGACAGGGATTGATTCCTCTCTTGTGTAACAGTCTGGACATTAGCCATCCACGCCTGTGTCAGGGACTCAGGCTCCTTATTCCATCCCTAGAGTGTTGCTCTTGTCTGTGTGACCCAAAATGGCTCACTGCCACTGTATCTCTCTTCTAGCCACCAGGAAAGGCAAAAGGGCAAGGGAGGGGTATGGTCTTAGGCTTTAAAGGTACAGTCTGGAAGTGGCATTTACATCCCTTTAGCTCACATCCCAGTGGCCAGAATATAGTCACGTGGCTATCCCAAGCTGCAAGAAAGAATGGGAAATGCAGTTATTATTCTGGGTGACCAGAAAGTAACATTTCTATTAATATAGAAGAAGGGGAGACATACTGGGGACAGTGTGCAGCCTCTACCACATTGTCCGTATGTGATGTATGCAAGGGCATGTTGTAGATTGTGTTGTGTCCCCCAGAAAGATACGCTGGTGTCCTAACCCCTGCACCTGTGAATGTGACCTTTCTATTTGGAAGTAGAATCTTTGAAGATGTTATCAGCTGCATTAACCTGGATCATCCTGGAGTAAGGTGGGTCCTAGTTCATGCTGGGTGGTGTCCTTACAGAAGAGACAGGCAGAGGGAGGACGGCATGTGAGGACGAAGGCAGAGATGGGGTTACGCTGAAGCTGCAAGCTGAGCACTTCCCAGGGCCACCAGCAGCTGGGAGACATGAGAAAGGATCTTCTTGTTGAGTCTTTTCAGATTGAGCATGGCCCTGAACACCGTGAATCCAGACTTCTAGCCTTGAGAATTGTGAGACAATAAATTTCTGTCATTTTAAGCCACCCACTTTGTGGTACTTTGTTACCCTAGGGAACAGCCTGAGGAAGCTAATAGGGGGCAGGTGTATGGAAGGCCATGAGCACCCATCACACAGATTGCCCCAGTGCACAGAGAGAAGGGATTTCTTCTGGCCGGGGAACCGTAGGAGACTTTATGGAGGTTCAGTGGATGGGAAATGGAAGAGAAAAGTGCCGACGCTCTGTGTCAGACCTGTAAGCTTAATACAATTGAAACGATGCCAAAGTTACAAAAGGAGAGAGAGAAGATGGAGAAGGAAGTGTTTTAGGCAGAGAAAACAGTGTCAGTTAGTAAAGGCACACAGGTATGAAAGAACAAGTCTAGTAGATAGCTCGCCTGTTTTGCCGAAGAACAGGAATAATAAATGTGATTGTGAAATAATTCTGGAAAAGTTGGTAGGGGCTAGTTTATGCAGGTGCATGAATGCCGGGTGATAGGGATTGGGCTTTCTTCTGTAAGCAATGGGGAGCCCTTGATGGTTTTTTGAGCAAGGAGCATAATTATGGCTGTGCTTTAGAAAGGTAACTACGGCAACAGTACATAAGGTCAATTGGAGCAGAGAGACTGAAAGGAGGAGGAGTGTTAAGAAGGCATTACAGTCCAGCGGAGAGGCTAATGTGGGCCTGAATGGAAGTCGTGCCCTTGAAAATAGAAAAGATGGGGCCACATGTAAGGGCAGGAGTCAGGTGTTGAAGTCAAAGAAGCTGGGCAGAGAAAGGCTGTTGGTTTCATGTATCTCTGGAGTGGCGATTGTACTGTATTTTCATTCAGCCAGTGTAGCATAGCCTCAATTTTGCTGACTCTAGGGCCGGCCCCTGGAATAGTTCATTCTCTGCCCAGAGCATCTCAGCGGGCACTCGTCACTTCCCCTGGAACTGTAGCAGCTGTTGGCCCGGCAATGCCGTGAATTTGTCTCCCTGTACTGCCAGGAGAGCAGCTGCCAGCAGCAGCTCTGGACAGACACATCTCAGGGACGTGGAAGCTGTTCAGCTTGGGATGGAGCAGGCTGGCCAGGGTGAAGTTGGGCCACATGGATTCGTTCCGCCTTTTCCAGGCCAGCTTCTCACCCTAGCTAGATGTCAGCCACTCATACTAGGTTAGGTTGGGCATTTTATTACAGTTGTAAATGATTGCATTTAGGGACAAACTTCCCTGAACTGCTTTTTTCATCTTTCCTTGGAAAAGTTCTTCCTCTGGAAGCCATTACTCTGTCACTCTTTGGCTTTGCTGCCTGTTCTGCTTTGATCCTGCTCACCTTTGTCCTCGCCCATACTGTGCTCAGTGCAGATATCCTCATTAAAACCCGCACAGCTCTGGATCCCTGCAAAGCCTGACCCTGTGGTCCCATCCCTCTCCTCTCGCCCCTCCCCCTAGAAAGCACAAGCGAGGCTGCAGATGAAACTATAGCGATTATTCGATTCTGTCTTCTTCTGCTTTGTTGAAGGCAGGTAATATGGCGTCCCCATCCCGCTGAATGGTGGAAGGGCCCTGCCAGCCTCTGAAGTCTGTCAGCCTGGTTAGCCTAAGAGCGGAGAGCGGATACTATGTGAGGGCAGGAAGCCGTTCTGGGGAGGATGTTCTTGTACTTCCTTCGGCTCCTTGAAGAGTACAAGTGTATTCCTATTTGTTGCTGAGCCGTTGATTGTCTCTTCAAAGTGAAATCTGTGTTAATATTGCCCAGCATTTTTAAGACATTGGCTTTTTTTTTTTTCTTTACGTGGACTTGCTGTAAACTACCTTTCAGTCATAGCTCACTTGGTTTTGATCTCTTTGTTTTAATAGCTCATTTCTTTCTCTTATTTTAGGGTAGTTTTCTTTTCTTCCTGTTGAGTGTTTAGAGTCATACTCCTACAATGCTCTCCTGCTGTGTTCCTTACAGAAACCTTACATTATTTTATAACCTACTGCCAATATCTTTTCTTTCTTCCAGCTCTCCTTCTCCTCAACAGATATTTATTGAACATTTTCGATGCATTGTTCTAGACTCTTAAGGGGAGAGGTCCAAAGAAGTAAAAGTAGTGGTTGATCCCCACACAAATTTATAATCTAGTTGGGGATAAATTATACCTTAAGACAAGAACATATATCTTCAGTATAAGGCAATATATGTTAAGTACCAAGTGTGTGAGGCATTGGTGGTTCAGTGGTAGAATTGTTGCCTTCCACACAGGAGACCCGAGTTTGACTTCTGGCCAATATACTCCATGCGCAGCAACCACCCATCTGTCAGTGGAGGGTTGCATGTTTCTCTGATGCTGAATAGCTTCAGTAGAGCTTTCAGAATAAGACATGCTAGAAAGAAAGGCCTGGCGATCTATTTCCGAAAATTAGCCAATGAAAACCCTGTGGATCACAACGATCTGTTCTGCAACCAATCATGGGGACAGCATTTCGTTTTGTTGTGCATGGGGTTGCCATGAGTCGGCGGCCAATTTGACAACAGCCAAGTGTGTGCTGCTGAAAGTCAGCTCACAAGCAGTAGAGATGGCATGCAGTTGGTGTGATCAGGGAACTTTCAGGGAGGAAATGGGATTTGAGCTGGATCTTGAAGAAAATGGATTGGATTTTGATAGCTGGGGAGGGGAGATGTATTCTAGGCAGAAGTGGCATAGCAGAAGAAAAGTACAGAGCACTCTTGGGGTGTGTTGAATAGATTGGTCTTCTTACAAGTGTAGAGGGAGGAATTGAACAGAGGTACATAGGGTTGTATTGTGGAGGGCCTTGACTAGTGACCAGGGGCACAGTAACCAGTGACCACGGTACACACAGGCTTACAGTAAGCAAAGTATGGATGGGCTCACTTGTGTTTACTTACAAATCTGTAGTGTACAATTTCACATGGGTTTCACCACATCTTTGAAAAACAGGTGAAATTGTGCACTACAGATTAGTAAGTAAACACAAGTAAGCCCTTTGTACCTTGCTTATTGGGTAATCCACCCCTGCTAGTGACTAAAAGATTTGCCACTATGCACTAGACACTAAAAACCACTGAAGGTTTGAATAGCTTAGTGTGCAAGATTAAATATGAGTTCTGTTAAGAAAGACCAACCTGGTTATGGTTTGGTTGATACTTATATTAACTTGGTACTTAACACATAGTGCTTTATATTGAAGATCTGTGTTCTTATCTTCGGTTATAATCTTGTCTTTGATTTCAACTCATAGCAACCCTGTAGGACAGAGTAGAACTGCCCCACAGGGTTTCCAAGGCTGTAATCTCTATGGAGGATCCCTGTTGGCACAACGGTTAAGCACTCAGCTGCTAACCAAAAGGTTGGTGGTTCGAACCCACCAGCCACTTCGCAGGAGAAAGATGTGGCAGTCTGCTCTCATAAAGACTTGGAACCCCTATGGGGTAGTTCTGCTCTGTCCTATAGGGTCACTCTGAGTTGGAATCAACTCAATGGCAACAGGTAATCTCTACGGAGGCAGATTGCCACATCATTCTCCTGTGGAGCAACTGGTGGACTTGAACCACTGACCTTTCGGTTAACAGGTGAGTGCTTAACTACTGTGCCACCAGGGCTCCTGGTGGTTTGCTAGATGATGAGAAACTTGATACAGTGAAACCAGTTACCACAGTACGGTAGATGAAAAGGATCTAAACTGGTAGGAATGAAAAGAGTAGGAATGTATCCATCGTCCATTTAGCAAATGTGTGTTGTGTTCTTATCATGTGCCAGACGCATGCCAGGCAAGGCAGGTTCCACCCCCTGTGCTCCTGGGGCTTCCAGTCTAGGGACAGATGGAAAACACCTGGTGCAGGAAGGATATGCAGGAATTGCCGACTAATGGAATTCAGGGTTCAAGTGAGCTGGGAAGCACAAGTGAAAGGGAACTGTGAAGTTTCTTTTGGGCTTAGGTGACTGATAAATTAATGGTGCCTCTAATGGAAATACAGAAGTTAGAAGGAGTTGTTTTTGACGGGCTAGAATATGAGAAATTTGGTTTTTGGATGTTGAGTTTAAAGTATTGGAAGGATATTGGAGCTGACTCTTCCAGTAATTGACAGAAAATGAAAATACAGAAAATGGCTGTGTTCAGTACTAAAGAGAGGTCTAGGCTGTTGGTAGAGATTTAGGCATGTTCGTAGAGAGGTGATGGCTGAGACCAGAAATATTTGTGATCTCCCAGGGTAAGGGCTTAGAAGGAAAAATAAAAGCGGTGGTCGGGGTGGGGGGACTTCTCTTGTATTATCTATGAGGCTTAAACTGCGGAGAGTAAAAGGGATTTAAAAGATACATTTATTTGCGTATTCATTCAGTAAACATTTTTGAGAGGTATTTATGTACCAGGCATTGAGCTAGGTACTGGGGATAGAGACAAATGATACAGTATCCCGGTCACATGGCCATCAAGTTTGCAGTGCATTAAGGAGACATACAAAGAAAGTAAGCCTGCTTGTTTGGCTGATTGTGAGTAGTGTTACCGCATGGGAAGGATGAAGGGAGTAGGCGCTAGGTATTTCAAGAATCTGGTAGACAGGCAACCTGTAATACTCCTTTCAGTGGGAGGTTAGGTACAAAATTAATTAAAGAGAAATTTGTGTAGAGTCCATGTTCCTGGCCTCGGGCCCAGTATTTGAATGTACACAGTCTCTGTAGTTACGTCACCTACTGCTGATGGGTTCCTCCTCTGGAGTTGAGTTCAGAGTTGTTCATAGGTCTCACAGGATAGCAATGGATTGAAAAGCACAGAGTCAGCTAGCCATGGGGAATGTTACAGCCCTGGCTGCAAATCGGAAAGGGGTGGAGGGCCAGAAAGTTCCTTTTCGTGTATGGGGTGACCTTGTGGAGGGAAGCGGGAAGTATGAAACCACCAGAAGGGAGACCCCAGCTTCCTGGGACCAGTGCGTAACTCATTTATCCTGGACATTTTGGGGAGCTGTTTGTTCCTTCAGGGAAAGTTTGCCCAGATATAGCATCTGGTGTTGAACAAGGATTGGCTTCCCATCCCCGTGGCTCAAGCTGCCATCATTTAGAGACTAACAAAAGGTCTCTTGGTGAGTTTTTCATTGGCCCAGTCCATGTAGAATCTTAGGTGGTGGTTGTTTTTTTATTTTTTGGCAGAAGAGTCAGGAAGCCTCATCACACATGGATAAAGCAGGATGAAGAGACACGAGAAGGCAGCTTGGGTAGCGGCCAGTCTTTGGAACCCAGAAAGAATTCGTTCAACAGAATTCATTCGCTGGGGTGGAGAGGGGAGGGTGTGGAGGTTCATGGAACCAGACTGTCTGGGTTCCCCCCTTTGTAGCTGTATGATTTAGGTTTTAATTGCCTCAGTTTCCTCATCTGCAAAATGAAGATAATTATCGTACCTATCCCATAGAGTTGCGATGCCAATTAAATTAATTAATATATGTGAAGTTCTTAGGACGGTGCTGGGCACATAGTAAACATAAATAATAGCTACTATTAATCTCATCCTCAGGAGTTGGGACTGAGTATAGTTACACTAAAAGGAGCCCTGGAAGCTCAGTGGTTAAAACACTCTGCTGCTACCTGAGAGGCCGGCGATTTGAATCCAGCAGATGCTCTGCTGGAGGAAGACGTGGCGGTCTGCTTCCCTGAAGACCGCGGCCTCGGGAAGCCTACGGGGCAGTTCTCTTCCGTCCTGTAGGGTCGTTATGAGTTGGAATCAACTTGATGGCAACGGGTTGGCATAGTTACACTAGGAGCCTTGGTGGCCCAACAGTTAAAACGCTTGGCTGCCAACTGAAAGGTTGGCTGTTTGAATCTGCCAGCCACTCCGTGGGAGAAAGGACCCAGAGATCTGCTCCCATAAAGATTTCGGCCTAGAAAACCCTATGGGGACAGTTCTACTCTGCCCTATAAGGCCACTAAGAGTTGGAATCGAGTCAATGGTACACAACAACAACATAGTTGTTGAACAGAACCCCAATAGGTTAGATTCGCTAATCCCTCCACAGGATTAAGATAGCTAAGCCTGGCCTGGGTAATGTCATGTCAGTCTCCGTCTTCTTCAGAGACCCCTGTGGGCACTCATGCCTGACAAACTCAGCCTTCTTCCTGATTTGTTTAGAATGGCAGCGCTGGGCAGGACATATGCAATTATGTGATGCCGTATAATTGTATGTCCAGTAACTATAAAACTCAGCAATTGTATGCTTTGTCCCATCCTCGGATACTAATATTCAAAGGTGCTCTTCAACAAAAGATGTAGTTCAACCCTGGCATGATATTTTTAGATCAAGACCCCTAATTGTCCAGCGGTGGAAATTTGTAAGACAATTATCCTCTGATATCCTTGTCCTCACGGAGTTAATAAACCAGTTGCCATCAGGTCAATTCTGACTCCTGGCAATCCCTTGTGTGTCAGAGTAGAAATTACGCTCCATAGGATTTTTGGTGACTGATTTTTTTGGAAGTAGATCATCGGGCTTTTCTTCCTAGGTGCGTTTGGGTGGATTCAAACCACCAACTTTTTGGTAAGCAGCTGACAGAGTCCATAAAACCAAAGAAGAAAACCAGACCCATTGCCATCGAGTTGATTCCGACTCATAGCGACCCCATGTGACAGAGTAGAGCTGCCCCATAGGGTTTCCAAGGCAGTCACATCTTTCTCCCGATAAGCAGCTGGTAGGTTTGAACTGCCAACTTTTCCGTTAGTAGTCGAGCGCTTACCCGCTGTACCACCAGGGCTTCTCCTAGAGTCCATAAAAAAAAAAAAGCTCTAATTGCCAAGTCTTTGGGTTTCAATAAAAGGTGTGGTGCTGAGAGGAACAGGTCCCAGATGTGACCTGGGTGAATAAAAGAACACCAGCTGTGTGCAGCCCCCCGCAGTATACATCATCAATACCAGAAGGCCTGGTCGGGAGCACAACAGGCCAGACAGAGGCTCTAAGCTTCTGATCAGTGGCTTCATATCATCCTTTCGGTGTAAGGGAAGACAGGGCAGGTTGGAAGCAAAACATGCTTTTATGAGCAATTGGGGGATGTTGGGGACTTCGGAGAGCTGCCTATGTCTCCTGGGAACTCCACTGGGATGTCAGCGGCTGCACCTCAGGCATTCAGCTGCCAGTGCAGAGACACTGGGGATCACGTCCCTTGACAATAGTGCGGGGCAAGGGGAGCTTTTGGCATTCATTCTCTCGGCCCTTGTAAGCCCCGTAATAATTTCGAAGTAGGCACAGGAAGTGATGTGTGGCTGGTTCACGGGATCTTTAATTCTCAGGAATTTACAGCCAATTAAATGAATTGACTTGAAAGGCAAAAGCCATGTCATCTTTATTGGGAGCTGACTGTGTTAAGTGGGAGGGTTTACAAGATAAGAAGAAAAGACATTCTCTGCCATATGGACTTTTATAATTGAAATGGGGAAAAGCAGGCAGGCTGAGAGAGAATAATAAGAACACTTGTGCACTTGGGCACATGAATCTAAAAATAGGACCTCATTTAAAGCAGGTTCCAGTAGCTTACCAGGAAGGGAGAGAAAGTGGAGTCCTCAGGAGGGATGCAAGCTTGGCTCAGTCAGGGGAAGGTAAAAGATAGGATAGTTACGTTCTCAATTAGATTTGGTCCCGAGTTAATTGACATAGACTTTCATGTCTAATTCCTGCGCCGCAGTAGAGATCACGCTGTGAGGCAAACTGTCACGTGGGGAGTGCTCAGTGTTCATAAAGGATTTTGGGAGAATGAGAACAAAGTAGGGTTTGGATTTTTCAGAGGTGAAAAAGAATTATTCTTTCTGTCAGCTCCTGTCTTGAAACGCTCCTAGCTATCATTGCCCCTTGCCTTTCAAATTCCCGGGAGGATCAATGGACACAGCTCTACTTAACATATTCTGGCTATAGCTGGTTAAAGACCCAGCATTCTAACCGAATCGAACAGACTAGGATTGTCTTGAGCAGTAGGATGCTGAGCTGTGTTTGCTGGTTTCTGCCTAAGCATTCGGGACAGGGCATCCTTGCATGAAGTTCAGACATCCCTCCCTGGCAGCCTCCATGCTGAAGTAGAGTTTGCAGGACAAGTCTGGCAGCTCTCAGCCTGAACCCTTGTAAACAACAGATGTTCCTAGCTATGTTCTGGGGTGGGTGGGATTTCTGTTGATGCTTGAAATTCTTGGAATTTCCAGGCAGCATCGGGGGGGATTTAGCAAAAGGAGGAAGCTGGTGCAGAATTGATGGTGCAGTGTACAGGTGGAAATGATGCCTCAGACAGATTTCTTTGGAAGGCAAAGCGCAGGCCGTTGAGGGGACTGTGAATGGAGAGCAGGTGAACTCGAGAAGGCAGGCATAACTTAGAAAGGCTCAGCCTCATAGAGGTATCGACTTCCTGCCCACCTTGCCTCCCCTCAGCCACCGCCTGGCTTCTGTTGTAGCTGGTACAGGGTGGAAATGTGCGTCCTTCTCTACCTCGCATGGAGTGCTTCGTGCAGATATACCAGCAGACTCACTGTGAGTCTCTTCCATCTGCACCTCCTGAAGCTGTTCTAGTTCTTATGATATACAGATCGGTGGGGTATCGTTAGGGGGCTTTGTCCTGGATTCTGACCTTATTCTTGTACCTTTTCGGTGTTGGTTTTGCCTGGTCTCCATTATGTCATTAATTGGAAGTGGGTGAAGAGAATATGATTTATTAGGACTTCCGCGCTGCTGCTTCTCTCTCCCTCAGCCCCCTAGACACACGCTCTGGGTTTCCAGCCAATTGATAAGGGCGTAGGAAAACCTTGCACTCTACAGCATAGCCAAGAGAAGCCATACTGGAAAAAAAATATATCTTTAGAAGGGTTCTTACCTTTAATCAAGTGAAAAAAAAGCATTTTATCAGGTCTGGGCCTGTTTTTGAGTAGCTTTAATTAACCAAAAAGAACTGGCTTGAAAATCTTTGATAAAATCACTTATTATTTTGGGGGCTAAGAATATCTTTGTATTGTTATTCCTTCTGGAAAACAAGTTCATTCCTGGCCATTTTCTCCATTAGTATGTAATGTTTCGGCAAACATCATTTCTGGTGCATGAGGTTCATTCTTTTTCTTTCAGCAAATATTTATTGAGCACCTATTCTATGCCAGGGGAGTTGCAGGGTGGCACAAATGCATAAGCACTGGGGTACTAAATGAAAGGTTGGCAGTTCATACCCACCCAGAGCACCTTAGAAGAAAGGCCTGACATTTGCTTTGGAAAGGTCACAGCCATGAAAACCCTATGGAAGGCAGTTCTATTCTGAAACAGATGGGGTCACCACAAGTCAGAATCTGTCCAATAGCAACTGGTTTGGTTTTAGTCTATGCTAAGGGCTGTTCTAGGAATTAAATATACACAGAAGAATAAGGCATAGTTCTAGCTCATGGAGGTCACCATTTAATGTGAAATATTTTCAGATCTTTGTGTGTGTGTGTGTGTGTGTGTGCGCACTGTTTGTCAGCTACGGGATGGTGTACACCTCAGGGTTGAGGAGTCAGAATTGTTGAGTGACCCTTTTAATCACCTGTATTGCATGTGATTAAGTAATAAATACTTGGCCTTGTCCTCATCAGCAGCAATGACCAACAGGTCCTGTGCAGATGCTGGAGACGCAGAGAGGCATAGGACCCAGCCCCTGCTCTCAGGAGGCCCATGATGTCATATGGAAAACAGAGGTTTATGAAAGAGATAACAACACAAGGCAGCATATGCTCAGCTGCCAGAGGACAAGGTGGGAGGAGTGATTTCTTTTATTCTACAGAATGGAATCTGTAATTTTTTTATTTTGACATAACTTTAGACTGATAGAAAAGTTAAAAGGGGTATATAGTGCAAAGAATTCCTATATACCCCTTGCCCAGACTGACCAAAAAACATTAATGTATTACTACATTCACTTTATCCTTTCCTTTTTGTCTCTTTAGATACACACACACACACACACACACACACACATATTACATTTTCTGAAACATTTGGGAGTAAGTTGCAGACGTGATTGATGCTCCTTTAACCCCTATAGACTCCACCCTCCTTCCATGCTTGTAGTGCAGCTATCAACATCAGGACATAAATACGATACAGTAATATTAGGTAATCCACAGACCTATTCAGGTTTTACCATTTGTTCCAAAAATTTTCCTTATGACCAGAGAAGATCCAGGATTATGCATTTCATTCAGTTGTCATGTCTCTTCAGCTTCCTCTAATGTGGAATGATTTCCAAGTCTTTCTTTATATTTCACGACATTGACGTTTTCTTGGATGGTGTAGCCCCTTGTTGATTTTTCTAATTCCACCATTCCTCCTACATTTATCAGTTAGGAATTCTATTCCAAGGAAGAGCTTTCCCATCTCTCCCACTTATTTGTTTATATTTATGAGGACTCAAGGTTTTATTCAGCAGGCTGTAACCCTCTACCATCTTTATTTATTTTGATGCTCATCTTGTCCCAGATTTGGCCAGTGGAGCTGCTGCAGCCTGGCTCCTTTGTCCTGTTGACATGTCCCCATTGAGTACTTTCTTACTTCCTGGCTCAACAAGATGTTCCAGGCTCGTCTTGTACTCCCCTTGCTTCGGCTCCGGAGCCAGCTATTTCTTCAAAGAGCCCTGGTTCCTTTAGTGGAAAGTGCTATTTAGAAACCACACATATACTCATTGTTACTGGAGTATCATCGTTTCTAGTTTCTCTCAGCAGACAGACCTAGAAAGTACAAGGATGTATATACACACATATATGTCCACATACCTCTCTACCTATTTCTCTATCTATACGTTGTTGTGCGCTGTCGAGTTGATTCTGACTCATAGTGACCCTATAGGACAAAGTAGAACTGCCCCATAGGGTTTCCCGGGCTGTAATCTTTTCGGGAAGAGATGGCTAGCTCCCTCGGAGTGGCTGGTGGGTTCCAACCTCCGACTTTCAGTTAGCAGCTGAGTGCTTAACCATTGCTCCACCAGGGCTCCTGTCTATGTTGTTGTTGTCTGCCATCGAGTCAATTCCGCCTCATACCTATCTGTATTAAAGATATGAGTTCACACTGGTATCTGCAATTCCAATTCCCATGTGTTAATCTATTTTCTCTCCTTTCCGTATTTGTAACTCTGTTTTCTGAACAGTGAGAAACCTACTTCTCTTTATCTATAATATATTTAATTGCTTAGTCCTAGAATGTACAGAAAGTACTTTGAGAATTGGTGACCCGTACCTCTGAAAAAGAAGACTACTAACTACAGTTTAGTATTGGTTTAGAGTTCTTTTGTTTACAGCATTGAGGATGAACATACAGTGTTCAAAAACATTAGTTGGCTAGTGTTATGGATTGAATTGTGTCCCCCAAAACATGTGTTGTAAATCCTAGCCTCTGCAAGTGGTTATAATCCCATTTGTGAATAAAAAAAAAAAAAAAAAATTTTTTTTTTTGAATAGGTTGTGTTTGTTATGTTAATGAGGCAGGATTAGGGTATATTTTCAGTCAGTCTCTTTTGAGATATAAAAGAAATTAAGCAAGAAACAGAGTTAAGCAGATATTGGGGAAGAGAGATGCCAAGCCACATGAAAATCACCCAGGAACAGAAGCTCGGAGACAAGGACCTTCTTCCAGAGATGAAAGATAAAGCCTTCCCTTAGACCCAGCACCCTAAATTCAGACTTCTAGCTTCCTAACCTGTGAGAAAATAAATTTGGTAAAGCCACCCATTTGTTATAGTAGCGCTAGATGACTAAAACAGCTATTTCTTTTCTTCCCCATTTCCCAGACCTTCAAGGTGATTTTTCGTTTGAAATACAATTCAGTGTATTTATTTTTGTTTGTATTCACTTATTTTCACCTCCAGAATGGGGTCTTGATTGACGTTTCTCACTGCCAAGACTTTTCTCTTGACCTAGCGCTTGAGCAGTCTCAGGAGATGTGAGAGACCTGCTTCTCCGTAGATTAAGTCAGGGCTTTAGCAGAAGTTAGCGTGATGCGGCAGTAGTACAGACAAAGAGCAAACATTGATGACCATTCATGGACATTCTCCCTATTCCTGTACCTTCCTTGACTCTGGGTAAGTCACTTTATGGATTGGGGGGCTTGTCAATTTCTCCTGAGACTACCTCTCTCACATTCTTCCTGCTATTCTCCACGATCACCCGTTGCATTCAAGGAACCAAGAACCAAGTTTTCATCTCGGCTCAGGGCTATGATGGTGTGGACTGTTTACTAGCAACTCATGCACAATGGTTTATATGGGACCTTTGGATGAAACTGATATGGTCTCTCAGAGGTAAAGCCCTAGGGCACTGCTCAGTGTCACCCAAACATGGAGAATATTAGGTCCCGTTGCTGGACTGTTTGCTGGTTCTCTGTCCTGACATCCCTGTTACTTCTCCTCCTTGACTTTCTTCACTCAGATGCGTTGGCCTCTCTAATAGCTCTTTTGCTTCAAGTCTGGCCTGGCTATTTTCTTCTGTCTGTCTGGAGATAGCTTCCATATTCCCCTTCCTCTCCCCTACTTAACCCTCTTCCTCCATCTCCCGTACTTTTTTTACATTTTGCCTTCTCCCAGACACATATAATATGGTCAGTGCTGCTGATTCCAGCTGTTCTGAATCTTGCCTGCAGCTTAGGTTTGAAAACAGATGGGACCAAACCATCCTAGATGCTGTGCCAATTTCCATCATATGAAAACAAATTACTAAAAAGCTTTAGAAAATTGTAGAATGACTTTGAGGTTTGACCATTCTCCCGTCTTCTTGATGGTCCTTTCTCTCCCACTCTTCCATCCCCCTTGACTCCTTCCTACCACATTATACCCTGCCGCTTTTCTGTCTCTTCTTTGTGTTCTTCATTTAGCAAAGGCTGGTTTCTGAAACCTTGTCCCCCATTTTCACCCTCTGCATGTGGAGATGGGAGTGGGTTGTTAATTAAACTAGGGTTGTTGCTGTTTTTCTAATTGTCTATGCCCTTTCTGAGCCTCCCATCAAGACCTAGGGAATTTCTGTCCTTTTGATCATACAGAGAAGGTGAGGCTGGGGCCTCTATGTGAAAAGTCAAAGAAGTCACCAACTCCAGAATGAAATAGGTATTCTTCTATTAACTTTATCGATGAGGTTACAACAAGGTACGGGTCCCAGTGTCTACTCTTACATGCTGTATATGTGGAAAATGTTCCTTGGGAAGCAGTGACATTGTCCCTACGCCATCCATTTCAAAATCCTCATTCCTGGAATATGCCAAAAGCTTTCTCTGATGTTCTGTAGAACATCATTTTACTTCAGCATTTCTAGTCACCTCGAATACAAGAAGAAGAGAATCCACAGGGTGGGGACCCTTTTCACAGGCATGTCACACAGACACTGGAGACCCCTACAGAGCATCAGGAGAAAGCTGTTGGCATAGTTCAGTGATTATAAGGTTTCCACTCTGACCAGAGTACTTGACATCGTAGGAACTATTCTCTAGAGAAGTCCTTGGGGGGATGGCCTTCCTGAAGTCCAGGGAGCCCTGGACTTGGATGCAAATTATGGTGTGTATGTGTGCACATCTTTCTTCCATTTTTCCCTTCCTCCTTCCTTCCTTCCTTCCTTCCTTCATCCCTTCCTTTCTTTCCTCTCTTCAAAGAGAGTACAGATTTTTCCTTAGATTCTCAAAAGGGTCTAGGGCATATAAGCACTCCCCAAAATTTAGGAACATTGCTCCACAGCAGTGACTTTTAAGCCTTTTGATCATGAATCACTATATTTTTTATACCGCAAGGTGGAATACATGCACACACACAATTTTTAATAAATGAGAACAAAACCACAAAACAATACATGTCTTTGCTCTATGTGATGTTTTCTGGTATTTTCTACCCTGTTCTATGTTATTCTGTTCCACTGTTTTGTTTTTCTTTTTTTTTTTGAGAAATGCTGGCTGGTGATCTACTAAATTGTTATTTTTGACGCCATTAATAGGTTGTATATGACAACCCTGGTGCCGTAGTGGTTAAGAGCTACAGCTGCTAACCAAAAGGTCAGCAATTCAGGTCCACCAGGCGCTCCTTGGAAACCGTATGGGGCAGTTCTACTCTGTCCTATAGGGTTGCTATAAGTCAGAATCTACTCCATGGCAGTGGGTTTGGTTTTTTTTAATAGGTTACATCCCCCAGTTTGAAAAACACTGCTTTAAGAGCATTGGTTCTTAAATTTTTAGTGCGCATTAAATTACCTGGGATGCTTATTTAAAATGCAGATTCTTATATATCACTCCACCCCTAGCAAATCCATATTGTGGCAGAATAGCACAGGAATTCACTTTTTAAACCAGCGCTCCAGGTGACTCTGACATTGGGTGATGTGGGGTTCTAAAGACCCACACTTAGAGAAACTGTTCTCAGTAGCCTGGCTGCTTGAGGCTTCAGAGCACACACTTGCTTGGAGCTGGTAGAGATAGGAGATACTAGTGGCTATCATCACAGAGCTCCGGTGGCGCAATGGGCAAGAGCTTGGCTGCTAACCAAAATGTCAGCAGTTTGAATCCACCAGGCACTCCTTGGAAACCTTATGGGGAAGCTCTGCTGTGTCCTATAGGGTCACTATGAGTTGGAATTGGCTAGACAGCAAGTTTATCATCTGAATCCAGACAGAGTCTTCTCATCACAGAATGGCCGTAATCACCCATACTCACTCTTGGATCTTGATAGTCCTTGCAGTAGTCCTCTTTTTCTGTTGTTTGTTATGGCCCTTGTGAAGGCGGAGAAGGGGTTAACCAAGGCCGCAGAATAGAGAGTAAAGGAACTGAAGGGGTCATTTTACAGAGTGGCCAGGGTGTGGCTCAGCCTTTCAGTAGGTGCCCAGAGCCAGTCCCAAATTAGAATGGGGTAGGATTCAAAACTGCTTTTCCTAATCACTTGCCTTTCATGTGCGACCACATGCAGTGTGTCAACATGCTTTCTGGCGCCATTAGGCACCAGCAGTTTTGCTCCCTCAGGGTTCACGGACCCTTGGTATTTCTGTTATGTGTTATCTTAGAATAGCTCCTGCTCTGGGGGTTTGGGCAGCTGAGCAGTGTCCATTAACTCTTTAAGCACCAGGGCTTTGTAAATGCTGAGGGCTTTTTGGTTAAATATAGCAACAACCACAATGAAATAAGTAAGTGATTGGTAGTCAGAAGACCTGAGTTCTTGCCTTGCTCTGTCACTGTCTGTGACCTCAGGCTCCCTGATCTTCAGTTTTGTCACTTAGAAAATGACAGGTTTGGTCTAGACTCTAGACCAACTTGCAAGTCCATTCTAGCTCTGAAATTCCATGATTCTATTTTTTGTACCCGTTGGCTTTTCTCTTTGCACTTTAAAAGTCTCCCCTTTTAAAGCCTCCACTAGGCTTGGGGTTTTAGTTATCTGGTGCTGCCATAACAGAAATACCACAAGTGGATTGCTTTAACAAATTTATTCTCTTACGGTCTAGGAGGCTAGAAATCCGAATTCAGGGTGCCAGCTCCAAGGGAAGGCTTTTTCTCTCTATCAGCTCCGAGGGACGGTCCTTGTCTTCAGTCTTCTCTGGTCGAGGAGCATCTCAGTGCAGGGACCCTGGGTCCAAAGGATGTACTCTGCTCCCGGCCCTGCTTTCTTGGTGGTATGAGGTCCCCATGTCTCTCTGTTGGCTTCTCTCTTTTATATCTCAAAAGAGATTGATTTAAGACACAACCTAATCTTGTAGATTGAGTCCCGCCTCATCAACATAACTGCCGATAATCCCACGTCATTAACATCATAAAGAGACCTGCCTCATCAACATAACTGCTGATAATCCCGGGTCACTAACATCATAGAGGTAGGATTTACAACACCTAGGAAAATCACATCAGATGACAAAATGGTGGACAATCACACAATACTGGGAATCATGGCCTAGCCAAGTTCACACATATTTTGGGGGGATACAATTTAACCCATGACAGTTGAGCATAGGACATTCACTGAGTTTTACAATTTCAGAGTACTGGATAAGTTAATAGTAGCAACGTGTATTACTATTGAGTGTACTGATGAAGTAGGAAATTTATAAAAACAAGGTCATTGCAAAATTGAGTAAGGTCTGGGAATTTAGGGGCGGGTTTGTCTTTTCAGGCATAACTCTAGCCACTTTGTTTTGTAGGTGTGAATACATTTTGTGAATTGTCGAATAATAATAATTATAACAATAATAACAAATGATGGCAATACTGATTTATGCTTGAAGGTATTTTAGTGTTTATGAAGTTTTTTTATGATCATCACCTTGTTTCGCTTGATCCTTGCAGCAGCCCTGTGAGGTAGGCAGTGCAGATCTGCTGTCCCCATTTATTTTTCTAAGCAAATGAAGAAATGTTGAGGCATCCAGAGTGCTCCCATGACGTAAGGTTGCCTGGCTACTAAGTGGCAGAGCTGACACTAAACTCTGGGTCTTAAGGGCATAGTTCAGAATGCTTTCCATGAAGTACCACCATGCTAGGATGTATACCCAGACATCTTACACACCTTTAGAAGTCAATAATTTCACCTGCTAACCTGTGGTTTTTAACCTGTGGTTAGTGGGTTAACCTGGAAATTGACCAGTCCATCTCATATACCATCCAACCCTTTAAAATTTTGCCAGTGAAGTGTTGACATGCTTAATAATTCACCATAGAGCACACAAGGCAATGGGTGTATAAATTTGACCCCTCAGCAGGCACCCAGAGAGCAAGCACAATAAGATACATGCTAGAGCAGTTGATTGGGCAACACTGATGGAGGCTGAAGACATGACCTGTTCATCAAATGAATCATAATCTTACTGTGTGCACTTATGGAATTCCTGTGGCTGTGACATCTGTCTTACTCAGTACTGATTAAGTACCCACCCAATCTTGGTGATATGTTTTCATTGAATATTCTAAAATATACCTTGCCCTCAAGAGACTCCCTTCCCATAAAGGCAGGATAAATACCAAAATAACACATGAGAACAGATAATGATGCGTGCAGCTGATCCACTGACTATTTAGACTTCATTCCGTCTAGCTCTGTTGTTTCCCAGAATCAAGATATACTACTTTTTTCTTCCTTCCACATTGTTATCTTGAGCCATGTAAGGGAACTGATTGTCTCAGGAACAGGTATTTGAAAGGGGGAGGTCTGAATTTTATGGATAAACCCTTTCTTCCCAAGTGGGTTGTTGGTACTTGGTATACTTAGGCACCATTTGCCAGCCAGGAAGAGTTGCTGACTGTGGCTCGTAGCTTCTCCACTGTGCCTAGTGCCAGGGAGGTGCCCACTCCTAAGATGGTGGTTACTGTTTTGAAAATAGGCATGTAGATTTCTGAGTGACGCGTTCCAGTTTGACACAGACATGCATTTATTTCTCCAGGATGAACGACCAGGGTGAGCCAGACTGTCTGTCTCAGTCACCTTCCAAGTTTCATTCGTTTTAAAATCTGCTACCACATCTGTGCGTGTATTTTCCCTCTGTATGTTTGTCATGTGCTATAATTGCTTATGGGACTTCTGCTGACATCTTAATTAATGAGAGAAGAAAAACTGAAGATATAATTGTAGAGTTGTTCACAGGTTATTCTACGGAATATGTGGATCCAACTGTCGACTTAATGTAGATGGCTATGAATTCTTTTTAAAGAGAAACATATATAACTTACGTTCTCGGTCACTGGCCATACCTTTGTTATGTCTTTTGCTTTTGCTATGGTATTTTAATTTTAATTGAGTGAATTAAAACAGACCAGGCCATTTGATGTGACCCCAGCTTCTTTTGGGGGGCTTCCAGGGAAAAACTTAATACATAAGTGAATTTCTAGGCCTCTAATTCTATGTTTTTTTTTTTTTTTTAATTCTATGGATCGTATTGGGGTGGAATGCAGAGTCCTTATTCTCCAGTGTATAGATTGTACCCAGAGAATACAAGGAGAGTTTAGTAGTCTCTTTGTTTATTCCTCCCTATAGTTCTAAGAATGCTAGTCCCAAGGCATGGGGTATAAATGAAAGAAAAAAGCCAGGTCTGAAGAATTAGCTGTAGAAAGGACTGGTGAGCAAGCAGATTTGATAAGATAGACAAGTTGGGGTTTCACAGTGGGTTCATCCAAGCTAGTGTACGCACAGGCAGCAAAGAGGTGTGGGTTGCTCCTGGATGGACAGTCTAGAAGCAGGAATGCCATGTCTTGGTTCCAGGAAGTGTGTAGACGTGGGAGAAACAAGTCAGAAATAAGGATGTTCATCATTTTATCCCTAGTGCCTAGAACAGTTCCTGGCATACTAGGTGCTCAATCAGTATTGAATGACTAAATGAAATAAGAAGACAAGTAGAGATCAGGGGCTCAGAGAAGGAGCCTGGATAATAACAGGTCAGAAATCCAGGCAAGAAGTCTAGATGGCAGGGATCCAAATCTTGAGTAGACCCCATGTCTGGGCTCACATGGTCTGCAGAGCATTCTCTGGAGTGATGCAGAGAAGCATCTCCTCTCCTGAACCTTGAGCACAGGGTAAAAGAAAAAACTAAACCCAGTGCCATCAAGTTGATTACAACTCATAGTGACCCTGTAGGACAGAGTGGAACTGCCCCATAGAGTTTCCAAGGAGCGCCTGGTGGATTTGAACAGCCGACCCTTTGGTTAGCAGCCATAGCACTTAACCACAGTGCCACCAGGGTGGGATGGTATTAACTGAAGGCAAAGTCTCCCGCCCCGACATAAATTGATGGAGAAAAATCCAGTTAGAATCTACAATGGCTCAGACCTGGGGACTCTTCCCGGTTCTCTGACCTAACTCAGATGAACCTTAGCCCAGTAAATACTCAAGAAATAATTATTAAGCATGTAATAGTTGTCAGACACCATGCTAGTCCAGTTCTCGACTTCAAAGAAGATTCCTAAGGCCCCAGCGGTTGGACGGCCATGCTCCCAAGGGTGTGGCTGGCCTCCTCAGATCTCATCCAGAACCACAAGAATTTCATTCCATACGGCTCCTCCTCAACCTGATTACAGGGGACAATTTAGACGGTTTTGAGGAAGGTGGGTACACCACTGCTTGAATCCTTTCTAACCATCCTGCTGGGCTACTGAGGACGATTTGCGGTACTAAGTTGTCCCTGAAATCTGGAAAGTGCTTTTCTTTACACACAGAATACATATTTTTGCCTTTGTCTGACCGTTTTCTTTTTCCGTCTCTGAACTCTCCTACTCTGATCTCATTGCTGGCAAAACTGAAGCTGGGCTCTGAAGTGTGCCTGCCCGGCTGCCCACCTGCCTGCCTGTCTTGCAAAAGGTGCCCCTAGGCTGCCACTCTACTACGGGTCACACAACCAGCAGCCACCATTACAGGCAGAATCTTTTTCAAATCATTTCCCACATTGGTGATTCTTTCCCCCTCCTTTAACACCTTCCCCTAGCAAATCCAATCCATCCTCTGGCTTATCTGGGTCAGCAAGGGTCTGATTTTATGTATGGCACTGTCAGACCATAAATCCCTGCAATTTTGCCTCTCTCCAGCCTGTCTGCTTCTGCCAGCATCAGCATAATAGAGAAAATAAGCCAGAAAGGCTAATAACACTCATCTGAATAAAATAATCTCTTTGGCTGCCTCAGTTCATTTCATTTTAATCAGGATTCCAGGAGAGAGTTTAGGTTTAAAAAACCAGCCTTGTTGCTCATTCCCTGTCCAACCATCACTGAACAAGTCCTTTTATCTTTCAAGTACCTTCATTTTTTTGTCCTCCTCATGGGTGGGTGCTCAGTGACATATACTGAGTGTTATGTTTTTGCTCATTTGGAGGTTTTGTGTACCGTCATATATATGTTTAATTTTTAAAGTGACAAACGGTATTCTTCTTCCATGTGTTGATATTTGCCATGCCTGTGCACAGACTCACAAGTTTGATGGGAATTCTGAGAAAGTGGGGCTCTGTGGAAGTTGCTGAAGCATCTAGGGTTTGGGCAGTCTGGGCTCCCTCTGGATTTCTTCCTGTCAGTCTCAGCACACAGTTCCCTGTGCAGAACGCAGGACTTATCATTCCACCTTGTCCCTGAGGGAAAGGACAATGGAAGATTAAATTCCGCTCTCCCGTTGGAATCTCCCTGGCTTCCTCCCTGAGACTTACAGCTGTTTTGTTAATTGCCTGTTGCTGCTGTCTTATCCCAACCATTGTTTATCCAGGGCTGTGGATTTCAGCAGGCTGAGTTCTTGGCCCTGGCCCAGGGCTGGTTAAGGACCTTGTTGGAAATTGATGGAAGCTGAGTCCTAGTGTGTTTGGAAATAAAAATAATAATATTTCCTCACATTTGTATAAGGCTTTATTGCTAACATAATTCTTTTGCACCTGATGTTTCATTTGGTCCACACAACAGCCCTGTGAGGTGGGCAGATCAGAAACTGCAGGTGCAAAGGGGAACACACCTCAATACAGCAATGCAGAAGTTCAAGCCATTCCAGTAATGCCAGACTTGTGCCATGAGGTCCAGCTGCATAACCATGAACATGTTGTTAGGTGCTGTTGAGTCAGTTCTGCGCCATAGCGTTTTCATGGCTGTGACTTTTCAGAAGCAGATCACGTGGCCTGTCTTGTGCGACACCTCTGGGTGGCATTGAACCACCAACCTCTCAGCTAGTAGTTGCGTGCTTAGCTGTTTGTGCTACGCAGCGATTATTAGTTCTATAGCACCTTAGACCAGGAGAGCTTCCAGAATTTTATAACCATACCCCGTGCTTTAAAGATCTTTAGAGGCTAGTTGTGCACTGACAGGGAAGATATTCGTTCTATAGATGAGGCAACTGAGACCAGACAGGGGGGATGTGGAAAAAAGGATGTGTGACAAAGAGGCCTATTTGGACTTTTATAGAGTAGGTTCTTCACCCTAGATATTTTAGAGAAATCCCTCTGAGCATTTCTTGCTAAGTTTGAACATCCATAAATCGTCTAAGTTGAGGAGAAAAACTAGGCTAATGTATTCCAAGCTAAGGATTCAGCTTCGCAGGTTTATCTCTTTCAGTGCGTTTATGACAATAATCTCTTCGGCAGTTGCACAGCCAGCTTGTGAATTTCTGGGTCTCCTTTCTTTTGACTCCAGAGTCATTCCCTCTCGAGTACAGTATTCTGTTTTCTTGATTTTCTTCCTGAAAAAAATTTTTAAGTAAGAAAAATACTTCTGGATATTTTGTCTGCTTTTCAGGGATTAATGTTTGAGGAGGTTTGCAGCTGTTGGGCACATTCCTAAGGGATGCAGGCCCTTTTCTTTAAATGCCCGGGTATTACACAACCTGAGGCTCTGGGGGCAGGGAAGGCAAAGAGACTGTACAAACAAATGATAGATGGAAAAGGTATAACGACGAATTTCAATCTCTTAACCAAACGGAGTTTCCTTGGCTCCAGCAGCCCCAAATAAAATAAGGCTGTGCAGTTGCTGGAGCAGGAAACCACTCTAGCAGAACCTTCATGTGCTCCCTGTGATACCACGTCTCGTTGACTTGCTTATTTTCCAGGCTGAAGTGTGTTTCATCTTTGGAGCTTGTTTCTAAACCAGTCTTTGTGCGTGTTGGCTGGGAAAATTGTCTGTACAGTAGATTTGTGTTTCCCTCCTCACACATTCCCTCCACTTCTCCTGTCTCACCACTATCCAAAAATAAATAAATGAATTCATTAAAAGACCTCAGTTGAAAGGAGGACTGTGTCTGAGATAGTATACAAACTCAAAGAACCAGGAATATTGTATGAAACACTGCAGTCATAATAAAAGAGACTGGGACATCCCTAGAAGAAACACACCACAAGGTCTAATACTGTTGTTGCTGTTTTTTAAGCCACAGACTCCTTTTTTTAAAATAAAAATCTTGCATAGAATTCCAATATATGAAACAGATCAAAGCAGTGTTTTATTGGTATAAGTCTACCTTGAAAGTAGAAACTGAAGAAGAGTACTTATTATAGAGTCAATCAGTGAGAACAATGATGCTGTGTTTATGAATTAAAAATACTGAAATTGGGATTATGACTAAGGGTTGCAGTTTTAGATGAGTTTCAACATCGAAATTGTTTCTGGTTTTGGTTTAGGTTGCCCAAAATCAATTCTGATTCACACAGATGAGCTGTTGTGATCTTGAGATAGCCTTAAAGTAAGTTGATTTAGACACTTAAAAAGGAAAAATAGAATAAAGTTGAATCATTAACATTACCTAGCAGCTATTCCCATTCTCCTTCATCAGTATTAGTTGGCTGAGCCCCAAAATGTATAATAAGCATGGCAATAATTGATAATCAAATAGTATGTTGATTCTCACTGCATGACTATGGTCCGCCATTAACCCAGCACACGACCCTGAGCCTTTGTGGCATATAATTGAACTTGGCCTCTGTCTGTCAAATCATATGCTTGCTTGTAGAGTTTACCCGAGGAGGCACGTAGGCTTGAATTAAAAAATAGGCCCGTTTAAAGCTACATTCATTCTAACCAGTAGCACATTTTCTAGACATTCCAGTACATGCGGTGATAGCAGGATATTCTTTATTCCAAGGCTTGCATATGACTAAGCTCACCCAGCAGCCCGTGATAACATTGCGGTGGTCTCTGACGCAGGGAGGTTGGGTCCTGGGTCCCTTGCTCATTTTGCATGAATGTTACTAGTGCAAACGGACGTGTTACAGTTAAGTGTTAGGCATTTTATTTTAAAAGATTCCCGCTTCCACCGTTCTTTTTATTAGCCCGGTTTAATTTACTCATCCTTTCTTCTGAGCGTCCCCCAGGGAGATATACGCTCTGCATCCTTTTCCGTGGTGTTGATTGGTATCGCCTCCCACTGCCACTTGTGATCTGTGGGGTACATTTGTGAGCTAGCTTACCCTTTGTTCGTAACTATATTAAAACTCTCTTTGGTCTGCTGTAGTCCTTCTTTGTCTCCTGCACTAGACTGTGACATCGGCACTTTTGTAACCACTAAGGCACCTAGTACTGTATCTTGTTATTTGAGCTACTTAATAAACATTTGTGGAATAGAGCTGTGATAATGTTTTTATTTTGTAAAACGCTATGTGAAAAGAACCCACCAGCCCTATGTTCCAACCAGTAGAGACCCATGTGCACCCAAGATAATAAATGTATTAAAACCAATTGTAAATCTAAGATCTTGAGAGATCTGCCTTTTTAAAAAGCGGGTGTAGTTGCCCAGTGTCTTCCATGCTTACTGAGGATGTAGATATCTTGCCAAGGGAGACCAACACCCAATAAAAATGTAAATTGGATTATTTAGGATTTTGTAACCAAAACTGATTTGAAATCAGTTTGAAGGTTTTCTAGCAAATGGAAATATCAAATGTCATTGAACGTATGTGCTCAAATCTGTCACCATTTTGAATTTAGGATTGTTTCCTGTTCACCTCTTTTTAGATCCTAGCATTTTGAAAGGAGCGAGCTAATTACATGTATCTCTCCCTCCCAGCTAGTGTATCGTCACATCTTTTACTTTTCACAGAAAGGTAGCTGATCATGATTTTACCACAGCGGCACGTAATAAGCACACAACTGTTAGCTGTGTAGGCCACAGGAGCGCAGTGCCCAGAGGGGAGAACAGGTACAGAACAGCTGAAATTTGGATTTTAATATTCATTGTTTGGAAGCAGCTTCTTGGTGCTGGTTGGACAGATTTTTGATTTGCTGGTCTGGTGTGTTCTGAAGCCAGAATAGGTGTGGTGTGATTATTTGTTCATAGTTACCTTACTGAAGAATTGGAAAAGCCCTTCTAAGTTGCATTCCGTGGTCTACAAATCACAGGTGGCTGGCAGCCTCCAGTCCTGAAGGAGGGCATTGCTGACTCAAGAACCAAGCCCCTCTCACCTCACTTTCTTGCATTAAGAGACGGACTGAAAGGAAGGAAGAAGTGAAAGGAAACAAACAAAGTGACACTGTAAACAACACTTTTCTTTGCAATTACTGGCTTGGTTTTGAATTCCAGCATTGCCACTTTGTAGCTGTGTGACAGCTAAAAAGGTGTTTAACCATTCTTAGTCCTATTTTCTTTATCTGTAAACTGTGGTTAATAATATCTACCATAGCGATTGTTGTGAGTTTAAAGTAAACAACACATATAAAGGGCCAAGCCCAGTGCCAAGTATTCAAAAAAAAAAAAAAAGGCCTTGATAAATAGTACAAATAACCCCTATTTTCTGTTTCCCTCCATAAAGAAATCCAAATTCTAAGGGCAAACTTTCCACTGCTTAAATTAGTGCTGTGAACTGAATAGGAATCAGCGATTCTTTTGGATTACAATGTTTTCATCAGAAGTGAGTGTCTATGTTTGGCGCTTTATTGCTTCACTCAAGCTGTAGAAGTTGTAGGAATAAGTGCATTCAGATCTGGTTTGTGCTCTTTGTTGTGAAATCAAAACCTCCTTAGGTGTCTTCTATGGAATTGAATAGTTTTCAGTAATTTTTTCATGGCAGATGCCTCCGAAGTTGTCTTCTTCAGTCTTCTGGTAGTCGTTAGTTGCCATTGAGTTGGCTTGATAAATTTGTGAGGGTGTAGTCTCCAGTGCTCTAGTGATGTTGACTCTGGAGACAGACCAAATGACTTGGTGGGTAAGGTTATTGACTCTGGAGTCAGACAGCCTAGACCAGCTCTAGTTGGACAACAAAGAACTGTGGTTCTAGTCTCTGACCGTCTTACTAACTCTGGGCAAGTGACAACCTCCCTGAGCTTCAATTTTCTAATGAGTAGAATGGGGATAATGGTGGTTCTTTTCTTACAACAGAGTGGTGGAGCTTAGAGGAGAGAATGCATATGACGCATTCAGCAAGTTCCTAGAACATGGGAGATGCTCAAAAGATACTCTTGCTTCTCCTCCTTCTTCTTCTGCTCTTCCCCTCTCTCCCCTCCCCTCCTCTTTTTTTTTTTTTTTTCCTCATTCTTATTTTCCCCCTTTTTCTCTAATGAGTTTTCAGAGGAGGAGAAAACTGCAGATGCTGGCTTCAGGCAAGATACCCTTATTTCTGCTTTGGCTTTGATTGCTGTGACTTTGTGACATGGACTGTGGTCATAGATGTTGGCCCTGGATACTTATGAACATTGTTTTTTTTTCCTTGTCATTTCTTTGCAGGAAGGATCAGAATGTTCTCTCTCCAGTGAACTGTTGGAACCTCCTCTTAAACCAGGTGAAGCGGGAGAGCCGAGACCACACCACCCTGAGTGACATCTACCTGAATAATATCATTCCTCGATTTGTCCAAGTCAGTGAGGACTCGGGAAGACTCTTTAAAAAGGTATATAGCTATTCCTAGTCACAGAGCTTCTTCAGTGGAGCAATGAAACAGACGTATAAATAAGAGAAAGACTATTTTATTCATTCATTTGAAAGACTTTCAGTCTGATCATCCCTTACCGTATACCCATGGAGAAAAATAACTGAATTGGCATTCATTTCTTCCTTTGTGAGCTGAGTTAATAGAAGCCCTGGGAAAGGGACTGTTTGTGAGGAACAACCTCAGCTCTGGCTGCATAATTCATAATCTGCACATATTAATAATGATTGTGGTTTGGTGAGTTTCGGTCAAATGATATGGGAAGCTATTGAGATTTAGGGGCTTTCGCTGTTATTTCATGTTTTCTTCCAGTTCGTTTAGCAAATTCATGCATGTTTTTGATTCACTCTTCTTTCCAGGTTCTCATCTTGGCCAGGGTGGACTGAGAAATTTGATTATTCTTATCATGATATAAATTTTATTTTTGGGTCCCTGAGTGCTTTCTGGGGTTCAGTTGTTTATCACAATTCTTGGGTGAAGGTTGAGTAATTTAACTAAAGGAAAAACTAAAAAATTATCATAATCTTAAGGAATTTCTGCCAAATCCACCTTACCTGTCAGTGGTGGAACCAGCCTCTTAGAGACCCAGGAACCCATTTTCTAAGCTCTCTGACCTTGAACTCTTGGTGGGGTCATTTATTCTTGAGGTTTGGTAACAAATGGTGGCAAAAGTTCCCAACCATTGTACATGATATATTATGTTTAGCATTCAAGATCCGACATTCCCAGGTGACTTTTCAGAAAGCTGATAATCTTCCAATGAGTTAGAGGTAGAAAGAGGATAAACAGGGCTATTTAGAATTCATTGGTTTCCACTGAGCAAAATCCAGTGTTCAGGTTTGAAGCTGGGATAGAAAGGACTCTGGTAAACAGGATTGTGATGGATATAGCCATAGCTGTTGGCTAGTTTTGCAATTCCTAATGTTAGGAAGGAAACCCTGGTGGCGTAGTGGTTAAGTGCTACGGCTGCTAACCAAAGGGTTGGCAGTTTGAATCTGCCAGGCGCTCCTTGGAAACTCTATGGGGCAGTTCTACTCTGTCCTATAGGGTCACTATGAGTCGGAATCGACTCGAGGGCACTGGGTTTGGGTTTTTTTAGTGTTAGGAAGCCTTCTAGATCTAAAGAAATGAGAACTCAATTTCTTCCTTTTTTACCAGCCTGAAAAAAGAACTGATTTAGAATCTTCTGTCTGCATAATTGTATCCCTGAAGGGGCTTTCCCTATATCTTGGTGACAGGATATTGAGAGTACAATCACCTGACAAAGAAGGAAGAGAAGGATAACTCCTCCCAGAGCTCACTGGCTATTTTTAGTGGCCCTGCAGAGCTGTGGTTGGGTCACACTTCATTTAGGGGTGAGGGTACTTTTCACTATCTCCTCCATAGTTTCCAGCATCTGTTCTAGCTTGGTTGTCATCAATTTGAATTATTCTGCAGCACTTGGTGACGTGTGTGTGTGACTAAAATTAAAACTCCCTTAGGTGAAACCTTGACAGTAATTGGATACCACTTCAACTCTTCTCCGTGACCTTGGCAGCCACTTAGACTATCTCAAGAAGGAACGGCGTTGCCTTTCCTCCTCCATCCTCTTTGGTCATCTGAGAAAAACTTTTATGAGAGATATTCAGCGATCTAAACTTCGTCCCATAGCTGAGCTCCCTTTGCTCTCAGCCTTGGAAGATCAGAGGAGAACTAGGCTGAGGCAGTTTTTGTGGCCTCTCTAGGTCACAGAGTCGTTCATGCTGATGGCAGGCAAATCTCAGAGCCATGAGAGCTCCTGGCTCCGCAAGTGCCCCATTCTCATTTCACCAAAGGCTGAAGTACACGGCACGTATAGAAGGCATGGGGGCGTTTGACCTCCAAAAGGCAAATCCCCTAGGAATGGTATTCCTACCCATGCTCCCAGGTTGACCTCCTTAAGTAAGTGCATTTCTATGCTGAGCGTGTGAGGAAGAATTTATTTCTCACAGGACTGTTACTGTGGGACATTTCATTGCAGGAAAGTGCACATGTTGTAAGTGTACAACTCAGTGCCTTTTCACAGACTGAACACATCCTGGGTAGCCAGCCTTCAGATCAGGAAACATAGCATTACAGAACCCCACGCCTCCCTCGTGCTCCTGCTGGTTAGCCCCCATGGCAAGGCTAACCACTGTCCTGACTAATGACACAAGACATTAGTTTTGCTTGGTTTCGTACTTCGTATAAATAGAAGCATACAGTATTTGCTTTTTGTGTCTAGTTTCTCTTATTCAACAATATGTGAGATTCATCAAAATTATTGTGTGTAGTTGCAGATCATAGGACTTCCTCTTGATCTTTATAACTTTTAATCCATTAAATTACAGTCGATTAGAGATATGCATAGTATTGTTGAAAGGCCAACGTTTACTATTCCACAGGGTGAATAATCTCTTTTTTCTCTCCCCTGGGGTCCCAGTGAACGCAGAGAACTTTAAGGTAAAAGCTGGCTGAACAGATCATAAGAGTGGATTAATTCTGTTTGGGCTGAATGAGAACCTGTCTGCTCTCTAAGACTAGGCAAAGAAACATTCTGTCTCTGTACCCAGTTCTTCAGTCTATTGCTTAGTGTGTGCTGCACGCACGGAATTGGAATCCCACTGGCTGCCCTGCCAGTTATGTGACGCTTTCCTGGGCCTGCTTTGTGCTATGAGAGCAGAGGCCTTTTCCAAGGTACTCTTTCGTTTAGTCTCAGCTCTGCTGTTAAATTGGACAATGGCCTCACCTTTCGGTGCCTCAGTTTCCTCATCTGTAAAAAGGGAGTTTGGGCTATATATGAAATCCATAACTCCCCCCACCCCCCGGCAAAAAAAACCCAAACCCATTGCTGTCGAGTCTGTTGGACAGAGTAGCGACTCATAGCGACCCTATTGGACAGAATAGAACCACCCCAGAGAGTTTCCAAGGCTGTAACCTTCACTGAAGGAGCCCTGGTGGCACAAAGGTTAAGCACTGGGCTGCTAAGCAAAAGGTCAGTGGTTCAAACCCACCAGCAGCACCGCAGGAGAAATACCTGGTGATCTGCTTCTGTAAAGATTATGGCCTAGCAAACCCTATGGGGCAGCTCTACTCTGTCACATTGGGTCGTAATGAGCCAGAATCGACCGAACGGCTCACAACAACAGCAATCTTCATGGAAGCAGACTGCCACATCTTTCTCTGGTGGAGAGGCTGGTGGCTTCCAACTACCAACTTTTCAGTTAGCAGCCAAGCGCTTAACCACTGCGTCACCGGGGCTCCTTAGAACCTCAGTGGTGCCTTCTTTATCTAACATACTGTAGTTCTAGGGTAACAAGAGTATCCTATGCTTGGAGATTCTGGTGGTTCTTAGATGGCTTTGTGAAATCATGATAGGCAAATAGCCATCCCAGGGATACAGGACAAATGCAAGTGTGAGGGGTGGGAGGAGGAGGAAGCGTTAGCTAAGACAATTAATTGAAGATGAAATTCTTGAGGAATGAAATGTTGTTTCAAAGGCTGCTGTTTTCTTAACCAAGGAAATATTGCATATTCAGGGTTTTAGGGATTTTTTTCCTGTCTTCCTTTTTTCAAGGGTTATATATAAGGGCCAGCAACCAAGGAATGCCAAACTGGAATTCACATGTATAAAGCAGATATACTTTTGGTCTTGCCCATAAATTTGGTTCCAACAACAAGGGGAAAATCCACATTTCTCTGGAGACGTAGGCTTCAGAAAATGTCTTTATTTCTGGTTTCGCTATGGATCCCTAGTTATGGACACTCATGCTTTATGTGAATTTGAATCTGTTTGTCACTGATAAAAGTCACAGATTTTCTTCTTTTTTAATTCTTTTTTTCTAATCTATAAATTCACTGATTCACTGGCAAAGGATATGATAGTAGAAGTCAACATTTTTTGAGTCCGTATTATGTGCCAGGTACTATGTGAAGCACTTTGTGCGTGTTATCTCATTCAAACCTTAAATAACTAGAAGGCAGTTACTCTTGGGTCCCTGGGTGGCACAAATAGTTTGTGCTTGGCTGCTAACAAAAGATTGGCAGTACAAACACAGTGGTGCACAGAAGAAAAGGCCTGGCAATCTGCTTCCATAAAAGATTTCAGCTAAGAAAACTCTATGGAGCTAAGTTCTACTCTAACATGTGGGGTCACCATGAGTCTGAATTGACTTGACAGCACTGGGTTTGGGTTTGGATTACTATTATCATCCCTTTTTTTATGAAGGGGGAAGCAGGTTTAAAGAGATTAAGCAAGAAAGAGGCGAGGCTAGTATTTAAATCCAGTCATGTGGCTCTAGAACCCAAGGTTTCCATCCACCTGCTGTATTAAGACTGTCTTGGTATCATGTGCAGGGTAGAATGTATTTAGGATTTTCATACTCATTTATATTGAATCCAGGTATTTCACTTAATTGTAGAATTAGCTGGCCTTTCCTCTTGCACACACATCTTCAAAGGGCATTGAGGAATTAGACATCAATATTGAATTATTGCTCCTTCCAGGCATTGGGGCAAGCAGCTGGAAGTTGGGAGAGAAATAGGGGGAATGTTTTTCTCCCCAGGGGCAGAATCTCTAGTAAGTGGGAAACAAAGAACTCATTAAGTATGAGAACTGGCTCACAGCTAACTCAGCTAATTTGGGGATGCCAGGGTGGCTGCACAATTGGCCCCTCTATGCTACTGAACCCCCTTAAGGGATGCTCCCTGCTGGCCCTCGGGTTTGTGGTTATGTCTGCTGGGACATATTTTACATTTTGCATGAAGCTGTGGTGGAGATTCCTTTCACTAACTATAACACCTTGGGAAAGTAGCCTCCTGTCCAAAGCTTAGAAACAGACCCACTTTGTCTAGGACTGCGGGGAAAATTGAACCCATTTTGTGCGCCTGACATCTCCTTTCATGTAATGAAAGCCCAGTCTGTCTAATCCTTGTTGGAACCAAGGTTTGGGCAAATACTATTGCTACCACCTTCATTTGTTTAATACGGTGGCTTCAAAAACAGTGGCCAAACACTGCCAAGTCTGACTCCCAGCTCTATGTGGTCGCTGTGAGAGCCATGTTCTAAAGAATCCCACCAAGAGGCAAAATGATTGTTCCCACTTTGCCAGTTTAGGCTGAAATAAACCTGGATGTGCCCTTTCTCAGAGGGGAGAACAAAATCCTGTTTTCTCTTCCTCCCCTCACTTACCTAGAACATGCTAAAAGCACCTCTGACATTGCTTTTTCAACACACTGCTTCTAGCCCTAACAGCTGCGTGTCCTTAAGCCTGGAAGCTTGGTCTATTCAGATAGTTCTAAGACTCACCCAGTTTGCCTGCCCCTTTTAATGGTATTCTAGTCAATGATATTCCTGTTTTGATACCCTAGGGCTCTATGGCAGAAACTCAGGTAGAATTGAGAATGCTAGAAAGTTAGGTCAGGTTCCCAGTGGACCAGTAGTTCTCTACTCTGCTTGCGCATTGAAATTCCTGGGGAGTTTTTAAAAAATCTTCGTGACCTTGAATAGACAATAGACAAAGATTCGAGTGGATAAAGATCTCTTAGTTACAAAAAGCATGAGCTATAAAAGAAAAATAATGATAAATTGGGCATCAAAATAAAAAACTTTTGCCCCTGGAAAGGCATTGTTAATAAAATGAAGACGAGCAACAGAATAAAAAAATATTTGCAATACATACATCTGACCATGTAGTTACATCAGAATATATAAAGAACTCTTAGAACTTAATAAGTAGACCAACTACTCAATTTTTCAAAAATGGATAAAAGATTTGAGCAGGCACTTCACTAAAGAATATATGCAAATGACTAATAAACACATGAAAAGATGCTCCATACAATTAATCAACAGGGAAATGCAAATTAAAACTATACGGAAATGTAGTGCATCCTCACGAGAATGACTGAAACCCAAGACCGACAGTACCAAGTGTCAGTGAGGATTTGGAGCAGTAGAACTCTCATACATTGCAGGCAAGGATGTAAAACAATACAACCACTTTAGAAAATAGATTGGCAATTTCTTATTGAATTATTAATAACTTTCTTATTAAGTTATTCTTATTAAGTCAAACATGCACGTACCATCTGATCCGGTAATTCCATGTCTAGGTGTAAATAAAAGCATATGTGTGTCTACACAGAGACTTGTACATTAACATTCATAATAGCTCTTGTGGTAAGCTGAATATTGCTCGCTCAAAGATGTTTGTGTCCTAATCCCTGGAACCTATGAATGTTAACCTTATGTTGCAAAGACTTTGCAGATGTGATTAAGTTAAAGATCTCGAGATAGGGAGATTATCCTGGATTATTCAGGTGGGCCCTAAATTCAATCACAAGTATGCTTATAAGAAAGAGGCAGGGGGAGACTATAGACAGAGCAGAGGGAAGCAGGGTTACAAAGAGAAGCTGCTACACCTCTGGCTTTGAAGATGGAGGAAGGGGTCATGACCTAAGAAATCCAGCTTTAGATGCTGGAAGGCAAGGAAGCAGAGTTTCCCATAGAGCCTCCCAAGGATGCACAGCCCTGCAACATCTTGGTTTGGGCCCAGTGACACTCATGTTGGACCTCTGACCTCCAGACAATAAGGGAATAAATGTGTTGTTTTAAGCCACCAAGTTTGTGCTAATTTGTTATAGCAGCAATAAGCAACTAATACTTTATTCATAATAGCCAAGCCTGGAACCACCCGTGGACTCTGGAAGCAACCCAAATGTCTATCAACAGATTAATGGAAAAACAAATTGTGGTGTATCCATATTGAATATTATCCAGCAATAGAAAGAAATGAAATACTGATGCATACAACAGTGCAGACAAACTGAAAAATCATAATGCTGATTGAAAGAAGCCAGGCACAAAGGAGCTTATTCTGTATGGTTCCATTTGTATGACATTTTAGACAAGGTGAATCTGACGTACTGTGATAGAAGGCAGATGAGTGATTGTCTCAGTGCCGGGGCGTGGACTGCAGAGGGACACCAGAGAACTTGTGGGGTGATGGAACTGTTGTATAATCTTGATTATGGCGGTGGTTATGTGAGCGTGTGCATTTTTCAAAACTCATTATGCTGTACACTTAAAATGTGTACATTTTATTGTATGTAAATTATGCCTCAATAAGGTTTATTTTAAAAGTTCATTAAAAATACCATTGCCAGGGCCTCACCTCAATGCAATTTGAGTCAGTCTCTGGGTTAGGACCTTTGCGATTCTCATATACAGCCAGGGTTGAGAACCATTGCTATCAGTACTGTCTGTTGTTTACATCTTGGGGGAAACCTAGGAATCCTGAGGACATCTGAAGCCACGAGATCCTGTTGAACTGTACGTGAGCCATGTTTGCTCCTGCAGCAGACAGTATTGAAACATCTAGGCTAGTTTCTCTAGACAGCCCATCATGATTGCTTCGCCCTCTGCCACTGAATTTAGCATCTGCTTTTGACTGAATTTCCTCCACATTATAACATGGCTGCTAACACGGTTGCTCAGTGCTTACAGACAGCTGTTCTGGTTACCCAGATTGTCTCATTGGTAGCAAGATCCGTTCTGATTAACTGAGCTTTAGTCTCTCATATCTGATAAAGCGATCCTCTTTGGAGGAAAGAATAGGATGTGAAGCTCAGCTTATTTGAGGAGGGAATGGAAGGCTGCCAGCTACTTCAAAGGTATCTCTGCTGATAAGAGACGTCAGGTTTGCTGCCAAAGCCAACACTGAGGGGAGCTTTGCAGCTAGTGCTGTTTGTGGTGTTTCAGCTTTGGTTCCTGTGACAGTAGGTCAGCAGCATCTGTATCCTCTCCCTCAGGGCTTCTCTCTGGGTGGTCTAGGCTTTCTCTGGACTTAGGAAGATTTCAGCTCAAGGGGAATGTGCATGAAAGATGTCTGCAGTCTTTTGCTTAGGATAGTTTATGTTGGCCTTTCTGGTGTTTTAGTTCTTAGACATCTATATGCCTTTTCTGCAAGAACTCAAGGTACTATGTTTAGAACTTTCAAAGGCCTAACGTTGCTTCGAGCCTATAAACCAAGGGAAGATTAAGAGAATCTGAAGAAGAGCCACTAAAAAACAGATGGAGAATGGGAAGGAAAGGTGCAGTTGACAGAAGACAAAAGTGTCCAGAAGCTACGTTGTATTTGAATACTACCCTAGACTAGAAGGAAACCCTGGTGGCATAGTGGTTAAGAGTTCGGCAGCTAATCAAAAGGACGGCGGTTCGAATCCACGAGGCGCTCCTTGGAAACCCTATGGGGCAGTTCTATGCTGTCCTGTAGGGTTGCTATGAGTTGGAATCAACTCAACAACAACAGGTTTTGGTTCAATGAGTCTAAATTAGAAAATCATGCAGTAATAAATATTTGAGTTAATACTGTGTACACAGCATTATACTAGGTGCTAAAAGGAGCTTAAAATCAGTGCCCAGATGATGAAAAGAACTTTACCAGCACCTCGCAAGCCCCTCTTTTGTTCCCTTCCTGTAATTACCTCCTGAAGAGTAGCCACTATCCTGACTTCTAACAGCATATATAAGTATTTGCCTGCTTTAAAAACATTTTTTAAATAAATGGAATCATATAATATTCTTAAATTTGGCATTCCTTTGTCTTCTAGCCTCCATTGTTTCTGAGGAAAAGTTAGCTGTAATTCTTACTGTTGCTCCCTGTATATAATGGTTGTTTGTTGTTGGCTGCTTTTAATTACTTTATCTTTGCTTTTTAACAGTGGATTATTCAGTTTTCAATGTATTTATCCTACTTGGATACATACAGTACCCAAATATCCTGGGTCTGTGGGTCATAGGGGGTTTTTCCCCCTCAATTTGGATGCAGTTTGGAAAATGTGTTTTCTGTTCCATTCTCTCTCCTCTTTTCCTGGGACTCCAATTGCACATATGTCAGACTCCTTGATCTGGTCCCACAGGGCCACTGAGACGCTGTCCATTTTCTTCAACCTTTTTTTCTGTGTGCTTTAGTTTAGATGATTTCTTCTTCTGTTGAGTCCAGTCTGCTATTAATAACATCTAGTGCATTTTTTATTTCAGATATTGTATTTTTTACTTTGGTGATTTCCATTTGGTTCTTGTTTACAGTTTCCATGTACTTCCTGAAATTTCCCATCTCTTCACCCATTATATTCATCTTTTCCTATGAATACTTTAAAAACATATTTGTCAATTACTTAAAAATCCTTACTGTTTCTAACATCTCATCATCTTTGGGTCTGTTTCTATTTATTGATTTTTCTTTAGACTGGGGATCATATTTTTTTCACACATATTAATTTTCCAGTACATATTGTACTTTGTAGATGTACTATAGACTAGTTGTTCTACAGACTGTCCCACCTTCTAGGTTTGTCTGCTTCCTTGTGTTGTTGTTTAGCTTCTTCATGTATCCTGTATTTCCTATAAACTGGGAGTTGGTTCTAAAGGCTAGATGGATTCAAGTTAAATATTTTTAACAAGAATGCGTAATAGATGATATTGGGTACTTCATGTTGCGTCACATCAAAAAATACATAGTATCTAGTTAAACTACTAATACTGATGCTAAGATTGACTTCCAGATTAGGGTGAAAACAGTCTGAATTCTCCATCTTAGCTACATGTTTTGTCATGTAACAGAGAGTAGTTTGTGTGGTGTTATCTAAGAGTCCCTACACTAGACTACAACCTGAAAGGCTGGTGATTAGAATTCACCCAGAGACGTCTCAGAAGACAGCCGTGGAGATCTGCTTCTGAAAGATCACAGCCTTGAAAACCCTTTGAAGCCATTCTGTTCTACACACATGGGGTCACTGTGAGTCATAATTGATTCGACGGCAACAAACATCAACAATGGTGTTATGTATGGCGCCATCATACATATACCAAACCCAGTGCTGTCAAGTTGATTCTGACTCATAGCAACCCTATAGGTCAGAGTAGAACAGCTCCATAGGGTTTCTAAGGAGTGGCTGGTGGATTTGAACTGCTGACCTTTTAGTTAGCAGCCGATTGCTTAAGTAACTGAGCCACCAGGGCTCCATCATACTTATATTTGGTTCCAATTCAGTCACTCATCTGATGGTCTTACCACCAGACAAGTTACTTTTTACCATCTCTGTGCCTCTCGTATATGATTACAAGCTGCCTGTCTGAGAAAAGGAGAAGATTAATACAACTCACCAGGCACCATGCAAATAGACAATCGTTTGTAAAATCTTATTATTCCCAGTAGAAACGATGCTAATCTGTGGAAGCTGACTAGGTACCAATTTTTTATTATGAGATTCATAGCAAGAATAAAAATAATAATTATTATAACTAATACTAAATGAGTGTTAACCACACCCAGGGATTATGCTAAGTGCATTAATAATCACAACAGCCCTTGAGATGGGTACTATTATTGTCACCCCACTTACGGATAAGAACCTAGGCAGAGGGATAAGTAATTTACTAAGGTAATCAGCTGGTTGATGATAGAATTGGAATTTGAGCCTAGGCAGTCTGCTTCTGAGTCATTTCTTCACATCACCATGCTCTGCTGACTCTCCTGTAGAAGGGTAGCAGTTGTTATATTGGTAAGCTGAGGGGCCAGTCCTTGTGCAAGGAACTAACGGCATGTGCATTCTACAGTTATACACTTAGGTGCTTCTGCAAGGCCAGTATTTCTACTTTGTTATTCCGATCTGCTTGTTGTCTAGCTGGTCCGAAGAGAGTGGGCACCTTTGGTTTCCACCTTCATTCTCACAGGACTGGCTTCTTCTGATTCTCCTATTTATCTTGATCAAGAACTTTCCTTTGATTTTGACTTTGCTTTTCTGAGCATGACTTTTATTTCAAACGTAAAAATTTTAACATCTTCAGTTTTCTGTTCTTATCTTCTCTCCTTCTGATACTGGACGCTTTCTGATCCCTTGGTTTTCTACCTGGTACTACCTACCTTTCTTTGATTTTAAGCCCAGCCCTTGAGCGTTTTTTGTTTTGTTTTGTTTTTCCCTCTCTGCTCCACAAATTGGTTGGGTCTATATGCAACTCTTCCCAACACTTAATCAACATGATACTTCAAGTTATAGATTAACTCCGTTGGCACTGATTCTTGGATTCGAGAGACTGTAGGGACAAAGGAGCACCTCTCCTCATGGTCTCGAAAGCTCTTGGAATCATCTTCTTGGTGAGATAAGTAGTTATTGTAGGGGCCCAGGGACAGGACTGAGAAGAAATTTTTTTTCTTTTATTTTGAAGCAAAACCCAAAAAACGCTTTAGCTTAATTTTTTTTTTTTTTCAATCACAAAAGTTATACATGTTTGAGAGCTTACACCAGTACTACTCAAACTATTTCAGGGCATAGAAAAAGGAAGGAATGATGTTAAATTCATTTGTGAAGCCAGCATAACCCTGGTATCAAAGCTAGGCAAAGACACCACAAAAAAATAAAATCACAGACCAATATCTGTCATGAATATAGATGCAAAAATTCTGAACAGAATTTTTGCCAACAGAATTCAGCATCATATCAAAAAAAAAAAAAAAAAAAACCCTTCATCTAAAGTACAATAAAAATAAGAAGAAGAAGAATACCCCATGATCAAGTGGGATTCATACCAGGTATACAAGGATAGTGTGATGTTAGAAAATCAATCAATGTAATCCATAACATAAATGGAACAAAAGAAAAGAATTACATCATTATCCCAATTGATACAGAAAGGGCATTTGATAAAGTCCAACACAGATTCCTGATAAAAACTCTAAATAAAATAGGTGTAGAAGGGAAATTCCTCAACATAATAAAGGACACCTGTACAAACCAACAACCGACATTATTCTCAATGGAGAGAGGCTGAAAGCATTCCCCCCAAAAATAGGAACAAGACAAGGATGCACTTAATTACCATGCCTATTTGACAGTATGCTGAAAATCCTAGCTGGAGCAATAAAGCAAGAAAAAGAAATAAAGGGCATCAAAATTGGAAAGGAAAAAGTAAAACTATCCCTATTCACAGATGATATGATCCCATGTGTAGATAGCCCCAAAGAGTCCACACGAAAACTCCTGGAACTAATAGAAAAATTCAACAGAGTAGCAGGCAGGATACAAGATCACCATAAAAAAATTAGTTGGATTCCTATACAACAATGAGAACTTCAAAAAGGAAACCAAGAAAACAATACCATTTATAAAAGCTCCTAAAAAGATAAAATACTTAAGAATAAATCTAATTAGGAACATAAAAGACCTGTACAAAGAGAACTACAAAACACTATTGCAAGAAACTGAAAGAGCCTCATGTAAATGGAAAAACATACCATACTCATGGATAGGAAAACTCAACATTGTGAAAATGTCCATTCTACCCAAAGCGATCTATAGATATAATGCAATCCTGATCCAGATACCAATAGCGTTCTTTAACAAGATGGGAAAACCAACTACCAACATTATATTGAAAGGAAAGAGACCCTGGATAAGCAAAGCATCGTTGAAGAAAAACAACAAAGCAGGAGGCCTCACACTACCTAATCTCAGAACCTACTATACAGTGGTGGTAGTCAAAACAGCCTGGTACTGGCACAATGACAGACACACAGACCAGTGGAACAGAATCGAGAACGCAGACATAAATCCATCTACCTTTGGTCAGCTGGTGGCGTAGTGGTTAAGTGCTACAGCTGCTAACCAATAGGTCGGCAGTTCAAATCCGCCAGGCCCTCCTTGGAAATTCTATGGGGCAGTTCTACTCTGTCCTATAGAGTCGCTATTAGTTGGAATCGACTCGACAGCGGTGGGTTTGCTTTTTTTTTTGGTCAGCTAATCTTTGACAAAGGACCAAAGTCCATTAAATGGGAAAAAGACAGTCTCTTTAACAAGTGATGCTGACAAAACTGGATGTCCATCTGTGAAAAAGTGAGACAGGACCTATCCCTCCCACCACACACAAAAACTAACTCAAAATAATCAAAGACCCAAATGTAAAACCTGAAATAATAAAGATCATGGAAGAAATAATAGGGACAGTGCTAGGGGCCCTCATACATGGCATAAATACAGCACAAACCATAACTAGCAATTTATAAACACCAGAAGATAAACAAGATAACTGGGCGCTCCTAAAAATTAAACACCCATGTTCATTGCAACATTATTCACAGTAGCAAAAAGATGGAAACAACCTAAGTCCCCATCAACAGATATATGGATAAACAAATTATAATACATACGCACAGTAGAATACTATGCAACAATAAAGAACAATAATGTATCAGTGAAACATCTCACAAGATGGATGAATCTGGAGGGTATTTTGCTGAATGAAATAAGTCAATCACAAAAGGACAAATATATGAGACCACTATTATCTAAAAACCCAAGAAAAGGTTTACACATAGAAAAGAACAATATTTGATGGTGAGGAGGGGAAATCACTAACTAGATTATTAACTTTGATAAAAGGAAAGACAACATAAAATATAGGGGAAGTCAGCACAACTTGACCAAGGCAAAACCATAAAAGCTTCCTGGACACATGCAGACAACCTTGAGGGTCTGAGTTACTGGGACTGAGGGCTGGGAATCATGGTTTGGGGGGACATCTAGGTCAACTGGCATAACATAGTTCATAAACAAAATGTTTTACGTTCTACTTTGGTGAGTAGCATCTGGGATCTTAAAAGCTCTGAGAGCCCATCAAAGATACATCTATTGGTTCCATCCCATCCAGAGCAAAGGAGAATGAAGAAAACCAAAGACACAAGGAAAATATCAATCCAAAGGATTAATGGATTGCAAGTACCACAGCTTCCCTCAGCCTGAGCTCAGAACAAGTAGATGGTGCCTGGCTACCACCACCAACCAAAACCACGCTCAGGGATCACAATAGAGTGTCCTAGACAGAGCAGGAGAAAAATGTAGAGCAAAATTCAAATTCATTAAAAAAAAAAACCAGACTTACTGGTCTTACAGACTGAAAGAGCCCCCAAAAACTATGGCCCCCGGACAACCTGCTAACTCAGAACTGAAGCCACTCCCAGAGTCCACATTTCAGCCAAAGATTAGACAGGCCTAATAAAACAATAACACACGTGAGAAACGTACTTCTTAGTTCAATCAGGTATATGAGACCAAATGGACAACACCTGCCGAAAAGCAAAGATGAGAAGGCAGGAAGGGACAGGAAACCTGGATGAATGGACAGAAGGAACTGGGGTGTAAAGGGAAAGGGGGAGAGTGCTGACACATTGTGGGGATTGCAAGCAATGTTATAAAACAATTTGTGATAAATTTTTTTTTTAATTTTTATTGTGCTTTAAGTGAAGGTTTACAAACCAAGTCAGCCTGTCATAGAAAAACTTATATACATCTTGCGATATACTCCTGGTTGGTCTCCCTCTAATGAGACAGCACACTCCTTTCCTCCACTTTCTATTTTCGTGCCCATTCGGCCAGCTTCTGACCCCCTCTGCCCTCTCATCTCCTCTCCAGACTGGAGCTGCCCACATAGCCTCATGTGTCTACTTGATCCAAGGAGCTCACTCTTCACTGGTATCGTTTTCTATCCCATAGTCCAGTCCAATCCCTCCCTGTCTGAATAGTTGGCTTTGGGAATGGTTCCTGTCTTGGGCTAACAAAAGGTCTGGGGACCATGACCTCTGGGGTCCTTCTAGTCTCAGTTGGACCATTAAGTCTGGTCTTTTTATAAGAATTTGGGGTCTGCATCCCACTGCTCTCCTGTTTCCCTCAGGGGTTCTGTGTTGTGTTCCCTGTCAGGGCAGTCATCGGTTGTAGCTGGGCACAATTTCTGATAAAATTTTGAATGGGAAACTAATTTGTGTTGTTAACTTTCATCTAGAACACAGTAATAATAATAAAAGTAATAAATGTTTGTTCAAGACATTTTTGGGAAAATAAAAATAATAAAAAGAAAATGATTACTAGGCATAATAACATTTTGGTGTGTTTCCTTCTAATCTTTTTTCTATGCACTTTTTTTTCTTTAGAAAATTAACATCATGTTGTGTATTAGGTTTTGTGCATTTTTTTCTTTTAACATTTTAAGTGAACATTTTTTTCATGTCCTTGCATCTTCTTTAGAAAAATTATTTTAAATGATTATATAACATTCTATCTTCTGGCTATACCACTGTTTATCATACATTCCTTGTTCCTTGGTCCCAGGCTCTTTGGCTGTGTCATCTTGATTCTCTACTGGACCATGTTTTTTTAAGGCCAGAAACAATCCAAAATGCCATGAAAATCAGTATTTAACTTTCTAATAGCTCCTCCTTTTGTATTGGTATCTTCTTGGAAGTCAGTTGTTTCCAGGGTTGACTGTGGAGCTCTGGAGCCCTGGTGGTGCAGTGGTTAAGAGTTTGGCTGCTAACCAAAAGGCTGACAGTTCGAATCCACCAGCTGCTCCTTGGAAACCCTTTGGGGTAATTCTGCTCTGTCCTATAGGGTGACTATAAGTGAAATTGACTCAATGGCAGTGGGTTTGTTTTTTTGTTTTGTTTTGGTGGTGTCCTATACTTCCGTTTGGGAGTACCCTACTTCCATCTGATGTGAGGCAAGGAGGGAGAGGTTTTCACCCTGCTTCGTTCCCTTTTTCTTCTTCTTCTGTCTTCCTCATTGTCTGAACTCAGCTAGGGCCTTGGACCTCAGAGTTATGCCTGAGCCTGGGCCCTGACTAACTCAGTAGAGTTCTTCCACTACTCAGGGCTTCAGTATCCTCATCTTTACACTGAAGACATTTCCTCATCTTTACATGGAAGAAAATTATTCATACCCTCTTTCTTCCTTTCTAGAAGGTCAGGGGAACCAGTGAAATCTGGGAAGAAAGTGCTCTTCAGAGCTTTATTATGGCCAGATGGTGTCTGATTATGTTCATGTAGAAGAGTGTGCATCTTGTGCCTTCTCCAGGCATAGAAGGTCTTTGCCTCTCAAAGCTAATCTTTGTCAGTAGTGTGCCATCCTATAGTGTATAAAGGAAATACAGAAGACAAACTGGGAGATCCAGTCTTTAGCTTTAGTCATCTCTTCCCAAAAGCCAGGATAATCCAAGCCTTCTGCCCACATAAGCATCACAACATTTCTTGCCTTGCCTCATCCCACGACCTTTTTTTCCTTTTGATGTTCATTTTTTAGGGTGGAACATAGAAAAAAAAAGGTGCTTCTCTTTTTGCTGCTCTCTGAGCCAGTGGCCTTTCTGGGCTTTTGAGTTTTCAGGCCCAGCCTACCTGCCCCTTCTTTCAGGAACTCTCCAAAAAAAATGAGTGCTGCTTTATTTAAATCTAGGAGCATAAGTAACTTACTAGCAGTGCTAGTTCTATTTAATAAGTATTGTTTGAGTATCAGTATTCAACTTGGCATTGTAAAAGGCTGCAAAGAAAGCTTAGAACATGGTTCAAGCTCTTACATTTTTTACATCTCAGTTGGATAGGTAGGCCATAGACTCATAAAACAGATTACAATGTAAGACAACACTTTAATGAGTGGTACAGGTACTTAGTTGCCTATAAGAACTTGAAAGAAGAACAAATTCATGAGAGATGAGTCATACAAACTTCATAGAGGGGAAAGAATGGGATTGATGTTCTTTTAATTGCATGCTGCCAGGATTCTCAATTATCCATATATTTCTTATGGAAATATCTTTTTAATATTTCCGTATTGTCTGGTGCCAACTTACTTTCCAGCCTCTTTGTCACCATTAGAGATGCCACTCATGAAGCCATTTTGACAGCAGTGGAGGCTCCCTGTTTGCCGGCCATGGGATAAAATATGAAAAGAGCTCTGAGCCTGAGTGTGATGGGCCTTGAATGTCAGGTCAAGGAGTTTGAGCTACAGATCAAAGAGAACCATTGACCATGTTAGGTAGAATAATAAAATTTCAGAACCATGACTTACAGGGGCTTTGGCAGCAGTGTTTACTGTGCTTTAGGTTGGAAGAAACTATTTGGTAGCTCATTGCAATAGATCACTGGGGAGGTAATGAAAATCAGTTCTTGGTTAATGGCAAAGGGAACTAAAAGAATGGGACTTACCAAGAGACATGGCAAAGGAATTTTAGATAGGACTGAGTGACTTGATGTGAAGTGGGAGGAGGTAAAACCTAAGAGAAGGATCAAAATTCATTTAGTCATTCAACAGATATTTACAGTGTGCCTCCCACATCCCAGGCACTGCTAGGCAAGGAATATACAGATAACAAAACAGAAAAAGTCCTTGCCTTCGTGAAGCCTATGTTCTAGCAGGAGAAACAGAATACACAGATAAACCAGTAAATACATAGCATATCACATGATGATAAAATAGAACAGGGTAAGGGATGAGAGTGCTGAGGATATTGCTCTTTTACATAGGGTGGTCAGGGAAGGCCCCATTAGGTTGGCATTTGACAGACTCTTGAAGGAAGTGAGGGATTTTACTGTTTAGCTCTCTGAGGAAGGTATTTCAAGCATCGAAACCATGCATGTCTTGGCTGTGAGATGGGAGTGTGCTTATCCTGTTAGAGCAGAACAGGCAAGAGGAAGGATGATAGAAGATGTGGTTGGGGTGGGGTCCAGACTGAAGACCAGATCAGGGAGGGCCTTGAAGGTCACTGAAGAGCCACGGGAGGATTTTGAACAGAGGAATGATACAATCTGACTCTTGCTTGAATAGGATTCTTCTGGCTTCTGTGTTAAGAGAGGACTGAAAGAGAGCAAGGTGGAAGCAGGAAAGGAAGAAACATCTATGAATAATTCCAGCAGAAGATGATGGTGGATCGGAACAGGATGGTGGCAGTGCAGGTGCTAAGAAGTGGTCAAAATCTAGGATGTATTTTGAAGAGGGAGCCAACAAGATTTGCTGCTGGATTGGATATAGGTGTGAGAAAAAGAGAAGTCAGAGATTACTCCAAGGACTTGGGCCTGAGCAACCGGAAGTTGGAGTTGCATGATTTATTAGGAAAAGTATGAGGAAGAGCTGGACAGCGAATAAGGAAGACCGAAGAATTGATGCCTTCGAATTGTGGTTTTGGTGAAGAAAATTGAATATATCATGGACTTCCAAAAGAACCAACAAACCTGTCATGGAAGAAGTACAACCAGAATGCTCCTTAGAAGCAAGGATGACAAGACTGCGTCTCACATACTTTGGACATGTTGTCAGGAGGGAGAAGGACATTATGCTTGGCAAAGTACAGGGTCAGCGGAAAAGAGGAAGACCCTCAACGAGGTGGCTTAGCACAGTGGCTGCAACAGTGAGCTCAAGCATAACAACGATTGTAAGGATGGTGCAGGACTGGGCAGTGTTTTGTCCTGTTGTGCGTAGGGTCACTGTGAGCCGGAACCGACACGATGGCACCTGACAACAACAGAACAACATGAGGAAGAGCCACTGATTCTAGTCTAGCCCTATATGCAAACAGGTGAAGAATCTGAAAGCCAGCAAGAAGTGACTTGCCTTAGGTCACTCAGCTAGGTAGTAGTAGAGGTGCGGCCAACTCCATCAGGTCTCCTAACTTCTATTCAGTGCCCTTCCCAGGACCTGACACCACACTTCCTGAGTTCAGTTTTAAACCCATTGCCGTCAAGTCGATTCCAACTGATAACAACCCTCTAGGACAGAGTAGAACTGCCCTATGGTATTTCCAAGGAGCTACTGGTGAATTCAAACTGATGACCTTTCAGTTAGCAGCCGAGCTCTTAACTACTGTGCCATCAGGGCTCAGTTTTAGGCATGGTAAGATGAAGGCTTAGTGAGAGTAAGAACTGGAAGGACAATTTGAAAATTAGCCTCATAAAGCTATTGAAAGTGAGTATTCAGAGGAAAGGGTGATTGAGGCTCAGAAAGAGGACTTTGAAGAGTCAGCATAGAGAAGAGAAAATTTAAAATGGGCAAAAGGAAAGTGAGAAAAACATGGTTTATAGGACTCAAGTGAGAAGAAGCCTTGATGTTGGGTGCTCCAAAGAGGTCGAGAAGAGTAGGATCTGAGCAAATGTCATTAGTTTTGGATTTTGGAATCTTGGGAAACTGTAGTGACTTCAGTACAACCTCACTAAAATTTTAAGTACTTTTATTGCCTTTTGGCTAATAATGAGAAGTAATACAAAAGCTTAAACCTGACACAGGGAGTTAAAAAAAAAAAAAAATTCAAGCTAGCATTACCTTCTTGTGATCCTTACACAAGAATGTGGCTTTTCCAGACCTCCGTGTGCCATCTCTAGAATGATCAAGAAGCATACTTCTTGTTCACTTTCCCTCTTAGAGATCATGTAAGGATAACAGTGAGAAAGGACATGAAACCGCTATGGAAGAAAAATGTTGCGTAAGTCAGGATATCCTTTTCTAGCTGACTTTAACAAGTTTCGGGTTTTTAAAAAAAATTCTTGATAGAGTCATAAAGAATTTAAATTACGGATACGTTAATTACAGAACACATTGACTAATAAGATAGATATTCCTCTTTGAAACGACATAAAATATTTCAGGATCATTTTGTTTAAATCCTGCTTAGTAACTGTGTCCACTAAACTCATATAAAATCCAACCTGGGCTTTTAAATTTAATTTTATTTTGTAATCATTTTTACTCAACCACAAAAGAAATGATTACCCTCATCCCCAGTGCCACACAGGTCTTTCAAGCCCTCCTTGTCCAGCATCGGTCTTTCTGATGAAACACAGGAAGAGGGTTTCCATGCTGAGTGCTGAGCAGTCTGTCTGTTGCAGAGCTTCAGGCTGAAGCCTTAATGGAGTTTAATTCTGTCCTTCCAGTCTCCTTCACATAACAGTGTATGGGAATTAATTGTACCTGCTGGCATTATTAAAGTTATCAGCACATATCTCCTCCTGGGCCAGGAAGATTAAAAAAGGTGCTGTAATCAGAGGAGATGATTTCTGACACAGTGGATGGGCTTCCTCCCCAGGTCAGATAGATGTAAGGATGTGATCTGAGCATGTTGCCTCTGGCCTGATACTACATAGCTCGAGGCTATGCAGAATCATTGCCCCATCCTTCGTCTAGCTCTGGAGGAAATCCAGGCCCCCTCTTTGAAGACTGGAGATCTCTTAAGTTGAAAACCAGGCATTTTCATCTAAGACTGTGCCTGGGGGGCACAAATGGTTAAGTGCTTGGCTGCTAACCCAAGGTTGACAGTTTGAATTTACCCTAGGTACCTCAGAAGAAAGGCCTAGCTATCTACTTCCAAAAATTTAGCCCTATGTAGTACAATTTTACTCTGACACACAGGGAGTCACCATGAGTTGAAATCATCTGCACAGCAACTGGTTTTCGGTTTCCATCTAAGACTAGTATATTTCAGCTACGCATTCCTCACAGCGAGATGCAGTCAGGTGTCTTGGTTAGGCTAGGCCTGAGAGCAACGCCTTCTTTAAGTTCAATGTGAATGAAATCAGCTGCTCCGTGATGATTCAATTCATTTTATTTTCATTTATTTATTTTTTAAATTTCATATGTCATAATTTTTTTGAACATTTTATCGTTGTTTGGGTGAAAGTTTATGGAGCAAATTTGTTTCTCATTCAACAGTTTATACACATTTTGTTTTGTGACATTAGTTGCAATCTCCTCAATGTGATAGCACCCTACCCACTTCTTCCTCCCTGGGTTCCCCATTTCTATTCACCCATCTTTCCTGCACTTTCTTCCTGCCTTCTGAACTTTGTTTTTGGGCACATCCTTTTGGCCTTGTATGGTTGACTGTTCTGAGGAACATGTTCCTCACGGATGTTATTGTCCACTTTACAGGCCTGTCTATACCTGCTGCCGTCGAGTCATTTGTGACCTTATAGGACAGGGTAGAACTGCCCCATAGGGTTTCCAAGGAGCAGCTGGTGGATTTGAGCTGATGACCTTTCAGCCAGCCGCTGAGCTCTTAACCACTATGCCAGGGCCCCAGGCCTGTCTATAGTTTGGCTGAAAGGTTATGAAAATGTCTTAACCATAATTAAACACCTTGAGGGACTGAGTCATTGGGCTTGAGGGCTTAGGACCATAGTCTCAGGGGACTTCTGGGTCAATTGGCATAACAGTCTATAAAGACAATGTTCTACAACCTACTTTGGTGAGTAGCGACTGGGCTCTTAAAAGCTTGTGGGAGGCCATCTAATACACAACTATTGGTCTCTTCTAGTCCAGAGCAAAGAAAAGTGAAGAAAATCAAAGACTGAAGGAAACAATTAGTTTAAAGGACAAACAGACCACCAGACCACAGCCTCCACTAGCCTGAGATCAGAAGAACTAGACAGTGCCCGGCTATCACTAACTGCTCTGATCAGGATCATAATAGAAGGTTCTGGACAGAGTGGGAGAAGAATGTAGAACATAATTCAGATTCACACAAAAAAGACCAGATTTACTGGTCTGATAGAGTCTAGTGGAACCCCCGAGATTATGGCCCTTGGACATGCTTCAAACCTGGAACTGAACCCACCCCCAGAGATCACCTCTCAGCCAAACTATAGACAGGCCTGGAGTCCTGGTGGTATAGTGGTTAAGAGCTCGGCTGCTAACTAAAAGGCCATCAGCTCAAATCCACTGTCTACTCCTTAGAAACCCTATGGGGCAAATCCTGTCTCTACTCCTTAGAAACCTTATGTCTAGACTAATGTCCTTTAGACTAATGCTTAGACTTATGTCCTATAAGGTCATTATCGACTCACTGGCAGCAGGTATAGACAGGCTTGTAAAGTGGACAATAATATCTGTGAGGAACATGCTGTCAGAACAGTCAACCATACAAGACCAAAAGGATTTGCCCCAAAACAAAGTTCAGAAGGCAGGAAGAAAGTGCAGGAAAGATGGGTGAATGGAAATGGGGAACCCAGGGAGGAAGAAGTGGGTAGGGTGCTATCACATTGAGGAGATTGCTACTAATGTCACAGAACAAAATATGTATAAACTGTTGAACGAGAAACAAATAAACTTTCACCCAAACAACGATAAAATGTTCAAAAAATTATGACATGTGAAATTAAAAAAATAAATAAATGAAAATAAAATGAATCATCATGGAGCAGCTGATTTCATTCACATTGAACTTAAAGAAGGCGTTGCTCTCAGGCCTAGCCTAACCAAGACACCTGACTGCATCTCGCTGTGAGGAATGCGTAGCTGAAATATACTAGTCTTAGATGGAAACCGAAAACCAGTTGCTGTCCAGATGATTCCAACTCATGGATATCCAGTTTTGTCAGCATCATTTGTTAAAGAGGCTATCTCTTCCCCCATTTAATGGATTTTGGCCATTTATGGAAGATCAGTTGTCCGTAGGTAGATGGGTTCTCAATTCTCTCCCGTTAGTCTTTGTGTCTGTTGTACCAGTACCATGCTGTTTTGACTATCATTGCTGTGTAGTAGGTTCTGAGATTGGACAGTGTGAGGGCTACTTTGTTCTTCTTCTTCAATAATGCTTTGCTTATCCAGGGCCTCTTCCCTTTCCATATAAAATTGGTGATTAGTTCCTTCACCACATTAAAGAATGCTGTTAGAATTTGGATTGCGATTGCATTATATCTGTAGATCACTTTGAATAGTATTGACATTTTCACAACGTTGAGTTTTCCAATCTATAAGCCTGGAATATTTTTCCATTTATATAGGTCTCTTTTGGTTTCTTTCAGTTTGCAGTTTTCTTTGCCTAAGTCTTTTACATCGCTAGCTATGTTTATTCCTAAGTATTTTATCTTTTGGGGGGCTAATTCTTTTCCTGATTTCCTTTTTGGAGTTCTCTTTGTTAGTGTAAAGGAATCCAATTGATTTGTGTACGTTGATCCTGCATCCCACCACTTTGTTAAATACTTCCATTATTTCCAATAGCTTTTTTATAGAATCTCTGGGATTTTCTCTGTGTAGGATCATGTCATCTGCAGATAGGGATAGTTTTACTTCTTCCTTACCAATTTGGATGCCTTTTATTACCTTTTCTTGCCTTTTTGCTCTGGCTAGGACTTCCAGTACAATATTGGATAGAAGTGGCAATAAAGGGCAGGCTTGTCTGGATCCTGTTGTCAAGGGGGAATGCTTTCTGTCTGTCTCCATTGAGAATAATGTTCACTGTTAGTTTTGTGTATATGCCCTTAATTATGTTGAGGAATTTTCCTGCTAGTCCTATTCTGTTAAGAGTTTATCACGAATGGGTGTTGGATTTACTCAAATGTTTTTTCTGCATCAAATGATATAATCATATGGTTCTTTTCCTTTGTTTTATTTATGTGGTGGATTACATTGATTGATTTTCTAATGTTGAACCATCCTTGCATACCTGGTAAGAATCGCTCTTAGTCATGATGTATTATTTTTTTGGTATGGCGTTAGATTCTCTTGAGAATTGGGTTTTCTTGAGAATTTTTGCATCTGTGTTCACGAGAGATATTGGTCTATAATTTTCTTTTTTAGGGATGTCTTTGCCTGGCTTTGGTATCAGGGTTATGCTGATTTCATAGAGTAAATTCAGGAGTGTTTCATCCTTTTCTGTGTTCTGGAATAGTTTGAGTAGAATTGTTGTCACCTCCTCTCTCAATGTTTGGTTGAATTCTTCAGTGAAGCCATTTGGGCTAGGGCATTTTTTTGTTTGGAGTGCTTTTATGATCTCTTCAATTTCTTCTTGTGTTTTGGGTCTGTTCAGATTTTCTGTCCAGTTTGTATTAGTTTAAGTACATAATGTGTTTCTAGAAATTTGTCCATTACTTCTAGGTTTTCAAATTTGTTGGCGTACAGCTTTTCATAGTATTCTGTTATCCTTTTTAATTCATTTTCTTCTGTTTTCAAATTTGTTGGCGTACAGCTTTTCATAGTATTCTGTTATCCTTTTTAATTCATTTTCTTCTTTTTTAACATCAACTTTCACATTTCTTATTTGTGCTATTTGCTTCTTCCTTTCCTTTGTCAATTTGGCCAGTGGTTTGTCAATTTTATTAGTCCTTTCAAAGAACCAACTTCTAGTCTTGTTGATTCTTTCTGTTGTTTTTCTGCTTCATTTATTTCTGCTGTAATCTTTATTATTTCCTTTCTTCTGTTGACTGTGGGCTTCATTTGCTGCTTTCTTTCTATTGTTCAAGTTGTAAGGACAATGTTTAATTTTACCCCTTTCTTCTTTTTTGATGTGTGCGTTATTGCTATAAACTGACCTCTGAGCACCACTTTTGTTGTGTCCCAAAGGTTTTGGTGGTATATTGTGTTTTCATTCTCGTTTGATTCTAGGAATTTTTTTATTTCTTCTGTTACCCAGTTGTTTTTAAGCATGGTGTTATTCCATTTCCATGTATTTGATTTTTTTCCTTGTTCTTCCTGTTATTGATTTCTAATTTTATAGTGTTGTGATCTGAGAAGACGGTTTGTATTATTTCAATGTTTTTTAATTTATTGAACCTTGCTTTTTGGCCTAATATATGGTCTATTCTGGAGAATGATCCATGTGTGCTGGAAAAGAATGTGTACTATGCAGTTGTTGGATGAAGTGTTCTATATTTGTGAGATCAAATTGGTTGATTATGTTGTTTAGGTCTTCTGTATCTTTGTTGAGTTTCTTTCTAGTTTTTCTGTCCTACATCAAAAGTTGTGTGTTACGTATCTTCATAGTTTGACACAAAATGCACATACAATTTTATCTAATATTCTCATATGACATTGCACAAAAATTTTTCACATTTGTAAATTTTTACAATTTTTATTTTCACAAGCATAGAATATTTTATTTTATTGTTATAAGATAACATGCTAAATAAATTCCCATAAGACAAATAGATTGTTTCTACTTCTTTTCCATTATAAATAATACTATAAATAATACAATCATAACTAGAGCTCTTTTGCTTATTCATAATTATTTCCTTCTTATGAATACGTCAATCTTGAAATTCCACATCAAGAAATTTATTTATGGTTCTTGTTACAAATGTCTATATTGCTTATCTCAGTTTCCACCAATTACATTTCTACCAATAAGTAAAAGGGTAGCTGTCTTGCAACAATCTTTCAACAATGATCATCCTAAACAAATTGACCACTTTCTTATATATGAACCATATTTAAGTTTTCTTTCACTTAGATTGTGTTGAAATTTTCTGTATAGATTTACCATTTCTCACACATTTTTAGAAATCATTTATTTATACTAATAACAAACACCGAATTAAATTTTTAAAAAATCATTAGAACACTGATAGATGTATTACAGCAGTATGTGTGTCCCATTTTTATGAGTTGTTCATTCATATTCAATGTCCATTTTTATATTATATAATGGATTTTATTTATAATGTGAATGAACTATTATATTATGGTATTCACTATTCATGTTATATGATGACAATTTTTTTTTAGATTGTGTTTTATTTTAAATTTAGTTTTGCTAAAATTTTTATTAAAAAATTTAAAGTTTATATACTCTAATCTGTGAGACTATTTCATAAGCACATCCTTTTAAAGTTGAAAATAATATTAAAAAAAAAGTATTTGACTTACATCAGAACCAGCTTACAATGGAGCGGTCTTTGGAATGGAACCCTTTTGTAAGTTGGGGATTACCTGTACTTGGAAATTACTTCCTTAGCTTCTCAGTGGATTTTCAAACCTAATATATGCTTCATTAATATTTGTGAATAATCGAATAACTGAATGAACAAATGAGTAAAAGAGGTGGGGTTCAAAATGACTGAGTGAATCCTACAGCATACTATCCTATTGTCAAAACTGTTTTTTTCTTAGCATTAATAAAGTACAGAATTTGTGAAAACTGTAAAAAAAAAAAAAAAGTTGAGTGTTAAAGTCTCCTCCTATTATTGTAGAGTTGCCTATTTCTCTTTTCCATTTTGTTAAAGTTTGTTTTATCTGTTTGGAGCTCTTTCATTGAGTACATAGATATTTATTATGGTTATGTCTTGTTGGATTGACCTTTTAATCATTATATAATACCCTCCTTTATCTCTTATGCTGTTTTTTGCCTTAAAGTAAAGTCTATTTTACCAGAGATTAATATTGCCCCTCCCCACTCTTTTTTGGTTTTGTTTACTTGATATATTTTTTTCACCCTTTGATTTTTAGCTTATTTTTATCTTTGTGTCTAAAGTGTATCTCTTGTAGGCAATATATTCGTGGGTCATGTTTTCTTATCCATTCTGCCACTGTCTGTCTCTTGACCGGTGCATTTAATCCATTTACATTCAGTGTGATTATTGATGGGTATGAATTTACTGCTATCTTTTTTTTTTTTTTTGCACTTTTTTCTTTCTTTTTGTGGATCTGATGATTTCTGTGTACTGTATACTTTTCTCTACTGGGTTCTTTTTGTTTATGGGTTTTCTTTACATTTCATTCCTTGCTGTTGATTTTGTGTTCACTGAGTCTTTATGATTTTCTTTTTATTTTGGTGAAAAGGTTTACCTAAGTTTATACAGTCTGTTATATCTTGATATTGCCTTGACTTCCTCTCTATTTGGAAGTTCTGTAACTGCACCATTTATTCCCTCTTTTTGTTTTGAAGTTGTTGTTTACAGATTGACATCTCTAGTTTCTTATGTTCGGTCTTGGAGCTTTATTTTGTTTTTAAAAAATTCTTTATCTGTGTTGGTTTCCGGATGATGTGGTCATGTGTCCTAATCTCAGGTTGTTGTCTGACGTTGTTGGTTCTTTGTCCACAGACCTCCCTTTAGTATTACTGGTAAGGTTGGTCTGGTTTTCACAAATTCTTTTAATTTCTGTTTGTCTGCAAATGTTCTAATTTGCCATCATATTTTAGGAACAATGTCACTGGATATATAGTTCTTGGTTAGCAATTTGTTTTTCTTTCAAGATTTTATATAGGTCATCCCATTGCCTCTCCTGCATGGTTTCTTCTGAGAAATCAGAACTTAGTCTTATCAGTTCCCCATTGTGGGTAACATTCTGTTTTTCCCGAACTGCACTCAGTGTTCTTTCTTTGTCTTTGGTTTTGAAAAGTTGATTATGATATGCCTTGGTGTTTTTCTTTTGGGGTCTTTCCTTTTTGGGGTTCGTTGAGCTTCTTGGATGAATATCGTCTCGTTTTTCATGATATTAGGGAATTTTTCTGCCAGCAAATCTTTGAAAAAATTTCTTTGTGTGTGTGTGTGTGTTTTTTTTATGTCTTTCTGTTGGAATTTCGATCATACTTAAATTATTCCTCTTGACAGTGTTCTGCATAACTCTTAGGCGTTTTTCATTTTTCTTTATTCTTTTTTCTGTTTCTCCCACAGATTGGTATCAGGGCTTTGTCCTCTATTTCACTGATTGTGTCTTCCATTGTTTTCAGTTCTATTCCTTTGTCCTTCCAATGTGTTATTGTCTATTTCTGAAAAGTTTGTGTTAATCTTCTTGATTTCTAATTGCTGTTTTTGTATGGTTTCTAATTGTCTATTTATTTTGTCATTTTGTTCTTGTATTGTTTTCCTGAGTTCTTCTAGAGTTTTCTCTGTGTTTTCCTTAATTTTGTCTGTGTTTTCCCTGATCTCATGGCCATCCCTATATATATAAGTCTTTTGAATTCTTTATCAGATAGTACCATTGCAGTTTCTTCCTCAGGGAGGTTTTCTGGTTCTTTACTTTGGTCACTTGCTGGAGCCATCTTGTCCTGCTTCTTTAGGTGATTTGCTATTGTCTGTTGTTTCCAAGGCATTAAGGTGTTATTATATTTATTTACCAATTGTATGTTTGCTGCATCTTGATTTTTTGTTATGTTTTGTTTTAACGTATCTAGTCTGGCTGCACTGAAGTGCTCACCACCTCTCTCTGGGTGAGTTGGGTAGTGGCTGGGTGTGTAAGTGCCACTCTCTGTTTGCTGGTCTTGTAGGGCCACTGAGGGTGGATTGGGTGGGTGTCAGCTGCCATCTGAAGCCAGTCCTGTGGTGCAGGACTGGGCAGTGGCACTCACCAAGTGGGTGGGGCCACAGGTGTGGTGGGCGTGGCTGGCATGTGGGGGCACAGTTGCCACCTTGCGCCAGATGGGGTGTGAGTGGCAGACTGGCATGTGTGTGGTCTCATACTCACTGCCCCTTGCCAGGCAAAGGGGTAGGAAGGGCAGATGGGGTGAGAGAGCAGCAGGCCGATATACATGGGGTCTCACTGCTCTATTTCCCTGACCCTCGTCAGTTTCTTCCAATCAGTGTTAAATCCAGTTCTTTATCTTTTAATTTGATGCCCAGAGTTCCAGGATTGTCATCTGTAACTGTCTCACTTGGTTCCTCGGGTCTTTTCTGTACAGGGATGGCATAGTGTGTCTGACTAAGCCACCATTTTAGCCCTGAAGATTTTAGCATGCATTTATTAAGCACCCTCCACAAGTACCATGCCAGGGCCAGATTGTTCTGCATGTGTGTATGCTATGGTATTTCTTTGTTTGGAGAAGACAGAGTCCCCTGTTGTAGTTTATGAATCAAAATATCCTGGTCTGGGAATCAGGACCTTATCTCAGCTTTCACACTGACTCACAGTGTGACCTTAACTTTTAAACCTATTGGACACTTGGTTTTCTCGTCTGCAAAATAATGCTTTCTCTCTGAAATTCTATAATTCAGTAAGGGAATTTCTATGAATATGCTTGGTAAACCACTAGACCCTGTGCAGATATGGGTATTATAGTGATTCTGAGTGTAGACAATATGTTCACTCAACACATAGTTACTGAGTTCTGACTTTGACACATTGCCTGGTGCTGAGAATATGAAGATGGCCTAACATATGAGCACAGGGTCTGGTAGGAGAAACAGACATGCAATTAAGTAATAATAATAATACAGTGTAATAATGGATTCTTCAGTGGAGGGAAACATGAGGTCAGGTTTGCCTTATGAAGTTCTTCAGGTCTTTGGGATGAATGGGAGTGTTGGGAGGGGAGTGTAGGGGTTCCTGGAAGATGAAACAGCCTATGCAAAAAACAAAGTGAGGTAAACAAATGAATAGTGTTCCAGGAACCACAGGTGCTATATGTGAGGATGTCTGAGCACAGCACTCATATAGGGGACTGGCAAGCAATGAGGCTGAGGAGGTAGGTACGCCTTACACTTTTAAGCTAGGGAAAGGGAACTCCCATAATGTTCTTGTTGTTGTTTCAGGTTTTCCATTTTGAAATAATTTTAGAGTTATAGAGAAATTGTCAAAATTGTACCTAAATTCCTGTAAACTCTTCACCCAGATTTCCCAAATGGAGCCCTGGTGGTGCAGTAATTAAGAGCTTGGCTGCTAACCAAAAGTTCAGCAGTTCGAGTCCACCAGCTGCTCCTTGGAAACCCTATGGGGCAGATCTACTCTGTCCTGTAGGGTTGCTATGAGATAGAATCGATTCAATGGCAATGGATTTTTTTTGGGGGGGGGGGGGAGATACTTTGAGACTATGTAAATATCCCATTTCTTCTCAGACTTTTGCCCACTAATTTTTGCATTTATAGATGAAACAATTACAGTAGTGGGTTTTGACCAAAGGAGCGTCATGGAGAGATGTTTGAGTGTGGGAGAGATTAGAAGAGTGAGAACAGTGAGGAAGCTGTTGCAAGTGTTTATTTAAGGGATGATGAGGTCCTGAACAAAGGCAGTGGGAGTAGTTAAAGAGAAGATGGGAGAGACAAACTAGCTATATTTGAAATCAGAATGACCTGAACTTAGATTTTGTGCTAGAGATTTAAATGCTGGAAAAATCCTGAGACAGGAAAAAAAAAAAATCGCATCTTCTCTAGATGATCAAGTATCTGTATAACTTCTTTGTTACTTTTCTAAGAAACAGAGCAGGTGACATGATTACACATGTTGTAGATCCCATTACATGAAGTTTTACACAGTGTTGCTTCTCCTCCTGGACAACTCTCTCACAAAATTCCTTTTGTTCAGCCCAGAGCCATTGCTAATCGCCCTTGCAGATGTACATATGGTTGTAGGATGTGATCACATGAGATATTGTTTTACAAATCCCAGAGATTACTTCCACTGGTCCTTTTCCAA